>NC_058518.1:69722646-71035146 GCF_904849725.1 Hordeum vulgare subsp. vulgare
AACACTCGTGGTAAGTCTTCAGGGCAGACTTCCAAACCCTCACAAACTTGGTCACCCGACGATCCACAACTGACTGCTGGAAAGCTCTAGACCATGACGCCTAACCGTCTGGAGGATGCACAATCCTCAAAGGTAAAAGGCTTCAGTCCCACACAGGAACAACTTCTTCAGTGATGCTCAATCACTAGGTTTGGTTTGTGGTTTCGGTGTATGGGGTATTTCCTCACTGATGAATTACTCTCGAAGACTCTGAGGAATTTGGGTTGCTCTTATAACAAGTGTCAGTTTCTAACGGAGCAGCCAACCAGCTAATGGTTGTGGGGGCGGCTATTTATAGCCTGGGAGCATCCTGACATGATTTGACACTAATGCCCTTAAATAATATGACCGTTGGCGTGGATAAGACCAATGATGTGGCGTGGCTATCAAAACGGCCAGAACCCTCAACTGTGAGAGTCCTCATGTCACTCGTATTCCTCACTTGAGGCTTTTGGTAGGACTAGGCTTGGGTTGAGCATCATGAGGAAATTCATTCCAGAGTGTAACTTCGACCCCCTTTAACAGTACGGTGTTCCTATTACTCAAATGCGAAGAAAATAAAACAGAAAGAGTAAATCTTCATGCTTCAAAGTCTTCAAGATGATTTTCTTCAGGACACACCGAAGTCCTCAATTTCAGTATCTTTATGAGGAATATCAATTTCATCACAGATTCTTTGCGATTCAATTCTTCAGCTTCAGACCAATTTCTTCAATCGAAGATATATATTTTTAGGGGTCGATATTCATCAAATATCTCAAACTCCTCAATGACTTATAGATCCTGTGTACACTCATAAACACATTAGATACTTAACCTATAAGTCTTCAAACCACCAAAATCACTAAGGGGCACTAGATGTACTTACAATCTCCCCCTTTTTGGTGGTTGATGACAATTAGGTTAAGTCTTCAACAGGGATCAAAAATATGAAGTGTAAATACTCATTTGAGGAATTTGAAATCAAGATTCAGAGAGACTCCCCCTGAAGATGTGCATATCTTGAGGATTTTGCTTTTCACAGCAAATGCACATTGATGATTTATATCATGGAGATGTCCCCCTGAGTCTTGTAAATCATGCATACATGTAACATATCATATGAAGAAAACGAAGATGCATGATGGCAAATGGTATCTGACGAATTCCAGCATGCGTGCATTAAAACTTGAGGAATAAGCATGCGAAGAAAAATGTTCAAAAGCGTCAGAGTACTTGATGGGGTTATAGTCCTAGGGTAGGGTCATAGGCCTGCCCTATAAATCCTACCCAAGGACTACCCTTCATAAGGGATCAGGCCCTTAGTCAGTTCCGACTGAATTAAGGACTTCCCATCATCCAGTCGGTGACGAATCCTCCATCATCCAGTCGGAGATGAGCATTCGGAGTGTATCGAACTAACCGACTGGATTCCACTCTGTGCATCATAACCCCCCAGGAGGGAAACGGTCATACGTTTTCCATGTGCCTTTATTAGCATTTAAGACATACGTTACCTATAACGTAGGCATTTATTCGCCACTACTCCACCCCTGTGCACCGAACCATTGTGAAGGGCAGCGCACTCTATATAAGCCACCCTTCCCCACTGGTGCAGGGGTTAGCAATTCACTGTAATCCATATTCCACTCGACAACAAGCTCCAAGAGCACTGAGAAGTAGGGCTATTACCTCCACCGTAGAGGGGCCTGAACTCATACAACCTCGCCGTAGCTAAGACTCTGCCCATCCTTTCGTACCCTACACGTCTACTGTCAGGCTTATACCCACGACAGTTGGCGCCCACCGTGGGGCAAGCGTCTAAGCGACTTCCGGCGAGTTTGCGACTACATCTTTTCATCATGTCATCCGGTGGAGATTTGAGCATGGGTCACGAGATCCTCTTCGGCGCTCTCTCCTTCATCATCGACGATTCGGCATGGTTCCGGGATGCCCCTCTCGACGTCGAGGCGCTCCCCAGCCCGCGGTATTCTTCTTCTCTAGCAATCGGCTCCGATGTCGACCTGTGCCGTCATTGCGCGCCATAACAAGCGGTCCCGCCATCCGCGGCTCCAGCGTTGGGTGCAACACGCCCAGGCGCGCCAGAACGCGTCTTCACAAGTGGCGGTCCTAGAGTCGGTTGTGGTTGCCCCGCCGTCCCAGCGCTCGGACTCGGTTCCGACTGAGTTTCCTTCTGAGTACTTGGGTCGCGGGCCTGCGGCTGAAGTGCACATGGCCAACTCCCATAAAAGTCCCCGCCAATCTGGCCGGAACGAGCACGAGGTCCGCGAAACATCCGGCGCTCGCCGTCATCCCCGCCGTTCTGCCAGTCGGCACACTGGGTGGAGCAACGTGGAGGTGTATCGCATGCCCGTCCTCAACCTGGCTGTCGCCGCCAAGATAGCCGATTCTCTCCAGCCGACTGATTCAGAGGCTGGCAGAGGGATCGAGCAAATCCGTGCCCTGCTGCACACGACGCAACAGCAAAATTCAGCGGTCTCCGAGTCGCACAACAGGATTCACAATAGTTCTGTTCACGCGAACACACATCGATCTGTTCACAGCCCCGGTTCTCATCAACGACACAGGGGAGGCAGCCGTTCCATGAATCCCGAAGATCGTCGCCGCTCACGCACCCGTCCGCAGGGTGGGCCCTACGGGCCCCGACATCATGATGATCGGCGTTCAGTCGATGACACTTATGATCCGAGGCTCGACGCGAGGGGGCATATCGCCCAGAGGAGGGTCGACAGGGGCCGAGCCCACCATGATGGTCTCGATATGGACCGTCCGAGTGGAAGCAGGACCATCGTCTCTGGCCCCGAGTGTTTCAGTCGAGCCATCCGTTCGGCTGACATCCCTCCCAACTTCCGATTGGCAACGGGGATCAGCAAGTTTACAGGAGAATCCAAGCCAGAAACGTGGATGGACGACTACCGAGTGGCAGTCCAGATCGGAGGGGGGACGACCACGTCGCCATGAAACACCTCCCTCTGATGCTCGACGGCTCGGCACGAGCATGGCTGAACCAGTTGGCTCCTTCAAGCATCTATAGCTGGGCAGATCTGGCCCGAGTCTTCATCAGGACCTTCGAAGGGACGTGCAAACGCCCTGCTGGCCTCGTGGAGCTCCAGCACTGTGTCCAGAAGCAGAATGAGCCCCTGCGCGATTTCATTCAGCGTTCGACGACCCTCTACCATACGGTGGAGAACGTCACAGAGCACCAAGCAGTCTGCGCCTTCAAGGCAGGCGTATGGTACAGAGATTTGTACCTGAAGTTTGGTCGAACAGGCGACATCTCCATGAGCAAAATGATGGAGATAGCAGCACGCTATGCAAATGGCGAAGAAGAGGACCGCATCCGTAGCGGCAAGCACAAAGCAGTCGCCGATGGAGATGGGAATAACACTCGGAAGCAGAAGCAGAAAGCTCCGTCCACTCCGCAGGTAGAAGCCGCAGCTGTTACCAATGCCAAGTTCAAAGGCAAGGGGAAGGCTCAATTCATCCCCAAGAAGAAGCAGTTCAGCAACCCCATCCTGGACCAGCCATGTCCGATTCACACGAAGATGGATGAAGAGGGCAACGCCATATATCCGAAGCATACCACTCGGCAATGTCGCCTCCTGATCCAGGGGTTCGGCGAAGGGCAACCGAGTGAAAAGGGCAATGAACAGGATGAGGAGGACAAGGAGGATCCGTTCCCCCAAGTCCATGCAACACTGATGATTTTTGCTGACGTTGAGAGCAAGAGTCGACTGAAGCTGGTGAACAGGGAGGTGAACATGGCCACGCCGACCAACCCCACGTTCCTCAAATGGTCTCAGACTGCGATCACCTTTGACCAGTCGGATCATCCAGCACATGTACCCACCCCAGGGAGGCAGGCTCTGGTCGTCGACCCAGTGGTGGAAGGAGTCCGACTGCGCAAAGTCCTCATGGACAGTGGCAGTGGCTTAAACATCATGTACGCCAACACTCTCAAGGGGATGGGCATTCCGATGTCCAAACTTAGCGAGAGTAGCATGCAGTTCCATGGAGTCGTCCCTGGACGTAAGGCCAAGTCACTCGGCCAGATCGCGTTGGACGTCATCTTCGGCTCCGACAAGAACTTCCGCAAGGAAAAGCTGACATTTGAGGTGGTGGACTTCCAGAGTGCGTACCACGCGATTCTGGAACGCCCGGCGTATGCGCGTTTCATGGCCCGTCCATGTTACGTGTACCTCAAGCTGAAGATGCCAGACCCGAAAGGTGTGATCACTATCACAGGCAATCGGCAGCGGGCTGAGGAGTGTCTGCAGCAGGGATCGAGAATTGCCGATCAGCAGATGGCTGTCCTCGAGCTTGACGAATACAAGAAGACAGTCGACCCCGCTGACTTGATGTATTCGAAGAAGGCAGCTTTGGAGTCCGCGTTCCAGTCGGCGGGAGAGACGAAGAAGGTCAGCATCCACCCGACGGACAACACCGCTGCCCCGACGAACATCTCCACCACCCTCGATCCTAAATAGGAAGCCGAGCTCATCCAATTCCTCCATGAGAACTGGGACATCTTCGCATGGAAGCCCTCTGACATGCCAGGTGTACCCAGGGAGTTGGTTGAGCACCGACTGCATGTGGATCCTGCCGCTTGGCCTGTCCGAGAACGCCTGCGTCGGTCCGCCCGCGCACAAGAGGAACGCAATCGGAGAAGAGGTGGCCAAGCTTTTGGCAGCCAACATCATTCGCGAGGTACACCACTCCGAGTGGCTCGCCAATGTTTCATGTTTCCCAAGAAGGAAAAGTCGCTCCGAATGTGCATCGAGTTCAAGCACCTCAATAAGGTCTGCCCGAAAGACCATTTTCCGCTCCCCCACATCGATCAAATTGTCGACTCGACTGCGGGTTGCGAGCATTTGTCATTTCTTGATGCCTACTCGGGCTATCATCAGATCCGTCTGTATGGCCCCGATGAATTAAAAACAGCCTTCATCACCCCATTCCGGTGCTTCTGCTACATCACAATGCCATTTGGTTTGAAGAATGCAGGAGCAACCTTTATGCGCATGATCCAAAAATGCCTTCTCGACCAGATCGGTCGGAATGTGGAGGCGTATATGGATGATATCGTAGTCAAGTCACGCAAAGGTTCCGACCTGCTGACTGACTTGGCAGAAACATTCACCAACCTTTGTAGGTACGATATCAAGCTCAACCCAGCCAAGTGTTCATTCGGTGTTCCCAGCGGAAAGTTACTCGGTTTCTTCGTTTCCGAACAAGGGATCGATGTCAACCCCGAAAATATCGGGACCATCGTTCAAATGGAGCAGCCGGTCAGAATACACGATGTTCAAAGGCTCACAGGTTGCCTAGCGGCTTTGAGCAGGTTTATCAGTCGACTCGGCGAGAAGGCGCTTCCTCTGTAGCGACTCATGAAGAAATCAGATACTTTCGAGTGGACAGACGAAGCCCAAGTCGCATTCGACGACCTCAAAGTCCTAATTTCCACCCAGCCGGTTCTTACTGCTCCGCTCAGTAAAGAGCCCCTTCTTCTGTACATCGCGGCTACAAATCAAGTCGTCAGCACTGTTCTCACAATCGAACGAGAAGAAGTAGGCAAAGCATACAAAGTTCAGCGGCCAGTGTATTATGTCTCTGAAGTCCTGACTCCTTCCAAGCAGAGGTATCCCCACTATCAAAAACTTATCTACGGGATTTACATGACTGCGAAGAAGGTGGCCCATTATTTCCATGATCACTCGATGTCTGTCATTTCTGATGCTCTGTTGTCGGAAATCCTCCACAATCGGGACGCATCGGGCCGAGTGGCGAAGTGGCCAATGGAGATGTTGTACTGCGACATCAAGTTCGAGGCCAAGAAAGCTATAAAGTCTCAAGCTCTGGCTGACTTCATAGCAGAATGGGTAGAACAACAGCAACCGACCCACATCTACTCGGCTCATTGGACAATGTTCTTCGATGGGTCTAAGATGTTGAATGGCTTCGGCGCTGGCGTTGTGATCATATCGCCAAAGGGCGACAAACTCAAGTATGTGCTGCAGATACACTTTGATTCCTCCAACAACGAGGCAGAGTATGAAGCTCTTCTTTATGGACTGCGCATGTCCATCTCACTCGCCGTCCGTCGCCTGATGGTCTATGGCGATTCGGATTTGGTGGTCAATCAAGTGATGAAGGAGTGGGACGTCAGGAACCCCACCATGACCACGTACTGCAATGCAGTGAGGAAGCTCGAGAAAAAGTTTGAAGGTCTGGAACTCCACCATGTTCCGCGACTGAAAAACCAAGCATATGATGAGTTGGCAAAACTCGGATCCACTCGGAGACTAGTCCCGAGTGACGTCTGCCTTGAGAACCTCCACCTTCCCTCAGTTAAAGAAGATCCTTTCACAAAGGAACCAGTACAACCAAAGAGCTTGACAGACCCGACTGAAGTCGAAGTACCTGCCGTGGTTGATTTGATCATGGGGATTCTTGCTGTCATCCCCGATTGGACTGTGCCTATCATTGCATACATCCTGAGGCAAGAATTACCAGAAGACGAAGTACAAGCCAGACAGATCGTCTGCAGGTCAAAGTCGTTCACTGTCATCGATGGCCAGTTGTACAAGGAAAGCGTTTCACGCGTCCTTCAACGATGCATCTCCCCTGAGGAGGGACAGTTAATCCTGAAAGAAATTCACTCGGGAACCTGCGGTCATCACGCCTCTTCAAGAGCAATCGTCGCCAAAGCATTCAGAGTCGGCTTCTTCTGGCTGCACGCGAATGAAATGGCGAAAGATATGGTCGACCGATGTGAAGGCTGTCAGTTCTACTCTAACAAGTCCCACAAGCCAACATCTGCGTTGAAGACAATCCCTCTTGTTTGGCCGTTTGCGGTATGGGGATTAGATACAGTCGGTCCATTCAGGACAGGCCAAGGGGGATTCACACATCTGTTGGTGGCAGTCGATAAGTTCACAAAGTGGATCGAAGCCAAGCCCATCAAGAAGCTCGACGCCCTAACGGCCATCAAGTTTGTCAGGGACATCATCTCCAGATTCGGGGTACCTCACAGCATAATCACTGACAACGGAACAAACTTTGACTCGGACATATTCAAAGGTTTCTGTACAGGCCAAGGTATCCGAGTGGATTTTGCATCTGTGGCGCATCCCCAAACAAATGGGCAAGCAGAGCGGGCGATGGACTTATTCTGCAAGGTTTGAAGCCTCGACTCCTGCGAGAGGTGGGACATGCTGCTGGCGCATGGGTCACCGAGCTACCTTCGGTGCTTTGGGGTCTCCGCGCAACCCCAAATAGATCTACAGGGCGATCTCCGTTCTTCCTCGTTTACGGAGCAGAGGCAGTCCTTCCGAGTGACTTGCTTCACAATGCTCCACGAGTTGAACTCTTCTCCGAAGATGAAGCAGAACAAGCAAGGAAAGACGGAGTGGATCTTCTAGAGGAGGAGCGCGAGATGGCACTGACTCGCTCAACCATTTATCAACAAGATCTACAGCGCTTTCACACGCGACACGTCAGGAGTCGTACATTCCAAGCAGGCGACCTGGTGCTCCAAGTGGATCAGCAGAGACCTCATAAGTTGGCCACGCTTGGGAAGGACCCTTCATCATCTCCAAGGTGCTGAACAACGGAGCATACCGACTCTACAACATCGACAGGGAATAGGACGAGCCGCGAGCATGGAACGGAGATCTCCTGAAGCGCTTCTACACGTGACCGTCGACTGAAGCAATGTAAAGAACAAGTATCGTTGAAGTAATACAAAGCAGATTGAGTTTTTGCAGATTCTAAATTCTTCCGCGGTCGCAGACTCCGGTCTCAAAAAAAAACTTAGCTGCGATCAAGAATCGCCTAAGTACAAACATTCTCCGAGTGTGCACTAAACGTTGCACTCGGGGACTTAGCTGCAATCAAGAATCGCCTAAGTACAAACATTCTCCGAGTGTGCACTAAACGTCACACTCGGGGACTTAGGTGCGATCCAGAATTGCCTAAGTATTAACTTTCTCCGAGTGTGCACTAAACGTCGCACTCGGGGACTTAGCTGCGATCCAGAATCACCTAAGTATTAACTTTCTCCGAGTGTGCACTAAACGTCGCACTAGGGGACTTAGCTGCAATCCAGAATCGCCTAAGTATTAACTTTCTCCGAGTGTGCACTAAACGTCGCACTCGGGGACTTAGCTGCGATCCAGAATCGCCTAAGTATTAACTTTCTCCGAGTGTGCACTAAACGTCGCACTCGGGGACTTAGCTGCGATCCAGAATCGCCTAAGTATTAACTTTCTCCGAGTGTGCACTAAACGTCGCACTCAGGGACTTACCTGTGATCCAGAATCGCCTAAGTATTAACTTTCTCCGAGTGTGCACTTAACGTCGCACTCGGGGACTTAGCTGCGATCAAGAATCGCCTAAGTACAAATTTTCTCCGAGTGTGCACTAGCCGTCGCACTCGGGGACTTAGCTGCGATCATGAATCGCCTAACTACAAACTTTCTCCGAGTGTGCACTTAACGTCGCACTCGGGGACTTGCCTTCGATCAAGAATCGCTTAAAATAGAAAGCTTCCTTCGAGTGTATCTCACGGATCCACTCGGAGGCTTAGCAGACCCTCATTGTGGCTCATGTAGATGTCAAGACCACTGACAATTACATGAGGAGCAGAACCTCATTGAGGCTCATGTAGATGTCAAGACAACTGACAATTACATGAGGAGCAGAACCTCATTGAGGCTCATGTAGATGTCAAGACAACTGACAATTACATGAGTAACAACTCGCTCCGAGAACGACCTTACAGTCGCACTCGAAGACTTAGCCGCGATCACGAATTGCCTAAGTACTCAATTGCCTTCGAGTGTATCCTGCAGATCCATTCGAAGACTCAGCAGACCCTCGGTGAGGCTCATGTAGATGTCAAGACAACTGACAATTACATGAGTAGCAGAACCTCATTGAGGCTCAAGTAGATGTTAAGACAACTGACAATTACATGAGTAACAACTCGCTCCGAGTACGACCTTACAGTCGCACTCGAAGACTTAGCCGCGATCATGAATCGCCTAAGTACTCAATTGCCTTCGAGTGTATCCTGCAGATCCACTCGGAGACTCAGCAGACCCTTAGTGAGGCTCATGCAGATGTCAAGACAACTGACAATTACATGCTCCGCATGTTTGCCATTGGCTTCACCAAGAAATGCCAAACAAAAACCACGAGCCAAAATCGTGTCAACAACTCTTTGGCAAAAGAAGAGAAAAAGATTTGATTCAAATTCAATGTTCGCCTAAGGATAGGTGGCTCGGTGTAGATCAAGCTTATCCACACCGAACCACAAATGTGACGGCCAACAGCAGTGGCCAAAGTTTCTTACAACCAACACTCAGCATACCGAGGTAAAAGTTTTCTTAAACATCATCAGGACTGGCACTAGGACTGGCAGGCTCCACGAATGTGTCGAGGTCGACCCCGTCTGCGATGCGAGTGGCACTCTCAAGGAAGGTCTCCATAAAATCTTCGAATCGAAGTTTTTTGGTGTTGGCGACTTGCAGCGCCTTCAGCTTCTCTTCACGTGCCTCCTTGCAGTGCACTCGAACAAGCGACAGAGCGACGTCCGCACCACAGCGAGCCGCAGATTTCTTCCACGCCTGCACTCGGTTCGGGACCTCCTCCAGCCGAGCCATCAAGCCTTCCATCTCGTGCCGAGACTCATCTTCAGGCCAAAGCTCCTTGTCGATTCGGCCGATGACTTCTCTCAGTCGACCAATGAAAGGTCCCACTTTGCCCAGACGAATGTGCGCTCGGAGCATATCTCAATTGGCGTCCTCGCCGAGTGGAACGTTCGCAAGAATCGACCGCTCAACGTCAGCTGCTTCAGCCTCAGCGTCCATGCAAAAATCTGCAAAGACAAGACAAGCAAACAGTAAACGCAGAATGCAATGCACAGTCCACAAGCACTCGGAAAAACAAAACTTACCACCGAGAAGCGCTATCATCTTCTGGGCCCAGTCATTGACGTAATTTTCCTGTGCTATACACCGCCTGTTCAACACTTGCATCTGTCCCATTAGCTCGGTCCTTTGTTTCCCCATTTTTTCCACTTCAGCCACCAATGCTTTGTTTGCTTCACGGGACTCCTCCAAGGACTTCTCCCATTCCGCCAGAACACCATTCATACCAGCCATGGCAAGCAGTGCCGCATCCAGTTCCGGAGCAAACTGAACCTTCTCAGCTCTCAGACTTTCGTACGCTGATCCCATCTCACAAGTCTTCTGCAAGTCAGCGCGAAGAGACGATCAGACAAATTCAACAAGGACAACAATATAAACTCAAAGTTCTTCAGACCCCTGCCGACGCAAGCAGTCGACAGCGGTCTCGGGGACTACACCCAGTGGGTGAACTAAGAGTGACCCCACTGGCATGACGCTCAAACAGGTCCGCCCTATTGAGATACATAACAAAAACAAGCCTATGAGGTTACTACTACCCGACCTGAGTAAAATTACTCTCGGGGACTAATCCAGTCGGTGCACTCGGAATGCCACCACCGATAACAGTCCAACAGATTAGTTTTGATCTAATCAAGTTCAACGAAAATTTATATAAAGACAACTGCCGGTGCAAGCACTCGACAGAAGTCTCGGGGACTACACCCACTGGGTTCACTAAGAGTGAACCCACCGCAAACTAAACATTCGGTATCCGAGTATCTGGCTTAAACACCCACTGGGTTACAAGGGGAAAGCAAATACTTACTAGCCCACTTACTCGGATATCGTCCCGGAGTTCCAAGCTTCTCTTGTACACAGACGCGATGGAGTCGTAAGCTTTCTTCGCATCACCCGCCATCAACTCCGCCTGCACCATGGCTTCCTTAGCAGCTCCCACCTAATCCTCTGGAAGACGCCGGGGGTCGTACTGGACAGTCGACGGACCTGGCATCCCAAGAGACTCCTTGGGCATCCCAAGTCCCGCTCCAGTCGGTTCAGCAACGACGAGCGCCATGTCAGTCGACGGCATCATCTCAGTTGGCGGCGCTTCCATGGCAGAGGTGGTAACAAACGGAACGGCTTCAATGACAGGCGCCGCAGCTTGCTCGGACCTCTTCTGATCGTCGTCCTCCACATGGATCACTTCTGAAGAAAGCCCGACCAAACGACGTTAGACCAAAAAGGACAAAACCAAAGACAGGATTCGTGAAACAATAATGTAAGCACTCGGAGTCGCCGCGACATACCTTGTTGGGACATGACGACATTGTCTGTATCCATGGGATCATCTTCCTGGCGCGGCACAGAAGTGGCGGAGGTGGAAGCTCTGTCAAGTTAAGTTCATTCGACCGATAAGCATGAGTTCAATCAAATACTGGAAGAAGATGGAAGAACAATGCACTTACGCCGAGGCGACGGGAACGACGATCCTCATCCGCGGCAAATCCTTCTGAGGCTTGGATCCACTTGGTTTGGCCGCCTTACAGGGCTGGCCCGCGGGCTCAGCAGCAGAGTCCCTGGTCCTTTTCATGCTCCGAGCACTCGGCACCACAAGAGCAGCTGGCGAGGCACTCGGAACCACCGGAGCGGCTGGCGGAGCACTCGAGGCCGCTGGAGGAGCCGACGGAGCCACAGGTTCGTGGCGGCGTTTGGTTCGAGGCTCTGGAGGTGGAGGTGGCGAGCTCTGCTCCTCATCTTCCCCCCTTCTCTTCTCCGGAGTCCTCCTCCGTCTCCCCACTGTCGGAGACGTACTTGACGCTCTCTACACTGCCCTCCTGGCTGCCTTCCTCCTCCTTGGCCGGATTCCCATTTGAGACAGGAGAGAACCAATTGGTCCATGTCTGCAAAAGATACAGTCAACAACATCAGACGTTAGTCGCTAAAACAAGAAATGCGATAAATCTAAGACAATTGGGTGCACTCGACAAGTAGTACTCACCTCATTTGGAGGAGGGTTGTCCGCGCGGAAGGGCTTCACTCGCCGGGCTCCCTTGGGATTATCGCAGGCGCCTGTGATGTTGAGGACCCACGACGCCACCGTCTCCCTGGTCATGCACTCGGGGTTAGTCCGAGTGGAGTCCTCAGGTCCCGTATAGTGCCACATGGCATGGTGTCGAGCCTGTAGAGGTTGGATACGACGACCCAGAAAAACCTCCAGCAAGTCGATGCTAGTGACTCCCTTTCGGACGACCTCTACAAGCTCATCAACCAGAGGCTGGATCTGGATCTTCTCCATCTTTGTGAGCGCGAGTTGCCTAGGTGGAGCCGGTCGGTCTAAGCTAAAAGGTGGAAGTCCAGTGGTGGCATTCGGGCTAGCAACGTCCTGGCAGTAAAACCAAGTCGACTGCCAGTTCCTAACGGATTCAGAGAGCTGAAGAGCGGGATAACTACTTTTAGTTTTCTTTTGGAAGCCTAAGCCTCCGTAGAGCTGGAGAAGGTGAATTTTGTCGTCCGACTGGGTCAGCCTTTTTATGGTTTGGGATCTAGCGGAGAAGATGTGCTTGAAAAGCCCCCAATGGGGAGGACAGCCGATGAAACACTCGTACAACACGACGAAGGCAGAGAGATGAGCTATGGCGTTTGGGGGAAAATGGTGGAGCTGCGCCCCGAAGTGGTTCGTAATACCTTTGAAGAAGGGATGAGGAGGCAGAGAGAAACCTCGGTGCACGTGGCTGAGCAGCAAGACGCGCTCCCCCTCCTAGGGCGCCGGCTCGGTCTCGCCCTCCGCCGGCAACCTCCACGACTTGTGCGCAATCATTCCATGCTCCACCAACTCCAGCAAGTTCTCTTCCGTCACCGTGGAGGGGAGGAAATCCCCCTGGATCCACCCCGCTAGTAGCGTCGCTGCCGCCGCTGAGCAGGAGCCGCCGCCTTCCCCTTCTTCTTCCGTGCCTCTAGCTTGCTAGTCTGCCCCTTTGTCATGGCGGAGGCTGCAGACCCGCAAGGGAGAAGGAGAAGAAAGGAGCTTGGGATGCGCGGGAGATGGAGAGAGAAGCAGGGAAAATGCAAGTTATCTCGCGAGTGTAACAAAAAACCCTCACCGCAGAAGTTTAAATAAGGTTCCGACTGGGTCACTAGCAAGTGGCCCCGAAATCTTATCCCCCGACCGGTTGCTGTGATATTAGTGGAGAAGATGAAGGCGCGGGAAGCGTCAGGTACTACTCGAGTGCGATGTCGTCATCCCCGCTAAGCGCGCGGCAACCGAAATTTGAGGATGCCGGAAAATCCGCCACTGTCAGTTGACTGGTCACGTCAAAAGATACCACGGAAGCACTCGGTCCCTGACGGTTCGTTTCACAAATACATCCACTCGGATCATTGGTCAAAGAAGATAAAATGGATCGAGGCAAACAACGCCAAAGTCGCATCCGTACTCCAAGCATCGCTTCGTCGTTCCAACCCCAATCCATTCGAGGACTAATGATGGGGTTATAGTCCTAGGGTAGGGTCATAGGCCTGCCCTATAAGTCCTACCCAAGGACTACCCTTCATAAGGGATAAGGCCCTTAGTCAGTTCCGACTGAATTAAGGACTTCCCATCATCCAGTCGGTGACGAATCCTCCATCATCCAGTCGGAGATGAGCATTCGGAGTGTATCGAACTAACCGACTGGATTCCACTCTGTGCATCGTAACCCCCCATGAGGGAAACGGTCATACGTTTTCCATGTGCCTTTATTAGCATTTAAGACATACGTTACCTGTAACGTAGGCATTTATTCGCCACTACTCCACCCCTGTGCACCGAACCGTTGTGAAGGGCAACGCACTCCATATAAGCCACCCTTCCCCACTGGTGCAGGGGTTAGCAATTCACTGTAATCCATATTCCACTCGACAACAAGCTCCAAGAGCACTGAGACGTTGGGCTATTACCTCCACCGTAGAGGGGCCTGAACTCATACAACCTCAACGTATCTAAGACTCTGCCCATCCTTTCGTACCCTACACATCTACTGTCAGGCTTATACCCACGACAGTACCATCAGGCTTAAGTTACAACTCATTACATAAAAACTTCAGAAAAGCCAAGAGTTTGTAACTTAAATATAGTTCATAAGCCCCAAAATATCCCGCTTGAAGACTAACACTCAAGTTTCTCCCCCTTTGTCATCAAGTGACAAAAAGGGACAAACTGAGGACTAATGCCCATGAAGACTTCACTTCTTGGCGGTTGATGAAGAGCTGTGATGCTTCTTGGGAGTAGTCATCTTCCTTGGTCCGATAGCAGTGTCGAGCTGTTCTTCATCAGTTTCAGCAGTGCGGAATGAAGAAAAGGAGCTGTCTTCAGGTCTGGAACTAGAATGGGCCTGAACTTCTTCTTGGGAGGCCACGACCAGTCAAAGTCTCGCTCAAAGTCCATTTCTTCAAGCTCTGTCTGTGTCTTCAGATGTGCAAGTGTAGCCCAGGTGCGATCAAAAACCTCATGCAGATAGTGATGGTTAAGCTTCACAGAGTTCTATGTTTCAGTGAGGTGTTTTCACAATGGCGCCAAACTGGCGTTTGACCCACTTGTGATTGCGATCCACCTTCTGGTGAAAACTGAGGAGGAGCTCTCTTGTATTCATCATGTGAGGAGGAACGGGGCTTGCCGGACGAGTCTCAGTATCATCCCATGAAGAATAAGCTTCTGGCTCTCTAAACTGGCCATCAAGGGGCCTACTGCCTTCTTCAATCACTGATTTTCCTTTTCCTTCAATGGGATCGAAAGTCTTCTTGTTGACCCGGATAGGAGGCATATAACCAACATGGTTTTGGCAATCAGCATGGAAGTTGATGCCTGTCCTTGTCCTGATGAATCTCATGATCCATGGGGCATATATCTTGTGATCAAATGGACACATAGCATTGTCGGCCAAAGTCCTCAAGAAGAAATCATGGATGTTGATAGGAATACCATGGATGATGTTGAAGAGGATATTCTTCATGAGGCCTACGACATCTTCTTCATCATCATGGCCTTTGATCGGCGCGAGCACACTGCAGAGGATTTTGTAGACAGACCTTGGTGTATATTTGAGCTCGTGGACGAGGAATGTTTTTCTCGGTGATTTTCCTTTAGCCAAAGGCTTCATGAGGACTTCGATCATCCCTTTGGGCAGCTCACGCTCACCACAAAGCTTCACAGCCTCCTCTGAGGGAATTGGTACAGGCAGTTCACGGAGGAGCTCAGTAGCAGGAGCCTTGTAGTGAGTGTTTTGTGTCATCCAGTCAAACACCCAAGTGTTAATGTCTTCAGGGTTGCCAGAGATGTGAAGAGTAGCATAGAACTGAAGAATGAGCTCACTGTTCCAGTCAGAGATGTCGGAGCACATTGGCAGCAAACCAGCGTCATGAAGTACATTGAGGACTAGCTCTAGGCACGGTATAGCTTCAAGTTCAACGTGAGGAATGTGCCTGTGCTGGAATATCTTGTTTCTTCCAAACAGCACTGAGGCATAGTAATTCAGCTGTATCCTAGTCCAAAACTTCAGATTCCTCATTTGAGGCTTGTCATAGGTGTTCTCTCCAATGAAGTACATGCGTTCTTCAAAGAAATTCTCCTTTTGAAACTGTGGTCGCTTGGAGAATGGCTGACGCTGAATTGGCTGAAGATTTTGCTGAAGAACAGGAGGGGAGACAACAATTGCAGTCTCGGGGTTGAGCACGACGAAGGCATTGTCTTGATTAGGTGCATTTTCCTCAGCATTTTCCTCAGGGTGAGGAATTTCATCAGGTGGGGCTTCAGGCTGAGGAGATGGCTCTGGCTGGGCGTCAGGCTGAGGGGCTTGCTCTGGCTGTGCATCAGGCTGAGGAATAGGTTCATCTTGCTCAGGTGGAGGAGTTGGGTCAGCCTGTTCCTCATCTGGAAGATTTTGCTCACAACATTGAATTTCATTAGCTTGAGGATTTTCAGTTTGTTCTTCCTTAGCTGGCTTGGTGGCAGAGGCAGTTTCATTAGCTGGTGCAGCTGATCCTTGAGCAGTGTCTTTCTGAGGAATGAAGGGCTGAGGACTGTCGTCAATACAAATTTCTTCTTTAGTGTGTTCCTCAGAGGCGACATCCTTCATTTCCTCATTTTCCCTTTTCTCTTAATCATCAAGGATGACCATTTCATAAGACGGAGCAACATTTAGGGGCACAGGGTCCAGAGGAGCAGTCTCTTCAAGCGCTTTGAGGCGCTTGGCCTCTATTTCTTAGAAGAGGCCTTTCTCTTTTTGGCTTCCTTCTCAGCAGCCCTGGTTTTCTTCACGTCTGATGCAGACGGAGTCATCTTCTTCACCTTTGAAGCTTTTGGTGAAGGGGTTCTCTCGACAGATTCTTCAGCTGGTTTTGAGGAACCAGCTGGAGCAGAGTCATCAGCTTGCTTTGATGAAGCAGCTGGGTCAGGGGCAGTCTCATCAGCTGCAGCAGTTTCATCAGCTGGAACTTCCATGATGATTTCTTCAATAGCCGGTACATCTACACGGCTTTCTTGGTGTATTTCCTCAGCTTGAGGAGATTCATCTGCTGGCTCTTCAATCAAGGGCTGGGGAGTTGGTGCTGGAGGTGCAGCCTTCTTGTTGTAGTCATCAACAGCTTCAGTGGCTAGCTTGATGAAATTGCTATTGAGACTCTTACGATCTGACAGCTTGGAGTACTTGTCAGTCAAATTCTTCAGCTCAGCCTGTGTTGACACTAGTGCATCAGGCGTCAAGCTGAGGAGATTCTGCTTGAGGAATTTCTCCTTTTTGAGCTTCGCAACCTTGGCCTGCTTGGCCTCCTGTTCTTTCCACTTGGCTTCTTTTATGAAAGTGGCCACCATGTGGCTGATGCCAGGGGGAAGTTTCAAATCATCAAGCGGAGTGTTTGGGTCCTCATACCAGATGTTGATGTAGTCTAGGAGGACCTTGGGGTCCATGGCCAGAGGAATGGCGCTGCCTGATGCTTGAGCTACCCTTTCCTGCTTGTTTCTGATTATGGCTTGCAAGGTTTGATCATCATATTCATCACTGCCCTCTGATGCAGACGGGACGGTGATGATTTTGCTGGGGCTCGGCAGAGTTGCTCTTTCAGTACACACCTGTGTCTTCACCGGAGGTGGTGAAGACTTTGTCTCCGAGCTGGTTGCAGCCGGGAGTGAGGAGCTAGAGGTGGCGGTCATTGGCTTCATGACTTGCTTCTGTACTGGTGTCTCTTGAGGCTTTGGTGGTGGTGCTGAGGATTTTGTAGCTGAGGGTTTTGGCGCTGAGGGTTTTGTAACTGATGCTTGAGCAGACTTCTCTTGAGGCTTTGGAGCCCTTGGCTTTGACGTCACAGACTGTGGTTGAGGAATTGCTGAACCAGAGGTCTCAGCAGCAGAGGAAGTGGCTACAGCTGAGGCAGCAGCTGAGGATTCACTGAATTTCCTCACTGCAGCATCTGCCTGTTTCTTGAGCTTAGCTAGATGCTTTTCCTTCTCATCTGGATAGGCATCAAAGGTCTTGAGGCTTGAGGGATGTGCTACTTGATGAGCCTCAAGTGGGGCCCGTTTGCCAGGAGGCTTTAGAGCGAATTTCTTCGCGTACTTGGCAGTTACAAACCTGTATTCCTTCCATTCCTTAGCCCATCGGCGTTCTATCTTCTACAGCCGAATCTTTCTCTTGGCCATTGTTTCATTTTCATCAGGTGTGCAATAGTCCAAGTAAATATCCTCAGGGATATCCACAACTGTGTTCTGCTCAAGTTTCTTTCCTCCCTTCTGCTTTCTATCATCCTCCATTTTCTTCAGCTGAGGATTTTGCTGATGAGATTGAACTCTTGAGGATTCTGATGAGACTTGAAGATTTTCTTCAAGAAACGCTGCAAATGAGTTAATGTGATGAGAACCGAGAGATTCATCAACTGACATGTGTGTACCTGTGAACAGAGTATAGTTGCGAGGAATTTGGAGAGGTCATATGCGTTCTCAGATTTGAAGAAAATGAAAAAGTTTGACAGTTGAGGAATTTAACCAGTGGTTGAGGAATTTGCCTAAGCATACTGTTCTTGGGTTCCAGAGTTGTACAGGTCCGAAAATTCGCACAATTGAGGAATCTCGTGAAAATCTTAGATGCTTAGTGAAGTTCATCAATGGTGTGGTGATATGCAGTGCTTGAGGAATGAAGTGCATATCGATTCTTGAGGAAAAACAGATTTCACATAGGAGATGTAAAATAGTAGATCTAACTTGCTGTAAAAGTGGGATTTATTTACCCTTGAAGGTGCGCACGAAGAACACAGAAAAGGTGTGTAGAGAAGCTCTTCGGTCGCGTGTCCAATGCACCCTAACCCGGCGACAAAGGACGTCTACGGCGGCGGCAGACTAAGATGGTCCGACTCCGGCGTGGTTCCGGCGACGAAGAAGTCGAGGCAGTGAATCTCTTCCTCACCGGCGATGAGACTTCCAGCGGTGGCGCTAGGGTTCGGTGCTTTTTGCTGTAGCAGGAGAGTGATGGGGCGAAGAAGAGTTTGCCGAGGGGGATAAGGACATATTTATAGCCAGACAATTACTGTTGGCGCAAAGATTTCGGACCAAACAACCCCTGCCTCTACGTCTCCGCAGGACACATGTAGTTCCCGAGCAAGGCGGTGGAGATAGTGGAGATCGTGGTTATCCAAACGTGGGAAGTGGGGTTCAGTTACGGTACATTAAAGAAACAAGTTTTGAAGATTTGAGTATTTTCGTTACAAAATCATCAGCTGACAAGGACGCAGTGAGGATTTTGAACAAATTTCAAGTAGAACGCATATGAAGAATCGAGTAGACTGGATGAGAATAGCATAGAGGGAAAGTAGGGTCTGATCACATTCACTTAGAAGAAATAGCTATAAGTGATTGCTGTTGAGGACTTGAAATCATAGTCTATGTAGTCAAACGAAAGTCATCAAGTGTTTTTGAAGATTTTGTGATAAATCGTCACAATGAAGAACAACTGTTTTGAGGAAAAACACATTTTGAGGAGATGGAACATTTGAAGAAAATCAACTTGAGGAATTTCACATTGGGCGGTGGCGTGACCCACCATATAAGAATGTTGATTACAGACGCCGCGTACAATTGTCGTAGGGCCCTGAGAATCAATTTATTCGTTGATTTCTTCACATTTAGAGTGATGTTCTTCATGAGTTGAAGAAAATCGATTCATCATGTGTTGCACATCTAAGTCATCAATTTTGCATTAGTGTTAGGATGTGTGCATGTTTTTACAAAACATTTGAAGATTCTAAGATATTTAGCTCACACCGCAACTTGCAAAACCTTTTCTCATCCAAGGGCTTAGTGAAGATATCTGCCGGTTGATCATCAGTCTTCACATGGTCAATGAGGATATTGCCCTTGAGGACATGGTACCGAAGAAAATGATGACGAATCTGGATGTGCTTGGTCTTCGAGTGCTGTACTGGGTTGTATGCAATCTTGATTGCACTCTCATTGTCGCAGTAGAGAGGCACATCCTTCATGTTGATGCCGTAGTCCTTGAGGGTTTGCTTCATCCATAGTAATTGAGCACAGCATGAACCAACAGCAATGTACTCAACTTCGGCAGTGGAGAGTGATACGCAGTTCTGCTTCTTCGAGGACCAGCAAACTAGTGATCTTCCGAGGAAATGGCATGTGCCAGAAGTTGACTTGCGATCCACACGGTCACCAGCATAGTCAGAATCAGAATACCCTACCAGATGAAGATTTGAGCCCTTGGGATACTATAATCCTAGTGTTGGTGTGTGAGCT
This sequence comes from Hordeum vulgare subsp. vulgare, assembly GCF_904849725.1. Classification (NCBI taxonomy): domain Eukaryota; kingdom Viridiplantae; phylum Streptophyta; class Magnoliopsida; order Poales; family Poaceae; genus Hordeum; species Hordeum vulgare. The sequence continues at coordinate 69,742,369 of NC_058518.1, forward strand.
AAGTATCGAAGAATATGCTTCACAACCTTATGGTGTGATTCCTTCGGTTTTGCTTGAAAACGTGCACACATGCAAACACTAAGCATTATATCTAGCCTAGATGCACATAGATACAATAAAGAGCCAATCATAGAGCGATATACCTGCTGATCAAAATCTTAACCATTTTCATCAGTGTCGAGGTGGCCGTTGGTAGGCATTGGAGTCTTGGCACCTTTGCATTCATGCATGTCGAATTTCCTCAGAACATCCTTGAGGTATTTCTCCTGTGATATGAAGATTCCATTGCATTGTTGACGAATTTGAAGACCTAAGAAGAATTTCAGCTCCCCCATCATAGACATCTGATATTCTTCACTCATCATGTAAGCAAATTCATCACTGTATCGTTTGTCAGTACAACCAAATATGATATCATCGACATATATTTGACACAAAAATAGCTCATTATCATAGGATTTAGTGAAAAGAGTTGGATCGAGTGAACGAGGTTTGAAGCCTTTCTTCATGAGGAATTCCTTCAATGTATCATACCATGCCCGAGGGGCTTGCTTGAGACCATAGAGAGCCTTTTTGAGTCTGAAGACTTTGTCAGGATTCTTTGGATCCTCAAAACCTGGGGGCTGAGCAACATATACTTCTTCCTCAAGCTTACCATTGAGGAATGAACTTTTCACATCCATTTGATATAAGATGATGTTATGATGATTAGCATAAGCTAGTAGTATTCGAATAGCTTCAAGTCTAGCAACAGGTGCAAAAGTTTCATCGAAATCTATTTCTTCAACCTGGGTGTAGCCTTGGGCTACAAGTCGTGCCTTGTTCCTCACCACATGACCATCCTCATCTTGCTTGTTTCGGAAAATCCACTTGGTGCCGATGATGTTGTGCTTGCGAGGATCTGGTCGTTTGACGAGCTCCCATACGTCATTCAGCTTGAATTGAAGAAGTTCGTCTTGCATAGCTTGGATCCACTCCGGTTCCAGAAAAGCCTCAGCAACTTTTGAGGGTTCTGTGATGGATACAAAGGAAAAATGACCACAAAAGTTAACTAAGTGTGAAGCTTTTGAGCGAGTGAGAGGACCTGGCGCGTTGATGTCGTTGAGGATTTTGTCAAGTTCAACTTCATTTGCAATCCTCGGATGAGCTGGTTGAGGATTTCGTCTGGGCTGAGGAAGTGGTTCTGGTGCAATTTCCTTTGGAGCATCTTCTTGGTTTTTATCAGCGATGGGGATCGTTTCTTCACCAATTTCCTCAGTGGGGACAATGTCTTCAGTAGGCTTAAGCTTTATTGCTTCCTCAGGAGACAACTTATCTGGATTAGAAGGCAATTACTCTCTTTGCGAGCCATTAGTTTCATCGAACTGCACATCTACCGTCTCAACAACTTTGTTGTGATAGTTTTTGAAGACTCTGTAGGTGTGCGAGTCCTTTCCATAACCGAGCATAAAACCTTCACGTGCCTTAGGTGCAAATTTTGAGCTATGGTGAGGATCTCTAATCCAACATTTTGCACCGAAGACTTTGAAATAACTTACATTGGGTTTCTTGTCAGTGAGGACTTCATATGAGGTTTTCTTGAGTAATTTGTGAAGATATACCCTGTTGATGATATAGCATGCAGTGTTGATTGCTTCAGGCCAAAAGCGTCGAGGAGTCTGATATTCTTCAAGCATAGTTCTTGCCATTTCAACCAGAGTCCTGTTCTTCCTTTCGACGACACCATTCTACTGAGGAGTATAAGGAGCAGATAATTCGTGAGTAATACCAAGTTCATCAAGATAATCATCAAGACCAGTGTTTTTGAACTCTGTTCCATTATCACTCCTGATATGTTTGATCTTGATGCCAAAGTTCGTCGAGGCCCTTGAAGAAAATCGTTTGAAGATTTCCAGCACTTCAGTTTTATACATTATCATATGCACCCATGTATATCTGGAATAATCATCAACTATGACGAAGCCATATAAAGATGCTGCATTGGTTAGTGTGGCATAGTGAGTAGGTCCAAATAGATCCATATGAAGCAATTCGAATGGACGTGTAGTGGTCATGATAGTCTTCGAGGGATGCCTGGATCTGGTCATTTTCCGAGATTCAGAAGCACCGCACAAATGATCCTTGAAGAATTTGACTGATTCGATGCCGATGCCATGCTTCTTCTTCGCGAGCGTGTGCAAATTTCTCATGGCTGCATGACCTAGTCTTCGGTGCCACAGACATCCTTCTGAGGTTTTTGCTAGTAAGCAAGTGGCTGGTTGAGGACCTGTAGAGAAATCAACAATGTACAAATCCCCTCTTCTTACACCTTCGAAGACTTTGGATCCGTCAGATTCCATGATGACTGCACATCTATATCTACCAAAGATAACAATCATATCAAGATCACAAAGCATCGAGACTGACATGAGGTTAAAACCAAGGGATTCAACAAGCATCACTTTGTCCATATGCCTATCCTAGGAAATAGCCACTTTGCCAAGTCCCAATACCTTGCTATTACCTTTGCCAGCATATGTGATTTGCTTCAGAGGTGATGGAGTTAGTGGCACATTAATCAGCAAGCTTTTATCACCAGTCATGTGATGTATGCAGCCACTATCAAGAACCCACTCAGTATTCTTGGGTTTGTCATCCTACAGATGAATTAGTATAGCTTACCATCTCATATGCTTCAGATTTGAAGAATATGATTTAAATTTCATCAGATAAGAATTTCATCACAACAGAATTATAAGGACGTGTGAAATATTTCTATTTCATCAACATTAGCTTGCGTCCTATCAAGCATTTCCTCAGGTCTCCAGCAAATTGTTCAGATGATGATTTTCATCTGGAGACCTGACCTGCAGAAGTGATTAGTTCGATTTATTCACCACCCACATCTGAAGGGGTGGCAAAGCATTCATCATCCTGCGAGAACCATATGAGAAAGGTGGCTTTGAAGCTAATGCACTTCTCTTAAAAGTAGGGGGGTTAAAGTACTCATATGAATATGCAGAGAACTAGTTTGAGGATTTATGAACATAATGATTTGAAGAGTAATGCTCATATTCATATTCCTTGTAGTTTCCCTGCATGTTAGACGCATTAGCACGGGTACGAGCATAATTTTGACGAGTTGAGGATTTTGATCCTCTTGAAGACTTTGGTCCTCCTGAGGAATTTGATCTGGGGTACAGATTCTTCAGTGGTGGTGTCATGAGGACATTCGCCTGAAGATTTTCAAGACAACTTTTGGGAACCCCGATTTTCCTCAAGGGAGGGCCATTCCTGCAGTTAGTTCCAACATATCGAGCAAATACTTCACCAGATTGATTTTTGAACAGTTTATAGTTGGAGTCAAATGACTCATCTGAGGAATAGGATAATTCACATGAAAAGCCAGTTAGATTAGATGGATCAAAAGGAGGCCCAGTAGCAGCAACCCATGAGGTTTTGGGATACTGCTCAGGTTTCCAATAAGATCCATCAGCATTTAATTTCCTCCCAAAGGCAATTCCTTCTTTCCTCGGGTTCCTGTTCAAGATCTGCTTTTTGAGCACATCACAAAGGGTTTGATGTCCTTTGAGGCTTTTGTATATGCCTGTCACATACAACTCCTTCAACCCTGCATTTTCATCAGTAACATTTGTATTTTCCTCAAGTGAGGAAATAGACACTACAGGTGCAGTTGAAGAATTTGGAGCAATAGAAGCATTTGATGTTTCTGGTGAAGAATTAGCAGTTTCGTGTTCAATGCATTTAAGACATGGAGGAATGAATTCAACTTGACCAGCGCTAATCTGTTGAGCTAGTAATGAATCATTTTCCATACGAAGATCATCATGAGACATCCTCAACTTCTCTAGATCAAGCTTCCTTTGAAGAAATTCATAGGAAAGCTTCTCATGATCAGCGAGGAGTGTATCATAACGATCCTGAACATTATCAAATCTAGACTGAAGACTTTTCACATCTTCAGTGAGGATTTGGGTAAGGTTCATTTCATCATTCAACAGATCATCACTTTTATCTAGCAGTTTCTGAAGCTTTTCCAGGGTAGTTTGTTGTTTAGTGGCAATGATAGCAAGTTCACTGTAACTGGGTTTTTTATAATCATCAGGTTCACAGTCACTTGAATCAGAGGAGGAGGCATTATTTGGTACCTTTGAACCTTTTGCCATGAAGCAATAGGTTGGAGCGAAGTCATCAACATAGTCATCAGTGTGGATGGTGCAATCATTTTCTTCAAGATTGAAGATTGACTTGCTGACGAAAGTGGTTGCCAGTGCAAGCCTAGCCTGTCCGGATTCTGAGTCTTCATCAGAACCCTCTTCTTCATCACATTCCTCTGATTCTGCCTCGGAGTCCATTTCCTTGCCAATAAGTGCCCGAGCCTTTCTGAAACTAGTCTTCTTGTGCGATGAGTACTTTGAAGATGAGGATTTTGATGATTTCTTCTTCTTCTTCGAGTCATCAGAACTGTCATATTTGTATTTCTTCTTCTTTGATTCCTTTCCCCAACGGGGACAATCAGCAATGTAATGACCTGATTTCTTGCACTTGTGGCAGGTTCTTTTCTTGTAGTCCTCAGATGAAGATTCTGATTTCCTCATGTCTCTTCTTGAAGATTTACCAAACTGGCCACGTCGTGTAAACCTCTGGAATTTCCTCACGAGCATTGCAAGCTCCTGTCCAAATTCTTCAGGGTCACCAATGCTGTCATCCGAATCTTCTTCTTCAGATGAGGAAATTGCTCTAGCCTTCAGTGCACGTGGTCTAGAATAGCTTGGTCCATATAGATCTTTCTTTTCTTCTAGCTGGAATTCATGAGTATTTAGCCTTTCGAGTATATCAGCTGGATCAAGCATCTTGTAGTCTGGTCTTTCTTGAATCATCAGAACTAAAGTATCAAATGAAGAATCCAAAGATCTCAGCAGTTTCTTCACAACTTCGTGATCAGTAATGTCTCGAGCTCCCAGTGCTTGCAGTTCATTTGATATGTCAGTGAGGCGATCAAAGGTGTCTTGGCAGCTTTCATTGTCATGCCTCTTGAAGCGATTGAAAAGATTGTGAAGAATATCAACACGAGAGTCACGCTGGGTTGATACTCCTTCATTTACTTTGCACAGTCTCTCCCAGATCAGTGTTGCAGAGCCCAAAGCACTCACTCTTCCAAACTGGCCTGGGCTCAGATGGCCATAGATGATATTCTTCGTTTGAGAATCGAGTTGCTTGAATTTCTTCACATCAACAGCAGAGACACTAGCAGAGATGATGGGGACACCATGTTCCACAATATACCAGAGATCATTATCAATAGCTTGTAGATGCATTTGCATCTTGTTCTTCCAGAAGGGAAAGTTCTTTCCTTCGAAGGTAGGACATGCTGCAGTCACCTTAAACATGCCTGCAGTTGACATAACTAAAACTCCAGGTGATTAAACCAAAATCACACAGAACAAGGGAGTACCTTGCTCTGATATCAATTGAAAGTGCATTATATCGACTAGAGGGGGGGTGAATAGGAGATTTTTAGAATTTCATCACTCAGGAAATTCCTTTTGAGGAAATTCCTCACTGATGACTAACTTACAGCGAAAACAGTAAAGGATCAGAAGTGCAAAGTTTCACAACATCAGTTTTTCAGAGTGAGGAATGTGAAAACAGATTACACAGTGAGTAGGCACGCAAAATACAGAAGAGGATTAACTAGCGTGAAGAATTTGGGGTTGAGGAATTTCAGTTAAAGTCTTCAGCAAATTCTTCAAATAGTAGCAGTGAAAGTCATCAACACATAATCTGAGGAAAGTAAGGAGTTGAGGAATTAGAACCCGTTTCTCAGTGAAGACAGTAGTTGATGACCCAGTTCCAACAGATGTGACAGTCGTATATCTGGTTTGGAGCGGCTTGGTATTGAAACCAAAGGACACACAGTCCCTACCGTGTTCTCCTTGGGCTAAGAACACACAGTCCTCGCCCAACACTCGTGGTAAGTCTTCAGGGCAGACTTCCAAACCCTCACAAACTTGGTCACCCGACGATCCACAACTGACTGCTGGAAAGCTCTAGACCATGACGCCTAACCGTCTGGAGGATGCACAATCCTCAAAGGTAAAAGGCTTCAGTCCCACACAGGAACAACTTCTTCAGTGATGCTCAATCACTAGGTTTGGTTTGTGGTTTCGGTGTATGGGGTATTTCCTCACTGATGAATTACTCTCGAAGACTCTGAGGAATTTGGGTTGCTCTTATAACAAGTGTCAGTTCCTAACGGAGCAGCCAACCAGCTAATGGTTGTGGGGGCGGCTATTTATAGCCTGGGAGCATCCTGACATGATTTGACACTAATGCCCTTAAATAATATGACCGTTGGTGTGGATAAGACCAATGATGTGGCGTGGCTATCAAAACGGCCAGAACCCTCAACTGTGAGAGTCCTCATGTCACTCGTATTCCACACTTGAGGCTTTTGGTAGGATTAGGCTTGGGTTGAGCATCATGAGGAAATTCATTCCAGAGTGTAACTTCGACCCCCTTTAATAGTACGGTGTTCCTATTACTCAAATGCGAAGAAAATAAAACAGAAAGAGTAAATCTTCATGCTTCAAAGTCTTCAAGATGATTTTCTTCAGGACATACCGAATTCCTCAATTTCAGTATCTTTATGAGGAATATCAATTTCATCGCAGATTCTTCGCGATTCAATTATTCAGCTTCAGACCAATTTCTTCAACCGAAGATATATATTTTTAGGGGTCAATATTCATCAAATATCTCAAACTCCTCAATGACTTATAGATCCTATGTACACTCATAAACACATTAGATACTTAACCTATAATTCTTCAAACCACCAAAATCACTAAGGGGCACTAGATGCACTTACAATCTCCCCCTTTTTGGTGGTTGATGACAATTAGGTTAAGTCTTCAACAGGGATCAAAAATATGAAGTGTAAATACTCATTTGAGGAATTTGAAATCAAGATTCAGAGAGACTCCCCGTGAAGATGTGCATATCTTGAGGATTTTGCTTTTCACAGCAAATGCACATTGATGATTTATATCATGGAGAACTCCCCCTGAGTATTGTAAATCATGCATACATGTAACATATCATATGAAGAAGATGAAGATGCATGATCGCAAATGGTATCTGACGAATTCCAGCATGCGTGCATTAAAACTTGAGGAATAAGCATGCGAAGAAAAACGTTCAAAAGCGTCAGAGTACCATCGGGCTTAAGTTACAACTCATTACATAAAAACTTCAGAAAAGCCAAGAGTTTGTAACTTAAATATAGTTCATAAGCCCCAAAATATCCCGCTTGAAGACTAACACTCAAGTTTCTCCCCCTTTGTCATCAAGTGACAAAAAGGGACAAACTGAGGACTAATGCCCGTGAAGACTTCACTTCTTGGTGGTTGATGAAGAGCCGTGATGCTTCTTGGGAGTAGTCTTCTTCCTTGGTCCGATAGCAGTGTCGAGCTATTCTTCATCAGTTTCAGTAGTGCGGAATGAAGAAAAGGAGCTGTCTTCAAGGTCTGGAACTGGAATGGGCCTGAACTTCTTCTTGGGAGGCCATGACCAGTCAAAGTCTCGCTCAACGTCCATTTCTTCAAGCTCTGTCTGAGTCTTCATATGTGCAAGTGTAGCCCAGGTGTGATAAAAAACCTCATGCAGATAGTGATGGTTAAGCTTCACAGAGTTCTGTGTTTCAGTGAGGGTTTTCACAATGGTGCCAAACTGGCGTTTGACCCACTTGTGATTGCGATCCACCTTCTGGTGAAGACTGAGGAGGAGCTCTCTTGTATTCATCATGCGAGGAGGAACGGGGCTTGCCGGACGAGTCTCAGTATCATCCCATGAAGAATAAGCTTATGGCTCTCTGAACTGGCCATCAAGGGGCCTACTGCCTTCTTCAATCACTGATTTGCCTTTTCCTTCAATGGGCTCGAAAGTCTTCTTGTTGACCCGGATAGGAGGCATATAACCAACATGGTTTTGGCAATCAGCGTGGAAGTTGATGCCTGTCCTTGTCCTGATGAATCTCATGATCCATGGGGCATATATCTTGTGATCAAATGGACACATAACATTGTCGGCCAAAGTCCTCAAGAAGAAATCATGGATGTTGATAGGAATACCATGGATGATGTTGAAGAGGATATTCTTCATGAGGCCTACGACATCTTCTTCATCATCATGGCCTTTGATCGGCGCGATCACACTGCAGAGGATTCTGTAGACAGACCTTGGTGTATATTTGAGCTCGTGGACGAGGAATGTTTTTCTCGGTGATTTTCCTTCAGTCAAAGGCTTCATGAGGACTTCCATCATCCCGTTGGGCAGCTCACGCTCACCATAAAGCTTCACAACCTCCTCTGAGGGAATTGGTACAGGCAGTTCACGGAGGAGCTCAGTAGTAGGAGCCTTGTAGTGAGTGTTTTGTGTCATCCAGTCAAACACCCAAGTGTTAATGTCTTCAGGGTTGCCAGAGATGTGAAGATTGGCATAGAACTGAAGAATGAGATCACTGTTCCAGTCAGAGATGTCGGAGCACATTGGCAGCAAACCAGCGTCATGAAGTACATTGAGGACTGGCTCTAGGCACGGTATAGCTTCAAGTTCAACGTGAGGAATGTGCCTGTGCTGGAATATCTTGTTTCTTCCACACAGCACTGAGGCATAGTAATTCAGCTGTGTCCTAGTCCAAAACTTCAGATGCCTCATTTGAGGCTTGTCATAGGGGTTCTCTCCAATGAAGTACATGCGTTCTTCAAAGAAATTCTCCTTTTGAAACTGTGGTCGCTTGGAGAATGGCTGACGCTGAACTGGCTGAAGATTTTGCTGAGGAACAGGAGGGGAGACGACAATTGCAGTCTCGGGGTTGAGCACGACGAAGGCATTGTCTTGAACAGGAGGGGAGACAACAATTGCAGTCTCGGGGTTATAGCCTGGGAGCATCCCGACATGATTTGACACTAATGCCCTTAAATAATAGGACCGTTGGTGTGGATAAGACCAATGATGTGGCGTGGCTATCAAAACGGCCAGAGCCCTCAAATGTGAGAGCCCTCATGTCACTCGTATTCCTCACTTGAGGCTTTTTGTAGGATTAGGCTTGGGTTGAGCATCATGAGGAAATTCATTCCAGAGTGTAACTTCGACCCCCTTTAACAGTACGGTGTTCCTATTACTCAAATACGAAGAAAATAAAACAGAAAGAGTAAATCTTCATGCTTCAAAGTCTTCAAGATGATTTTCTTCAGGACACACCGAATTCCTCAATTTCAGTATCTTTATGAGGAATATCAATTTCATCGCAGATTCTTCGCGATTCAATTCTTCAGCTTCAGACCAATTTCTTCAACCGAAGATATATATTTTAGGGGTCGATATTCATCAAATATCTCAAACTCCTCAATGACTTATAGATCCTGTGTACACTCATAAACACATTAGATACTTAACCTATAAGTCTTCAAACCACCAAAATCACTAAGGGGCACTAGATGCACTTACAGGTGTGATCCATGTGATGTGGTGATGTGATGTGTTAGCTTGTGTGGAGTGTGCCTGTGTTAGTAGGAAGCATGAGATTTGCTCTAGGGTTTATAAAACTTCCCCCTCTCTTTTATCTTAAGCCCTATATTCACTTGTCCCATCCTTGTTTTAAAAATGTCCAAGATTTAGCTTAGTTTTGTGGTGTTTGTGAGCAAGTCAAGTTGCTATTTTGAACCAAGTTTAAAAGGTGTAAATATTCACAAAACAGAGCAAACATATTCTGTATTGTAAATATTTAGTTGCTCCTAAAATTCCTTTTCTATTTTTCTGAATAGGTTATATTTTCTTATGATCAGGGGTACCCTTGTTTCATTTTTCGCATTATATGATTAGCCTGTGCTTTTGTTTCTTTTCCTGGTCTTGATTTAATTAATAAAGTCCCAGGATTTTTCCTTTCTCTCTTATTTGGCACCACTAGTGGGCCCCCTCCGACTAGCAGGCCCATTCCCCCTCTGTGTCTGCCGCAACAGCCCATCCTTGCGTGCTACTCCTTCTTCCTGACGCCGCCCCCCTCGCTCTCGCTTTCCGTCAGACAACCGAGAGAGAGCGAGTCTCCATGAGGGATCACGGACATCGAGGCCCCCCATAAAGCATTGGCGTCCGTGCCCTCTTTTCCCTAGGGTTCCACGTCCCCTCTTTGCGCCACCGCCACTGATACGTCTCAAACGTATCTATAATTTTTGATGGTTTCACGCTGTTATCTTGTCAACTTAGGATGTTTTGTTTACCTTTTATATCTTTTTTGGGACTAACTTATTAACTCAGTGCCAAGTGCCAGTTCCTCTTTTTTCTGTGTTTTTGACTCTTTTCGATCTGATTTTGGAACGGAATCAGAATGGAATAAAATCCCCAAAATAATTTTTTCCAGAACGGAAGAAGATCAGGAGGTTTGAGGGCCAAGCAAGTGTGCCCACAGGGAGCCCACAAGCCCTGTTGCGACAACCAAGCTTGTGGCCTCCCTGGCGCCCCCCTGCCCTAGGTCTTTGGCCTATATATTCCCTAAAAATCCAGAAAAAATCAGGGCGTCCACTAAAACACTTTTCCACCGCCGCAAGCTTCCGTTTCCGTGATATCTCATCTGGAGACCCTTCCCGGTGCCCTGCCGGAGGGGACTTTGGAGTTGGAGGGCTTCTTCATTAACATCATCGCCCCTCCAATGACACGTGAGTAGTTCAGTTCAGACCTACGGGTCCGTAGTTAGTAGCTAGATGGCTTCTTCTCTCTCTTGGATCTTCAATACCAAGTTCTCCATGATCTTCATGGAGATCTATCCGATGTAATCCTCTTTGGCGGTGTGTTTGTCGAGATCCGATGAATTGTGGGTTTGTGATCAGATTATCTATGATATATATTTGAGTCTTTGCTGATTTCTTATATGCATGCTTTGATATCCTTGTAAGTCTCTCCAAGTCTTGGGTTTTGTTTGGCCAACTAGATCTATGATTCTTGCAATGGGAGAAGTCCTTGGTTTTGGGTTCTTACCGTGTGGTGACCTTTCCCAGTGACAGTAGGGGAAGCAAGGCACACATCGTGTAGTTTCCATCAAGGGTAACAAGGTGGGCTTTGTGGTAGATATGAGATTGTCCATCGACATCATGTCATCTTGCTTAAGGCGTTACTCTGTTCTTTTGGACTTAATACACTAGATGCATGCTGGATAGCGGTCGACGTGTGGAGTAATAGTAGTATATGCAGAAAGTATCGGTCTACTTATTTTGGACGTGATGCCTATAGATATAATCATTGCCATAGATGACATCACGACTTTGCGCGGTTCTATCAATTGCTCGACAGTCATTCGTTCACCCATCGTCTACTTGCTTTCATGAGAGAAGCCACTAGTAAACACTACGGCCCCCGGGTCTATTCACACCTATCGTTTACACCTCCGCTTTTACTTTGCTTTATTACTTTGTTGCTTTCAGTTCTCACTTGGAAAACAATCTATAAGGGATTGACAACCCCTTCATAGCGTTGGGAGCAAGTTTTTTGTGTTTGTGCACGCACTTGTGATACTCCTTCACTGGATCGATACCTTGGTTCTCAAAACTGAGGGAAATACTTACCACCGCTGCGCTACATCACCCTTTCTGCTTCGAGGGAACACCAATGCAAGGCTCCAAGGCCATGGTGAAATCCTTTGTATATTTGCCTAGGAAGTCCCTAACGGCGTAGCCGTAGCAGAAGGATTCAGGGTGCCGTTGTTCAGGAGAATCAAGACAAGAACAGTCTCCCGTCAGCACGTGTTTCTGGCGCCGTTGGAAGGGATTTTGTTGCATCAGCAGAAGTATTTCTGGCGCCGTTGCCGGGGAAGGAAGATCAAGTCAAGAACTCATACAATTAGGTGTCGCAAAATCATCTCTTGCATTTACTTTGTTTGCTAGTTGCCTCTCGTTTTCCTCTCCCCCACTTCACATTTGTCGTTTTCATTTGCCTTTTTCGTTTGCCTTTTCCGTTTGCCTTTTTGTCCGCCCTTTTCTCTCGCTTGCTTTCTGTTCGCTTGTGTGCTTTGTGCCTTCAATATTCTTGCATCTTCGCTTGCTGAAAATCTAGTGATATGGATCCTCACCCACTTGCTAATCTCTTTAAGAGATCCAATTATGTTGATCCAATTGCTAGTGAGTTGAGTGCACTTGACTTTCTCTATGGAGTTTTGCATGAGATGCGTGAATCTGAAAATCGTGATGAAGAAATTCATGAAGTGATTCATGAGGGCTCCTTGGATGAAAAGCATGATTGCAATGGTTTCACTATAAATTCTATTAGTGACAATCATGCTAAAATTATGCAAAACCCTAAGCTTGTGGATGCTAGTCTTGCTACGACCACTACTTGTTGCAAAGATCATGATTGGGGTGATGATTTTTCTTTTGATCTTGAAAATTTGTTCAAGCCTTAAGATGAATATGATATTTGCAATAATATTGGAAGTGGGTTTAGTTGCTGATAATCCCACTATTTTTGAAGAGCGTCAACTTTGCATGCATGTGGATCATGAAAAGAATATCCTATGTGATAGTTACATTGTTGAATTCGAATATGATCCCACATGTAATTATAACGAGAGAGGAAAATATGGTGGTAGAAACTTCCATACCACTAAATTACCTCTCGTTATGTTGAGATTGCTATTGTCTCTTTCTTCTTCCTTGCATTTGGTAACTATTGGTTGTCTTGCCAATTTGTTTCCCTATAAAATGCCTATGCATAGGAAGTATGTTAGACTTAGATTCTATCGCTTTTATGCCTAGCTAAGGGCGTTAAACAATAGCCCTTGTTGGGAGGCAACCCAACGAATCTATCCTTTTTCTTTCTGTTTTGTGTTTTCCACACTTTCATAATTCTGTTATGATTGTGTTTCTTGTGTTTCTTTTTTAAGTTTGTGCCAAGCAAAACCGTTATGATTAGTCTTGGGGATGATCGCTTGGTCATGCTGGAAAAGACGGAAACTTTCTGCTCACGAAAAGAATTTTCATTTTTTTTTCTGTAAGAGATTTTGAGTTGATTGTTTTTGCTGTTGATTGCTACGCGAATTCTTCAGACTATCGTAATTGTTCGGAATTTTTGAAGTACCAGAAGTATACGAAGTATACAGATTTCTACAGACTGGTCTGCTGTTAACATATTCTGTTTTTGTTGTGTTGGTTGCTTATTTTGATGAAACTATGGATAGTATCGGGGGGGGGGGGTATTAGCCATGGAAGATTGAAAATATAGTACCCCAACATCAACATGAGTAGAATTTAAGTTTGCTACAGTACCTAAGGAAGTGGTCGTTTGCTTTTTTATACTAATGTTATCACGAGTTTCTGTTTAAGTTTCGTGTTGTGAAGTTTTCAAGTTTTGGGTGAAGTTCTTAGGGACAAAAAGATAAAGAGTGGCAAGACCTCAAGCTTGGGGATGCCCAAGGCACCCCAAGAGATTCAAGGATGCCGTAAAAGCCTAAGCTTGGGGATGCCCCGGGAAGGCATCCCCTCTTTTGTCTTCAATCCATCGGTAACGTTACTTGGGGCTATATTTTTATTCACCACATGTTATGTGTTTTGCTTGGAGCGTCTTGTATCTTAGGAGTCTTTTATTTTTGTTGTGTCACAATCATCCTTGCTGCACACCTAGAGAGAGAGACATGCACTCACCGTGATTTTGTCGAGCTTCACTTATATCCTTTGGTAGACAATTCAGCTCACATATGCTTCACATATATCTTTTGAGCTAGTTGATTTTGCTCTATGTGCTTCACTTATATCTTTTAGAGCACGGCGGTGCGTGGCTTGGTAGTTGATCTATGCTTTGAAAGTAGTCTCAAAAGGGGTAGTTATCCAAAGGGATAGGAAAACTTCCACCTTCATGTGCATTGAATAGTTAGAGAAGTTTGATTCATCTCAACTAGTTTTGAGTTGTGGTTATGGTAATATTGAAGTTATATTAGTAAGGTGTTGTGAATCTAGAAATACTTGTGTTGAAGTTAGTGATTCCCTTATCATGCACGTTTGTGAACCGCAATGTGATGAAGTCTGAGCATGATTAGTCTATTGATTGTCATCCTTTGTGTAGCGGTCGGGATCGCGCGATGGTTTATACCTACCAACCCTTACCCTAGGAGTATGCGTTGAATGCTTTGTTTCGATTACTAATAAAACTTTTGCAACAAGTATATGAGTTCTTCATGACTAATGTTGAGTCCATGGTTTAGATGCACTTTCACCTTCACAATCACTATCTTCTTTAGTGCCGTGCAACTTCCGCCGGTGCACAAAACTCACCATTAGCCTCGTTCAAAACAACCACCATACCTACCTACTATGGCTTTTTCAAAGTCATTCCGAGATATATTGCCATGACTACCACCATGACATGTGCCACCACGTCTACATTGCCATTGCATGATCATAAGATAACTAGCATGACGTTTCCATTTATGTCTATGCCATGCTAGATCATTGTCACGGTACACTACCGAAGGCATTCCATATAGAGTCATCATTGCTCTAAGTTTTGAGTTGTAAGTGTGATGATCATCATTGATGGAGCATTGTCCCATGTGAGTAAATTAAAGAGGCCAAATATGCCCACCAAAATTAAAATATATATTTATATATAAAAAAGAGTCCAAAGAGCCCATCCAAAAAAATGAGAGAAAAAGAGAGAAGGGACAATGCTACCACCTTTCCACACTTGTCCATATTAAGCACCATGATCTTCATGATTGAGAGTCTCTCGTTTTGTCACCACCATATAGCTAGTGGGAAATTTTCATTATATAACTTGGCTTGTATATTCCAATGATAGGCTTCCTCAAAATTGCCTTAGGTCTTCGTGAGCAAGCAAGTTGGATGCACACCCACTAGTTTTATTTAAGAGTGTTCACATACTCTTAGCTCTAGTGCCTCATTTGTATGGCAATCCCTACTCATTCGCATTGATATCTATTGATGAGCATCTCCACAACTCATTGATATGCCTAGTTAATGTGATCATCTTCTCCTTGTTTGTCTTGCAACCTCCACCTCACTTCACACCACTTATAGTGCTAAAACCATGGCTCACGCTCATGTATTGCGTGAGAGTTGAAAAAGTTCGAGAAAGTAAAGGTGTGAAAACAATTACTTGGCCAATACTGGGGTTGTGCATGATTTAAATTCGTTGTGCAATGATGATAGAGCATAGCCAGACTATATGATTTTGTAGGGATAACTTTCTTTTGGCCTTGTTATTTTGAAAGTTCATGATTACTTTGCTAGTTTGCTTGAAGTATTATTGTTTCCACGTCAATAGCAAACTATTGTTTTGAATCTAATGGATCTGAACATTCACGTCACATAAGAGGAGTTACAAAGGACATCTATGCTAGGTAGCATGAAAGCATCAAAAATTCATTCTTTATCACTTCCCTACTCGAGGACGAGCATGAGTTAAGCTTGGGGATGCCTGATACGTCTCAAACGTATCTATAATTTTTGATGGTTTCACGTTGTTATCTTGTCAACTTTGGATGTTTTGTTTAACTTTTATATCTTTTTTGGGACTAACTTATTAACTCAGTGCCAAGTACCAGTTCCTGTTTTTTCTGTGTTTTTGACTCTTTTCAGATCTGATTTGGAACGAAGTCCAAACGGAATAAAATCCCCAAAATGATTTTTTCCAGAACGGAAGAAGATCAGGAGACTTGAGGGCCAAGCAAGTGGGCCCACAGGGAGCCCACAAGCCCTGTTGCCGCGGCCAGGGGGAGGCCGCGACAACCAAGCTTGTGGCCTCCCTGGCGCCCCCCTGCCCTAGGTCTTTGGCCTATATATTCCCTAAAAATCCAGAAAAATCAGGGCGTCCACTAAAACACTTTTCCGCCGCCGCAAGCTTCCGTTTCCGCGATATCTCCTCTGGAGACCCTTCCCGGTGCCCTGCCGGAGCGGACTTTGGAGTTGGAGGGCTTCTTCATCAACATCATCGCCCCTCCAATGACTCGTGAGTAGTTCACTTTAGACCTACGGGTTCGTAGTTAGTAGCTAGATGGCTTCTTCCCTCTCTTGGATCTTCAATACAAAGTTCTCCATGATCTTCATTGAGATCTATCCGATGTAATCCTCTTTTGCGGTGTGTTTGTCGAGATCCGATGAATTGTGGATTTCTGATCAGATTATCTATGATATATATTTGAGACTTTGCTGATTTCTTATATGCATGATTTGATATCCTTGTAAGTCTCTCCGAGTCTTGGGTTTTGTTTGGCCAACTAGATCTATGATTCTTGCAATGGGAGAAGTGCTTGGTTTTGGGTTCTTACCGTGTGGTGACCTTTCCCAATGACAGTAGGGGCAGCAAGGCACACATCGTGTAGTTGCCATCAAGGGTAACAAGGTGGGCTTTGTCATAGATATGAGATTGTCAATCTACATCATGTCATCTTGCTTAAGGCGTTACTCTGTTCTGTTGGACTTAATACACTAGATGCATGCTGGATAGCGGTCGACGTGTGGAGTAATAGTAGTAGATGCAGAAAGTATCGGTCTACTTGTTTTGGACGTGATGCCTATAGATATAATCATTGCCATAGTTGACGTCACGACTTTGCGCGGTTCTATCAATTGCTCGACACTAATTCGTTCACCCACCGTGTACTTGCTTTCATGTGAGAAGCCACTAGTAAACACTACGGCCCCCGGGTCTATTCACACCTATCGTTTACACCTCCGCTTTTACTTTGCTTTGTTACTTTGTTGCTTTCAGTTCTCACTTGGCAAACAATCTATAAGTTATTGACAACCCCTTCATAGCGTTGGGAGCAAGCTTTTTGTGTTTGTGCACGCACTTGTGATACTCCTTCACTGGATCGATACATTGGTTCTCAAAACTGAGGGAAATACTTACCACCGCTGCGCTACATTACCCTTTCGGCTTCGAGGGAACATCAACGCAAGGCTCCAAGGCCACAGGGAAATCCTTTGCATATTTGCCTAGGAAGTCCCTAAAGGCGTAGCCGTAGCAGAAGGATTCCTGGTGCCGTTGCTGAGGAGAATCTAGACAAGAATAGTCTCCCGTCAGCACGTGTTTCTGGCGCCGTTGGAAGGTCTTTTGTTGCATCAGCAGCCACCTCCCTCCATCTCTCTCCATATCTCCTTCCCTCTCAGGTAAGGGCTCTGTAGCTAGGATGAAGAGAGAGAGAGAGAAGTGCACCACGACGTCCTCCGCGCCTCCGTCGTCTCCAGCGCCGGCCACCATGTCCGGGGGATCGAAGGGAATGCCGCGCTCCATTCCCGTCCTCGGTGAGGCCGGGGAGCGACCTCACCGATGGGCAGGAGATCGTCTGTGGCGTGCACCCGTCGGTCTACTTCCCCTGCTTCGATCTGCAGCAGGCCAACTTCGTCAGGGCGTCTTCGTCTTCTCCAGGCAGATCCTCTTCCCGATCGGCGCCTCTCCCTCCTTCCCTAGGTGAGACCTACCCTTCTCCTTCCTTCCCCTCGGTAGACGCGCAGTAGATCGAGGCGGGCCTCTCTAATCAGAGAAGAGCAGGACAGTTCATGGTGTGCATGTGCGTTCTGTGTAGCGTTTGTGCTCGGGCTGTGCAACCTAGAGGAGAAGGGGCGTCCGTCAGGCTCGAGTAGCAACGTAGTTGATCTCCCCCTCGAGCAGCAGTAGCAAGTAGGCATGCCCCGACGACGTCTCTGTTGTCGTTGTTGTCCCTGTGAGATGCAGAGCTGGGGGCCTCGTAGCTTACCTTGGTTGTTGCCCCTGTTCTGTCGAGATCTCTATCATAGCGTAGTGGCGCATGTGTTGTGGTGGATCTGGTGCATTGCGGGTTCGAGTTCGAGAGGAGCAACCCCCCTTTTTATTTTCTTGTCTGGCACAGTGGCATATCAACAACAGAGTAGTTACCTTGCTAGACTTCCTTTCCCTGTCAAGCTAGTGCATGTTAGCAGAGTGGGTTGGGTTTGTGGCTTGAACCAGGAGGTCCTGGGTTCGAAACCTACCACCCCTTTTATTTATTTTTCCTTTTGCTTTACTTGTGCTGTTTTCCTTTGGCTGTTCTAGTTATTGCTGTGGTGTGTTTTACACCATGGGGGGTATTTTGTCTCCCCTCAAACAGCATAATATTCATAGTGTTTTTGCTAGTTTGTGATAGTTGGTGGTGAAGGCTTGTGAGCATGTGTGTAGGTTTGTTCTTGCTAGAGATGCTGGTGTAGGTTATTTTTGCATATATGTATGTGTAGGATCATGTATGTGTGTGTGCACCTTGTGGATGTGTGGCACTAATGAGGTGAGTCCATGTTGTGCAAGTGAGAAGCATGTGTGGGTGTTTTCCCATGTGCATGTTGTATGTGTGTGTGTCCTATCTAGTGCAAGTATGTGGTGCATGTGAGAGTGTGTGTGCTTGTGTGTGTGTGTGTGTGTATCACACATGTCATGGCATGATGTGCCGTGACAAGCACATGTGCTTGTATATGTAGGGTGGAGAGGCAAGTTAATGTGTGTGTGTAGTTAGTTGTGAATTCTATTTAGCATGTGTAGGTGGCCGTCATGCTTGTGCTTGTTGTATGTGTGTGGGAATGGTGATGTGCTATGGCACACATACATGAGGTCTAAACCCTCATGTCACCATTGGACTTGTGAGAGTGTGCATATGCTTGTGTTGGTGTTGTTCTAGTGAATAGCACATGTGATGATGCACTATTCACTGTATGTGATTCCATGTAGATTATCTTTTCTAGTCTCGTGCCCATTTATTCTATGCAAGTGCCCATGTATTATATATGTTTTTGGGGTTGAATCATCCCAGGAATCCATTGGTGAAGTCATTTTTGCCTTTGGAACACTTTCTGGATATGTCATATTTCAGATTTGTTCTATGTTTAGAGCTTGGTTCCATGAGATGTGGTGAGCCCAAGAGGCCGATTCCTTGTTATGGCATTTGAGGGTGACCCCCTCTATGGCATGTTGGTTTTGTTTCATGCTTAGTAGTTCATATGTGCATGTTGTGCCTAGTCAAAGTAGGCATGTGGCTGAAATTACAGTTTAGTGAAAATCTGTGATTTTCACCAAGTCTGAGAATCTGTTTATATTTTCTTCTCCTGTTGTTGAGCTTGTAGAGGTGCATGTGTAAGGAATCAGCCTTTCCTATCAACTGGAAAGTTGTAGCTTTTGTGTTTGTCTAGCTCTTTGTAAATTTTCATTCCATTTGGAGTCTTGTAGATATTGTTTTGGGTGCTGTCAAAATGCTTCAGAGCATAAACAGCTAGTGAGAGTCTGGAATTTTCACTAAGTCCCTGAAAACTGATATTTTTGGCCAAGTTAGCAGGTGTGTAACTTTATGTGTGAAAATCCTTTGCATTATCGTTTTGTTTGTGCTTGTAGTACTCTTGGATAGCTTCTACCACATATCTTATTTGGCATATTTGGGTGGTTGTAGGTGCTTTGCATGTAGCCCTCAAACTGCTATGATGCTGTTTATGGCAGATTGTATAATTTTGATGTTTTGATGCTTGTGAGTGCATAGTTGTGTTGGGGAACGTCGCATGGGAAACAAAAATTTTCCTACGCGCACGAAGACCTATCATGGTGATGTCCATCTACGAGAGGGGATGTGTGATCTACGTACCCTTGTAGACCGTACAGCAGAAGCGTTAGTGAACACGGTTGATTTAGTGGAACGTCCTCACGTCCCTCGATCCGCCCCGCGAACCGTCCCGCGATCAGTCCCACGATCTAGCGCCGAACGGACGGCACCTCCGCGTTCAGCACACATACAACTCGACGATGATCTCGGCCTTCTTGATCCAGCAAGAGAGACGGAGAGGTAGAAGAGTTCTCCGGCAGCGTGACGGCGCTCCGGAGGTTGGTGATGATCTTGTCTCGGCAGGGCTCCGCCCGAGCTCCGCAGAAACGTGATCTAGAGGTAAAACCGTGGCGATATGTGGTCGGGCTGCCGTGGCAAAGTTGTCTCAAATCAGCCCTAAAACCCCACTATATATAGGAGGAGGAGGGGGGAGACTTGCCTTGGGGTCCAAGGACTCCCAAGGGGGTCGTCCGAACCAAGGGGGAAGGTCTCCCCCTCCCAAACCGAATTAAACTTGGTTTGGAAGGTGGAGTCCTTCTTCCCTTTCCCACCTCCTTTTTTTTCTTTTCTCTTTGATTTTTCTTCCAATGCGCATAGGGCTCTTTTGGGCTGTCCCACCAGCCCACTAAGGGCTGGTGCGCCACCCTCAAGGCCTATGGGCTTCCCCGGGGTGGGTTGCCCCCCCGGTGAACTCCAGGAACCCATTCGTCATTCCCGGTAACTCCGAAAACCTTCCGGTAATCAAATGAGGTCATCCTATATATCAATCTTCGTTTCTGGACCATTCCGGAAACCCTCGTGACGTCCGTGATCTCATCCGGGACTCCGAACAACATTCGGTAACCAACCATATAACTCAAATACGCATAAAACAACGTCGAACCTTAAGTGTGCAGACCCTGCGGGTTCGAGAACTATGTAGACATGACACGAGAGACTCCTCGGTCAATATCCAATAGCGGGACCTGGATGCCCATATTGGATCCTACATATTCTACGAAGATTTTATCGTTTGAACCTCAGTGCCAAGGATTCATATAATCCCGTATGTCATTCCCTTTGTCCTTCGGTATGTTACTTGCCCGAGATTCGATCGTCAGTATCCGCATACCTATTTCAATCTCGTTTACCGACAAGTCTCTTTACTCGTTCCGTAATACAAGATCCCGCAACTTACACTAAGTCACATTGCTTGCAAGGCTTGTGTGTGATGTTGTATTACCGAGTGGGCCCCGATATACCTCTCCGTCACACGGAGTGATAAATCCCAGTCTTGATCCATACTAACTCAACGAACACCTTCGGAGATACCTGTAGAGCATATTTATAGTCACCCAGTTACGTTGCGATGTTTGATACACACAAAGTATTCCTCCGGTGTTAGTGAGTTATATGATCTCATGGTCATAGGAACAAATACTTGACACGCAGAAAACACTAGCTACAAAATGACACGATCAACATGCTACGTCTATTAGTTTGGGTCTAGTCCATCACATGATTCTCCTAATGATGTGATCCCGTTATCAAGTGACAACACTTGCCTATGGCCAGGAAACCTTGACCATCTTTGATCAACGAGCTAGTCAACTAGAGGCTTACTAGGGACAGTGTTTTGTCTATGTATCAACACAAGTATTGTGTTTCCAATCAATACAATTATATCATGGATAATAAACGATTATCATGAACTAAGAAATATAATAATAACTAATTTATTATTGCCTCTAGGGCATATTTCCAACAGTCTCCCACTTGCACTAGAGTCAATAATCTAGTTCACATCACCATGTGATTCCAACGAATCCAACACCCATATAGTTATGGGGTCTGATCACGTCTTGCTCGTGAGAGAGGTTTTAGTCAACGGTTCTGAAACTTTCAGATCCGTGCGTTCTTTACAAATCTTTATGTCATCTTATAGATGCTGCTACTACGTACTATTCGGAAATGCTCCAAATATCTACTCTACTATACGAATCCGTTTCACTACTCATAGTTATTTGGATTAGTGTCAAAGCTTGCATCGACGTAACCCTTTACGATGAACTCTTTAAGCACCTCCATAATCGAGAAAAATTCCTTAGTCTATTCAGTTACTAAGGATAACTTTGACCGCTGATCAATGATTCAATCATGGATCACTTTCTGTACCTCTCAACAGACTTTGGGTCAAGGCACACATCAGGTGCGGTACTCAGCATGGCATACTTTAGAGTCTACGGCTAAGGCATAGAAGACGACCTTCGTCTATTCTCTTTATTCTGCCGTGGTCGGGTTTTGAGTCTTACTCAAATTCACACCTCACAACACAACCAAGAACTCTTTCTTTGCTGATCTATTTTGAACTCCTTCAAAAAACTTGTCAAGGCATGCATTTTGTTGAAACTTTCATTAAGCGCTTTTTGATCTATCTCCATAGATCTTTGATGCTCAACGTTCAAGTAGCGCAATCCAGGTATTCCTTTGAAAACTCCTTTCAAACAACCTTATATGCTTTACAGAAATTCTACATTACTTCTGATCCACAATATGTCAACCACATATACTTATCAGAAATTCTATAGTGCTCCCACTCACTTCTTTGGAAATACAAGTTTCTCATAAACCTTGTACAAACCCAAAATCTTTGATCATCTCATCAAAGTGTATATTCCAACTCCGAGATGCTTGCACCAGTCCATTGAAGGATTAATGGAGCTTGCATACTTGCTAGTATCTTTAGGATCGACAAAACCTTCTGGTTGTATCACATACAATGTTTGCTCAAGGACACCGTCGAGAAAACAATGTTTTGACATCCTACGTGCAATATTTCATAAATAATTCATCAACAACTAACATAATTCTAACAGACTTTTAGCATCGCTACGAGTGACAAAGTATCATCATAGTCAACTGTTTGATCTTGTCGGAAACATCTTTGCGACAAGTCGAGCTTTTCTTAATAGTGACTTATCACCATCATCGTCTGTCTTCCTTTTAAAGATCCATCTTTACTCAATAGTCCTATGACCATCAAGTAGTTCTTCCAAAATCTACACTTTGTTTTCATACATGGATCCTCTCTCGGATTTCATGGCTTCCAGCCATTTGTCGGAATCTAGGCCCACCATTGCTTTCTCCATAACTCGTAGGTTCACTGTTGCCCAACAACATGACCTCCAAGACAGGGTTACCGTAGCACTCTGTAGTAGTACGCGACCTTGTCAACTTACGAGGCTTGTAGTAACTTGATCCGATGCTTGATGATCACTATCATCAGCTTCCACTTTTAATTGGTGTAGGCGCCACAGGAACAACTTCCTGCGCCCTGCTACACACTGGTTGAAGTGATGGTTGAATAACCTCATCAAGTTATACTACCCTCCCACTCAATTCTTTCGAGAGAAACCTTTCCTCGAGAAAGGATCCGTTTCTAGAAACAAACACTTTGCTTTCAGATCTGAGATAGGAGATGTACCCAACTGTTTTGGATATCCTATGAAGATGCATTTATCCGCTTTGGGTTCGAGCTTATCAGACTGAAACTTTTTCACATAAGTGTTGAAGCCCCAAACTTTCAAGAAACGACAATTTAGATTTCTCTAAACCTTAGTCTATACTGTGTCATCTCAACGGAAATACGCGGTGCCCTATTTAAAGTGAATGCGGTTGTCTTTAATGCATAACCCATAAACGATAGTGGTAATTCGATAAGAGACATCATAGCAGGCACCATACAATATAGTGTGTGGCTATGACGTTCAGACACATCATCACACTATGATGTTCCAGGTGGCATAAACTGGGAAACAATTTCCACATTGTCTTAACTGCGTACCAAAACTCGTAACTCAGATATTCATTTCTATGATCATATCGTAGACAGTTTATCCTCTTGTTACAACGAACTTCACTCTGAAACAGAATTGAACTTTTCAATATTTCAGACTTTGTGATTCATTAAGTAAATACTCCTGTATCTACTCAAATCGTCAGTGAAGTAGGAACATAATGATATCCATTGCGTGCCTCAGCACCCATTGGACTGCATACATCAAAATGTATCACTTCCAACAAGTTACTATCTTATTTCATCTCAATGAAAACAAGGCCTTGCTCATGTGGTATGATTTGCATGTCACTAGTGATTCGAAATCAGGTGAGTACAAAGATCCATCATCATGGAGCCTCTTCATGCAATTTATACCAACATGACTCAAGCGGCAGTGCCACAAGTAAGTGGTACTATCATCATTAACTCGTATCTTTTGGCACCAATATCATGAACATGTGTAACACTACGATCGATATTCAATAAACCATTGAAGGTGATTATTCAAGAAAATAGAGTAACCATTATTCTCTTTAAATGAATAATCATATTGCAATAAACACGATCCAATCATGTTCATGCTTAACGCAAGCACCAAATAACAATTATTTAGGTTTAACACCAATCCCGATGGTAGAGGGAGCGTGCGACGTTTGATCATATCAACCTTGGAAACACTTCCAACACGTATCGTCACCTTGCCTTTAGCCAGTCTCCGTTTATGCCGTAGCTTGCATTTCGCGTTACTAATCACTTAGCAACTGAACCGGTATCCAATATCCTCGTGCTACTAGGAGTACTAGTAAAATACACATCAACATCATGTATATCAAATATACTTCTCTCGACTTTTGCCAGCCTTCTTATCTACCAAGTATCTAGAGTTGCTCCGCCTCAGTGACTGTTCCCCTCATTATAGAAGCACTTAGTCTCAGGTTTGGGTTTAATCTTGGGTCTCTTCATTAGTGCAGCAATCGTTTTGCCGTTTCACGAAGTATCCCTTCTAGCCCTTGCCTTTCTCGAAACTTAGTGGTTTTACTAACCATCAACTATTGATGCTCCTTCTTGACTTTTACTTTCGCAGTGTTAAACATCGCGAATCACTCAAAGATCATAGTATCCATCCTTGATATGTTATAGTTCATCACGAAGCTCTCACAGCTTGGTGGCAGTGACTTTGGAGAACCATCACTATCTCATCTGGAAGATTAACTCCCACTTGATTCAAGCGATTGTCGTACTCAGACAATCTGAGCACACGATCAACGATTGAGCTTTTCTCCTTTACTTTGTGGACAAAGAATCTTGTCGGAGGTCTTGTACCTCTTAACAAGGGCACAAGCATGAAATCACAATTTCATCTCTTTAGAACATCACTTATGTTCCGCGACGTTTCAAAACGTCTTCGGCGCCTTGCTTCTAAGCCATTAAGTATTTTGCACTGAACTATCGTCTAGTCATCAGAAACGTGTATGTCGGATGTTCACAGCATCCACAGACGACGCTCGAGGTGCAGCACGCCGAGTGGTTCATTAAGGACATAAGCCTTCTGTGCAGCAACGAGGACAATCCTCGGTTTTACAGACTTAGTCTGCGAAGTTTGCTACTATCAACTTTCAACTAAATTTTCTCTAGGAACATTTAAAAACAGTAGAGACATAGCGCAAGCTACATCGTAATTCGCAAAGACCATTAGACTATGTTCATGACAATTAGTTCAATTAATCATATTACTTAAGAACTCCCACTCAAAAAGTACATCTCTCTAATCATTTGAGTGGTACATGATCCAAATCCACTATCTAGAGTCCGATCATCACGTGAGTCGAGAATAGTTTCAGTGGTAAGCATCTCTATGCTAATCATATCAACTATACGATTCATGCTCGACCTTTCGGTCTCATGTGTTCCGAGGCCATGTCTGCACATGCTAGGCTCGTCAAGCTTAACCCGAGTGTTCCGCGTGTGCAATTGTTTTGCACCCGTTGTATGTGAACGTTGAGTCTATCACACCCGATCATCACGTCGTGTCTCGAAACGAAGAACTGTAGCAACGGTGCACAGTCGGGGAGAACACAATTTCGTCTTGAAAGTTTAGTGAGAGATCACCTCATAATGCTACCGTTGTTCTAAGCAAAATAAGGTGCATAAAAGGATTAACATCACATGCAATTCATAAGTGACATGATATGGCCATCATCACGTGCTCCTTGATCTCCATCACCAAAGCACCGGCACGATCTTCTTGTCACCGGCGTCACACCATGATCTCCATCATCATGATCTCCATCAACATGTCGCCATCGGGGTTGTCGTGCTACTCATGCTATTACTACTAAAGCTACATCCTAGCAAAATAGTAAACGCATCTGCAAGCACAAACGTTAGTATAAAGACAACCCTATCGCTCCTGCCGGTTGCCGTACCATCGACGTGCAAGTCGATATTAACTATTACAACATGATCATCTCATACATCCAATATATCACATCACATCGTTGGCCATATCACATCACAAGCATACCCTGCAAAAACAAGTTAGACGTCCTCTAATTGTTGTTGCATGTTTTACGTGGTGACCATGGGTATCTAGTAGGATCGCATCTTACTTACACAAACACCACAACGGAGATATATGAATTGCTATTTAACCTCATCCAAGGACCTCCTCGGTCAATTCTGATTCAACTAAAGTTGGAGAAACTGACACCCGCCAGTCATCTTTGAGCAACGAAGTTACTCGTAGCGATGAAACCAGTCTCTCGTAAGCGTACGAGTAATGTCGGTCCGAGCCGCTTCGATACAACAATATCGCGGAATCAAGAAAAGACTAAGGAGGGCAGTAAAACGCACATCACCGCCCACAAAAACTTTTGTGTTCTACACGAGAAGACAGCTACGCATGAACCTAGCTCATGATGCCAATGTTGGGGAACGTCGCATGGGAAACAAAAATTTTCCTACGCGCACGAAGACCTATCATGGTGATGTCCATCTACGAGAGGGGATGTTTGATCTACGTACCCTTGTAGACCGTACAGCAGAAGCGTTAGTGAACGCGGTGGATGTAGTGAAACGTCCTCACGTCCCTCGATCCGCCCCGCGAACCGTCCCGCGATCAGTCCCACGATCTAGTGCCGAACGGACGGCACCTCCGCGTTCAGCACACGTACAGCTGGACGATGATCTTGGCCTTCTTGATCCAGCAAGAGATACGGGGAGGTAGAAGAGTTCTTCGGAAGTGTGACGGCGCTCCGGAGGTTGGTGATGATCTTGTCTCGGCAGGGCTCCGCCCGAGCTCCACAGAAACGTGATCTGGAGGTAAAACCGTGGAGATATGTGGTCGGGCTACCGTGGCAAAGTTGTCTCAAATCAGCCCTAAAACCCCACTATATATAGGAGGAGGAGGGGGAGACTTGCCTTGGGGTCCAAGGACTCCCAAGGGGGTCGGCCGAACCAAGGGGGAAGGTCTACCCCTCCCAAACCGAATTCTACTTGGTTTGGAAGGTGGAGTCCTTCTTCCCTTTCCCACCTCCTTCTTTTTTTTTCTCTTTGATTTTTCTTCCAATGCACATAGGGCTCTTTTGGGCCGTCCCACCAGCCCACTCAGGGCTGGTGCGCCACCCTCAAGGCCTATGGGCTTCCCCGGGGTGGGTTGCCCCCCCGGTGAACTCCAGGAACCCATTCGTCATTCCCGGTACATTCCCGGTAACTCCGAAAACCTTCCGGTAATCAAATGAGGTCATCCTATATATCAATATTCATTTCCTGACCATTTCGGAAACCCTCGTGACGTCCGTGATCTCATCCGGGACTCCGAACAACATTCGGTAACCAACCATATAACTCAAATACGCATAAAACAACGTCGAACCTTAAGTGTGCAGACCCTGCGGGTTCGAGAACTATGTAGACATGACCCGAGAGACTCCTCGGTCAATATCCAATAGCGGGACCTGGATGCCCATATTGGATCCTACATATTCTACGAAGATCTTATCGTTTGAACCTCAGTGCCAAGGATTCATATAATCCCGTATGTCATTCCCTTTGTCCTTCGGTATGTTACTTGCCCGAGATTCGATCGTTAGTATCCGCATACCTATTTCAATCTCGTTTACCGACAAGTCTCTTTACTCGTTCCGTAATACAAGATCCCGCAACTTACACTAAGTCACATTTATTGCAAGGCTTGTGTGTGATGTTGTATTACCGAGTGGGCCCCGAGATACCTCTCCGTCACACGGAGTGACAAATCCCAATCTTGATCCATACTAACTCAACGAACACCTTCGGAGATACCTGTAGAGCATCTTTATAGTCACCCAGTTACGTTGCGATGTTTGATACACACAAAGTATTCCTCCGGTGTTAGTGAGTTATATGATCTCATGGTCATAGGAACAAATACTTGACACGTAGAAAACAGTAGCAACAAAATGACACGATCAACATGCTACGTCTATTAGTTTGGGTCTAGTCCATCACATGATTCCCCTAATGATGTGATCCCGTTATCAAGTGACAACACTTGCCTATGGCCAGGAAACCTTGACCATCTTTGATCAACGAGCTAGTCAACTAGAGGCTTACTAGGGACAATGTTTTGTCTATGTATCCACACAAGTATTGTGTTTCCAATCAATACAATTATAGCATGGATAATAAACGATTATCATGAACTAAGAAATATAATAATAACTAATTTATTATTGCCTCTAGGGCATATTTCCAACAAGTTGATGGTGTGATGAAATTCTTTGCACCACCCCATCCATGTTGGTTTGTTTTATGTCTTGGCAACCTGGAAATACCAGAAGTAGTCCATTGGGGTGTGTTGTGATGATTTTGATACGTAGGACGCCATTTCTTATTTTGTTGTTTCCCATTGATCCGTAGCTCCGATCGTTACGTTCTTTATATGTTTTTGCATCGTTTTCACGTGACACATCTGATCATGTCATCCCCATGCATGTCAAGATAGCTTAGAGTGCAGTTCTGTCCAGGAACTTGTATTTACATCTCATGCATGTGCAAGTGAGTATAATAGAGATGCATGTTCATTTTCATCTCATGCATCATGTGCTTGTTGCATATTATTGTGCTGTTGTTCATTGGATGATATTTTTATGTTGGGTAGCACTGGGATCGGAGAACGAGTACATGGATTCAGGAGAGTACGGGCAGGACTAACAAGAGCAGTTCCAAGCTGAGGACATCACATGCAAGATGATATGACCTTGATTCCATCTCTAGACTTGTTATGCTAGATTAAGTTTCCTTCGTCATATGTTCGCTTCCTACCACTGAAATAATTGCCTCCTGATATTGCCATGAAACCCAAACACTTATCCCTTCCTAGCAAATCTTGTATGGCTAAGTAAGCCTTACTAAGCTTCTAATGTTACCGTTGCTAGTTGCAGGTGCTTTGTCTCATGTATTAACATGAGTTTGATATCATTATGTTAAATCTGCTATTTAATTAATGCACCTATATACTTGGTAAATAACAGAAGGCCTAGCCTTTTGCCGGGTGTTTTGTTCTGTTATTGCCGCCATAGTTACCGGCTACCGGTGTTTGATTCCATAATGATCGCCCCTAACACATTTGGGGTTGTTATGGGGACCCCCTCGATAAATCGCATAGTGTTAAGACTTGTCCGGCAGGACCTAATATTGGTTTTAATTTGCTAATCACTTAATAATAATCTGCATAGGGAATAGCTACCCCGAGGAATTTAATCAACAACCCGGGCCAGTGCTCCCCATGAGTGTTGGTCCCACTTGACCGATGTCCGGGCCCCACTGGTCACCCAGAGGTTTAGCCATCCCGACGTCTAGCTCATCTGTCGTGTCGTGAGACTGAGATACGTGGCTTTTATCAGGGTCGTCGACACGACGGGAGGTCCTGCTAGTCTTGTCTTACCTTAGCGATATATCTTGCGTATAGGAATCCCAGTGAAGCTATGGTTCTCCCCAGAGTTGAGGTTTTCCTCTAAGGAATCCGACGAGATCACGAGATCCGTGATAGAGGATTACTTTGCGGCCCGTGACCGTTTGTGATGGACTAGTTGGAGCACCCCTACAGGGTTTAATCTTTCGGAAAGTCGTGCCCGCGGTTATGTGGCAACTTGGAATATTTGTTAACATCCGGTTATAGATAACTTAAACATAACTGTAATAAAATTGCCAACCGTGTGCGTAACCGTGACTGTCCCCTTTGAAGACCTCTCTTCGATCGGGAACACGGTGGGGTTATGATTGACGTAAGTAGGTGTTCAGGATCACTTAGTGATCAGCTAATCATTGATCGCTAGTATAGACCACCTCAATACATGTTCTACGTAAGTTAGCCACCATATATGCTTAGGATACTACAACCTAAATACTCCACCTTCCTTACCTAATAACTTGACTAGTTCTGGCACCGAGGTCATAGATTGATGAGTCCCCGTGGCTCACAAATTCCTTCAAAACACCAACAGGTTCAGGTACCCCGAGACAGGTGATCCCGACGGCACGCAGCTGGCATGGCAGTACGATGAGGAGAAAGAACGCCTGTAGGTGAACTATCCAGAAGACTGAGGCGTGGTTGTGATCGTGGCCAAGCGTGCAGGGTAGCATAGTCATTTCTCTTGTTTTGTAGTCCGTAGCGGAACTACCTTGTTTGGATGCGTGATGTAACTCTGATATATTTATGAGATGGCAGTTGAATCCCTTATTGTCATTCTACTATTATTATGTATGTGCTATGTTACCGTGCTTGCGAAACGCTTAGATGCGCTTCTTTCCAATTCGGGGCCTCGTTCCCTAAATCGGAAAGAACCGCATCTTAGTCGTTACAATACCCCTGGATGCAAGAAAAGGAATAATATTGGCTCAAGCTTCAAGGTAGAAGATTCTTCATTTTATATTTGTGAGAAATCACTTTTGATTCCATAGGAAAGCCAATACTATTAAAAGGGGGTGAGGTAGTAAAATGAACTGATTGCTGAAATGCTCAAAGTTAGCCACCAAAACACTGAGTCATTTTTCCCCACATATCCACTCTATCAAGTTCCACATTCACAAATTCGGTGTCACCAACATTCCCATATTGGACCCACCGTGTTTGACCTTAGACACAAACCCTAGCCATTCCCACCAAACCGGCGCAACCGAAACTGCATCGGTGCTACCGAGTTCAGTATGACCAACATTCTGTTGCCAAGATACACAAGATCTGAACTTTCGAGTTTGAGTATCGGTGCCATCGAGTTTGGCCATCTGACCGTTAGTCACCTTTTCGGTGCCACCGAGTTCTATATATCGGTCTCACAGAGATTCAAAAGTTCCACCTTTAGTGCTGGTCGATACAACTGAGTTTGCCCTTTTGTGTGTAACGGTTGGATTTTGGCTGCTGCCTATATATACCCCTTCACCCACCTCTCATTTGTGGGAGAAGCACTCTGAACACACACTTCATTTCCAGATCCATTTTCTCAGAGAGAGCCACCTACTCATGTGTTGAGACCAAGATATTCCAATCCAATCGTTTGAAACTTGATCTCTAGCCTCCCCAAACTGCTTTCCACCAAATCAACCTATCCTACCCATGCATATTCTGTGTGAGAGAGATTTAGTGTTGAGGAGACTATCTTTAGAAGCACAAGAGCAAGGAGTTCATTGATCTACCACATCTATTACCTTTTGGAGGGTGGTGCCTCCTAGATTGGTTAGATGTCTCTTGGGAGCCTCCTACTTTGTGT
This sequence comes from Hordeum vulgare subsp. vulgare, assembly GCF_904849725.1. Lineage (NCBI taxonomy): Eukaryota > Viridiplantae > Streptophyta > Magnoliopsida > Poales > Poaceae > Hordeum > Hordeum vulgare. The sequence continues at coordinate 69,773,531 of NC_058518.1, forward strand.
TGTGGAGTTGAACAAAGATGTTTGTAAGGGCAAGGAGATTGCTTACTTCGTGAAGATCTACCATGAGTAAGGCTAGTACTCCGTGGACGGAAGCCGTGGTGGAATAGACAAGGCCACTTCTTTGTGGACCCTCCGTGGGTGGAGCCCTCAGTGGACTCTCGTAGCCGTGACCCTCCGTGGGTTGAAGTCTCCACTAACATGGACGTACGATAGCGCCACCCATCAGAACCATGCCAAAATCGTCGTGTCAAACTCATGCATTTGATTTCCCCACCTTACTCCTCTGCATTACACTTGCATGTTTTACTTTTCGCTGCTATACTCTGATAACTGCATGTGTAGGGTGTTCTAGACTTGTTCCAAGTGCTAGATTTCTGCCCTCCTAGAAATTAGGTTAGGCTAGAAATTTTATCTTGACAAGTAGTCTATTCACCCCCTCTAGACTCATCTCTATCAATCCATCCATTGGTATGAGAGCAAGGTCTCCAAAACCTTGGTTTAACCGCCATTGGAGGAATATGAATGTGACTAGTTCCATATTTTTAGTTGTAGAGTGCCTATTCTTGATGGGGAGTTCTTTAGACAATGGAAAGACGAAATGCTTGATCTATTCGATGAGTTTCATTTGCGCAAGTATATTGAATATCCCTATGCACCTCCCATTGACCCCATACATCCTTCTCATGATGATGAAGTTAGCATGCTTGGTAACCTCAACACTGTCAATCTTATCATTAGAGGTTTACCAAGAAATGTGCTTAATCAGTTGCAAAACTTTGAGTGTGCTCATACCTTATGGAAAGACTTAGAGAGAAGATATCCAAATTATTCCTTGAAAAATCTTGTTATCATTGTTCACAAATATATTGCTTTCCATAAAATGAAGCCAACCGATCCTAACTTTGCTAAATGCCTATTTGAGCTTCGTGACCTCATGCGTGCAAAAGGAAATGTCATTACTATCAACAAAATCATTGTTGAAGCCATTCGAATGCATAAACTTGAACATTATAATAGTCAAATTTTTGATGAAACTTTTGTCTCTTACGAGGAAACCTCATCTGATGATGACTATGTGGAGCATGGCTACTACAATGATGATGAGGACTTTGACACCGAGTATGAGAAGACCATGAAGAATCTCAGTCTTATGGCTAACCTTAAAGACTACGTGGATGGTGGAAAGGAGTGGGTTCTCGATAGTAGATGCACTGATCACATGACCGGACATAAAGACATGTTCCATAAGATCACACCGAATCGTGGAACTCTAAGGTATGTGACTTTTGGAGACAACTCCAAAGGTAAGGTACTTGGTCCCGGTAAGGTGGCAGTATCTCATGACAGTTCCATTCAGAATGTCACGCTAGTAGAATCTCTTGGCTACAATCTACTTTCCGTATCTAAACTAGCAGATTTCGGTTTTGGTGTGATATTTATGAAAGTTGAATGCTGAGTGTTTCGTAGTGACAATCATAACATCGTCTTTACTGGATTCCGTAGAGGTGATCTATACATTGTTGATTTATCTAAGATATCCAAACCCCATACATGCCTTATTGCAAAATCTTCTAAAGGTTGGTTATGGCATAGAAGGCTTGGACATGTTGGTATGCGTAATCTTGACAAACTTATCAAAGGTAATCTTATTCTTGGTGTTAAATATGTTATCTTTGACAAAAATAGACTTTGTAGTGCTTGTCAAGAAGGAAAACAAGTTGGTGCAAGTCATCTCGTAAAGAACATCATGACCACAAGAAGATCCCTCGAGCTGCTTCACATGGATCTCTTCGGTCCCAATTCTAGTAAGAGCCTTCGTGGAAATTCTTATGGTCTAGGCATTGTTGATGACTTTTCTAGATTTACGTGGGTGTTCTCTCTCAATGATAAGTCGCAGGTACAAATGATCTTCAAGAACTTTGCTCGGAAAGCTCAAAACCAGTTTGAAGTGAAGATCAAGAAGGTTCAGAGCAAAAATGGAACGGAGTTCAAGAACGCTAATGTGGATACTTTTCTTGAAGAAGAAGGTACCTTACATGAGTTCTCGGTGACGTACACACCTCAACAAAATGGAGTTGCATAGAGGAAGAACTGGGTTCTCATAGAGATGGCGAGAACAATGCTTGACGAATACAAGAATCCAAGACACTTTTGGGCAGAAGCCGTGGAAACATCTTGCCATGCCATAAACCGACTCTACCTGCACAAGATTCTCGGTACAATGACATACGAGTTACTTACCAGTAACAAACCACAAGTTGGATACTTTCGAGTATTTGGCTCTAAGTGCTATATTCTTGATAAGCATCGTCGGTCTAAACTTGCACCTAAATCTTATGAACGTTTCCTTCTTGGTTACAGATCAAACTCTCACACCTACCATGTCTACAATAACTTCGCTCGAAAAGTTGAAGAGACGGTAGATGTGAAGTTTGATGAGACTAACGGTTCGCAAGTCGAACAATTGCCAATTGATATAGGAGATAAGGAAGCTTCATAAGCTATCAAAGATTTGTCCATTGGCAAGATTCGTCCCATGGAGGTGAAGGAAAGAACTTCGTAAACTCAAGTGGAAGCTCCTACTTCGCGTCAAGGCGAACCGCAAAATGACATGGAAGCATCCACAAGCGGTACACAACTTGATGAAGAAGAGGAAGAGAAACATCATGATGATCCACCTCAACCTTCCTCACCACCACCTCAAGGAGAAGATGATGCCAACGACAATCCTCAAGATGATGATGAAGAAGAAGACGGTCCTCCATCAAACACGAAGAACCTGTCAAGAGTTAGAGCAAGAGTGGACAGAGATCATCCGCTGAAACAAATCTACAACGACATAAACATCGGGAGAATTACTCGCTCTAAAACTCGACTAGCTAAATTTTTTGAGCATTATAATTTCATATATAACATTGAACCCTTGAAGGTATACGAAGCTCTCCAAGATCCACATTGGGTGAATGCCATGCATGAAGAGCTACACAACTTCGAGAGGAACCAGTATGGAGACTTGTTGAAAAACGAGAAGGCGAGCAAAATATTATTGGTACAATATGGGTGTTTTGGAACAAGCAAGATGAAGACGGACAAGTTGTACACAACAAAGCACATCTCGTAGCCCAAGGATACACGCAAGTCGAAGGTATGGACTATCGTGAGACTTATTCTCCTGTTGCTAGACTTGAAGCCATTCGTATTCTTCTAGCTTATGCCAATCAAAATGATACAACTCTCTACCAAATAGATATTAAAAGTACCTTTATCAATGGAGAAATTGAAGAGGAAGTTTCTGTTAAACAACCTCTTGGTTTTGTGAACCCTAAGAAACCCGATCATGTTTACAAACTTCATAAAGCTTTATATGGTCTTAAACAAGCACGTAGAGCTTGGTACAAATACCTAACAAAGTTTCTCATTGAAAAGGGTTTTGAGATTGGCAAAATTGATGCAGACTTATTCACTAAAAGAGTAAGTGGCAAACTATTTGTTTGTGAAATATATGTGGATGATATTTCTTTGGTTCTACTAACCTACATTTTAGTGAAAAGTTTGGAAAGCTGATGTCAGAGAATTACGAGATGTCCATGATGAGTAAACTGGAGTTCTTCCTTGGATTGCAAATCAAACAGTCTAGAGAAGGTACGTTCATCTCTCAAAGCAAGTACACCAAGGACTTGATCAAGAAGTTTAACATGCAATAATGCAAAGGTACGAGAACCCCCATGCCTACTAGTGGACATCTTGACCTCACTAAGGATGACGCACCCGTTGATCAAAAGGTTTATCGATCAATGATTGGATCATTGTTATATCTATGTGCCTCTCGTCCTGATATCATGCTAAGTGTTTGCATGTGTGCCTGCTATCAAGCAGCACCTAAAGAGTGTCATCTATTGGCTATGAAAAGGATAGTGAGATACCTTATACATACAACAAACTTTGGCATATGGTATCCCAAGGGATCTTCTATTGATCTTGTTGGCTATTCCGACTCGGACTATGCCACAGACAAGGTTGATAGAAAATCCACCTCAGGTACATGTCAATTTCTTGGGAGATCTCTTGTCTCTTGGACATCCAAGAAACAAAACTTGGTATCGTTATCAACTGCCGAAGCTGAATACATTGCCACTGGATCATGCTGTGCCCAATTACCATGGATGTCTCAAACGCTTAAGGATTATGGCATTCATGTTAGAAAAGTTCCATTGTTGTGTGACAATGAAAGTGCCATTAAGATTGCATATACTCCTATGCAACATTCTAGAACCAAGCACATGCAAGTGCGACATCATTTCATTCATGATCATGTTGCTAAAGGAGATATCTATCTCACGCATGTTCGTACTGACAAACAACTGGCTGATGTCCGTCATTTGAGTAGTGAGTTGAACATCATTGATGCTTAAAACTTGAGCTAGACTCACTCGGATGCATGCAAGGGCATGAGCTTGACCGACTATTCCTTGATGCCATTGATGTGACTATCTTATGTCTTGGAAACTACGCTCCCTTGTATTGTATCTAACCTTTTGTAGGTACTTGGAAGAAATACGCTCCACGAGATTGCAAACCAACTCTCATCAAAATCAATCTTGACATGGCTAAGTATCAACAACCTTTTATTCGGAGATGAAGGAAGAAGACAACAAAATCATATCCTTGACAATAATATGATAATGAATTTCACTCATGTCATTTCGATATATTATGTTCTTCCTTGCATGACTAACCATTGTAGGTGAAAAGTGAACCAAAACGACATGGATAGCTCCCAAATCAAGATGATCTTCATCAACTTTGAGCATCCACAACAAGTTCACCTACATGCTACATGGTCAACATCACTCGAAGGTATTGATGGAGGCGAAGTTTTCCCTGTCTTTCGATGAGATCGTGGGTGTCGTTTTGGTGGAGTAGACTTTGATGATACGACTACGAACATGTGAGGACGTCGCGCCTTAGCAATCGCTAAACCAACTCCGAGTGGTTATTGACCATGCCAGAGCACGATCAACCTAACCATGAAGGTCTATTTCCTGCACGCAAACGAAGAACAAGCAAGAAACCAAGATGCAATCAAGATATTGCGAATATAAGAGGAAAGCTTTATTGATGGAGGTGGGGTTCTGTGACGCCTTTGTTTGGTCATAGAACACAAACGAAGAACGCAAAGTTGCAGCTATGGCGAACTTGTAATCTAAACAAAACCCAAGTCTAAACGGTGCCCTAAGGACTGTATATATGAGGCAATATAGAGGCAATTTCGTGACCCTTGGAGGAGGGGTCCGAAAACAGCCCTAAACTCGGTTTCCCCACACATACGGACTCTAAAAATAGCCTATATTATGGTATTTTGAAATTACATGGGCCTGACCCAAAAATAAGGTGGTGCAACACCTATAATAGCTTATGGACGAAATTTATAAAGTGGCGTCTTGGATATTTCGTCCAAAGCTTACATGCTCTACTTATGGCTTTAGAGTGCGAAAATCACCAGTGGAAGCTTCATTGTTTTCTCCCGCGCGTGCACCTTCTTCTCCATGCTTGATCCCGCTCCAACGGATATCCTTATTGTCCATGCTAGGTCCTTCATTCATGAGCACAACAAAAGTATCTAACTTAGGCAACATCATATGTTTATGAACATTAGAAGTATTCCCAAGAAACGAAAGTACCTGGTAATTCAATTGGCATGCATGAGCTCTAGTAACTGGTCCAATATGTATAGCAGCTGGGGCTGTGGGTGTAACAATGGTGTTGATGTCCTCATCATCCTCCCCTTCTTGAACTGAAGTCGTCCTCGACGGAAGCTCATCTTCCTCACCCAAATATGGCTTCAAATCTGCAAGTTAAAAGTGGGACTAACCCCAAAATCTGCAGGCAACTCAAGTCTATATGCATTATCATTTATTTTATCTAACACTTTGAAAGGGCCATCAGCACGCACCATTAGTTTTGACTTGCGCAAATCAGGAAACCTATCCTTACGCAAATGCAACCAAATAAGATCTCCAAGTGCAAAGACAACATGTTTTCTACCCTTAGCTCGAGCAAGTTTATATTTAGCATTCATGCGCTCAATGTTTTCCTTAGTTAACTCATGTATTTTTAATATCAAATCATCACATTCTTTAGCATCAAAATTAACCTTCTCCGAAGATGGAAGAGGTAACAAATCAATAGGTGCACGAGGTAGGAAACCATACACAACTTGAAAAGGACACATCTTTGTAGTACAATGCAGCGAACGATTATAAGCAAATTCAATATGAGGCAAGCATTCTTCCCTTAGTTTTAGATTGTTCTTCAAAACAACCCTAAGAATAGTAGACAAAGATCTATTGACTACTTCAGTTTGTCCATCAGTTTGGGGGTGACATGTACTACTAAAAAGCAATTTTGTTCCCAACTTACCCCATAAATATCCCCAAAAGTGGCTAGGAAATTTAGCATCACGATCTGAAACAATTGTATTTGTTACACCATGCAAGCGAATAATTACACGAAAGAACAAATCAGCCACATTAGCGGCATCATCACTTTTATGACATGGTATAAAGTGTGCCATTTTAGAAAATCTGTCCGCGACAACAAATATGCTATCCCTCCCCTTCTTTGTTCGAGGTAAACCTAAAACAAAGTCCATAGATATATCCTCCCAAGGAACACTAGGTACATGCAAATGCATATATAAACCATGAGGATTGAGTCGTGACTTAGCTTTTTGAGATGTCGTGCAGCGAGCAACAAAACGCTCAACATCCCGTCGCATCTTTGGCCAAAAGAAATGTATAGCAGTACGTCCTCCGTCTTCTTTACGGCAAAGTGTCCCATCAATCCTCCTCCATGCACCTCCTGTAACAACAAACGACAAACGGAGCTAGCTGGAATACATAGCTTGTTAGCACGAAACACAAAGCCATTATTAATGATGAACTTGTTCCATGTTCTCCCTTCTTTACAATTTTCCAACACATCTTTGAAATTAGCATCATGCACATATTGATCTTTGATGGTCTCGAAACCAAATATTTTAAAGTCAACTTGTGAAAGCATAGTATAACGGCGAGACAAAGCATCAGCAATAACATTTTCTTTACCCTTCTTGTGTTTAATGACGTACGTGAAAGTCTCAATGAATTCAACCCATTTAGCATGTCTACGGTTCGGTTTTGCTTGACTTCTAATATGTTTCAAAGATTCATGATCAGAATGTATGACAAATTCTTTGGGCGATAAATAATGTTGCCATGTTTCCAAAGTCCGAACAAGAGCATATAATTACTTATCATAAGTGGAATAATTCAGGCTAGGCCCACTTACTTTTTCAGAAAAGTATGCAACAGTTTTACCATCTTGTAATAACACACCTCCTAATCCAATTCCACTAGCATCACATTCAAGCTCGAAAGTCTTATTAAAATCAAGAAGTTGGAGTAAAGGAGCATGTGTTAACTTATCTTTCAAAACCATGAAGGCTTCTTCCTATGCGGTACCCCAAGAATAAGATACATCCTTCTTTGTAAGCTCATAGAGAGGTGCAGCAATGGTGCTGGAATCTCTCACATAACGGCTATAAAACTCGGTGAGTCCAAGGAAACTCCTCACTTGTGTGACCGTTTTGGGCTGCGTCCAACTCTCAATAGCTTCAATCTTGGCTTTATCAACTTAAATTCCTTGTGAGAAACAACATAGCCAAGAAAAGATACTCAGTCTGTGCAAAAGGTGCACTTCCCAAGGTTACCAAACAGACGTGCATCACGTAGAGCAGTAAAAACAACACACAAATGATCCAAGTGTTCCTCCAAAGATTTACTATAAATCAGTATATCATCAAAGTAGACTACCACAAATCATCAAATGAAAGCACGTAAAACCTCATTCATTAATCTCATGAAAGTGCTAGGTGCATTAGTCAATCCAAAAGGCATAACTAACCACTCATATAAGCCAAACTTAGTTTTAAATGCCGTTTTCCATTCATCTCCCAATTTCATGCGAATTTGATGGTATCTGTCGTGGTTTTGTCACGGCAGATGTCCTCGTGAAAGGACTTAAAGATGGATCCATCGCACCTTGGTGGCGACTCGAAGGGGGTGAGAGAAAGCGAGACTCAGATTTACCCAGGTTCGACCCCTCGTGAGGAGGTAAAAGCCTACGTCCTGCTTTGTGTGGATTAATGGTGGTTTCGATTACAAGGAGGGCGTAACTCGCGTGACCTAGCTCTCGATTCTCTCTACCTTGCCTGATCTCTCCCGGGGACTCGCCTTTATATACAGGTCGAGGCCCTAGGGTTTACAAAAAGTCCTACCATGCTACTCCTCATAGCTTTCCCTATCTCTGAGTCGCCGTGCTCTCCACAATTGGGAACTTCCTTGGTAATCTACCATATGCACAACCTCTCGAACCGCCATCCAGCTTCTGGGCACCGAGACACGCTTCGAATGGTAAGTCGCCCCTTTGATCACTGGACCCACTAAGGGCGGGTTATCCGCAGGTAATATCCCCAACATTAGGCCCCAGATTGTCTTGAATTCATTCATGTCAATAAACATTTACCAATTTGGGGCGACTCATACCATCTCTGCCTTTCGACGAACGATAAGTCGCCACTCGTTGTAATTTTATTGGAGCCGCCATGTAATCTTTGATGACATCACCTTCTCCCCTTAATTCCGGGGTTTTTAATGCCACAACCACCCAACGGATCTTTTGCTCCATATTCACTTATCCCGAAAACCTAGGCGTCATCATTGCAGATTCTGACTTGTCGCCTCGATCCCCGTTTTGGCCGCCTTGATTCCCGTTCCGGCCCTTTAAATAACCGCATGAGAAATGGGGGGGGGAGCTCCGTCACGTACCCCCATCTCTGCCTTTGTCTTCTTCGCGCTCTTCCCCTTCCTGCGCTGGCAACTCGACGTCGTCCCAGCTCCGAAGCTCCTTCGTCAACCGTGGTCTTCTGGGCGCCTTCAAGTCAACAGGAGGCGCAAAGATCTCCGCTGCCGTCCCCGGCGGTGTTCTCCCTTCTTCAGGTACACGCATTCCCTCACGAGGGTTAAACCGAGAACACCATGGCCATTGTTCCCACGAGCTAGCTTCATGACGTGATAAAGTCCCTTCCTGCTTCAGATCCGCCTTATATCTTCATAGTAGATTCCGGCAGTAGCAGACCGTGGCCACTTTATTGCATCTTTTCGCTATCTTAAGATCTTACGCCGTAGATCCTGGCGATAGTACTGTCGCTGCCTCATGTTTATAGCCTTCGTCATTTAATCGAGCATTATTCCTTCATTTTGGTCCACTCATAGATCCATAATTTACTGCTTGTTTTTAGAAACACGTTTGTTTGTCCTCCGAGAATATCCCTAAGGAAAAAGGATCCTTGAGTGTCGTCGTTCAGCTTCTGCTTCCATAGCGACTTAGACTTATCATCATAGCTACGCCCCCTACCCTTTTGGTTGAAGGGCGAGTTACAATACTTTAAATAGATTTCCATGAACCACCCGACTAGCGAGTTATGATGTATGTTACCCATTGGCGAGTCACCAAATCCTTCTCGAACATACTGTAAACCCATACTAGCGAGTTGGAACATTTCATAGTCTTCATTGAACCGCCTTGTTCCCCTCTCTTTTGTAGTCATGGCTATTTCGAAGTGCAATTGGTTACCAACCAAAATCGATGACGCCACTCTCGAGAAGTTTGTTAAGTCGGGTCTTCTTGACAACAAGGAAACCATTGGTTGGAGAACCGCCCCGGGCGAGTTGATTCCCAACCCCCCCGCAGGAGAAGTAGTCATTTTCACCGACTACCTTGAACGAGGTTTTAAACCGTCCGGGTCAAAGTTTTTTCGAGACGTCTTGCACTTTCTTAATGTCCATCCTCAAGACCTGGGACCCAACTCCATCAGCAACCTTTGCCAGTTCCAAGTCTATTGTGAGGTATACTTGCAGAGAGAGCCCATGGTTCCTTTGTTTTGGAACTTCTTCCATCTGAATCGCCAGACTGCATTTACCAACGGTCCCAACCATGAACTTGGAGGAGTCAACATTCAAAGACGCCGCGAACATGGATTTCCATCAGTCCTTCTGCCCAGCCATCCTAAAGGCTGGGCCGATTCATGGTTTTATTGCCGAGACATCTCTCCACCTGGCGAAAACCCACTCCTGGGTTTCAGAGAAGATCGCCTGCCTATGGACTTCAAACTGCCCGAGAAACTCACAGAAGAGGAAGAATCAGAATTTATCCCCATTCTCTCCGAGTTACGGTCTTTGACCAACAACAGGCTCATCGGGATTGATCTGTTCTGCTGGTCGGTGGAGTGGAATATTCTTCCCTTGAGTCGCCGAGACGGGTTAATGTATGAATATGATGGTACGGTAAACCATCCGCAGTGCTTCAATCACAAAAGACTCCCAGAGAGTGACATTATCCGAATCATCAAGAAGCTAACCGGCGAGCCTTCGGAAGAATCTGCCAAGATTGGGCTCAAGGCCTTCTGCCACTCCAACCTGGTTCCGCCAGTAAGAATACAAACCACCTTTCATTTCTTTATACTTACCAATGCTCTTGGTTTGAAATTTATTTCTGTTCATTAGAAAAGTGATCCATTTTGGCGAAGGGGTCCAAAAGTGACCGCCCAAAAGAACACCAAGCCGCCGCCAAAGAAGAAGAAGAAAACAAGCAAAGGTAAAGCTGCCGCCAAAGATTCATCTGTTGTTAGTGAGTCACGAGCTATCGAAGAGCAGTTAGAGGTAAAACTTCCCCCTCACACATCACTTGTGTATTCCGACTCATTCTTATACCATGCGTCTTTATGTGTAGGGCGAGGATAATGAGAGCCAAGATGATGCGGTCGAGGTAATTTCTATTTCTTCCGACTCACCTTCCCTTCTCCTAGACCTGCCAAACGGATCTGTGGGAAAGTGCCCATGTATCACCCCTATGCTTATATGTACCCTGATTTCCTTTTGAAGAAAGCAGGATATACCCCCAAGCGCAATACCCGTAGTCACTCTGGCGACTTAATTTCCGGACTGCCTGAGAAGACAACCGGTCGGAAGCGCACCAGCGAGGTACACTTTTGTTTTACCATACTCTTCTTTGTGGAAAATATGACTCCCAACTTCCTTCACTTTTAAGATTTCATTCTACCAGAAATCTCCCCCTTCATCTGGCGACTCAGCTATGTCAGCTCTCCCGCAGATGGTTCGTGTGCAAGGGTGAGTACCTTTGTTAATCCCGATTTCTTCTAAATAACGATATGTGCTTTTAATCTTGGTGCCTTTGTCTTAGAGCACAAGCGAAGAAAAGGAAAACTGGCGACTTATCTTCTGCCCCTAAAACAACTGAAGCCTTAGGCACGAGCGCCTCTGTCCCAGAGATTGATGAGGAGCAAGCGGCGGCTCATGATATTCCTGTGGACTATATTCCCGATGTCTGGGATGACTCGCCCGTAATTTTTAGGGAAACTATGATACGTCTCCAACGTATCTATAATTTTTGATGGTTCCATGCTATTATCTTGTCAAACTTTGGATGTTTTGTATGCCTTTTATATTTTTTTGGGACTAACTTATTAACTCAGTGCCAAGTGCCAGTTCATTTTTTCCGTGTTTTTTACCCTTTTCAGAGGAGAATATTAAACGGAGTCCAAACGGAATAAAACTTCTGAAAAGATTTTTTTCGGAACAGAAGATACATAGGGGGCGTGAGAACCAAGGTAGAGGCCACCAGGGGAGGCCACAAGCCCCTAGGCACGACGGGGGGGGGGGGGGGCTAGCAGGCTTGTGGGCCCCCTGTGGCTCGTCTGCCCTACCTCTTCCGCATATAAATTCCTAAAAAATCCAAAACTACGCGAGAGATCCACGAAAATACTTTTCCGCCGCCGCAAGCTTCTTTCTCCGCAAGATCCCATCTGGGGCACGTTCTGGTGCCCTGCCGGAGGGGGATTCGGATACGAAGGGCTTCTTCATCAACACCATTGCCTCTCCGATGATGCGTGAGTATTTCACCATAGACCTTTGGGTCCATAGCTAGTAGCTAGATGGCTTCTTCTCTCTCTTGGATCTTCAATACAAAGTTCTCCATGATCTTCATGGAGATCTATCCGATGTAATCTTCTTTTGCGGTGTGTTTGTCGAGATCCCATGAATTGTGGATTTATGATGAGATTATCTATGAATCTTATTTGAGTTTCTTATGATCTCTGATATGCATGATTTCATATCCTTGTAATTCTGTTCGAGTTGTGGGTTTTGTTTGGCCAAGTTGATCTATGATTCTTGCAATGGGAGAAGTGCTTGGTTTTCGGTTCATATCGTGCGGTAACCTCACCCAGTGACAGAAGGGGTAGCGAGGCACGCATCGTGTTGTTGCCATCAAGGGTAAAAAGATGGGGTTTACATCATTGGTTTGAATTTATCCCTCTACATCATGTCATCTTGCTTAAGGCGTTACTTTGTTCGTCATGAACTCAATACATTAGATGCATGCTGGATAGCGGTCGGTGTGTGGAGTAATAATAGTAGATGCAGAAAGTATCAGTCTACTTGTCTCGGACGTGATGCCTATATGTATGATCATTGCCTTAGATATCGACATGACTTTGCGCGGTTCTATCAATTGCTCGACAGTAATTTGTTCACCCACCGTAATATTTTCTATTTTGAGAGAAGCCTCTAGTGAACACTATGGCCCCCGGGTCTACTTCACATCATATTTTCAGCCTTACACTTTTACTTCGTTGCACTTTCCGCCTTCAGATCTCACTTTGCAATCAATCTTGAAGGGATTGACAACCCCTTTATAGCGTTGGGTGCAAGCTCGTTTTTGTTTGCGCAGGTACTCTGGACACTTGGCTTGATTCTCCTACTGGATTGATACCTTGGTTCTCAAACTGAGGAAATATTTACTGCTACTGTGCTGCATCACCCTTTCCTCTTCAAGGGAAAAACCAACGCAAGCTCAAGAGGTAGCAAGAAGAATTTCTGGCGCCGTTGCCGGGGAGGATCAAGTTAAGAATAGTCTCCCGTCAACGTGTCAATTTCTGGCACCGGGGATTATTCTAAGTGAAGCTTATCCAAGTAAGTTTCACAAACTCATCTCTTGCTCTTACTTTTTTTCCTCTCGTTTTCCTCTCCCCCACTTCTGAAAAAAAAATTAAAAAAATATTTTCCTTTTTCGTTCGCCCTTTTGTTTCGCTTACTTTCTGTTCTCTTGTGTGCTTGTCTGCTTGCTGAAGTCACAAAGACTGAAAACACCAAACTTTGTGACTTCTCGAATACTAATAATAATGATTTTATTTTACTCCGATTGCTCCCGCCACTAGTGCGGAATCCTACGAAATCAATGCTGCTTTGCTGAATCTTGTTATGAAAGAGCAATTCTCCGACCTTCCTAGTGAAGATGCTGCATCCCATCTTAATACCTTCACTGAGCTTTGTGATATGCAAAATAAGAAAGATGTGGATAATGATGTGATTAAATTGAAGCTATTTCCGTTCTCGTTGCGAGGTCGAGCAAAAACTTGGTTTTCATCTTTGCCAAAAAATAGTATTGATTCTTGGAACAAGTGCAAAGATGCTTATATATCCAAGTATTTTCCGCCGGCTAAGATTATCTCTCTCCGTAATGATATCATGAATTTTAATTAACTTTATCATGAACATGTTGCACAATCTTGGGAGAGAATGAAATTGATGATTAGAAATTGTCCCGCTCATGGCTTGAGTCTTTGGATGATTATACAAATCTTCTACGCTGGTTTGAATTTCGCTTCTAGAAATATCTTAGACTCCGCCTCAGGTGGAACGTTCATGGAAATCACATTAGGAGAAGCCACAAAACTCCTAGACAATATCATGAAAAACTACTCTCAGTGGCACACTGAAAGGTCACCTACTAGTAAAAAGGTACACGCTATAGAAGAAATTAACTCGTAGAGTGCTAAGATGGATGAGTTAATGAAATTGTTTGCTAGTAAAGGTGCTCCTTTCGATCCTAATTATATGCCCTTGTCTTCCTTGATTGAGAGTAGCAACGATAGCTTGGACGTTAATTTTGTTGGTAGGAATAATTTTGGCAACAACAATGCTTTTAGAGGAAACTATGTTCCTAGGCCTTTTCCTAGTAATCCCTCTAATAAATTTGGCAACTCCAACCACAATGCTCATGGAAATTACAACAAATTACCCTCTGATCTAGAGAGTAATATCAAAGAGGTCATCAACTCGCAAAATATTTTCAATGCGCCCATAGAAGAAAAACTACTCAAAATTGATGATTTGGCTAGGAGCGTTGATAGAATGTCTATTGATATTGATGCTTTAAAAGTTAGATGTGTTCCTCCCAAGATCAATATGGATGAAAATTTGAAAGCAATGCGTGTTTCCATGAATAAGAGTAAAGAAAGAGCCGCCCAAATTTGTGCTAGACATGAATGGCTTAAAAAGGCGTGTTCTCGTGATGAGAATCACGAAGATCTTAAAGTGCTTGGTGTGACTCCCATTGAATCCTTGTTTTCTAGTGTCAAACCTAATGATGATGGGGCTGGATATGAATCCACCTTGGTTGAAAAACGCCCCAATGATTCAGAGTCTATCTATCTTGATGCTAAAAGCATTGAAAGTGGAGTAGACGATATCAAAACTTTGAGTAGTAATGAAACTACTACTTTGGATTCCAAGGAATTCAATTATGATAGTTACTCTTTGATTGAATGTATTTCCTTGATGAAATTCATGCTAAACTCTCCACACGCTTATAGCCAAAACAAGGCCTTTACCGATCATATCGTCAATGCTATGATAAAATCTCTTGAAGCGAAACTCGAGTTGGAAGTTTCTATTCCTAGAATGCTTCATGATGAGTGGGAACCTACTATCAAAATCAAAATCAAAAACTATGAATGCAATGCTTTGTGTGATTTGGGTGCTAGTGTTTCTGCGATTCCAAAGTCTTTATGTGATGTTCTAGGGTTTAATGAGATTGAGGAGTGCTCTCTTAATTTGCATCTTGCGGATTATATTGTTAAAAACCCATGGGTAGGATCAATGATGTTCTTATTATTGAAAATAGGAAGTATGTACCCGTGGATTTCATTGTGATTGATATTGATTGCAATACTACATGTCCTATCATTCTTGGTAGACCTTTCCTAAGGACTATTGGTGCTATGATCGATATGAAGGAAGGGAATATTAGATTTAA
Organism: Hordeum vulgare subsp. vulgare; assembly: GCF_904849725.1. NCBI lineage: Eukaryota > Viridiplantae > Streptophyta > Magnoliopsida > Poales > Poaceae > Hordeum > Hordeum vulgare. Next base: position 69,788,747 of record NC_058518.1, read on the forward strand.
ATTTCCTTTAAAGAAGGGCATGGAGAATTTCCCTAGAAATGAAATAAGATTGCCTTATGAATCCACGATGAGGGCTACTTATGGTTTGAGCACCAAAGACGACGATACGTGATTCTATCACCTTATGCCTAGCTAAGGGCGTTAAACAATAGCGCTTGTTGGGAGGCAACCCAATAAATTTATCTTTGCTTTTTTGCTTTCTGTTTTGTTGCGTCCATGCCATCATAATTCTTTTATGATTGTGTCTTTTGTGTTTCTTTTTGTGTTTGAGCCAAGTAAAACCATTATGACTAGTTTGGTGATGGTTGTTTGATCTTGCTGGAAAAAGACAAAAACTTTTCGCTCACGAAATTATTTTTCATTTTTATTCAGAAAGAGATTTTGAGTTGATTATTTTTGCTTCTGGTTTATATGCCAATTTCCCAAACTATCATAATTGTTCAGAATGTTTGAGATACCATAAGTATACGAAGTATACAGATTGCTACACACTGGTCTATTTTTGACAGATTCTGTTTTTGTTGTGTTGGTTGCTTGTTTTGATGAAACTATGGATAGTATCGGGGGTACTAGCCATGGAAAAGTGAGAATACAGTAATATAACACCAATATAAAAATAAATCAAGTTTTCTACAGTACCTCAAGAGGTGGTAGTTTGTTTTCGTGTGCTAATGATATCACGAGTTTCTGTTTAAGTTTTGTTTTGTGCAGTTTTCAAGTTTTGGGTGATGTTCTCATGGACAAAGGGATAAAGAGTGGAAAGAGCTCAATCTTGCGGATGCCCAAGTCACCCCAAGCCAAATTCAAGCACACCAAAAAGCCTAAGCTTGGGGATGCCCCGGGAAGGCATCCCCTCTTTCGTCTTCAATCCATCGGTAACATTACTTGGAGCTATATTTTTATTCACCACATGATATGTGTTTTGCTTGGAGCGTCTTGTATCGTAGGAGTGTTTTCTATGTGCTTCACTTAGATCTTTTAGAGCACGGCGGTGTCATATTTTGGAGAAATAAGAACTCTCGATCTTCACTTATATCTTTTTGAGAGTGATCTCTCTGAGTAACTTGGTATTTGGCTTGTTCTATGAAAGTAGTCCCAAAGGTGATAGGAATCCAAAGAGGATACAATGAAACTTACATCTTCTTGTGCATTGATTAGAAAGAGAAGTTTGATTCCACTCAATTAGTTTTGAGATATGGATTTGGTGATACTAAGAGTTATGTTAGTAGGGTGTTGTGAATCTAGAAATACTTGTTTTGAAGTTATTGATTCCCGTAACATGCACGTATGGTGAACCGCTATGTTAGGAAGTCGGAGCATAATTGATCTATTGGTTGTCATCCTTTGTGTTGCGGTCGGGATCGCACGATGGTTAACACCTACCAACCCTTCCCCTAGGAGTATGCGTTTAGCAATTTGTTTTGATTACTAATAAAAACTTTTGCAATAAGTATGTGAGTTCTTCATGACTAATGTGAGTCCATGGTATAGATGCACTTTCACCTTCCACCATTGCTAGCCTCTTTAGTGCCGCACAACTTTCGCCGGTGCACAAGCCCACCATATGCCTTCCTCGAAGCAGCCACCATACCTACCTACTATGTCATCTTCATAGACATTCCGAGATATATTGCCATGCAACTCCCACCTTTCTGTCTCATGACTTGTGCCGTCACTTTCATATTGCCATTGCATGATCGTAAGATAGCTAGCGAGTCATACGCCAAGCTAGATCGTTGCACATCCCGGTACATTGCCGGAGGCATTTCCTATAAGAGTCATCATTGTTCTAAGCATTGAGCTTTGAGTAAATTAAAGTGTGATGATCATCATTGTTAGAGCATTGTCCCATGTGAGGAAATAAAAAAAATAGGCCAAAATTTCCCATAAAAAATGGAAAGAGGCCAAAGATCTCAAACAAAAAAAAGAAGAGAGAAAAAGAGAGAAGGGACAATGCTACTATCTTTTTCCACACTTGTGCTTCATAATAGCACCATGTTCTTCATGATTGAGAGTCTCTTGATTTGTCACCACCATATGCTAGTGGGAATCTTCATTATATAAGTTGGCTTGTATATTCCAATGATGGGCTTCCTCAAAATTGCCCTAGGTCTTCGTGAGCAAGCAAGTTGGATTCACACCCACTAGTTCTTCTTTTGAGATTTCACATACTTATAGCTCTAAGTGCATCCATTGCATGGTAATCCCTACTCTTTCACATTGATATCTATTAATGGGCATCTCCATAGCCCTTTGATACGCCGAGTCGATGTGACCATCTTCTCCTTTTTTGTCTCACAACCTCCACCACACTCTATTCCACCTATAGTGCTATATCCATGGCTCACACTCATGTATTGCGTGAAAGTTGAAAAAGGTTTGAGAAAGTAAGAGTGCGAAAATAATTACTTGGCCAATACCGGGGTTGTGCATGATTGAAATTAGTTGTGTGGGGATGATGGAGCATAGCCAGACTATTTGATTTTGTAGGGATAACTTTCTTTGGCCTTGTTATTTCGAAAGTTCATGATTACCTTGCTAGTTTGCTTGAAGTATTATTGTTTTCATGTCAATAGCAAACTATTGTTTTGAATCTTACGAATCTTAACATTCATGTCACATGAAAGAAGTTACAAAGGACAAACATGCTAGGTAGAATTCCACATCAAAAATTCAGTCTTTATCACTTCCCTACTCGAGGACGAGAAGGAGTTAAGCTTGGGGATGCTTGATACGTCTCCAACGTATCTATAATTTTTGATGGTTCCATGCTATTATCTTGTCAAACTTTGGATGTTTTGTATGCCTTTTATATTTTTTTGAGACTAACTTATTAACTTAGTGCCAAGTGCCAGTTCCTGTTTTTTCCGTGTTTTTGACTCTTTTTAGAGGAGAATATTAAACGGAGTCCAAACGGAATAAAACTTCTGAAAAGATTTTTTCCGGAACAGAAGATACGCAGGGGGTGTGAGAACCAAGGAAGAGGCCACCAGGGGAGTCCACAAGCCCCCTAGGCGCGGCCCGGGGGGGGGGGGCCTAGCAGGCTTGTGGGCCCCCTGTGGCTCGTTTGCCCTACCTCTTCCTCCTATAAATTCCCGAAAAATCCAAAACTACGCGAGAGATCCACGAAAATACTTTCTGCTGCCGCAAGCTTCTGTCTCCGCAAGATCCCATCTGGGGCACGTTCTGGTGCCCTGTCGGAGGGGGATTCAGATACAGAGGGCTTCTTCATCAACACCATTGCCTCTCCGATGATGCGTGAGTAGTTCACCATAGACCTTCGGGTCCATAGCTAGTAGCTAGATGGCTTCTTCTCTCTCTTGGATCTTCAATACAAAGTTCTCCATGATCTTCATGGAGATCTATCCGATGTAATCTTCTTTTGCGGTGTGTTTGTCGAGATCCAATGAATTGTAGATTTATGATCAGATTATCTATGAATCTTATTTGAGTTTCTTCTGATCTCTTATATGCATGATTTCATATCCTTGTAATTCTGTTCGAGTTGTGGGTTTTGTTTGGCCAACTTGATCTATGATTCTTGCAATGGGAGAAGTGCTTGGTTTTGGGTTCATACCGTGCGGTGACCTCACCCAGTGACAGAAGGGGTAGCGAGGCACGCATCGTGTTGTTGCCATCAAGGGTAAAAAGATGGGGTTTACATCATTGGTTTGAATTTATCCCTCTACATCATGTCATCTTGCTTAAGGCGTTACTCTCTTCGCCATGAACTCAATACACTAGATGCATGCTGGATACCGGTCGATGTGTGGAGTAATAGTAGTAGATGCAGAAAGTATCGGTCTACTTGTCTCGGACGTGATGCCTATATGTATGATCATTGCCTTAGATATCGTCACGACTTTGCGTGGTTCTATCAATTGCTCGACAGTAATTTGTTCACCCACCGTAATATTTGCTATTTTGAGAGAAGCCTCTAGTGAACACTATGGCCCCCGGGTCTACTTCACATCATATTTTCAGCCTTATACTTTTACTTCGTTGCACTTTCCGCCTTCAGATCTCACTTTGCAATCAATCTTGAAGGGATTGACAACCCCTTTATAGCGTTGGGTGCAAGCTCATTTGTGTTTGCGCAGGTACTCTGGACACATGGCTTGATTCTCCTACTGGGTTGATACCTTTGTTCTCAAATTGAGGGAAATACTTACTGCTACTGTGTTGCATCACCCATTCCTCTTCAAGGGAAAAGCCAACGCAAGCTCAAGAGGTAGCAAACTGCTGACAAGGTTAACCCGCCAAGCCCTCTCAAGGCGACTGAAGATCCAGATGACGTCATAATCACCGGTACAGGCTACTCCACTCCTCTAGTTGCGGTACTGTCCAAGCATACCTCCAAGGAATCTCATCCTTCCACTGATCAAGACACCAGTAAATTCAAGTTCCCCCAATATGAGAAGCTGGAATTTGACCAACTTTGCTCTAGCTTCGCTAGTTGCCTGGAGACGAGTTATGAGATGAACAAAAGCTTGATTCACCTTATGAAGGTTAAGCATGAGGTACGTCTATTTATGTATTCTCTTCCACCCATTAGCCTTCCAAGGGCCGGATCAGCTTTTGAAAGATGAGCCGGGTCTTAAATACAGTTAAAATATTCAACCTGTAGCCCCCAAGGGCTGGGTCATCTTTTGAAAGATGTGTCGGGTCTTGAATAAAGTTAAAATATTCAACTTGTAGCCCCCAAGGGCCGGGTCATCTTTTGAAAGATGAGTCGGGTCTTGAATAAAGTTAAAATCTTCAACGTGTAGCCCCGAAGGGCTGGGTCATCTTTTGAAAGATGAGCCGGGTCTTGAATAAGGTTAAAATTTCCAGCCTGTAGCCCCCAAGGGCCGGGTCATCTTTTGAAAGATGAGTCGGGTATTGAATAAAGTTAAAATCTTGAACCTGTAGCCCCCAAGGGTCGGGTCATCTTTTGAAAGATGAGACGGGTCTTGAATATGGTATGACTTTGAATAAAATCATACATTAGCCCCCAAGTGTCAGGAGTATTGCTTGCAATAATGTTGAAACTTGTCTCCCCAAATTTTATGTGCACGAGTCTGTGACCCAGACTGAGTCAGCTTTAGTCGACTTAAGGAAGAATCTGGGTGAACAACAAGATGCACAATCTGAGTCGGAGAGGAAATACCGCTTGATTCTGGCTGAGCTGGAGAGGATGAAGGCTGACCATGAAAAACTGGAGAAGAAAGCCAAAGCTGACCAAGCCGCCATCCTTAAGCGTGCTGAGCAAGTCGATGAAAAACTGGAAGCCGCCCAACAAGAGCTTTCCGGTTTGAAAAAGCACATTTCCAACATGACCGTCGCCATGTTTGGTAAGCATTAACCATTGCCTTTTAAAGAAATAATCTGGTCTCCCAAAAATATCAAATACTGATGTGTCCTTTGTAGGTTCACGAGCCGCCAATCTTCTAGACGACTGCATGTTGAAGCTAAAGGCTATATAGACCTTCACCGAGCAGCTATATACCGGGGCGTGCTGACAATTAAGGCGGTGATGGGCAGCAAGGAGCCAGTGAAAACCATTAAGAACATGCTCAACTATCTGTCCACATTGCCTCCTCAAATAGAGGAACTGAAAAGATCAGCCGCCCGGAAAGGAGTCCTGAACACCCTGAGTCGGTGTTTAGCCTATTCTCCGGAGCTCAAACCAGAAGAAATAGCCGCTGGCTACCCTCAGCTGAAGGACGACGGGTCGGAGTTCATCGAGGAGGACTACCACCAAGTTATCAAAGAATCCCGCTTCTCGGTGACTCAACTGGCAGCCAACTTGGATTTGAATAAATACCAAGCCTCATATGACGAGAAGCACAAGAAGGTGACGCCTCCTTTGTACGGAATTGCTAGCTTGGTTCCTCTTCGACACAAGAATCCTTTTGACCTTGACATGGACCTATCCCTCTTCTTTGATGATGAAGATGAGTTCGTCGCCCTATCCAAGTGTAACTGGAAACTGGGCGACTTACAAAACGAAGTCGGAGAGAGCTCAAGGCAAGGTGACTCGGAGGCGGCTTGGTTCTTCCCAAGGTGTGATGTAACCTAAAAAAGACAATCTGATCCTTTCTTCACCGGGTGATGATACCCGTCTTGGCCATGCGAGCTATGTAATAGCTTGTTAGATTTTGTGGAACAACAATTGGTCAGTAGTGCCTTTTGATGGAACCTTTCCTAAGCCACTTTATTCCTTGAATCTATGTGTGAATTGCCTGTAACCTCGATGAACAAGGGAGTGTCATAATTTGACAAAAAAGCCTTCACCTTATGTGTCAGGAAAAAGATATGCCGACTCAGTGAGTGTACGACGAAGAATAGACCAGCCCCCTGGGTTATGGCAAAAAATAAATCAGCCCCCCGGGTTATGGAAACTAGTCATTAAAAACAATGAGTCGGAGCGAGTTATAGCCAGAGGCCGACTCAAAGATATTATGAAACCTTGTGGTCTTGCCATCAAGGAATAAAATTTTGTTGACTCAATGAGCTACGGCAGGATAAGACGAGTTTGCTAAACTCTAGTGTTACCCTTAGAAGGTCTTTGCAAAAAGCCTTGTTGTTTTAGACCGGCTGATCAGGCGCGAGTCAAGCTTCCGTGAAGCAGGTTTGATGAACCAATGGTTTCTCTATTTCCCATGTGTGACTCTGGCCGGTACCTTTTATGTTTTAACAAAGGCGAGTTCAGGGTCCAAATGACGGATTGACTCGCCCTGAGTACATAGGTCCATGTGGCGACTTGTTCAACACATAGTCCAGTATAATCATTCGTAATGCGGTAATTTTTTGCTAGCCAAGAGGGTATTCAGGCTGAACTCAGTGAGTGGAAGCCCCCAAGTGACCTAAAGCCGGGCATAGGATCACAGAAGCGTATACAGTCTTACTGCGAAATGACTTGGGGACTAGTAACCCCCAAGTAAGCCGACTTAATTCTCAAAACCACATAAGGCGCCTATGTTTGAACCATGCAACATGGCAACTTTGGTCCTCTTTGGCTTTATCAAGGCCCAGTTTTGAAGTAAGTGCAGCATGGCAACTTACGCTCTTTGACCTTGATAGCGTCCATGTTTGGACGACTTATAGAACAATAAAGACTCATGCTTTCAAAAGCTGAAACGACAAAGGACGCCGAAATTCGTGGGTGCCGGCTTTATTGCTTTCATAAATCATGGATTACAATTTTATGAAAACTGGTAAAAAAGGGAGCTCATGGCTCTAAGTGTAGTAAGGCCGCAGATGGGCTATGTTGCAGGGCGAGTTGTGTCAACCTCTCTAGTTGGCCGATCTGGGCGAAGATCCACCAAGTAATATGAGCGGTTTCAAAGATTCTTGCTGATGACAAACGGTCCTTCCCACAGAAGTGATAGCTTGTGCATACCAGTATGATCTTGAATCAAACGGAGCACGAACTCGCCTTCTTGGAAACTTCGGCTCTTGACCCGGTGGCTGTGGTAACGTCGCAAGTCTTGTTGGTAAATCGCCGATCATGATGCGACCAAGTCACGTTCCTCCTCCAAGGCGTCCAGCAAGTCTTGTCGTGCCAGCTCGTTGTCCTGTTCCACATAGGCGACGACTCGTGGTGAATCGTGTTTGATGTCACTTGGTAACACCGCTTCTGCTCCGTAGACCAGAAAGAAAGGAGTAAAACCCGTGGAGCGATTTGGAGTTGTCCTGATGCTCCACAACACCGATGGCAACTCCTTGATGACCCACAAGTATAGGGGATCTATCGTAGTCCTTTCGATAAGTAAGAGTGTCGAACCCAACGAGGAGCAGAAGGATCTGACAAGTGGTTTTCAGCAAGGAAATATCTGCAAGCACTGAAATTATCGGTAACAAGTGGTTGTGTGGTGAGATGATTCGTAGCAAGAAACAAGTAACAAAAGTAGCAACGGTGCAGCAAAGTGGCCCAATCCCTTTTGTAGCAAGGGACAAGCCTGGACAAAGTCTTATAGGAGGAAAAACGCTCCTGAGGACACACGTGAATTTCTGTCATGCTAGTTTTCATCATGTTCATATGATTCGCGTTCGTTACTTTGATAGTTTGATATGTGGGTGGAACGGCACTTGGGTACTGCCCTTACTTGGACAAGCATCCCATTTATGACTAACCCCTGTCGCAAGCATCCGGAACTACGAAAGAAGAATAAAGGCAAAGTCTAACCATAACATCAAACTAGTGGATCCAAATCAGCCCCTTACGAAGTAACGCATAAACTAGGGTTTAAGCTTCTGTCACTCTAGCAACCCATCATCTACTTACTACTTCCCAATGCCTTCCTCCAGGCCCAAATAATGGTGAATTTTTATGTAGTCGACGTTCACGTAACACCATTAGAGGAAAAACAACATACAACACATCAAAATATCGAACGAATACCAAATTCACATGACTACTATTAGCATGACTTATCCCATGTCCTCAGGAACAAAAGTAACTACTCACAAAGCATAATCATATTCATGACCAGAGAGGTAATGAGTAGTATCAAGGATCTGAACATAAACTCTTCCACCAAGTAATCTAACTAGCATCAACTACAAAGAGTATTAACACTACTGGCAACCTTACAAGTAGCAACCGGAGTCGCGAGACGGAGATTGGTTACAAGTGATGAACTAGGGTTTGGAGATGATATGGTGCTGATGAAGATGTTGATGGTGATGAGTCCCCTCCGATGAGAGGAGTGTTGGTGATGACGATGTCGATGATTTACCCCTCCAGGAGGGATGTTTCCCCGGCAGGATCGTCCTGCCGGAGCTCTAGATTGGTTCTGCTCAAGTTCCGCCTCGTGGCGGCGGCGAATCCTTGAAAAAGCATCCTCTTGATTTTTTCGGACGAAACCCTTCATATAGCAGAAGGGGGAAGCCAGAGGGCCAGCTGGGTGCCCACAAGCCCCCTAGGCGCGACCAGGGGCGTGGCCGCGCCTAGCAGGCTTGTGGCCACCTGCTGGCGCCCCTCTGGCACTTCTTCGGCCCAGTATTTTTATAAATCCCAAAAACAATCCTCGTTGATTTTTACGGTGTTTGGAGTTGCACAGAATAGGTATCTCAACTTTTCTCCTTTTTGAGGCCAAAATTCCAGCTGCCGGCATTCTCCCTCTTCAAGTAAACCTTGCAAAATAGAAGAGAAAAGGCATAAGTATTGTACCGTGAAGTGAAATAACAGCCCAAGAAGCAAAAAATATCAGCATAAAAGCATGATGCAAAATGGACGTATCAACTCCCCCAAGCTTAGACCTCGCTTGTCCTCAAACCAAAGCCGAGCTCAATAAATATGCCCACATATTTAGGGATAGAGGTGTCGAAAAAACAAAATACGAACATGCATGCATCATGATCATGATCAAAACAACAATACCAACATATAATCTCTCATGCTAAAGTGACAATTCCTTCACGAAGTAAAGTATGGATCAAGAACCTTACAGAGAAATAGCAACCGATAGCCTTTAGGCATTGAAGCAATTGCAATTTATCACAACATCGGGAAGAGTCAAATAAGATCTTGTAAAGCAAATCCACATACTCAATCATCTTTTCATTCTCTACAATTGCTACAACTCACGTGGTACTCATGAGATCAAAGTTTCAGCTTGACACAGAGAAAGATAGGGGCTTATAGTTTTGCCTCCCAACTTCTTACCTCAAAGGTAATGTCAACAGTAATAATTCATGAATGCTTACCTCCAAGTTGACATATGAATGTAGATCTTTCCCTAGCATATGACGTTAGCCAAGATAAAGGCAAAACAATGAATTGGTGAAGATCACCATGACTCTTTCAAGGGCAAAAAGTAAAGGTACAAGATAGGCCCTTCGCAGAGGGAAGCAGAGGTTGTCATGCACTTTTGAGGTTTGGATGCGTGTCCTCTTAGTGCGGAGGAACGTCACTTTATATTGCCTCCTGTAATAAAGAACTTTATTACGCAGTCTGTCGCTTTTATGTCTTCCTCATCACAGGTTCGTACAAAGCTTATTTTCCACACACTAATAGATCATACATATTAGGGAGCAATTTTTATTGCTTGCACCAATGACAACTTACTTGAGGGATCTTATTCAATCCATAGGTAGGTATGGTGGACTCTCATGGCAAAACTGGGTTGAAGGTTTGTGGATGCACAAGTAGTATCTCTAGTTGGTGCGAGAGTTTTGGCTAATATGAGGTGGAAGCAATCGTCACATGCGAAGGGATCTCTAGTCATATAACATTGTTTGGAGCCAGGAAAACACAATTCATTATGTTGTCTTCCTTGTCCAACATCTACTTCTAGGCATGTAATAGTTTGGTGAGTGTTCACAATCATAGATGGTGTCAAAGATGATGTATTTATATGTGAACCTCTCCTTCCTTATCACTTCCTATTAATTGCAACAATGACCAAGGTCTACGTTTGTCTACCCTCAACAAGTTTCAATCAACATTCTTTTTATATGTGAAGCCATCACTTCCCATAAGATCATTACATGATCTTTCATGCTTTTGTTCTTTTCTCAATCTTTTGATCATGGCAAGAGGCAAAGCCCTTCAACTAAGACACTCTTTATTATATGGCTCACGAGCTCGAATACATCGGGGGTGACACAAAGCAAAACTCAAGACTAAAACACTAAGACTTTTAAACTACTAGAGAAAAAGAAAACTGAAAAGAAGCAAACTAAAACAAAGGTAAAGGCAAAAGATGTGATGGTGATACGATACCGGGGCAACTCCCCCAAGCTTGACACAAGCCAAGGGGATTGGCCATACCCGTGCTTAGTTGTCTTCCTTTGGCGGTGATGGTGGTGGAGTTGTTGCAGAGGTCTTGAGCTTGTTTAATTTCCACTTGAGCATAAAATTCTGCTCCCTCAGATCATCATTTTGCTCTTCAAGCTTCAATACCCTTTGGCATAATTCCCGCTTACTCTCCTGCAAGAAACGAGAAGGGATAAACAAAGTCTTAGGCTTCTTCCTTGATTCAGGGAGGCTCGGCTTCTTGAACTCCACATGGGTGTTTCCAGGTGGAGGTAGAGGAGCCTCCTCCTCATCGGAACTTGTTCCTTCCTTCCCCTTAGGTTCATAATCTTCTTCCTCATCAGTGGTCCAGCCATAATGATCCAAGTCCCCATGGACCTTGGGGCTACCAAAATAATCAGCCACATAGCTCTCCCCCTCTGAATCCTGAGACGACATCTTGACCTAAATCTGCGGCAGAAAACATGCTCGAAACGAAAACAGAGGAAATTTGCATGATATGAGGGTCAGACCTTTCGGGAGAATATATAATGATTTTTTCCACACCAGAAGGAGTACTCCGCACGAAAACGGAGTCTTGGAGGCACACGAGGTGGCCACAAGCCCCCCAGGCGCGGCCAGGGGGTCGGCCCGCGCCTGGCAGGCTTGTCGTCTCCTCGCGCGCTTTCCGGGCTACTTCAATTTTTTATGTTTTTTCAAATATTCCAAAACGGAGAAAAATTCCTACTGGAAAAGTTTTGGAGTCTGTTTTCTTACCGAGTCACATACCCCTTCATTTTTGGAGTCTGAAACAGGCTGATAAATATCCCTTGGGTATTCTTCCGGAGTTATGGTATTGATAATATTGCTTTCAACATTTATGGGAGTACTTGAGATATAATGCTTGATTCTCTTCCCATTTACAACTCCCGGACAATTACCTTCCATGTTGTTGATCTTGATAGCACCTGAACGATATACTTCCTCAACAATATAGGGACCTTCCCATTTAGAGAGAAGCTTGCCCGCAAAAAATCTTAAACGAGAATTATATAGCAAGACATAATCACCTACATTGAACTCACGTTTCTGTATCCTCTTATCATGCCACCTCTTAACCTTTTCTTTGAACAACTTGGCATTCTCATATGCCTGAGTTCTCCATTCATCAAGTGAGCTAATGTCAAATAACCTCTTCTCACCAGCAAGTTTGAAATCAAAGTTGAGCTCTTTGACTGCCCAATAAGCTTTATGCTCTAGCTCAAGGACTAAATGACATGCTTTACCGTACACCGTTTTGTACGGAGACATGCCCATGGAATTCTTATAGTCAGTTCTATAAGCCCATAGTGCATCATCGAGCTTCTTAGACCAATTCTTTCTAGACCTGTTGACAGTCTTTTGAAGAATTAGTTTAATTTCTCTATTGCTTAGCTCTACTTGACCACTGGACTGAGGGTGATAGGGAGACACAATTCTATGGTTGACATCATACTTAGCAAGCGTTTAACGGAAAGCACCATGACTAAAATGTGAACCACCGTCGGTCATCTGATATCTAGGGACTCCAAATCTAGGGAAGATAACTTCTTTAAGCATCCTAAGACACTACTGGAATTGAGAAATTTGCCATCTGCCATGCCTTTGCCGTGTGCTGACACATGGCAAAGATCTTCTTTGCCGTCAGCTGGCACAAAGCAGACGACAAAGAGGTTGCTGATGGCAAAGGTTTTATTTGCCGTCGGCCACCTCTTTGCCGTCTGCTGACGCATGGCAAAGGCCCCGGAGGCGGATGGCAATGAAAACCCGGACGACAAAGGGGGGCTCCCCCTAATGGCCGAAGCCCGCCCCACCCACCCACCCCTTTGCCGTCCGCCTCCCAGCTTCTGCAGACGGCAAAGGGGGGCTCCCCCTAACGGCACCCAGCCCCCAACCCTGCTCCCCTAACGGCACGCTCCCCGTTGATATCCTCCCTCATCTCTCGCGCGCCCGTGCCCACTACAGCGCCGCCGCCACCACCCCCTTCACTGCTCCGGACCACCGCCGCCGCCCTCCTCCCTGCGGCCCTCCTCCCTGCAACCCTCCTCCCCGCGGCCCTCCTCCCCGCCGCCGACAACCGGCTCTCCCCGCTCCCCTCCTCCCCGCAAAGGGGCACCACCCCCACGGCCGGAGCTCGCCCGCCCCTCCTCACCGCACTACAGCGCCGCCGCCACCACCCCCTTCACTGCTCCGGCCCACCGCCGCCGACCTCCTCCGTGCGGCCCACCTCCCCGCCGCCGACGACCGGCTCTCCCCGCTCCCCTCCTCCCCGCAAAGGGGCGCCACCCCCACGGCCGGAGCTCGCCCGCCCCTCCTCCCCGCGCACGTCCTCCCCACGCCCCTCCTCCCCGCCGCCTAGGGCCGGAGCTCGCCCTCCCCTCCTCCCACTGCCCTCCTCCCACTGCAGGTAATTTTTTGTTCTTTTTTCTTTATTTCCTGTTTTTTCTCAACTTAAATTGTTCATAGGAGGCTGGATTTTATTTTGCTAGTGTACCATTTTTTCATAATCTTACATCAAGGTAAAGCCTTATTTTATTTTATTAGCTATAAAGTCTTATTCATAGTGTAAGTAAGTTGATTCATGTTACTTGTGTATGTTTTAGAAAACAGTAAGAATCATCAATCATGTATCCCACAAGGAGGTGTGATCCCGGAGCTGAAAAGAGTTCGTATACGATAATTATACAAATATTATATTAAATAACACATGTTTGAAGTTATATAATAAAGTAGAAGTTTGCTTTACTTATAGGTTCTTTTTGGATATTTAGAGCCCCGTTTTTAATGTGAAATTAGAGGTAGAAAAAGTAGATAGAGAAGAGAACAATAGATAGAAAAAAACTTTGAAGAAAATAAGAGAATAATAAACTAGAAGAAAAAGGAAGAAGAAGAAGAAGAAGAAAGAGGAACGGAGGAGAAAGATAAAAGAAAGAAGAAGAAGAGGAGGAGAAAGAAGAAGAAGAATAATATTATGATGATCAAGAAGAAGAAGAAGAAGAAGAAGAAGAGGAGAGAGGAGAAGAAGAAAGAAAAGGACCCCGACCCCCGACCCACGACCCCCGACGCCCGACGCCACCAACCCCCGACCCTCGACCCCCGACCTCCGACGCCATTGAGACCCGACTCCCGACCCCCGACGCCCGACAACACTGACCCCCGACCCCCGACTCCCGACCCCCGACTCCACTAACCCCCGACCCCCGATGCTCGACGCCATTGACCCTCGACTACAGAAGCCACTGACCCTCGACCCCCGACGCCCGACGCCACTGACCCTCGACTCCCGACGCCACTGACCCTCGACCCCAGACCCCCGACGCCCCTGACCCTCGACCCCCGGCCCCCTACCCCCGACCCCCGACACCATTGACCCCCAACCCCCGACCCTCGACACCTCTTCGGCCTCTTGTTGACCAAAGAGACCCCAACCCCCGACGCCAGTGATCCTCGACCCCCGACAACACTAACCCCTGACCACCGACACAACTAACCCCCGACTGCCAACGCCACCGACACCCGACACCACCGACCATTGACGCGAGCGACACCCGACACCACCGACCATCGCCGCCACTAAGCCGACGGGGTCATAATTTTGTAAATTATGAGTTAGGTCACATATTTTCCAATTATGTTAATTATAAAAACATCATATTTGTGTTGATCGGGTAAATTTCAATGTGCAGTTGTTCGACGACCTCCACGTGCGTTGGACGAGTTCCGCCCTTGCGTTTGTTGGTGAGCACAAATAACTTCTCCTCCTACCCCCTTAATTTGCTCTGTCCCGGTCTTCGTGCCGATGAAACTTGCTAGCTATAGGTTTCTTCAATCATGAGTATGCGTGACCAGTATGCGTCTCCCGTTCGAAAGGGCGACATCTATAAATATGCATGTCTTTGCATATTTATAACCGCCATCCTTTCGAATTGTCCAACATTATCCATGGACAGCCCGAGTATGTGTAGATTGGGTTTGTTTTCCCGTATGCTGTGCTCCGGATCCGATGCGGAATTTCGTCAGTGCCTCCCCTGTTGTTCTCCGGGTAAACATCCTCTCTGCTTATTGCCGAGACGTGTATTAGGAGAACAACAGGGAGGTGCTGCCGAAATTCTGCGTCGCATCTGGAGCAGAGCATGGGAAAACGAACCCAGTCTACACATACTCGGGTGGGATTAGGACCTATATTTACCTATTAGCGTGTAGGTTGCATGGACGTAATAAAACTGACAAACTTGATTAGCGTATGAATATAGATGATGAATTATATATTTATTTCTTGCGCCCCCATAGGTAGCTAGGCAACATGAGTGATCGTGCTTGGATGTACACTGGTCACCCTAGTCAGAAAGACATGACCCATGAATGGTTAACAAAAACCAGGGGGTTTGTGAGAGCCGCATTTGCAAATGGCCAGCATAAAACATGGTGCCACTGTCCCAACTGCGACAACTGGAAAAAGCAGACAGAGTTTGAAATGGGTAAACACCTGCAGAAGTGGGGTTTTACGCCTAATTATACGGTGTGGACTTTTCATGGTGAGTCTGACCAACGTCCAGAGCTGAGGTGATTCGTCGTCGCACCGACGAGCATGGTACCGGGATTGAAGATATGGTGCAAGACTTTGATGATGCTCGTGATTCGGACGATGAGATGGAGGAATCTGCAAAGGCCTTCTATGGAGTGCTGGAGTCTTCAAAACGTCCTCTCCACGAGCAGACTGAGCTTTGTCAGCTGGATGCCATCGCACAAGTAATGGCTCTGAAGGCTCAATTCAACCTAGGCAGAGAATGCTACGACGCGATGATGACGATATTTGGACGCTTTCTACCCAAAGGCCATGTACTGCCTGCAAACCTGTACCAGTCAGAGAAAATCCTCCGTGTACTTAAGATGCCCTATGAGAAGATACATGCCTGTGAGAATGGATGTGCCTTATTTAGGATTGAGTATGCGGCCTTGAACTATTGCCCCATTTGCAATTCTTCTAGGTATATTGTGGTAGACAACGGCATGGGTGAGAAGAATCAGACCAAAATCCCCATTAGTGTTCTTCGATATCTGCCAATCGTACCAAGACTTCAATGTCTTTTCATGGTCGAAGAGACGGACAGACAGATGACATGGCACAAATTGGGCAAAAGAACCGAACTAGATGCGGATGGGAACAATATGCTGGTACACACTTCAGATGGTTTTGCGTGGAGGCACTTCGATGCATTACATAAGGATAAATCGGAAGATCCAAGGCAACCTAGAGTTGCCATCAGCACGGATGGGTTCAATGTGTATGGTATGACGGCAGCACAATACAGTTGTTGGCATGTATTTGTCATTCCACTAAATTTGCAACCCGGAGAGATTATGAAAAGAAAGAACATATTCCTGACGTTGATAATTCCAGGGCCCAACTATCCGGGGAAGAATATGAATGTGTACATGCAGCCGCTTAAGGATCAGTTGCAAGAAGCCTGGGATAATGGGATCGAGACCTACGACGCGGCTACCAAAACAAATTTCAAAATGCATGTGTGGTACATGTACTCGACGCATGATTATCCGGCGTTTGCGCTATTCACTGGCTGGTGTGTGCATGGAAGGTTCCCGTGCACCACATGCAAGGCAGCTCTTCAGTTCCGTTGGCTGCAGGTTGGTCGCAAGTATTCTTGCTTCGACATGCATAGACAATTCCTAGATCCTGACCATAAGTTCAGAAAAGACAAGAAGAATTTCATCAAAGGTAGAGTTGTCAAAAACACTGCACCAGCTGCGTTGACAGGCCAACAGACCCTTGATCAGCTAAACGCTCTCGAGCCTGATCCTTTGCGTCCAGGATACTTCAAAGGGTATAATACGGAACACGCCTGGACTCACAAGTCATGCTTATGGGATCTCCCTTACTTCAAAGACCTCCTTTGCCCACACAACATTGACGTGATGCACACTGAAAAGAATATTGCGGAGGCCATTTTTGGTACATTGTTCGGCATAGAGGGGAAGTCAAAAGATAATCCTAAGGCTAGAATCGACCTGGAGGCTCTATGTGATAGACCGTTGCAAAACTTGCGACAACGGAAAGGAAAGCAAGGCATAGCGAAGCCAAAGGCATGGTTCAATCTTGAAAGGCCAGCTATGAGGGAAATTCTATTGTGGGTGAAAATGCGGTTGATGTTCCCCGATGGGTATGCTGCGAATCTAAAGAGGGGAGCGAGTCTTGAGAAATTGATAATATTTGGGCTCAAGAGTCATGATTGGCACATATGGATTGAGCGGGTTATGCCGGTGATGTTGCGTGGCTTTATCCCTGAGGATGAATGGCTAGTACTGGTAGAGCTGAGCTATTTCTTCCGTTCTCTTTGTGCGAAAGAACTATTGCCTGGCGTGCTAGATGAAATGGAAGAGTTGGCGCCGGAGTTGATCTGCAAATTAGAAAAGATCTTTCCACCGTGCTTCTTTAATCCAATGCAACATTTGATTTTGCATCTCCCGACCGAGGCAAGAATGGGGGGCCCGTTCAAAATCGATGGTGCTACTCAACTGAGAGGATGCAGAAGACGCTTCGAGCTAAGTGTAAAAATAAACGTACAACTGAAGCATCGATGGCCGAGGCATTCATTACTGAGGAGGCGGCAAACTTCGTGACAGCACACTACGAAGCCAAAAATCATCATTTGCATAACCCGAAGCCTCGGTACAGTGATGGCGATCGAGAATAAGTTTGATCGAACCTCAGCCTATTCAACGGTAAGCTCGCACCATCCGGTGCTTCGAAAGGGAAATCGTTGGATGTCGAAGAATGGCGGACCATTTCATTGTATATCTTCACCAACCTAACAGAAGTGCGGCCGTACATCGAGTAAGTTCTCGGTAATTTATTGTTCCGCAACTTCTAATTGCTTTGAACTACTCTTATTCCCGGATATTTGATATAGTCGATACGTCGCCGAATTCTCGGATGGAGCGGTCATCGAAAAGGATTCCGTCGAAGAGTAGGAGCTTCTCGCAAAGCATGGAGGCGACTATCCCGGTTTCATCTCTTGGTTCAAACAAAGGGTAATTTATTACCATTAAGGGCCCATTTGATTTATTGGTCTAATTTGCGGCTAATGCATCCATTCTTTCGTATTAAACTTTTAGGCTGATGCAGAATCGATGGACGCCGAGTTGAGACAAGTCGCTAATGGTTTTGACTATAAGGTCCGTTCATTTGACAAATACAACATCAACGGGTATCACTTTCGTACCTTTGGCAAAGAGCTATCTATGCCTGACCTAGAGACTACAAATTGTTCTGTCTCTGCTATCAGCGAAGGAGACACCGAGTATTATGGAAGAGTTGAAGCAATTTATGAACTTCTATTCTATGGTGAAAACCCACCGACCGTCGTAGTCTTCAAATGTTATTGGTTTGAGCCGAGGGAGACTAGAAGGACTCATGAACATATAGGACTAGTCGAAATCAACCAAAACACCCACTTAGATGTTCCTGATGTCTATATTACGGCTCAACAGGCGACACAAGTTTTCTATCTACCGTGGGCCTGCCAAACTGATCCAAATCTCAAAGGTTGGGATGTCGTTTATGAAGTGCCACAACATTTTAGACCACCTACCCTCAATGAAGAGTATTACGAACCTCACATTAACCCAGACACATATGAAGGAGAATTCTTCCAAGAAACACGTATGTCCAAGAAACGTTTCAAGAACCGCTCTACTTCACCCCAGAACATTGAAGTAGACAGCGACAGTGAATCCGTCTTAACCCCTGAGCCCGAACAGGAAGAGCTGGAAGAAGAAGAGGTTACTGCTGCGGATGACCTGTCACTTCTTGACCGATTACATAATGGTGGCCTTCCACATCTTCTTCGTGATAGTGATGATGATGATGCATTTATTGATGATGGTGATGATCATGATGCATTTATTGACCCCGAAGCATATATAGACGAGGACGATTGCTATTAGTTCATGTCAGGTATTCAACTATTATACTATATATAAATTTTGAGTTCATGTTAGGTATTCAATTTTTATTAGTCATGTTGGTATTTATGACGATGATACACTTAAATTATATACATTTTATTACTCCTGTTTGTATTTATGTTGTACTAATTTCATTTACTCTTTGTCATGACAGGTGTTGAAAGATGGTGGGAAAGGGTCGAAAGCACTCGGCGGCTGCTTCTTCGTCGGCGGGTGATGGGATGGGTACTTCCATTCCTGCCTCGCCTCTTCGGAGAGTGTTGCTCTCTACTTTGCAAGGAGCGCCCCCCGTGAGAGGAGGTTGACCCCCCGCGAAGCCGAGAGGCACTAAAGGTACACGTTGTATTCATGTTGGTATTTACGTTGTACTCATGTTGTATGCATATTGGTATTTATATACATTTTATTACTCATGTTGGTATTTATGTTGTACTAAAGGTACACGTGGCCGCGGGAGAGGTAGGGCTACACGGTCTCCGCCACAACCCCACGCCGATTCACCTGAGCACAGGACTTCTAGGGTGGATTCGTCTGAGGTGGAGGCTACACGGTCTCCGGTTCACGAGCCTCGGGTCGACGAGCCTCAGGTCGACGAGCCTTCGACCCACGAGACTCCTGTCCCAGAGGCTTCCTTCCAGGCGACTCCGGAGCAAAGCAGGGATGAGGGTACGTCCCAAGAGACCCAGTGGGATACCTGGCCTGAGGCAAGTGGCCATGCTGGTAGCGACGAGGAGTTGGGTGAGGGGGCTACCGTCTACCAGCGTGGTAGTTCAGGGCTCCCGCTCGTGCCAGCGACCCCCGAGCAGAGGTGGTCGATTAGGCCAAATGGGGACAAGTAAGTTAATTTACTCTTATTTAACCTTTTGCCTTCGCGTTTTCTCAAATATCTAATGTTTTGGATTTAATTTGTCATACTATAGGGGTTGGATTGTTGCCAAGGGTGTCCGCAAGCCCAACAGCGTCCTTGGTGTTCTTTGCCGTCAAAACTTCCCAGGGTTTGTTACGTTTCCCGGTCGGGAGCGAGAGGTAGGAATGACCTGGGAGCACTACTTGGGTGCCCCGGCCCCGCCGGAGGTGGAGATCGACGGTGTTTTGTGTGACACGAGGGCGGACATGGTGATCCGAAAGTTCTGGGTAATTTCTCTTTCACACAAATATAAATCAACCATAGGTATTTATTATACTAATTGGTGTTGTCTCGTTTGCAGACTTACTACAGGTGTGAGGAGGGATACGAGGAGGACGCGGCAAAGGTTATCGAAACCGAATGTCGCCGCCTACTTCAAAACTTTTGGCATGAGGCTCGGGTGCAGGCTGTTCGAGACTACTATGCCACGCGGCGTATTAGGCTTGACAAGGCGAAGTGCCTTGATGCTAAGATGGAGAAGGAGCATTACATGAAGGTAATTACATATTATTAAGGCTTTGTAGTTAGTTTCCTTGATTTGGTTCTTACGCGCTCAAATTTCTCTTTATTAACTTAGGTGCCCCCGAGATGGTGTGTGGATAAGATGGATTGTTGGGAGGCCTTGGTGGATCAGTGGTGCTCCGAAACGTGGGAGGCCAGCCACAACAATGCCAAGGAGAGGCGTGGCAAAATGGTTGGTGTGCCACACCATCAAGGGAGTGTCAACTTAATCCAATTTGGCGAGAACTGGGTATGTGGTTTGCTTCATGCCTCATCCAATTCATTCTTAATGCTATCTTGAGCCCTTTACCAATACAATTTTCCTCTCTCTCTCTTTTAGGCGCGTCACAATAAGACGGAGGCGCCACAGATGTACGACCTGTATGCGATGGCCCATACTGCCTCGTACAAGAAGGTCAAGGCATTCTCTGAGTCTGACCTTGAGCATCCAGAAAACTTCACCAACATCTCCTCCCACGACAAGCTCGTGAAGTACAGAGATCACGGGAAGGCGAGGAAAGGGGAGGACTTTAACCCGAGCGGGGGCCTATTGATCCAGAGCTGGTGATGATAGCTGGCAACGGGAGGCCCCATGGCTCGATCGCCATTGGAGACGGCCTTATACGTTGTCCTAGATCTCTCCGGCAAATAAAGGCACACCAAATGAGCTCTTGTCCGGAGATAACACGTCGTCCACGGCCAGTCGAGCTCGCCATCGAGGTTAGTTTAATGGACTCAAATATCTTTCCGCATTATGTTGTGCGTTGGAACCAATATGCTAACAATGAGTTGTGTTGTAGGCTGCTATTCAGAAAGAGAGAGAGGCAATGCAGGCGGCTATGGCGGAGAAGGATAAGGAAATTAGGGAGCTGGAGGAGAGGAGGACTGCATTGGTGGAGGAGGAGAGGGCATGGAATGATGCATCTACCAGGGACATATACGAGCTCTTCGTGGTAAGTTTCTTCTTCATGTTATTTCAAATCTTGCATTTGAATGTCCGTTTCATTAACAAATAAAAAGTTTGACTTGTCAAAACCAAATGTATAGTCTATGTGCGAGAAGAACGGCCAAGTCCCTCCACCGATGCCAGTCGTTAATGTGGCGGGGACGGTGAGTTTCATTTCAGTGGAGTGATCTTAAGAGTGTCCTCATGCTAACTACACATTGCAAACGATGTTTGGTGCAGAATATGTCCCGAAACGCATCGCACGACCCTTCTACAATCGAGCCTTCTCCAAGGCAGCCTTCTCCAGGTGAAACAAGCCAGAGCCACCGTGCTTGACCCTAACTTAGGTATGTTATTTCTAGTGTTTTAATAAAAGATAGCTAGATGACATAATTAGCTTAGTTAGCTCCAAAAAGACCTATTTAATAAAAGATAGCTAGATGACATAGTTAGCTTAGTTAGCTTAGTTAGTTTAGTTAGCTTAGTTAGCTTAGTTAGCTTAGTGAGCTTAGTTAGCTTAATTAGCTTAGTTAGCTTAGTTAGCTCCTCCTTCTCCTTCTTCTTCCTCCTTCTTCCTCCTTCTCCTTCTCCTTCTTCTTTTCTTCTTCTTCTCCTCTTCCTTCTCCTTCTCCTCCTCCTCCTCCTCCTCCTCCTTCTTTTACTTCTTCTTCTCTTTCTCTTATTCTACGTAGTTTAGACTCATCCAACAAAGCCTAAATTGGCTAATTATCCATCTAAATGACATAATTAGCTTAGTTAGCTCCTAAATGGTCTATTTAATAAAAAATGACCTATACTTAGCTAATTATCCTCGAAATGACATAATTAGCTCCAAAAAGGCATTCTTAGCCAATTTAGCCCGTAGAAGGGGACGAGAGGAGAAGAAAGAGGAAAAATGAAAGGAAGGAAGAAGAAGAAGAGGAGAAGAAGGAGAAGGAGAGGGAGGAGGATAAGAAGAAGGAGGAGAAGGAGGAAGAAGAAGGAGAAGGAGTCCTTTTCTTCTTCTTCTCCTCTTCCTTCTCCTTCTCCTCCTCCTCCTCCTCCTCCTCCTTCTTTTACTTCTTCTTCTCTTTCTCTTATTCTACGTAGATTAGACTCATCCAACAAAGCCTAAATTGGCTAATTATCCATCTAAATGACATAATTAGCTTAGTTAGCTCCTAAATGGTCTATTTAATAAAAAAATGACCTATACTTAGCTAATTATCCTCGAAATGACATAATTAGCTCCAACAAGGCATTCTTAGCCAATTTAGCCCGAAGAAGGGGACGAGAGGAGAAGAAAGAGGAAAAATGAAAGGAAGGAAGGAAGAAGAAGAGGAGAAGAAGAAGAAGGAGAGGGAGGAGGATAAGAAGAAGGAGGATAAGGAGGAGAAGAAGGAGAATGAGCTCCTCCTTCTTCTTCTTCTTCCTCCTTCTTCCTCCTTCTCCTTCTCCTTCTCCTTTTCTTCTTCTTCTCCTCTTCCTTCTCCTCCTCCTCCTCCTCCTCCTCCTTCTTTTACTTCTTCTTCTCTTTCTCTTATTCTACGTAGCTTAGACTCATCCAACAAAGCCTAAATTGGCTAATTATCCATCTAAATGACATAATTAGCTTAGTTAGCTCCTAAATGGTCTATTTAATAAAAAATGACCTATACTTAGCTAATTATCCTCGAAATGACATAATTATCTCCAAAAAGGCATTCTTAGCCAATTTAGGCCGAAGAAGGGGACGAGAGGAGAAGAAAGAGGAAAAATGAAAGGAAGGAAGAAGAAGAAGAGGAGAAGAAGAAGAAGGAGAGGGAGGAGGATAAGAAGAAGGAGGAGATGGAGGATAAGAAGGAGAAGGAGCTCCTCCTTCTCCTTCTTCTTCCTCCTTCTTCCTCCTTCTCCTTCTCCTTCTTCTTTTCTTCTTCTACTCCTCTTCCTTCTCCTTCTCCTCCTTCTTCTCCTCCTCCTCCTTCTTTTACTTCTTCTTCTCTTTCTCTTATTCTACGTAGCTTAGACTCATCCAACAAAGCCTGTAGCGACCCGACTCAAGACGAGTCAAGCCTCTGTGTTTCTGTGCCATCCCTGGATCAGTATGCTGGCACACACAGTACATCAATGTATATATCAAAGTGCAATCACATGTAAAATAGCGTAAAACTGATATATACCTTTCATATCTCAGTGGAAGCGGTCAAGGGAGTGGAGTCCCAATAAACACCAATGGCATGTTGAGTGTAGACCGTAACCCTGCATCGTACTCTTACTCGTCGAAGAAAATATCTGCAACATAAGACGTTGCAGCCGTGTAGGTCAGCATATTGAATATGCCGGCAAGTCACATAAGAGAGGGGTAAAATGTCATCTATACTATATGCATATATGGCAGGTGGGGTTGTAAGTTTTAGCGTAAAGCAAATTTTTCTCCTACAACAAGAGAGGGCTAAAAGCAAAATGTTACTACATTGTTGGTTGTTAACGAGATGGTTCCGCCAACCAGTTCTCGTACCCGAGTTGTCAATAATTACCCTCATCAAATATATTTAAAGGTGTTGAGAAATCCAAATAACTTCAGTTCCTTTGGCTCAAGTTGTCCATGACCGTGGACACGACTAATCGATTAGGTTTGAGTACTCTGCAGAGTTTTGCACACGTTCCCCACAAGATTTGATCGCCTCCGTGTATGTCCTCGCACTTCAGGGTGTTTGAAGACCGGATGATCAAAACATGGTCTTTCAACGGGTCCCTCTGAATCCCTGTCGGTGCCCATGCATTCCTACCGTTCTTCTACATCTGCTAGCACCGCCTGTTTAGAGTCGTCGCGTTGTCCAACCAAGCCAGAGCCCATAATGACTTGTGGTTGTGCAGGTATGCCTTGGGTCTTGAAAATATCCGTCCGTCTCTTTGAGCCTGGGTGAAGCTTTCCGCAGGATGTCATGGCCGTCCCCAGCATCCCGGGTCATCCACTGGGTTCTCCAGGGAGCCGATAAACCGTCGTTCACCCAGAGTTGCATTGCGTCCGAGGTCTTGAAAATCTTGTCTTAACCGGTCTTGATTATTTAGTCAACCTCGCATCACTCGTGTTATGCACTCAACCGAAATCCCGTCTACTCAAGCATAGCAATATGAAATTTGTCGTCCCGGGGCCAAGTATCGGGGTTG
Source organism: Hordeum vulgare subsp. vulgare (assembly GCF_904849725.1). Classification (NCBI taxonomy): domain Eukaryota; kingdom Viridiplantae; phylum Streptophyta; class Magnoliopsida; order Poales; family Poaceae; genus Hordeum; species Hordeum vulgare. The sequence continues at coordinate 69,812,978 of NC_058518.1, forward strand.
TTGTGTGCCTACCACATGATACTACAATCTATACTAAAATTTCCAAGTACCTAAGCAGCATGCAATTGGGCATAGGATGGTAGAACTACGATGCATAAAACATAGGTGATAGTATGATCAAAGTGACTTGCCTGGTGATGTTGACGAAGAAGACTTTCTCGAGAAATAACTTGATAGACTACTCGTCACGCTCCAATGAAATCTATATAACAAACATATCATTCACATAGGCACTCATACTAGCAATCATTCTAGCAATCAAAACAAAAGAGAGAGCGAATAAGAAACCGAAAGGAACTTCAAATAAGACTAGAGAGTCCTCTACTACATCAAACACTGAATAGTTTTGTCTAACAGAAAATAATAACAAGGTACTAAGATATAAGTTTAACTAAGAAAAAATAAAGTATTTTTCACAAAACTATTTGAAAGTACTTCCAAGCGGGATTTGAAACAGTGCGGAAACCAATTGCAAGTTACTAAGGAACTAGAATTGATTTCATGAAAACAAATAAAAATAAAATAAAAACTTGTTGCAAAACTACTGTTTAACTAACAGAAACAAAACATAATAATGTTTCTGAAATAATAAAGAAAATATTTTAAAACAAAAGTAGAAAAGGAATTAGCCGAAATCCTAAAAGAGGTGAAACAGAAATTGTTTCACAAGAAACAGTGAGCTAAAATACTCAAACAAATCTGAAATGTTTACCACTGATAAATAAGATCACTAGTGATCAGTAGAAAAAAGAATCAAATTAAAAGCTATTTTTAAACTCCTAGAATAGGCAAAACTAGGTTTAAACTAAGTCTGATCTAACTCAAATTTGCAAATTTCAAACATAGACAAATTATATGTTTATAAAAACTACAGAAAATTTGTGAGCTACTCGAAAAAGAATCAACCTCATTGGACTTCGGGATCAAAAGTTATGGCCAAAACTATACATAAATTTTTTCTGTTTTTGCAATTAGACAGAAAAAAAAGAAACTAACTAGCTAACTAACAGGGGGTATACGTGGCGCACTGTGATAGGCTACGGGGGTGTTTGTTGCAGTCGTTAGGAGCAAACGGCCGAGGGCTAACAGAAACTACTGGCTAACCGTTTTAAGTGAAAAAAAACCAGTGCGGTTTTCTGATCTAAACCGAAGGGGTATCCTAATCTAATCTACACCGTAGAATATGGATCTAAGGGCTAACTAAGAAAAAAAAGAAAAACAACAGGAGGAGGGAGCCTCACCGTGGCAGTGGCTGGCAACTCCGGCAGGGGTGGAGGTCGCCGGGGAGGGGAGGGGCTCCGGGGTGGTGGCGACGGGACGGGGGTGGCCGAAGGGTGGAGGGGTGGGCTCGGCAGGGAGGGGAGGTGCAGCGAGGTGTAGGAGGGGATGCAGGGGCGATGTGGAGGAGTTCCTGGCGAGCTTCTGGTGACCGACTCCGGCGAGGTGGCGTGCGAGCTAGAGGCGGGGAGAGGGGGTGGTTTCAACGGGAATGGAACGAGGAGACCATGGGAGTTCTTATAGAGGCGACGGGAGGCGCTGGGAGGGAAGGTGCTTCGCAAATCCCGGAGGTGGAGATCCTCTGCCCATGGAAGGAAAACTTGCTGTGACGTGAGAGAGACAGAGGAAGAAGATGATTCTGTGTTGGGCCAGTTTGGAAAGTGTCTTAATGGGCCAGCAGGTCTTTCCAAAATAAAGGGATTCCTTTCCTATTTTTAAAACTAGGAAACTAAAACGATAAAAAGGAAATCAAATCAATTTGGAATAAAGAGTTTCTATATACTAAAATTATCAGAAAAATAAAATATAGATGATGACAATTTTTCCACGGCAAAAATAAAAACTTCTGAAAAAATTATTTTCACAAAATTGCCTAAAAGGTTTATTTTCTTTTGCAAATAATTTTCAAATGACCCTCTAAGTTTGAGGGTTCAAATAACTTCCAAAATGCCCGTGGGTTCGAGGGTCATGTTCCTCCTCTCTAGAATGTATTTCCCGGCATTTCTTGCACGAAGAAAACGAATAGAAATGCAAAAGATTTCAAATGCAATTATCTCCGTTCAAATTATTTATAGTTGAAGAAGTCATTTCATCTTCTCTCTTTGCTCTTAAAAGATTAAATTTGAATTCACCGGAGAAGGGGAAAGTCATTTTATTCCCTCTCATTCAAAAGTTTTGAAAAGTTTCTGATTTCACACAGGTTTCAATCACTCAGGCAAACAAACAAACAATCAATCTAATAATTATATTAACATTCCAAAATTTATAATTTTGGGATGTTACAAACTACCACACTTAAAATGAATCTCGTCCTCGAGATTCGAAGAGGCTAGAAAGAAAGGTTAGGGTTTGGGGGTCTTCTAACAAATCCAATCTCCGGCAATGTGGGATGCTACCACACTTAAAATGAGAGATACTGGTCCCTCAAAATGCTTTAACGATCCTCTGGGGTTTTGGCAACTGACATCGCACAGTCTTCATATTAAATCCTTTGGTGATGCTCTCCCGTTGATATAAGCTTCTTCCGTCACTGGGTCTTCTTAACTGACAGTCTCGTGGTCAATTCTAAATAACATATCGATGGTTCCCTTGGTGGTCTACCATTTGTGGTTATCCTGCAGAGAGAGGGGTCTTGGTTTCATTCTCACCGTAACATTTCCTACGCGGGACAACAAGTGCCATGTACATGGGCTTTCATTATACCACTCTAAGGCTTAAACAAAAGCTTCAAAGAACGTCGTCTCTCTCTATGGGTAAGTCTCTCAGATTTACCATTCTGAATAGGAAGATAAATGATAAGATTAAGTCATCATGGTGATCAATCCATTCCGCACCCAAATCATTTCTCTGTATAAGGTTTAGCGAATCTCGCATTCTAACACTTGGGCATCCTCACAAGCGTTGCAGAATTTCTCTTGTCCATGAACGAAGTTCGGATAATCCATTGGTTCTGCAAGCTGAACGAAACATCTATCATATCTTCACAACTCTCAGGTTTTCGTATGCTCCTAAGAAAACGTTTGCTGATCCATCATAGCTTCTTCCATAAATCATATGCATTTCATAATCAATCCTTTATTACATCCTTAATTTCTTATCAAAAACTCCAATTCAAAAGTACTCTATTACAAATGCTGCCATCCACATTGTTCGGTATGGTCGAGCATTTCTGCCAACTTTATTCATCTGCCTCTCTTGGAGGTACTTTAGTTCCACTCGAACTTTCCGAGGTGCTCCTTGAAATCATCCATCTTTTGCTTCATCATGGTGGTCATGAGCTTCATCTCCATCATCTCCGCACGTACTTCACTCAGGTATTCCTGGGTATGACGGAGTCTTGCTTCAAGGATTTCTCCGATCTGACGTATGGCTTCCATGGCAGCTTCACGAACAACATCAAAGAAGGTCGCTCGTGGTTACACGTGAAATGAAAAAGTATTGCCCCATAGTCTTTGGACAAACTCCTTTCACATGGTGGAGGTGTACTTCCACGTACCAAAGTTCCACTCCATTCTCCATGAATGGGTACCTTTGTAGACTGCATCTCCTTCAAGGTGAATGTGCTTCATCATGTCCTTCAGGATTTTCGGGTAATCATGATCACTGGTCAGGGTCATGATCGTTTCTGCGCCCTTGAGGAATGACTCGTAGAGAGTTGTCATCTGCAGGTGTCAGTAAATAGGTACTCAGAGGAATGTATATGTCTCCTTGGGAATCATGGTACATCCCTTCTCAGTGGATCCTGTGGGGTTTACCGATTACTACCATACTTAAATGAATTATACTCATGCCTGCATAGACCATATTTTCTCTTATCCTCATAAATGTTCAAAGAGCTTTCCTCGTAGAGAAACAACACATACATTTTCAACATAGGCAATCATGAGACAATAAATTCCATTTATTCATGATGTTATTACAAATTCAGGGACTTCTGTTACAAAAATTTCACTCCATGATCTTATGAAAACCGGAGTGCTTCGGATTACACTTATTGCCATGGTCAAAACTTAACTACTCCATTCTAGCTTTCTTCATTTATGGACAATCGCTGGCAAAATGTCCTGCTTCCTTGCAACAAAAGCAAATGATTTCTGACAAGTCTCGAGGCGTCTTAGTGGTTGCCTTTGCTCCTTGGGTTCCTGGCTTCCTTCCTGAGCACATGTATTTGTGGTGGCCAAATTTCATACACTTGTAACATCTGACATGACTCAGGTCTATGTCTGCAGAGATTTGGTTCTTCCGAGGGTACTTTTTCTTCTTTCCGGACTCCTTTATTTGGGCCAGTTCTTCTACTTCAAGAGGATCAAACTCCACTTCTTCCGTCGGGAAGTTTCCCAGATACTCTTGGCTTCTCTTCGTGCAGTCTTGTGAATAATGTCCTTCTTCTCCACATGAGTAGCATGCATTGGAGAAAAATCTGGTCAGACCTTGTCCATCAGGGTCTTCAATATTTTCAATCATCACAGGTTCTTCTAGAATCTTCTTCTTGAGGGTTTCCTTCACTGCATCTTTCTGCTACTTGACAACTTGTTACACCTTGGGGTAAATGTGACACTGAGCTGGGTAGTGGGTGGTTCCCTCACAAAGGAAACAAGTCACCTCACTACTTGGGCACTCCTCAGCTGGGTGATTTTCTTCACAATGAGTGCATCCATCCGTGTGTTCTCCCTGGGTGTGTCCTATTTCTCCACAGATCTTGCATCCACAAGTATTCTCCTTCGGAATATCATAGCCCTTCTGAATCAGACGGGATCTTAACAGAGTATTCTTGAATTCTTCCCAACTTTCTGCTCCACTAAATCCTTGTATGGCATAGTGCATTTTCCACCAGATTGCAGCACTTTGGGAAAGTACTGGAGAGCGTGTTCCACTTCATACTTCCTTGAGATCCAGTTGCTCCCGAAGTGGTTCTCCATGTTCTGAATCCATATTTCAGCTTCCAGTTGGGTCATTGGTCAGAGAATACAAGTCCAGCTTCATACTCCATCTGGTAGGGTTGAGGTTTTGGGGATGAGACGGGTAAGAGAGAGGAAGGTACACACAATACAAACAATATTTTTGAGAATAGATTTTAGGTGTGGCCGTCGGAAAACACACACCAATGACGGCTCACAATTCATCGTATCTAACGTGGGTACAAAAAGGGGTTTGGACTTCTAACGGTCATATAATTATTCGGACACTTCAGGGTCTTTGAGTTCTTCGGGTCTTGAGAGTCTACTGTTGGTGTAGCTTCAATTCTTCAAACGCGTGGTGAAATCCTCTTTACTTTGAAGTAGAACTCCGTTGATTCTTCATGAGGTCGAAGGGGTAAGGGAATTGTGTAACTATTTGAGGTGAGAGAGAACATTTGATGAAATCAGAAGAGATGAGAAGTAAAAGGTGTTCTCGAAATTAAGATTTTTTTTGAGAGATCCTATCCTAAGAAATTTCCAGTTTCTAGGGGTCACGTCCTACAGTCAACATGTGCTCTGAATACCATTTCTGTAACGACCCGACTCAAGACGAGTCAAGCCTCTGTGTTTCTGTGCCATCCCTGGATCAGTATGCTAGCACACACAGTACATCAATGTATATATCAAAGTGCAATCACATGTAAAATAGCGTAAAACTGATATATACCTGAAATATCTCAGCGAAAGCGGTCAAGGGAGTGGAGTCCCAATAAACACCAACGGCAAGTTGAGTGTAGACCGTAACCCTGGATCGTACTCTTACTCGTCGAAGAAAATATCTGCAACATAAGACGTTGCAGCCGTGTAGGTCAGCATATTGAATATGCCGGCAAGTCACATAAGAGAGGGGTAAAATGTCATCTATACTATATGCATATATGGCAGGTGGGGTTGTAAGTTTTAGCGTAAAGCAAAATTTTCTCCTACAACAAGAGAGGGCTAAAAGCAAAATGTTACTACATTGTTGGTTGTTACCGAGATGGTTCCACCAACCAGTTCTCGAACCCGAGTTGTCAATAATTACCCTCATCAAATATATTTAAAGGTGTTGAGAAATCCAGATAACTTCAGTTCCTTTGGCTCAAGTTGTCCATGACCGTGGACATGGCTAATCGATTAGGTTTGAGTACTCTGCAGAGTTTTGCACACATTCCCCACAAGATTTGATCGCCTCCGTGTATGTCCTCGCACTTCAGGGTGTTTGAAGACCGGATGATCAAAACATGGTCTTTCAACGGGTCCCTCTGAATCCCTGTCGGTGCCCATCCATTCCTACCGTTCTTCTACATCTGCTAGCACCGCCTGTCCAGAGTCGCCGCGTTATCCAACCAAGCCAGAGCTCATAATGACTTGTGGCTGTGCAGGTAAGCCTTGGGTCTTGAAAATATCCGTCCGTCTCTTTGAGCCTGGGTGAAGCTTTCCGCAGGATGTCATGGCCGTCCCCAACATCCCGGGTCATCCACTGGGTTCTCTAGGGAGCCGATCAACCGTCCTTCACCCAGAGTTGCATTGCGTCTGAGGTCTTGAAAATCTTGTCTTAACCGGTCTTGATTATTTAGTCAACCTCGCATCACTCGTGTTATGCACTCAACCGAAATCCCATCTACTCAAGCATAGCAATATGAAATTTGTCGTCCCGGGGCCAAGTATCGGGGTTGTTGTGTGCCTACCACATGATACTACAATCTATACTAAAATTTCTAAGTACCTAAGCAGCATGCAATTGGGCATAGGATGGTAGAACTACGATGCATAAAACATAGGTGATAGTATGATCAAAGTGACTTGCCTGGTGATGTTGACGAAGAAGACTTTCTCGAGAAATAACTTGATAGACTACTCGTCACTCTCCGATGAAAGCTATAAAACAAACATATCATTCACATAAGCACTCATACTAGCAATCATTCTAGCAATCAAAACAAAAGAGAGAGCGAATAAGAAACCGAAAGGAACTTCAAATAAGACTAGAGAGTCCTCTACTACATCAAACACTAAATAGTTTTGTCTAACAGAAAATAATAACAAGGTACTAAGATATAATTTTAACAAATAAAAAATAAAGTATTTTTCACAAAACTATTTGAAAGTACTTCCAAGCAGGTTTTGAAACAGTGCGGAAACCAATTGCAAGTTACTAAGGAACTAGAATTGATTTCATGAAAACAAATAAAAATAAAATAAAAACTTGTTGCAAAACTACTGTCTAACTAACAGAAACAAAACATAATAATGTTTCTGAAATAATAAAGAAAATATTTTAAAACAAAAGTAGAAAAGGAATTAGCCGAAATCCTAAAAGAGGTGAAACAGAAATTGTTTCACAAGAAATAGTGAGCTAAAATACTCAAACAAATCTGAAATTTTTACCACTGATAAATAAGATCAGTAGTGATCAGTAGCAAAAAAGAATCAAATTAAAAGCTATTTTTAAACTCCTGGAATAGGCAAAACAAGGTTTAAACTAAATCTGATCTAACTCAAATTTGCAAATTTCAAACATAGACAAATTATATGTTTTTAAAAACTACAGAAATTTTTTGAGCTACTGGAAAAAGAATCCACCTCACTGGACTTCGGGATCAAAAGTTATGGCCAAAACTAAACAGAAATTTTTCTGTTTTTGCAATTAGACAGAAAACAAAAGAAACTAACTAGCTAACTAACAGGGGGTATACATGGCGCGCTGTGACAGGCTGCGGGGGTGTCTGTTGCAATCGTTAGGAGCAAACGGCCGAGGGCTAACAGAAACTACTGGCTAACCGTTTTAAGTGAAAAAAAACCAGTGCGGTTTTCTGATCTAAACCGAAGGGGTATCCTAATCTAATCTACACCGTAGAATATGGATCTAAGGGCTAACTAAGAAAAAAAAGAAAAACAACAGGAGGAGGGAGCCTCACCATGGCAGTGGCTGGCAACTCCGGCAGGGGTGGTGGTCGCCAGCGAGGGGAGGGGCTCCGGGGTGGTGGCGACGGGACGGGGGCGGCCGAAGGGTGGAGGGGTGGGCTTGGCAGGGAGGGGAGGTGCAGCGAGGTGTAGGAGGGGGTGCAGGGGCGATGTGGAGGAGTTCCTGGCGAGCTTCTGGTGACCGACTCCGGCGAGGTGGCGCGCGAGCTAGAGGCGGGGAGAGGGAGTGGTTTCAACGGGAATGGAACGAGGAGACCATGGGGGTTCTTATAGAGGCGACGGGAGGCGCTCGGAGGGAAGGTGCTTCGCAAATCCCGGAGGTGGAGATCCTCTGTCCATGGAAGGAAAACTTGCTGTGACGTGAGAGAGACACAGGAAGAAGATGATTCTGTGTTGGGCCAGTTTGGAAAGTGTCTTAATGGGCCAGTAGGTCTTTCCAAAATAAAGGGATTCCTTTCCTATTTTTAAAACTAGGAAACTAAAACGATAAAAAGGAAATCAAATCAATTCGGAATAAAGAGTTTCTATATACTAAAATTATCAGAAAAATAAAATATAGATGATGACAATTTTTCCACGGCAAAAATAAAAACTTCTGAAAAAATTATTTTCACAAAATTGCCTAAAAGGTTTATTTTCTTTTGCAAATAATTTTCAAATGACCCTCTAAGTTTGAGGGTTCAAATAACTTTCAAAATGCCCGTGGGTTCGAGGGTCATGTTCCTCCTCTCTAGAATGTATTTCCCGGCATTTCTTGCACGAAGAAAACGAATAGAAATGCAAAAGAATTCAAATGCAATTATCTCCGTTCAAATTATTTATAGTTGAAGAAGTGATGTCATCTTCTCATTTTGCTCTTAAAAGATTAAATTTGAATTCACCGGAGAAGGGGAAAGTCATTTTATTCCCTCTCATTCAAAAGTTTTGAAAAGTTTCAGATTTCACACAGGTTTCAATCACTCAGGCAAACAAACAAACAATCAATCTAATAATTGTATTAACATTCCAAAATTTATAATTTTGGGATGTTACAAAGCCTAAATTGGCTAATTATCCATCTAAATGACATATAATTAGCCTAGCTAGATCAGAAATGGCTTAATAAGCATAGTTTGCTCCGGAATGACCTATTTTACCCAAGTTAGCTCCGAAACGACCTATAGTTAGCTAGGGTTCCACCTAAATGACATAATTAGTTTAGTTAGCTCCTAAATGGTCTATACTTAGCTAATTTCTCTCTGAAATAACCTATATATACACTACTTCATCTAGTATTATTCTTCTAACTTTCTTATTTGTCATTTTGCAGATTACCTTCACTTCACGGGAAGCTTGGAAAATATTGATGGAAAGCTTGAAGATGATTTCTTGTACCATGGGTTGTATTGAAACTATTGTAGTATATGAATATATGAAACTTTGTATGCACGTGCATGAAACTGGTGTAATATATGAAACTTTGTATGCACGTGGATGCAACTTGAAAGCTGGATATAAGAGGTTATTTTAATATGGTTATGAGTACGGAAAGAAATTTATTTATGTCAAATATATATATATATATCCTGATTATTGTTAAAAATGCTGGATATAACAAAAAATAAATAAAAAAGGGGCTGGTTCCCCTCTTTGCCGTCTGCCCCCACATGGCAAAGAGGGGGAGGCAGACGGCAAAGGGGGCAATCAGCCCCCTCTCTCTCCCCTCTTTGTCGTCTGCCCCCACATGGCAAAGCGGGGAGGCAGACGGCAAAGGGGGGAATCTGCCCCCTCTCTCTCCCCTCTTTGTCGTCTGCCCCCACATGGCAAAGGAGGGGAGGCAGACGGCAAAGGGAGGAGGCCTGCCGTTAACACTTAACGGGGACGTTGCACCCTTTGTCGTCCCAGTTAGTTTGCTGTCTGCCCCTCATGGCAAAGATTCTTTGCCGTCCGCGTTGGGAAAGTTGACGACAAAGAACCTCTTCACCGAATTTTTTTTACCGTCTACTTTGCCGTCTGCTGACCGACGGCAAAGCCTTTACCGTCCGTGGTTGCACCCTTTGCCGTCCGCTTTCCTGACTAGTTCATAGGCATTTCCTGACGTTTACCGATATTACCTACTCTTTGACATTCGTCACAAGACAAGACAAACTTACGGGCATCCTTGAAGAGAGTGGGGCAATAGAAACCTGATAGTAATACTTTGTGTGCAGTTCTATCTCCCGCATGGTGTCCTCCGTAGGCCTCGGAGTGACACTTTTGTAGGATCTGTCCCTATTCATGTTCAGGTACACAACATCTAATGACACCATCTACTCCTTCCTTATAAAGGAGAGGATCATCCCAGAAGTAATGTCTCAAGTCAAAGAAGAATTTCTTCTTTTGCTGGTATGTGAAACTAGGTGGTATATATTTGGCAACGATATAGTTTGCATAATCAGCATACCACGGTGCACTACGTGAGGCATTGATGACATTCAAATGCTCATCGGGAAAGCTATCATCAATAGGTTCTGGGTCATCAAGAATGTTCTCCAACCTAGACAAGTTATCTGCTACTAGGTTATCAGCACCCTTCCTGTCGACAACGTGCAAATCAAATTCCTTTAGCAAGACAACCCATATGATAAGTGTAGGTTTAGCGTCTTTCTTCTCCATGAGGTACTTAATAGCAGAGTGATCAGTGTGAATAGTGACTTTGGAATCAACTATGTAAGACCTGAACTTTTCACATGCAAACACGACTGCTAAAAATTCCTTCTCCGTAGTAGCATAGTTTCTTTGGGCACTATCTAGAGTTTTACTAGCATAGTGAATAACATCCAACTTCTTATCAACTCTTTGCCCTAGACTAGCACCAACAATATAGTCACTAGCATCACACATGATTTCAAACGACAAGTTCCAATCAGGTGGTTGAACAATAGGTGCGGTTATCAAATCCCTCTTAAGTATTTCGAAGGCTTCCTCACAATCATCGTCAAAGACAAAAGGAATATCCTTTTGCAAGAGATTGGTAAGAGGCCTAGAAATCTTAGATAAGTCTTTAATGAACCTTCTATAGAAACCAACATGACCAAGGAAACTTCTTATACCCCTGATATCTGTGGGGTGTGGCATTTTCTCGATTGCATCAACCTTAGCCTTATCTACTTCAATACCTCTTTCAGAAATTTTATGTCCTAAGACGATGCCTTCATTAACCATAAAGTGGCACTTCTCCCAATTCAATACAAGATTGGTGTCTTTACATCTCTGCAAGACTCGATCAAGGTTGTTGAGGCAATCATCAAAGGAAGACCCATAAACAGAGAAGTCATCCATGAAAACCTCAACAATCTTTTCACAAAATTCAGAGAATATAGCCATCGTACATCTTTGAAAGGTGGCACGTGCATTACATAAGCCAAAAGGCATACGTCTATAAGCAAAGGTACCGAAAGAGAAGGTGAAAGTGGTTTTCTCTTGATTAGATTGTGCAACTAGTATTTGGGAGAAACTAGAATAACCGTCTAGAAAGCAAAAGTTTGTGTGATAAAAGGCAAAGGGTAATGATCTTTCCTAGTGGCTTTATTCAATTTCCTAAAATTGATCACGATCCTATAGCCAGTGATAATCCTTTGTGGGATCAATTCATCCTTATCATTAGGGACAACGGTAATGCCTCCCTTCTTAGGGACGCAGTGTACCGGACTCACCCAATCACTATGAGCAACATGATAGATAATACCTGCTTCCAGGAGCTTTAATATTTCTTTTCTTACTACCTCTTTCATCTTAGGATTTAATCTCCTTTGATGATCAGCAACTGGTTTGGAATCAAGATCAGTTTTAATCTTGTGCTGGCATAGAGTGGGACTAATGCCCTTAAGATCATCAAGAGTATATCCAATAGCAGCACGGTGCTTTCTCAGAGTTTTTAGTAACTTCTTTTCTTCATGCTCTGAGAGGCTAGCACTGATAATAATAGGATATATCTCTTTTTCATCAAGATAAGCATACTTAAGAGTATCAGGCAACTTTTTAAGCTCGAACACATGATCACCCTTTGGTGGGGGTGGATCCCCAAGCAGTTCAACACGCAAGTTATTCTTAAGGATAGGATATTGTTCTAAGACAACTCTATCTATCTCACCCCTTTCATCCATATGCATATCATTTTCATGCTCAAGCAAGTATTGCTCTAAGGGATCAGTAGGAGGCACGACAATAGAAGCTAAGACAATAGTTTCATCCTTACTAGGCAACTCTTTTTCATGACGTTGTCTACCAAACATGGAGAAATTGAACTCATGTGACACACCTTCAAAGCCAACAGTGACAGTTTTCTTCTCACAGTCAATATGAGCATTGACGGTATTGAGAAAAGGTCTGCCAAATATGATGGGACAAAAGCTATCTTGTGCGGTAGCAAGAACAAGGAAATCAACAGGATACTTCGTTTTACCACACAAGACTTCAACATCCCTAACAATTCCCACAGGGCAGATGGTATCTCTATTGGGAAGCTGAATAGTGATATCAATAGGCTCTATCTCAACATCGGGAAGGATATATTTTTTATTAGGAAAGCACCCTGGGCGCTTTATAGCCGAATCGGCCCATGCCTTTTAGCCCGGGACTGAATCCCTTAGGATCCGGCCGGCCGAGCCTCCCCCGACCCCCTCTCTCTGTGCCAGTGGAGCCCGCGCCCGCCCCTGCACTCCTGCCGGTCACCCCCTTTCTTTCCTCTCTCTCCTTTCCTTCCTCTCTCCACCCTGAGCCACCATGGCTGAAAACTTCCTTGCCTCCCCCGATTCCCTTCCCTCTGCGCCTCCCTCCTCCCCCTATAAATCCCGAGGCCCCCGACCTCTCCACCGCCCCGTGCCCCACCCTCGCCGCCGCCCTGCCCCACCCTCGCCGCCAGCCCGAGCTCGCCGGAGCCGAAGCTCCCGGTCGCCCTGCTGCTCGCCCCGCCGCCTCCCTTGCCCCTCCGACGCCACCACCCGACGGAGGAGGACCGCCGCCGTCTCCCCGACCCCTCAAGTCTCGCCGGAGACCACCGGACCCGCCCCCCATCCACAGCGCCGGCTCGGCCTTGCAGGCGACCTCGCCGGAGCATCACCACCCCCTGTGAGCTCCCCTCCCGTTAATAGCCGTTGGATCTAGATATTACGCGCACGATTAGACTAAGGATTACCCTTTCGGTTTTTAAACAAAAACCGCCGGTTTTTATTCACTTAACTTTTAGCCAGAGAATTTTTCTTATTTAGCGGCCATTCGCTGGTTAGCCTACGCAGCGCATAGCCCCGCAGCCAATCAGGGACTGCCACGTAGTTAGTTAGCTTTTATTCTATTTTTTCTATTTAATTCCAAAAACAGAAAAGGTCCAATCTTGTTTAGCCCATAACTTTTGATCCACAACTCCAATAGGGTTGATTATTTTTCCAGTAGCTCACAATTTTCCTGTAGTTTTTAAAAACATATAACTTGTCTATGTTTAAAATTTGCAAAGTTGAATTAGATAAGATTTAGTTTAAACCTGGTTTTGCCGATTCCAGGAGTTTAAAAATAGATTTTAATTTGATTCTTTTTGCTAATGATCACTAGTGATCTTAGTTACCAGTGGTAAAAATTGCAGATTCGTTTGAGTACTTTAGCTCACTGTTTCTTGTGAAACAATTTCTGTTTCACCTCTTTTAGGATTACGGCTAATTCCTTTTCTATATTTGTTTTTAAAATATTTTCTTTATTATTTCAGAAAGATTATTGTTTTGATTATGTTAGTTAACATTTGTTTTGCAACAAGTGTTGATTTTATTTTTATTTGTTATAATGAAATCAATTCTAGTTCCTTAGTAACTTGCAATTGGTTTCTCCACTGTTTCAAATCCCGTTTGGAAATACTTTGAAAAAGTTTTGTGAAAAATACTCTATTTTATCTAAGTTAAACTTATATCTTAGTTCCTTGTTATTATTTTCTATTAGACAAGAACTATTTAGTGTTTGACGTAGTAGAAGACTCCCTAGCCTTATTTGAAGTTTCTTTCGGATTCTTATTCGCTCTCTCTTTTGTTTTTGATTGCTAGAATGATTGCTAGTATGAGTGCTTATGTGAATGATATGTTTGTTATATAGATTTCCTTGGAGAGTGACGAGTAGTCTATCAAGTTATTTTCTCGAGAAATTCTTCTTCGTCAACATCACCAGGCAAGTCACTTTGATCATACTATCACCTTTGTTTTATGCATCGTAGTTCTACCATCCTATGCCCAATTGCATGCTTCTTAGGTACTTGGAAATTTTAGTATAGATTGTACTATCATGTGGTAGGCACACAACAACCCCGATACTTGGCCCGGGACGACAAATTTCATATTGCTATGCTTGAGTAGACAGGATTTCGGTTGAGTGCATAACATGAGTGATGCGAGGTTGATTAAATAATCAAGACCGGTTAAGACAAGATTTTCAAGACCTCGGACGCAATGCAACTCTGGGTAAAGGACGGTTGATCGGCTCCCTGGAGAACCCAGTGGATGACCCGGGATGCTGGGGATGGCCATGGCATCCTGCGGAAAGCTTCACCCAGGCTCAAAGAGAGGGACGGATATTTTCAAGACCCAAGGCTTACCTGCACAGCCACAAGTCATTATGGGCTCTGGCTTGGTTGGACAACGCGGCGACTTTGGACAGGCGGTGCTAGCAGATGTAGAAGAACAGTAGGAATGGATGGGCACCGACAGGGATTCAGAGGGACCCGTTGAAAGACCATGTTTTGATCATCCGGTCTTCAAACACCCTGAAGTGCGAGGACATACTCGGAGGCGATCAAATCTTGTGGGGAACATGTGCAAAACTCTGCAGAGTACTCAAACCTAATCGATTAGCCGTGTCCACGGTCATGGACAACTTGAGCCAAAGGAACTGAAGTTATCTGGATTTCTCAACACCATTAAATATATTTGATGAGGGTAATTATTGACAACTCGGGTACGAGAAGTGGTTGGCGGAACCATCTCGTTAACAACCAACAATGTAGTAACATTTTGCTTTTAGCCCTCTCTTGATGTAGGAGAAAATTTGCTTTTCGCTAAAAAACTTATAGCCCCACCTTCCATATATGCATATAGTATAGATGATTACTTTTCACCCCTCTCTTATGTGATTTGCCGGCATATTCAATATGCTGACCTACACGGCTGCAACGTCTTATGTTACAGATACTTTTCTTCGACGAGTAAGAGTACGATTCAGGGTTATGGTCTACAGTCAACTTGCCGTTGGTGTTTATTGGGACTCCACTCCCTTGACCGCTTCCGCTGAGATATTTAAGGTATATATCAGTTTTACGCTATTTCCATGTGATTGCACTTTAATATATACATTGATGTACTGTGTGTGCCAGCATACTGATCCAAGGATGGCACAGATACACAGAGGCTTGACTCGTCTTGAGTCGGGTCGCTACAGAAATGGTATCAGAGCACATGTTGACTGTAGGACGTGACCCCTAGAAAATGGAAATTTGTTAGGAGAGGATCTCTCAAATATTCCTATTTTTTCAAGAACATCCTTCATTTCTCATCTCTTCTGATTTCATCAAATGTTCTCTCTCACCTCAAATAGTTATACAATCCCCTTCGACCTCATGAAGAATCAACGGAGTTCTACTTCAAAGTAAAGAGGATTTCACCACACGTTTGAAGAATTGAAGCTACACCAACACTAGACTCTCAAGACCCGAAGAATTCGAAGAACCTGAAACGTTCGAATATTTATATGACCATTAGAAGTCCAAACCCCTGTTACATACCCGCGTTAGTTACGATGATTTGTGAGTCGTCATTGGTGTGTGTTTTCCGACGGCCACAACTAAAATCTATTCTCAAAAATATTGTTTGTATTGTGTGTATCTCCCTCCCTCTCTTACCCGTCTCATCCCCAAAACCTCAACCCTACCAGATGGAGTATGAAGCTGGACTTGTAGTCTCTGGACCAATGACCCAGCTGGAGGCTGAAATATGGATTCAGAACATGGAGAACCACTTCGGGAGTAACTTGATCTCAAGGAAGTATGAAGTGGAACACGCTCTCGAGTACTTTACACAAAGTGCTGCAATCTGGTGGAAAATGCACCATGCCATACAAGGATTTAGTGGAGCAGAAACTTGGGACGAATTCAAGAACACTCTGTTAAGATCCCGACTTATTCAGAAGGGCTATGACAATCCCAAGGAGAAGACTTGTGCATGCAAGATCTGTGGAGAAATAGGACACACCCAGGAAGAACACAAGGATGGATGCACTCATTGTGATGAAAAACACCCATCCGAGGAGTGCCCAAGTAGTCAGGTGACTTGTTTCCTTTGTGAGGGAACCACCCACTACCCAGCTCAGAGTCACATTTACCCCAAGGTGCAACAAGTTGTCAAGCAGCAGAAAGATGCAGTGAAGGAAACCCTCAAGAAGGAGATTCTAGAAGAACCTGTGATGAACAAATATATTGAAGACCCTCATGGACAAGGTCTGACCAGATTTTTCTCCAATGCATGCTAGTCATGTGGAGAAGAAGGACATTATTCACAGGATTGCATGAAGAGAAGCCAAGAGTATCTGGGAAACTTTCCGACGGAAGAAGTGGAGTTTGATCCACTTGAAATAGAAGAACTGGCCAAAATAAAGGAGTCCGGAAAGAAGAAAAAGTACCTTCGGAAGAACCAAATCTCTGCAGACATAGACCTGAGTCATGTCATATGTTACAAGTGTATGAAATTTGGCCACCACAAATACATGTGCTCAGGAAGGAAGCCGGGAACCCAAGGAGCAAAGGCAAACACTAAGACGCCTCGAGACTTGTCAGAAATCATTTGCTTTTGTTGCAAGGAAGCAGGACATTTTGCTAGCGATTGTCCACAAAGGAAGAAAGCTAGAATGGAGTAGTTAAGTTTTGACCATGGCAATAAGTAGAATCCGGAGCACTCTTATTTTTCATGAGATCATGGAGAGAAATTTTTTGTAACAGAAGTCCCTGAGATTGTAATAACATCATGAATAAAAGGAATTTATTGTCTCATGATTGCCTATGTTGGAACTGTATGCGTTGTTTCTCTACGAGCAAAGCTCTCTTAACAATTATGAGGATATGAGAAAATATGGTCTATGCAGGCATGAGTATAATTCATTTAAGTGTCGTCGTAATCGGTAAAACTCCACAGGATCCACAAAGAAGGAATGTACCATGATTACCAAGGAGACATATACATTCCTCTGAGTACCTATTCACTGACACCTGCTGATGACAACTCTCTACGAGTCATTCTTCAAGGGCCCAGAAACGATCATGACCCTGACCAGTGATCTGGATTACCCGAAAATCCTGAAGGACATGATGAAGCACATTCACCTTGAAGGAGATGCAGTCTACAAAGGCTACCCATTCATGGAAAATGGAGTGGAACTTTGGTACGTGGAAGTACACCTCCACCATGTGAAAGGAGTTTGTCCAAAGACTATGGGGCAATACTTTTTCATTTCACGTATACCACGAGCAACCTTCTTTGATGCTGTTCATGAAGCTGCCATGGAAGCCATACGTCAGATCGAAGAAATCCTTGAAGCAAGAATCCGTCATACCCAGGAATACCTGAGTGAAGTACGTGCGGAGATGATGGAGATGAAGCTCATGACCACCATGATGAAGCAAAAGATGGATGATTTCAAGGAGCACCTCGGAAAGTTCGAGTGGAACTAAAGTACCTCCAAGAGAGGTAGATGAATAAACTTGGCAGAAATGCTCGACAATACCGAACAATGTGGATGGCAGCATTTGTAATAGAGTACTTTTGAATTGGAGTTTTGAGGATAAATTAAGGATGTAATAAAGGATTGATTATGAAATGAATATGATTTATGGAAGAAGCTATGATGGATCAACAAACGTTTTCTTAGGAGCATATGAAAACCTAAGAGTTGTGAAGATACGATAGATGTTTCGTTCAGCTTGCAGAACCAATGGATTATCCGAACTTTGTTTGTGGACAAGAGAAATTCTGCAACGCTTGTGAGGATGCCCAAGTGTTAGAATGCGAGATTCGCTAAACCTTATACAGAGAAATGATTTGGGTGTGGAATGGATTGATCACCATGACGACTTACTCTTATCATTTATCTTGCTATTCGGAATGGTAAATCTGAGAGACTTACCCATATAGAGGGACGACGTTCTTTGAAGCTTTTATTTAAGCCTTAGAGTGGTATAAGAAAAGCCCATGTACATGGCACTTGTTGTCACACGTAGGAAATTTTACGGTGAGAATGAAACCAAGACCCCTCTCTCTGCAGGATAACCACAAATGGTAGACCACCATGAGAATCATCGATATGTTATTTAGAATTGACCACGAGACTGTCAGTTAAGAAGACACAGTGACGGAAGAAGCTTATATCAACGAGAGAGCATCACCAAAGGATTTAATATGAAGACTGTGCAATGTCAGTTGCCAAAACCCCAGAGGATCGTTAAAGCATTTTTGAGGGACCAGTATCTCTCATTTTAAGTGGGGTAGCATCCCACCTTGCCGGAGATTAGATTTGTTAGAAGACCCCCAAACCCTAACCTTTCTTTCTAGCCTCTTCGAATCTCGAGGACGAGATTCATTTTAAGTGTGGTAGTTTGTAACATCCCAAAATTATAAATTTTGGAATGTTAATATAATTATTAGATTGATTGTTTGTTTGTTTGCTTGAGTGATTGAAACTTGTGTGAAATTTGAAACTTTTCAAAAACTTTTGAATGAGAGGGAATAAAATGACTTTCCCTTTCTCCGGTGAATTCAAAATCAATCTTTTAAAAGCAAAGAGAGAAGATGACATGACTTCTTCATTTTACAAAGAATTTGAACGGAGATATTTGCATTGAATTCTCTTGCATTTCTATTTGTTTTCTTCGTGCAAGAAATGCCGGGAAATACATTCTGTCGAACAGAAAACAGAGGAGGAACATGACCCTCAAACACCTGGGCATTTTGAAAGTTATTTGAACCCTAAAACTTAGAGGGGTTATTTGAAAATTATTTGCAAAAGAAAATAAATCTTTTAGGCAATTTTGTGAAAATATTTTTTTTTAGTTTTTATTTTTGCCGTGGAAAAATGTTAATCGTGTAGAGAATTGTTTTCTGAAATTTTTGGTATATAATACCCCTATATTTGGATTTTATTTTATTCCTTTTTATTACCTTTACTTTCTGTTTTTGAAAAAAAATACAAAATCGGGAAGGATACCTTTTTTATTAGGAAAGCGCCCAGGGCGCTTTATAGCCGAATCGGCCCATGCCTTTTAGCCCACGACCGAATCCCTTAGGATCCGGCCGACCGAGCCTGCCCCGACCCCATCTCTCTCTCTGCCAGTGGGGCCCACGCCCGCCCCTGCACCCCTGCGGGTCACCCCCTTCCTTTCCTCTCTCTCCTTTCCTTCCTCTCTCCACACCGAGCCACCATGGCCGAAAACTTCCTTGCCTCCCCCGATTCACTTCTCTCTGCGCCTCCCTCCTCCCCCTATAAAGCCCGAGGCCCCCGACCTCTCCGCCGCCCCGTGCCCCACCCTCGCCGCCGCCCTGCCCCACCCTCGCCGCCTGCCCGAGCTCGCCGGAGCCGAAGCTCCCGACGGCCCTGCTGCTCGCCCCGCCGCCTCCCTTGCCCCTCTGACGCCACCACCCGACGGAGGAGGACCGACGCCGTCTCCCCGACCCCTCAGGTCTCGCCGGAGACCACCAAAGCCGCCCCCCGTCCACCGCGCCGCCTCGGCCTCGCCGGCGACCTCGCCGGAGCATCACCACCCCCTGTGAGCTCCCCTTCCGTTAATAGCTGTTGGACCTAGATCTTATGCGCACGATTAGACTAAGGATTACCCTTTCGGTTTTAAAACAAAAACCGCCGGTTTTTATTCACTTAACTTTTAGCTAGAGAACTTTTCCTTATTTAGCGGCCATACGCTGGTTAGCCTACGCAGCGCACAGCCCCGCAGCCAATCAGGAACTGCCACGTAGTTAGTTAGCTTTTATTCTATTTTTTCTGTTTAATTCCAAAAACAGAAAAGTTCCAATCTTGTTTAGCCCATAACTTTTGATCCACAACTCCAATAGGGTTGATTCTTTTTCCAGTAGCTCACAATTTTCCTGTAGTTTTTAAAAACATATAATATGTCTATGTTTAAAATTTGCAAAGTTGAATTAGATCAAATTTAGTTTAAACCTGGTTTTGCCGATTCCAGGAGTTTAAAAATAGCTTTTAATTTGATTCTTTTTGATAATGATCACTAGTGACCTTAGTTACCAGTGGTAAAAATTGCAGATTCGTTTGAGTACTTTAGGTCACTGTTTCTTGTGAAACAATTTTTGTTTCACCTCTTTTAGGATTACGGCTAATGCCTTTTCTATATTTGTTTTTAAAATATTTTCTTTATTATTTCAGAAAGATTATTGTTTTGTTTATGTTAGTTAACATTTGTTTTGCAACAAGTGTTGATTTTATTTTTATTTGTTATCATGAAATCAATTCTAGTTCCTTAGTAACTTGCAATTGGTTTCTCCACTGTTTCAAATCCCGTTTGGAAATACTTTGAAAAAGTTTTGTGAAAAATACTCTATTTTATCTTAGTTAAACTTATATCTTAGTTCCTTGTTATTATTTTCTATTAGACAAAAACTATTTAGTGTTTGACGTAGTAGAAGACTCCCTAGCCTTATTTGAAGTTTCTTTCGGATTCTTATTCGCTCTCTCTTTTGTTTTTGATTGCTAGAATGATTGCTAGTATGAGTTCTTATGTGAATGATATGTTTGTTATATAGATTTCCTCGGAGAGTGACGAGTAGTCTATCAAGTTATTTTCTTGAGAAATTCTTCTTCGTCAACATCACCAGGCAAGTCACTTTGATCATACTATCACCTTTGTTTTATGCATCGTAGTTCTACCATCCTATGCCCAATTGCATGCTTCTTAGGTACTTGGAAATTTTAGTATAGATTGTAATATCATGTGGTAGGCACACAACAACCCCGATACTTGGCCCGGGACGACAAATTTCATATTGCTATGCTTGAGTAGACAGGATTTCGGTTGAGTGCATAACATGAGTGATGCGAGGTTGATTAAATAATCAAGACCGGTTAAGACAAGATTTTCAAGACCTCGGACGCAATGCAACTCTGGGTGAAGGACGGTTGATCGGCTCCCTGGAGAACCCAGTGGATGACCCGGGATGCTGGGGACGGCCATGGCATCCTGCGGAAAGCTTCACCCAAGCTCAAAGAGACGGACGGATATTTTCAAGACCCAAGGCTTACCTGCACAGCCACAAGTCATTATGGGCTCTGGCTTGGTTGGACAACGCGGCAACTCTGGACAGTCGGTGCTAGCAGATGTAGAAGAACGGTAGGAATGGATGGGCACCGACAAGGATTCAGAGGGACCCGTTGAAAGACCATGTTTTGATCATCCGGTCTTCAAACACCCTGAAGTGCGAGGACATACTCGGAGGCGATCAAATCTTGTGGGGAACGTGTGCAAAACTCTGCAGAGTTCTCAAACCTAATCGATTAGCCGTGTCCACGGTCATGGACAACTTGAGCCAAAGGAACTGAAGTTATCTGGATTTCTCAACACCATTAAATATATTTGATGAGAGTAATTATTGACAACTCGGGTACGAGAATTGGTTGGCGGAACCATCTCGTTAACAACCAACAATGTAGTAACATTTTGCTTTTAGCCCTCTCTTGATGTAGGAGAAAATTTAGTTTTCGCTAAAAAACTTATAGCCCCACCTGCCATATATGCATATAGTATAGATGATTACTTTTCACCCCTCTCTTATGTGACTTGCCGGCATATTCAATATGCTGACCTACACGGCTGCAACGTCTTATGTTGCAGATACTTTTCTTCGACGAGTAAGAGTACGATTCAGGGGTATGGTCTAAACTCAACTTGTCGTTGGTGTTTACTGGGACTCCACTCCCTTGACCGCTTCCGCGGAGATATTTAAGGTATATATCAGTTTTACGCTATTTCCATGTGATTGCACTTTGATATATACATTGATGTACTGTGTGTGCCAGCATACTGATCCAAGGATGGCACAGATACACAGAGGCTTGACTCGTCTTGAGTCGGGTCGCTACATAACAGAAACAACAGGCATGCCAACAACATGCCTATGTTTATCTCTAGTGTGTGGTTTAGCAATTCTAGCATCATCTTCACAGAAGTGAATGTTATGGCCATCAACATCGTTGGACAGAAGATCTTTGATAATTGCAATGCTAGGTTCAACTCTAATTTTCTCAAGGGGTGTAGGTGTTCTAATGTAGCCTCTACGTATCACATTTGAAGCTTTAGAATGCTCCTTCATCCTAACAGGGAAAGGTGGTTTCTCAATGTAAGCACTGGGAACAATAGGATCATTATAGGCAATGACTTTCTATTCAACTGGATTGGGTTTAATTACATTGACTTCTAAAGGAGGATGATATTCAAACCACTTATCTTTGGGGAGATCAATATGAGAAGCAAATGATTCACACAGTGAAGCTACTATCTCAGAGTCAAGTCTATACTTAGCACTAAAATCACAAAAAGTATTTGTTTCAACAAAGGATTTAACGCAATCAAACTTGAAATTCATACCTGACTCCTTACCTTCTTCAAGCTCCCAATCTTCAGAGTTGCGTTTAATTCTCTCCAATAAACTCCATCTGAAGTCAATATCTCTCTTCATAAAAGAACCGGTACAAGAAGTGTCAAGCATGGTACGATGATCATGAGAAAGCCGAGCGTAGAAGTTCTGAATGATAATTTCTCTCGAGAGCTCATGGTTGGGGCATGAATATAACATTGATTTAAGCCTCCCTCAAGCTTGAGCGATGATTTCTCTGCCACGAGGCCAAAAATTATAATTATAATTCCGATCACGATGTACTAAATGCATAGGATAAAACTTTTGATGAAATTCCAATTTCAGCCGATTGTAGTTCCATGATCCAGTATCATCACATAGCATATACCATGTCAACGCCTTATCCTTCAAAGATAAAGGAAAGGCCTTCTTCTTGACCTCATCCTCGGGCAAACCTGCAAGCTTAAATAAACCACAAACTTCATCTACATAGATTAGATGCAAGTCTGGATGTGATGTTCCATCTCGTGTAAAAGGATTAGCTAGCAGTTTCTCAAGCATACCCGAAGGAAATTCAAAGCAAATATTTTCAGTAGGTGCAGCAGGTTGAGGAGCAACTCTTTGTGCTTCCGTTAGAGGTGAAGATACCCCGAACAAGCCCCTCAAAGGATTAGTTTCCATAGTGACAAGTAACAATAAATTTCAGCACACTATGTGAATGTTTCCTTACCAAGTTCCACTTACCAAAGGCGCTTCACTCCCCGGTAACGGCGCCAGAAAAGAGTCTTGATGACCCACAAGTATAGGGGGTTTATCTAGTCCTTTCGATAAGTAAGAGTGTCGAACCCAACGAGCAGCAGAAGGATCTGACAAGTGGTTTTCAGCAAGGAAATATCTGCAAGCACTGAAATTATCGGTAACAAATGGTTGTGTGGTGAGATGATTCGTAGCAAACAACAAGTAACAAAAGTAGCAACGGTGCAGCAAAGTGGCCCAATCCCTTTTGTAGCAAGGGACAAGCCTGGACAAAGACTTATAGGAGGAAAAACGCTCCCGAGGACACACGTGAATTTCTGTCATGCTAGTTTTCATCATGTTCATATGATTCGCGTTCGTTACTTTGATAGTTTGATATGTGGGTGGACCAGCGCTTGGATACTGCCCTTACTTGGACATGCATCCCACTTATGATTAACCCCTCTCGCAAGCATCCACAACTACGAAAGAAGAATTAAGGCAAAGTCTAACCATAGCATTCAACTAGTGGATCCAAATCAGCCCCTTACGAAGCAACACATAAACTATGGTTTAAGCTTCTGTCACTCTACCAATCCATCATCTACTTACTACTTCCCAATGCCTACCTCTAGGCCCAAATAATGGTGAAGTGTCATGTAGTCGACATTCACATAACACCACTAGAGGTAAAACAACATACAACACATCAAAATATGGAACGAATACCAAATTCACATGACTACTATTAGCATGACTTATCCCATGTCCTCAGGAACAAAAGTAAATACTCACAAAGCATAATCATATTCATGACTAGAGAGGTAATGAGTAGCATCAAGGATCCGAACATAAACTCTTCCACCAAGTAATCCAATTAGCATCAACTACAAAGAGTAATTAGCACTACTAGCAACCTTACAAGTACCAATCGGAGTCGCGAGACGGAGATTGGTTACAAGTGATGAACTAGGGTTTGGAGATGAGATGGTGCTGATGAAGATGTTGATGGTGATGAGTCCCCTCCAATGGAGGAGTGTTGGTGATGACTATGGCGATGATTTCCCCCTCCGAGAGGGAAGTTTCCCCGGCAGGATCGTCCTGCCGGAGCTCTAGATTGGTTCTGCTCAAGTTCCGCCTCGTGGCGGCGGCGAATCCTCGAAAAAGCCTCCTCTTGATTTTTTTTTCCGGACGAAACCTTTCATATAGCATAAGGGGGAAGCCACAGGGCCAGCTGGGTGCCCACAAGCCCCCTAGGCGCGGCCGGGGGGGGTGTGTGGCCACGCCTAGTAGGCTTGTGGCCACCTGCGGGCGCCCCTCTCGCACTTCTTCGGCCCAATATTTTTTACAAATCCCGAAAAAATCCTGGTTGACTTTTACGGCGTTTGGAGTTGCGCAGAATATGTATCTTAACTTTTCTCCTTTTTCAGGCCAGAATTCCAGCTGCCAGCATTCTCCCTCTTCAAGTAAACCTTCACTAGTGGAAAACGGGCCTTTGGCTGGGACCATTTAGTCCCGGCCTGCCTCTGGGCCGGGACTAAAGGCCCGGCCACGTCGCCCCAATTTTCAATGCCTCCCTCGAGGCTTTAGTCCCGGCCCGTAAGGAGCCTTGAGTCCCGGTTCGTGTCCCAAACCGGGACTAAAGGGCTACGCGGTGGGTAGTGGTGGTGGTAACCGTTCGTATCCCCCTTGAGTCCCGGTTGGTGGCTCAACCTGGGACTAAAGGACTAACACGTGGCATGCTGTAGTGGTGGCGACCGTTGGTATACCTCTTTAGTCCCGGTTGGTGGCTCAACCCGGGACTAAAGACCCAAACGGTTTGCATCCCGCGTCGTTTTGGGCGATGAAAAGCACGAACCGAAGCACAGTCGCCATTTCTCTGTTTCTTCTTCTCTCTCGCTCTCCCTCTCTGTTCTTCTCCTCTCTTCTTCCCTTCTCTTCTTCCACCATGCCAACTAGCTTTCATAAGGTGCTCGCACATGGCACGACCATGCTCGATGTCGTGTACACGAACCTGAGCAGGGAGGTGCCGTTTTTTCTTCAACAGTTGAAGGAAAAATGGTTTGACAACGCAGTGGATCATGAGAAGTTCTTGGGGCTTGATCTGGAGTACACGGCCGATCAACGCGGTGTTGCCGTCATCCAACTATGCTTCGCACGCCATGTCTTGATCTTCCAATGGGCGAGGTAAGTTTTGAGGCTTTCTTTGATCCAAGATAATGACATTGTAAGTTTATTTGTTTCAATCATAGTTGGTTCCCTTCAAATAGTTGTAGTGAAACAATTTTGATTAGTTGAAGGGGAACACAATCTAATTGGAATAGTGTTCCATAATCTGAAAAATCGTATTAGAATCAACTAGTGTTTAATATGTTCCATTCGAATCATAGTTGGTTCCCTTCAAATAGTTGTAGTGAAACAATTTTGATTAGTTGAAGGGGAACACAATCTAATTGGAATAGTGTTCCATAATCTGAAAAATCATATTAGAATCAACAAGTGTTTAATATGTTCCATTGGAATCATAGTTGGTTCGCTTCAAATAGTTGTAGTGAAACAATTTTGATTAGTTGAAGGGAACACAATCTGATTGGAATAGTGTTCCACAATCTGAAAAATCTGAATTGTTCAATATGTTCCATTGAAATCATAGTTGTAGTGATACAATTTTATGCGGTGTTCTTTGATCCAAGGTTATGAAAATGGAATATAGCTAGTGATCTCTCTAGGTTCCATTGGATAGCAATATGATATGTCATAGTCATGAAAATTGCATATCGCTAGTGATCTCTCTAGGTTCCATTGGATAGCTATAGTGACCTCTCTAGGTTCCATTGCATATGTTCTATTTGAATCCTAAAGATAATTTTCTCTTTAGTTGTAGTGAAACATGTTTCCTTATTGCAGCAGTATGTAACATTTGTTCCATTTTAATTTATTTCTGTTGCAAGAGTGACAAGCATTGTCCAGAACTCATGGACTTCCTTCGCAACGGCATCACTTTTGCTAGCGTTGACATAAGGAACGACAAGCTGAAGATGAGGCACAACTTCAGTATTGAGATACCAGCTGGTTGCCTTGTTGATCTCCAAACGGTATTCAGGCTTTGACATGACATGACTTCGATGGCTCATATGGCAGTTTCCTTGATCGACGAGGGATATGGTGATATGAAGACCAGTTTCCCAAAGTCTCAGCACAAACTTTGGGAGAAGGGCCCACTTGAGGCCTATCAACATTGAGTATGCAGCAAAAGATGCATACGTTTCATACGAGTTGTACCGCAAGATTCGAGTCGTCAACTATGGTCAGCGTCACCTCGAGGAAGGTGGACATTCTGATTCAGACGATTCAGACGAGTAGTGTTCGCAACATCGAACACTTGTATATATATCTATGGTAGCTATTATTATGTACTGTTTGCACTAGTATCATGTACTGCTTGGACCAATTTATATATGTCTAGTTTCTGTTTGTGCCATTATAGTTTCCAAATTTGAATGGTTTAGCCCTTTCTAACTTCATTTGCTACTTTTGAATGGTTTAGCCCTTTCTAACTTCATGATATCATGCATTTCGACCACATATATATACAAAAAGTCTTCAGTTCAAATAATGAAATCCCTTTTGTAACAGATCTGTTTTTGATTAAAACAGTCATTTAAAAATGAAAGACCAGTAGTCCCACGTGGCGTGCAGCGGAACCACGTGGCGTGCAGCGGAACCACGTGGCGTGCCGCGGAACCACTTTTGTTGTGGGGGTCGCTTCTCCTTCTTCTCCTTGTGCTAGATATTGGTTATGCACTAGGGGAAGTAGGAGTAGCGACCATCATCGAGGGTTGAAAAATCAGGTGAGTTAGTGTCCACCATATATGAGAGAAGAAGAATGTCGTCTCTTATTGTGGGGGTCGCTTCTACTTAGAGAGAGATTGTCCATTTTGTGATGTGCCTTTGAATGGTGCATTTTGAACACACAAAAAGTATGGAGTTCAAAGAAGTTCAAAAAAATGAAATCCCTTTGTAAGAGATGAGTTCTCGTTTGAAACGCTGCTACTTCGAGAGAGATTGTCCGTTTTGTACACGAAGTGCATCCAGTTTTTGTCGTAGCCCTCTCAACTTTTTAACACATGCTTTGTGGGTGAAATGATGATAGCATGCCAACTTTCAACATTTTGAGAGTTCATTTGTAGTGCTTTTCAATTTCAGGGTCAACTAGCTCAAAAAAAAGTAAATGCACGAAGAATACCAAATGAAGTCAGAAATTGTTGCCATTTTGTGATGTGCCTTTGAATGGTGCATTTTGAACACACAAAAAGTATGGAGTTCAAATAAGTTCAAAAAATGAAATCCCTTTGTAAGAGATGAGTTCTCGTTCGAAACGCTGCTACTTCGAGAGAGATTGTCCGTTTTGTACACGAAGTGCATCCAGTTTTTGTCGTAGCCCTCTCAACTTTTTAACACATGCTATGTGGCTGAAATGATGATAGCATGCCAACTTTCAACATTTTCAGAGTTCATTTGTAGTGCTTTTCAATTTCAGGGTCAACTAGCTCAAAAAAATAAGTAAATGCACGAAGAATACCATATGAAGTCAGAAATTGTAGAAATTTGGTGATGTGCCTTTGAATGGTGCATTTTGAAAACAAAAAAAGTATGGAGTTCAAATAAGTTCAAAAAATTGAAATCCCTTTGTAAGAGATGAGTTCTCGTTCGAAACGCTGCTACTTCGAGAGAGATTGTCCGTTTTGTACACGAAGTGCATCCAGTTTTTGTCGTAGCCCTCTCAACTTTTTAAGACATGCTATGTGGGTGAAATGTTGATAGCATGCCAACTTCCAACATTTTCAGAGTTCATTTGTAGTGCTTTTCAATTTCAGGGTCAACTAGCTCAAAAAAAAAAAGTAAATGCACGAAGAATACCAAATGAAGTCAGAAATTGTTGCCATTTTGTGATGTGCCTTTGAATGGTGCATTTTGAACACACAAAAAGTATGGAGTTCAAATAAGTTCAAAAAAATGAAATCCCTTTGTAAGAGATGAGTTCTCGTTCGAAACGCTGCTACTTCGAGAGAGATTGTCCGTTTTATACACGAAGTGCATCCAGTTTTTGTCGTAGCCCTCTCAACTTTTTAACACATGCTATGTGGGTGAAATGATGATAGCATGCCAACTTTCAACATTTTCAGAGTTCATTTGTAGTGCTGTTCAATTTCAGGGTCAACTAGCTCAAAAAAAAAGTAAATACACGAAGAATACCAATTGAAGTCAGAAATTGTTGAAATTTTGTGATGTGCCTTAGAATGGTGCATTTTGAACACACAAAAAGAATGGAGTTCAAATAAGTTAAAAAAATGAAATCCCTTTTTAAGAGATGAGTTCTCGTTCGAAACCCTGTTACTTCGAGAGAGATTGTTCGTTTTGTACACGAAGTTCATCCAGTTTTTGTCGTAGCCCTCTCAACTTTTTAACACATGCTATGTGGGTGAAATGATGATAGCATGCGAACTTTCAACATTTTCAGAGTTCATTTGTAGGCTTTTCAATTTCAGGGTCAACTAGCTCAAAAAAAAAAGTAAATGCACTTTTGGATAGAATTTTTAATAAACATAGTTTTTAGTTGAAAATAACAAAATAGATAATAGTTTGGATAGCCAAAATTATTAATTATGAAAATAAAAAATAGTTTTGCATTATTTATTCAATTTCAAATAATTTTCATTATCATAGTTTTGTCAAATTCTCAAATATGCAAAAAGAATTTTTAATATAAACATAGTTTTTAATTGAAAATAACAAAATAGATAATAGTTTGGATAGTCAACATTATTAATTATGAAAATAAAAAATATTTTTGCATTATTTATTCAATTTCAAACACTTTTCATTATCATAGTTTTGTCAAATTCTCAAATATGCAAAAAGAATTTTTAATAAACATAGTTTTAATTGAAAATAACAAAATAGATAATAGTTTGGATAGTCAATATTATTAATTATGAAAATAGAAAAAAAATGAAACTATATTCGAAATCATAGAGAAAATTCAATCTAAATTCTCATTTGAATTTAGATTGAATTTTCTCTATAATTTCTAATATAGTTTCAATTTTCAGTGAATTTAGGCCCGTAAGCCTGCTTTAGAGAGGAGCTCGATGGAGAAGCTGCGACGGGGCTTATAAACAAGTGTTAGTCCACCTTGCTAGGCGAGGTGGGACTAAACTTATCGTGCAGCCGAGGATGGGCTTTAGTCCCGGGTGGAGCCACGCCTCGGGATTACAGGCCCCCTTTAGTCCCGGTTCGAGCCACGCCCCGGGACTAAAGACCCCTTTTCGGCAGGAGAGGAGGTGAGAAATGAGGAGCTTTAGTCCCGGGCCGTGGCTCCACCCGGGACTAAAGGGGGTCTTTGTCCCGGTCCGAGCCATGCGCCGGGACTAAAGATCCACCTATATAAGCGGGACTTCGAAAAATTCCAACCCAAATCGTCCATTTCTCTTCTTCTTCCTCTCGTTCTCGTGCCCGGCGCGGCACAACGACGAACTCGACGACGCCGTCAGGTTGCCCGACGTCCTGCTCGCCGCCGCCTGCCATCCTCCTCGCCGTCGCCGCCGTCCTCCTCGACGCCGCCGCCCTCCTCGTCGCACGCCGCCGCCCTCCTCGCCGCGCGCCGCGTCGTCCTCCTCTCCGCGCACCGTCGACACCTCCGGCCGGTAAGCCCCCTCCCCCTCCTCCCCAACACTCCGGCCAGTAGAAGAAAAGAAGAAAAAGGAGAAGAAAAGAAGAAAAAGGATAAGAAAAGGAGAAGAAAAGAAGAGGAGGAGAGGAGAAGAAGAGGAAAAATAGAAGAAGAAAAGAAGAAAAAGGAGAAGAAAAGAAGAAAAAGGAGAAGAAAAGAAGAAAAAGGGAAGAAAGGAAGAAAAAGGAGAAGAAAGGAAGAAAAAGGAGAAGAAAAGAAGAAAAAGGAGAAGAAAGGAAGAAAAAGGAGAAGAAAAGAAGAAAAAGAAAAAGATTTCTTTTGTCATTTAATTCCTATTGTTATTAGGTTTGTGCTAGATTATTAGGGTTAGTAATATTTAGAATTAGGTTAGGGTTACAAGAAGAAGAAATATGAACAAAAATAATAAAATAAGATTAGGAAAAATGAAAATAAAAAGAGGAGGAGAAGAAAAGAAGAAAAAGGAGAATAAGAAGAGGAGGAGACGAGAAGAAGAGGAAAAATAGAAGAAGAGGAGAAGTAGAAGAAGAGAAAAAATTAGAAGAGGAGGAGAGGAGAAGTAGAAGAAGAGAAGAGGAGAAGTACTACAAGAAGAGGAGAAGTAGAAGTAGAAGAAGAAGTAGAAGAAGAGGAGACATATTGTATAGTGTCATTTAATTTTGCTATTGTATAGTGTATATGCTTAATTTTGCTATTGTATAGTGTATATACTTAAGTGTTAATAGTGTTTCTTAGATTATTGCTTAATTTTGCTATTGTATATGCTTAAGTGTTAATAGTTTAATTTTCCTATTGTATATGCTTAAGTGTTAATAGTTTATTTTTAGCAAGAAAATTAATAGAACTAGTTTATTTTTTAGTTCATTTTACGATGCCTATCCCGCATCCTCGTCGTCGACTCGGCGGAGGACACCTGCTTGATCAGAGGGGCCCTGTCCGGGACTGGGCTTCGCCCGGCTGGTATTGGGAGGTGCTACCTTTCGGGGGGCGTAGGTTGGTGAGGAGCCAGCCCATAGTTGACCCGATCCTTGTTTGGTGGTGGTCTTGTGTTACGTCACCGTGTCAGCGAGGAGAATGAGCACGTCCATCGCTACATGGTTGCGTTGGAGGGCAGGTTCGAGCATACCTGGCAGGTTCTTCGGGGATCTCACTGGAGCTATGATCCTGTGATGGTTCCTTCTCTTTGGGTGTCCACCGCCTGCGCCGATACCCGTCGGGCGCTACGGTTCTAGATGTATTAGTGATGCTATATGTATGATAGTATTCGAGGAGTATTAGTGATAATATTCGACGATGTACGGACAAAAGTGATGATGTATTAGCTTATAATTGAATGCATGCTAATTTGAATACTACTTTATTTTACGATTTGGTTTTTCTTATTGAATGCTCAAATTGGAAAAGTACTCCTACTTTGAATACTATGCAGAAATCTAGGAGTCCCGGGTGGAGCCACGACCCGGGACTTAAGTTGTTTTGGAACGGAGTTCCTGATAGAATAATTTTTTTATGGTACAAAGGTTAAGAGAATCCGTTTTTTACAGAACTATGGATCCACATATCAGGAACCTCGAAGAGGAAGAACTTCTCGAAGATATAATCAAAGACGGCCCCGACATTGAACCAGCTGAATCTCTGTCGTCATATCTAAACCAGGACGTTGGAATGGAGGTCGAGCGACACGAAGATGAAGCCGATGGGGCAGGAGATAGGTCCAATGACGGAGAAGGTCATAGCTCCACTGATGGAGAAGCCGGTGAAGAAATAATAAAGTCCGGCGAGGTATACATATGAAGTTCGACAATCACTTGTAATATGTGAAAAATATTGGAGATAGCTCTATATTGTATACATATACATTCATTTGACGAATGTTTCTCCCTCTTAGGCCTCCACATCGAGCAAAACTACGAAACGAGGCCCGACTAGAAAGTTGGATGCACGGACGCATTACACCTTTGAGGTGATATTTCCTACGGGCGAACCCAAGCTTCCTAAGAATGTTGCTGACACATTCAAGAAGCAATGCGGAGTTCTCATTAGGGATCACGTCCCGATCAGCATTCGGGAGTGGAACAAGCGCAAAGGGGCAGCCGATAATGACTATGTCGCCGAAAGGTACAAAGATAATCTTTGGAATGATATCATGTCACATTTCAACCTGCCAGACTGTGAGAATGAAGAGGCCGCAGAAAAACTGACGGCCAAAGTCAAGCGGTGGACTCTTAAGAAGATGGCCGAACTGTTCTGTAGCAGGAAGAAGAAGCTATGGAAAAACTATCTGAAGACAAAGAAAGTGCCAGTATTCGAGGGGTATCTAGCCAAGCAGGCGAATCACTGGAAGGCATTTCAAGAGTACAAGGAGTCAGAAGATGCCCAGGCATTATTAGAAAAGAACAAGATAAATGCCGACAAGAAGAAATATCACCACAAGCTGGGGCCAGGGGGCTATGAGACTGCCATCCCAAAGTGGGATAAGAAAGAGCAAGATCCGATAGATAAAGGGATCGTACCTGAACCACTCCGTGATGAGTGGGAATTGAGAGCAAGAAATTGGTTCCTTGCGCATGGTGGGTCGTACGACGAAAAAACAGGGGACCTCATCTGCAATGATGGTCTTAGGATACCCAGGGAGAATTGGAAAAGGATAGTGAAAGAAATTAAGGAGGGAAAAAGAAAGTTCACTGCAGATAGAGATAAAGATTTTCTCACACTGGTCCTCGGCAATGACGAACATGGAGGACGAACGCGAGGCTTCGGTCCTTCTTACCCATGGTGGCTTGGGTTTGCCAGAGACCAAGACACTTACAAAAGCCGAGAGAGAGCAAAGAAGTGGCAGCAGGATGAGGAGAATAACAAGTTCAACCAGTTGCTTGCCAGGATTAACGAGCAACAGAAGCAGATTGATGAGCTTAGAGGAGTACTGCGCCAGGAAGATCCTACACTTGATATTACCGGCGCCCCATCTAAGCGGAAAAGCACCGTGGCTGAATCTGAGGCCCCTCCCGACGATGCACAAAGAATGATAGAGGGCGGTCCTGGCTACCCCGTGGATGGAATCAAGGAGTCAACATCATGTGAACTCCATCAGAAATTCAGGAACATATCCATGAAGGCGGCCGTCGGACAAGCTTTACCTTCTGGCCCTGATGCACGCTGGCATGGCCGTGAGATTCCAGCTGGCTTTGCTAAAGTCGGGGTGGATGAAATCATGACGGGGTTTAATGATATGGAGCTCGACATAGCTAGACCCGAAGATGAGAGGACACTCGGAGAAGTACTGGGTGGAGTCATCCTATGGGACAAGAACTACATCAAGCTTCCAGGCTCGGCCCCAAGGACAACACCGCCTCCGAGTCGTCGCAGGTCACCTACACCTCCATTACCTCCAAGCCCTCCACATGACGTCGGCCAGCACAACACGAGTCCATCTCGATCACCGCTGCCGGACTTGGGTCGTCCGTCTCCGCCGCCGCCCGCACAGGATACTAAGCGGAAGCGTGCCAGCAAGAACGCTTCCTCGATGATTTCTAAGCGACGGAGGTCCCCAAAGTGCAAACTGTCGCCCGTCCCAAAGGTACCTCATGCTAATCTTCCTATCAGATCTTATGATCGTACCCCCGAGGAAAACGCCAGGATAGCAAAGGAACAACGTGATGCGCAGATGAAAAATAAGGAACCCGGGCCCCGCCCGGAATACACCAAGAAGCAAATAGCATGGGCAAAAGACTTCATAACCCTTCCATCACAGTATGACTTACACTATAAGCCTGATGACTATACACGCACATTTCAGAAGGAAGTGAAAAAGAGCAGCTCACGTGCAAGTGCAAGTGGGAGCAAATCAAGTTCAACTACAAGCAAGAAAAAATCAGACGTTCCTCAGTCGATCCCACCCCTCAAGGTGTTAACCGAGAATGTTCCCCCTCCGGTGCAGGGGCAAGCTTTTGAAAGAGCAAAGGAGTTGGTGGCTGAATGTGGTATCTCGGTTGAAGATTTGCTGGCTTCCCAAGACGACAGGATACCCAAGGCTGTGGTAGCCCCTAAGCCACAGTTTGTCATGGGAGAGCCTTTGGTCAGCAAAGATGATCTCCCAACAAATATGTGTTACTTGCATAAATGGTACTTAAGTGAATCAAAGAATTGGAGAACGATGATTGTGCTGAGTGTCCCACGGGAGTACTACAGCCGCTCCGAAGAAATCCATATCGACTTTGATGAACTTTTCCAGATGTACAATGGCGACGCCCTCGACAAATCGCTTATGAGTTGCTATTGTCTGTAAGTTTTGCAATTCGTTGTCTACATATAACTTGTTTAGTTATTTCAATTCATTGTCTATATTTAACTTGTACTCTATTATGCAGAATGAAGATTCTGGATTGTAAAAGTAAGAGCATCCTAAATATTGGGTTTATTGACCCAGATAAAATACATATAGCGACGCTAACTGATAAACCCACGGAACGGAGGAAAACCTTCTAAGGTTTCTAATAGATCAAAATTTCTGTGACCACATACTGTTTCCATCCAACTTCAGGTGAGGGTCTTTACTCTGTTGTGTCCATTCACTTATAAGTGTAATTGATAAGTTACTGACACACACATATATATACATGTGCAACTTCCATTGGATTTTGTTGGACATTCAAATTGATAAGGGAAGAGTTGATGCCTTCGACCCATTTTCGAGACCCTTGGAACAGTTCCAAAGCCTGCAGGACATGCTCCAAGGGTAATTTCAATCATTCTTCCGCTCTATCAGTCTCTTTCGATGATTTTCTGATGTATCAATTAATGAAAAACTTAGCAAATCATTATCCTTGTCGGGCAGGGTTTGGAAGCGGTTCAAGTGCGTGACTCCCGGTAACTTTCCTGAGAAGCTGACCTTTAGAGTAGCTCAGGTAAGTAGTAGTATGATATACTTCTATTAATTTTCAATACATTTATGATGCTAGAGTATTATTTTGATTATATATATTCTATTCTCGTAAAGTGCGACCAGCAGCCACGGGGAACGCATCTATGCGGATACTATGTTTGCGAGACCATTCGCACGTTTACCTCTGAGCTCAAGGATCACAGATTCGACGTAAGAAATGAACATTCACACCTCTAGTTTTACCCGTCATTCTTTGTTATCATGATTGATATTCATATTCATCTCCTCTTCTTATATAGCACACGACCATGAGGATGAAGGTCCTACCAGAGCAACGCGCGATTGCTGTTGCAGAGGAGCTTGCGGGATTTCTGAGGACGGAAGCTATAGAAGACAAAGGACGATTTAGTGTAGCTAAGGACCATTACTGATGTTCGTCCATGTAATCGAATAGACGGGCTCTAGTCCCGATAATTCAGATCTCCATATAATTGTATATATATGATTGCTTGTCAGATAAGTTAATCTTATATATATATATATATATATGCATAATTATTTCTATTTAAATTATATGAAAACTAATTCCCGAACACCAAACGAGGCATCACGTTAATCTCCCGAACACCTAAACCCTAAAACCCTAATACCCAAAAATAATTTCATTCAAAAAAAACCCAAAAACCAGCAAAATCTGAAAATCTTTAGTCCCGGTCCGTGTAACGAACCGGGACTAAAGGGCCTTCCCTTGGGGCGCTACGAGGCGCCCACGTGGAGCACCTTTAGTCCCGTCTTGTAAGAGGGCCGGGACAAAAGGTTAGGCCTTTAGTCCCGCCCCTTTAGTCCCGATTGGTGAACCGGGACTAAAGCCCCTTACAGGCCGGGGCTAAAGGCCCCGTCCCCACTAGTGCTTGCATGAGTATTGTACCGTGAAGTGAAATAACAGCCCAAGAAGAGAAAAATATCAACATAAAAGCATGATGCAAAATGGACGTATCACTCCTCCACCCAACACCCTCAAGTACGTTCCAAAGGTACCATGAGCCGAGGCTTAATCCCCCGCAATATTTCCTGATTCTCCCTTTCCGCCTGCCCATTAGACCGGGGATGTGCAACCGCGGAAACGTCAAGACGGATATGCTCTCGTGAACAAAACTCTTGCATTGCACCTTTGGATAGATTAGTACCATTGTCAGTAATGATACTATGAGGATATCCGAATCTGGAAATCAGTTTTTTCAAGAATTTGATGGCCGTGTCCACATCACAGCTGCTAATGGGCTCCGCCTCCACCCACTTGGTAAATTTGTCAACCGCCACCAATAGGTGAGTCTTTTTAGTGGAAGACATCTTGAAAGGGCCAACCATATCAAGCCCCCAGACTGCAAACGGCCAAGCGATAGGTATCATTCGCAATTCCTGAGCCGGCACGTGCATCCAACGTCCAAATTTTTGGCAGCCATCACATCGGCGAACAATCTCCTCTGCGTCTGCATGAGCCGTCAACCAATAGAACCCATGTCTGAAGGCTTTAGAAACC
The DNA here is from genome assembly GCF_904849725.1 of Hordeum vulgare subsp. vulgare. Taxonomy (NCBI): domain Eukaryota; kingdom Viridiplantae; phylum Streptophyta; class Magnoliopsida; order Poales; family Poaceae; genus Hordeum; species Hordeum vulgare. Next base: position 69,849,339 of record NC_058518.1, read on the forward strand.
AAGGATTGTGACCTAGCGTGATGACCATAGTCGCCAGCGTGAATCACATTAAGGATCATACATCCTTCTTCAGGAGAGACGCACCTTTGAAATACCCCTGAGGTGCTTCGCTTGTGTAACTCGCCATTGTGTATGACCATGGATTTACACTGACGAACGATTTGTGGAGCTAGTAATTCATCGGCAGGTAACTCACCTTTGGTGAGATATGTCATATATGGAGCTGCCCAGTCTGGACTAGCATGAAGAGCCACCACAAGTTGAGACTCGGGGTCCAGAACCGCTAAGTCTTCCTCTGAGGGCAGTCTTACCGAGGGGTTATGCAATATATCCAAAAATAGATTGGGAGCAACTGGCTTACATTGTGAACAGGGACGGGAAAGAGCGTCCGCTTCTTCGTTAAGTTGCCGATCAATGTGATCCACCTGATAGCCATTGAAGTGACCCGCCACATCCGACACAGCTCAACTGTAAGCCGCCATCAAAGGGTCTCGTGAATCCCAGGTGCCAGAAACCTGTTGTGCCACCAAATCTGAGTCACCCAGACACCTGACTCGCGTGAGGTTTATCTCTTTGACGAGTCGCAAACCATGGAGCAAGGCTTCGTATTCTGCTGCATTGTTGGTACATGGGAACATGAGCCGAAGGACATAGCAAAATTTGTCGCCTTGAGGCGAAGTTATCACCACGCCAGCCCCCGAGCCTTCCAATTGCCTAGATTCATCGAAGTATATGGTCCAATAAGTATGATCGGGCCTCTCCTCTGGGATTTGCAACTCGGTCCAATCATTGATGAAATCCACGAGTGCTTGAGATTTGATGGCCGTCCGAGGCGTATACCGAACATGATGGGGTCCTAACTCGATGGACCACTTAGCAATCCGTCCAGTGGCCTCTCGATTCTGTATGATGTCGCCGAGGGGGGCGGAACTGACGACCATGATTGGATGTTCCTGGAAGTAGTGCTTCAGCTTCCGACTTTCCATAAACACACCAAAAACCAGCTTCTGCCAATGCGGGTAGCGTTGCTTCTAGAGGGTTAAGACTTCGCTGATAAAATACACCGGTCGGTGGACCGGATACTCCTTTCCCTCTTCCTTCCATTCGACAACTACTGCCATGCCGACTGCCTTGGAATTGGCTGCAATGTACAGGAGCATGGGTTCCTTGTCCGCCGGAGCCGCCAACACTGGCGGATTAACTAATTTCCGCTTCAAGGCTTCAAAAGCTTCGTTGGCTTCGTCCGTCCATACGAAATGATCAGTTTTCTTGAGCAACTGATAGAGAGGAATGGCCTTCTTCCTGAGGCGACTTATAAAGCGACTCAGAGCTGCGATTCGACCCGCCATACGCTGGACCTGGTTAATGTTGGCCGGTTTCCCCAGTGTGGTAATTGCCTCAATCTTGTCCAGATTAGCTTCAATACCACGCTTCGACACCAAAAAGCCCAATAACTTCCCCGCAGGGACACCAAAAACGCACTTGGTGGGGTTATGCCTCATCTGGTAAACGCGCAGGTTGTCAAAGGTTCCCTTGAGATCCTCCAAGAGTGACTCCTTTCGGCGAGACCTGACCACGATGCCATCCACATAAGCGTGGACATTACGACCGATCTGGTTGTGCAAGCAATTTTGGATGCAACGCTGATAAGTTGCCCCGCACTCTTGAGCCCAAACGGCATAGACACGTAACAGAAGGCCCCGAATGGGGTTATGAAGGATGTCTGCTCCTGATCCCCCACCGCCATCTTGATATGATGGTATCCCGAATAAGCGTCCAAGAAACATAGATGCTCACAACCCTCCATCGAGTCAATAATTTGATCAATGCGGGGAAGGGCGAAGGGGTCCTTCAGACAGGATCTTTTGAGATCAGGGTAGTCGATGCACATGCGGAAAGTGCCGTTCTTTTTTAGCACCAAGACCAGGTTAGCCAGCCATTCAGGATGGAAAACCTCGATGATAAATCCGGCAGCCAGAAGCTGGGCGACTTCCTCTCCGATTGCCTTACGACGCTCTTCATTGAACCTGCGAAGGTACTGTCGAACTGGCTTAACTTTGGGGTCAGTATTAAGATCATGCTCAGCGAATTCTCTCGGTACACCTGGCATGTTAGAAGGTTTCCATGCAAAGATGTCCCGATTCTCACGGATGAATTCGATGAGCGCGCTTTCGTATTTGGGGTCCAGACCCGTCCCAATATTGAACTGCTTGGTGGAGTTGCCAGGTGTAAAGTCTATGACCTTGGTATCGTCCGTCGGTTTAAACTTGAGGGGCGGCTCAGAATCGATGGTTGGCCTCCTGAGCGGCGTCATGTCTGCCGGGTCAACATTAGCTTGGTGAAATTTGAGCTCTTCTGCCGCGCAAGTCGACTCGGCGTAAGCTGTGTCTCCTTCTTCACATTCTTGAGCTATCTTCCTATCTCCGCTGATGGTAATAGGAGCCTTAGGGTTGGGCGTCTTGAGTTTGAGATAGACATAGGATGGGCGAGCCATGAATCTGGCATACGCTGGCCGCCCAAACAACTCATGATAGGGGCTCTTGATTTTGACCACCTCGAAAAGGAGAGACTCGCTCGTGTAATTAGACTCTGTGCCAAAGGCCACGTTAAGTTTAATCCGCCTAATTGGATACGCTGACTTATCGGGAACGATGCCGTGGAAGACCGTGGATGATGGCATCAAGTCTTTCTCCAAGAGGTTCATCCATCGGAAAGTATCGAAGTATAAGATGTTGATGCTGCTACCTCCATACATGAGGACCTTGGAAAGGGTGTACCCTCCGACTTGGGGAGCCACAACCAAAGCCAAGTCGCCAGGGTTGTCTACTCGAGGTGGATGGTCTTCCCTGCTCCAGGTTATCGATTGTTCAGACCAGTGAAGGTATCGAGGGAGTGCCAGCTAAGCTATGCTGAAGGTTCTATGCTTCACCTTATGATCCCGCTTGCAGGTGCTGGTGGTGAACACGTGATACTGCCCGCTGTTTAATTGCTTGGGGTTATTCTGAAACCCGCCATGATCTTCCTGTCGGTTGGGATCTCCTTGCGGGGGGTGGGGGGGGGGGGGGTTGCTGGAACACTCCCGGCGGGTGGTACTGCTGATTGTGAACTTGGTATTACCCAGCGTTGGGCTGTGATCCTCCTTGTGCTCCTGGGTTAGGAAAACCGCCGAACGGGACCTGGCGTGACCCGGATGTGTCGGGTTGTTCCTATGGTGTTCGCCACCGTGACCTCTTCTGAGCGCTTCTGCCCGGAATTCCTGCATCACGTAGTAATCCTCCCAAGGGTGAGCCGCCGGTCCCTCCGCCGTGGCATGCTGCGGATAAGGGCCTTTGAGCATCTTGTGATAATTGCGCGGTTTCTTGTCACTGAAGCCCCGCTTCTTCTGGCACGGGTTGCCGTTGGTGGTATTAGTATTGGCGACAAAATCCATAGGACCTTCCTGTTGTCTCCTTTTGCCGTGCCCACCAGAGTGGTGGTTGCCCCGGCCCTGAAACTGAGAATGGCCCTTGTGTAACTCGCCCTTCCTGGCGGTACTAACTTTGTCATCGTCCTCCCCAGGATCCTTGGTGTTGTCCGACTCAACATACCTAGTCAGGGTATCCATTAATTCGCCCATGTCCTGTACTTTCCGCTTAAATCGCCCTAGCTTTAGTACCAGAGGTTCGTAATGGCAGTTCTTCTCCAGGATCAATACTGCGTGAGCCGCCGAGATGCCTTCTGATGAATGAATAACTTTCGCGACTCGCTGAGTCCAATGGTGGGCCGACTCATCCGGCCGATGAACGCAGTGCTGCAGGTCGACGATGGTCATCGAGCGTTTGCAAGTCCCTCAGAAATTTTTGATAAAGTGCTCTTTTAGCTCTGCCCAGGTGTTGATGGAGTTGGGTGGTAAGTTTTTCAACCATGCACGTGTCGTCCCTTCGAGCATCATAGTGAAGTACTTGGCGCAAACCGCCTCATTTACATCGAGCATGTCCATCGTGAGTTCGTAACTCTCGATCCATGACCCTGTATCAAGATCCGATGAGTAATTGGGGACCTTCCAGGGCCCTTTGAAGACCTTCGGCATTCGCTCATTGCGCAGAACTGGTGCAAGACACAACACTCCGATGTGTTTGCCTCCGGCATCCAGGGGCACGGGAGGTGTTGAGCTGTAAGCCAGGTAGACCTGACCCGCCACGCCCGCCGCTTCTATCTGACGTGTAGCTCGTGCCGCATCCACGATACCTTGAGCTCACGTGTCGGGCATCCCGAGCGGGTTATGATGAGGGAATCGCCATGGCCCGCTGGTTACCGAGGGTAAGGCCTCGTGGCGACTTCTGGTGTGGCTCGCCTGAGGCGTGGAGTGCAGCCGATCGAGGCTATGAGAATACTGCGCATGCTGGACCATGGCCGTCTTTAGCATCTCGATGGCGTTTCTAGCCTCTATCTCAGCCGGGGAGTTTCCGTAAATCGGAAGGGACTCCAGGTGGCGAGTTGCTGCCAGCACATTGTCCACGGGATTCGAGAAGTGACCCCATGGCGTCTGGAACCGAGTCGCATGGGCATCCATTAGTTGAGGCGGCGGTGGATTGGGCGGTGGAACCAGACCTCCCCTCGGAACAGTTTGTAAAGGTCGATCAGGACCCACCCCGGGGGCGCGCGGGGTGTCGAAAAGGCGAGTTGGATGTAAGTCGGTCGGGATACGTCCGTGGTGCCTCCTTTTGTGAACGACGTTGGACGCGTGCTGCTGTCTCTCAAGCCGCCAGCCTTTGGTGGTCAAAAGCTCCGTCTCTGCTGCGATCGCAACCTGTTGCGTCTCTACCCTGGCGGCTTCTACTTCCATATCCCGCTGCGCCTTGGCCATCGCCTCCCGCAGCTTTGCTAGTTCGGCGTTGATAGACTCCTGATTCTCAGACGTGATGGTTGTAGCCATAAGGCTAGGGGTTTGTGCTGGGGGTTTTGATGTCCCACCCGTCTCGTTGTTACCGGCCGGATTTTGTTGAGGCTGAGCCGACCCCGCCATACAGATGGCGATTTGTCGATGGGATCTCTCAAGGACCTCGGGTCCATTGCCAACGACAGCCCTCCGAGTTGTCCTTCCTGAAGAAGGTGGATTGAATATGTCTCGCCCATGGATGACTCGCCGTCAAAATGGACGGGGGTGATCTCCTGGATTGCCGGTTCGTCGTGTATGTCGTTTCCCTGCGTAAAACCGACGAAAGCATGGCGACTCCTGGCATGCCGTGTTATGGGGAGGACGTAACTGGCCGGCTTGACGATGTCGGTGGAGGTGTCCCGCTCAGGCATGGGCATCCCAATCTTGCCGATGAAGATGTTGATTTTGCCTAAGGGGACTCGGTGGCCATATTCGACTGAATCGGCTTCCGGCTCCCGTTGTCGATGTAGTACCTCCCGCGATGGCTTTTTGTCATGATGCCGACCGCATGGCTTTCTAACCCTGATAGGGCTCCTTGGAGAACTCAACTCCATCGTGCGCTAGCCCCACGGTGGGCGCCAACTGTCCTGGTTTTGTCACGGTAGATGTCCTCGTGAAAGGACTTAAAGATGGAGCCATCGCACCTTGGTAGCGACTCGAAGGGGGTGAGCGAAAGCGAGACTCTGATTTACCCAGGTTCGGCCCCTCGTGAGGAGGTAAAAGCCTACGTCCTGCTTTGTGTGGATTAATGGTGGTTTTGATTACATGGACGGCGTAACTCGCCTGACCTAGCTCTCGATTCTCTCTACCTCGCCTCATCTCTCCCCGGGACTCGCCTTTATATACAGGTCGAGGCCCTAGGGCTTACAAAAAGTCCTTCCATGCTACTCCTCGTAGCTTTCCCTATCTCTGAGTCGTCGTGCTCTCCATGATTGGGAACTCCCTTGGTAATCTACCATCTGCACAACCTCTCAAACCGCCATCCAGCTTCTAGGCACCGAGACATGCTTCGAATGGTAAGTCGCCCCTTTGATGACCCGGCCCACTAAGGGCGGGTTATCCGCAGGTAATACCCCCAACAGTATCCACTACGCAAATCAACTTTGGAGAAAATTATAGAGACACTGAATTCATCAAGCATATCATCTAGCCTAGGAATAGGATGATGATACCGAATAGTAATATTATTAATGCCTCTACAATCAACACACATACGCGATGTACCATCCTTTTTCGGCACTAGAATAATAGGAACAACACAAGGACTAAGAGATTCACGTATATAACCTTTGTCCAGCAGCTCTTGTACTTGACGCATAATCTCCTTCGTCTCCTCTGGTTTGGTATGGTATGGTGCACAGTTGGGTAGCGATGCACCGGGAATTAAGTCAATCCGATGCTCAATCCCTCTAATAGGTGGTAATCCCGGTGGCACGTCTTGTGGAAAGACGTCAGCGAAGTCCTGCAAAATATTAATGACAGCAGGAGGCAAAGAGGGTGGCATGTACTCGAATGAAAATAATACCTCTTTGCATACGAAAGCATAGCAAATAGATGTAGTAATATCCAAATTAGTAATATCAGATTTGGTGGCAAGTAAACAACCACTCTTTAGTTTTATTTCAAAGGCAACAATAGATGATGATATAGTAGGCTTATTTTGTTGCTCAAATTCCTTTGCTACAATCTTATTTTCACTCTTATGTAGGTCTTGTTTTTCTTTACTAGCTCTAGAAATGCCATCTTTCATGATATGTTCAGGAGTCATAGGAAGAAAACTTATATTTTGATCCTTATGAACAAGAGTATACTGATTTGTTCTACCATGGTGTATAGATTTTTTACCAAATTTCCATGGTCTACCAAGTAAAATGGAGAATGCTTGCATGGGTACCACATCACAATCAACAAAATCAGAATATGTAGCAATGCTAAAATCCACACAAACAGTACGTGTTACCTTAACCTTGCCACTGTTGTTGAACCACTAGATATAATAAGGATGAGGATGTGGTATGGTGGTGAGAGACAGCTTCTCCACCATCTCCATGCTAGCTAAGTTGTTTCAACTCCCTCCATTGATGATTATGCGAACAGAATGTTCCATTACCACTCCCTTATTATGGAACAAGTTGTGCCTCTGATTTTGCTCAGCCTGTGTTACCTGCACACTTAAAACACGTTGAGCAACTAAGCTTTCATACCTGTCGGCGTAGTCAGCAGCTATGTATTGTGTCTCTTCTTCAGTATCATTTACACCCCGTTCTTCACTTGCAATAAGAGCTAGAGTCTCCTCGTCATAATCACTAGCGGAGTCATATCCACCATTCTCGGTAATAATCATCACACGCTTGGATGGGCACTCTCTCGCATAATGACCTCCACCCTTGCAACGACGACAAATAACCTCATGTGTTTGCCCTATGGATGCCATGGATGAAGAATAGCTCTCTGCAGGCCCGACAGGTGTTCTATTGGCGAAGGTTGTGGCAGGGGCCTGTTTGTTGGTATCTCTGGTGGAATTGGTGGCTGAAGTAGGCGGTGCTGATGTAGAAGGACGTGTGGAAGTAGATGTGGTTCGTGGCGTCCTTGAGGAAGTGCGACCTGCAGAAAAATTAGTTCTCGCCAATGCCTGTCGATCCTGCACTTCACGTTCAGCTTTGCAAGCAAGATGGAATAAACGAGTGATAGTGTTATAATCCTTATATTCTAGAATAGTCTGAATATCTCTATTTAATCCACCCATAAAACGTGCAAGCATAGCTTCATTGTTCTCAACAATACCACATCTAATCATGTCAGTTTGTAATTCCTGATAATATTCTTCTACAGAATTTTTCCTTGTCTTAAATGCTGCAAGTTTTGAAGTAATTCACGTTGATAATATGGTGGTACCCAACGAGTACGCATAGAAGTTTTCAAAGCAGGCCAAGTAGTTGGAATATTAGCATGATGTATTCTACAATATTCAGACCACCAAACACAAGCAAAACTAGTGAAAGAACAAACAGGAGCAGCAACATGTCTATCTTCAGGAAATTGCAAGCATGTAAAACGTTGCTCTGTTTCTAACTGCCAAGTAAGATATATATCAGGAACATATCGACCATCAAAAGTAGGAATATTCAATTTAAGTTTAGGGAGATGGTCATGATCCCGTACCTGAGGGTGTGGTGCATCCCAACCATTGCGATTGTATCCATGTGGACGACCAGCGGCTTGTCGTGGTGGTTGTTGTTGAATTGGAGCAACCTCTCCCTCATCATGGTAATCACCATCATAATCATCATCATAATCCTCATTCTGCTCAGCCATAGAAACCTCAGTAGTAGCAGCAGGAGGAGGAGCAGCAGGAGTAGTAGCAACGACACCAAAATTCTGCACTTGGCCGACAGGCAGATGTCACGCTCGTAGCCGTTGTGGTTGTGGTTGAAGAGGGACAGAAGCTGCAGCTGGTGGTGGTAAACGGGCAAGCACCTCATTGAACTTGGCGTTCATCTTGGTGTCGAATTTCTTCTCTGTACCTTTGAGCTTGTCCATGGCCTCTCCAAAGGTGGTCACGAAATCCTGTACCTGGTCAGACATCATTTGTTGAAATTTATCATGGAGCTCCCGGTTGGTTAGGTTCTCCTAGTCGATCTCCTCGTCGTGTGATCCTGGCATGGTTAGCAGCAATAGGAACACAGAAGAATATGAACCTACACACTACTAGGAAGTGGTGGTGGTGTGTCACAAATCCGTCAAGCAAAGCTCAATTTCTTACCAATTCTTACCTAGCAGCAGGTGGCGATCGGCAACCGATGTAGTCAAAACTCTCAAAGCTTGGATAGAGCAATTTCCTGGTAGTGTCGAACACACGATGTAGATGTATGTGGAGCTGGGAATGCTTATAATATGGTAGCAAGAAGGGTCTGTAAAAATCAGTTCAGAGATGCAAAATTGAAAAGACGCTCAACGACGGTACCATGCTGGTCCTAGGCTAGACCGTACTAGAGACACGAGCCTAGAACAACAACGAAGTCACGACGAAACATACTAATCAAGGGAAGAGCCACTCTGATTTTTCTCTCTTTTTTTGCGCTCTTTTTTTCTGCGCTTTTTTTCTTTAGAAAACCACTATAACGGCGAGTGTCAAAAAACTCTCCCCAAGGAACAAAAACAGGATAGGCACGAATTTATTTTTGACAATTTTTATTATTATTTCTGGAGCAATTCGGGGCTGCGACAACCAAAAATTACGACAAAAATCACTATGATGACTATTGTCTCAAAACTCTCTAAAAAGCCTAACAAAATGACACGGATTTTTTTCACATCTCGAAATTTTGGCCTAAAAAGTGCTCTGGAAAGCATGCCAAACTTGTTTTTCTTCCGAAACCTACTCAGGTAAGGAAACACGAAATTGAAATCAAACAGATCTCGAAATTAACCTAAGACGAAAAGGATGCAGACTAGGATAGTGTTGGGTATATGGTGGTGGTATATGGCAGCAAGGATAATGGTGGCGTGGTGGTGGTATATGGCAGCAACGATGATGGTAGCGTGGAGGTGATATATGGCAGCAACGAAAGACGGTGCGGTGGCGGCGTGACAACCTATGAACAGAACTCGAAAGTCTAAAGGACTAGACACTAAGACCAGCAACTGGAGACGATGATGTAACCGCAAATTCAACTAAGCAAACTACTGAAAAGACTATGCAAAGGTTCAGATTGGTTCGGATATGATGATCTAACCCTAATTTTATTATGGCTTTTTTGTGGATGATAGGTATGAAGAACACATGCGATCTAACTACGAAAAACTGGTACAATCTCACCGAGCAACCTGGAAATCTGATACCAGTTGATAGAGGCGAAGTTGTCCCTGTCTTTCGATGAGATCGTGGGTGTTGTTTTGGTGGAGTAGACTTTGACGATCCAACTATGAACATGTGAGGACGTCGCGCCTTAGCAATCGCTAAACCCACTTCGAGAGGTTACTGACCATGCCGGAGCACGATCAACCTGACCACGAAGGTCTGTTTCCTGCACGCAAACGAAGAACAAGCAAGAAACCAAGATGCAATCAAGATATTGCGAATATAAGAGGAAAGCTTTATTCATGGAGGTGGGGTTCTGTGACGCCTTTGTCTGGTCGTAGAACACAAACGAAGAACGCGAAGTTGCAGCTATGGCGAACTTGTAATCTAAACAAAATCCAAGTCTAAACGGTGCCCTAAGGGTTGTATATATGAGGAAATAGAGAGGCAATTTCGTGACCCTTGGAGGAGGGGTCCGAAAACAGCCCTAAACTCGGTTTCCCCACACATATAGACTCTAAAAATAGCTTATGTTATGGTATTTCGAAATTACATGGGCCTGGCCCAAAAATAAGGTGGCGCAAGACCTATAATAGCCTATAGACGAAATTTATAAAGTGGCGCCTTGAATATTTCGTCCAAATCCTTCATGCTCTCCTTATGGTGGCTTTAGAGTGCAAAAATCTGCAGTGGAAGCTCCATTGTTCTCTCCCGCGTGTGCACCTTCTTCTCCGTGCTTGATCCCGCTCCAACGGATATCCTTCTTGTCCATGCTAGGTCCTTCATTCATGAGCACAACAAAAGTATCTAACTTAGGCAGCATCATATCTTCACGAACATTAGAAGTATTCCCAAGAAACGAAAGTATGTCATAATTCAATTGGCGTGCACGAGCTCTAGTAAGTGGTCCAGTATGTATATCAACTGGGGCTGTGGGTGTAACAATGGTGTTGATGTCCTCATCAGGTATGTACCCATATCCTTGATAAAGCTCTACACCAATTCATGGAGTAAAGCAATTTAAGTGATATGAAGACATTGAAATGCTTAATCGAAAAATATCAACCCCATTTCACGCTTAACGATGAGTATGACCTATGATCAAGCATCCTTGCTTGACTCCTTAAGTCAAATACTCTAATATAGGTGACCTAGTCACCGCCCCACATCTAGACGGAGAATATCGTATGGTTCACATTTGATCTTTCACATTCTTAGAACCATCACTCTCTGATACATCTCCAACGTATCTATAATTTTTGATGGTTTCATGCTATTATCTTGTCAAACTTTGGATGTTTTGCATGCCTTTTATATATTTTCTGGGACTAACTGATTAACTCAGTGCCAAGTGTCAGTTCCTGTTTTTTCCATGTTTTCGACCCCTTTCAGAGGAGGATGTTGAATGGAGTCCAAACGGAATGAAACTGCCAAAAAGATTTTTTCCGGAACAGAAAAAGATCGGAGAGCCGCAGAATCAGGGCAGGGGGGCACCAGGGACCCCACAAGCCCTCACGGCGCGAAAAGGGGGGGAGGCCACGGCCCCCTGGCTTGTGGGCTCCCTGAGGCTCCGTTGCCCTAGGTTGTGCGCCTATATATTCCTAAAAATCCCAAAAAAATCAGGAGATCATCGAAAGTACTTTTCTACCGCCGCAAGCTTCTCTCTCCGCAAGATCCCGTTTGGGGCACGTTCTGGTGCCCTGCCGGAGGGGGGATTCGTACACGTTGGGCTTGTTCATCAACACCATAACCTCTCCGATGATGCGTGAGTAGTTCACCATAGACCTACGGGTCCATAGCTAGTAGCTAGATGGCTTCTTCTCTCTCTTGGATATTCAATACAAAGTTCTCCATGATCTTCATGGAGATCTATCGGATGTAATCTTCTTTTGCGGTGTGTTTGTCGAGATCCGATGAACTGTGGATTTATGATCAGATTATCTTTGAATCTTATTTGAGTTTATTCTGATCTCTCTTATGCATGATTTCATATCCTTGTAATTCTCTTCGAGTTGTGGGTTTTGTTTGGCCAACTAGATCTATGATTCTTGCAATGGGAGAAGTGCTCGGTTTTGGGTTCATATCGTGCGGTGACCTCACCCAGTGACAGAAGGGGTAGCGAGGCACGCATCGTATTGTTGCCATCAAGGGTAAAAAGATGGGGTTTCATCATTGGTTTGAGATTATCCCTCTACATCATGTCATCTTGCTTAAGGTGTTACTCTGTTTGTCATGAACTCAATACACTAGATGCATGCTGGATAGCGGTCGATGTGTGGAGTAATAGTAGTAGATGCAGAAATTATCGGTCTATTTGTCTCGGACGTGATGCCTATATGTATGCTCATTGCCTTAGATATCGTCATGACTTTGCGCGGTTCTATCCATTGCTCGACAGTAATTTGTTCACCCACCGTAATACTTGCTATTTTGAGAGAAGCCTCTAGTGAACACTCTGGCCCCCGGGTCTACTCCACACCATATTTTCAGCCTTACACTTTTTACTTTGTTGCACTTTCCGCCTTGAGATCTCACTTTGCAAACAATCTTGAAGGGATTGACAACCCCTTTGAAGCATTGGGTGCAAGCTCTTTTGTGTTTGTGCAGGCACTCTGGACTTGACGAGATTCTCCTACTAGATTTGTATCTTGGTTCTCAAACCGAGGAAATAATTACTGCTCCTGTGATGTATCACCCTTTCCTCTTCAAGGGAAAAAACCAACGCAAACAAGTCTCTGTCAACGTGTCAAATTCTGGCGCTGTTGTTTGAGAAGTAGCAGAAGGATTTCCGGCACCGTTGCTGGGGAGGATCAAGTCAAGAACTCATCCAAGTAAGTGTGCAAACTCATCTCTTGCATTTACTTTGTTTGCCAATTGCCTCTCGTTTTCCTCTCCCCCACTTCACCAATTTGTATTTTTGGTTTGCCTTTTTCGTTTGCCTTTTCGTTCGCCCTTTTTCTCGCTTGCTCTTTGTTCGCTTGTGTGCTTGCTTGCTTGCCGAAGTCACCATTGCTGAAAACACCAAACTTTGTGACTTCTTGAATACTAATAATAATGATTTTATTAGTACTCCGATTGCTCCGCCACTAGTGCGGAGTCATACGAAATCAATGCCGCTTTAATGAATCTTGTTATGAAAGAGAAATTCTCTGGCCTTCCTAGTGAAGATGCCGCATCCCATCTCAATACCTCCATTGAGCTTTGCGATATGCAAAAGAAGAAAGATGTGGATAATGACGTGATTAAATTGAAGCCTTTTCCTTTCTCGTTGTGAGGTCGCGCAAAAACTTGGTTTTCTTCTTTGCCCAAAAATAGTATCGATTCTTGGGATAAGTTCAAAGATGCTTATATTTCCAAGTATTTTCCGCCGGCTAAGATCATCTCTCTCCATAATGATATCATGAATTTCAAGCAACTTGATCATGAACATGTTGCACAATCTTGGGTGAGAATGAAATTGATGATTAGAATTGTCCCGCTCATGGCTTGAGTCTTTGGATGATTATACAAATCTTTTAAGCTGGCTTGAATTTCGCTTCTAGAAATATCTTGGACTCTGCCTCAGGTGGAACGTTCATGGAAATCATGTTAGGGGAGGCCACAAAGCTCCTAGACAATATCATGACGAACTACTCTCGGTGGCACACTGAAAGGTCACCTACTAGTAAGAAGGTACACGCTATAGAAGAAATTAACTCGTTGAGTGCTAAGATGGATGAGTTAATGAATTTAGTTGCTAGTAGAAGTGCTCCTTTAGATCCTAATGATATGCCCTTGTCTTCTTTTATTGAGAGTAGCAACGCTAGCTTGGATGTTAATTTTGTTGGTAGGAATAATTTTGGCAACAATAATGCATTTAGAGGAAACTATGTTCCTAGGCCTTTTCCTAGTAACTCCTCTTACAACTTTGGCAACTCCTACAACAATACTCATGGAAATTACAATAGATTACCCTCTGATCTAGAGAGTAATATCAGAGAGTTTATCAACTCACAGAAATTTTTCAATGCGTCCATAGAGGAAAAACTACTCAAAATTGACGATTTTGCTAAAAGCGTTGATAGAATGTCTAGTGATGTTGATGCTTTGAAAGTTAGATGTGCTCCTCCCAAGATCAATATGGATGAAACTTTGAAAGCTATGCGTGTTTCCATGATTGAGAGCAAAGAAAGAACCGCCCAAATTCGTGCTAGACATGAATGGGTTAAAAAGGCGTATTCTCGTGATAGGAATCACGAAGATCTTAAAGTGCTTGGTGTGAATCCAATTGAATCTTTGTTTTCTTGTGTCAAACCTAATGATTATGGTGCTGGATATGAATCCACTTTGGTTGAAAAGTGCCCCAATGATTACGGAGTCCATCTATCTTGATGCTAAAAGCATTGAAAGTGGAGTAGAAGATATTAATACTTTGAGTAGTAATGAAACTACTACCTTGGATTTCAAGGAATTCAATTATGATAGTTGCTCCTTGATTGAATTCATCTCCTTGATGCAATCCATGTTAAACTCTCCACACGCTTTTAGCCTAAACAAGGCCTTTACCGATCATATCGTTGAAGCTATGATAAAATCTCTTGAAGAGAAACTTGAATTGGAAGTCTCTATCCCTAAAAACCTTCATGATGAGTGGGAACCTTCTATCAAAATCAAAATCAAAAACTATGAATGCAATGCTTTGTGTGATTTGGGTGCTAGTGTTTCAGCGATTCCAAAGTCTTTATGTGATGTTCTGGATTTTAATGAGATTGAAGAGTGTTCTCTTAATTTGCATCTTGCGGATTCTACTGTCAAGAAACCCATGGGAAGGATCAATGGTGTTCTTATTATTGCAAATAGGAACTATGTACCCGTGGATTTCATTGTGCTTGACATTGATTGCAATCCTACATGCCCTATTATTCTTAGTAGACTTTTACTAAGGACTATCGGTGCTATCATCGATACGAAGGAAGGGAATATTAGATTTGAATTTCCTTTAAGGAAGGGCATGGAACACTTTCCTAGAAAGAACATAAGATTGCCTTATGAATCCATGATGAGGGCCACTTATGGTTTGAGCACCAAAGACGACGATACGTGATTCTATCGCTTTTATGCCTAGTTAAGGGCATTAAACAATAGCGCTTGTTGGGAGGCAACCAAATGAATTTATCTTTTTCTTCTTTTTTGTTGCGTCCACACCATCATAATTCTGTTGTGATTGTGTTTTTTGTGTTTCTTTTTATGTTTGAGCGAAGAAAAACATTTATGACTAGTCTTCGTAATGGTTGTTTGATCCTGCTGGAAAAAGACAGAAACTTTTCGCTCACGAGATGATTTTTCGTTTTTATTCAGAAAGAGATTTCGAGTTTATTCTTTTTGCTGCTGGTTGATATACCTTTTGCCCAGGCAGTCGTAATTTTTCAGAATTTTTGAGGTACCATAATTATACGAAGTATACATTTTTTACAGATTCTGTTTTTTGTTGAGTTGGTTGCTTGTTTTGATGAAACTATGGTTAGTTTCGGGGGTTACTAGCCATGGAAAAGTGTGAATACAGTAGCCCAACACCAATATATATAGAGTTCAAGTTTGCTACAGTACCAAAAGAGGTGGTAGTTTGTTTTCTTGTGCTAATGTTATCACGTGTTTCTGTTTAAGTTTTGTGTTGTGAAGTTTTCAAGTTTTGGGTGATATTCTCATGGACAAAGAGATAAGGAGTGGAAAGACCTCAAGCTTGGGGAATCCCAAGGCATCCAAAGCCAAATTCAAGGACACCAAAAAGCCTAAGCTTGGGGATGCCCCGGGAAGGCATCCCCTCTTTCGTCTTCAATCCATCGGTAACATTACTTGGAGCTATATTTTTATTCACCACATGATATGTGTTTTGCTTGGAGCGTCTTGTATCGTAGGAGTCTTTTCTTTTTTTTGTGTCACAATCATCCTTGCTGCACACCTTTTTGAGAGATAGAGAGACATGCATTCATCATGATTTTGCTAGAATGCTCATAGTGCTTCACTTATATCTTTTGAGCTAGATAATTTTGCTCTATGTGCTTCACTTTTATCTTTTAGAGCACGGCGGTGCGTGACTTGGTAGTTGGATTATGCTATGAAAGTAGTACCAAAGGTGATAGGTACCCAAAAAGGATACAAAAACCTCCATCTTCATGTGCATTGAGTAGAAAGAGAAGTCCTGATTCCTCTCAATTAGTTTTGAGACGTGGATTCGGTAATATTAACAGTTATGTTAGTAGGGTGTTGTGAATCTAGAAATACTTGTGTTGAAGTTAGTGATTCCTGTAGCATGCACGTATGCTGAACCATTATGTTAGGAAGTCAGAGCAAAATTGATCTATTGATTGTCATCCTTTGTGTTGAGGTCGGGATCGTGCCATGGTTAATACCTACCAACCCTTCCCCTTGGAGTATGCGTTTAGCACTTTGTTTCGATTACTAATAAAAACTTTCGCAACAAGTATGTGAGTTCTTCATGACTAATGTGATTCCATGGTATAGATGCACTTTCACATTCCACCATTGCTAGCCTCTCTAGTGCCGCGCAATTCTCGCCGGTACACAAACCCACCAAATGCCTCCCTCAAAATAGACACCATATCTACCTACTATGGCATTTTCATAGCCATTCCGAGATATATTGCCATGCAACTCCCACCGTTCCGTCTCATATTGCCATTGTATGGTTGTAAGATAGCTAGCGAGATGTTTCAACGTCATACACCAAGCTAGATCATTGCTCATCCCGGTATACTGCCGGAGCCATATCCTATAGAGTCATCATCGTTCTGAGCTTTGAGTAAATAAAAGTGTGATGATCATCATTAGAGCATTGTCACATGTGAGGAAAAAAGGGAGGCCAAACAGACCAAATATCAAAAGAAGAGAAAAGAGAAAAAAGAGAGGCCTAAGAGCCCAAATAAAAAAAAAGAGAAAAAGAGAGAAGCGACAATGCTACTATCTTTTTCCACACTTGTGCTTCATAATAGCACTATGTTCTTCATTACTGAGAGCTTCTTGCTTTGTCACTACATATACTAGTGGGAATCTTCATTATATAACTTGGCTTGTATATTCCAATGATGGGCTTCCTCAAAATTGCCCTAGGTCTTCGTGAGCAAGCAAGTTGGATGCACACCCACTAGTTCTACTTTTGAGCTTTCACATACTTATAGCTCTAGTGCATCCCTTGTATGGCAATCCCTACTCATTCACATTGATATCTATTAATGGGCATCTCCATAGCCCTTTGATACGCCAAGTCAATGTGACCATCTCCTCCTTTTTGTCTCACAACCACCACCACTCTCTATTCTACTTATAGTGCTATATCCATGGCTCACGCTCATGCATTGCGTGATAGTTATAAAAAGTTTGAGAAAGTAAGAGTGCAAAAACAATTACTTGGACAATACCGGGGTTGTGCATGATTTACATTAGTTGTGTGAGGATGATGGAGCATAGCCAGACTATATGATTTTGTAGGGATAACTTTCTTTGGCCTTGAAAGTTCATGATTACCTTGCTAGTTTGCTTGAAGTATTACTGTTTTCATGTCAATAGAAAACTATTGTTTTGAATCTTATGGATCTGAACATTCATGTCACGTGAAAGAAGTTGCAAAGGACAACTATGCTAGGTAGCATTCCACATCAAAAATTCATTCTCTATCACTTCCCTACTCGAGGATGAGCAGGAGTTAAGCTTGGGGATGCTTGATACGTCTCCAATGTATCTATAATTTTTGATGGTTTCATGCTATTATCTTGTCAAACTTTGGATGTTTTGCATGCCTTTTATCTATTTTCTGGGACTAACTTATTAATTCAGTGCCAAGTGCCAGTTCCTGTTTTTTCCATGTTTTGACCACTTTCAGAGGAGGATTTTGAACGGAATCCAAACGGAATGAAACTGCCAAAAAGATTTTTTCCGGAACAGAAAAAGATCGGAGAGCCAGAGAATCAGGGCAGGGGCCATCAAGGACCCCACAAGCCCTCACGGCATGGCCAGGGGGGAGACCACGGCCCCCTTGCTTGTGGGCTCCCTAAGGCTCCGTTGCCCTAGGTTTTGCACCTATATATTCCCTAAAAATCCCAAAAAAATCAGGAGATCACCGAAAGTACTTTTCCGCCGCTGCAAGCTTCTGTCGCCACAAGATCCCATCTGGGGCACGTTCTGGTGCCCTGCCGGAGGAGGGATTCGGACACGGAGGGCTTCTTTATCAACACCATGACCTCTCCAATGATGCGTGAGTAGTTCACCATAGATCTACGGGTCCATAGTTAGTAGCTAGATGGCTTCTTCTCTCTCTTGGATCTTCAATACAAAGTTCTCCATGATCTTCATGGAGATCTATCTGATGTAATCTTCTTTTGCAGTTTGTTTGTCGAGATCCGATGAATTGTGGATTTATGATCAGATTACCTATGAATCTTATTTGAGTTTCTTCTGATCTCTCTTATGCATGATTTCATATCCTTGTAATTCTCTTCGAGTTGTGCATTTTGTTTGGCCAACTAGATCTATGACTCTTGCAATGGGAGAAGTGCTTTGTTTTGGGTTCATACCATGCGGTGACCTCAACCAGTGACAGAAGGGGTAGCGAGGCACACATCGTGTTGTTGCCATCAAGGGTAAAAAGATGGGGTTTTCATCATTGGTTTGATATTATCCCTCTACATCATGTCATCTTGCTTAAGGCGTTACTCTGTTCGTCATGAACTCAATACACTAGATGCATGCTGGATAGCGGTCGATGTGTGGAGTAATAGTAGTAGATGCAGAAAGTATCGGTCTACTTGTATCGGACGTGATGCCTATATGTATGATCATTGCCTTAGATATCATCATGACTTTGCGCGGTTCTATCAATTGCTCGACAGTAATTTGTTGACCCACTGTAATACTTTCTATTTTGCGAGAAGCCTCTAGTGAACACTATGGCCCCCGGGTCTACTACACACCATATTTTCAGCCTTACACTTTTTACTTTGTTGCACTTTCCGGCTTCAGATCTCACTTTGCAAACAATCTTGAAGGGATTGACAACCCCTTTGAAGCGTTGGGTGCAAGATCTTTTGTGTTTGTGCAGGTACTCTGGACTTGATGAGATTCTCCTACTAGATTGATACCTTGGTTCTCAAACTGAGGGAAATACTTACTGCTCCTGTGCTGCATCACCCTTTCCTCTTCAAGGGAAAAAACCAACGCAAGCAAGTCTCCGTCAACGTGTCAAATTCTGGCGCTGTTGTTTGAGAAGTAGCACTCTCCCATCTATATGTGTGTATTTAAAAAAACAAAAATAATATTTTTCTTTCTTTTCTTCTTACTTTTGTTTAACTGTCTCAATTCAAATATTTTCTTTTGGACTCTTGACATTTTTGAAACAACTCTTTCGATCAGCCTATTTTTAGTTAAAGAGTTGACTATCATTGCAACTCGGTTTCACCGAATTGGGAAACTCGGCCCAACCGATTTCTCCAAGAGGCCTTAATATCATCTCAATTTTATCGAACCATTATGCCTCGGTGACTCCGATATATTCTGACTTTGTTGCTCTCATAATTTCTTCCGGACTATTGTCTTAGGGGGAGACAACTTCTCTAGGGGAAGAAACATCTCAGTGATCCCATGAAATATAAGAGGGAGAATCATCTAGGAACCCCAACTTAGGGGGAGATCATTCAAGGAACTCTTATCCATACCAAAGGGGGGAACATTCGATGAACCCTACAAACAATCTAACGGGGAGAGAAGACAAATTCCAGGAACCCTTACAAAAGAGAAGTATCCAGGATCCCTTTTTCTCAGTGCGCCCTTACCCTGTGACCTTTCTTTTTGGTAATAAGGCCAAAGGGGGAGAAATATCATCAAAGCTTCCATTCAATGAACCTATCTATAGGGGAGAAATACGATCAAGAAGCTTCTACGAAAAGAGAGAGCAACAACACTAAGGGGAGATACTTGTATCATACCTGACACATTAAGGGGAGAGAGATAAACATGTCTTTGCTGGTTTGAATTTATTTTCCCTACCCTCTCCCAATATCTAGATGCTATGGTTCAGGGGGAGAGGAAAATTTACATATTTATCTTTACGGGAGAAAACGTTTTTGTTCTTTGGAGACATATTCTTTCATCAAAGCCTATCTTCAATATGTCTTCAATTGCTTGGTACTTTTGAATTTCTTTGCATCTTTACAACAAGGTACTCTTGTGTTATCTAATATTTGTTTTCCCAAGTGTAATCCTATGTCAAGAAGCTAAAGATTCTCAAGTTAAGTATATGCATCATATCCTTGTTAATGATGACCTCTTGTTTCTGGTACATATTGTTTGCAAGAGGGAGTCTTGAACATGGTAGTCTTTCATTCACATATGTTTGATGCATATAGCCAAGATCCATATGGCTTGTTTTCTCCTTCTACCTTGTGTGTGCCCACGCATTCCAAAGCAACCATCCTTTAGTGGGATTGCACACATTTAGGGGGAGCTTGTACTAGTCATATGTTGGAAATATGCCCTAGAGGCAATAATAAATTAGTTATTATTATATTTCTTTGTTCATGATAATCGTTTATTATCCATGCTATAATTGTACTGACTGGAAACACAAATACATGTGTGGATACATAGACCAAACACTGTCCCTAGTAAGCCTCTAGTTGACTAGCTCGTTGATCAAAGATGGTCAAGGTTTCCTGACGATAGACAAGTGTTGTCACTTGATAACGGGATCACATCATTAGGAGAATCATGTGATGGACAAGACCCAAATTATAAATGTAGCATGTGATCGTGTTATTTTGTTGCTATTGTTTTCTACATGTCAAGTATTCATTCCTATGACCATGAGATCTTGTAACTCACTGACACCGGAGGCATGCCTTGTGTGTATCAAACGTCACAACGTTACTGGGTGACTATAAAGGTGCTCTATAGGTATCTCCGAAGGTGTCCGTTGAGTTATCATGGATCAAGACTGGGATTTGTCACTCCGTGTGACAGAGAGGTATCTCGAGGCCCACTCGGTAATACAACATCACACACAAGCCTTGCAAGCAATGTAACTCAAGTGTGAGTCACGGGATCTTGTATTACAAAACGAGTATAGAGACTTGCGGGTAACGATATTGAAATAGGTATAGGGATACCGACGATCAAATCCTGGGCAAGTAACATACCGAAGGACAAAGGGAATGTTATACGGGATTATATGAATCCTTGGCACAGAGGTTCAACCGATAAGATATTCGTAGAATATGTAGGATCCAATATGGTCACAGGTCCTGCTATTGGATATTGACCTAGAAGTGTCTCGGGTCATGTCTGCATAGTTCTCGAACCCACAGGGTCTGCACACTTAAGGTTCGATGATGTTTTAGTATAGTTGAGTTACATGTGTTGGTGACTGAAGGTTGTTCGGAGTCCTGGATGATATCACGGACGTCATGAGGGTTTCCAGAATGGTTCAGAAACGAAGATTGATATATAGGAAGTTGGTGTTTGGATTTTCGAAAGTTTTCGGGCATTACCGGTAGTGTACCGGGAGTGACGAATGGGTTCCGGGGGCCCACTGGGTGGGCCCACCACGCCCCAAGAGGTCAATGTGGGTTTATTGGATGTACAATAAGGTATAATGGGCTCACAAAGTCATCCAAGGAAAGCCCATGAGGAAAAAGTGGAAAAACCAAAAGAGGTGAGAAAATAAGGAAGGAGTCCTAATCCAAGTGGGATTGGAGAAGGACTCCTCCCTCCCACTTCGGCCGACCCAAGTAGGGTTTCCTTGGTGCGCCAGGGCTGCCCAAGGCTGCCTATCCCCTCCTCCTATATATACTAGAGGTTTAGGGCTTTTGAGACACAACTATGCCACGTGCAACTCAAAACTACACCTCGTAGTTCTTCCTCTAGATTAGATTTCTGCGGAGCTCGGGCGGAGCCCTGTAGGAATAGATCATCACCAACACCGACGCACTGTCACGCTATCAGAGAAATCATATACTTCTCCGTCTCTCTTGCTAGATCAATAAGGCCGAGATTGTCATCGAGCTGTACGTGTGCTGAACGCGGAGGTGTCGTCTGTTCGGCACTAGATCGACTAGCTACATGTTCGTGCCCTTGTTGAGAGGTATGAGACCTCCGACAAGATTCTTTGTCTACAAAGTAAAGGAGAAAAGGTCATCATTGAGCATGATCTCAGAATGTCTGAGTACAACAATCGCTTGAATCAAGTGGGAGTTAATCTTCGAGATGAGATAGTGATGGTTCTCCAAAGTCACTGCCACAAAGCTGCTAGAGCTTCATGATGAACTATAACATATCAAGGATATATATGATGACCCTTGAGCGATTCGCAATGTTTGACACTGTGAAAGTAGAAATCAAGAAGGAGCATTGATACGTCTCCATCGTATCTACTTTTCCAAACTCTTTTGCCCTTGTTTTGGAGTCTAATTTGCATGATTTGAATGGAACTAACCCAGACTAACGCTGTTTTCAGCAGAATTGCCATGGTGTTGTTTTTGCGCAGAAATAAAAGTTCTCGGAATGACCTAAAAATTTATGAGGATTTTTTGTGGATTATATAAAAAATATTGGCGCAAGAATCAACCGGAGACGTGGAGCGAGGAGCCCACAAGCCCAGGAGGCGCGGCCCCCTGGCCGCGCCTGGCAGGCTTGTGAGGCCCTCGGGGCTCCGCCACCTCCAACTCCAGCTCTATTTAGTCTCTCTCGCCCAGAAAAAAGAATCAAGGAGAAGAGTTCATCGCGTTTTACGCTACGGAGGCGCCGCCACCACCTGTTCTTCCTCTGGAGGGCAGATCTGGAGTCCGATCTGGGCTCCGGAGAGGGGAGATCGTCACCGTCGTCATCACCAACCTTCCTTCATCGCCAATTCCATGATGCTCTTCATCGTTCATGAGTAATCCCATCGTAGGCTTGCTGGACGGTGATGGGTTGGATGAGATCTATCATGTAATCGAGTTAGTTTTGATGGGGATTGATCCCTAGTATCCACTATATTTTGAGATTGATGTTGCTACTACTTTGCCATGCTTAATGCTTGTCACTAGGGCCCGAGTGCCATGATTTCAGATCTCAAACTATTATGTTTTCATCAATACATGTGTGTTCTCGATCCTATCTTGCAACTTGTAGTCACCTACTATGTGTTATGACCCGGCAACCCCGGAGTGTCAATAGCCGGAACCACTCCCGGAGATGACCATAGTATGCGGAGTTCATGTATTCACTAAGTGCTAATGCTTTGTTCCGGTTCTCTATTAAAAGGAGAACCTTAATATCCCGTAGTTTCTATTAGGACCCCGCTGCCACGGGATGGATGTACAATAGATGTCATGCAAGTTCTTTTCATAAGCATGTATGACTGCATACGGAATACATGCCTACATTACATTGACGAACTGGAGCTAGTTACATATCTCCCCATGTTATAACTGTTGCATGATGAATGTCATCCGGCATAATTATCCATCACCGATCCAATACCTACGAGGTTTTCCTACTGGTCCTTGCTACGTTACTTTGCCGCTACTGTAGTCACTGCTACTTTTATCGTTGCTACTGTTGCTCTCACACTACTTTGCTACTAGACTTTGCTGCAGATACTAAGTCTTTCAGGTGTGGTTGAATTGACAACTCAACTGCTAATACTCGAGAATATTCTTTGGCTTCCCCTTGTGTCGAATCAACAACTTTGGGTTGAATACTCTACCCTCGAAAACTGTTGCGATCCCCTATACTTGTGGGTTATCAAGACTATTTTCTGGCGCTGTTACCGGAGAGGCATAGCTCTATTCTATGAGTCACTTGGGATTTACGTCTGTTGATCACTATGAGGAATCCGAGAGAACCAAAAAGTAAAGTCTTGCCCTCAACTACGAGGACAGGTAAGGAACTTCCATCTAGCTCTGCACTTGATTCACCTTCAGTTATGAGTAAGTTTGCGACACCACCGACTGCTAGAAATTCTGATATGTCTCCTATGCTTGATGATGCTACTTCTGCTATCCATGATTCTTGTGATGATGCTTTGCTTAATACTGCTTTGCCACGAGGTGCATTCCTTGATGCACAAATTGCTAGAGTTGCTGCTGAATGTGATGATACTTCTGAAACTACTGAGATTATTGAAGTAGAACCTGCTATTTCACCTGTTAGAACTAGCTCTCCTAGACATGAATTGCCTGATATACCTGAGGGTTATGTTATGGCGGGAGAGGTAGCTGAGGACTTTCTTGCTTGTAATGATAGCTATGATCTTGAGAAATTACTGCGCAAGTGGAAAGAAAATCTCTGAACGCTAGAATGAAATATGATCCTAAGCTTGCTACTTTCCCTATCTTTGTGACCGATAAAGATTATGAATTCTCTGTCGATCCTGAGTTAATCACTTTGGTCGAATCTGATCCTTTTCATGGTTATGAGTCTGAAACGGTTGTAGCATATCTTACTAAGCTGCATGATATAGCCACCCTATTCACGAGTGAGGAAAAGATCCGCAACTACTATATCCTTAAGCTATTTCCTTTCTTTCTAAAGGGTGATGCTTAGACTTGGTTCACTTCTCTTGCTCCTGGTTGTGTGCGTAGTCCCCAGGATATGATCTACTACTTCTCTGAGAAATATTTTCCTACCCATAAGAAACAAGCTGCCTTGCAGGATATATATAACTTTGTGCAAGTTGAAGAAGAGAGTTTCCCACAAGCTTGGGGGAGGCTTGTCCAGCTACTGAATGCTTTGCCCGACCACCCTCTTTAGAAGAATGAAATACTTGATATCTTCTATAATGGACTAACCGATGCTTGTAGGGATGACATAGATAGTTGTGCTGGTTGTGTTTTCAGGGAAGGAACTGTGGAACAAGTTGAGATTCTATTGAATAATATCTTGTGGAATGACAACGCTTGGACTATTCCCGAACCACCTCCGAAGCCAACTCCGAAGAAAAGAGGTATCCTATTCCTCACTCATGAAGATATGCAAGAAGCTAAGAAATCTATGCAAGAGAAAGGCATTAAATCTGAAGATGTCAAAAATCTACCACCTATCGAAGAGATACATGGTCTTAATAACCCAACACAGGTAGTAGAGGTAAATTATCTTCGTAGATTCAATGAGAGTGATATTCCTTTTGATAAACCTGCTAGCTTATGCTTAGATGAATTTGATAACTTTGTTGCCAAACAACAAAGTTTCAATGATTATGTGAGCAGACAACTGGAACCGAATGCTCGTATGCTTAGTCATTTAAGTGCTTGTGTGGATAGAAATGTCAATGACTTTAAGTTTTTGAGTAAACATGCCTCTATGGTCACTACTCAAGTAGAACAAGTACTTAAGGCTCAAAATGACTTGATCAATGAGCTGAATGACATGTCTATTAGAGTTATCACTAGAGGTGGTAGAATGACCCAGGAACCTTTCTATCCTGAGGGTCATCCTAAGAGAATTGAACAAGATTCTCAAGGAGTTAGCACCGAGGCACATAGTCATCCTAGGAAGAAAAAGAAAGATGATAGGAACTTGCATGCTAGCAACCACGTTGTTGTTACACCCAAGAATCCAAATGATATCTCTGTTTCTGATGCCGAAACACAATCTGGTGATGAACATGAGCCTAATGATAATATCGATAGTGATGTTCATGATGATGCTCAACCTAGCAATGATTAGGATGTGGATATTGAACCAGTTGATCTTGATAACCCACAACCTAAGAATAGGGGATACGATAGGAACGACTTCATTGCTAGGAAGCATGGTAAAGAAAGGGAACCATGGGTTCAGAAACCCATGCCCTTTCCTCCCAAACCATCCAAGAAAAAGGATGATGAGGATTTTGAGGGATTTGTTGAAATGACTAGACGTGTCTTTCTGCAAATGCGTTTAATAGATATGCTCAAAATGTCTCCTTATGCTAAGTACATGAAGGATATTGTAACTAATAAGAGGAGGATACCTGAGGTTGAGATTTCCACCATGCTCGCTAATTACACCTTCAAGGGTGGAACTCCTAAGAAACTAGATGATCTCAGAGTGCCCACTATACCTTGCTCCATTAAAGGAAACTACGTTTGAACTGCGTTATGTGATCTTGGAGCCGGTGTTAGTGTTATGCCTCTCTCTCTCTTTATCGTAGACTTGAATTAGAAAAGTTGACACCCACTAAAATGTCTTTGCAAATGGCACACAAATCAACTGCTTTTCCTATCGGCATTTGCGAGGATGTGCCTGTTGTGGTTGCTAATGTTACTATCTTAACAGACTTTGTTATTCTGGATATTCCCGAGGATGATGCCATGACGGTCATCCTTGGAAGACCCTTTTTAAACACTGCAGGGGCTGTTATGGATTGCAACAAAGACAATGCCACTTTCCATGTTAATGGTAATGAGCATACAGCGCACTTTCCGAGGAAACAATATCGAGTACATTGCATCAAGGCTATTGAAAAAACTTCATCAATTCTTATTGGAAGCTTTGAATGCACTATACCTGTTGTCAAGATGAAGTGTGATTTACTTGTTGGGGATATGCACATCCCCATTGAGATGGATGAATCTAGGAGCTCAGCCAGCAGTGGCACCCTCAGTACACTCCGGAGTGCCCCGGAGACGGTTACTTCCCTCCTTGGGAGTAGACCAACTAAGGCGAAAAGCCTAAGCTTGGTGGAGTACGTGTTTCTCACCGACTTTATATTCATATTCACACTTTCACTTTGTTAGACGGTGTTCACACCTTGCCACTGTATCATCAATGCTAGTTTATTTCTTTTTCTCGTTTTCTTCTCATGTGTTTGTCTAGTTTGACAAAAAAACCAAAAATATTTCCCGTTCTTCTTTTGCTTGTTGGGAGCATTCCCGTGTAAATAGTTTTCTTTTTCTTTGGGTCAAGGTAGAAGACCATGGTTAAAATGTTTAGTGGCTCTCGTATGCATATCTATTTATCTGTCAAAGAGACATATTACTTTGTCTTCTCCTCTGTGTTTGCTTGCAGATTCCAGCTTAGTCCAATGCACGAACACTCTCATTATGATTCTCATCATTGGGTCGTGCAAGTGAAAGGCAATAATGACGATATATGATGAAGTGACTGAGCCTGGAAAAGCTGGTATGAACTCGACCTATTTTGTTTTTGTAAATATGACTAGCTCATCATTCCTAATTTAGCTTTGTTATGAGAGAAACATGTTTGCATTGACAACTTAGAGATCATAGTTTCTGATGACATGCTTAATTAGCTAGGAGCTTATAATGTTTTGTCTTGGATGTCAACATGAATTTCAAGATGATTATGATGTAGTATGATAGGATGGTATCCTCCTTTGAATGATTCAAGTGGCTTGACTTAGCGCATGTTTACGCATGTAGTTGAAACAAAATCAACATAGCCTCTATGATATTCATGTCTATGGTGATTTATATTCTACTCATGCTTGCACTCAATGTTGGTTAATTTCAATGCATATTGATGACTGTTGTCGCTCTCTAGTTGGTCACTTCCCAGTCTTTTGCTAGCCTTCACTTGTACTAAGCGGGAATACTGCTTGTGCATCCACTTCCATAAACCCAAAGTTGTTCCATATGAGTCCACCATACCTACCTATATGCGGTATCTACCTGCCGTTCCAAGTAAATTTGCATGTGCCACTCTCTAAATCTTCAAGTAATAATCTGTTTTATATGCCCGAACCGCTCATGCGGTGACAAGGGGTGGTCAGTATCTTCCATTCTAGGCGTGTTATCCCCGATACGTGTTTATTCACTATCATTCATGAGAAAGGAGCCGGTAATTGGAATGCCCAGTTCCATGCTCAAATCGAAAAGATAATTGCAAACAAAACTCCCCCTGGATTGTTGTTGGTATGGACGGCACCTGAGTATTCAGCTAGTCGTGGAGTGTGATTGATCGGTGGTGGGGGAGTCAAAACTTTACTTTTCTGTTTGGGAACCGCCTATAGCATGTGTAGCATGGAAGATGGTGAAAACTCTTAGTCATCGCGTTGACAATGAAAGCATGCCACCCAAAATTATTTATCTCTGTTTTAAAAGCTTGAGTTGTGGCACCTCTGCAAATCAATGCTTCCCTCTGCGAAGGGCCTATCTATTTATGTTTCTGTTGAGTCATCCTCTCCTTATAAAAGCACCAATTAGGGAGCACCTCCGTCATTTTTATGCTTTGCTTTTAATTGTTATTGAGTATGACTGTGACTAGATCTTCTTTGCCATGAATTACAATGTTTAGTCAGCCCTTGGTCTTTGAAGGTGCTCTGCATTTATGTTTTGCGGTCTCAGAAATAGCTAGCGAGATACCATCTGTTCATATTGCTTCATGATTGTTTTGATTGAAGTGTTGATGTTTGAAACTTATTATTATTGCTTGCTAGTTGATTATGCCATTGATATGAGTACATCTTGAGATCTAAATGTCATTGCTTATGTGGTTAACTTATGATCTTGCTGAAAATCTGAATATGAGTTAGACATAATTACAACAACAAGATCAAACAAAGTTCGTAAAAGTTTTTGTTTTGTATCTTTCAGTTTGTCAACTGAATTGCTTGAGGACAAGCAAGGCTTTAAGCTTGGGGGAGTTGATACGTCTCCATCGTATCTACTTTTCCAAATTATTTTGCCCTTGTTTTGGACTCTAATTTGCATGATTTGAATGAAACTAACCCGGACTAACGCTATTTTCAGCAGAATTGCCATGGTGTTGTTTTTGCGCAGAAATAAAAATTATCGAAATGACCTGGAAATTTACGAGGATTTTTTGTGGATTATATAAAAAATACTGGCGCAAGAATCAACCGGAGACGTGGAGCGAGCAGCCCACAGGCCCAGGAGGCGCGCCCCCGTGGCCGCGCCTGGCAGGCTTGTGAGGCCATCGGGGCTCCGCCGCCTCCAACTCCAGTTCTATTTAGTCTCTCTCGCTCGGAAAAAATCAAGGAGAATAGTTCATCATGTTTTACGATACGGAGGCACCGCCACCACCACATCTTCCTCTGGAGGGCGGATTTGGAGTCCGTTCTGGGCTCCGGAGAGGGGAGATCATCACCGTCGTCATCACCAACCTTCCTTCATCGCTAATTCCATGATGCTCTTCACCGTTCATGAGTAATCTCATCTTAGGCTTGCTGGACGATGATGGGTTGGATGAGATCTATCATGTAATCGAGTTAGTTTTGATGGGGATTGATCCCTAGTATCCACTATGTTCTGAGATTGATGTTGCTACTACTTTGCCATGCTTAATGCTTGTCACTAGGGCCCGAGTGCCATGATTTCAGATCTGAACCTATTTTGTTTTCATCAATATATGTGTGTTCTCGATCCTATCTTGCAAGTTGTAGTCACCTACTATGTGTTATGACCCGGCAACCCCGGAGTGATAATAGCCGGAACCACTCCCGGAGATGACCATAGTATGAGGAGTTCATGTATTCACTAAGTGCTAATGCTTTGTTCCGGTTCTCTATTAAAAGGAGAACCTTAATATCCCGTAGTTTCCATTAGGACCATGTTGCCACGGGAGGGATGGACAATAGATGTCATGCAAGTTGTTTTCATAAGCACGTATGACTATATACGGAATACATGCCTACATTACATTGACGAACTAGAGCTAGTTACATATCTCCCCATGTTATAACTGTTGCATGATGAATGTCATCCAACATAATTATCCATCACTGATCCAATGCCTACGAGTTTTTGCTACTGGTCCTTGCTATGTTACTTTGCCGCTAGTGCTGTCACTGCTGTCACTACTACTGTTACTGTTGCTACTGTTGCTATCACACTACTTTGCTACTAAACTTTGCTGCAGATACTAAGTCTTTCAGGTGTGGTTGAATTGACAACTCAACTGCTAATACTCGAGAATATTCTTTGGCTTCCCCTTGTGTTGAATCAACAAATTTGGGTTGAATACTGTACCCTCGAAAACTGTTGCGATCCCATATACTTGTGGGTTATCAAGCATCAATTGTTGATTGTTAGTAAAACCACTAGTTTTAATAAAGGCAAGGGCTAGAAGGGATACTTCATGAAACGGCAAACCATTTGCTGCTTAATGAAGAAACCCAAGATTGAACCCAAACCCAAGACAAAGTGCTTCTATTATGAGGGGAACGGTCACTGAGGCGGAGCTACCGTAGATACTTGGTAGATAAGAAGGCTGGCAAAGTCGACAGAAGTATATTTGATATAGATGATATTGATGTGCACTTTACTAGTACTCCTAGTAGCACGAGGGTATTGGATACCGGTTTGGTTGCTAAGTGATTAGTAACTCGAAATGAAAGCTACGGAATAAAGGGAGACTAGATTAAGGCGAGGTGACTATACGTGTTGGAATTGTTTCCAAGGTTGATGTGATCAAAACATCGCACGCTCCCTCTACCATCAGGATTGGTGTTAAACCTAAATAATTGTTTTTTGGTGTTTGCGTTGAGCATTAACATGATTGGATCATGTTTATTGCAATACGATTATTCATTTAAAGAGAATAATGGTTATTCTATTTGCTTGTACCCTCAATGGTTTATTGAATCTCGATCGTAGTGTTACACATGTTTATACTATTGGTGCCAAAAGATACGAAGTAATAATGTAAGTACCACTTACTTGTGGCATTGCCACTTGAGTCATGTTGGTGTAAAATGCATGAAGAAGCTCCATGCTGATAGATCTTTGTACTCACTCATGTTGAAACATTTGAGACATGCAAACCATACCTGTTGGTATAAACGCATGAAGAAACTCCATGCGAATGGATGTTTGGATTCACTTGATTTTTAATTACTTCAGACATGCAAAATCATACCACATGGAACAAGAAAGTAACTTGTTGGAAGCAATGCATTTTGATATGTATAGTCCAATGAGTGCTGAGGCACGCAGTGGATATCGTTATGTTCTTACTTCTCTAACGATTTGAGTAGCTAGAGGAGTATTTACTTGATGAATCACAAGTCTGAGATATTGAAAAGTTCAAGGCTATTTCAGAGTGAAGATCATCGTGACAAGAGGATAAACTGTCTACGATATGTTCATTGAGATGAATATCTGAGTTGCGAGTTTTTGGTACAAAGTTAAGACAATGTGGAAATTGTTTCGCAATTCATGCTACCTAGAACACCATAGTGTGATGGTGTATCTGAACGTCAGAACCGCGCCCTATTTGATATGGTGCGTACTATGATGTCTCTTATCGAATTACCACTATCATTTATGGGTTATGCATTAGAGACAACCGCATTCACTTTAAATAGGGCACCGCGTATTTCCATTGAAATGACACAATATGAACTATGGTTTGGAGAAACCCGAGATGTCATTTCTTGAAGGTTTGGGGCTACGACGCTTATGTGAAAAAGTTTCAGTCTGATAAGCTCGAACCCAAAATGGATAAATGCATCTTCATAGGATATCAAAAACAGTTGGGTACATCTCCTACCTTAGATCCGGAAGCGAAGTGTTTGTTTCTAAAAACAGGTCCTTTCTTGAGGAAAGGTTTCTCTCGAAAGAATTGAGTGGTGGAACTTGATGAGGTTAGTGAACCTTCACTTCAACCAGTGTGTAGCAGGGTGCAGGAAGATGTTCCTGTGGCGCCTACACCAATTGAAGTGGAAACTGATGATGGTGATCATTGAGCTTCGGATCAAGTTACTACAAACCTCGTAGGTCGACAGGGTCGCGTACTACTACAGAGTGGTACGGTAACCCTGTCTTGTAGGTCATGTTGTTGAACAACAATGAACCTACGAGCTATGGAGAAGCAATGGTGGGCCCGGATTTCGACAAATGGCTGGAGGCCATGAAATCCGAGAGATGATCCATGTATGAAAACAAAGTGTAGACTTTGGAAAGAACTACTTAATGGTCGTAAGAGTATTAAGTACAAATGAATCTTTAAAGAGAAGACAAACGATGATGGTGAAAAGTCAGCATTAAGAAAAAGCTTGACTTATCGCAAAGATGTTTCCGACAAGTTCAAAGAGTTGACTATGATGAGACTTTCTCACTCGTAGCAATGCTAAAAATCTGTTGGAATTATGTTAGCAATTGCTGCATTGTTTGTGAAATATTGCACATAGGATGTCAAAACATTGTTTCCTCGATGGTTTCCTTGAGGAAAGGTTGTATGTGATACAACCAGAAGGTTTTGTCAATCCTAAGGATGCTAACAAGTATGCAAGCTCCAGCGATCCTTCTATGGACTGGTGCAAGCATATCGGAGTTGGAATATACGCTTTGATGAGATGATCAAAGATTTTGGGTTTTACAAGGTTTATGAGAAACTTGTATTTCCAAGGAAGTGAGTGGGAGCACCATAGAATTTCTGATAAGTATGTGTGGTTGACATATTGTTGATCGGAAGTAATGTAGAATTTCTGTAAAGCATAAAGGGTTGTTTGAAAGGAGTTTTTCAAAGGAAAACCTGGATAGAGCTACTTGAAACATTGAGCATCAAGATCTATATAGGTAGATCAAAATGCTCAACAGAACTTTCAATGAAATGCATGCCTTGACGAATTTTTGAAGGAGTTCAAAATAGATCAGCAAAGAATGAATTCTTGGTTGTGTTGTAAGGTGTGAATTTGAGTAAGACTCAAAAGACTGACCACATCAGAAGAAAGAGAAAGGGAGAAGGTCGTCCCCTATGCCTTAGCCGTAGGATCTAAAGTATGCCAAGCTGTGTACCGCACCTGATGTGTGCCTTGCCATGAGTCTGTCAAGGGGTACAAAGAGTGATCCATGATTGAATCACTAAAACAGTGGTCAAAGTTATCCTTAGTAACTAGTGGACTAAGGGATTTTTCTCGATTATGGAGGTGATTAAAGATTTCATCGTAAAGGGTTACGTCGATGCAAGCTTTGACACTAATCCGAATAACTCTGAGTAGTAAAACGGATTCGTATAGTAGAGTAGATATTTGCAGTATTTCTGAATAGCACGTATTAGCAGCATCTATAAGATGACATAAAGATTTGTAAAGCACACACGGATGTGAAAGATTCAGAACGGTTGACTAAAACCTCTCTCACGAGCAAGAAGTGATCAAACCCCACAACTCTATGGGTGTTAGATTCGTTAAAATCACATGGTGATGTGAACTTGATTATTGACTCTATTGCAAGTGTGATACTGTTGGAAGTATGCCCTAGAGGCAATAATAAATTAGTTATTATTATATTTCTTTGTTCATGATAATCGTTTATTATCCATGCTATAATTGTATAGATTGGAAACACAAATACATGTGAGGATACATAGACAAAACACTGTCCCTAGTAAGCCTCTAGTTGACTAGCTCGTTGATCAAAGATGATCAAGGTTTCCTGACCATAGACAAGTGTTGTCACTTGATAACAGGATCACATCATTAGGAGAATCATGTGATGGACAAGACCCAAATTATAAACGTAGCATGAGATCGTGTTATTTTGTTGCTGTTATTTTCTGCGTGTCAAGTATTCATTCCTATGACCATGAGATCATGTAAATCACTGACACCGGAGGAATGCCTTTTGTGTGTCAAACGTCACAACGTTACTGGGTGAGTATAAAGGTGCTCTACAGGTATATCGGAAGGTGTCCATTGAGTTAGCATGGATCAAGACTGGGATTTGTCACTCCGTGTGACAGAGAGGTATCTCGGGGCCCACTCAGTAATACAACATCACACACTAGCCTTGCAAGCAATGTGACTCAAGTGTCAGTCACGGGATCTTGTATTATAGAACGAGTCAAAAGACTTGCCGGTAACGAGATTGAAATAGGCATAGGGATACCGACGATCAAATCTCGGGCAAGTAACATACCGAGGGACAAAGGGAATGTTATACGGGATTATATGAATCCTTTGCACAGAGGTTCAACCGATAAGATCTTCATAGAATATGTAGGATCCAATATGGGCATCCAGGTCCCACTATTGGATATTGACCGAGAAGTGTCTCGGGTCATGTCTGCATAGTTCTCGAACCCGCAGGGTCTGCACACTTAAGGTTCGATGATGTTTTAGTATAGTTGAGTTACATGTGTTGGTGACCGAAGGTTTTTCGGAGTCCCGGATGAGATCACGGACGTCACGAGGGTTTCCGAATGGTCCGGAAACAAAGATTGATATATAGGAAGTTGGTGTTTGGATTCCAGAAAGTTTTTCGGCATTACCGGTAGTGTACC
Source organism: Hordeum vulgare subsp. vulgare (assembly GCF_904849725.1). Lineage (NCBI taxonomy): Eukaryota > Viridiplantae > Streptophyta > Magnoliopsida > Poales > Poaceae > Hordeum > Hordeum vulgare. Next base: position 69,883,271 of record NC_058518.1, read on the forward strand.
GGGAGTGACGAATGGGTTCCGGGGGCCACTGGGTGGGCCCACCACGCCCCAATGGGTCCACGTGGGTTTATTGGATGTACAATAAGGTATAATGGGCTGACAAATTCATCCAAGGAAAGCCCATGAGGAAAAACTGGAAAACCCAAAAGAGGTGGGAAAATAAGGAAGGAGTCCTAATCCAAGTGGGATTGGAGAAGGACTCCTCCCTCCCACTTTGGCCGACCCAAGGAGGGTTTCCTTGGTGTGCCACGGCTGCCCAAGGCTGCCTATCCCCTCCTCCTATATATACTAGAGGTTTAGGGCTTTTGAGACACAAGTTTGCCACATGCAACTCTAACCTACAACTCTTAGTTCTTCCTCTAGATTAGATTTCTACGGAGCTCGGGCGGAACCCTGCAGGAATAGATCATCACCAACACCGGCGCGTTGTCACGCTGCTGGAGAACTCATCTAGTTCTCCGTCTCTCTTGCTGGATCAAGAAGGCCGAGATCATCATCGAGCTGTACGTGTGCTGAACGCGGAGGTGTCGTCCGTTTGGAACTAGATCGGAATGGATCATGGGATGGATCGTGGGACGACGGTGATTTGAATCACGAAGCTGTACCACAACATCAACCGCATTTCTTAACGACTCCCGCTGAGCGATCTACTAGGGTATGTGGATCTAATCTCCTCTCGTAGATGAACATCACCATGATAGGTCTTCGTGTGCGTAGGAAAATTTTTGTTTCCCATGCAACGTTCTCCATCATCATATTTCTTTCAAAGTTGTCATATCCTTATGATTATTCTTATTTGAAACTTTGATTGTATGTTGCCATTAATTACCAAAAAGGGGGATATTGAAAGCACATGTGCTCCCTTGGTGATTTTGATAATTCATGGCAACATACATTGTCTCTTGGACTAACACTTTTACCTAGGTATTTGAGGATTAGTCCATCGAGAGCTATGGTTTTAGATTTATGTGGAGATACCCCTGGATGCAAGAAAGGAATAATATTGGCTCAAGCTTCAAGCTAGAATACTCTTCATTTTATATTTGTGAGACATCACTTTTGAGTCCATTGGAAAGCCAATACAATTAAAAGGGGGTGAGGTAGTAAAATGAACTGATTGCTCAAATGCTCAAAGTTAGCCACCAAAACACTCAGTCATTTCCCCCCACATATCCACTGTGTAAAGTTCCACATTCACAAATTCAGTGTCACCAACATTCCCATATCGTACCCACCAAGTTTGAGCTCACAAAGAAACCCTAGCCATTCCCACCAAACCGGTGCAACCGAAACTGCATCGGTGCTACCGAGTTCAGTATGACCAACATTCTGTTGCCAAGATACACAAAATCGGAATTTCCGAGTTTAAGTATCGGTGCCACCGAGTTTGGCCATCTGACCATTAGTAACCTTTTCGGTGCCACCGAGTTCTATATATCGGCCCCATCGAGATTCAAAAGTTCGCACCTTCAGTGCTAGTCGGTACCACCGAGTTTCCAACTTTGGTGTCACTGAGTTTTCCCTTTTGTGTATAACGGTTGGATTTTGGCTGCTGCCTATATATACCCCTTCACCCACCTATCATTCGTGGGAGAAGCACTCAAAACACACACTTCATTTCCAGATCCATTTTCTGAGAGAGAGCCACCTAGTCATGTGTTGAGATCAAGATATTCCAATCCAATCATTTGAAACTTGATCTCTAGCCTCCCAAACTGCTTTCTACCAAATCAACCTCTCCTACCCATGCATATTCTATGAGATATAGATATAGTGTTGAGGAGACTATATTTAGAAGCACAAGAGCAAGGAGTTCATTGATCTACCTCGTCTATTCCCTTTTGGAGGGTGGTGCCTCCTAGATTGGTTATGTGTCACTTGGGACCCTCCTACTTCGTGTTGTGGAGTTGAACCAAGATGTTTGTAAGGGCAAGGAGATCACCTACTTCGTGAAGATATACCGTGAGTAAGGCTAGTTCTCCATGGATGGAAGTCGTGGTGGAATAGACAAGGCCGCTTTTTTGTGGACCCTCCGTGGGTGGATCCCTCTCTGGACTCTCACAATCGTTACCCTCCGTGGGTTGAAGTCTCCACTAACATGGACGTACGATAGCACCACCTATCGGAACCATGCCAAAAATCGCCGTGTCAACCTCATGCGTTTGATCTCCCTACCTTACTCCTCTACATTACACTTGCATGTTGTACTTTCTGCTGCTATACTCTTAGAACTGCATGTGTAGGGTGTTCTAGACTTGTTACAACTACTAGATTTCTGCCCTCCTAGAAATTAGGTTATGCTAGAAATTTTATCTTGACAAGTAGTCTATTCACCCCCCTCTAGACACATCTTCTATCGACCCCTCAGTACTTATGGTTTGTCTTAAGTACACATTGCATAAATCCTTTTGGGATGTAGAGCTGCAGTTATAGCACCTGGCATGTGACTCTATGTATCTATCACCTTCCTCCTTGGTTGTGCATGAAGCAGAAGTTCATTATTATGTAGTGCTCATCCAAGGTCCTAAGCAACCCGACAACGACATTGATGTGTACCTAAGGCCATTAGTTGAAGAACTTTTTTAGTTCTGGGGTATAAAAGGTGTATGTGTGTGGTATCAGCACAAACAAGAGGAATTTGACCTACGAGCGTTGTTGTTTGTAACCATCAATAGTTGACCTGCTCTTAGTAACCTTTTAGGACAGCTAAACAAGGGATACATTGCATGCACACATTGTTTAGATGAGACTGGAAGTATATATTTGGATAAACGTAAGAAGAATGTGTACCTGGGACATTGTCGATTTATTCCGATCAGGCATCCCTTCATAAAAAGACAAGCATTTCACAGGTGAGGGAGATCACCGAAAGAAGCATGCCCACCATACCGGTGATGATATATTTGATATGGTCAAGGATTCAAAGGACCAAGCATGTATGAACAAAAAAGACGACATGCATCCAAAGCAGCATCAAGGTCCTACCAGCTACGCTCTTACCAAAACAGAGAAGGGAATCTTTGTTGAATGCTTGAGCAGTATCAGGGTCCCGCCTGGATTCTCGTCAAGTATAAATGGAATAATAAATATGTCAGATAATTTAAAAAAAAACTTAAGTCTCATGACAGCCATGTGATTATGACGCAATTGCTTCCGGTTGCATTGAGAGGGCTTCTACCCGAATATGTTCGGTTAGCCATTATGAAGCTATGTGCATACCTTAATGCAATTTCTTAGAAGGTAACCGATCCAGAAATCCGACCAAGGTTACACAATGATTTGGTCCAATGTCTTGTCAGTTTCGAGTTGGTGTCCCCACCATCCTTCCTCAATATTATGAGTTTTACTTGTTGGCTAGGACACAATATTCGATTGTATTGACTTTTCAAGGGTACGAGATAAATGGGAATACACTTTACTCGGTTACCCAATCATCCTGTTAAGTGATGAAGATTCTCCATGGTTATGGCACAATTATAAGTAGGGGACATGGGCGAAGAAAAAGTTTTATACCCTAAGGTCCCAGTCTGGAATGTGACCGGCTTCACTGTCATCACTTTCTCTATAGTGAGCTTATGGACTTATAGCTGGAAAGTCCCACTTCACACAAACCGGAGGGAATCTTTGTAAGAGTTAGGGTATATATGTGTGTTGGATGTTCCTAGGTGGACTCCGGCGCGTCGGAATCCAACCAAAAATCTAGGGCATTTTGGCATTTGAAACATGATTTTGGAATAATTTTGTTTTTAAGTTATGAATTTTCAATTATTCCCGTCCTTTTAGTATTTAAATTATACACACGGGTTAATCAATACAGTTATGTCCAAACAAAATATGAATGTCTTCTGAGCATTCCAGATAAGTGATAACCCACAAGTGTAGGGCATCGCAATAGTTTTCGAGGGTAGAGTATTCAACCCAAATTTATTGATTCGACACAAGGGGAAGCGAAAGAATATTCTCAAGTATTAGCAGCTGAGTTGTCAATTCAACCACACCTGAAAGATTAGTGTCTGCAAGCAAAGTATTAGTAGCAAAGTGGTATGATAGCAACGGTGCCAGAAAAGGGTGTGTTGACGGCAGACTATTCCTAACTTGTTGTATCAATGGCGCTTAGAAAAGTCTTGCAGCAGGTAACAACAAAGTAGCAAGTAACAACAGTTGTGACAATAGTAGCAAGGAACATCAGTAGTGATAGCAGTAGCAAGTAACAGCAGTAGTGACATCAGTAGCAAGTAACAGCAATAGTGACAGCAGTAGCAGCAGAGTAACAACAGTAGCAGCAAAGTAACGTAGCAAGGACCAGTAGTAAAAGACTCGCAGGCCTTGGATCGGTGATGGATGATTATGCCAGATGTGATTCATCATGTAACAGCTATAACACGGAGAGATAAGTAACTAGCTCCCGTTCGTCAATCTAATGTAGGCATGTATTTCGTATGTAGTCATGCGTGCTTAGGGAAAAGAACTTGCGTGACATCTATTGTCCATCCCTCCCGTGGCAGCGGGGTCCTAATGGAAACTACGGGATATTAAGGTTCTCCTTTTAATAAAGAACCGGACCAACGCATTAACACTTGGTGAATATATGAACTCCTCATACTATGGTCATCTCCGGGAGTGGTTCCGGCTATTGTCACTCCGGGGTTGCCGGGTCATAACACATAGTAGGTGACTACAACTTGCAAGATAGGATCTAAAACACACATATATTGGAACAACATAATAGGTTCAGATCTGAAATCATGGCACTCGGGCCCTAGTGACAAGCATTAATGATGGCAAAGTAGTAGCAACATCAATCTCAGAATATAGTGGATACTAGGGATCAATCCCCGTCAAAACTAACTCGATTTCATGATAGATCTCATCCAACTCATCACCATCCAGCAAGCCTACAATGAGATTACTCACGAACGGTGAAGAGCATCATGGAATTGGTGATGGAGAAAGGTTGATGATGACGATGGCGACGATTTCCCCTCTACGGAGCCCAGAACGGACTCCAGATCTGCCCTCCAGATTAAGAAGAGGGGGTGGCGGCGCCTCCGTATCGTAAAACGTGATGAATCCTTCTCTTTGATTTTTTTCCAGCCGAAACGGAATAAATAGAGCTGAGTTTGGAGGCGGTGGCGCCACGTGGGCCCCACAATCCTGGTTGGTGCGGCTTGGGGGGTAGCCGCGCCCCCTGGGCTTGTGGCCCACTGGCTCACCCCCTCCGGTGGATCTTTGCGTAGGTATTTTTCATTAATTCAAGAAAAATTCTCCGTAAATTTTGAGGACATTCCGAGAACTTTTATTTGTGCACAAAAACAACACCATGGCAATTCTGCTGAAAACAGCGTTAGTCCGGGTTAGTTCCATTCAAATCATGCAAATTAGAGTCCAAAACAAGGGCGAAAGAGTTCGGAAAAGTAGATACGACGGAGACGTATCAACTCCCCAAGGTTAAATCATTGCTTGTCCTCAAGCAATTTAGTTGACAAACTGAAATAGACAAAAGAAAAACTTTGACGAACTCTGCTTGATCTTGTTGTTCTAACGATGTCTAACTCATAACCAGAGTTTCAGCAAGATCACAAGCGAACCACATAAGCAAATGACATCTAGGTCTCACGGTAAACTCATATCAATGGCATAATCAACTAGCGAGCAAATAATAATAGGCCTCAAATGTCAACACTTCAATCAAAACAACATGAAGCAGTACGAATAGATGGTATCTCGCTAGCTCTTTCTGAGACCAAAAAACATAAATACAGAGCACCTTCAAAGACCGAGGGCTGACTAAACATTGTAATTCATGGCAAAGAAGATCCAGTCACAGTAATACTCAACAGAGTTAAAAGCAAAGCATAAAATTGACATAGGTGCTCTCTAATTGGTGCTTTTACAAGAGGAGGATGACTCAACAGGAACATAAATAGACAGGCCCTTCGCAGAGGGAAGCATTGATTTGCAGAGGTGCCAGAACCCAAGCTTTGAAAACAGAGATAATATTTTTGGGTGGCATGCTTTCATTGTCAACGCAATGAATAAGAGTTCTCAACATCTTCCATGCTACACATGATATAGGCGGTTCCCAAATAGAAAAGTAAAGTTTTGACCCCCCCCCACCACCAATCAATCACACTCCACAGCTAGCCGAATCCTCGGGTACCGTCCATACCAACATCAATCCTGGGGGAGTTTTGTTTGCAATTATCTTTTCGATTTGAGCATGGAACTGGGAATTCCAATTATCGGCCCCTTTCTTGTGAATGATAGTGAATAAACACATATCGAGGATAACATGCCTAGCAAGGAAGATACTAATAGCCCCCTATCACTACATGAGCGGTTCGGGCATGCAAAACAGATTTATTTTTGAAGGTTTAGAGAGTGGCACATGCAAATTTACTTGGAACGGCAGGTAGATACCACACATAGGTAGGTATGGTGGACTCATATGGAACAACTTTGGGTTTATGAAGCTGGATGCACAAGCAGTATTCCCGCTTAGTACAAGTGAAGGCTAGCAAAAGACTCGGAAGCGACCAACTAGAGAGCGACAACAGTCATCAAAATGCATTGAGATTAACCAACATTGAGTGCAAGCATGAGTAGGACATAAATCACCATGAACATTAATATCATAGAGGCTATGTTGATTTTGTTTCAACTACATGCGTAAACATGCACCAAGTCAAGCCACTTGAATCATTCAAAGGAGGATACCATCCTATCATACTACATCATAGTCATCTCAACATTCATGTTGGCAACCAAGACAAACCATTATAAGCTCCTAACTAAGTAAGCATGGCATAAGCAACTATGATCTCTAAATTTTCATTGCAAACATCTTTCTCTCACAACAAAGCTGAATCAGGCATGATGAGCTAGTCATATTTACAAAAACAAGATAGATCAAGTTCATACCAGCTTTTCCAGGCTCAGTCACTTCATCATATATTGTCATTATTGCCTTTCACTTGCATGACCGAATGATGTGAACAATAATAAGAGTGCTCGTGCATTAGACTAACGCTGGAATCTGCAGGCAAACACAAAGGAGAAGACAAAGTAATATGGCTCTTTGAAAGCTAAACATGTATGCATGCAAGAGCCACTAAACATTGTAAACATGGTCTTCTACCTTGACCCAAAGAAAAAGAAAACTATTTACACGGGTAAGATCCCAACAAGCAAAGGAACAAAAGAAAATCTTTTTGGGTTTTCTCAAACTAGACAGACACACGAAAGGAAAATGAGAAAAAGAAAATAAACTAGCATCGATGATACAGTGGCAAAGTGTGAACACCGACGAACAAAGTGAAGGCATAAGCAAGAATGTAAAGTCAATGAGAAACACGTACTCCCCCAAGCTTAGGGTTTTGGCCTAAGTTGGTCTACTCCCAAGGAGGGAAATAACCAGCTCCGGGGTACTCCGGAGTGGACTGAGTATGCCACTGCTGTGTGAGCTCCTGTGGCTCCAACTGATAAACTGGCGTCTGGTACTCGACTCGTGGCTCGGGCACGGGCACCTGTGGTTGGGCTAAGCCCCAATATGCGTAGATGTCCGAGGGCATAATAATGTACCTGCCTGCATGAAGATTGAACAAAGAAGGAGCAGGCAAAGTAATAGTCTCACGAGTACCCTGACTAAATACCGGGTTATAAATCATCCTTCTATTTATATCTCTATCAAGAAAGTCATGGCAAACCATGCTATCGTAATCTAGATATCTCTTGGGAAGAAGAATCTCTTCTTCCTCGTCCAGTCTAATTGGTATCTCAAAGTGTCTGGCAAGACGGGTAGCATAGATACCTCCATAGACAACGCCTTTAGAACGGTTCATGTTCAACCGTTGAGCTACTATAGCGCCCAAGCTATAAGTTTTATCGTTATAAAGGGCTTCGCGCAAGACCGCAAGATCTGAGGAACTAAGTGACCCATCTTTCCGACGGCCAATCAAACATTTTGCCACAATTAATGAGAAGTACCGAAGCACGGGAAAATGAATGCTAGCATCTGTAGCGCAAGACACTCCTCTCTCCTCTCCTACAACAATTGTATCGATGAAAGCTTCCAAGTCCCGTGGACGAGGTTCATGAATATCCCCAACATAAGGTAATTTGCAAACATTGCAAAAATCCTGGAGTGACATGCGCTGGGGGATATCATAAAGTGTGAACTCAACCATAGGAGGATTCTTCCTCATATAGAAGTTAAAGCTTTGTACGAAGATATTAGTGAGGAGGAGGTATTGCGGACACTTATCTTCAACAAAGGCGGTAAGGCATGCGTTCTCCACCAAGTGATGAAAGTCCTCATAAATTCCAGCGGGGCGTAGGAACACGTTGCTTGGCCACTCGCACGCTCAAACTTCTGCGACTCTAGGGACCAGATACTTGGGCTTCTTCTCACTCCCATCATCCTTGGGGTCACGGCTTGAAGAGCCTCTTAGGAACCTCCTCATCTTTTCCCTTTTCTATCTCTGAAAAATTCGGAAATTTTTAGTGACTCTAAGGAAAAGTGAACGAGGCTCAACTAAACTAGTAGCAACTACTCACAGAAGTGCCTAGAGGCCATATTACACATCAAAACTACTTGGGCCGAGCTAAAATTAGCATGCAAAGCTCAAGAACAGGGTCACCAAGGCAGCAAAAATACGCGGAGTATGAGGTACTAGAGCGAAAACTAATTGGACCAATGGAGGAGTCACTTACCACGGAGTAATTTCCCCAAAACAGTTGGGAGAATGGTGCTTTGAGCAAAGAGATCGAAAATCCCAGCAAGAGGAGCAAGAACACGGGTTTGAGCTGCGAAACGATTTTTTCTGGAGGTAGGAGAACCAGATGAGAGCAAGAATGAGTGGAGGGGGTGCCGGTGGGCCCCACAAGCCTGGGTGGCGCGACCAGGGGGTGCCCGCGCCCCCAGGGCCTAGGGCCCATTGGTGTAGCCCCCATACAAGCTCTTCGTCTCAGTATTTTTCAAAACATCTAGAAAAAATCATACTTGATTTTCAGGACGTTGGAGAACTTTTATTTTCGGGGTACTTTTGTACGGGAAGCTAAAACAGAAACAGGGAAAACTAAACTAAAGCTATCATTTTTCTTTTAAGCAACCTAAAGTGAAATCTTGGAACAGAGGTTTGTGACTCCTTGATTCATCCAACTCATGGTCATTGAAAGAAATCCGTCGATGGGGTTGATCAAATCCCCTCGACAAAACTTCTCGTATCGCAAAAGAAGACGGAGAATTTTCGAACAATCACTAGGTCACCTCAATGGGGATGTGTATCTCCCCAACAAGCAAATCATACTTCATCTTGACACGAGGAATAGGGCATTGAAACCTCCCAATAAGAATCGATGAAGTTTTTCCGATAACATTGATGCAATGTACTCGATATTGTTTTTTCGAAAAGTGTACCGTATGCTCATTACCGTTGACATGGAAAGTGACATTGCCTTTGTTGCAAGCTATAACAGCCCATGCAGTGTTTAAAAAGGGTCTTCCGAGGATGACAGCCATGGCATCGTCCTCGGGAATATCCAAGATAACAAAGTCTGTTAAGATAGTGACGTTAGCAACCACAACAGACACATCCTCGCAAATGCCGATAGGGAAAGCAGTTGATTAGTCGGCCATTTGCAGAGAGATTTCTGTGGGTGTCAACTTATCCAGTTCAAGTCTACGATAAAGAGAGAGAGGCATAACACTAACACCGGCTCCAAGGTCGCATAACGCAGTTCTAACGTAGTTGCCTTTAATGGAGCAAGGTATAGTGGGCACACCGGGATCACCTAGTTTCTTGGGAGTTCCACCCTTGAAGGTATAATTAGCGAGCATGGTGGAAATCTCAACCTCAGGTATCCTCCTCTTATTAGTCACAATATCTTTCATGTACTTAGCATACATAGACATTTTGAGCATATCTGTCAAACGCATTTGGAGAAAAACAGGTCTAATCATTTCAACGAAGCGCTCAAAATCCTCATCATCCTTTTTCTTGGACGGTTTGGGAGGAAAGGGCATGGGTTTCTGAACCCATGGTTCCCTTTCCTTACCATGCTTCCTAGCAGTGAAGTCATTCTTATCTTATCTTCTATTCTTAGGTTGTGGGTTATCAAGATCAACACTAGGTTCAATCTCCACATCCTTATCATTGCTAGGTTGAGCATCTTCATGAACATCACTATTGAAATTATCATTAGGCTCAGTGTTTCAGCATCAGAGACAGAGACATCGTTTGGACTCTGAGATGTAGCAGCAACAGGGTTGCTAGCGTGCAGGTTCCTATCATCTTTCTTCTTCTTTCTAGGATGACTAGGTGCATGAGTGCTAACTCCTTGAGAATCTTGTTCAGTTCTCTTCGGATGACCCTCAGGATACAAAGGTTCCTGGGTCATTCTACCACCTCTAGTGACGACTCTGACAAAATTGTCATTCAACTCATTGAGCAAGTCATTTTGAGATTTAAGTACTTGTTCTACCTGAGTAGTAACCATAGAAGCATGTTTACTCACAAGTTTAAGATCATTGACATTTCTGTCTACACAAGCACTTAAATGACTAAGTATACGAGTATTCTATTCCAATTTTCTGCTAACATAATCATTGAAACTCTGTTGTTTGGCAACAAAGTTATCAAATTCATACAGGCATAAGCTAGCATGTTTATCAAAAGGAATATCACTGTCATCAAACCTACGCAGAGAATTTACTTCTACTACCTGTATCCGGTTATCAAGACCATGGATCTCTTTGATAGGTGGAAGATTTTTGACATTTTCAGATTTAATGCCTTTCTCTTGCATAGATTTCTTGGCTTCTTGCATATCTTCAGGACTAAGGAATAGAATACCTCTTTTCTTCAGAGTTGGCTTAGGAGGTGGTTCGGGAATAGTCCAAGCATTCTCATTGCACAAGATGTTATTCAATAGAATCTCAGCTTGTTCTACGGTTTGTTCCCTAAAAACACAACCGACACAACTATCTAGGTGGTCTTTGGAACCATCGGTAAGTCCATTATAGAAGATATCAAGTATTTCATTCTTCTCAAGAGGGTGATCAGGCAAAGCTTTCAGTAGCTGGATGAGCCTCCCCCAAGCTTGTGGGAGACTCTCTTCTTCAGCTTGAGCAAAGTTGTATATTTCCTGCAAGGCAGCTTGCTTCTTATGAGCAGGGAAATATTTTTCAGAGAAGTAGTGGACCATATCCTGGGGGCTACGCACACAACCAGGAGCAAGAGAACTGAACCAGGTCTTAGCATCATCCTTTAGCGAGAAAGGAAACAGCTTGAGGATATAATAGTGGCGGATCTTTCCCTCACTAGTGAATAGGGTGGCTATATCGTGCAGTTTGGTAAGATGGGCTACAACCGTTTCAGACTCATAACCATGAAAAGGATCAGATTCGACCAGAGTGATTAACTCAGGGTCGACAGAGAATTCATAATCCTTATCTGTCACAAAGATAGGCGAAGTGGCAAACTTCGGGTCGTATTTCATCCTAGCGTTTAGAGATTTTTCTTTCCACTTGCGTAGTAATTTCTCAACATCATAGCTATCCTTACACGCAAGAAAATCCTCAGCTATCTCTCCCTCCATAACATAACGTGTATCAGGCATATCAGGCAATTCAGGCATAGGAGAGCTAGTTCTAGCAGGCAAAATAGCAGGTTCTACTTCAATAGTATCATTAGCTTAAGAAGTATCATCACATCTAGCAGCAACTCTAGAAATTTGTGCATCAAGGAATGCACCTAGTGGCAAAGCAGTATCAAGCATAGCATCATCAGGTATAGTATCAAGCATATCATTATCAGGCATAGTATCAAGCATAGCATCATCACGCATAGTATCAAGCATAGCATCATCATAAGCATCATGGGCAGCAGAAGTAGCATCATCAAGCACATGCGACATATCAAGATTTCTAACAGGAGGTGATGTCGCAAAATTACTCGTAATTGAAGGTGAATCAAGTGCAGAGCTAGATGGGAGTTCCTTACCTGTCCTCGTAGTGGAAGGCAAGACTTTAGTTCTTGGATCTATCGGATTCCTCATAGTGACCAGCAGATGTAAATCCCAAGTGACTCAGAGAATATAGTTGTGCCTCCCCGACAACGATGCGAGAAAATAGTCTTGATAACCCACAAGTGTAGGGGTCGCAACAGTTTTCGAGGGTAGAGTATTCAACCCAAATTTATTGATTCGACACAAGGGGAAGCCAAAGAATATTCTCAAGTATTAGCAGCTGAGTTGTCAATTCAACCACACCTGAAATATTAGTGTCTGCAAGCAAAGTTTTAGTAGCAAAGTAGTATGATAGCAACGGTGCCAGAAAAAGGTGTGTTGACGGCAGACTATTCCTAACTTGTTGTATCAATGGCGCCTAGAAAAGTCTTGCAGCAGGTAACAACAAAGTAGGAAGTAACAACAGTAGTGACAACAGTAGAAAGCAACAACATTAGAAAGTAACCGCAATAGTGACATCAGTAGCAAGTAACAGCAGTAGTGACAGCAGTAGCAACAGAGTAACAACAGTTGCAGCAAAGTAACATAGCAAGGACCAGTAGTAAAAGACTCGTAGGCATTGGATTGGTGATCGATGATTATGCCAGATGTGATTCATCATGTAACAACTATAACACGGAGAGATAAGTAACTAGCTCCCGTTCGTCAATCTCATGTAGGCATGTATTCCGTATGTAGTCATACGTGCTTAGGGAAAAGAACTTGCATGACATCTATTGTCCATCCCTCCCGTGGCAGCGGGGTCCTAATGGAAACTAAGGGATATTAAGGTTCTCCTTTTAATAGAGAACCGGAACAAAGCATTAGCACTTAGTGAATACATGAACTCCTCAACTATGGTCATCTCCGGGAGTGGTTCCGGCTATTGTCACTCTGGGGTTGCCAGGTCATAACACATAGCAGGTGACTACAACTTGCAAGATAGGATCTAAAACACACATATATTGGCGACAACATAATAGGTTCAGATATGAAATCATGGCACTCGGGCCCTAGTGACAAGCTTTAAGCATGGCAAAGTAGTAGCAACATCAATCTCACAACATAGTGGATACTACACTACTGGAAAACAGTAATTTGCCATCACCCAGTTCTTTGCCGTTTGCTGGCTGATGGCAAAGACCCTCTTTGCCGTCAGCTGACCTAAAGCGGACGGTAAAGGGCTCACTGATGGTAAAAAGAATATTTGCCATCTGCCAGGGCTTTGCCGTCTGCCTGCAGACGGCAAAGAGACCTAGGCAGACGGCAAAGAGGGAAGATGGGTCGCACTAGACCTTGGGCCTGGCCAGGTCCAACGGACGGGCCCTTTGCCGTCAGCCTGGCCTTTGCCATCTGCCGTTGGGCCCTTTGCCGTCCGCGGGTCGGCAAAGCTGACGGTCGTTATCCCCTAGCCCCTCGCTCCACTACCCCACTCCCCGCTCTGTCTCTCCTCCTTCAAACCGTCGTGCGCGCCTCCCTCCTGCACCACCGGCGGCCGGCCACCCCTGTGTTGCCCCCTACGCCGACCCGTGCGCCACCCCCTGCGCCGCCCCCTCACCTGCCCCCCACCGCCGCCACCACTGCCCCCCACCGCCGCCACCACTGCCCCCGCCGCCGCACAGCACCCCACCGCCGCCACCACTGCCCCCCACCGCCGCACTGCCCCCGGCGACGCCCCACTGCCCCGTCGCACCCGTCCTCCTCGCCGCCCCGACACCCCCGCCGGTGAGTCCCCCCATTTTTTTTTGTTTTTCCTTATTTTTATTTATGTTAAATTACTTAGATTATTTTTTTAGTTTATTAGGTTAGTTAGGCTAGTTAGTTAGGTTGTTAAATTAGTTTAGTTTAGGTTTAGTTAGGTTAGTTTCCTATTTAGTAAAGGCGAAAAGGAGAAGAAGAAGAAAGAGAAAGGAGAAGAAGAAGAAGGAGAAAGGAGAAGCAGGAGAAGGAGAAAGGAGAAGAAGAAGAAGGAGAAAGGAGAAGAAGAAGAAGGAGAAGAAGAAAAAAATAAGAAGAAGAAGGAAAAGGAAGGGAAGGATAAGAAAGAAGAAGAAGAAGAAGAAGAAGAAGAAGGAAAAGGAAGGGAAGGAGAAGAAGAAGAAGAAGAAGAAGGAAAAGGAAGGGAAGGAGAAGAAAGAAGAAGGAGAAGAAGAAGAAGGAGAAATAAGAAGAAGAAGAAGGAGAAAGGAGAAGAAAAATAAGAAGAAGAAGGAAAACAAGAAGAAGGAAAAGGAAGGGAAGGAGAAGAAAGAAGAAGAAGAAGAAGAAAAATAGGAGAGGAAGAGAAGAATAAGAGGAAAAAAGAAAAGGATAAGAAGAAGAAGGAGAAAGGAGAAGAAGAAGAAGGAGAAAGGAGAAGAAAAAAATAAGAAGAAGAAGGAAAAGAAGAAGGGGAGAATTGATTATCACCCCCCTGTTCGTGCGCCACCACAACATAAGCCCCCCTGTTTGCCTGGCACCCTTTTAACCCCCCCCCCCCCCCCCCCAGTTTTCACCATGCTGTAGCTGATGCCCCCTTTGCAATGTTTAACAGATTTCTCAATGGATAAATAACAAATGGGTACATCAATAGACAAAACTAGTTCACAGTTCACCTAATTTCTTCTTCTTTGGAGTCATCTTCTTCTTCTTCCCTTTTGCTGGAGACTTTGTTGGTGTAGCAGCAGCAAAAGTAGTTCATGGCAGCACAAACGAGTTCACAGTTCACTTAATTTCTTCTTTATTGGAGTCATCTTCTTCTTCTTTCCTTTTGCTGGAGACTTTGTTGGTGTAGCAGCAATGGGGCGGCTAGGGAAGGGAAGAGGCTTGCCTTACCTTGGAGCAGAAATGTAGATGCGGCGGCACGGGCAGCTGCGGCGGAGGCGAGGCGCAGCAGCGCTTGGGGTGGCTAGGTCAGGGAGGGGAACGAGCAGAGAAGGGGAGCAGCTTCTACCCAGCTCATGTGACTTATACTAGATGAGGGAGGGCAGTTTTGTCATTTTAGAAAATAACTAGACTAGTCTGTGGTATTATTTGCTTAATGTAGAGCTAATCAACTCAAAGGGGTCCATTAGCAACATCGTTAGCACAACTGGGGGGTTAAAAGGGAGCCAGGCAAACAGGGGGGCTTATGTTGTGGTGGTGCACGAACAGGGGGGTTAAAAGGACAAGGAAGAGAAGGAGAAGAAAGAAGAAGAAGAAGAAGGAAAAGGAAGGGAAGGAGAAGAAGAATAAGAAGAATAAGAAGAAGGAAAACAAAGGGAAGGAGAAGAAATAAGAAGGAGAAGAAGAAGAAGGAGAAAGAAGAAGACGAAGAAGGAGAAAGCAGAAGAAAAAAAAGAAGAAGAAGGAAAAGAAGAGAAGAAGGAGAAGGAGGAGGAGGAGGAGGAGAAGGCCAAGGACCTTCTAGTCCTTCTCCTCCTCCTCTTTCTCCTCCTTCTCCTCCTTCTTCTTGATTTCTTCTTATTCTCCTCCTCCTCCTCTTTCTTCTCCTCTTTCATATTATCCTTGCTTTAATTAACCCAACAATGACATAATTAGCCCATTTAGCTCCAAAATACCATAATAAGCTCAAAATGGCATAAGAACCTTGGTTAGCTCATGAATATTATATACTTAGCTTGTTTTCCTATAAAATGGGATAATTAGCCCATTTAGCTCCAAAAAGACATAATTAGGTAATTTAGCTCCAACAAGAGAAGAAGAGGAGAAGAAATAGGCAAAATGAGAAGAAAGAAGAAGAAGAAGAAGGAGAAGGAGGAGGAGGAGGAGGAGGAGGAGGAGGAGAAGGAGAAGGAGAAGGCCAAGGACCTTCTAGTCCTTCTCCTCCTCCTCCTTCTCCTCCTTCTTCTTGATTTCTTCTTCTTCTCCTCCTCCTCCTCTTTCTTCTCCTCTTTCATATTATCCTTGCTTTAATTTCCCCAACAATGACATAATTAGCCCATTTAGCTCCAAAATACCATAATAAGCTCGAAATGGCATAAGAACCTTGGTTAGCTCATGAATATTATATACTTAGCTTGTTTTCCTCTAAAATGGGATAATTAGCCCATTTAGCTCCAAAAAGACATAATTAGGTAATTTAGCTCCAACAAGAGGAGAAGAGGATAAGAAATAGGCAAAATGAAAAGAAAGAAGAAGAAGAAGAAAAAGAGAAGAAGGAGGAGGAGGAGGAGGAGGAGGAGGAGGAGAAGGCAAAGGACCTTCTAGTCCTTCTCCTCCTCCTCCTTCTCCTCCTTCTTCTTGATTTCTTCTTCTTCTCCTCCTCCTCCTCTTTCTTCTCCTCTTTCATATTATCCTTGCTTTAATTTCCCCAACAATGACATAATTAGCCCATTTAGCTCCAAAATACCATAATAAGCTCAAAATGGCATAAGAACCTTGGTTAGCTCATGAATATTATATACTTAGCTTGTTTTCCTCTAAAATGGGATAATTAGCCCATATAGCTCCAAAAAGACATAATTAGATAATTTACCTCCAACAAGAGGAGAAGAGGAGAATAAATAGTAAAAATGAAAAGAAAGAAAGAAGAAGAAGAAGAAGAGAAGCAGAGAAGAAACATACCTTCTTCTCCTTCTCCTTCTTCTCCTCCTCCACCTTCTCCTCCTTTTTGATTTCTTCTTCTTCTCCTCCTCCTCCTCTTTCTTCTCCTTTTTCATATTATCCTTGCTTTAATTTCCCCAACAATGACATAATTAGCCCATTTAGCTGCAAAATGCCATAATAACCTCAAAATGGCATAAGAACCTTGGTTAGCTCATGAATATTATATACTTAGCTTGTTTTCCTGTAAAATGACATAATTGGAATATTTGTGTTGATCGGGTGGATTTTCATGTGATAGTTGTCTTGTCACTGTGAGGTCTGCTGTGCGAAGACCTGCCCGTGCGTTGTACGAGTTCCGCCCCTGCATTCATGGGTCAGTACAAATTTCATCTCCTCCCCGCCCCTTCATTTACTATGGCTTGGTTTTTGGATGAAACTTTCTAGATTTAGGTAATTCAATTAATTTATCAGTATGCGTGACCAGTATGCGTCTCCCGTTCGAAAGGGATACATCTCTAAATATGCATGTCTTTGCATATTTATAACCGTCATCCTTTCAAATTGTCCAACATTATCCATGCACAGCCCGAGTATGTGTAGATTGGGTTTGTTTTCCCGTATGCTGTGCTCTGGATCCGATGCGGAATTTCGTCAGTGCCTCCCTGTTGTTCTCCGGATGCACATCCTCTCTGTTTATTGCGGAGACGTGTATCAGGAGAACAACGGGGAGGTGTTGCCGAAATTTTGCGTTGGATCCGGAGCAGAGCATGGGAAAAAGAACCCAATCTACACATACTCGGGTGGGATTAGGACCTATCTTTACCTATTAGCGTGTAGGTTGCCTGGACGTAATAAAAATGTCGAACCTGATTAACCGATGAATATAAATGCTAAATTATATATAAATATATTTCTTCTGTCTTTAGTAGCTACGCAAGATGAGTGATCGTGCGTGGATGTATACCGGTCACCCTGGTCAGAAAGAGATGATGAAAGAATGGTTTGGAAAAACAAAGGAATTTGTGAAAGCCGCATTCGCAAATGGCCAGGAAAGAAACTATTGCCCCTGTCCTGGATGCGACAACTATAAAAAGACGATAGAGGCTGTAATGATTAAACACCTGCAGAGGAGGGGTTTTAAGCATAATTATACGGTGTGGACATTTCATGGTGAGTCTATACAACGCGCAAGATCTGAGGTGGTCCGTCGTCGCACGGACGAGCATGGTACCGGGATCGAAGACATGGTGCAAGACTTTGATGATGCTCGGGATTCGGAAGATGAGATGGAGGAATCTGCAAAGGTCTTTTATGAAACGTTGGAGTCTTCAAAACGTCCTCTCCATGAGCACACTGAGCTCTGTTAGCCGGATGCAATTGCACAAGTAATGGCTCTGAAGGCTCAGTTCAACTTGGGAAGAGAATGCTACGACGCGATGATGACACTATTTGGACGTTTCCTACCCAAAGGCCATGTCATGCCTGCAAACCTTTACCAGTCGGACAAAATACTTCGTGTACTTAAGATGCCCTATGAGAAGATAGATGCATGTGAGAAAGGATGTGTCTTATTTAGGAAGGAGTATGCACACTTGGACTATTGTCCCAATTGCGAGTCTTGCAGGTATCTTGTGGTAGACAACGGTATGGGTGAGAAGAGGCAGACCAAAATCACAGTTAGTGTTCTTGGTATATGCCAATCGTACCAAGACTTCAACGTCTTTTCATGGTCGAAGAGACAGCCAGACAGATGACATGGCACAAATTGGGCAAAAGAACCAAACTAGATGTGGATGGGAATAAGATGATGGTACACACATCGGATGGGGAAGCGTGGAAACATTTCGATGGATTGCATCAGGATAAAGCGGCAGATCCAAGGAATCCTCGAGTCTGTGCCGCCACGGATGGTTTTAATCCCTTCGGCATGACGGCAACCCAATACAGTTGTTGGCCTGTATTTTTCATTCCACTCAATCTCCCCCGCGGGCAGATTATGCAAATAAAGAACATATTTCTGACGTTGATAATTCCAGGGCCCAATTATCCGGGGAAGAATATGAATGTGTACCTGCAACCGCTTAAGGATGAATTGGAAGAAGCTTGGGAAAATGGGGTCAAGACATACGATGCCGCTAGAAAAGAAAACTTCAAAATGCATGTGTGCTACATGTACTGTATGCATGACTTGCCAGCGTATGCGCTATTCTCTGGATGGTGTGTGCATGGAAGGTTCCCGTGCCCCCAATGCAAGGCAGCTCTTCAGTTTCATTGGTTGCAGGAGGGTCGGAAGTATTCTTGCTTTGACTTGCATAGACAGTTCCTGGATCCTGACCATCAGTTCAGAAAAGACAAGAAGAAATTTACCAAAGGTAATGTTGTCAAAAACATGGTACCACCTACGTTCACAGGCCAACAGATCCTGGATCAGTTAAATGCCCTCGAGCCTGATCCAGAGCGTCCAGGGTATTTCAAGGGGTATAATTCAAAACACGCCTGGACTCACAAGCCATGCTTCTCGGATCTGCCTTACTTCAAAGACCTCCTTCTTCCACACAATATCGACATGATGCACAGTGAAAATAATATCGGAGAGGCTATTTTTGGTACATTGTTCGACATAGATGGGAAGACAAAGGATAATATTAAGGCTAGAGTCGATCAAGAGACACTATGTCATAGACCGTTACAAAACATGCGAGAAGGCAAAGGAAAGCAGAAGTGGTCGAAGCCAAAGGCCTGGTTCAATCTTGGAAGGCCAGCTATGAGGGAAATTATCTTGTGGGTCAAAATGCACTTGATGTTCCCCGATGGGTATGCATCGAATCTAAAGAGGGAGCGAGTCTTGAAAAATTAAAAATCTTTGGTCTCAAGAGTCATGATTGGCACATATGGCTAGAGCGGGTAATGCCGGTGATGTTACGTGGCTTTATTCCTGAGGATGAATGGCTAGTACTGGCGGAGCTGAGCTATTTATTCCGTGTTCTTTGTGTGAAAGAATTGTCGCCTGGCGTGGTAGAAGACATGGAGGAGTTTGCACCGGAGTTGTTGTGCAAGTTAGAGAAGATCTTTCCACTAGGCTTCTTTAATCCAATGCAGCATTTGATTTTACATCTACCGACCGAGGCAAGATTGGGTGGGCCGGTGCAAGATCGTTGGTGCTATGCAACTGAGAGGATGCAGAAGACCCTTCGAGCTAAATGTAAAAGTAAGCGTAGAATTGAAGCATCGATGGCTAAGGCATTCATTACTAAGGAGGTGGCAAACTTTGTGACAGCACACTACGAAGCGAAAAATCATCATTTGCATAATCCGAAGCCTCGACACAATGATGCAGACCCTAAAAAAGGTGGGTCCAACCTCAGCCTATTCAAAGGGAAGCTCGCACCAGCCGGTGCTTCGAAACCAATAACGTTGGATGTCGAAGAATGGCGGAACATTTCGTTGTATATCTTCAACAACCTAACAGAAGTGCGGCCATACATCGAGTGAGTTCTCAGCACATTTTCCCGTAACTTCTAATTCATTTGAACTGCTCTTATTCCCGGATATTTCAAACAGCCGTTACATCGTCAAATTCTTGGATGGAGCAGTGATCGAAAATTATTCCGTAGAAGAGTATGAGCTTCTGTCAAAGACAGGAGGCGGCTATCCCGGTTTCATCTCTTGGTTCAAACAAACGGTAATTATCAATAATGGACCATTTCATTCTTGGTCTAACTTGCGGCTAATGCAACAACCGTTTCGTATTAAACTTGTAGGCTAATTCAGAGTCTATGGACGCCGAATTGAGACAAGTCGCTAATGGTTTTGACTATAAGGTCCGTTCATTTGAGAAATACAACATCAACGGGTATCTCTTTCGTAGCTTTGGCAAAGAGCTATCTATGCCCGACCGGAAATCTACAAATTGTGGTGTCTCTGCTATCGGCAAAGGTGTTATCGAGTATTATGGAAGAGTTGAAGTAATTTATGAACTTCAATTCTATGGTGAAAACCCACCGAACGTCGTAGTCTTCAAATGTTATTGGTTCCAACCGAAAAAGACTAGAAGGACTCATGAACATATAGGACTAGTCGAAATCAATCCAAACACCCATTTAGATGTTCCCGATGTCTATATTACGGCTCAACAAGCGACCCAAGTTTTCTATCTACCGTGGGCATGCCAAACAGATAAGAATCTGGAAGGGTGGTATGTTGTTTATGAAGTGCCGCCACATGTCAGACCACCTCTCCCAAATGAACAGGATTATGAACCTCACATTAACCCAGACACATATGATGGAGTATTCTTCCCAGAAACACGTCTTTCCAAGAAACGTTTCAAGAACCGCCGTGCTTCACCCAAGAACATGGAAGTAGACAGCGACAATGAATCCGACTCCAGCCTTGAGCCGGAACCAGAAGACCTGGAACTCGTAGAGGTTACTGATGCGGATGATCTGTCAATGCTTCAACGACTAACGGAAGGCCTTTCACAACTTCACGCCGTTGAACCCGACGAGCACGTCATTCATGAAGACATGCGTGATAGTGATGATGATGATGCATTTATTGATGATGATTATTAGTTTGTAAGATTCACAACTTAAATTATATATTTTGTATCTTTATTATTCATGTACATATTATTATTCATGTCAGTTATTCAATTTTTTTATGTTGTACTAATTTCTTTTAATCTCTATCATGGCAGGTCACCAGGTGTGGAAAGATGGTGGGCGCTGGTCCACAGCGCTCCACGGGTTTTTTCCAGGCGCCCCGCACGAGGGGTTGCACTTCCCTTCCACCCCTATCTCTCCGTAGAGCCTTGGCAGACAGTCTGTCGACACCACCCGTGGGTTCTTCTTCGTCGGCGGCATTGCCCACTCGGAGAGGTGCTGGTCGGGTAGGGAAGAAGGGGAAGGGTACAGGGAGAGGTGGTGGCCGCGGAAGATCCAGGAGGACTGTTGAGCCATCCTCGCCACCACCACTAGCTCATTCACACGAGCATAGGACTACTATGGTCGACCCATTTGCGGAGGAGGCTACGGGGACTCCGGTCCAGGAGCCTGGTGTTGACGGGCATTCGTCGCATGAGACTCAGGTCCAGGAGCAGCCTCGGGTCGAGGTGCATTCGGCCCAGGAGCAGCCGGAGGAGACTACGGTTCCGGAGGCTTCACCCGACTTGGAGAGGCCCGGATGGGAGACCTGGCCGGATCGTACTGAGTTGCCGGATTGGACTAAGGGTCCGGGTGGCTCAGGGGGCGGGGATGGCGGGGATGAGCTTACAGATAGTGAGGGCGATGTGCAGGTGGACGGGGCCACCGTGTACAAGCGTGGTAGTACACGTCTCCCGGTCGCCCCGGCTACCCGCGAGCAGAGGCCGGTGATTAAACCTGAAGGAGATAGGTAAGTACATTTACCTTTTTTTAGCTTTTGCCTTCAAGTTTGTTCAAATATCTAATGCGTTGACCTTATCATACTGCAGGGGATGGGTACACCCTCTTGGAGTCCGTAGGCCGAACTCCGTCCTTGGTGTGCTTTGCCGGACAAATTTCCCGGGGTTTGTCACGTTGCCTGGTGAGGGTCAGGTTCCTACACTTGGATTTACCTGGGAGCACTACCAGGCTGCGCAGGCCCCGCCGGAGGAGATTATAGATGGTGTCTTGTGCCACAAGAGGGCCGAGATGGTGATCAAGAGCTTTTGGGTAAATTATCCTTTTACAGAATCTAAAATTAATAATATAGCTAATTATTATACTAATCGGTGTTTTCACGTTTGATTGCATACCTTCTATAGGTGTGAGGATGGATATGAGGAGGAGGCGGCCAGGGTTCTCGAGGCCGAGTGTAGGCGGTTACTACAGAACTTGCGCCACGAGGCTCGGCCGCCGGCTATTCGAGATTACTACGCCATGCGTGGTATTAAGAAGCAAAAGAAGGATTGCCGCGGAAAGTTTCTGAAGAAGGAGCAATACATGAAGGTAATTACCTATTCTTAAGTCCTCCTACGTAGTTTTCTTGATTTCATTCATAGGCGTAGCGCTGAAAATTCTTTCTAATAACTTACAGGTGCCCCCGAGATGGTGTGCGGATAAGATGGATTGTTGGGAGGCGTTGGTTGATGAGTGGTGCACAGGTAGCTGGCGATCCGTCCACGAGAATGTGAAGGATCGGCGTAGCCAAATGGTTGGTGTGCCACACCATCAAGGCAGCGCCAACTTACTTCAGTTTGGACGAAACTGGGTATGTGATTTGCTTCATGATTCATGCAATTCATTCTTGATGCTAATATTTTGTTCCTCTTTTTTAGGCGCATCACAATAAGACTGAGATGCCACACTTGTACGACCTTTATGGCATGGCCCATACTGCCTCGTACAAGAAGGCGAAGGCATTCTCTGAGTCTCACCTAGATGATCCCAATAACTTCACCAACATATCATCCCACCAGAAGCTTGTGGCATACAGGGACGCGGGGAATGCTATGAAAGGGGATGACTTTAACCCTAGCCAGGAACCTTTGGATCCAGAGCTGGTGATGATATCTGGTGGTGGGAGGCCCCATGGGTCGATAGCCATTGGAGATGGGATAATTCATTGTACACTCACTCTTCCGGAGATCAAGGCGCGCCAGTCGAGCAGCTGTCCTGAGATAACGCGTCGTCCACGGCCAGTCGAACTTGCCATCGAGGTTAGTTGTACGTACTAAGAACACTTTCATCCATTTCATTATGTGTGTCACCATAGATCATTACTGTGGTAACGAGGAATGGTGTTTCAGACTGCTCTTCAAAAAGAGAGAGCGGCAAACTAGACTGCTCTTGAGAAAGAGAGATTGGCAAGCGAGGCTGCTCTTCAGACTGCTCTTGATGAGAGGGACCAGACAACGACACGATTGCTTGAGGAGGAGAGGGCCCAGAATGAGGCGGGTCAACGGGCCCTGTATGAGCTTTTTGTGGTATGTTTTTTTTCACATTAGCCAAATCATGTGTATAATGTCCGTTTCAATACTAACTAATACGACCCACTCTTCAGGATCTGTGTGAGAAGAGCGGTCAAGTCCCTCCGCCGATGCCCGTCTTCTCTTCGATTGGCACGGTGAGTTTCATTATAAACTAGTATTAATAATTGATTGTCATCATGCTAACTCAGACATTGCAAAATATCTTTTCTGCAGAATAACTCCCGAGCGGCATCGCACGACCCTTCTCCAGGGCAACCGTCTCCAAACGAAGCCGGCGCGAGCAACCGTGGTGTTTCTCCTCCTTAATGACCACTACGGTAAGTTTCTCCTCCAAACTTAGCTTGTTTTCCTCTAAAATGAGATAATTAGCCCATTTACCTCCAAGAAGACATAATTAGGTAATTTAGCTCCAACAAGAGGAGAAGAAATAGGCAAAATGAAAAGAAAGAAGAAGAAGAAGAAGAGAAGAAGGAGAAGGAGGAGAAGGAGGAGGAGGAGGAGGAGGAGAAGGAGGAGAAGGCCAAGGACCTTCTAGTCCTCCTCCTCCTCCTCCTATTCATCCTTCTCCTCCTTCTTGATTTCTTCTTCTTCTCCTCCTCCTCCTATTTCTTAACCTCTTTCATATTATCCTTGCTTTAATTCCCCCAACAATGACATAATTAGCCCATTTAGCTCCAAAATGCCATAATAACCTCAAAATGGCATAAGAACCTTGGTAAGCTCATGAATATTATATACTTAGCTTGTTTTCCTCTAAAATGGGATAATTAGCCCATTTAGCTCCAAAAAGACATAATTAGGTAATTTAGCTCCAACAAGAGGAGAAGAGCAGAAGAAATAGGTAAAATGAAAAGAAAGAAGAAGAATAAGAATAAGAGAAGGAGGAGGAGGAGAAGGCCAAGGACCTTCTAGTCCTTCTCCTCCTCCTCCTTCTCCTCCTTCTCCTCCTTCTTCTTGATTTCTTCTTCTTCTCCTCCTCCTCCTATTTCTTCTCCTCTTTCATATTATCCTTCCTTTAATTTCCCCAACAATGACATAATTAGCCCATTTAGCTCCAAAATACCATAATAATCTCAAAATAGCATAAGAACCTTGGTTAGCTCATGAATATTATATACTTAGCTTGTTTTCCTCTAAAATGGGATAATTAGCCCATTTAGCTCAAACATGACATAATTAGGTAATTTAGCTCCAACAAGAGGAGAAGAGGAGAATAAGTAGGCAAAATGAAAAGAAAGAAGAAGAATAAGAAGAAGAAGAGAAGAAGGAGAAGTAGGAGGAGTAGGAGAAGGCCAAGGACCTTCTAGTCCTTCTCCTCCTCCTCCTCCTCCTCCTCCTCCTTATTCTTGATTTCTTCTTCTTCTCCTCCTCCTCCTCTTTCTTCTCCTCTTTCATATTATCCTTGCTTTAATTTCCCCAACAATGATATAATTAGCCCATTTAGCTCCAAAATACCATAATAAGCTCAAAATGGCATAAGAACCTTGGTTAGCTCATGAATATTATATACTTAGTTTGTTTTCCTCTAAAATGGGATAATTAGCCCATTTAGCTCAAAAAAGACATAGTTAGGTAATTTAGCTCCAACAAGAGGAGAAGAGGAGAAGAAATAGGCAAAATGAACAGAGAGAAGAAGAAGAGGAAGAAGAAGAGAAGAAGGAGAAGGAGGAGGAGGAGAAAGCCAAGGACCTTCTAGTCCTTCTCCTCCTCCTCCTTCTCCTCCTTCTCCTCCTTCTTCTTGATTTCTTCTTCTTCTCCTCCTCCTCCTATTTCTTCTCCTCTTTCATATTATCCTTGCTTTAATTTCCCCAACAATGACATAATTAGCACGTTTAGCTCCAAAATACCATAATAAGCTCAAAATGGCATAAGAACCTTGCTTAGCTCATGATTATTATATACTTAGCTTGTTTTCCTCTAAAATGGGATAATTAGCCCATTTAGCTCCAAAATGACATAATTATGTAATTTAGCTCCAACAAGAGGAGAAGAGGAGAACAAATAGGAAAAATGAAAAGAAAGAAGAAGAAGAAGAAGAGGAAGAGAAGGAGGAGGAGGAGGAGGAGGAGGAGGAGAAGGCCAAGGACCTTCTAGTCCTTCTCCTCGTTCTCCTCCTCCTCCTATTTCTTCTTGATTTCTTCTTCTTCTCCTCCTCCTCCTATTTATTATCCTCTTTCATATTATCCTTGCTTTAATTTCCTCAACAATGACATAATTAGCCCATTTAGCTCCAAAATACCATAATAAGCTCAAAATGGCATAAGAACCTTGGTTAGCTCATGAATATTATATACTTAGCTTGTTTTCCTCTAAAATGGGAGAATTAGCCCATTTAGCTCAAAAAAAACATAATTAGGTAATTTCCCCAACAATGACATAATTAGCTCATTTTGCTCCAAAATACCATAATAAGCTCAAAATGGCATAAGACATAATTAGGTAATTGAGCTCCAACAAGAGGTGAAGAGGAGAATAAATAGGCAAAATGAAAAGGAAGAAGAAGAAGAAGAAGAAGAAGAAGAGAAGAAGGAGAAGGAGGAGGAGGAGGAGAAGGCCAAGGACCTTCTAGTCCTTCTCCTCCTCCTCCTTCTCCTCCTTCTCCTCCTTCTTCTTGATTTATTTTCTTCTCCTCCTCCTCCTCTTTCTTCTCCTCTTTCATATTATCCTTGCTTTAATTTCCCCAACAATGACATAATTAGCCCATTTTGCTCCAAAATACCATAATAAGCTCAAAATGGCATAAGAACCTTGGTTAGCTCATGATTATTATATACTTAGCTTGTTTTCCTCTAAAATGGGATAATTAGCCCATTTAGCTCCAAAAATACATAATTAGGTAATTTAGCTCCAACAAGAGGAGAAGAGGATAAGAAATAACCAAGGTTGGGATAATTAGCCCATTTAGCTCAAAAAGACATAATTAGGTAATTTAGCTCCAACAAGAAGAGAAGAGGAGAAGAAATAGGCAAAATGAAAAGAGAGAAGAAGAAGAGGAAGAAGAAGAGAAGAAGGAGAAGGAGGAGGAGGAGGAGGAGGAGAAAGCCAAGGACCTTCTAGTCCTTCTCCTCCTCCTCCTTCTCCTCCTTCTCCTCCTTCTTCTTGATTTCTTCTTCTTCTCCTCCTCCTCCTCTTTCTTCTCCTCTTTAATATTATCCTTGCTTTAATTTCCCCAACAATGACATAATTAGCCCGTTTAGCTCCAAAATACCATAATAAGCTCAAAATGGCATAAGAACCTTGGTTAGCTCATGAATATTATATACTTAGCTTGTTTTCCTCTAAAATTGGATAATTAGCCCATTTAGCTCCAAAAAGACATAATTAGGTAACTTAATTCCAACAAGAGGAGAACAGGAGAAGAAATAGGCAAAATGAGAAGAAAGAAGAAGAAGAAGAAGAAGTAGAAGAGAAGGAGGAGAAGGAGGAGGAGGAGGAGGAGAAGGCCAAGGACCTTCTAGTTCTTCTCCTCCTCCTCCTCTCCTTATCCTCCTTCTTGATTTATTCTTCTTCTCCTCCTCCTCCTCTTTCTTATCCTCTTTCATATTATCCTTGCTTTAATTTCCCCAACAATGACATAATTAGCCCATTTAGAACCAAAATACCATAATAAGCTCAAAATAGCATAAGAACCTTGGTTAGCTCATGAATATTATATACTTCGCTTGTTTTCCTCCAAAATGGTATAATTAGCCCATTTAGCTCAAACAAGACATAATTAGGTAATTTAGCTCCAACAACAGGAGAAGAGGAGAAGAAATAGGCAAAATGAAAAGAAAGAAGAAGAAGAAGAAGAAGAAGAAGAGAATAAGGAGAAGGAGGAGGAGGAGGAGGAGGAGGAGAAGGCCAAGGACCTTCTAGTCCTTCTCCTCGTCCTCCTTCTCCTACTTCTTCTTGATTTCTTCTTCTTCTCCTCCTCCTCCTCTTTCTTCTCCTCTTTTATATTATCCTAGCTTTAATTTCCCCAACAATGACATAATTAGCCCATTTAGCTCCAAAATACCATACTAAGGTCAAAATGGCATAAGAACCTTGGTTTGCTCATGAATATTACATACTTAGCTTGTTTTCCTCTCAAATGGGATAATTAGCCCATTTAGCTCCGAAAAGACATCATTACGTAATTTAGCTCCCACAAGTGGACAAGAGGAGAAGAAATAGGCAAAATGAAAAGAAAGAATAAAAAGAAGAAGAAGAAGAAGACAAGGAGGAGAAGGAGGAGGAGGAGCAGGAGGAGGAGGAGAAGGCCAAGGACCTTCTAGTCCTTCTCTTCCTCCTCCTTCTCCTCCTTCTCCTCCTTGTTCTTGATTTCTTCTTCTTCTCCTCCTCCTCCTCTTTCTTCTCCTCTTTCATATTATCGTTGCTTTAATTTCCCTAACAATGACATAATTAGCCCATTTAGCTCCAAAATACCATAATAAGCTCAAAATGGCATAACAACCTTGGTTAGCTCATGAATATTATATACTTAACTTGTTTTCCTCTAAAATGGGATAATTAGCCCATTTATCTCAAAAAAGACATAATTAGGTAATTTAGCTCCAACAAGAGGAGAAGAGGAGAAGAAATAGGCAAAATGAAAAGAAAGAAGAAGAAGAAGAAGAAGAGAAGAAGGAGAAGGAGGAAGAGGAGGAGGAGGAGGAGGAGAAGGCCAAGGACCTTCTAGTCCTTCTCCTCCTCCTCCTTCTCCTCCTTCTCCTCCTTCTTCTTGATTTCTTCTTCTTATCCGCCTCCTCCTCTTTCTTATCCTCTTTAATATTATCCTTGCTTTAATTTCCCCAACAATGACATAATTAGCCCATTTAGCTCCAAAATACCATAATAAGCTCAAAATGGCATAAGAACCTTGGTTAGCTCATGAATATTATATACTTAGCTTGTTTTCCTCTAAAATTGGATAATTAGCCTATTTAGCTCCAAAAAGACATAATTAGGTAATTTAACTCCAACAACAGGAGCAGAGGAGAAGAAATAGGCAAAATGAAAAGAAAGAAGAAGAAGAAGAAGAAGAGAAGAAGGAGAAGGAGGAGGAGGAGAAGGCCAAGGACCTTCTAGTCCTTCTCCTCCTCCTCCTTCTCCTCCTTCTCCTCCTTCTTCTTGATTTCTTCTTCTTCTCCTCCTCCTCCTCTTTCTTCTCCTCTTTAATATTATCCTTGCTTTAATTTCCCCAACAATGACATAATTAGCCCGTTTAGCTCCAAAATACCATAATAAGCTCAAAATGGCATAAGAACCTTGGTTAGCTCATGAATATTATATACTTAGCTTGTTTTCCTCTAAAATTGGATAATTAGCCCATTTAGCTCCAAAAAGACATAATTAGGTAACTTAATTCCAACAAGAGGAGAACAGGAGAAGAAATAGGCAAAATGAGAAGAAAGAAGAATAAGAAGAAGAAGTAGAAGAGAAGGAGGAGAAGGAGGAGGAGGAGGAGGAGGAGGAGGAGGAGGAGAATGCCAAGGACCTTCTAGTCCTTCTCCTCCTCCTCCTTCTCCTCCTTCTCCTCCTTCTTCTTGATTTCTTCTTCTTCTCCTCCTCCTCCTCTTTCTTCTCCTCTTTCATATTATCCTTGCTTCAATTTCCCCAACAATGACATAATTAGCCCATTTAGCTCCAAAATACCATCATAAGCTCGAAATGGCATAAGAACCTTGGTTAACTCTTGAATACTATATACTTAGCTTGTTTTCCTCTAAAATGGGATAATTAGCCCATTTAGCTCAAAAAAGACATAATTAGGTAATTTAGCTCCCACAAGAGGAAAAGAGGAGAAGAAATAGGCCAAATGAAAAGAAAAAAGAAGAAGAAGAAGAAGAAGAAGAAGAAGAAGAAGAAGAGAAGAAGGAGAAGGAGGAGGAGGAGGAGGAGGAGAAGGCCAAGGACCTTCTAGTCCTTCTCCTCCTCCTCCTTCTCCTCCTTCTTCTTGATTTCTTCTTATTCTCCTCCTCCTCCTCTTTCTTCTCCTATTTCATATTATCCTTGCTTTAATTTCCCCAACAATGACATAATTAGCTCATTTTGCTCCAAAATACCATAATAAGCTCAAAATGGCATAAGACATAATTAGGTAATTGAGCTCCAACAAGAGGTGAAGAGGAGAATAAATAGGTAAAATGAAAAGAAAGAAGAAGAAGAAGAAGAAGAAGAAGAGAAGGAGGAGAAGGAGGAGGAGGAGGAGGAGGAGAAGGCCAAGGAGCTTCTAGTCCTTCTCCTCCTCCTCCATCTTCTTGATTTCTTCTTCTTCTCCTCCTCCTCCTCTTTCTTACCCTCTTTTATATTATCCTTGTTTTAATTTCCTCAACAATGACATAATTAGCCCATTTAGCTCCAAAATACCATAATAAGCTCAAAATGGCATCAGAACCTTGGTTAGCTCATGAATATTATATACTTAGCTTCTTTTCCTCTAAAATGGGACAATTAGCCCATTTAGCTCTAAAAATACATAATTAGGTAATTTGGCTCCAACAAGAGGAGAAGTGCAAAATAAATAGGCAAAATGAAAAGAAAGAAAAGGAAGAAGAATAAGAAGAGAAGAAGGAGGAGGATGAGGAGGAGAAGGCCAAGGACCTTCTAGTCCTTCTCCTCCTCCTCCTTCTCCTCCTTCTTCTTGATTTCTTCTTCTTCTCCTCCTCCTCCTCTTTCTTCTCCTCTTTCATATTATCATTGCTTTAATTTCCCCAAGAATGACATAATTAGCCCATTTAGCTCCAAAATACCATCATAACCTCAAAATGGCATAAGAACCTTGGTTAGCTCATGAATATTATATACTTAGCTTGTTTTCCTCTAAAATGGGATAATTAGCCCATTTAGCTCAAAAAAGACATAATTAGGTAATTTAGCTCCAACAAGAGGAGAATAGGAGAAGAAATAGGCAAAATGAAAAGAAAAAAGAAGAAGAAGAAGAAGAAGAGAAGAAGGAGGAGGAGGAGGAGGAGGAGGAGAAGGCCAAGGACCTTCTAGTCCTTCTCCTCCTCCTCCTTCTCCTCCTTCTTCTTGATTTCTTATTATTCTCCTCATCCTCCTCTTTCTTCTCCTCTTTCATATTATCCTTGCTTTAATTTCCCCAACAATGACATAATTAGCCCATTTTGCTCCAAAATACCATAATAAGCTCAAAATGGCATAAGAACCTTGGTTAGCTCATGAATATTATATACTTAGCTTGTTTTCCTCTAAAATTGGATAATTAGCCCATTTAGCTCCAAAAATACATAATTAGGTAATTTAGCTCCAACAATAGGAGAAGAGGAGAAGAAATAGGCAAAATGAAAAGAAAGAAGAAGAAGAAGAAGAAGAAGAAGAAGAGAAGGAGGAGGAGGAGGAGAAGGCCAAGGACCTTCTAGTCCTTCTCCTCCTCCTCCTTCTCCTTCTCCTCCTTCTTGATTTCTTCTTATTCTCCTCCTCCTCCTATTTATTATCCTCTTTCATATTATCCTTGCTTTAATTTCCTCAACAATGACATAATTAGCCCATTTAGCTCCAAAATACCATAATAAGCTCAAAATGGCATAAGAACCTTGGTTAGCTCATGAATATTATATACTTAGCTTGTTTTCCTCTAAAATGGGAGAATTAGCCCATTTAGCTAAAAAAACATAATTAGGTGATTTAGCTCCAACAAGAGGAGAAGAGGAAAATAAATAGGCAAAATGAAAAGAAAGAAGAAGAAGAAGAAGAAGAAGAGAAGAAGGAGAAGGAGGAGGAGGAGGAGAAGGCCAAGGACCTTCTAGTCCTTCTCCTCCTCCTCCTTCTCCTCCTTCTCCTCCTTCTTCTTGATTTCTTTTCTTCTCCTCCTTCTCCTCTTTCTTCTCCTCTTTCATATTATCCTTGCTTTAATTTCCCCAACAATGACATAATTAGCCCATTTTGCTCCAAAATACCATAATAAGCTCAAAATGGCATAAGAACCTTGGTTAGCTCATGAATATTATATACTTAGCTTGTTTTCCTCTAAAATGGGATAATTAGCCCATTTAGCTCCAAAAATACATAATTAGGTAATTTAGCTCCAACAAGAGGAGAAGAGGATAAGAAATAGGCAAAATGAAAAGAAAGAAGAATAAGAACAAGAAGAAGAGAAGGAGGAGAAGGAGGAGGAGGAGGAGACGGCCAAGGACCTTCTAGTCCTTCTCCTCCTTCTCCTCCTTCTTCTTGATTTCTTCTTCTTCTCCTCCTCCTCCTCTTTCTTATCCTCTTTCATATTATCCTTGTTTTAATTTCCCCAACAATGACATAATTAGCCCATTTAGCTCCAAAATACCATAATAAGCTCAAAATGGCATAAGAACCTTGGTAAGCTCATGAATATTATATACTTAGCTTGTTTTCCTCTAAAATGGGATAATTAGCCCATTTAGCTCAAAAAAGACATAATTAGGTAATTTAGCTCCAACAAGAGGAGAATAGGAGAAGAAATAGGCAAAAGAAAAGAAAAAAGAAGAAGAAGAAGAAGAAGAAGAAGAGAAGAAGGAGGAGGAGGAGGAGGAGGAGAAGGCCAAGGACCTTCTAGTCCTTCTCCTCCTCCTCCTTCTCCTCCTTCTTCTTGATTTCTTATTATTCTCCTCATCCTCCTCTTTCTTCTCCTCTTTCATATTATCCTTGCTTTAATTTCCCCAACAATGACATAATTAGCCCATTTTGCTCCAAAATACCATAATAAGCTCAAAATGGCATAAGAACCTTGGTTAGCTCATGAATATTATATACTTAGCTTGTTTTCCTCTAAAATTGGATAATTAGCCCATTTAGCTCCAAAAAGACATAATTAGGTAATTTAGCTCCAACAAGAGGAGAAGAGGAGAAGAAATAGGCAAAATGAAAAGAAAGAAGAAGAAGAAGAAGAAGAAGAAGAAGAAGAAGAAGAGAAGGATTAGAAGGAGGAGGAGGAGGAGGAGA
The DNA here is from genome assembly GCF_904849725.1 of Hordeum vulgare subsp. vulgare. NCBI lineage: Eukaryota > Viridiplantae > Streptophyta > Magnoliopsida > Poales > Poaceae > Hordeum > Hordeum vulgare. Next base: position 69,915,654 of record NC_058518.1, read on the forward strand.
AGGCCAAGGACCTTCTAGTCCTTCTCCTCCTCCTCCTTCTCCTCCTTCTCCTCCTTCTTCTTGATTTCTTCTTATTCTCCTCCTCCTCCTATTTATTATCCTCTTTCATATTATCCTTGCTTTAATTTCCTCAACAATGACATAATTAGCCCATTTAGCTCCAAAATACCATAATAAGCTCAAAATGGCATAAGAACCTTGGTTAGCTCATGAATATTATATACTTAGCTTGTTTTCCTCTAAAATGGGAGAATTAGCCCATTTAGCTCAAAAAAACATAATTAGGTAATTTAGCTCCAACAAGAGGAGAAGAGGAAAATAAATAGGCAAAATGAAAAGAAAGAAGAAGAAGAAGAAGAAGAAGAGAAGAAGGAGAAGGAGGAGGAGGAGGAGAAGGCCAAGGACCTTCTAGTCCTTCTCCTCCTCCTCCTTCTCCTCCTTCTCCTCCTTCTTCTTGATTTCTTTTCTTCTCCTCCTCCTCCTCTTTCTTCTCCTCTTTCATATTATCCTTGCTTTAATTTCCCCAACAATGACATAATTAGCCCATTTTGCTCCAAAATACCATAATAAGCTCAAAATGGCATAAGAACCTTGGTTAGCTCATGAATATTATATACTTAGCTTGTTTTCCCTAAAATGGGATAATTAGCCCATTTAGCTCCAAAAATACATAATTAGTTAATTTAGCTCCAACAAGAGGTGAAGAGGATAAGAAATAGGCAAAATGAAAAGAAAGAAGAATAAGAACAAGAAGAAGAGAAGGAGGAGAAGGAGGAGGAGCAGGAGACGGCCAAGGACCTTCTAGTCCTTCTCCTCCTTCTCTTCCTTCTTCTTGATTTCTTCTTCTTCTCCTCCTCGTCCTCTTTCTTCTCCTCTTTCATATTATCCTTGCTTTAATTTCCCCAACAATGACATAATTAGCCCATTTAGCTGCAAAATACCATAATAAGCTCAAAATGGCATAAGAACCTTGGTCAGCTCATGAATATTATATACTTAGCTTGTTTTCCTCTAAAATGGGATAATTAGCCCATTTAGCTACAAAAACACATAACTAGGTAATTTAGCTCCAACAAGAGGAGAAGAGGAGAAGAAATAGGCAAAAAGAAAAGAAAGAAGAAGAATAAGAAGAAGAAGAGAAGAAGGAGAAGGAGGAGGAGGAGGAGGAGGAGGAGAAGGCCAAGGACCTTCTAGTCCTTCTCGTCCTCCTCCTCCTCCTCCTTCTCCTGCTTCTTCTTGATTTCTTCTTCTTCTCCTCCTCGTCCTCGTTCTTCTACTCTTTCATATTATCTTTGCTTTAATTTCCCCAACAATGACATAATTAGCCCATTTAGCTCCAAAATACCATAATAAGCTCAAAATGGCATAAGGACCTTGGTTAGCTCATCAATATTATATACTTAGATTGTTTTCCTCTAAAATGGGATAATTGGCCCATTTATCTCCAAAAAGATATAATTAGGTAATTTAGCTTCAATAAGAGGAGAAGAGGAGAAGAAATAGGCAAAATGAAAAGAAAGAAGAAGAAGAAGAAGAAGGAGGAGAAGGAGGAGAAGGAGAAGGAGGAGGAGGAGGAGGAGGAGAAGGCCAAGGACCTTCTAGTCCTTCTCCTCCTCCTCCTTCTCCTCCTTCTCCTTCTTCTTGATTTCTTCTTCTTCTTCTCCTCCTCCTCCTCTTTCTTCTCCTCTTTCATATTATCCTTGCTTTAATTTCCCCATTAATGACATAATTAGCCCATTTAGCTCCAAAATACCATAATAATCTCAAAATGGCATAAGAACCTTGGTTAGCTCATGAATATTATATACTTAGCTAATTTTCCTCTAAAATGGGATAATTAGCCCATTTCGCTCAAAAAAGACATAATTAGGTAATTTAGCTCCAACAAGAGGAGAAGAGGAGAAGAAATAGGCAAAATGAAAAGATAGAAGAAGAAGAAGAAGAAGAAGAGAAGAAGGAGAAGGAGGAGGAGGAGGAGGAGGAGGAGAAGGCCAAGGATCTTCTAGTCCTTCTCCTCCTCCTCCTTCTCCTCCTTCTCCTCCTTCTTGATTTCTTCTTCTTCTCCTCCTCCTCCTCTTTCTTCTCCTCTTTAATATTATCCTTGCTTTAATTTCCCCAACAATGACATAATTAGCCCATTTAGCTCCAAAATACCATAATAAGCTCAAATGGCATAAGAACCTTGGTTAGCTCATGAATATTATATACTTAGCTTGTTTTCCTCTAAAATTGGATAATTAGCCCATTTAGCTCAAAAAGACATAATTAGGTAATTTAGCTCCAACAAGAAGAGAAGAGGAGAAGAAATAGGCAAAATGAAAATAAAGAAGAAGAAGAAGAAGAAGAAGAAGAAGAGAAGGAGGAGAAGGAGGAGGAGGAGGAGGAGGAGGAGGAGAAGGCCAAGGACTTTCTAGTCCTTCTCCTCCTCCTTCTCCTCCTTCTACTTGATTTCTTCTTATTCTCCTCCTCCTCCTCTTTCTTCTCCTCTTTCATATTATCCTTGCTTTAATTTCCCCAACAATGACATAATTAGCCCATTTAGCTCCAAAATACCATAATAAGCTCAAAATGGCATAAGAACCTTGGTTAGCTCATGGATATTATATACTTAGCTTGTTTTCCTCTAAAATGGGATAATTAGACCATTTAGCTCCAAAAGGACATAATTAGGTAATTTAGCTCCAACAAGAGGAGAAGAGGAGAAGAAATAGGCAAAATGAAAAGAAAGAAGAAGAAGAAGAAGAAGAAGAAGAGAAGAAGGAGAAGGAGGAGGAGGAGGAGAAGGCCAAGGACCTTCTAGTCCTTCTCCTCCTCCTCCTTCTTCTTGATTTCTTCTTCTTATCCTCCTCCTCCTCTTTATTCTCCTCTTTCATATTATCCTTGATTTAATTTCCCCAACATAGACATAATTAGCCCATTTAGCTCCAAAATACCATAATAAGCTAAAAATGGCATAAGAACCTTGGTTAGCTCATGAATATTATATACTTAGATTGTTTTCCTCTAAAATGGGATAATTAGCCCATTTAGCTCAAAAAAGACATAATTAGGTAATTTAGCTCCAAAAAGAGGAGAAGAGGAGAAGAAATAGGCAAAATGAAATGAAAGAATAAGAAGAAGAAGAAAAAGAGAAGAAGGAGAAGGAGGAGGAGGAGGAGGAGGAGAAGGCCAGGGACCTTCTAGTCCTTCTCCTCCTCCTCCTTCTCCTCCTTCTTCTTGATTTCTTCTTATTCTCCTCATCCTCCTCTTTCTTCTCCTCTTTCATATTATCCTTGCTTTAATTTCCCCAACAATGACATAATTAGCCCATTTTGCTCCAAAATACCATAATAAGCTCAAAATGGCATAAGAACCTTGGTTAGCTCATGAATATTATATACTTAGCTTGTTTTCCTCTAAAATTGGATAATTAGCCCATTTAGCTCCAAAAAGACATAATTAGGTAATTTAGCTCCAACAAGAGGAGAAGAGGAGAAGAAATAGGCAAAATGAAAAGAAAGAAGAAGAAGAAGAAGAAGAAGAAGAAGAAGAGAAGGAGGAGAAGGAGGAGGAGGAGGAGGAGAAGGCCAAGGACCTTCTAGTCCTTCTCCTCCTCCTCCTTCTCCTCCTTCTCCTCCTTCTTCTTGATTTCTTCTTGTTCTCCTCCTCCTCCTATTTATTATCCTATTTCATATTATCCTTGCTTTAATTTCCTCAACAATGACATAATTAGCCCATTTAGCTCCAAAATACCATAATAAGCTCAAAATGGCATAAGAACCTTGGTTAGCTCATGAATATTATATACTTAGCTTGTTTTCCTCTAAAATGGGAGAATTAGCCCATTTAGCTCAAAAAAACATAATTAGGTAATTTAGCTCCAACAAGAGGAGAAGAGGAAAATAAATAGGCAAAATGAAAAGAAAGAAGAAGAAGAAGAAGAAGAAGAGAAGAAGGAGAAGGAGGAGGAGGAGGAGAAGGCCAAGGACCTTCTAGTCCTTCTCCTCCTCCTCCTTCTCCTCCTTCTCCTCCTTCTTCTTGATTTCTTCTTCTTCTCCTCCTCCTCCTCTTTCTTCTCCTCTTTCATATTATCCTTGCTTTAATTTCCCCAACAATGACATAATTAGCCCATTTTGCTCCAAAATACCATAATAAGCTCAAAATGGCATAAGAACCTTGGTTAGCTCATGAATATTATATACTTAGCTTGTTTTCCTCTAAAATGGGATAATTAGCCCATTTAGCTCCAAAAATACATAATTAGGTAATTTAGCTCCAACAAGAGGAGAAGAGGATAAGAAATAGGCAAAATGAAAAGAAAGAAGAATAAGAACAAGAAGAAGAGAAGGAGGAGGAGGAGGAGGAGACGGCCAAGGACCTTCTAGTCCTTCTCCTCCTTCTCCTCCTTCTTCTTGATTTCTTCATCTTCTCCTCCTCCTCCTCTTTCTTATCCTCTTTCATATTATCCTTGATTTAATTTCCCCAACAATCACATAATTAGCCCATTTAGCTCCAAAATACCATAATAAGCTCAAAATGGCATAAGAACCTTGGTAAGCTCATGAATATTATATACTTAGCTTGTTTTCCTCTAAAATGGGATAATTAGCCCATTTAGCTCAAAAAAGACATAATTAGGTAATTTAGCTCCAAAAAGAGGAGAATAGGAGAAGAAATAGGTAAAATAAAAAGAAAGAAGAATAAGAAGAAGAAGAAGAAGAAGAAGAAGAGAAGGAGGAGGAGGAGGAAGGGAAGAAGGCCAAGGACCTTCTAGTCCTTTTCCTCCTCCTCCTTTTCCTCCTTCTCCTACTTCTTCTTGATTTCTTCTTCTTCTCCTCCTCCTCCTCTTTCTTCTCCTTTTTCATATTATCCTTGCTTTAATTTCCCCAACAATGACATAATTAGCCCATTTAGCTGCAAAATACCATAATAAGCTCAAAATGGCATAAGAACCTTGGTCAGCTCATGAATATTATATACTTAGCTTGTTTTCCTCTAAAATGGGATAATTAGCCCATTTAGCTACAAAAACACATAATTAGGCAATTTAGCTCCAACAAGAGGAGAAGAGGAGAAGAAATAGGCAAAAAGAAAAGAAAGAAGAAGAATAAGAAGAAGAAGAGAAGAAGGAGAAGGAGGAGGAGGAGGAGGAGGAGGAGAAGGCCAAGGACCTTCTAGTCCTTCTCCTCCTCCTCCTCCTCCTTCTCCTGCTTCTTCTTGATTTCTTCTTCTTCTCCTCCTCGTCCTCTTTCTTCTACTCTTTCATATTATCTTCGCTTTAATTTCCCCAACAATGACATAATTAGCCCATTTAGCTCCAAAATACCATAATAAGCTCAAAATGGCATAAGGACCTTGGTTAGCTCATCAATATTATATACTTAGATTGTTTTCCTCTAAAATGGGATGATTGGCCCATTTATCTCCAAAAAGATATAATTAGGTAATTTAGCTTCAATAAGAGGAGAAGAGGAGAAGAAATAGGCAAAATGAAAAGAAAGAAGAAGAAGAAGAAGAAGGAGGAGAAGGAGGAGAAGGAGAAGGAGGAGGAGGAGGAGGAGGAGAAGGCCAAGAACCTTCTAGTCCTTCTCCTCCTCCTCCTTCTCCTCCTTCTCCTTCTTCTTGATTTCTTCTTCTTCTTCTCCTCCTCCTCCTCTTTCTTATCCTCTTTCATATTATCCTTGCTTTAATTTCCCCATTAATGAGATAATTAGCCCATTTAGCTCCAAAATACCATAATAATCTCAAAATGGCATAAGAACCTTGGTTAGCTCATGAATATTATATACTTAGCTAATTTTCCTCTAAAATAGGATAATTAGCCCATTTCGCTGAAAAAAGACATAATTAGGTAATTTAGCTCCAACAAGAGGAGAAGAGGAGAAGAAATAGGCAAAATGAAAAGATAGAGGAAGAAGAAGAGAAGAAAGAGAAGGAGGAGGAGGAGGAGGAGGAGGAGAAGGCCAAGGATCTTCTAGTCCTTCTCCTCCTCCTCCTTCTCCTCCTTCTCCTCCTTCTTGATTTCTTCTTCTTCTCCTCCTCCTCCTCTTTCTTCTCCTCTTTAATATTATCCTTGCTTTAATTTCCCCAACAATGACATAATTAGCACATTTAGCTCCAAAATACTGTAATAAGCTCAAATGGCATAAGAACCTTGGTTAGCTCATGAATATTATATACTTAGCTTGTTTTCCTCTAAAATTGGATAATTAGCCCATTTAGCTCAAAAAGACATAATTAGGTAATTTAGCTCCAACAAGAAGAGAAGAGGAGAAGAAATAGGCAAAATGAAAATAAAGAAGAAGAAGAAGAAGAAGAAGAGAAGGAGGAGAAGGAGGAGGAGGAGGCGGAGGAGGAGAAGGCCAAGGACTTTCTAGTCCTTCTCCTCCTCCTTCTCCTCCTTCTTCTTGATTTCTTCTTCTTCTCCTCCTCCTCCTCTTTCTTCTCCTCTTTCATATTATCCTTGCTTTAATTTCCCAGCGATGACATAATTAGCCCATTTAGCTCCAAAATACCATAATAAGCTCAAAATGGCGTAAGAACCTTGGTTAGCTCATGAATATTATATTATTAGCTTGTTTTCCTCTAAAATGGGATAAATAGCCCATTTACCTCAAAAAGACATAATTAGGTAATTTAGCTCCAACAAGAGGATAAGAGGATAAGAAATAGGCAAAATGAAAAGAAATAATAATAATAAGAAGAAGAAGAAGAGAAGAAGGAGGAGGAGGAGGAGGAGAAGTCCAAGGACCTTCTAGTCCTTCTCCTCCTCCTCCTTCTCCTCCTTCTCCTCCTTCTTCTTGATTTCTTCTTCTTCTCATCCTCCTCCTCTTTCTTCTCCTCTTTCATATTATCCTTGCTTTAATTTCCCCAACAATGACATAATTAGCCCATTTAGCTCCAAAATACCATAATAAGCTCAAAATGGCATAAGAACCTTGGTTAGCTCATGAATATTATATACTTAGCTTGTTTTCCTGTAAAATGGGATAATTAGCCCATTTAGCTCCAAAAAGACATAATTAGGTAATTTATCTCCAACAAGAGGAGAATAAATAGGCAAAATGAAAAGAAGAAGAAGAAGAAGAAGAAGAAGAGAAGGAGGAGAAGGAGGAGGAGGAGGAGGAGAAGGCCAAGGACCTTCTAGTCCTTCTCCTCCTCCTCCTTCTCCTCCTTCTCCTCCTTCTTATGGATTTCTTCTTCTTCTCCTCCTCCTCCTCTTTCTTCTCCTATTTCATATTATAATTGCTTTAATTTCCCTAACAATGACATAATTAGCCCATTTAGCTCCAAAATACCATAGTAAGCTCAAAATGGCATAAGAACCTTGGTTAGCTCATGAATATTATATACTTAGCTTGTTTTCCTCTAAAATGGGATAATTAGCCCATTTAGCTCAAAAAAAGACATAATTAGGTAATTTAGCTCCAACAAGAGGAGAAGAGGAGAAGAGATAGGCAAAATGAAATGAAAGAATAAGAAGAAGAAGAAGAAGAAGAGAAGAAGGAGAAGGAGGAGGAGGAGGAGGAGGAGAAGGCCAAGGACCTTCTAGTCCTTCTCCTCCTCCTCCTTCTCCTCCTTCTCCTCCTTCTTCTTGATTTCTTCTTCTTCTCCTCCTCCTCCTCTTTCTTCTCCTCTTTCATATTATCCTTGCTTTAATTTCCGCAACAATGACATAATTAGCCCATTTAGCTCCAAAATACCATAATAAGCTCAAAATGGCATAAGAACCTTGGTTAGCTCATGAATATTATATACTTAGCTTGTTTTTCTCTAAAATGGGATAATTAGCCCATTTAGCTCCAAAAAGACATAATTAGGTAATTTAGCTCCAACAAGAGGAGAAGAGGAGAAGAAATAGGAAAAATGAAAAGAAGAAGAAGAAGAAAAAGAAGAAGAAGAGAAGGAGGAGAAGGAGGAGGAGGAGGAGGAGAAGGCGAAGGACCTTCTAGTCCTTCTCCTCCTCCTCCTTCTCCTCCTTCTCCTCCTTCTTCTTGATTTCTTCTTCTTCTCCTCCTCCTCCTCTTTCTTGCCCTCTTTCATATTATCCTTGCTTTAATTTCCCCAACAATGACATAATTAGCCCATTTAGCTCCAAAATACCATAATAAGCTCAAAATGGCATAAGAACCTTGGTTAGCTCATGAATATTATATACTTAGCTTGTTTTTCTCTAAAATGGGATAATTAGCCCATTTAGCTCTAAAAAGACATAATTTGGTGATTTAGCTCCAACAAGAGGAGAAGAGGAGAAGAAATAGGCAAAATAAAAAGAAGAAGAAGAAGAAGAAGAAGAAGAGAAGGAGGAGAAGGAGGAGGAGGAGGAGGAGAAGGCCAAGGACCTTCTAGTCCTTCTCCTCCTCCTCCTTCTCCTCCTTCTCCTCCTTCTTCTGGATTTCTTATTCTTCTCCTCCTCCTCTTTATTCTCCTCTTTCATATTATCCTTGCTTTAATTTCCCCAACAATGACATAATTAGCCCATTTCGCTCCAAAATACCATAATAAGCTCAAAATGGCATAAGAACCTTGGTTAGCTCATGAATATTATATACTTAGCTTGTTTTCCTCTAAAATGGGATAATTAGCCCATTTAGCTCAAAAAAAACATAATTAGGTAATTTAGCTCCAACAAGAGGAGAAGAGGAGAAGAAATAGGCAAAATGAAATGAAAGAATAAGAAGAAGAAGAAGAAGAGAAGAAGGAGAAGGAGGAGGAGGAGGAGGAGGAGGAGGAGAAGGCCAGGGACCTTCTAGTCCTTCTCCTCCTCCTCCTTCTCCTCCTTCTACTCCTTCTTCTTGATTTCTTCTTCTTCTCCTCCTCCTCCTCTTTCTTCTCCTCTTTCATATTATCCTTGCTTTAATTTCCCCAACAATGACATAATTAGCCCATTTAGCTCCAAAATACCATAATAAGCTCAAAATGGCATAAGAACCTTGGTTAGGTCATGAATATTATATACTTAGCTTGTTTTTCTCTAAAATGGGATAATTAGCCCATTTAGCTCCAAAAAGACATAATTAGGTAATTTAGCTCCAACAAGAGGAGAAGAGGAGAAGAAATAGGCAAAATGAAAAGAATAACAAGAAGAAGAAGAAGAAGAAGAAGAGAAGGAGGAGAAGGAGGAGGAGGAGGAGGAGAAGGCCAAGGACCTTCTAGTCCTTCTCCTCCTCCTCCTTCTCCTCCTTATCCTCCTTCTTCTGGATTTCTTCTTCTTCTCCTCCTCCTCCTCTTTCTTCTCCTCTTTCATATTATCCTTGCTTTAATTTCCCTAACAATGACATAATTAGCCCATTTAGCTCCAAAATACCATAATAAGCTCAAAATGGCATAAGAACCTTGGTTAGCTCATGAATATTATATACTTAGCTTGTTTTACTCTAAAATGGGAAAATTAGACCATTTAGATCAAAAAAATACATAATTAGGTAATTTAGCTCCAACAAGAGGAGAAGAGGAGAAGGGATAGGCAAAATGAAAAGAGAGAAGAAGAAGAAGAAGAAGAGAAGAAGGAGAAGGAGGAGCAGGAGCAGGAGGTGGAGGAGAAGGCCAAGGACCTTCTAGTCCTTCTCCTCCTCCTCCTTCTGCTCCTTCTTCTTGGTTTCTTCTTCTTCTCCTCCTCCTCCTCTTTCTTCTCCTATTTCATATTATCCTTGATTTAATTACCCCAACAAAGACATAATTAGCCCATTTAGCTCCAAAATACCATAATAAGCTCAAAATGGCATAAGAACCTTGGTTAGCTCATGAATATTATATACTTAGCTTGTTTTCCTCTAAAATAGGATAATTAGCCCATTTAGCTCAAAAAAGACATAATTTGGTAATTTAGCTCCCACAAGAGGAGAAGAGGAGAAGAAATAGGCAAAATGACAAGAAAGAAGAAGAAGAAGATGAAGAGAAGAAGGAGAAGGAGGAGGAGGAGGAGGAGAAGGCCAAGGACCTTCTAGTCCTTCTCCTCCTCCTCCTTGTCCTCCTTCTCCTCCTTCTTCTTGATTTCTTCTTCTTCTCCTCCTCCTCCTCTTTCTTCTCCTCTTTCATATTATCCTTGCTTTAATTAACCCATTTAGCTCCAAAATACCATAATAAGCTAAAAATGGCATAAGAACCTTGGTTAGCTCATGAATATTATATTCTTAGCTTGTTTTCCGCTAAAAATGACATAATTAGCTGAAAACATCATATTTTGTTCTTCTTGTGACTTTCTTATTCACATTTTTGCAGATTGGATATACTACATGCATGGAAGCTGGCATTCATGGAGTTGAACAATGTCCATGGATGAACTTTATATGTATATCATCTAGTTTTCATTCGAGTTGATGAACAATGTCGAACTATATGTATATGTATATATGGATAAATAGTGCAATACTTTGTATGTTGGTTCTTTGGATATATGGGGATGTACATTGATTTATATGTATATCATTTATGTGTGGTGAATTCTATATATGTGTTGGCAAGTATATGTGTGGTGAACTGTATATCATATATGTGTGGTGAATTATATAAATGTGCTGTCAAATATATATATATATATATGTGTGTGTGTGTGTGTGTGTGTGTGTGTGTGTGTGTGTGTGTGCTGTGAAATAATATAAAACAAAAAAACAGGTACTATATGGGCTCTTTGTCGTCTGCCAACTGATGGCAAAGACCTGTGCCATCAGCTGGCAGTTGGCAAAGGTGCCACATGGCACCCAGCTGTGCATCCTGGGGTGTCTATATAGTCTCTTTGCCATCAGCCTCCAGGATGGGAAGACGGCAAAGAAGAGGGCACAGAGGAGGGGGGGAGGAGGAGGCAGACAGCAAAGAGTGGAGGTGGAGAGGTAGACGGCAAAGAGTGGGGGGGAGGGGAGGAGTAGGAAGACGGCAAAGATGGAGGGGGGGAGGCAGACGGCAAAGATGGAGGGGGGAGGGGAGGAGTAGGCAGACGACAAAGATGGAGGGGGAGGTAGACGACAAAGATGGAGGGGGAGGCACACGACAAAGCCTCCGTTAACCCCTAACGGAGGCAACGCCTGTCGGCTGCCGTCTCGAGCACTTTGCCGACTGCTCCTAAGGAAAGCTGACGGCAAAGAGCTTTGCCGTTCGCTTTGGGGGGGGGTAGACGGCAAAGAAGGTCCTATGCCGTCGTAGGCTGACGCAGAAATTTTGCCGGCCGTGAGAATCTTTGCCGTCTGTGATTTTGTCTTTGCCGTCCGGGATTTTGTCTTTGCCGTCTGTGATGGCAGACGGCAAAGAAGCTGACTCCTGTAGTGCTTGGGATCAATCCCCGTCAAAACTAACTCGATTACATGATAGATCTCATCCAACTCATCACCGTCCAGCAAGCCTACGATGAGATTACTCATGAATGGTGAAGAGCATCATGGAATTGGCGATGGAGAAAGGTTGATGATGACGATGGCGACGATTTCCCCTATCCGGAGCCCAGAACGGACTCCAGATCTGCCCTCCACATGAAGAACAAGGGGTGGCGGTGCCTCCGTATCGTAAAACGTGATGAATCCTTCTCTCTGATTTTTTCCGGGGGAAACGGAATAAATAGAGCTGAGTTTGGAGGCGGTGGTGCCACGTGGGCCCCACAATCCTGGTTGGTGAGGCCTGGGGGGTGGCCTCTACCCCTGGGCTTGTGGCCCACTGGCTCACCCCCTCTGGTGGATCTTTGCGCAGGTATTTTTCACTAATTCCAGAATAATTCTACGTAAACTTTCAGGACATTCCGAGAACTTTTATTTCTGCACAAAAACAACACCATGGCAATTCTGCTGAAAACAACGTTAGTTCGGGTTAGTTCCATTCAAATCATGCAAATTAGAGTCCAAAACAAGGGCAAAAGAGTTCGGAAAAGTAGATACAACAGAGACGTATCAATAAGACACTTGAGGTTGAAAGGCATAGGCCATACACCCTCACTAGTTGAGGATTTTTCCAGTAATTGTTCGACATATACAAGATAACCGAATAATTTGCACCTTTGGTTCTGGGTTGAAAGCCATAGTTATGTGAGACACCTATTCCGATGATGGCTTTAATCTAGAATAACTTCAGTTACATGAAGGCGATGTATTAACTCGCAAAATTAACAATGTGAATAAAAATTGGTTCAAAGTTAACCTAACATGCAAGCATAGTGAAATAAAGAGATGGCCATTCTCGAGAAATAACCATGATCCATACTATCGTGCACAAAAGATGGTTCTGACCCAGGATAAAAATCTATATAATCAAATATTGCACTCATATAAGCATTCACTTTAGAAAGCATTCTAGCAATCAAAATATAATCAATGAATAAAGCAATAAAGAAAACAATAAGGAAAAGCAAATAGAAAGCAAAAGAAAACTTCAAGGAAATCCAAATAAAAACTCGTAAGGGAACTATAGGACTTAACTACAAATAATAAAAATAGTTGTTATCCTAAACAAAACTTAGCAGTAAAGGAAAATACTAAACTAATAACTTAGCAGAAAATAAAATATAACATTATTAGGTTAACAAAAAGTATTTTATAATAGTCTTCAATAATAAAAACAATCAACTAAAAACTTTTATAAAACTCTAGTTATGATCAGAATAATATTAACTTAGAATTAAATAAAAAATCAACTACTAATACAATTTGTTGTTGGAAATATGCCCTAGAGGCAATAATAAATTAGTTATTATCATATTTCCTTGTTCATGATAATCCTTTATTATCCATGCTATAATTGTATTGATTGGAAATTCAAATACATGTGTGGATATATAGACAACATCGTGTCCCTAGTGAGCCTCTACTAGACTAGCTCGTTGATCAAATATGGTTAAGGTTTCCTAATCATAGTCATGAGTTGTCATTTGATAACAGGGTCACATCACTAGGAGAATGATGTGATGGCAAGACACAACCGTAAGCATATCATCTCATCGTATTAGTTTATTGCTACTGCTTTATCCATTTCAATGTATTAGTTCCTATAAACATGAAATCATGCAACTCCCCAACACAGGAGGAATGCCTTGTGTGTATCAAACATCACAATGTAACTAGGTGACTATAAATATGCTCTACATGTATATTCGAGGGTGTCTGTGGAGTTGGCATGGATCAAGAATGGGATTTGTCACTCCGTATGACGAAGAGGTATCTCGGGGCCAACTCGGTAATGAAACATCACAATAAGCTTGCAAGAAATGTGGCTAAGGAGTTAGGCACGGGGTCTTGTGTTAGGAATGAGTAAAGAGACTTGCTCATAATGAGATTGAACTAGGTATGCAGATACCGACGATCTAATCTCGGGCAAGTAACATACGACTGAACAAAGGGAACTGCATACGTGATTGATTGAATCCTTGGCATCGTGGTTCGACCGACGAATATTTTCGTGGAATATGTACGAACCAATATGGGCATCCAGGTCCCGCTATTGGTTATTGAACAGAGAGATGTATCAGTCATGTCTACATGATTCTCGAACCCGTAGGGACCTCACGCTTAACGTTCGGTGACACTAGAGTAGTATTGGGATATGTACGTTGGTGACTGAATGTTGTTTGGAGTCCCGGATGAGATCCCGGACGTCATGATGAGCTCGGAATGGTCCGGAGGTAAAGATCTATATATGGGAAGGCATATTTTGGCTACCGGAAAAGTTTCGGGTTTTATCAGTATTGTACCGGGAAGCTTTTGGAAGGTTCCAGAGGGTTCCGTAAGGGTCCCTCCAACCCCTAGGATGTGCATGGGCTGTAACGGGGCGTCCAAGCCTTGTTGGAACAGTGACCAAGGTCCCATGCAGCTAGGGGTAGCAAACCCTAAAGGGGAAGGCACCTAGGAGGTGCCTTGGGGAGGGAGGACTCCTCCCTCTTGGCCGCAGCCCCCTCTCTTGGAAGAGGGGGTTAGGGCTGCGCCCCCTACTGCCCCTTGCATCGTATAAACAGTGGAGGGGAGGGGAGGGTTGAACAAAACAAATTCTCTCCCATGAGGGAGCCCTCTCCCTCCCGGCTCTCCATTTCTTCCTCGTTCGCAGTTCGGGAGGCGCTTGGCAAAGCCGTGGTGGCACTTCTCCACCACCATCTCCCCATGTCGTTGTGCTGGTCGAGATCCCATCTACTTCTCCTCCCTCGCTTGCTGGATCAAGGAGGCGAAGACGTCATCGAGCCGCACGTATGCTGAATGCGGAGGTGCCATCCGTTCGGCGCTAGACCGAGACGGATCGAGATTGGATCGTGAGGACGCATGACTACATATACCACCTTATATATGCTTCCACATAGAGATCTACAAGGGTATGTAGATGCACCCCCCTCTCGTAGATGTTAGTCTCCATAGATTGATCTTGGTGAGCATAGGAAAATTTTGTTGACCATGCGACGTTCCCGAACAGTGACATCATGAGCAAGGTCTATGCGTAGATAACATGCATGACTAGAACACAAATGAGTTTGTGGGCGTTGATGTTCAGATTGCTTACTTAGTCTTATTTTGATTCAGCGGTATTGTGGGATGAAGCATCCCGGATGAACCTTACTCGTCCACATATGAGAGACCGGTTCCATCGACTAATATGCAACTTATTGCATAAAGATGGCTGGCGGGTGTCTCTCTCCCACTTTAGTTTAATCAGATTCGACAACGGTGGTCCGTGTAGAAGGTTAAATATCAACTTGAATATTACGGTTGTGTCTTTGCGTAGGTAAGAACGGTTCTTGCTAGTTACCCATAGCAACCATGTAAACATGCAACAACAAGTAGATGATGTCTAACTTGTTTTTGCACGGTGTGTTGTGATATGATATGTCCAATGACATGATGAGATATATGTGATGTATGATATGATAATATTTTTTATAGAATTATCACGACTTGCATGTCGATGTGTATGGCAACCAGTGTGATCCATAGGGTTGTCTTTAATAATTTGTGCCTTTTTGCTTTACTTGATCGCTATGAGTTAGCAATAGTGGTAGACGCATAGTTGGTGCAACAACCCCAATGGAGACACGATGATGGAGGTCATGGTTTCATGTCGGTGAACACAGAGATCATGCCGATGCTTTCAAGATGGAGATAAAAAGCACAAGAAGATTATGGCCATATCATGTCACTATTATGATTTGCATGTGATGTTAATCCTTTTATGCATCTTATTTTGCTTAGGACGATGGTAGCATTATAAGATGTTCCCTCAATAAAATTTTAAGATAAAAATTGTGTTCTCCCCAAGTGTGCGTTGCAAAGGTTCATCGTTTCGAGGCACCACATGATGATCGGGTGTGATAAACTCTACGTTCGCATACAACGGGTGTAAGCCAGTTTCGCACATGAAAAACACTTGGGTTAAACTTAATGATCCTAGCATGTACAGACATGGCCTCGAAACACAGGAGACTAAAAGGTCGAACATGAGTTATATAGTAGCTATGATCAACATGGAGATGTTTACCGTTGAAACAACGTCATCTCACGTGATGATCACACATGGGTTGGTGGATTTGGATTATGTCACACTCGAACAACCTGACGGATGTTGAGTTGAGTTGGAGTTCTTAAGTGATATTGTTAATTGAACTCGTTATCATGAACATGGTCTAAGTTGTCTTTACAAAGTATGGTGTAGAACAATATATCACAATGTAGCTACCCTGTATTTTTGATGCGTTCCTAGAGAAAACTATCCTGAAAGATGACAGTAGGAATTATGCGGACTGGGTCCATAAACTGAGAACCGTCCTCATTGCTGCACATAAGGCTTATGTCCTTGATGCACCGCTTGGTGTTCCCCCCTCAAGCGTCATATGTGGAAGTTGTGAACATCTGATAGACACGCTTTTGATAACTACTTAATAGTTCAGTGCATCATGCTTTACAGTTTACAATTGAGGCTCCAAAGACGTTTTAAACGTAACAGAGCATATGAGATGTTCCAAGAGGTGAAATTGGGATTTCAGGCTCGTGCCCATGTTGAGAGGTATGAGAGCTCAAACTAGTTCTGTGTCTACAGGATGAACGAGAATAGCTCAGTTGGTGATCATGTGCTCAGATTGTCTGGGTACTACACTCACTTGAAGCAAGTGGGAGTTGATCTTCCAGATAAATAGTGATTGACATTGTTCTCTAAAGGCACTGTCACCAAGCTACTAGAGCTTCATGATGAACTATAGCATATCACAGATGGAGAACATGATCCCTGAGCTATTCGCGATGTTTGACACCGTGAAGGTAGAAATCAAGAAGGAACATCAAGTGTTAATGGTTAGTAAAACCACTAGTTTCAAAAAGGGTAAGAGAAAGAAGGGAAACTTCAAGGATGACAAGTGAGTTGTCGCTCTTGTGAAGAAACCCAAGGTTGAACCCAAACCCGAGACTGAGTGCTTCTGTTATGAGGGGAGTGGTCAGTGGAAGAAGAACTGCCCCAGATACTTGGCAGATGAGAAGGCTCGCAATGTCAACAATGGTATATTTGATATACATGTTATTGACGTTTGGCTTACTAGTGCTCGTTGTAGATCGTGTGCATTTGATACCAGCTTAGTTGCTAATATTAGTAAGTTGAAACAGGAGTTACGAAATAAACGAAGACTAGCTAAGGGAGAGGTGTCGATGTGTGTTGGAAGTGTTTCCAAGGTTGATGTGATCACCATCGCACGCTCCATCTACCTTTGGGATTAGTGGTAAACCTAAATAAATGTTATTTGGTGTCTCCATTGAGCATGAAAATTATATTAATTTGGTTTATTGCGATATGACTATTCACGTAAGTTAGAGAATAATGGGTTATTCTGTTTACTTGAATAATATCTTTCATGATCATGCACCCAATGTGAATGGTTTATTGAATCTCGATCGTAGTGATACAAACGTTCATAGTATTTATGACAAAAGATACAAAGTTAATAATGATAGTACCACTTACTTGTGTCACTACCGCTTAGGTCATATTGGTATAAAACACATGAAGAAACTCCATGCTGACGGATCTTTGGACTCACTTGATTTTGAATCGTTTGAGACATACAAACCATGTCCATTGGTGTAAAATGCATGAAGAAACTCCATGCTGATGGATGTTTTGGACTTAGTTGATTTTGAATCACTTGAGACATGCAAACCATGACACATGGGCGAGATGACTGAAGGCCTCATTTTCTAGTGAGATGGAACATGCAAGTGACTTATTGGAAATAATACAGTTTGACCTATGCAGTCGAGTGAGTGTTGAAGCACGTAGTGGATATTCTTATGTTCTTACTTCACAGATGATTTGAGTAGATACAAGTATATTTACTTGATGAATCACAAGTGTGGAATGTTGAAAAGTTCAAGCAATTTTAGAGTGAAGTTGAAGATCGTCGTGAAGAGAGGATGAAATGTCTATGATGTGATCGTAGAGGTGAATGTGTGAGTTACGAGTTTGGTATACATTTAAGACAATGTGGAAATTGTTTCACTACTCTTGCCACCTGGAACACCATAGTGTGATGGTGTGTCCGTACGTCGTGTGTGACCTATTGGATATGGTGCGTACTATGATCTCTCTTACTAATTTGGCACTATCATTTTGGGATTATGCATTAGATACAACCGCATTCACTTTAAATAGGGCACCATATAATTCCATTGAGATGACACCGTATCAACTATGGTTTGGCAAGAAACCTAAGATGTCGTTTCTTAAAGTTGGGGCTGCGATGCTTATGTCAAAAGGCTTCACGATGATAAGCTCGAACCCAAAGCGGATAAATACATCTTCATAGGATACCCAAAGGAAACAGTTGGGTATACCTCCTATCTCAGATCCAAAGGCCAATTGTTTATTGCTAAGAATGACTCATTTCTTGAGAAGGAATTTCTCTGGAAATAATTAAGTGGGAGGATGGTGAACTTGATGAGGTTATTGAACCATCACTTCAACCACAGAGTAGTAGGGCATAGGAAGATGTTCCTGTGGCGCCTACACAAGTTGAAGAGGAAGCTGATGATGGTGATCATGAAGCTTTGATTCAAGTTACTATAAAACCTCATAGTTCGACAAGGACACACACTTCTTGATAGTGGTACAGTAATCCTGTATTGGAGGTCATGTTGTCGGACAACAATGAACCTACGAGCTATGGAGAAGCAATGGTGGGCCCGGATTCCGACAAATGGTTGGAGGACATGAAATATGACATAGGATCCATGTATGAAAACAAAATGTGGACTTTGGAAGAACTACCTGATGGTCGTAAGGCTATTAAGTACAAATGATTCTTTAAAATAAAGATATATGATGATGGTAAATGTCACCATTTAGAAAGCTCGACTTGTCGCAAAGAGGTTTCCGACAAGTTCAAGGAGTTGACTACGATGAGACTTTCTCACCGGTAGCGATCCTAAAGTTTGTACGAATTATGTTAGTAGTTGCTACAAATTTTTGATTACGAAATCTAGCAGATGGATGTCAAAACATTGTTTCCTTAACAGTTTCCTTGAGGAAAGGTTGCATCTGATACGACGAGAAGGTTTTGTTGATCCTAAGGATGCTAAAATGCATGCGAGATCGAGTGATCCATTTATGGACTGGTGCAAGTATATCGGAGTTGGAATAAACGCTTTGATCAGTGACCTAAGATTTTTGTTTATACAAAGTGTGTGAAGAAACTTTTATTTACAAGAAAGTGAGTGGGACCACTATAGAATTTATGATCTCCATAATCGAGAAACTTGTATTTGCAAGAAAGTGAGTGGGAGCACTGTAGAATGTATGACCTCCATGCATCTAGGGGGTAGGAAACCCTAAAGGGGAAGGCACCTAGGAGGTGCCATGGGGAGGGAGGACTCCTCCCTCTTGTCCGCCGCCCTCCCTTGGAGGAGGGATTAGGGCTGCGCCCCCCTACTACCCGTTGCCTCCTATAAATAGGGGTGGGGACGGGAGGCCTGGACACAACAATTCCTCTCCCTTGAGGCAGCCCTCTCCCTCCCATCTGTCCCGTTCTTCCTCGTTTGCAGTTCTGAATGTGCTTGGCGAAGCCCTACTGGGATTTGTCCACCACCATCTCCACCATGCTGTCGTGTTGGTCGAGATGACATCTACTTCTCCACCCTCGCTTGCTGGATCAAGAAGGCAGAGACATCATTGAACCGCACGTGTGCTGAACGTGGAGGTGTCGTCTATTCGATGCTAGATCGGGACGGATCGTGATTGGATCATGACGACGTACGACTACATCAACCGTGTTATATACGCTTCCGCTTAGTGATCTACAAGGGTATGTAGATGCACTCCCCCTCTCGTAGATGTTAGTCTCCATAGATTGAACTTGGTGAGCGTAGGAAATTTTTGTTTCCCATGCGACAAACCCCAACAATTGTTTCTCATTGATAGTGAAGTTAATAGAAAGTAAAATTTATCCATCTAAAATTTTCATAAAGTTTTTTTGTGAAAAGCTTGAATAGCAAAAAGAATTAAATAAAAATTGGGCATGTATGCTAGTGTTTTTCAATCTGTTTAACACAAAACTAAAATAATTTGGATGTTTAGTCCTGGTTGGTGGCTCCGACCAGGATTAAAGGCCGAACCTTTCGCGCCCTTTCGGCTAAATCCGAAAAATATCTTTAATCCCGGTTGGTGGTTCCAACCGGGACTAAAGGTGTTGGAGCCACCAGGAGGGACTAAATATCCTTTCATCCAGGTTGGTGGCTCAAATCGGAAGTAAAGGTCTGGCGGTATTTAAACTGCCCCCTCTCCCTCCTTCAATCTTCCTCCCATTTCCCTCGCCCGACAGCTCGCTCGACTCCATTCCCGCCACCGGCCTCCACATGACACTGCTAGGCCGCCCAATCCCGACGTTGAACAGCTCGCTCGACGCCATTGCCCCCGCCGGCCTCCATGCGACGCTGTCCGGACACCCAATCCCGACACTGAACAGCTGGGTCAACGTCGTTCCCACTGCCGGCCTCCACATGACGGTGTCAGGCCGCCCAATCCCGACGTTGAACAGCTCATCGCCTTCGCCGTCCCCACTCCTCATCTCCGACCTCCTCCATGTCATCATCCACCTTCTCTTCAAGGTGAGGCCCTCGCCCCCTCCTCACTGACCACCGAATTCCCTGCTACTGCTGCTACTCCATGGCGTCGGGCATGGGAGGAAGCAGCCTACCCATCCATGGCATCCCAGTGCTCGAGCGATGATGGTGTGCTTGGTCTGGGAGGGAGGGGAGATGATGTGAGGAAGAGATGAGGGGGTGACGAGGAGTGAGGGACCATGCAACTCGAGTCGCCGGAGCCACGCTGATACGTCTCCAATGTATCTATAATTTTTGAGTGTTGCATGCTATTATATTATCTGTTTTGGATGTTATATATGCATTAATATTATGTTTTACATTATTTTTGGGACTAACCTATTAATCTAGAGCCTAGTGCCAGTTTCTATTTTTTTCCTTGATTTTTGGATATTGTAGATAAGGAATATTAAACGGAGTCCAAACAGAATAGAACCTTCGCAATGATTTTTTTCTGGAACGAAAGAGACCTGCTAGACTTGGAGAAGGAGGCAGGATACCTGCTGGGAGGCCACAAGATGGCAGGGCGCAACCAGGGGGTAGGTCGCACTCCCTGGCTTGTGGGTCCCCTGTAGGCCTCCTAACCCTAATATTCGTCCTATAAATTCCCAAATATTCCCCCAATATCAGACGAACACCAAAAAATACTTTCCCGCCGCCGGAAGCCTCTGTTTCCAAGAGATCCAATCTGGGAGACTCTTCCAGTAATCTGTTGGACGGTGATTTGAACATGGAGGTTGTCTACATCAACTCCATTGCCTCTCTGCTGATGCGTGAGTAGTTTACCACAGACCTACGGGTCCATAGCTAGTAGCTAGATGGCTTCTTCTCTCTCTTTGTTCTTCAATACCATGTTCTTCATGATCTTCATGAAGATCTATCCGATGTAATACTTTTTTGTGGTGTGTTTGTCGAGATCCGATGAATTTTGAGTTTGTGTTCAGATTATCTATGAATATTATTTGAGTCTTTCCTGAATTCTTATATGCATGATTTCGTATCTTTGCAAGTCTTTTCGAATTATTGGGTTGGTTTGGCCAACAAGATTGGTAATTCTTGCAATGGGAGAAGTGCTTAGTTTTGGGTTCAATCTTGCGGTGTCCTCACCAAGTGACAAAGTAGGGGTAGCGAGGCAAGTATTGCATTGTTGCCATCGAGGATAAAAAGATGGGGTTTTCATCATATTGCTTGAGTTTATCCCTCTACATGATGTCATCCTACTTAATGTGTTACTCTGTTCTTCATGAACTTAATACTCTAGATGAAGGCAGGAGTCGGTCGATGTGTGGAGTAATAGTAGCAGATGCAGAATCGTTTCAGTCTACTTGACACGGACGTGATGCCTATATGCATAATCGTTGCCTTAGATATCTTCATAATTATTTGCTTTACTATCAATTGCTCGATAGTAATTTGTCCACCGATCGTATTATTTTCCTTCATGAGAGAAGCCTCTAGTGAATCCTATGGCCCCCGAGTCTATTTTCCATATTATACTTTCAGATATATAAACCAAAAATACCAAAAACATATTGCTTCTATTTATTTACTTTGTTATTTCAATCTTTTATATCTATCTCTATCAGATCTCATCCTTGAAATAACCGTGAAGGGATTGACAACCCCTTTGTTGCGTTGGGTGCAAGTGTCTCATTATTTGTGTAGGCGCTAAGATTGGGCCCTTGCTTGTTCCTCCTACTAGATTGATACCTTGGTTCTCAACAAACTGAGGGAAATACTTATCTACTTTGCTGCATCATCCTTTCCTCTTCAAGGAAAAACCAACGCAAAGCTCAGGAAGTAGCAAGAAGGATTTCTGGCACCGTTGTCGGGGAGGATACATAGAAATATCAACCTTACCAAGTACCCATCACAAACTCATCTCTTGCATTTGCTTTATTTGCCATTTGCCTCTCGCTTTCCTCTCCCTCACTTCAAAAATGATTTTTGGAAAATACCAAATAGATTTGCCTGTTTATTCGCCCTTCTTCTATTTGCTTTTCGTTTGCTTGGGAGTTACATCGCTTAAACTCATGGCTAGCCTTGCTACTATCACTAGTATTCCCGAGAATGAAGTTCGTAATTTTAAGCAAAGGGACGGAGAAAACTTGAAAGATGCTTGGTATAGAATTTGCAATGATCAAAATAGATCTATTCATAAGCAATCTACTACCGTTCTCCTTTGCAATTTTTTTGTGGGTGTCTCTCCTTGGAATAGATATCTTTTGGATACCATAATGGGAGGCAACTTCTTGGGCAGCCATACCTTTGATTCTTATAATGCTATGACAAATTTGGTAGGTTCAACCTCACTTATGGTTGATGAAGCAATCTTAACTTTGGAACATGTGATGCTAACGCTTGATACTATTGAAAATAAAGTTTCTACCATAGAGCTCATTGAAAAATTGGATAAAAATATTCATAATCTTATTACTTAATATGGATCCAAGGTAGGGGTTACTTTAAAAACCCTTAGGGAAAAGGAACCCATAGTTAATGAAAAATTGGATCAAGACTCTTCTAGAATTGGAAAGCTAGAGGACATTATTACCAACTTGGGTTTCGCTTTTGCCTCTATTCAAACCACTCCAAATTCTCTATTCAAACCACTCCAAAATCTCCTCCTCCTAAAACCGCCAAGTTTGTTTATGTTCCTAAAAATAAACAAGAATCCTCAAGAAAATGGGGATGGAGATCTCAAGATGAGAAGCGTTCACCCTAGCATCGATATTACTAGGGAACCTATTACTACATGTGAGTTTCTGGATTTCTTGCTTAAGAGTATGATCATTGATAAATCCAAAGAATCCCCTAGGGTTTACAAGTGTGCAATCAGGGAATTTCATACCGAACATGACAATACCTAGATCTATTGCGTTATGCCTAGCTAGGGGCGTTAAATAATAGCGCTTGTTGGGAGGCAACCCAATCTTATTTTCATGTTTTTGTTTTTGCTTATGTTTTTGAGTCCTGCACACATTATTAACTTTGTAATAATTGTGTTTCTTGTTTTAATTAGTGTTTGAAGCAAGTAAGACCTTTGGGATGATCTACGGTGTTTGCAATTTGATTTTGCTGAAAAAACACAAACTTTTGCCCTGAGTCCAGGAATTTTGTAAATTCACTGGAATGTGATTTTGATCTGAATTTTCAACAAAAGATTTATATACAAAGTTACCAGATCCCACTAATTTTTCATAATTGTTTGAGTTACAGAAGTACTCGAAGTAATCAGATTGCTACAGACTGTTCTGTTTTTGACAGATTATGTTTTCATAGTGTTGTTTGCTTATTTTGATGAATCTCTGGGTTGTATCGGGGGGTATGAACCATGGAGAAGTTAGAATACTGTAAATATTACATCATTGTAAATAAATAATGAGTTCACATCAGTACCCAAAGTGGTGATTTATTTTTCTTATACTAATGGATCTCACAAGTTTTCCGTTGAGTTTTGTGTTATGAAGTTTTCAAGTTTTGGGTACACATTTGATGGACTATGGAATAAGGTGATAGAGGCGAAGTTGTCCCTGTCTTTCGATGAGATCGTGGGAATCGTTTTCGTGGAGTATACTTTGACTATCCGACTACAAACGTGTGAGGACGTCGCGCCTTAGCAATCGCTAAACCAACTCCGAGAGGTTATTGACCACGCCGTAGCACGATCAACCTGACCACGAAGGTCTGTTTCCTGCACGCAAACTAAGAACAAGCAAGAAACCGAGATGCAGTCAAGATATTGCGAATATAAGATGAAAGCTTTATTGATGAAGATGGGGTTCTGTGACGCCTTTGTCTGGTCGTAGAACACAAACAAAGAATGCGAAGTTGCAGTTATGGAGAACTAGTAATCTAAACAAAACCCAAGTCTAAACGGTGCCCTAAGGGCTGTTTATATGAGGGAATAGAGAGGCAATTTCGTGACCCTTGGAGGAGGGGTCCGAAAACAGCCCTAAACTCGGTTTCCCCACACATACGAACTCTAAAAATAGCCTATATTATGGTATTTAGAAATTACATGGGCCTGGCCCAAAAATAAGGTGGCGCAACACCTATAATAGCCTATGGACGAAATTCATAAAGTGGCGCCTTGAATATTTCGTCCAAAGCCTTCATGCTCTCCTTATGGTGGCTTTAGAGTGCGAAAATCACCAGTGGTAGCTCCATTGTTCTCTCCCGCGAGTGCACCTTCTTCTCCATGCTTGATCCCGCTCCAACGGATATCCTTCTTGTCCATGCTAGGTCCTTCATTCATGAGCACAACAAAAGTATCTAACTTAGGCAGCATCATATGCTCATGAACATTAGAAGTATTCCCAAGAAACGGAAGTACCTGGTAATTCAATTGGCGTGCATGAGCTCTAGTACCTGGTCGAGTATGTATACCAGCCGGGGTTGTGGGTGTAACAATGGTGTTGATGTCCTCATCATCCTCCCCTTCTTGAACTGAAGTCGTCCTCGACGGAAGCTCATCTTCCTCACCCAAATATGGCTTCAAATCTGCAATGTTAAAAGTGGGACTAACCCCAAAATCTGCAGGCAGCTCTAGTCTATATGCATTATCATTTATTTTCTCTAACACTTTGAAAGGACCATCAACACGCAGCATTAGTTTTGACTTGCTCAAATAAGGTAACCTATCCTTATGCAAATGCAACCAAACAAGATCTCCAGGTACAAAGACAACATGTTTTCTACCCTTATCTCCAGCAAGTTTATATTTGGCATTCATGCTCTCAATGTTTTCCTTAGTTAACTCATGCATCTTTAATATCAAATCAGCACGTTATTTAGCATCAAAATTAACCTTCTCCGAAGATGGAAGAGGTACAAAATCAATTGGTGCACGAGGTAGGAAACCATACACAACTTTAAAATGACATATCTTTGTAGTAGAATGCAGCGAACGGTTATAAGCAAATTCTACATGAGGCAAGCATTCTTCCCACAGTTTTAGATTGTTCTTCAAAACAGCCCTAAGCATAGTAGACAAAGATCTATTGACTACTTCAGTTTGTCCATCAGTTTGGGGGTGACATGTAGTACTAAAAAAGCAATTTTGTCCCCAACTTAGTCCATAAACATCGCCAAAAGTGGCTAAGAAATTTAGCATCACGATCTGAAACAATCGTATTTGGCACACCATGCAAATGAATAATTTCACGAAAGAACAAATCAGCCACATTAGCGGCATCATCACTTTTATGACATGGTATAAAGTGTGCCATTTTAGAAAATTTGTCCACGACAACAAATATGCTATCCCTCCCCTTGTTTGTTCGAGGTAAACCTAAAACAAAGTCCATAGATATAACCTCCCAAGGAACACTAGGTACAGGCAAACGCATATATAAACCATGAGGATTAAGTCGTGACTTTGCTTTTTGACATGTCGTGCAGCGAGCAACAAAACGCTCAACATCCCGTCGCATCCTTGCCAAAGATATGTGTAGCAAGTACGTCCTCCGTCTTCTTTACGCCAGAGTGTCCCATCAATCCTCCTCCATGCGCCTCCTGTAACAAAAAAGACGAACAGAGCTAGCTGGAATACATAGCTTGTTAGCACAAACACAAATCCATTATTAATGATGATCTTTGATGGTCTCCAAACTAAATATTTTAAAGTCAAGTTGTGAAAGCATAGTATAACTACGAGACAAAGCATGAGCAATAACATTTTCTTTACCCTTCTTGTGTTTAATGACGTACGGGAAAGTCTCAATGAATTCAACCCATTTAGCATGTCTACGGTTCAGTTTTTCTTGACTTTTAATATGTTTCAAAGATTCATGATCAGAATGTATGACAAATTCTTCGGGCCATCAATAATGTTGCCATGTTTCCAAAGTCCGAACAAGACCATATAATTCATTATCATAAGTAGAATAATTCAGACTAGGCCCACTTAATTTTTCAGAAAAGTATGCAACAGGTTTACCATCTTGTAATAACACACCTCCTAATCTAATTCCACTAGCATCACATTCAAGCTCGAAAGTCTTATTAAAATCAGGAAGTTGGAGTAAAGGAGTATGAGTTAACTTATCTTTCAAAACCGTGAAGGCCTCTTACAGTGCGGTACCCCAAGAATAAGGCACATCCTTCTTTGTAAGGTCATTGAGAGGTGCAGCAATGGTCTTGAAATCTCTCAAAAAATGCCTATAAAACCCGGCGAGTCCAAGGAAACTCCTCACTTGTGTGACCGTTCTGGGCTGCGGCCAACTCTCAATAGCTTCAATCTTGGCTTTATCAACTTAATTCCCTATGGAGTAACAACATAGCCAAGAAAAGATACTCGGTCTGTGCAAAAGGTGCACTTCCCAAGGTTACCAAATAGACGTGCATCACGTAGATCAGTAAAAACATCACGCAAATGATCCAAGTGTTCCTCCGAAGATCTACTATAAATTAGTATATCATCAAAGTAGACTACCACAAATCGTCCAATGAAAGCACGTAAAATCTCATTCATTAATCTCATGAAAGTGCTAGGTGCATTAGTCAATCGAAAAGGCATAACTAACCACTCATACAAGCCAAACTTAGTTTTAAATGCCGTTTTCCATTCATCTCCCAATTTCATGTGAATTTGATGGTATCCACTACGCAAATCAACTTTGGAGAAAATTGTAGAGCCACTTAATTCATCAAGCATATCATCTAGCCTAGGAATAGGATGATGGTAACGAATAGTAATATTATTAATGCCTCTACAATCAACACACATACGCGATGTACCATCCTTTTTTGGCACTAGAATAATAGGAACATCACAAGGACTAAGAGATTCACGTATATAACCTTTGTCGAGCACCTCTTGTAGTTGACGCATAATCTCCTTCGTCTCCTTTGGATTGGTACAGTATGGTGCACGGTTGGGTAGCGATGCACCTGGAATTAAGTCAATCTAATGCTCAATCCCTCTAATAGGTGGTATTCCCGGTGGCACATCTTTTGGAAAGACATCAGCACACTCCTGCAAAATTTTAATGACAACAGGAGGCAAAGAGGGTGGCATGTCCTCGAATGAAAATAACACCTCTTTGCATATGAAAGCACAACAAACAGATGTAGTAATATCCAAATCAGTAATATCAGATTTAGTGGCAAGTAAACAACCACTCTTCAGTTTTATTTCGAGGCAACACTAGATGATGATTTAGTAGGCTTATTGTGTTGCTCAAATTCCTTTGCTACAATCTGATTTTCACTCGTATGTAGGTCTTGTTTTGCTTTACTAGCTGTTGCAAACTTATATTTTGATCCTTATGAACAAGAGTATACTGATTTTTTCTACCATGGTGTACATAATTTTTATCAAATTGCCATGGTCTACCAAGTAAAACAGAGCATGCTTGCATGGGTACCACATCACAATCAACAAAATCAGAATATGTAGCAATGATAAAATGCACATGAACAGTACGTGTTACCTTAACCTTGCCACTGTTGTTGAACCACTGGATATAATAAGGATGAGGATGTGGTCTGGTGGTGAGAGACAACTTCTCCACCATCTCCATGCTAGCTAAGTTATTGCAACCCCCTCCATCGATGATTACGCGAACAGAATGTTCCTATACCACTACCTTAGTATGGAACAAGTTGTGCCTCTGATTTTTCTCAGCATGTGTTACCTGCACACTTAAAACACGTTGAGCAACTAAGCTTTCATACCTGTCAGTGTAGTCAGTAGCCATGTATTGTGTCTCTTGTTCAGCATCATCTACACCCCGTTCTTCACTTGCAATAAGAGCTAGAGTCTCCTCGTCATAATCACTAGAGGAGTCATATCCACCATCCTAAGTAATAACCATCACACGCTTGGATGGGCACTCTCTCGCATAATGACCTCCACCCTTGCAACGATGACAAATAACCTCATGTGTTTGCCCTGTGGATGCCATGGATGAAGAAGAGCTCTGTGCAGGCCCGGAAGGTGTGCTATTGGCGAAGGTTGTGGCAGGGGCCTATTTCCTAGTATCTCTGGTGGAATTGGCGGCTGAAGAAGAAGGTGCTGATGTAGAAGGACATGTGGAAGTAGATGTGGTTCGTGGCGTCCATGAGGAAGTGCGACCTGCAGAAAAATTAGTTCTTGCCAATTCATGTCGATCCTGCACTTTACATCCAGCTTTGCAAGCAAGATGGAGAAAACGAGTGATAGTGTTATAATCCTTATATTCTAGAATAGTCTGAATATCTCTATTTAATCCACCCATAAAACATGCAAGCATAGCTTCATTGTCCTCAACAATACCTCATCTAATCATGCTAGTTTGTAATTCCTGATAATATTCTTCTACAGACTTTTTTCCTTGTCTTAAACGCTGCAAGTTTTGATGTAATTCACGTTGATAATATGGTGGAACCTAATGAGTACGCATAGCAGGTTTCAAAGCATGCCAAGTAGTTAGAATATTAGCATGATGTATTCTACAATATTGAGACCACCAAACACAAGAAAAACTAGTGAAAGAACAAACAGCAACAACAACACATCTATCTTTAGGAAATTGCAAGCATGTAAAACGTTGCTCTGTTTCTAACTCCCAAGTAAGATATATATCAGGAACATATGGACCATCAAAAGTAGGAATATTCAATTGAAGTTTAGGGAGACGGTCATGATCTTGTACCTGAGGGTGTGGTGCATCCCTACCATTGTGATTGTATCCATGTGGACGACTAGCGGCTTGTCGTGGTGATTGTTGTTCCCGGTGCCAAACTGGAGCAACCTCTCCCTCATCATCGTAATCACCATCATAATCATAATCATACTCCTCATTCTGCTCAGCCATAGAAACCTCGGTAGTAGTAGCAGGAGGAGCAGCAGCAGGACCAGCAGCAGTAGTAGGAGCAACAACACAAAAATTCTGCACTTGGCCGACACGCACACGTCACGCTCGTAGCCATTGTTGTGGTTGAAGAGGGACAACAACTGCAGCTGGTGGTGGTAAACAGGCAAGCACCTCATTGAACTTGGCGTTCATCTTGGTGTCGAATTTCTTCTCCATACCTTTGAGCTTCTCCATGGCCTCTCCAAAGGTGGTCCCCAAATCCTGTACCAGGTCAGACATCATTTGCTGAAATTTATCATGGAGCTCCCGGTTGGTCAGGTTCTCCCAATCGATCTCCTCGTCGTGTGATCTTGGCATGGTTAGCAGCAATAGGAACACAGAAGAATAGGAACCTACAAACTACTAGGATGTGGTGGTGGTGGTGGTGGTGGTGGTGGTGTGTCACAAATCCGTCAAGCAAATCCCAATTTCTTACCAATTCATACCCACCAGCAGGTGGCGATCAGAAACCGGTGTAGTCAAAACTCTTAAAACTTGTATAGAGCGATTGCGAGGTGGTGTCAAACACGCGATGTAGATGTATGTGGAGCTGGGAAGGCTTATAATATGGTAGGAAGAAGGGTTAGCAATAATCAGTTTAGAGATGCAAAATTGAAAAGACGCTCAACGACGGTAGCGTGCTCGTCCTAGGCTAGACAGTACTAGAGACGCGAGCCAAGAACACCAACGAGGTCACGACTACACGTACTAATCAAGGGAAGAGCCACTCTGATTTTTTTTTATCTCCTTATTTTTGCGCTCCTTTTTTTTCTTGCGCTTTTCTTTCAGAAAATCACTATAAAGGCGAGTGTCTCAAAACTCTTCCCGAGCACCAAAAACAGGATAGGCACGAAAAAAAATTGACAATTTTTTTTTCGGGAGTAATTCGTGGCTGCGACGACCAAAAATTGCGACAAAAATCACTAAGATGGTGAGAGTCTCAAAACTCTCTAAAAAGCCTAACAAAACGATAGGGAATTTTTTTTCGCCCCTCGAAATTTTGGCCTAAAAAGTGCTCTAGAAAGCGTGCCAGACTTTTTTTCTGAAACCTACTCACGTAAGGAAATGCAAAACTGAAATCAAATAGATCTCGAAATTAACCAAAGACGAAAGGAGGCAGACTAGGATTGTGGTGGTATATCGCAGTAAGGCTAATGGTGGCTTGGTGGTGGTATATGGCAGCAGCGATGATGGTAGCGTGGAGGTGATATATGACAGCGATGAAATACGGTGTGGCGGTGGCGTGAAAACCTGTGAATAGAACTCGACACTCTAAAAGGACTAGACACTAAGACCAACAACTCAACACGACGATGTAACCGGAAATTCAACCAAGCAAACTACTGAAAAGACTATGCAAAGGATCAGATTGGTTCGGATATGATGATCTAACCCTAATTTTTTTTGGCTTTTTCATGGACGATAGGTATAAGGACAGATGCGATCTAACTACGAAAAACGGGTAAAATCTCACCGAGCAACCTGGCAATCTGATACCACTTGATAGAGGCGAAGTTGTCCCTGTCTTTCGATGAGATCGTGGGAATCGTTTTGGTGGAGTAGACTTTGACGATCCAACTACGAACGTGTGAGGACGTCGCGCCTTAGCAATCGCTAAACCAACTCCGAGAGGTTATTGACCACGCCGTAGCACGATGAACCTGACCACGAAGGTATGTTTCCTACACGCAAACGAAGAACAAGCAAGAAACCGAGATGCAATCAAGATATTGCGAATATAAGAGGAAAGCTTTATTGGTGAAGATGGGGTTCTGTGACGCCTTTGTCTGGTCGTAGAACACAAACGAAGAATGCGAAGTTGCAGCTATGACGAACTTGTAATCTACACAAAACCCAAGTCTAAACGGTGCCCTAAGGGCTGTATATATGAGGGAATAGAGAGGCAATTTCGTGACCCTTGGAGGAGGGGTTCGAAAACAGCCCTAAACTCGGTTTCCGCACACATGCGGACTCTAAAAATAGCCTATATTATGGTATTTCGAAATTACATGGGCCTGGCCCAAAAATAGGGTGGCGCAACACCTATAATAGCATATGGACGAAATTTATAAAGTGGCGTCTTGAATATTTTGTCCAAAGCCTTTTCATGCTCTCCTTATGGTGGCTTTAGAGTGCGAAAATCACTAGTGGAAGCTCCATTGTTCTCTCTTGCGAGTGCACCTTCTTCTCCATGCTTGATCCCGCTTCAATGGATATCCTTCTTTTCCATGCTAGGTCCTTCATTCATGAGCACAACAAAAGTATCTAACTTAGGCAGCATCATATGTTCATGAACATTAGAAGTATTCCCAAGAAACGAAAGTACTTGGTAATTCAATTGCCGTGCACGAGCTCTAGTAACTGGTCCAGTATGCATACCAGCTGGGGTTGTGGGTGTAACAATGGTGTTGATGTCCTCATCATAAGGAGTGGCAAGAGCCTAAGCTTGGGGATGCCCAAGGAACCCCAAGACATATTCAAGGATACCAAAGAGCCTAACCTTGGGGTTGCCCCGGAAGGCATTCCCCCTTTCGTCTTCAGTCCATCGGTAAATTAACTTGAGGCTATATTTTTATTCACCACATGATATGTGTTTTGCTTGGAGCATGTTGTATGATATGAGTCTTTACTTTTTAGTTTACCACAATCATACTTTCTGCACACATCTTTTGAGAGAGACACGTTGAATCGTGAATTTATTAGAATACTCTATGTGCTTCACTTATATCGTTTGAGCTACGCAATGTTGCACTAGTGCTTCACTTATATCTTTTAGAGCGCGGTGGTGTTTTATTTTATAGAAATTATTGAGCTTTCGTACCTCGCTTATATTATTTTGAGAGTCTTTAAACAGCATGGTAATTGGTTTAGGTTATGAATTTAGTCCTAATATATTGGGCATTCAAGAGGGATATAATAAAAACTTTCATATTAAGTGCATCGAATATGATGAGAAGTTTGATTCCTTGCATATAGTTTTGAGATATGAAGGTGGTAATATGAGAGTCATGCTAGTAAGTAATTGTGAATTGGAAGAAATACTTGTGTTAAAGTTTGTGATTCCCGTAGCATGCACGTATGGTGAACCGTTATGTGATGAAGTCGGAGCATGATTTGTTTGATGATTGTCATCCTTTGTGTGAGAGTCGGGATGATGCGATGGTTAACTCCTACCAACCCTTCCCCTAGGAGCATGCGTCTAATACTTTGGTTTGATAACTAATAAAACTTTTGCAATAAATATGTGAGTTCTTTTTGATTAATGTTGAGTCCATGGATTATACACACTCTCACCCTTCCACCATTGCTAGCCTCTCTAGTACCGTGCAACTTTCATGGGTGCATTAAACCCACCTTCCTAAAAATAGCCACCATATATTTTCCTCAAAACAACCACTATACCTACCTATTATGGCATTTCCATAGCCATTCCAAGATATATTTTCATGCAACTTCCACCATTTCGTTTTTTATGATGCGCACCATCATTGTCATATTGCCTTGTATGATCGTAAGATAGCTAGCATGATGTTTATAGATCATTGCGCATCCCGGTACACTGTCGGAGGCACGCATATAGAGTCATATTTTGTTCTATAAATTGAGTTGTAATTTTTGAGTTGTAAGTAAATAAATTTGTGATGATTTGCATTATTAGAGCATTGTCCCATGTGAGAGAAAAGGATGATGGAGAGCTATGATTCCCTCGCAAGTTAGGATGAGCATACGGACTTTACAAAAAATAGAAGAGGCCAGCGAAGCCCATAAAAAAATAAAAGAGGCCAAAGATGCCCACCAAAACAATAGAGAAAATAGAGAAGGGACAATGCTACTATCTTTTTCCACACTTGTGCTTCAAAGTAGCACCATGATCTTCATGATAGAGAGTCTCCTATTTTGTCACTTTCATATACTAGTGGGAATTTTTCATTGTAGAACATGGCTTGTATATTCCAATGATGGGCTTCCTCAAGTTGCCATAAGTCTTCATGAGCAAGCGAGTTGGATGCACACCCACTTTGTTTCTTATTGAGCTTTCATACACTTATAGCTCTAGTGCATCCGTTGCAGGGCAATCCCTACTCACTCACATTGATATCTACTGATGGGCATCTCCATAGCCATATGATATGCCTAGTTGATGTGGGACTATCTTCTCCTCTTTTTCCTTGCAACCTCCACCATATTCTATTCCACCTATAGTGCAATATCCATGGCTCATGCTCATGTATTGCGTGAGAGTTGAAAAGGTTTGAGAACATAAAAAGTGTGAAACAATTGCTTGACTTTCATCGGGGTTGTGCATGATTTAAATACTTTGTGTGGTAAGGATGAAGCATAGCCACACTATATGGTTTTGTAGGGATAACTTTCTAAGGCCATGTTAATTCGAAAGGATACAATTATCTTGTTAGTATGCTTGATGTATTATCGTTTTGATGTCAATATTAGACTTTTGTTTTGAATCTTATGGATCTGAATATTCATGCCACAATAAATAATATTACATGGATAAATATGCTAGGTAGCATTCCACATCAAAATTTCTGTTTTTATCATTTACCTACTCGAGGACGAGTAGGAATTAAGCTTGGGGATGCTTGATATGTCTCCAATGTATCTATAATTTTTTATTGTTCCATGCTATTATATTATCTGTTTTGGATGTTTTATATGCATTAATATGATGTTTTATATTATTTTTGGGACTAACCTATTAATCTAGAGCCTAGTGCCAGTTTCTGTTTTTTCCTTGTTTTTGGATATTGTAGATAAGGAATATTAAACGGAGTCCAAATGGAATAAAACCTTCGGAATAATTTTTTCTGGAACAAAAGAGACCTGTCATACTTGTAGAAGGGGGCAAGACACCTGCCGGGAGGCCACAAGCCTACAGGGCGTGGCCAGGGGGGTAGGCCGCGCCCCCTGGCTTGTGGATCCCATGCAGGCCTCCTAACCCTCATCTTCGTCCTATAAATTTCCAAATATTCCCCCAATATCAGACAAACACCAAAAAATACTTTACCATCCACGGAAGCCTCTGTTTCTGAGAGATCCAATCTGGGAGCTTTTCCGATAATCTACCAGAGGGGATTCGATCATGGAGGGCATCTACATCAACTCCATTGCCTCTCCGACGATGCGTGAGTAGTTCAGCACAGACCTCCAGGTCCATAGCTAGTAGCTAGATGGATTCTTCTCTCTCTCTGTTCTTCAATACCATGTTCTTCATGATCTTCATGAAGATCTATCTGATGTAATACTCTTTTGAGGTGTGTTTGTCGATATCCAATGAATTGTGATTCTATGTTCAGATTATCTATGAATATTATTTGAGTCTTTCCTGAATTCTTATATGCATAATTTCATATCTTTGCAAGTCTCTTTGAATTATTGGTTTGGTTTGGCCAACAAGATTGGTAATTCTTGCAATGGGAGAAGTGCTTAGCTTTGGGTTCAATCTTGCGGTGGCCTCACCAAGTAACAAAGTAGGGGTAGCGAGGCACGTATTGCATTGTTGCCATTGAGGATAAAAAGATGGGGTTTTCATCATATTGCTTGAGTTTATCCCTCTACATCATGTCATCTTACTTAATGCGTTACTCCGTTCTTCATGAACTTAATACTCTAGATGCAGGTAGGAGTCGGTCGATGTGTGGAGTAATAGTAGTAGATGTAGAATCGTTTCAGTCTACTTGACATGGACGTGATGCCTATATGTATAAACACTGCCTTAGATATCTTCATAATTATTCTCTTTTCTATTAATTGCTCGACAATAATTTTTTCACCCACGTATTATTTTCCTTCATGAGAGAAGCCTCTAGTGAAACCTATGGCCCCTGGGTCTAGTTTCCATATTATATTTTTCAGATCTATAAACCAAAAATACCATAAACATATTGCTGCTATTTATTTGCTTTGTTATCTCAGTCTTTTATATCGATTTCTATCAGATCTCATCCTTGCAAATAACCGTGAAGGGATTGACAACCCCTTTGTTGTGTTGGGTGCAAGTGTTTGATTATTTTTGTAGGTGCTAAGATTGGGGCCTTTCTTGTTCCTCCTTCTGGATTGATACCTTGGTTCTCAACAAACAAAGGGAAATACTTATCTACTTTGCTGCATCACCCTTTCCTCTTCAAGGGGAAACCAACGCAAGCTCAAGAAGTAGCACACGTCGGTGAAGCGATGGCTGAAACCCTAGCCACGGGAGACGGTCACACATGGCGTACTGAGGACGTGCCCGTCGGATTTGGCCGGAGGAGAGGGAGGAGCGAAACGAGGGAGTGTCGTTGGATTTTTGCATCGTTGGTAGCTGCCAGAATCAGCCATCGGTAGGTGGCAGCTCCGAGGAGCCATGCGGGGTAGAGGGACAGAGGAACTGGAATGCTCACAAATGCGTATATCTCTCATTTTCTATTCTTTCTCGTTTCCATGCGAAAAAATAAAATAAAACCTTGCATGTATCATGATTTGTATGTTCTTTAGTAACCAACATATATAATGAAATTTTGATTTGATCCTATATATGCTAATCTAGAAGTTCATGAGCCTACCATCTTACCTATTAAAATAATGTTTGTCATCATGTTCACTTACTATAAAAGTCGACACTTCAATATGTTCTAATATTTTAGAAAGTTTCAATACTAGAATTATTTCTGGTACAAAGAAATACTATGTATATGTTTGTGATTATGAGATATATATAAATCATAAATATTTATCGTCTAAAATTATATTCCATATCGCCAGAGGAGTCCCCAACGATCGTCGGAGGATTGGGCGACGATCGCTGGAGGAGTCGGCGACGATCGTCAGTGAAGAGTCCTTGACGATCGCCGGAGGAATACCCCACGATCGCTGATGAAGAGTCCCGAACGATTGCCCGAGGAGTCCCGGATGATCGCGGGTGAAGAATCCTCGATGATCGCAGGAGGAGTCCCCGATGATCGCCGGAGGAGTCCCAGACGATCACTACAGGAGTCGCTGATGATCGTCGGAGGAGTCTGATAACCCACAAGTATAGGGGATCGCAACAGTTTTCGAGGGTAGAGTATTCAACACAAATTTGTTAGTTCACCAAAAGGGAAGCGAAAGAATATTCTCAAGTATTAGCAACTGAGTTTGTCAGATTCAACCACACCTAAAAGATTAGTGTCTGCAAGTAAAGTATCAGTAGCAAATAGTATGATAGCAACGTGCCAGAAACGATCTGTTGACGGAAGACTATTCCTAACTGTTGTATCAATGGCGCCAGTAAGTTGCACGTGGGCGGAGAACTATTCTTTCTCGACAACAGTGTCGGAAAAGGATCTTGCAACAAGTAACACCGAAGTAGCAAGGAACAGCAGTAGCA
Organism: Hordeum vulgare subsp. vulgare; assembly: GCF_904849725.1. Taxonomy (NCBI): domain Eukaryota; kingdom Viridiplantae; phylum Streptophyta; class Magnoliopsida; order Poales; family Poaceae; genus Hordeum; species Hordeum vulgare. The sequence continues at coordinate 69,951,869 of NC_058518.1, forward strand.
ACAGAGTAACAGCAACAACAGCAAAGTGGCCCAATCCCTTTTGTAGCAAGGGACAAGCCTAGACAAAGTAACATAGCGAGGACTAGTAGTAAAAGACTCGTAGGCAGTGGATTGGTGATGGATGAGTATGACATATGTGATTCATCATGTAACAGCTATAACACGGAGAGATAAGTAACTAGCTCCCGTTCGTCAATCTAATGTAGGCATGTATTCCGTATGTAGTCATACGTGCTTAGGGAAAAGAACTTGCATGACATCTATTGTCCATCCCTCCCGTGGCAGCGGCATCCTAATGGAAACTATGGGATATTAAGGTTCTCCTTTTAATAAAGAACCGGACCAACGCATTCACACGCGGTGAATACATGAACTCCTCATACTATGGTCATATCGAGGAGTGGTTTCGGCTATTGTCACTCCGGGGTTGCCGGGTCATAACACATAGTAGGTGACTACAACTTGCAAGATAGGATCTAAAACACACATATATTGGCGACAACATAATAGGTTCAGATCTGAAATCATGGCACTCGGGCCCTAGTGACAAGCATTAAGCATAGCCAAGTAGTAGAAACATCAATCTAGAACATAGTGGATACTAGGGATCAATCCCCGTCAAAAATTAACTCGATTACATGATAGCTCTCATCCAACTCATAACCGTCCAGCAAGCCTACGATGAGACTACTCACGAACGATGAAGAGCATCATCGAATTGTCGATGGAGGAAGGTTGATGATGACGATGGCGACTATTTCCCCTCTCCGGAGCCCCGAATGGACTCCAGATCTACCCTCCAGATGAAGAACAGGAGGTGGCGGCGCCTCCGTATCGTAAAACACGACGAAACCTTCTCTCTCATTTTTTGGGTTTAGGGTTTAGGTTTAGGGTTCAGGGTTTAGCCCTTGCGAGACGGAAGATATAGAGCTGAGTTTGGAGGCGGTGGTGCCACGTGGGCCCCACAAGCCTTCACGACGCGACCAGGGGGTGGCCGCGGCTCCGAGAACTTTTATTTCTGCACAAAAACAACACCATGGCAATTCTGCTGAAAACAGCGTCAGTCCGGGTTAGTTCCATTCAAATCATGCAAATTAGAGTCCAAAACAAGGGCAAAAGAGTTCGGAAAAGTAGATACAACGAAGACGTATCAACTCCCCCAAGCTTAAAGCCTTGCTTGTCCTCAAGCAATTCAGTTGACAAACTGAAAGAGACAAAAGAAAAACTTTGACGAACTCTGTTTGATCTTGTTGTTGCAACTATGTCTAACTCATATCCAGAGTTTCAGCAAGATCAGAAGCAAACCACATAAGCAAATGACATCTAGGTCTCACGGTAAACTCATATCAATGGCATAATCAACTAGCAAGCAAATAATAATAAGCCTCAAACGTCAACACTTCAATCAAAACAACATGAAGGAGTACAAATAGATGGTATCTCGCTAGCTCTTTCTGAGACCGCAAAACATAAATGCAGAGCACCTTCAAAGACCAAGGGCTGACTAAACATTGTAATTCCTGGCAAAGAAGATCCATTCACAGTCATACCCAACACAGTTAAAAGCAAAGCATAAAAATGACAGAGGTGCTCTCTAATTGGTGCCTTTATAAGAGGAGGATGACTCAACAGGAACATAAATAGACAAGCCCTTCGCAGAGGGAAGCATTGATTTGCAGACGTGCCAGAGCTCAAGCTTTGAAAACAGAGATAATAATTTTGGGTGGCATGCTTTCATTGTCAACGCAATGACTAAGAGTTCTCAACATCTTCCACGCTACACATGCTATAGGCGGTTCCCAAACAGAAAAGTAAAGTTTTGACTCCCCCACCACCAATCAATCACACTCCACGGCTAGTCGAATCCTCGGGTACCGTCCATACCAACATCAATCCGGGGGGAGTTTTGTTTGCAACTATCTTTTCGATTTGAGCATGGAACTGGGAATTCCAATTACCGGTCCCTTTCTCGTGAATGATAGTGAATAAACACATATCGAGGATAACACGCCTAGCATGGAAGATACCAATAGCCCCCTGTCACCACATGAGCGGTTCGGGCATACAAAACAGATAATTTCTTGAAGATTTCGAGAGTGGCACATGGAAATTTAGTTGGAACGGTAGGTAGATACCGCACATAGGTAGGTATGGTGGACTCATATGGAACAACTTTGGGTTTATGGAAGTGGATGTACAAGCAGTATTCCCGCTTAGTACAAGTGAAGGCTAGCAAAAGACTGGGAAGCGACCAACTAGAGAGAAACAACGGTCATCAAAATGCATTGAGATTAACTAACATTGAGTGCAAGCATGAGTAGGACATAAATCATCATGAACATGCATATCATAGAGGCTATGTTGATTTCGTTTCAACTACATGCGTGAACTTGCGCCAAGTCAAGCCACTTGAAACATTCAAAGGAGGATACCATCCTATCATACTACATCATAGTCATCTCAACATTCATGTTGGCAACCAAGACAAACCATTATAAGCTCCTAGCTAAGTAAGCATGGCATAAGCAACTATGATCTCTAAGTTGTCATTGCAAACATGTTTCTCTCACAACAAAGCTGAATCAGCCACGGTGAGCTAGTAATATTTACAAAAACAAAATAGATCGAGTTCATACCAGCTTTTCCAGCCTCAGTCACTTCATCATATATCATCATTATTGCCTCTCACTTGCACGACCGAACGATGTGAACAATAATAAGAGTGCTCGTGCATTGGACTATGCTAGAATCTACAGGCAAACACAAAGGAGAAGATAACATAATATGGCTCTTTGAGAGATAAACAGGTATGCATGCAAGAGCCACTAAACATTGTTACCATTATCTTCTACCTTGACCCAAAGAAAAAGAAAACTATCTACACGGGAAAGCTCCCAACAATAAAAAGAAGAAAATAAAATCTTTTTGGTTTTTCTCAAACTAGACACACACACGAAAAGAAAGCGAGAAAAAGAAAATAAACTAGCATGGATGATACAGTGGCAAAGTGTGAACACAGGCTAACAAAGTGAAAGCGTAAGCAATAATGTAAAGTCAGTGAGAACACGTACTCCCCCAAGCTTAGGCTTTTGGCCTAAGTTGGTCTACTCCCAAGGAGGGAAATAACCAGCTCTTGGGTACTCCGGAGTGGACTGAGGATGCCACTGCTGGGTGAGCTCCTGTGGCTCCCACTGATAAACTGGCGTCTCGTACTCGACTGGCGGCTCGGGCACGGGCACCTATGGTTGGGCCAAGCCCCAATATGCGTAGATGTCCGAGGGAATAATGATGTACCTGCATGCATGAAGATTGAACAAAGAAGGAGCAGGCAAAGTAATAGTCTCACAAGTACCCTGACTAAATACCAGGTTATAACTCATCCTTCTATTTATATCTCTATCAAGAAAGTCATGGGGAACCATGCTATCATAATCTAGATATCTCTCGGGAAGAAGAATCTCTTCTTCCTCCTCCAGTCTAATCGGTATCTCAAAGTGTCTAGCAAGACGAGTAGCATAGATACCTCCATAGACAACACCTTTAGAACGGTTCAGGTTCAACCGTTGAGCTACTATAGCGCCCAAGCTATAAGTTTTATCGTTATAAAGGGCTTCGTGCAAGACCGCAAGATCTGGGGAACTAAGTGACCCAGCTTTCCCACGGCCAATCAAACATTTTCCCACAAATAATGAGAAGTACCGAAGCACGCGAAAATGAATGCTAGCAGCTCTAGAGCAAGACACTCCTCTCTCCTCTCCTACAGCAATTGTATCGATGAAAGCTTCTAAGTCCCATGGACGAGGTTCATGAATATCCCCAACAAAATAAAATTTGTAAACATTGCAAAAAACCTGGAGTGACATGCGCTGGGGGATATCATAAAGTTTGAACTCAACCATAGGAGGATTCTTCCTCGGATATAAGTTAAAGCTTTGTACGAAGATATTAGTGAGGAGGAGGTATTGCAGACACTTATCTTCAACGAAGACGGTAAGGCCTGCGTTCTCCACCAAGTGATAAAAGTCCTCATAAATTCCAGCGGCGCGTAAGAACACGTCGCTTGGCCACTCGCACGCTCGAACTTCTGCGACTCGAGGGACCGGATACTTGGGCTTCTTCTCACTCCCATCATCCTTGGGGTCACGGCTTGACGAGCCTCTTAAGAACCTCGTCATCTTTTCCCTTTTCTATCTCTGAGAATTTATGAAATTTTTAGTGATTCTAAGGAAAAGTGAACAAGGCTCAACTAAACTCGTAGCAACTACTCCAACAAGTGCCTAGAGGCCATATTACGCATCAAAACTACTTGGGACCAGCAAAAATTAGCACGCAAAGCACAAGAACAAGGTCACCAAGGCAGCAAAAATACGCGGAGTATAAGGCACTAGAGCAAAAACTAATTGGACCAATGGAGGAGTCATTTACCAAGGAGTAATTTCCCCAAAACAGTTTGGAGAATGGTGATTTGAGCAAAGAGATCGAAAATCCCAGCAAGAGGAGCAAGAACACGGGTTTGAGTTGCGAAACGATTTTTTCTGGAGGTAGGAGAACCAGATGAGAGCAAGAATGAGTGGAGGGGGTTCCTATGGGGCCCACAAGCCTAGGTGGCGCGACCAGGGGGTGCCTGCGCCGTCAGGGCTTGTGGCCCACTGGTGCAGCCCCCGGACAAGCTCTTTGTCTCACAATTTTTCAAAATTTCCAGAAAAATCATACTTGATTTTCAGGACGTTCTGAGAACTTTTATTTTCGGGGTACTTTTCCACGGGACGCTAAGACAGAAAACAGGGAAAACTAAACTAAATCTATCATTTTTCTTCTAAACAACCGAAGGTGAAAGCTTAAAACTGAGGTTCGTGACTCCTCGATTCATCCATCTCATGGTCATCGGAAGAAATCTGTCAATGGGGTTGATCAAGTCTCCTCGACAAACCTTTTCGAATCGCAAAAGAGAACAGAGAATTTTCGAACAGTCACTAGGTCACCTCAATGGGGATGTGTATCTCCCAACAAGCAAATCATACTTCATCTTGACACGAGGAATAGGGCATTCAAAGCTCCCAATAAGAATCGATGAAGTCTTTTCGATAGCATTGATGCAATGTACTCGATATTGTTTCTTCCGAGTGCACTGTGTGCTCATTACCGTTGACATGGAAAGCTTGTGGGAGACTCTCTTCTTCAGCTTGAGCAAAGTTGTATATTTCCTGCAAGGCAGCTTGCTTCTTATGGGCAGGGAAATATTTTTCAAAGAACTAGTCGACTATATCCTCGGGGCTACGCACGCAACCAGGAGCAAGAGAAGTGAACCAGGTCTTAGCATCATCCTTTAGCAAGAAAGGAAACAGCTTGAGCATATAGTAGTGGCGGATCTTTTCCTCACTAGTGAATAGGGTGGCTATATCGTGCAGTTTGGTAAGATGGGCTACAACCGTTTCAGACTCGTAACCGTGAAAAGGATCAGATTCGACCAGAGTGATTAACTCAGGGTCGACAGAGAATTTATAATCCTTATCGGTCACAAAGATAGGCGAAGTAGCAAACTTCGGGTCGTCTTTAATCCTAGCGTTCAGAGATTTTTCTGTCCACTTGTGCAGCAATTTCTCAACATCATAGCTATCCTTACACGCAAGAAAATCCTCAGCTATCTCTCCCTCCATAACATAGCGCGTATCAGGCATAACAGGCAATTCAGGCCTAATAGCAGGTTCTACTTCAATAGTATCAGCAGTTTCAGAAGTATCATCACATCTAGCAGCAACTCTAGCAATATGTGCATCAAGGGCACCAAGTGGCAAAGCAGTATCAGGCATAGCATCAACAGGCATAGTATCAAGCATAGCATCATCAGGCATAGTATCAAGCATAGCATCATCAGGCATAGTATCAAGCATAGCATCATCATAAGCATCATGGGAAGCAGAAGTAGCATCATCAAGCACATGCGACATATCAAGATTTCTAGTAGGAGGCTAAGTCGCAAACTTACTCATAACTGAAGGTGAATCAAGTGCAGAGCTAGATGGCAGTTCCTTACCTCTCCTCGTAGAAGAAGGCAGGATTTTAGTTCTTGGATATTTTGGATTCCTCATAGTGATCAGCATACGTCAATCCCAAGTAACTCAAAGAATATAGTTGTGCTTCCCCGGCAACGGCGCTAGAAAAAGGTCTTGATAACCCACAAGTATAGGGGATCGCAACAGTTTTCGAGGGTAGAGTATTCAACCCAAATTTGTTGGTTCACCAAAAGGGAAGCGAAAGAATATTCTCAAGTATTAGCAGCTGAGTTTGTCAGATTCAACCACACCAGAAAGATTAGTGTCTGCAAGCAAAGTATCAGTAGCAAAGTGGTATGATAGCAACGGTGCCAGAAACGATCTGTTGACGGTAGACTATTCCTAACTGTTGTATCAATGGTGCCAGTAAGTTGCACGTGGGCGGAGAACTATTCTTTCTCGACAACAGTGTCGGAAAAGGATCTTGCAACAAGTAACAGCGAAGTAGCAAGGAACAAGTAGCAGCAGAGTAATAGCAGTAGCAGCAAAGTGGCCCAATCCCTTTTGTAGCAAGGGACAAGCCTAGACAAAGTAACGTAACGAGGACCAGTAGTAAAAGACTCGTAGGCAGTGGATCGGTGATGGATGAGTATGACGGATGTGATTCATCATGTAACAAATATAACACGGAGAGCTAAGTAATTAGCTCCCGTTCTTCAATCTAATGTAGGCATGTATTCCGTATGTAGTCATACGTGCTTAGGGAAAAGAACTTGCATGACATCTATTGTCCATCCCTCCCGTGGCAGCGGGGTCCTAATGGAAACTACGGGATATTAAGGTTCTCCTTTTAATAAAGAACCGGACCACCGCATTAACATGCGTAGAATAAATGAACTCCTCATACTATGGTCATCTTCGGGAGTGGTTCCGGCCATTGTCACTTCGGGGTTGCCGGGTCATTACACATAGTAGGTGACTACAACTTGCAAGATAGGATCTAAAACACACATATATTGGCGACAACATAATAGGTTCAGATCCGAAATCATGGCACTCGGGCCCTAGTGACAAGCATTAAGCATAGCCAAGTAGTAGCAACATCAATCTAGAACATAGTAGATACTAGGGATCAATCCCTGTCAAAAACTAACTCGATTACAGGATAGATCTCATCCAACTCATCACCGTCCAGCAAGCCTACGATGAGATTACTCACAAACGATGAAGAGCATCATTGAATTGTCGATGGAGGAAGGTTGATGATGACGATGGCGACGATTTCCCCTCTCCGGAGCCCCGAACGGACTCCAGATCTGCCCTCCAGATGAAGAACAGGAGGTGGCGGCGCCTCCGTATCGTAAAACACAATGAAACCTTCTCTCTGATTTTTTTTCCGGGCGAGATGGAAGATATAGATCTGAGTTCGGAGGCGGTGGTGCCACGTGAGCCCCACAAGCCCTTACAGCGCGGCCAGGGGGGTGGACGCGGCCTGTGGGCTTGTGGCCCACTAGCACGCCTCCTCCGGTGGATCTTTGCACACGTATTTTTCTTTTATTCCAGAAAAATTCTCTGTAAATTTTTAGGAGATTCCGAGAACTTTTATTTCTGCACAAAAACAACACCATGGCAATTCTGCTGAAAACAGCGTCAGTCCGGGTTGTTCCATTCAAATCATGCAAATTAGAGTCCAAAACAAGGGCAAAACAGTTCGGAAAAGTAGATACGACGGAGACGTATCAGAGTCCCCAACAATCTTTGGGGATTTCAACACCCGTAGCTCATGGCAGAGATAGAAGAGAAGGATGTAGGGTCGTCGGAAATGCAATTCGGCTCCGGAGTCTAGATGAACCTAGAATCTGGACCGACCAGTTGCATCGTGATTTGCGCGGACCCTTCTATTACATTGTGTATTTCATCGACATAATTCCCATGCACGATCCCACTCAGCTCATTTATTGTCTTAGTAATTACCGCATTGTCTCACTGAGCACCACATGCATCATCGTATAAGTTTGAGGGAGTCTCCACCAACACACACCATGAGATATGAGAGTTCTTCAACGAAGCCTCGACAGGCCGAAATTCAACCCATGCTGAATAGTTCCTTGTATAATTACCATCGACTTTTAATCTTAGAATCACGAACACAGGAAATGTCATCGTGTGTCGATGAGGGGACGATCCCTGAGTGCCATTTGTGCTGGGATGACATGGGTATATGCGACCATTATACTCACCTAGTCAACGATACGTCCTTCACCATCAAGCTAAAGGATGATTTTGATATTATTACGGTATGTAAAGACGGCATGCAGTTTTTATTAATGAAGTATGGTGTGTGCTTTTTTTCTTTAACTAACCTTTAATTATTTTTATAGAACTCGACTAGTGCGTTCCGCGCCATGCAAGATTTGCTCTCTTGGACAAGTTCCATTTCAAAGAGAAGGATAGTACAACCTAAGAGAGCTCACCAAAGAACAGAGCATTACACTTTTGTTGTTAAGGTAAAAATGAAGAAGATCATACATATTTTGGTTGTTCTAATTGGAGAGCAGTTCACAATACACATGGGTTGGATGAGGACATGAACATTACCTTCAGTCTTGGTAATGACGATGTTTGAGATAACAATATAGAAATTTGGGTGCATGTGGATGACTTGATTCCAGTTCTACCTTGAGGTGAGTTTGTCATAATGTTTGTTAGTTAATTTATATTCATTATTGAAAAGTATCTGGTACTCATTCTGACTAAATTTCTTTATTTTTAATTATCAGATTATTTCTCCGCTACAAAAACTACACAGCAAATAATAGATCGGACCTACTACACTTATGACTCCAAGCTTTCTAGGATGGAGAAAAATCATGTGATGTCATTTATTCATGATTTTCAGCATCATGCTAAAAATTACATGACTGGCAACATTTATCATGGATATGTGCCACTAGTGCACCAATTAAACCCTTATAACATCACTTAAGACAACTTTGTAAGAATTTTTTACCATTGCGCCACTAGTCCATCTTTTTCATACATTATTCTAAAACAAAAACTAGTTTGCTAACTATGTTATTACTACTTATGTTCTTCAACAGGTACTTCCACCAGATACCATGCCTAAATGGATGTTTACCAATGGTGATTTGCATATGGTTAGCTTACGCCCAATTTGGACGAGTTATCCTGGTAAAAACAAAATATCTCAAAGTGAAGAAACCCTGAAAATCGAAGGATGGAGCAAGGCAATAAAAGCATCCACACAACCACTTGAAGACGATAACTTGCCCATGCCACAAGTTGGAGATAGGTTGATTTCTATTCTTCAATGGGGAGATGTAGGAGTTCACCTTTTTATGCTATTTTACCAAGGAGAAAGAAGTAGTTAATGTTTCTAACTTGTGATAACTTGCTCACTTGCTAGTATGATAATGACTAGAATGATGAAGATTTCATCTTTTTATGCTATTTTACGTAAAATGATGAAGAGTTGTTTAACTAGCTAGTATGATAACATCTAGAATGATGTGGAGTTGAATAAGATGATGATGAGTTGTTGTATGAAATATACTAGTACAAATTCGAAGGGTGCAAGACACCAAATTGAATTAGAGGAAAATACCATGTTCCGAATCACAACATCATATTTTCTTCTAATTCAACTTGGTCTCTTGGATCCATCTAATTTGTACTGATTTTGGATGTTGTTCTTCCATAATTTGTACTGATGTTCGACCAAGCACGGACAAATATGTCACTTCTCTATATTCATGACGATGTTGTGTAATGATTCCTTCATTGCTATATGTAGTAGCATCGAGTTTAATGGAAAACATAAAATGAAAATGAAAACCCTAAACGAAAAAAAATGAATGGTAAACACAAAAATAAAAGGAAAACACAAGATGGAACATGGCCCTCCAAAATCCTAAATCCCCTACACTACACCACGACACTCAAAGTAGCATCCAACAATCTGCCGGCATAGGTAACCTTCGGCGACACATTTTCGATCAGCAAAGATTTATAGCCACAAAAAGAAGGCATCGCCTATAGTCCTACCGGGAAACATCTTTGCTGATGGACATCTATTTTCCGACAGATAACATGACAACATTGGTGAGATCTTTCCGGACAGACATTTCTACAGTGACAGACATCTCTATGTCGACGGTTCATCTGACATTGTGTTATGCCGACGGATTGTGTGATGCCATACATACACCGACAATCCATACGATACTACATGTGCTGATAGATAATGCGTTGGCCATTTCTATGCCGACGGTTTATCTGTTGGTATGTTATGCCAATAGATAATGTGACATGCAACATTTCTACCGACACACTTAGTGCGGGGGTTATACATTTCAGCATAAATGCAAATGCACCATATATTAAAATGAAATTTAAATCATAGTACTCAGTTATCAATACAAGTGCACTCTTCCATTCATCACAAGATAACATCCAATGCATTCATTCTAACATATATAAATGATTCCAATTGCACAGTTCCATTCATCAAAAGATATCAGCCAACACATTCATTCAACATACATAGAAGATGCATTGTTTTTCTTCACTCAAGTTAGCTACATCCATTAAGAAAATAACCAAGTCAATATTCAGGTCATGTACTGTTACAAAATATGATGGGCAAGTTCTTAATAGACCAATCATTTGATCACTTGACTACTACAAAATACTACGAAAGATACCCATTATCAAGTCGACATCAACTTCCATATGAACAAAATGCATCGACAATGTTCCGGTTCTGGACAAAAGCGATCAGCGGAACATCCTAGATCAACTTCAATAATTCCTACTTTCTACCATTTATCCCTCCAAATGAACTTGTATCTTTGAGCAATCTTATAAAATGCGAAGCACACAAGATGAAAGAGACAAATGTTTAGACCATAATACCGATGTATATTTCAGTCCAAAATAGATGATAATGTTGGAAATATGCCCTAGAGGAAATAATAAAACAGTTATTATTACTATATTTCCTTGTTCAAGATAATCATTTATTATCCATGCTAGAATTGTATTGAATGGAAACTGAGATATATGTGTGGATACATAGACAATACACTGTCCCTAGTACGACTCTAGTTGACTAGCTCGTTGATCAAAGATGGTTAAGGTTTCCTAGCCATAAACAAGTGTTGTCACTTGATAACGGGATCACATCACTAGGAGAATGATGTGATGGATAAGATACAAACTATGAATGTAGCATGTGATCGTGTCGTTTTATTGCTACTATTTTTTTGCATGTCAAGTATATGTTCCTATGACCATGAGATCATGTAACTCACTAACACCGGAAGAATACCTTATGTGTATCAAACGTTGCAACATAACTAGTGACTATAAAGGTGCTCTACAGGTATCTTCGAAGGTGTCTATTGAGTTAGCATGTATCAAGACAGGGATTTGTCACTCCGTATGACGGAGAGGTATCTGGGGGCCCACTCGGTAATACAACATCACAATAATCCTTGCAAGAAATGTGACTAAAGATTTAGCCACATGATTTTGTATTATGGAACGGGTAAAGAGACTTGCCGGTAACGAGCTTCAAATAGGTATAGAGATACCGACAATTGAATCTCACGCAAGTACTATACCAAAGGACAAAGGGAATGTTATACGGGATTAACTGAATCCTTGACACAGAGGTTCAACCAATAAAGATCTTCATAGAATATGTAGGAGCCAATATGGACATCTAGGTCCCACTATTGGTTATTGACCGAGGAGTGTTTGGGTGATGTCTACATAGTTCTCGAACCTGCGGGGTCTACACACTTAAGGTTCGGTGACGTTTCGGTATAGTTGAATTATGTATGTTGGTAACCGAATGTTGTTCGGAGACCCGGAAGAGATCCCGGACGTCACGAGGAGTTACGGAATGGTCAGGATATAATGATGATATATATGAAGGATGCATTTGGCTTCCAAAAAGATTTCGGGCATAACCGAAAAAGTACCGGGAGTGACAAATGGGTTCTGGGGTTCCATAGGGAGGGACCACCCACCCAGAGAGGGACCAAATAGGCCTAAGGGTGGCCCACCAGCCCCTGGTGGGCTGGGCGGCCAGTCCAAGTGGGCCTATTCGGCCGAAGTGGAGAAGAGAGAGGAGGTGGGGAAAACCTACTAGGACGAGGACTCCTCCTCCACCAAACCGAACTGGAGGAGGACTCCTCCCTCCTCCTTGGTGCGCCGGCTGAACCCTAGGGGTTTCCCCTAGGGCTCCACCCATCCCTCCCTCCTATATATAGTGTAGGGTAGTGAGGATAGTCGCACCTCAATCCACGACGCAATCCCTCTCCCTCCACTACTTCGTGACACCCCGTAGGTTATTCCAGTAGTGCACGGCGATGCTATGCCGGAGTAGCTCCATCATCGTCGTCATCATGCCGTCGTGCTTCCGGAGAATTCAACTACCTCTTGGTCTCTCTTGCTGGATCAAGAAGGCGGAGATCATCACCGAGCTGCACGTGTGCTGAACGCTGAAGTGCCGTCCGTTCGGCACTAGATCGTTATTTGATCGTGGGACGGCTTGAGATTTGGATCGCGAAGACGTTCGACTAAATCAACCGCTTTTCTTAACGCTTCCCACTTAGCGACCTACAAGGGTATGTGGATCCGGTCTCTCCTCTCGTAGATGGTCATCACCTTGGATAGATCTTATGTGTGCATAGGAAATTTTTTGTTTCCCATACAACGTTCCCCAACAGATAAAAAGGGTATCACATAGATGAAATGAACGTGCATGCGTTTATAATTACAACGATCTGGACTAATACTTTTATGCATTAAAAAATTGTTTTTAATCCTATCGAGTGCCCAGATTGAAAAAAATGGGTCATCGATATATGAGACTGGAGCAAATAGATTAACAATTTAAATTCGATTCTCATAAATAGATTAACAATTTAAATTCCATTCTCATGTACAATATATACAACATAAGAGAAAAAAGTAGCCATGTTTTAGGATCTTCAACAACATGTATATGCATGTGTTAGTATCTTCGAGAGCATGTACATACATGTGTTAGTATCTTTGATAACATGTACAATATATGCAAAAATATTGATGCTTGAAAGCATGTACATGCATGGCCTTGCACAAAATTTAAAAACCCAATGCACAATATCTAGAGAAGGAGGAAGCATTATAGGTACTGATAGTGGTATACTACTTGGTCTCAGTTTTACCCGTGATATACATGGTGATGTTGACAGTAATAATACCTGAACTCTACAATGACGACAACCATGACTTGGAGCAAGGTTTGATGTACAAAAATACAATTAGTTGGCATCATGTGGTAGTTTACACTAGAACATGAAAATGTATAAAATATTTTTTACCCTATTTGATGGCCATGCAATGGACATATGGTGAGCATTGCCCATTGTCTGCATTCCATCATATCCACGAGCAAGCTCCACCTCTCTTTTAAATACAACATTGACAAGAACGTCACCTCCCACTATGGTTTGTTGGTTGGTTGAGATAACCATTGCCTTCGCCACACGATCAAATCTCACCAAATGATATAATATGGAATCCCTACCAACCTAAATCATGCATCATCTATTAGTAAACAAAATAATACAAGATATATCTAGTTAAAATATGAGATGGTTACAAGTTCTTCTTGACTGTGAGAGGCTTGAGAGGCCTGACGGAGGCATGGAGTGGCTACATGGCTTCTAGGTGCTAAATGTGTGTGTCGGATTTCGGGCTCTGCAAAACCCTTAAGATTCGAACTCAGGGGCGTGTACGAAGATCTCTCACGGCCTCTCTCGCCCAGCTTGCTACTCGATGGATTTGACGAAGAACTCACACGATGGTGAGAAAGACAACGAACACGACAGTTTACCCAGGTTCGGGCCGCTGCGAATCGTAATACCCTACTCCTGCTTCGGTGGATTGCCTCTCGTGGAGGTGGATGGATGAACAAGTACACCACCGCGGGAGCCTCCGGAGGCCTTCCGGTGCGTTTCGGGCACCCGGTGGTTCAATGGTCTATGTGTGGTGGAAGTCAATGAATGGATCCCTCTCTACGTAGCAACCTATCCTCTATATATAGCGGGGGCCTGGGTCCTCATCCCTTATTTCGATGGAGGGAAGGGATCTCACAATGATCAATTTTGAAGGGGAACAAGGGAACGTGCTCCCCCTGCCCAAAGGCGGTCTACGTCTGCAAAGTGGCTGTCGGCGCTGCAGGGACAGGCTCAGCGATGACGTCCGTCCTGCTGGCGGGAGGCGGTGGCCTCATTGCACCAGAATGGAAACCCAAGGAAGATGCCTTGGGAACCGACATACGTCCTTGCCCCCTTTGCACAAAAGGGGAAACTGCACTGCATGGCAACCTGCCGCTCGCGTGTCTTACTCCGCGTCATCTTTGACTCCTCAGGACGGGTCTAGCATTGGAATCTCCACTGCTCCGGAGGGTTTCTGAAGAGGTCCCCCTAGTGGTCTTGGTGCTGCTCCTTCCCGCGAGGCTCGGGCCCTCGCGAGGTCCTTGCCTTGAGTAGGTCCATGCCTGGTAGATGAAATGGGCCAGCCCTGGGCCGCCGGGAGGCAGGTCTGGGTACCCTGGTTCCCAGAATGTCGACAGTAGCCCCCGAGCCCAAGGCGTTTGCATGTTGGCTGCGGGGTGAAGCCTTGGTGGCGGCCCAAACCGTCACGGGCCCTAATTGCCTGCGTGCTAGGTCTGGCACGTGTCACGTGGCTGATGTCGGGTTTCTCTTGATTTTTGCCTTTGCTTGAGTTATTAGGAGTCTGACTCATAGCGATGTTCCATTATTGCTTTCCCTTCTCACACACCCGCTCCTCCTCCTCGGTCTCCAACTCTAACCGGCGCCTCCCAGATCCAGCGCCGCGCCTCTCCCTTCTTGGTTGCTCTGGCCTCGCTAGTGTTGTGATGGCGCCCGCCGGCAAGTAGAAGTCAGAGGCGCAAAGTTCTGCCTCGGCTCCCCCGCTCTTGGGGGGCACCCTTTCCAGGGACAAGGATCTCATCCCCGTGCTCCCATGGACGGCAGACGAGTCGAACGAGCATGGGTGGACTCTGATATGGGGCGGACCCTCGGCGAAGCGGTCCTCGTCCAAGGCGGTCTACCCCTTCTTCCTCCATAGCATCTTAGTCGGGCTCATCCTGCCCTGCTACGCGTTCTTTACAGCCATCCTGAACCACTACGGGATCCAAGCCCTTCACCTCCAGCCCAACTCCATCTTGCTCTTGACCGTCTTCGCTTTCTACTATGAGGCCTTCGTAGGCATGCAGCCTTCGGTAGCCCTTTTCCGTCATTTCTTCAGCCTGCGTATACATGACGGCGCCCAAGGGTTGGCGTGCGTCTCTTTCCTCACGGCCGAGAGCGGCAACATGCTCCTGAAGGCCCGGAAGAAGGTGGAAAACTTCAGGCAGTGTTGGGTCCTCATGGATCTCAAGGACGTCAACCCTCGGTTGGAGCCGCTGAGGGGGTTGCCGGAGAAGACTTCCGCGTGGAGCTCCGTTGTTGGGGATATTACATGCGGTATGACCCACCCTATTGGGCCGGGTTAGGAAAGCGGCGACTCATACATACATGGTTAATGTAAGCCTTGGCTCAGGCCTGACGCGTGTTGAGAGATCATTGTCAGAAGGACACCAGGGGCCATGAGCCAGATGGCAGTTCAGGATTGATGACGAAGATAAGTCGCCAAGGAGTTTCCCTGGCTTGGCAAACACGATGACTTAGAGATTTGGAAGGCCATGATTTGTAACGTGGCCAGGACTTTTTAAACCCTAGGGCCTCGACCTGTGTATAAAGGCGAGTCTCTGGGCAGATAGATCAAGTTAGAAATCATCGAGAGCTAGGTTAGACGAGTTACGCCCTCCTTGTAATCGAATCCACCATCAATATACACAAAGCAGGACGTAGGCTTTTACCTCCACACGAGGGGGCTATTAGGAAAGCAACTTATCATTATTGAAGGCCCAAGGGGCATATATATATTACACATGACTTGAGGGGTTGTTAGGAAAGTGTATGCAATAGCATTGCATTTGAAGAAGTGTAATACTAAAAAAATGATAATCCAAATCCGCGTCTAGAGAGTGTCATCGTAGCATGAAGAGTCTTCAAAACCCGTCGAGTCAAGCCAAAGGGGATAACAAAGAGATGGCACATCAGAAGTAGACACCGCATCACTTGAAGATGCAAGATAAGTATCAAGAGAAGATGGGTTGTTAAAATAAGATGGCACATCAGAGGAAGACACCGAAGAGATGGCACATCAGAGGAAGACAACACATCACTTGAGGATACAACATAAGTATCAAGAGAAGATGGGTTGTCAAAAGAAGATGGCACATCAAGAGAATAAAGCATTGTGCAGAAAATCATAGTCCACGACCACCGACGGCGAAAGAAGCTCGGCGGATAAGACACGTTGGATGTAGATCGACAATGCAAAAGAATTCCAAAAAATCTTATAGAACACAACAAGGGTAAATAGGCCACAAAAGTTGTATAAAAAGGATCAGGACTGGAGAAAGGCTGATGGACTAAGGTATGGTGGACTCGCATGGCATAGAAAACACAAAATATCAACGGATTTGGTGGACACAGCGGGAAAAAAATTGAAAAACTAGAAAGCACATAGTAGACTATGGAACGGCAAGTGACAGGAGCATCACATAGCAGCAGGAAGCAGCATCACGTAGCAACACTAAGCAGCTAGTTGCTGCATGTAACCATGCGTTGTAGCTGCATGAAGAGGCATCAACACAGGTTAGACCAAACGGCTGGAGCCACGTCCCAGCGAGTAGGCTGGTAGTTGCATGTTATGCCCCAGTTGGCTGAAGGCAGCAGTCGTGTCCTGCGCGTGTTGGCGGAAGGCAGCCGCGCATCGTCCGCGTCTTGGGGCATAATGGACACGATCTGGGAGGGGCGCCTGCAATGGCCACGATCGGGGCATCATGCATGCAAGGATATGGACCACGGCCTTGCGAGCGTGGAGCAGGGCCTGGGAAACAGAGGACGGACCAAATACAGAGCGTCGATCTGGAGCAGCTCCGGACCTGATGGAGGTTGCCTCGATCTGGAGCAGCACCGGATATGCATCCGCGTCTAGGGCCACCTCGATCTGGGCGGACTGGGGCGACGACAGGATCCAAGGCGTGAGGCGGCGCAACCGGATCTGATGAGGGGGTGGCGGTGGCTGGATCTGAGGCAGGAGACAGGCGCGACCTGCGGCGGCAGGTCCTGGACCAGCGACGGGAGGGCCGCGGTGGCTGGATCCGAGGCAGTGCGAGATGGCGAGGCAGGGAGGAGCCGACGCGGCCGGGGTGAGGGAGCACGACGGGTCGTCCTGCGAGCGGATCCGCACGAGGGCTGCAGCGGTTGACCAGATGGTTGCACCCTGAGAAAGCAGCGGTGACCACGCACGAAAATCAGCGGCGACGCGCGAGATTGGATCGGGAAGGCGAGTTGCAGCACCCAAAAAAAATAACCTAAGCTCCGATACCATGTTAGGAAAGCAACTTATCATTATTGAAGGCCCAAGGGGCATATATATATTACACATGACTTGAGGTGCACGGAAAGTAAACATAGACTAATAAGGACTCCTAGACTAACACTAATACTTCCTAACAGGGCCGAACCTGGGTAAATCTGAGTCTCACTTCCGCTCACCCCCTTTGAGTCGCCACCAAGGTGCGACGGCTCCTTCACTAAGTCCTTTCACGAGGACATCTGTCGTGGCAAAACCACGACAGTTGGCGCCCACCGTGGGGCTTGCGCACGGTGGAGTTGAATTCTTGAAGGGAGCCCTTCCAGGGTCAGGAAGCTACGCAGTCGGCATCATGATGAAAAGACGCCGCGGGAAGTACTACATCGACAACTCTCAGTGGGGACCAGAGGCCGATTCAATCGAATCTAGATACAGGGTCCCCTTCGGCAAGATCCACGTTTTCATCGACAATATTAGGACACCCGTACCTGAGCCGGACACCTTCACCGACATTGTCGAGCCGGCTCGGTACGCCCATCCCGTCAAACATTAGGTCAAGGAACACCACATCTTCGTGGGTTTTACACAGGGAACCGACCTACTAGACGGGCCGGTAATCCAGGAGATCTCCCCGGTCAACTCGGACGACGAGTCATCCATGGGTGATCCAGATTCAATCTATCCCCTCCAGGAGGGACAGCTTGGGGGTTGCCGGAGGCAGTAATCCCTCGGGACTTGGCGGGGCCGCACCGTCAAGTCGCCATCTATATGGCGGGAGCAGCACCGCCTCAACCAAACCCGGCGGGCAACAATGAAGCTGGTGGGTCGGGGAAGACCCTGGCTCAAGCCGTGGCAGACCTGGCGGCTGAGACGGCCAAACTCATGGCGATCACTGTGACGGCAGAGAACCACGAAACAGCCAACGCTGAACTGATGAAACTAAGGGAGGAGATGTCCAAGATCCAGCGAGACGCAGAAGCAAAAGCCGCCCGGATGGCGATGCAGCAGGCCCAGATCGCCGCAAAAACAGAGCGGTTGAATACGGAAGGTTGGCGGCTTGAGCGATAGCAGCGTGCCTCCGATGCAATCCACCAGAGGAGGCATCACGGCTGCCTACTGGCTGATTTAAACCCAACTCGCATCTTCGAGAGCCCGCGTACTCCTGGGATGGAACCCAATTGGTCGTGGCCGGCCTCCCCAGGGGGCGATCCGGCTCGGCTACCGCTCAATCCACAGCCACCTCAGCCGATGGAGGCTCGTGCACCCCTTTCCAGATGCCACGAGGTCACTTCTCGAACCCCGTGGATAACGTGCTAGCGGCAACTCGCCACCTTGAATGCCTCCGGATTCACGGAAACTCCCTGGCCGAGGTGGAGGAGAGGAACGCCATCGAGATGCTGAAAACGGCGGTGGTACAACATGCACAGTATTCACATAGCCGCGAGCGGTTACACTCCAAGCCCTAGGCGAGTCACACCAGGAGTCGCCATGATGACATGCCTACGATGACCAGAGAGCAACGACGTGTGCTGCAGACCAATCCGCCCAGGATGCTCGACAAGCGGGCTCAGGATCTTGTAGATGCGGCGTCAGCCACCCTCTTGATGGAAAGAGCAGCTGCGGGGGGTCAAGGCTATCCGGCTTACACCCTGCCTCCTCCCACGTTGATCGAAACAGGTGGCAGGAACGTCGGGTGCCCTGTCTAACGCCCGCACTTCACAACGAGCACATGCCGAAAGATTTCAAAGGACCACGAAAGGTAGACAATTACACACCAGACCTCGAGCCAGGTTCGTGGATCGAAAGTTACGAGCTCGCAATGGATATGCTCGATGTGAATGAGGCGGTCTGTGCTAAGTATTTCACCATGATGCTCGAAGGAACGACACGCACGTGGTTGAAGAACCTGCCGCCCAACTCCATCAACACCTGGGCCGAGTTGAAGGAACGCTTCGTCAAAAATTTCTGAGGAACTTGTAAGCGCCCGATGACCATCGTTGACCTACAGCACTGCATCCAACGCCCGGATGAGTCGGCCCATCATTGGACGCAGCGAGTTGCAGAAGTCATCCATTTATCAGATCGTATCTCGGCAGCTCAGGTCGTGCTGATCCTAGAGAAAAATTGTCACTACGAGCCTTTGGTGTTGAAGCTTGGGCGACTCAAACGTAAAGTGCCAGACATGGGCGAGTTGATGGACACCCTGACCAGGTATGCCGAGTCAGACGACACTAAGGAACATGGGGACGATGACGACAAAGTTAGCACCGCCAGGAGAGGCGAGTCGTCAAAAGGCCACTCCCGGTTCCAAGGGCGAGGCAATCACAACCCCACGGGACAAAGTAAAAGGAGGCAGTAGGAAGGCATCATAGACTTTGTCGCTAACACTAACGCCGGCAACGGGAACCAACGCCAGAAGAAAAGGGGCTTCAACGGAAAGAAGCCATGCAATTATCACGAGATGCTCAAAGTCCCTTGCCCACAACATGCCACTGCCGAAGGTCTGTCTAACCACTCTTGGGAGGATTGCTATGTGATGCAGGAGTTCCGAGCTCAGGCGCTCAAAAAGGGTCAAGGAGGTAATCAAGGTGGACACCAGGGACAGTTCGACACGCCCGGATCACACCGAAGCCCGTTCAGTGGGTTTCCCACCCCGGGCCCGCAGGGCGGGTCACAGTCTAATGCCGGGCAGTACCAGGTTCACAACAATCAGCGGTACAACATGCAGGGTGTGTTTCAGCAACCGCCCCTGCAAGGCGATCCCCAGCGGCACGATGACAATGGCGGCTTCCAGAATAATCCTAAGCAGTTGAACAGCGCACAATATCACGTGTTCACCACCAGCACTTGCAAAAGGGATCGAAAGGTGAGACACAGAGCTTTTAGCAAGGTTGAGCCAGCGCTCCCCAGGTATATGAATTGGTCTGAGCAGCCCATTATATGGAGTAGGGAGGATCATCCGCCTCGGGTTGATAACCCCGGCGATTTGGCTCTGGTCATGGCTCCCCAGGTCAGGGGATACACCCTTTCCAAAGACCTTATGGATGGCGGCAGCAGCATTAACATCTTATATTTCGATACCTTTTGGCGGACGAATTTTTCAGAGGGCGATTTGATGCCATCTTCCCCGGTTTTCCATGGCATTGTTCCGGGTAAGTTGGCATACCCTGTTGGGCGAATCAAACTTGACGTAGCTTTTGGCACAGAGTCCAATGCTGCGGCAACAAAAGTCCTTCCCTGGCGCATAGGAATTCCTCTTGTTGCTTCTCTGATTTGCATTGGTTTTTCTCTTGAAGAGGAAAGGGTGATGCAGCACAGGAGCAGTAAGTATTTCCCTCAGTTTGAGAACCAAGCTATCGAACCAAAAGGAGGGCCTCGTCAAGTCCAAAGTACCTGCACAAAAACAAACAAGCTTGCACCCAACGCTTCAAATGGGTTGTCAATCCGTTCAAGATTGTTTGCAAAGTGAGATCTGAAGGCGAAAAGTGCAACGAAGTAAAAAGTGTAAGGCTGAAAATATGGTGTGGAGTAGACCCTGGGGCCATAGTGTTCACTAGAGGCTTCTCTCAAAATAGCAAGTATTACGGTGGGTGAACAAATTATTGTCGAGCAATTGGTAGAACCGCGCAAAGTCATGACGATATCTAAGGCACTGATCTAGCATATAGGCATCACGTCCGAAACAAGTAGACCGATACTTTCTACATCTAGTACTATTACTCCACACATCGACCTCTATCCAGCATGCATCTAGTGTATTGAGTTCATGACAAACAGAGTAACGCTTTAAGCAAGATGACATGATGTAGAGGGATAATCTCAAACCAATGATGAAAACCGCATCTTTTTACCCTTGATTGCAACAACACGATACGTGCCTCGCTACCCCTTCTGTCACTGGGTGAGGTCATCGCACGATATGAACCCAAAACCAAGCACTTCTCCCTTGGCAAGAATCCTAGATCTAGTTGGCCAAACAAAACCCACAACTCGAAGAGAATTACAAGGATATGAAATCATGCATAAGAGAGATCAGAAGAAACTCAAATAAGATTCATAGATAATCTGATCATAAATCCACAATTCATCGGATCTCGACAAACACACCGCAAAAGAAGATTACATCGGATAGATCTCCATGAAGATCATGGAGAACTTTGTATTGAAGATCCAAGAGAGAGAAGAAGCCATCTAGTTACTAGCTACGGACCCGTAGGTCTATGGTGAACTACTCACGCATCATCGGAGAGGTTATGGTGTTGATGAAGAAGCCCTCCGTGTCCGAATCTCCCCTCCGGCAGGGCACCAGGATGTGCCCCAGATGGGATCTTGTGGAGACAGAAGCTTGCGGCGGCAGAAAAGTAATTACGATGCTCCCCTATTTTTTTTGGGAATATTTGGGAATTTATAAGCGTAAGGTCTAGGTCAGGGGACCTCCAGGGGGCCCACAATCCTGCATGGTGCGCCCCCTGGCCACGGGGTGGGGGCTTGTGGGGCCCCTGGGCTCTTCTGGCTTGGCCCCCAAGCTCTCCGATCTTCTTCCGTTCCAGAAAAAATCTTTTCGGGGATTTTCTTCCGTTTGGACTCCGTTTCAAAATCTCCTGTGAAAGCAGTCATAAACATGGAAAAAACAGGAACTGGCACTTGGCACTGGATTAATAAGTTAGTCCCAGAAGATAAATAAAAGTCATGCGAAACATCCAAAGTTTGAGAAGATAATAGCATGAAACCATCAAAAATTATAGATACGTTGGAGACGCATCAAGCATCCCCAAGCTTAACTCCTGCTCGTCCTCGAGTAGGGAAGTGATAAAGAATGAATTTTTGAGGTGGAATGCTACCTAACATATTTGTCCTTCGCAACTCCTTTCACGTGGCATGAATGTTCAGATCCGTACGATTCAAAACAATAGTTTGCTATTGACATGAAAACAGTAATACTTCAAGCAAACTAGCAAAGTAATCATGAAATTTCAAAATAACAAGGCCAAAGAAAGTTATCCCTACAAAATCATATAGTCTGGCTATGCTCCATCATCCTCACACAACTAATGTAAATCATGCACAACCCCGGAATGGGCCAAGTAATTGTTTTCACACTCTTACTTTCTCAAACTTTTTATAACTGTCACGCAATACATGAGCGCGAGCCATGGATATAGCACTATAGGTGGAATAGAGTGTGGTGGTGGTTGTGAGACAAAAAGGAGGAGATGGTCACATTGACTCGGCGTATCAATAGGCTATGGAGATGCCCATTAATAGATATCAACGTGAATGAGTAGGGATTGCCATACAAGACATGCACAAGAGCTATAAGTATGTGAAAGCTCAAAAGGAAAACTAGTGGGTGTGCATCCAACTTGCTTGTTGATATCCCACAAGTTTAGGGGATCAATTGTAGTCTTTCTTGATAAGTAAGAGTGTCGAACCCAACGAGGAGATAAAGGTAGGACAAATATTCCCTCAAGTTCTATCGACCACCGATACAACTCTACGCGCCCTTTACGTTCGCTTTACCTAGAACAAGTATGAAACTAGAAGTACTTTTTAGGAGTGATAGGATAGGCTTGCAAGAAAGTAAAGAACACGTAAATAAAACTAGGGGATGGTTAGATAAAGAAACAACTATGAGTGTCTAACGAGTGTGGAAAAGTGGTGGTAGGAGTTGCGGAATTGTCCCTAAGCAATTGACTACGTTACTAGATCGATAGAAAGTATCATGTGGGAAAGGCCTCTGCTAGGATGTCATGCCCTACTTGGAATTCTATGCACTTATCATTGGAACTATTAGCAAGCGTCCGCAACTACTAACATTCATTAAGGTAAAACCCAACCGTAGTAATAAGATATATAGGTCCCCCTTCAATCCCATATGCATCAATTTCTATGCTAGGTTTGAAGCTTCTGTCACTCTAGCCTGCCAATACATAGTCCTATCAACATACAACTAACCATATGGTGTGGTCCACGCGCGCGATCATATGATGGGCACCAAGGGACAACAACATAACCACAAGAAAATTAAACCAATCATAGCAATTCATCAATCACCGATAGGACAATGATAATCTACTCAGACATCATAGGATAGCAACACATCATTGGATAATAATATGTAGCATAAAGCACCATGTTCAAGTAGAGGGTACAGTGGGTTGCGGGAGAGTGAACCGCTGAATATAGATGGGGGAAGATGATGGAGATGTTGGTGAAGATGATGGAGATGTTCGTGTAGATCGCCGTCACACGATGATGTCCCGGGTGGTGTTCCGGCGCCACCGGGAGAGAGGGGGGAGAGATCCCCCCTCCTTATTCTTCTTCCTTGACCTCCTCCCTAGATGGGAGAAGGGTTTCCCCTCTATTACATGGTCTCCATGGCGGAAGAGGGGCGAAAGCCCCTCCGAGATTGGATCTCTCTCTGTGTGTCCTTTTGTTTCTGCGCTCCCAGATTCTGCGTTTCACCGTTTCTTAAATTCCTGGAGATCTGTAACTCCGATTGGGATGAAATTTTAACACAATTTTCTTCCTTATATTATCTTTCTTGCAGCGAAAGAAGGGCTCCAACCGCCTTAAGGACTGGCCACAAGCCTGCCTGCCATGGGCCCACCGCTGGCCGTGGCGACAGGACTTGTCCGCACTCCGTGCATCGCCTCGCGTTGATTCTTCTTCCCAAAAATCATAAATATTCCAAAAAAATCCCCGTAAGTTTTTATTACATTTGGACTTCGTTTGGTATGGATATTCTGCGAAACAAAAAACATGCAACAAATAGGAACTGGCACTGGGCACTGGATCAATATGTTAGTCCCAAAAATAGTATAAAAAGTTGCCAAAAGTATATGAAAGTTGTAGAATATTGGCATGAAACAATAAAAAACTATAGATATGACGGAGACGTATCAGCATCCCCAAGCTTAATTCCTGCTCGTCCTCGAGTAGGTAAATGATAAAAAAGATAATTTTTTACGTGGAATCCTACGTAGCATAATCTTGATCATATAATCTAATCATGGCATGAATACTAAAACACGAGTGATTCGAAGCAATAGTCTATCATTTGACATAAAGACAATAATATTTCAAGCATACTAACAAAGCAATCATATCTTCTCAAAATATCATGGCCAAAGAAAGTTATCCCTACAAAATCATATAGTCTGACTATGCTCCATCTTCCCCACACAACGTATTTAAATCATGCACAACCTCGGTTTTAGCCAAGCAATTGTTTCATACTTTAGTGTTCTCAAACCTTTTCAACTTTCACGCAATACATGAGCGTGAGCCATGGACATAGCACTACAGGTGGAATAGAATATGGTGGTCATGGAGAAGACAAAAAGGAGGAGATAGTCTCACATCAACTAGGCATATCAATGGGCTACGGAGATGCCCATCAATAGATATCAATGTGAGTGAGTAGGGATTGCCACGCAACGGATGCACTAGAGCTTATAAGTGTATGAAAGCTCACAATAGAAACTAGTGGGTGTGCACCCAACTTGCTTGCTCACGAAGACCTTAGGTCAATTTTGAGGAAGCCCATCATTGGAATATACAAGCCAAGTTATATAATGAAAATTTCCCACTAGTATATATATGTAAGTGACAACATAAGAGACTCTCTGTCAGAAAGATCATAGTGCTATTTGAAGCACAAGTGTGGAAAGAGGATAGTAGCAATTGTCCCTTCTCTCTTTTCTCTCATTTTTTTGTGGGCTCTTTGGCCTCTTTTTTTATTATTATTTTTATTATTTTTCATTTTGGTGGGCATCTTTGGCCTCTTTTTTGTAAATGGGCTTCGTTGGTCTCTTTTATTTCCTCACATGGGACAATGCTCTATTAATAATGATCATCACACTTACAACTCAATACTTAGAGCAATGATGACTCCATGAAATGCCTCGGTAGTGTACCGTGACAATGATCTAGCATAGCAATGACATCAAAAAACGGACAAGCCATGGAAACATCATGCTAGCTATCTTACAATCATGCAATGGCAATATGGAAGTGGTGGCACATGTCATGACACGGAACGGTGTTAGTTGCATGGCAATATATCTCGGAATGGCTATGGAAATGCCATAATAGGTAGGTATGGTGGCTTTTTTGAGGGAGGCTATATGGTGGGTGTATTGCACCGGCGAAAGTTGTGCGGTACTAGAGAGGCTAGCAGTGGTGGAAGGGTGAGAGTGTGTATAATCCATGGACTCAACATTAGTCATAAAGAACTCACATACTTATTGCAAAAGTCTATTAGTCATCGAAACAAGGTACTACACGCATGCTCCTAGGGGAAAGGTTGGTAGGAGTTAACCATCGCGGGATCCCGACCTCCACACAAAGGATGACAATCAATAAATAAATCATGCTCCGACTTCATCACATAATGGTTCACCATACGTGCATGCTACGGGAATCACAAACCTTAACACAAGTATTTCTAAAAATACACAATTACTCACTAGCATGACTCTAATATCACATATTCATGTCGCAAAACTATTGCAAGGAATCAAACATATCATATTCAGAGATCTGCAAGTTTTATGTAGGATTTTATGACTAACCATGTGAATGACCAACTCCTGTTAACTCTCTAAATAGGTATAAGTGAAGCATGAGAGTTTAATTCTTTCTATAAAAGATATTCCCCGCTCTAACAAATATAAGTGAAGCAAAAGAGCATTCTACAAATGGCGGTTTTTATGTGTAGGGAAACAGGAAATCCAAACTTCAAAAGATATAAGTGAAACACAAGAAGCATTCTATAAATCCAACCAAGGACTATCTCATACCAGCATGGTGCATAAAATAAAAAGGAAAAATAAACACAAAAGACGCTCCAAGCATTTGCACATATCATGTGACGAATTAAAATATAGCTCCGAGTAAAATTGCCGATAGATTGTAGACGAAAAGAGGGGATGTCTTCCGGGGCATCCCCAAGCTTAGACGCTTGAGTCTTCCTTGAATATTACCCTGGGGTGCCTCGGGCATCCCCAAGCTTAGGCTCTTGCCTCTCCTTATTCCTACATCCATCGTGCTCTCACCCAAAACTTGAAAACTTCAATCACACAAAACTCAACAAAACTTCGTGAGATCCGTTAGTATAATAAAATAAATCACCACTTCAAGTACTGTTCTGAACTCATTCTAAATTCATATTAGCATTGTATCTACTGTAATCCAACTTCACCATGGTTCATACCCACCGATACTACCCATAGATTCATCAAAATAAGTGAACAACGCATAGAAAACAGAATCTGTCAAAACAGAACAGTCTATAGCAATCTGTATATTCCGTATACTTACCATATCTCAAAAAATCTGAAAATTTACGAACGTCTGGAAAATTTGCATATCAATCGGCAGAAAAAATAATCAACTCAAAATCTCTTCCAGAATAAAAATGAAAATTAATTTCGTGAGCAGAAAGTTTCTGTCTTTTCTCAGCGTGATCAAACAACTATCACCCAAACTAATCGTGAAGGTTTT
Source organism: Hordeum vulgare subsp. vulgare (assembly GCF_904849725.1). NCBI lineage: Eukaryota > Viridiplantae > Streptophyta > Magnoliopsida > Poales > Poaceae > Hordeum > Hordeum vulgare. Next base: position 69,978,901 of record NC_058518.1, read on the forward strand.
ACTTGGCACATTATTTTTAAAAACACAAAGGAATTGTACAAGGGGATATTTAATTTTGTGAGAAACTTCCATGAAAAATTCTACATTGTTTCCATGAGCATGAACACAAGTGTTCAAGGTCGACCCTCACTTCCACAATGCATCACCTTTCAATCATTTCTCTTTTTGAAAAAGTTTTAAGTTCCCCTCTATATTTTTTTGTTTTTAAACTAAATAAAAGCACTCAACAGAAATAAATGACTCTCTAAAACTTTCGGGTTGTCTCCCAGGCAGCGCTTTCTTTAAAGCCATTAAGCTAGGCATAAAGTGCTCAAGTAATGGATCCACCCGGATCCCAAGGTATATCAAAGCCAATTTTAATTAGCAATGATTTGAAATTTAGTAGTGAGCACAAGGTACCATATATCAAGCAATGACGAAGTCTAACTCTCTTCCTATGCATTGGCATGTCATAAAATAACAATTCATGCACACCAAGTAAAGGCCAATACATAGCATAAGCAGTTTCTTGCAATTTTATCGCATTGGAAACATAGAGAGGTGGAGATATAGTTCCTCTCTCATAATAATTGCAAATAGGAGCAGAAAGCACATGCATATTATATTCGTCAAAATAGTCATGTGTAACATAAGGAACTATAGCTAGCTCATCTTCATAAGCATCATTCATAATGGCACCATGGCCACAAGCATAACAAGCATCAAGTTCATCAAAAAGGGATATTTCAAACGAATCCAAGGGATCATAACATTCATCCTTCGGTAAGAACTAAGGGAAATTAAATAATGTATGAGTAGAAGAGTTACTCTCATTACAAGGTGGACACGGGTAGCTAGTCCGCTCTTCCTCCTTTTGTTCTTTGCTCTCCTCTTCATCTTTTTCATCTAATGAGCTCACAATTTCAGCATTTTCTTCTTCCATAGTTTCCTGCAAAATAATAGTCTCTTCTTGGTCAGCATAGTATTTCTCCTTAAATCTTTCAATATGTTCATTATATTCATAATTAGTATAACAATAACGAAGCATAGCCAAATTTTCAGATCAGTAAGGAGCATCATCATTATCCTCACACCTTTTAAACAAAGCCTCAATTTCATAAGCACCCATAAAAGCAACAAACTCTTCTATTTGATCCACACCATAGTAATCATATATACCATTAGCATAAGAAGCCAAGGTTCTATGATCATTAAATTCACAAGAAAAGGGAAGGTGTGGAGCCTTAATCCTAGAGCAACAAGTAACACTATATCTCTTGCATAGTTCCCAAGCATACCATTTCAACAAATGGATTTGATCCCATAAAAGTTTCCCTTATTGAGTCAAGCGATAATCCCTAAAGTATTCACGTTGATCCAACGTGTATCCCATTATATAATTGAATGGGGCTTTCTCAGGATTATTAAAGAAGTGCATAATATTTTCCACATAACGAGCCTCGAGGGTTTTAGGAGGTTCCCCATCTCCATGAGTAGCAAGTACACCTAATTTTTTGGTATTTCGTGTTCCATATCCAAAACTAAATATAGAGAACAACTTAGAACAGCAAATAAATCTACTTAGTGATAAAGCAAACAAGCACACACGAGGATATTCACCCCACACTATCTCTCCCCGGCAACGGCGCCAGAAAAAGGTCTTGATAACCCACAAGTATAGGGGATCAATTGTAGTCTTTCTCGATAAGTAAGAGTGTCGAACCCAACAAGGAGCTAAAGGTAGGACAAATATTCCCTCAAGTTCTATCAACCACCGATAAAACTCTACGCACACTTTACGTTCGCTTTACCTAGAACAAGTACGAAACTAGAAGTACTTTGTAGGAGTGATATATAGGATAGGCTTGCAAGAAAGTAAAGAACACGTAAATAAAACTAGGGGCTGGTTAGATAAAGAAACAACTACGAGTGTCTAACGAGTGTGAAAAAGTGGTGGTAGGAGTTGCAGAATTGTCCCTAAGCAATTGACTACGTTACTAGATCGATAGCAAGTATCATGTGGGAAAGGCCTCTGCTAACTTGTCATCCCTTACTTGGAATTCTATGCACTTATGATTGGAACTATTAGCAAGCGTCCGCAACTACTAACATTCATTAAGGTAAAACCCAACCATAGCAATAAGATATATTGGTCCCCCTTCAATCCCATATGCATCAATTTCTATGCTAGGTTTGAAGCTTCTGTCACTCTAGCCTGTCAATACATAGTCCTATCAACAAACAACTAACCCTATGGTGTGATCCACGCGCGCGATCATATGATGGGCACCAAAGGACAACAACATAACCACAAGCAAACTAAACCAATCATAGCAATTCATCAATCACCGATAGGACAACGATAATCTACTCAGACGTCATAGGATAGCAACACATCATTGGATAATAATATGTAGCATAAAGCACCATATTCAAGTAGAGGGTACAGTGGGTTGCGGGAGCGTGAACCGCTGAATATAGATGGGGGAAGATGATGGAGATGTTGGTGAAGATGACGGAGGTGTTGGTGTAGATCGTCGTCACACGATGATGTCCCGGGCGGCGTTCCGGCGCCGCCGGGAGAGAGGGGGAGAGAGCCCCCCTCCTTCTTCTTCTTCCTTGACCTCCTCCCTAGATGGGAGAAGGGTTTCCCCTCTGTTCCATGGTCTCCATGGTGTCGGAGGGGCGAGAGCCCCTCCGAGATTGGTTTTCTCTCTTTGTGTCCTTCTGTTTCTGCGCTCCCAGATTCTGCGTTTCACTGTTTCTGAAATTCCCGGAGATCGGTAGCTCTGATTGGGCTGAAATTTTAACACGATTTTCTTCTGGATATTATCTTTCATGCAGCGAAAGAAGGGCTCCAACCGCCTTAATGAGTGGCCACAAGCCTGCCTGTCGCGGGCCCACCCCTGGCCGCGGCGACAGGGCTTGTGGGCACTCCGTGCATCGCCTCGCGTTGATTCTTCTTCCCAAAAATCATAAATGTTCCAAAAAAATTCCCCGTAAGTTTTGTTACGTTTGGACTTCATTGGTATGGATATTCTGCGACACAAAAAACATGCAACAAACAGGAACTGGCACTGGGCACTGGATCAATATGTTAGTCCCAAAAATAGTATAAAAAGTTGCCAAAAGTATATGAAAGTTGTAGAATATTGGCATGAAACAATCAAAAATTATAGATACGACGGATACGTATCACTTGCTCATGAAGACCTAGGGCAATTTTGAGGAAGCCCATCATTGGAATATACAAGCCAAGTTATATAAAAGGTTCCCACTAGCATATGGTAGTGACAACGCAAGAAGCTCTCAATCATGAAGAACATGGTGCTAATATGAAGCGCAAGTGTGGAAAAGATAGTAGCATTGTCCCTTCTCTCTTTTTCTCTCATTTTTTTTTATTTGGGATCTTAGGCCTCTTTTTTTATTTTCTCCCTTTTTTGGGCTCTTTGGCCTCTCTTTTTTCCTCACATGGGACAATCCTCTAATAATGATGATCATCACACTTTTAGTTACTCAAAGCTCAAAGATCACAATGATGATGACTCCATAAAAAATGCCTCCGGTAGTGTATCGGGATGTGCAACGATCTAGTATGATCATGCAATGGAAATATGAGAGTGACGGTACAAGTCATGAGACGGAACGGTGGTAGTTTCATGGCAATATATCTCGGAATGGCTATGAAAATGCCATAATAGGTAGGTATGGTGGCTGTTTTGAGGAAGGAATTTGGTGGGTTTGTGCACCGACGAGAATTGCGCGGCACTAGAGAGGCTAGCAATGGTGGAAGGTGAAAGTGCATCTAATCCATGGACTCAACATTAGTCATAAAGAACTCACATACTTGTTGCAAAAGTTTTTATTAGTAATCGAAACAAAGTGCTAAACGCATACCCCGAGGGGAAGGGTTGGTAGGTGTCAACCATCGCGCGATCCCGACCTCAACACAAAGGATGACAATCAAGAGATCAATTATGTTCTGACTTCCTAACATAGCGGTTCACCATACGTGCATGCTACGAGAATCACTAACCTCAACACAAGTATTTCTAGATTCACAACACCCTACTAACATAGCTTTTAATATTCCCGAATCCATGTCTCAAAACTAATTGAGAGGAATCAAAACTTTTCTTTCTACTCAATGCACATGAAGATGAAATTTTTTGCATCCTCTTTGGGTATCTAGCACATGGGACTACTTTCATAGCATAAGCCAACTACAAAATCACACATCGCCGTGCTCTAAAGATATAAGTGAAGCACAAGAGCAAAAGTATCTAGCTCAAAAGATATAAGTGAAGCACTAGAGAAAAAGTATCTAGATCAAAAGATATAAGTGAAGCACTATGAGCATTCTAGCAAAATCACGATGAGTCCATGTCTTTCTCTCAAAAAGGTGTGCAGCAAGGATGATTGTGACACAACAAAAATAAAAGACTCCTAAGATACAAGACGCTCCCAGCAAAACACATATCATGTGGTGAATAAAAATATAGCCCCAAGTAATGTTACCGATGGATTGAAGACGAAAGAGGGGATGCCTTCCCGGGGCATCCCCAGGCTTAGGATTTTTGGTGTCCTTGAATTTGGCTTGGGGTGCCTTGGGAATCGCCAAGCTTGAGCTCTTTCCACTCCTTGTCTCTTTGTCCATGAGAACGTCACCCAAAACTTGAAAACTTCACAACACAAAACTTAAACAAAAACTTGTGATAACATTAGTACAAGAAAAGAAACTCCCACTTCGCTTGGTACTGTAGAAAACTTGAATTACATCTATAATGATGATGGGATACTGTATTCTCACTTTTCCATGGCTAGTACCCCCCGATACTAACCATAGTTTCATCAAAACAAGCAACCAACTCAACAAAAACAGAATCTGTCAAAAACAGACCAGTCTGTAGCAATCTGTATACTTCTTATACTTCTAGTACCTCAAAAAATCTTAAAAATTAGGAAGGTCTGGGGAAAAAGCACATAAATCAGCATCAAAAAGAATCAACTCAAAATCTCTTTCGGAATAAAAATGAAAAATCATATCGTGAGCAGAGAGTTTCTGTCTTTTTCCAGCATGATCAAACAACCATTACCAAGACTGATCATAAAGGCTTTGCTTGGCTCAAACACAAAAAGAAACACAAAAAACACAACCACAACAGAATTATGAAAGTGTGGACGCAACAAAAGATAAATAAAAAGATAAATCAATTGGGTTGCCTCCCAACAAGCGCTATTGTTTAACGCCCTTAGCTAGGCATAAAAGCGATAGAATCACGTATCGTCGTCTTTGGTGCTCAAACCATAAGTGGCCCTCATCATGGATTCAAAAGGAAATCTTATTTTCTTTCTAGGAAAGTGTTCCATACCCTTCCTTAAAGGAAATTGAAATCTAATATTCCCTTCCTTCATATCGATGATAGCACCAATAGTCCTTAGGAAAGGTCTACCAAGAATAATAGGGCATGTAGGATTGCAATCAATGTCAAGCACAATGAAATCCACGGGTACATAGTTCCTATTTGCAATAATAAGAACATCATTGATCCTTCCCATGGGTTTCTTGACAGTAGAATCAGGAAGATGCAAATTAAGAGAACACTCTTCAATCTCCTTAAAACCCAGAACATCACATAAAGACTTTGGAATCGCAGAAACACTAGCACCCAAATCACACAAAGCATTGCACTCATAGTTTTTGATTTTGATTTTGATGGTAGGTTCCCATTCATCATGAAGCTTTCTAGGGATAGAGACTTCCAATTCAAGTTTCTCTTCAAGAGCTTTCATCATAGCTTCGACGATATGACCGGTAAAGGCTTTGTTTTGGCTATAAGCGTGTGGAGAGTTCAACATGGATTGCATCAAAGAAATGCATTCAATCAAGGAGAAACTATCATAATTTAAATACTTGAAATCCACGGTAGTAATTTCATTACTACTCAAAGTTTTAACGTCTTCTACTCCACTTTTAATGCTTTTAGCATCAAGATAGACGGACTCCGAATCATTGGGGCACTTTTCAACCAAAGTGGATTCATATCCAGCCCCATAATCATTAGGTTTGACACAAGAAAACAAAGATTCAATGGGAGTCACACCAAGCACTTTAAGATCTTCGTGATTCTCATCACAAGAACACGCCTTTTTAAGCCATTCATGTCAAGCATGAATTTGGGGGGTTCTTTCTTGGCTCTCAATCATGGAAACACGCATAGCTTTCAAAGTTCCATCCATGTTGATTTTGGGAGGAGCACATCTAACTTTCAAAGCATCAACATCACAAGAAATCCTATCAAGGCTCTTAGCCAAATCGTCAATTTTGAGTAGTTTTTCCTCTATGGACGCATTGAAAATCTTTTGAGAGTTGATGAATTCTTTGATATTACTCTCTAGATCAGAGGGTAATCTATTGTAATTTCCATGAGTATTGTTGTAGGAGTTGCAAAAATTATTAGAGGAGTTACTAGGAAAAGGCCTAGGAACATAGTTTCCTCTAAAAGCATTGTTGTTTCCAAAGTTATTCCTACCAACAAAATTAACGCCCAAGCTAGTGTTGCTACTCTCAATCAAAGAAGACAAAGGAAAATCATTAGGATCCAAAGCAGCACTTCTACTAGCAACCAAATTCATTAACTCATCCATCTTAGCACTCAACGAGTTAATTTCTTCTATAGCGTGTACCTTCTTACTAGTAGGTGACCTTTCCGTGTGGCATTGAGAGTAGTTTGTCATGATGTTTTCTAAGAGCATTGTGGCTTCTCCTAACGTGATTTCCATGAACGTTCCACCTGAGGCAGAGTCCAAGATATTTCTAGAAGCGAAATTCAAGCCAGCGTAAAAGATTTGAATAATCATCCAAAGGCTCAAGCCATGAGCGGGACAATTTCTAATCATTAATTTCATTCTCTCCCAAGCTTGTGCAACATGCTCATGATCATGTTGCTTGAAATTAATGATATCATTATGGAGAGATATGATCTTAGCCGGCGGAAAATAATTGGATATATAAGCATCTTTGCACTTATCCCAAGAATCGATACTACTTTTGGGCAAAGAAGAAAACCAAGTTTTTGTGCGATCTCCCAACGAGAAAGGAAAAAACTTCAATTTAATTACGTCATTATCCACATCTATTTTCTTTTGCATATCGCAAAGCTCAATGAAGGTATTGAGATGGGATGCGGCGTCTTCACTAGGAAGGCCAGAGAATTGCTCTTTCATAACAAGATTCAGCAAAGCAGCATTGATTTCGTATGACTTCGCACTAGTGGCAGGAGCAATCGGAGTACTAATAAAATCATTATTATTAGTATTCGAGAAGTCACAAAGTTTGGTGTTTTTGTTCATGGTGACTTCAGCAATCAAGCAAGCACAAAAGCAAACAAAAAGCGGGCGAGAAAAAGGGCGAACGAAAAGGGCAAACGAAAAGGCGAACGAAAAAGGCAAATTGATGAAGTGGGGGAGAGGAAAACGAGAGGCAACTGGCAAACAAAGTAAATGCAAGAGATGAGTTTGTGACACTTACTTGGATGAGTTCTTGACTTGATCTTCCTCCCCGGCAACAGTGCCAGAAATTATTTTGCTGCGGCAACAAAAGTCCTTCCCTGGCGCGTAGGAATTCCTCTTGTTACTTCCCTGATTTGCGTTGGTTTTTCCGTTGAAGAGGAAAGGGTGATGCAGCACACGAGCAGTAAGTATTTCCCTCAGTTTGAGAACCAAGGTATCGAACCAAAAGGAGGGCCTCGTCAAGTCCAAAGTACCTGCACAAAAACAAACAAGCTTGCACCCAACGCTTCAAATGGGGCCTCCAGGGGGCCCACAAGCCTGCATGGTGCGGCCCCCCTGGTCGCGGGGTGGGGGCTTGTGGGGCCCCTGGGGCTCTTCTGGCTTGACCCCCAAGCTCTCCAAAAAATCTTTTCTGGGATTGTCTTCCATTTGGACTCCGTTTCAAAATCTCCTCTGAAAGGGGTCAAAAACATGGAAAAAACAAGAACTCGCACTTGGCACTGGATTAATAAGTTAGTCCCAGAAAATAAATAAAAGGCATGCAAAACATCCAAAGTTTGACAAGATAATAGCATGAAACCATCAAAAATTATAGATACGTTGGAGACGTACCATCGAATTACAGGAGCGAATCCCTCATGTTCGAGGTGGTCAAGATGAAGAGCCCTTACCACACATTGTCCGGAAGGCCGGCTTACGCTTGGTTCATGGACCGCCCATGTTACGTCTACCTCAAACTCAAAATGCATGGCCCTAAGGCGACTATCACAATCAACGGGGACAGGAAAATAGCTCAAGAATGTGAGGAAGGAGACGCGGCTTATGCCGAGTCGGCTTGCACGGCCGAGGAGCTCAAATTTCACCAAGCCAATGTTGACCCGGCTGATATCACACCGTTCAAGAGACCCACAATCGATTCAGAGCCGCCCCTCAAGTTTAAACCAATGGATGACACGAAGGTGATAGATTTCACGCATGGCAACTCATCCAAGCAGTTCACCATTGGGACGGGTCTGGATCCCTAATAGGAAAGCGCGCTCATCGAATTCATCCGTGAGAATTAGGATATCTTTGCATGGAAGCCTTCAGACATGCTAGGTGTACCGAGAGAATTTGCTGAGCACCATCTTAATATTGACCCTAAAATAAAGCCGGTTCGGCAGTATCTTCATCGGTTTAATGAAGAGCGGCGTAAGGCAATTGGGGAGGAAGTCGCCCGGCTTTTGGCTGCTGGGTTCATCATTGAGTTTCTCCATCCTGAATGGTGGGCTAACCCGGTCTTGCTGCTCAAGAAGAATGGCACTTTCCGCATGTGCATTGACTACACCGACCTCAACAGGGCTTGCCCAAAGGACCCTTTCGCCCTCCCTCGCATTGAACAAATCATTGACTCTATGGCGGGTTGCGAGCGATTGTGCATTTTGGATACTTACTCTGGGTACAACCAGATCAAGATGTTTGTGGCGGATCAGGAGAAAACGTCCCCCCTTTGGAGCCTTTTGTTATGTGTCCATGTCGTTCGGACTTAAGAGGACGGGGGCGACTTATCAACGCTGCATCCAGAATTGCCTGCACAGCCAGATCGGGCGCAATGTTCACGCCTATGTTGACGACATAGTGGTCAGATCCCAGAAGAAAGAATCACTCTTGGAGGACCTCCGGGAGACTTTTGACAATTTGCGCGTGTACCAGATGAGACTTAACCCTACCAAGTGTATTTTTGGTGTTCCCGTAGGAAAGTTATTGGGTTTCTTGGTGTCATAATGAGGAATCGAAGCTAACCCGGATAAAATTGAAGTGATCACTTCGCTAGGAAAGCCCGCCAATATCAATCAAGTTCAGCGCATGGCGGGTCGGATTGCGGCTCTAAGTCGGTTCATAAGTCGCCTTGGGGAGAAAGCCATCCCTCTTTATCAGCTACTCAAGAAAACTGATCGCTTTGTCTGGATGAATGAAACCAATGAAGCTTTCGAAGCTTTGAAGAAACAACTGGCTAAGCCGCCTGTCTTAGCTGCTCCGACCGACAAAGAGCCTATGCTCCTGTACATCGCTACCAATTCTGAAGTGGTAACCATGGTAGTGGTCGTCGAGCGCAAAGAGGAAGGGAAGGAATACCCAGTCCAAAGACCGGTCTACTTTATCAGCGAAGTCCTAACCCTTTCCAAACAGCGCTACCCACATTGGCAGAAGCTAGTCTTCGGGGTGTTCATGGCAAGTCGGAAGTTGAAACACTACTTTCAAGAGCATCCTATCACGGTGGTCAATTCCGCCCGCTTGGTGATATCATACAGAATTGAGAGGCGACTGGGCGGGTTGCTAAGTGGGCCATTGAGCTTGGACCCCATCATGTGAAATATACCCCTCGCACAGCCATCAAGTCTCAAGCGCTAGTGGATTTCATCAACGATCGGACCGAGTTGCAAATTCTCGAAGACAAACTTGATCACACGTTTTGGACTATCCATTTTGATGGGTCTAGGCAGCTCGAAGGCTCGGGGGCTGGCGTGGTGTTGACTTCGCCTCAGGGTGACAAGTTTTGCTATGTCGTCCGACTCAAGTTCCCATGTACAAATAATGCGGCAGAGTATGAGGCCTTTCTCCATGGGTTGCGAATCGCCAAAGAGATGAACCTCAGCCGAGTCATATGATTGGGCTATTCAGAGCTAGTAGCGCAGCAAGTTTCTGGCACATGGGATTCAAGAGATCCCTTGATGACGGCTTATAGGTGTGCTGTGTCGGACGTGGCGGGTCATTTTCATGGCTATCAGGTGGATCACATTGATCGTTGACTTAATGAGGCAGTGGATCCTCTTTCACGACTCAGTTCACAGCGTAAGCCGGTTCCCCCTAACATCTTTTTGGATGTATTGCATAACCCATCAGTAAAACTGCCTTCAGAGGAAGACTTAGCGGTTCCTGATCCCGAGTCTCAACTTGCGGCGGCTCTCTGTGCTACCCCGGATTGGGCAATCCCCTACATGGCTTATCTCTTATGAGGCGAGTTACCTTCTGATGAGTTGTTGGCTCACCAAATAGTCCATCAATGCAAATCCATGGTTATACACAAAGGCGAGTTACACAGTCGAAGCACTTCCGGAGTCTTTCAAAGGTGTGTTTCCTCTGAGGAAGGGTGTGTGATTCTTAACGAGATACATGTGGGTGACTGTGGTCATCCAGCCGGGTCATGCTCTCTAGTATCCAAAGCCTTTAGGCATGGGTTTTACTGGTTGACAACTCAGGCACATGCTGAGGATATAGTTCGCAGATGTGATGGTTGTCAAAAATTTGGACGTTAGATGCATGTGCCGACTCAGGAATTACGGATGATTCCAATTACATGGTCGTTTGCGGTCTGGGGCTGGACATGGTTGGTACTTTCAAGATGTCGTCCAATAAAAAGACTCACCTCTTGGTCCTAGTTGACAAGTTTGCCAAGTGGGTTGAAGTAGATCCGGTTAGCAGCTGTGATGTAGACACAGTCGTCAAGTTCCTCAAAAAGCTGATTTTTGGCTTCGGGTATCCTCATAGTATTATTACTGATAATGGTACTAATTTATCCAAACGCGCCATGCAAGAGTTTTGCGCAAAGGAGCACATCCGTCTTGATGTTTCTACAGTTGCACACCCCCAGTCCAATGGACAGGCAGAATGGGCGAATCAAGAAATATTGCGAGGAATCAAGCCCCGACTTATGGTACCTCTGGAACATACTTTGGGATGTTGGGTTGAAGAATTGCCTTCAGTTTTATGGAGCACCAGAACCACCCCTAATCGGTCTACTGGTTTCACGCCTTTTTTCCTGGTCTACGGAGCAGAAGCATTATTACCAAGTGACATCAGACACGACGCACCACGAGTCGCCGCCTATGTGGAACAAGACAACGAGTTAGCACGTCAAGATTCATTGGACGCCTTGTAGGAGGAGCGTGATTTGGCCGCGTCACGATTGGCGATTTATCAACAAGACTTGCGATGCTATCACAGCCGCTGAGTCAAGAGCCGAGCTTTTCAAGAGGGCGACTTAGTGCTCCGGTTGATTCAGGATCATACTCGTATGCATAAGTTATCCCCTCGATGGGAAGGACCTTTTGTCGTCAGCAAGAATATCCACAACGGTTCATATTACTTGGTGGATCTTCGCCTAGATAGGCGAACAACAGAGGTTGAAACAACCTGCCCATGGAACATCACTCACTTGCGGCCATACTATACTTAGAGCCACTGGCTCCTTACTTATGCTTACAATTTTTAATTTGTAATCTCTTATTTTATATATAAAGCAATAAAGCCGGCGCCCATGAACTTCGAGGTCTTTTGCCGTTTCAGCTTCTTGAAAGTATGAGTCTTTATTGTTCCATAAGTCGTCCAAGCATGGACGCTATCACCATGAAAGAGCATAAGTCGCCACATTGCGCTTATTTCAAAACTGGATGTTGATACGCCAAAGAGGATCAAAGTTGCCACGCTGCATAGTTCAAACATGGGCACCTTATATGGTTTTGAGAATTAAGCCGGCTTACTTGGGGGCTAGTAGCTCCCATGTCGTTTTGCAGTAAGAGCGTATACACTTCTGCAATCCTATGTATGGCTTTCCCTAATCATAGGTCACTTGGGGGCTTCCACTCACTGAGTTCAGCCTGAATACCCTCTTGGCTAGCGAAAAATTAACGCATTACAATGGTTATACTGGACTGTGTGTTTGGCAACTCGCCCTATGGTCCCATGTACTCTTGGCGACTCAATCCACTTTTGGACCCTGAACTTGCCTTGGTTAAAACATGAAAGGTACTAGCGAGAGCCGGCACATGGAAAATAGACAAACCATGGGTTCACTGAAGCCTGACTCGCGCCTGATCAGTCTGTCTAAACAACTTGGCCTGTTGCAAAAGCATTCTTGGGGTAGCACTAGAGTTTTGCAAACTCATCCTATCCTGTCGCAACTCATCGAGTCGACGAACTTTATGACTATCTTTGTGGTATCGCCCAAAGGTTTCATAAAGAAATTTATAACCTGTTGTGACTCACTCAGCCGGCCTATTGTTTTTCCTCTGATAAATACAGCAAAGAACTTTTTTGTCAAGACATGACAAGCTTTGGGAAAGGCGATTCATATTAATGAAGGCTAAAACTTCCAAACACAATCACAAGGTACAGTTATCATACTGTTTTCCTGAATCCTAAGACTATTACATGTCTCAACAGGCCATACCGGGAATCATATCCCGGTCAGAAAAGGATCAAAATATCCTTGGAGGATAAACTTCATGACAATTTGGTTCAAGCCGCCTCCAGGTTACCCTGCCTCGAGCTTTCGCCATCTTTGATCTGTAAGTCGCCCAATTTCCAGTTGCAATTGGTCAAGGCGACGAACTCGTCTTCATCAGTCAAGATGGTGGACAAATCAATGTCAAAGTCGAAAGGATTCTTACGGCGTCGTGGAGTCAGGCTGGTGACTTCATACGACGTAGGAGTCACCCTTTTGTTGTGTTCATCAAAAGCCGCCTGGTATTTGCCTAAGTCCTGGTTGTCTGCTAGCTGAGTCGCCGCAAAACGAGACTCTTTCACACAATGGTGGTAGTCCTCCTCGGTGAAATCTGACGCGTCATCCTTTAATTCTCGAAAGCCACCGACTACCTGTTCCGGCTTAAGTTCGGGGGCATAGGCCAAACACCGGCTTAGGGTGGTTAGCGCTCCTTTAAGGGTAACTCACCTTTTTAACTCCTCTATCTGGGGCGGCAATGTTGAGAAGCAACCCAGCATGTGCTTGACGGATCTTATGGGTTCCTTGTTGCCCATCACGGCCTTCATGGTCATCATGCCACCCGTGTATAACTACTCTGTTAAAGTATAAATTGCTTTCAGCTTCAGAATGCAGTCATTCTGCAGGGTGGTAGCTCGTGGACCTACGAGTGGCAAAACAAGATAATTAGCATTTGCAATATGTTTTGCGGCACTTTTCACAAGAAGGTAATTGACCCTTACCAAATATAGCTTGGGTCATGTTGGAGATATGATGCTTCAAGCCGGAGAGTTCGTGAAGAGCGGCTTTCAGTTTTTTCGGCCTCTTTCGCCCGTGTCAAAACGAATGCTTGTTCAGTGTGGGCCTTCTCTTCAAACTTTTTGTGTTCGGTTTTCATTTTCTCCATGTCAGAAAGGGCAAGACAAAAATTTTCTTCAAACTTAACCCGAGCGTCCTGCTGCTCAGCTAAGCTCTTCTTTAAGCCGACCACGGTTGAGTCGGCCCGAGTCAAGGATTCCTGCAACAAACATTGGGAAGCAAGTTTTAGGACCATTGCAAGCAACATCAGTGACACTTGGGGGCTAAGGTATGACTCAATTATTTTAAAGTCATACCTTCATGCAAGACCCGACTCATCTTTCAAAAGATGACCCGACCCTTGGGGACTACAGGTTGAAGAATTTTTTTTGCTCAATTATAAGTTCAAGACCCGGCTCATCTTTCAAAAGATGACCCGGCCCTTGGCAGCTACAGGTTGAAGAATTTTATTGAATTACAAGTTCAAGACCCGTCTCATCTTTCAAAATATGACCCGACCCTTGGGGGCTACAGGTTGAAGAATTTTTTTGAATTACAAGTTCAAGACCCGACTCATCTTTCAAAAGATGACCCGGCCCTTGGGGGCTACAGGTTGAAGAAAATTTTGAATTACAAGTTCAAGACCCGGCTCAACTTTGAAAAGATGACCCGGCCCTTGGGGGCTACAGGTTGAAGAAATTTTATATTTAATAACAAGTTCAAGACCCGGCTCATCTTTCAAAAGATGACCAGACCCTTGGGGGCTACAGGTTGAAGAAATTTGATGTTCAAATACAAGAGTCAAGACCCGGCTCATCTTTCAAAACATGACCCGGCCCTTGGGGGCTACAAGTTGAAGATTCTCCTTGCCAATATAAGTTCAACATCCGGCTCATCTCCAAAAAGATGACCCGGCCCTTGGAGGCTACACACTGCTGAATGATGGAAAAGTACGATTCATCATGGATGACCCGTCCTTCCGAGAGCTAATGGGAGGATATAATAACAAAGGTAAAAATGCCATAACTCATGTTTGATTCACATCAAGTTAGCCAGGCTTTTCTCCATCTTGCGGCTTGCCTCCACGCGGCTCACAAAACCGGAATATAATTCCTCAAACTCCAATTTTTCAAAATGAGGAAGCTTCAGCTTGGCGATATCCTTCTCTGCAAAATACTTGGGCATCTTTGTGCGTGTGTTTGGTTAACACCGCGTTTGCAGGCTTAGAATAACAAGTACTCGTAACAATGACTGCGTCTGGGTCTTCAGGCGTTTTAGCAGCACTGGGCGGGTTGATGTTTTCAATCACCTCCTTTTGAGGGTTTGAAGGCTCGACCCGGATATCAGGAATAGAATAAAAAATATTGTCCCGGATTTCAGCCGGTTCTTCTGGAGCCTCTGGGATGGAGGTACCTTTACCAGGCGTTTCAACCGCTTTGGGATCTGAAGACGAGTCGCATGTCTTCCTTTTCTTTGCTTGCGCTCTGAGAAAGAAAGTTACCAGTGTTGGAACCAAGACATTGATGTTTGAAAGAACATGTTAGTAAAATACTTACCCCTGAACGCGAATCATTGGGGGAGAGTCGACATTGCTGAATTGCCAGAAGAAGGAGGTGAAACCTGATTGACAAGGATTGGATAAATTGCGAGAATATCTTACACAAGAAGGAAAAAATGTTTGCGGAAAAATACCTCGCTTTGCCGTTTGCTACCAATTGTTTTCTCAGGCAAGGCGGACACAAAGTCTCCAGAATGGCTTCGACTGTGACGTTTAGGTGTGTAACTCGCCTTCTTCAAAAGGAAATTGGGGTCCAGATGAGCATTCGGGTGAGACATGGGAACTTTCCTACAAATTCGCCTGGCCGGCTTGGGGGAAAAGAATTTGAGTCGAAAGAAATGGAAATTACCTCGACATCTTCATCTTGGCTCTTATAGTCATCATCCTATAAACAAAGGTGGTAAAGCATAAGTGCAAGTCAGAATGAAGCAATAAAGACGAGAAATTTTACCTCTGACTGTTCCTCAACAGCTCGAGACTCGCCAACGACGGATGACTCCTTGGCTGCAGCTTTTCCTTTGCTCTTCTTCTTCTTTTTCTTCTTGGAGGGGGGTTTCGTTGTCTTCTTGACAGTTGTCTTGGTTCTCCGGGTCCAAAATGCCGAATCCCTCTGATTAGACATGATGAAAAGCTCAAGACCAGAAATATAAATGAGTATGAGTATATGGAAAGGTTACATTTTGGAGCCGGGTTGTTTACCTCTGGAGCCGGGTTGGTGATGCAAAAGGGTTTGAGCCCAATTTTTTAGAGAAATTCTCAATAGGCTCGCCACGTAGCGACTTTATGATATCAACAATGTCTTTTTCCAAGAGCCTCACATTGTAAAAGCATTGGGGGTGGTTCAAGACGCCATCATACTCACACATCAAACCATTTCGGCGGCTTAAGGGCAGAATCCTCCACTCTACCCAGCAGCGGTCAGATCGATCCCGGTAAGACCGTTGGTGGTAAGGGCCCTCAGCTTACCAAAGATAGGGACGAGTGTGGCCTCCTCTTCTTCAGTCAATTTTTTGGGCAACTCGAAGTCCATAGGTAGGCGATCTTCCCTGAAGCCTCGTAGAGGGTTTTCGTTGGATGGAGAAGTGTCGCGGCAGTAGAACCAAGTCTTTGCCCAACCTTTGGGATGACTAGGTAATGTGACAGCCGGAAAGCCGCATTCACGGCGCCGCTAAATATTGATCCACCCAGCTCCAAGCTAGGTCCATGGGGAAACTCTGTCTGGTGGTTCACATAGAAAAACTTCCGGAACAACATCACGGTGGGCTATATTTGCAGATAAGACTCGCAGAATACTTGAAACTAACAAAGATTACTGATGGAATTTGGTCCCAAGTCTTGAGGATGAAGGTGGAAGAAATGTAGGGCGTCTCTAAAAAACTTTGAGCCGGGCAGCTTGAAGCCTCGCTCCAGGTGATCAGCAAACACGACTACCACCCCTTCGGCGGGTTGGGGAATTGTTTCCCCGAAGGCAGTCCGCCACCCGATGATTTCCTTGGGACCTAGATTACCTGTTTTCACAAATTTATCAAGATAAGCATCGTTGACCTCTGTTGGCAGCTAGTTGCATTTTGAGATGTTGCCCATAACTACAAAAAGAAAGTGGAGGGCGGATTGTCAAGAACTACGGATTGGCAAATCGCCAGCTAAATGATCGAAGATGTATCTACAAGGACATTATAACTCGCCATGGCGAAAGGAGGCGGGTTACGTCTCTAAAAGGTTTCCTTAGGGATATTCTCGATTGAGGACAAACATGTTTTCAACACGAAGCGATAATTTATGGATCTACGGGTGATTCCGATGGAAAAAATGATGCTGGCCGAAGGATCGAACACTAAGAACGCAAAAGAATACTATGAAAAATGGTGTGCAGATCTACGAGCAACACAGGAGGAACGACGAATCGCTGGGGAACATGACAAGAACTACCCCGACTATCATTACAGATATGGATCTACAATATCGTATCTGGATGGGCTAAAAGGCAAGGGGATACGGTATTCACGGAGCTCTGGTGCTGCTTTAAGAAGTGCAAAGGTTTGGGATCTACTCCTAATGGAAGGAGATTTACCTGAAGGAAGGAGGAGACGTCAGGCGAAGATTGAGGAAGTGCCGCGACGGTGGCCGCACCCTCGATTGGCTCGGGAAGTAGCTGGACCACGACGACCTGCAACGGAGCTTCGGCGGCGATGAGGTGGTCGAGGTACAAGCTTGAAGAAGACAATGCGGCCAAAGGGAAGAACTGGGGGTAGGTGGCGGTGCCCTCCCACTCCCCTGCGGCTATTTAAAGGCCTAGGGCAAGACAGAAAATGGCAGACGTGGGAATCGAGGTGACAGATTGGAAACCGAAGATGATGGTGCCTAAATTTTCGGGATGACAGGATAAGGACGAAAAAGGATCCGTTGGAAAGTGATGTCACCAGAATTCCAGGAATAGTGGAAGAAGGTGACGTCATCGAAAGATGACCTCGCGACTCAATCAAATTGAGGAAGCTGGCGGCTTGTCACTCATTGAAGGAAAGATGGAGGGGATATGAGTCACCGAAGATAAGAGTAAAGGTTTGTTGGTGTGAATAAATTCAAGTCAAACTGGGGCCTAATGTTGGGGATATTACGTGCGGTATGACACACCCTATTAGGCCAGGTCAGGAAAGTGGCGACTCATACATACATGGTCAATGTAAGCCTTGGCTCAGGCCTGAGGCATGTTGAGAGATCTTTGTCAGAAGGCCGCCAGGGCCCATGAGTCAGATGGAGGTTTAGGATTGATGAAGAATATAAGTCTCCAAGGAGTTTCCCTGGCTTGGCAAACACAGCGACTTAGAGATATGGAAGGCCACGATTTGTAACGTGGTCAGGACTTTGTGAACCCTAGGGCCTCGACCTATGTATAAAGGCGAGTCTCTGTGGCAGATAGATCAAGTTAGAAATCATCGAGAGCTAGGTCAGGTGAGTTACGCCCTCCTTGTAATCGAATCCACCATCAATATACACAAAGAAGGACGTAGGCTTTTACCTTCACACGAGGGGCCGAACCTGGGTAAATCTGAGTCCCGCTTCCGCTCACCCCTTTGAGTTGCCACCAAGGTGTGATGGATCCTTCAGTAAGTCCTTTCACGAGGACATCTGTCATGACAAAACCACGACCCCCGTGAAGCTCTCCGATCCTTGGGCCGAGCCTGTCTTGGAGCACTTCTCCCGCGACATCAGCGCCCGGAAGCTGACCTTCAGAATGATAGTCAAGGAATTCATGGCGCAGCGCCTGGCGCCCCTTCAGGCCCATTCTAGGCTTTTCCGGGACTACCAAGGCTGTGGCGAGAGGCTCAGGCTCCAGTCCTTGCGCATCCCTATCGAGGAGCTAAATAGGGCCGTGGTGACCTTGCTGGGTAGCGACCCTAGAGACCCGCCCGAGGCTCACAGTCCACTGTACCGCGCCGGCGGGGGGCTGGCCTGATCGTTGAGTTACTTGTCTTCAACGAGCTGGGGCTCCTCCCTGCCGAGGGCTCCGACCCGGTGCCGGTGTCGTCCGACGATGCCTGTGGCGAGGAGGACTCGGAGAGGACCGCCGATGAAAGCTCAGTGAGGACGCGTCCCCGGTCACGGGCTCACCTTCTGCGCGAGCTTGAAGATGATGATGATGTTGGCGAAACCCCCGTCGTGAGCTCCTAGTGCTTCACCAGGGCCCCAGAGGACCTGGGTCGGCCCCACGTGCAGCACGGTCGGCGTGCCTACCCGCCTCTCAGATGCGCGGGGACGAGTCTCCTCCGATGCATCCCGCCCCTGCCGACGGGGCGTCTGGGGTGCTGGCGTCGCCCCCCTCCATGAAGGACTCGGGAGTCGCCACCATCGTCGGGACGGCGAGAAAGAGAAATGAGTCAACATCGAAGAGTATGTGACCTGGCCTAGTTTGTTTTTGCTCGCTCAATGCTTACGCACGACTGATCCTTCCTTGTTTAGTGTCCAGGTGTGTTGTCGTGCTGGGGGCAAGGAAGAAGAAGGCAGGCGTCAAGCCAAAGGCGACTCCTTAGGCGCTGCCGGACCTTCCCGATGCATCACCATATGTTGATGAAGGGGGGAAGCTTGCGAGGTGACCCCTCAGGCCCTGGTCGGCGAGCCCACCGAGCCTTCCATGCGTGCCGGCGTGATCACCCCTGCCCTTGGGGGTGTGGCGGCACTGTCGCTCGGGGAGCCAGCCCTTGGGGGCCCGTGATCTGTCAACTCGTCCGCGCTCGCGGCCACCGAGCTACCTCTGGAGCCCCATGTTCTTTGTGGCGTCGCTGCTCTGACGGTGCCACCCGCGGCTGCACAGGGGACTCCTCGGGAGGTGGACCAGGCGCCCCCGATATGCATCTGGAGCTCTATGGACGAGGCCTTCGCCGCTCTGGACAAGGTCGCGGCTGTGGTGGCGAAGGACAAGGAAGAACTGGAGTTTGCCCGAGCCACATGCGATGAGGCACAGAAGGAAGCCGCTGCTGCCGTCAAGCGCTACAAAGAGGTGGAGGTCCGCCTGAAGGAGGCCGCTGCTACCACCCAGGCCACGAAGAGGAGGAGGCCCCCCCAGAAGGACTCTCATGAGGAACATGCCAAGCTAGCGGGATAGCTTTGCCAGCGGGAGGAAGAACTCGAAGCCCGCGAGGCCAAGCTCGCCGCTAGGAAAAACGATATATCCTAGGCGGCGACCAGTTAGAATGCAAAGCGGGTGCGTCTGGACGCTGAGGGGAAGAAGATTGCCTCAAGGGAGACCCTCTTCAGCTCCAAGGAGGAAACCATAACCACAACCGAGCTGGTTGACTTCGCTCCCCTCGAACTCATGCTTCACAAGGCACTCCATGCCCTTTGCCGGGACGGATTTCCGGAGCCTTTGGCCTCCCCAGAGAGCGGCTTCGCAGTGCTTGCTTCGAAGCTCGCCACAGCGCTGGAGAGCATCGTCGTTCAGGTGCACAGGATCTTGGATAGTGTGTGCCGTGACCTCTTTTCTGAGGCTGTGATACGCGTCTTCAGCCACCTCCATCTTCGTGAGCTGGGGGTCGACTTCGGCTCTATGATCCTCCCGGTCGCCCCTAAGGCCCGCGCCGCCTCCACGGAAGCGGTGAGGGGCGCAATGGAGGCGTTGGTGAAGAAGTTCGTCCGTGTCGCAGTTCTTCCCTCTCCGGAGGCCGCTGAAGCCGACGATGGAGGCGACGATGTCAGCGACGCTAACGACAAGTCCCCTGAGGATGGAGCGATCGGTGGCGATGGTTCCTCCTGATCCCTGTTATTTTCCTGCAATACACATCGTGCCTCATGGAGGCGTTAAACTCATATGTGTTTACGAGAACTGCTTAAGGCTTGTAATAATTCTAGACTGCGTGAATGCTTTCTTCGCCTTGTTTCCTTCATGTTTGTTCTGATACTCTGTGTCGGCACGGCCCAGCCCGCGCGTACCTACACCGCCCTGGGCCGACCAGATACTAGGACGGTCCAAGGAGTGAGGAGCTACGGGCCCAGTTAGGCTCCCGAGTCGCGATGCTTAGGAATCCCCCTTGACGTGCGAGAAGCCCTCATGAAGGGTACATGGCGAGGATTAAAACTTCACGACACCTTCAGCACTCAGCGTCGGCAGGGCTCAGCCCGCGCGTACCTACACTGTCATTGGACCGACAGGGCGGCCCAAGGGGTGAGGGGCTACGTGGCCAGTTAGTCCCCCGAGTCGCGATGCTTAGGGGTCCCCTTGACATACGAGCAACTCCAGCATCCTTTCTAGAAGATGATAACTCGAAAATTCTAAACTCCTTCGGCGCTCTGCGTCGGTAGGGCCCGGCCCACGCGTACCTACGCTGCTGTTGGGCCGACCGGATACCAGGACGGTCCAAGGAGTGAGGGGCTACGGGACCAGTTAGGCTCCTGAGACGCGATGCTCAGGAGTGCACCTTGACGTACGAGCGACTCCAGCGTCCCTCCTAAGAGATTTGAAGTAGCTTGTTGAGCACACTAGGCTCTGTGTCGGCAGGGCCCGGCCCGCGCGTACCTCCACCTCCATTGGACCATCAGGATGGCCCAAGGGGGAAGGGGCTATGGGCCCAGTTAGGCTCCTGAGTTGTGATGCTCAGGTGTCCCCGTTGACGTACGAGCGGCTCCATACCTCTAGTTGTTTACCCCCGCACTGAGCGTGGGCATAGCCATTGGTGGGCCGTGTTGACTTCTCCACCAGCCGTGGGCTCCTAGTGTGATATTCGTTTTCCCCTAGCGCGAAGCATAGGGAATCCACTTGGCGTGGGAGGGACCCGTCCGCATTCTTGGGGGTCCCCGGGCATATACAGCCGCAGCTCATTATTACGTCAGAGTTTCACAGTCTTCCCCCAGCACTGAGCGTAGGGCATCCACATGTGTGGGAGGGACCCCTCCGCATCCTCGGGGGGGCCCGGGCGTATACAACCACAACTCATTATTACGTGAGACTGTCACGGGGGAGAGTGTATCTAGGAGGTCGCGAGGATGCTTTGGCCTCGCGAGTGTCCCTACCCCCCCCCCCCCAAGGCAGGTTGCGCATGGATCTTCTTGTAACGGGGTTCATTGGAACACCCTGTTGGCTTCTTCTTCTTTGGGAGCAAGGCAGGTTGGCTGCTGTCTCAGGAGGCTGCAAGGATGTGTTTCAGCCGGAGCCCCCAAGCGGGGGGCGGGGGGGGGGGGGGGGGGGGCGTCCGCTCAAAGATGCAAGTATGACAGAATGTCAAGACATAGAATAGATGCGGTGGTAAGTACTGAAATAAGCGTAAGCCAAACTAGCGGTAGGGGGCGCCATGAACTCCCGGAGGTCGCACGGCCTAGCGGGCGTCCTGGAGAAGAGTGAGCCAAAAAGTTACCTGACAACGGCTAACAAAAAGTCACCTCGCGGTTGTGCTACTGGAGAGTCGAGTACACTGCCGTTGACCATTCTTCTGCTTCCACGAACGCGACCCTCACAGACCCGTTGTCTCTCGAGTCCCGGGACCTTCGCTTGGTCCGAGCATCTCCTTCCACCCCTCGCTACCCCCTACCAGGCAAGGCATGAACATGGCCCGCTGGAGGCGCTGGTAGGAAACACCCGCGTTCACGAGCCCGAAGGGCAAGAAGGTGTTGGCGCCCGGGTATACCCACCGACGATCGAACGTGCAGGCCAGCAGGGGCCTTGGGCCGCAGCCCTCTCAATTGCAAGCGCGTTGATGCAGATGCGCGGCTGATTGACCGTGCTGCCGACGGCAAATGCGATTGGTGGTGCAGGGCAGTCTCCGTCCCGCATGGCCTGGGCTTCCTGAAGTTCTTCGACCGCTCTCAGGACAGACTCCCGCGAACTGGGCTATGCTCGAGCGCTACCCTCGCCTCACTAGTCAGGCCGAGAACCTACCCTGCGGGAGCCCCCGAGCCCGATCCAAGAGGGGCGCCGAACGGGCTTCCTATGCGATGGAAGCGGGGCCCCATCCCCGAACACGGAGACCGAAGTCCCAGGGTGCCCTGCGGGGAGGAACTGTTTCTTCTTCTTGTGTGGGTCCTCACGAGGCAGCACATCTTCCTCGTCATCTGAGCGCTCTACCGCGGCAGCGCGGTGATACGTCTCCAACGTATCTATAATTTTTGATGGTTCTATTCTATTATCTTGTCAACTTTGGATGTTTTGTATGCATGATTATGCTATTTTATATCTTTTTTGGGACTAACCTATTAACTCAGTGCCAAGTGTCAGTTCCTGCTTTTTCCGTGTGTTTGACCCTTTTCAGAGAAGAATATTAAGCGGAGTCCAAACAGAATAAAACCTTCGGAAAGATTTTTTGCGTAACACAAGATACGCATGGAACTTGAGAACCAAGGCAAAGGACCCCGGGGAGGCCACAAGCCCCCTAGCCGTGGCCTGGGGGGTGCCTACCAGGCTTGTGGGCCCCCCGTGGCTCCTTTGCCCTACTTCTTCCGCCTATAAATTCCCTAAAAATCCAAAACTGTCAGAGAGAGCCACGAAAATACTTTTCCGCCGCCGCAAGCTTCTGTCTCCGCAAGATCCCATCTGGGGACCGTTCTGGTGCCCTGCCAGAGGGGGGATTCGGACACGGAAGGCTTCTTCATCAATACCATTGCCTCTCCGATGATGCGTGAGTAGTTCACCACAGACCTTCGGGTCCATAGCTAGTAGCTAGATGGCTTCTTCTCTCTCTTGGATCTTCAATACAAAGTTCTCCCTGATCTTCATGGAGATCTATCTGATGTAACCTTCTTTTGCGGTGTGTTTGTCGAGATCCGATGAATTGTGGATTATGATCATATTATCTATGAATATTATTTGAGTCTCCTCTGATCTCTCATATGCATGATTTTGTATCCTTGTAATTCTCTTCGAGTTGTGGGTTTCGTTTGGCCAACTTGATCTATAATTCTTGCAATGGGAGAAGTGCTTGGTTTTGGGTTCATATCGTGTGGTGTCCTCACCCAGTGACAGAAGGGGTAGCGAGGCACGCATCGTGTTGTTGCCATCAAGGGTAAAAAAATGGGGTTTATATCTATTGCATGAATTTATCCCTCTACATCATGTCATCTTGCTTAAGGCGTTACTCTGTTCGTTATGAACTCAATACACTAGATGCATGCTGGATAGCGGTCGATGTGTGGAGTAATAGTAGTAGATGCAGACAATATCGGTCTACTTGTCTTGGACGTGATGCATATATGTATGATCATTGCCTTAGATATCATCAGGACTTTGCGCGGTTCTATCAATTGCTCTACAGTAATTCGTTCACCCACCATAATACTTGCTATCATGAGAGAAGCCTCTAGTGAACACTATCGCCCCCGGGTCTACTTCACATCATATTTTCAGCTCTACACTTTTACTTTGTTGCAATTTCCACCTTCAGATTTCACCTTGCAATTAATCATGAAG
The DNA here is from genome assembly GCF_904849725.1 of Hordeum vulgare subsp. vulgare. NCBI lineage: Eukaryota > Viridiplantae > Streptophyta > Magnoliopsida > Poales > Poaceae > Hordeum > Hordeum vulgare. The sequence continues at coordinate 70,002,874 of NC_058518.1, forward strand.
GGATTGACAACCCCTTTATAGCGTTGGGTTCAAATTTGTTTGTTTTCGTGCAGGTACTTTGGTGACTTGTCTTGATACTCCTACTGGATTAATACCTTGGTTCTCAAACTGAGGGAAATACTTACTGCTACTGTGCTGCATCACCCTTTCCTCTTCAAGGTAAAAACCAACACAAGCTCAAGAGGTAGCACGCGGCAGTCACGTTCGAGTGTGCAGACGGCATATTTCTCATCGCAAGCAATGGTGATGACGCCTCCGCTCCCCGGCATCTTGAGGACGTTGTAGCCATGGTGGATCACTGCCATGAACTTGGAGAGAGCCGGGTACCCAAGGATCGTGTTGTATGGCAGGTGTATATGCGTGACGTCAAACACGATGATGTCGGTATGGTAGTTCTTGCGCTCGCCGAAGGTGACTGGCAGGCACACTTGCCCGATGGGCACGGTTGATCCTTCCATGATCCCAGAGAAGGGCTTGGTCGGCATGAGCTATTCGTACAGTAGCTGGAGCGTCTCGAAGGTCTTGGTGGAGAGGACGTTGAGCCCCGCTCCACTGTCGATGAGGGTCTTGGTGATGAGGACGTTGCTGATGGTCGCGGTACACATCATGAGGAGCTTGCCGGCCATGAACAAGCACATGACCTGATCACTCGGCTCGAAGGTGATGGTGCTCTGGGACCAGTTGAGGGGGCGCGTCGCCTCAGGCTTAGGGAGAGCTGCGTTCACCTCCCGTGTGAATTGCTTGGAGGCATGGTTCGATGCTGGGGTCTGGGCGCCTCCAGGATGGAGGCCATCGCCCTGACCTCCTGGAAGCCCCCGACCCCATCGCTCCTCCCGTCTTCCTCCTTCCTTCTAGGCGGCAAGGGCAGCGGAGGCAATCCAACCTCACGTGGGCGAGCCTCGCGAGGCGGACTGCGTCATGCTCCCTCCGGAGGACCGTCGCACCAGCGGTCGTCCCGAGTCTAGTCGCACCAGCAGTCCTCCTGAGTCTAATAGCGCCAGCCCTGACGTGGTTCCCTGTCGTCCGAGCGGCCTCCACTGCAGCCAGCGCCTTGCACGAAGCCTATGTCTCCCCATCCGGGGTGTCTAGTGAAGCACTCGGCGCGGACCAGTCGGAGCTCGTGGCACTCGGCGGTGTCGTGGCTGTTGGTGCCGTGGAAGATGCAAGAGGGTCTTCCTCCTGAGGAGTGCTCTTCCCCCCGGCAATGCCTTGCTTCGGGTTCGGCCGCGAGCACTGCCGGAGCCTTGCGCTTTGCTTCCTCGGCCTTGGCCTTATTCTCTTCCTGTTCTGCCACTTGGGGCCCGAGGAGAGACTGGCGGCCTTTCTCAGCTTGGCGCACTTGTTCGCCAGCTTGAACATCTCCAGGGCAGAGCATAGCTCGTCATTCATGGCGAGCTCTTCTTCCATCTTGAGGTCAGTGACTCCGTCGGTGAAGGCTGAGATGACGGCCTCGTCCGATGCCTTGGGGATCTTGAGGCGCGTGGTCGTGAAGCGTGTATGAACTTTTGCAGGGTTTCCCCTCCTGCTGCTTGATGCGTCGCAGGTCGTTCATGGTGGGTGCACGGTCGCAGGTGCCCTGGAAGTTGGCGATAGAAAGCCCGCGTAGATCATTCTAGGAGGTGATGCACGCCTTGGGGACGTTGAGGAGCCAGGAGAGCACGTCGCCTTTGAGCGCAATGGGGAACCAGCACGCCATGACCTTGTCGTCTCCTCCTACCACCCGGATACTCAACGAGTAGAATTGCAAGAAATCGGCCAGGTCCAGGGTGCCATTGTAGAGCGGGGGCAGGTCAGGCTTGAACTTGCATGGCCACGCGGTCGGGTAGAGCCCTGGGGCAATGGTGAGGCACCCCATCGGCTCGACGGGTGTCGCGCGCGCTGGGGTGGCTTGGCTTGACGTTTCGGCGTGTCGGCTTCGAGAGAAGCCCGGTCGCAGCGTGGGATCGGCAGCGCAGGGAGCGCGCGTGCACCGATGCGTGGTCGGGGAACCACCTGACAGCTTGCTTCATCTCTGAGCCATGCCTTTTGTTCGCAAGGTCGGCCATGGGGCGCGCATCTTGCCTGGGGTCTGTGCCACTTCATGGGGGCGGAGGCAGCGTGTCTTGCTTCTCGTCGTTCGCCAGGGACGGTTGGGGTCGGAGCGAGCCGGAGTGCGCCAAAGCTTCACCGGCCGTGGTGACAAACTCCTCGATGCGTTGGAGCCAGTCGGGGGCGGGCTGGTAGCGGAGCAGCTCGGTGGCCATGGCAAGCGTGCCCTAGCTGCGCACCACCCCGGGTCGAGCGCGGGAGGACGATCCAGACGGCCGGATGGGTGACGGAGTGGCGGTGCGGCTGTGAGGCTGCTCGGTGACCGGCAGGGAGGAGCCTTCTTGTTCTTGGGCGTCGGGGCCCGTGGCGGTGTTCACCACAGGAGACGGTGACCAACACGCACTGGCGGGTCCCAAAGGCGATGTTTGAGCAACGCGAGTGGCATGACGCTCGGCGCGGGCTCGGTGAGCGTCCGTCATCAGAGCCGTGGAGCTTGGGGAAGGCGGAGCTTGGAGGACACCTTGACACACCCCGTACCTGGCGCGCCAAATGTCGGATTTCAAGCTCCGCAAAACCCTTCAGATTCGAACTCAGGGGCGTGTACGAAGATCTCTCACGCCTCTCCTCGCCCAGCTCGCTACTAGATGGATTTGACGAAGAAGTCACACGATGGTGAGCAAGACAACGAACATGATAGTTTACCCAGGTTTGGGCCACTCCAAAGCGCAATACCCTACTCCTTCTTCGGTGGATTGCCTCTCTTGGAGGTGGATAGATGAACAAGTACACTGCTGCAGGAGCCTCTGGAGGCTTTCTGGTGAGTTTCGGGCTCCCGGTGGTTCTATGGTCTATGTGTGGTGGAAGTCAGTGAATGGATCCCTCTCTACGAAGCAACCTATCCTCTATATATAACGGAGGCCTGGGTCCTCATCCCTTATCTCGATGGTGAGAAGGGATCCCAGAACGGCCAATTTTGAATGGGAACAGGGGAATGTGCTCCCCCTGCCCAAAGGCGGTCTTCGCGTGCAAAGTGGTTGTCGGCGCTGCAGGGACAGGCTCAGCAATGACGTTCGTCCTGCTGGCAGGCAACTGTGGCCTCATTGCACCAGAATGGAAACCTTTGGAAGATGCCTTGGGAATCCGCGTATGTCCTTGACCCCTTTTAACAAAAGGGGAAACTGCACTGCATGGCAACCTGCCGCTCACCTGTCTTACTCCACGTCATCTTTGACTCTTGAGGCCGGGTCTAGCATTGGAATCTCCGCCGCTCTAGAGGGATCCTGAGGAATTCCCCCTGGTGGTCTTGGTGTTTGATGACCCACAAGTATAGGGGATCAATCGTAGTCCTTTCGATAAGTAAGAGTGTCGAACCCAACGAGGAGCAGAAGGCTCTGATAAACGGATTTCAGCAAGGTAATAACTGCAAGCACTGAAAGTAGCGGTAACAAGTGATTATGTAGCGAGGTGAAACGTAGCAAGCAAAGAGTAACAAGTAACAAGTAGTATCAATGGTGCAGCAAGTGGCCCAATCCCTTATGTAGCAAGGGACAAGCCTGAACAAAGTCTTATAGGAGGAAAAACGCTCCCGAGGACACACGGGAATTTCTGTCATGCTAGTTTCATCATGTTCATATGATTCGCGTTCGTTATTTTGATAGTTTGATATGTGGGTGGACCGGCGCTTGGGTACTGCCCTTACTTGGACAAGCATACCACTTATGATTAACCTCTCTCGCAAGAATCCGCAACTACAAAAGAACAATTAAGACAAATTCTAACCATAGCATTAAACTAGTGGATCCAAACCAGCCCCTCATGAAGCAACGCATAGACTGGGGTTTAAGCTTCTGTCACTCCAGCAACCCATCATCTACTTACTACTTCCCAATGCCTTCCTCTAGGCCCAAATATGGTGAAGTGTTATGTAGTCGACGTTCACATAACACCACTAGAGGAAAAGACAACATACAACATATCAAAATACCGAACGAATATCAAATTCACATGACTATTATCTGCATGACTTATCCCATGTCCTCAGGAACAAAAGTAACTACTCACAAGACATAATCATAATCATGACCAGAGGTGTAATGAATAGCATCAAGGATCTGAACATAAACTCAACCACCAAGTAATCCAACTAGCATCAACTACAAAGAGTAATCAACACTACTAGCAACCTTACAAGTACCAATCGGAGTCGCGAGACGAAGATTGGTTACAAGAAATGAACTAGGGATTGGAGAGGAGATGGTGCTGATGAAGATGTTGATGAAGATGCCTCCCCTCCGACGAGAGGACTGTTGGTGATGACGATGGCGACGATTCCCCCCTCCGAGAGGGAAGTTTCCCTGGTAGGATCGTCCTGCCGGAGCTCTAGATTGGATCTGCTCAAGTTCCGCCTCGTGGCGGCGGCGAAACCACGAAAAAGCTCCCCATTGATTTTTTTTCCACACCAAAACCCTTCATATAGCAAAAGAGGGCAGCTAGTGGGCCGCCAGGCAGCCCACAAGCCTGCCCTGCGCCACCAGGGGGGTGGTGGCGGTGGGCAAGCTTGTGGAGCCCTGGTGGCCCCCCTCCGGTAGTTCTTTCGCCCAATATTTTTTATATATTCCCAAAAAATTCCACGTATATTTTCAGGGCATTTGGAGATGTGCAGAATAGTGGACTAGGATTTGCTCATTTTCCAGTCCAGAATTCTAGCTGCCTGAATTCTCCTTCTTCAAATAAACCTTGCAAAATATGAGAGAAAAAACATAAATATGGTACCACAAGTAATATAACAGCCCAAAAAGCAATAAATATCAACATGAAAGCATGATGCAAAATGGACGTATCAACTCCCCTAAGCTTAGACCTCGCTTGTCCTCATGCGAAAACCAAGTTCCATAAACATGTCCACATGTTGAGGGACGAAGGTGTCGATAAAACATAATACGGATATGAGGGCATCATGATCACACATAGAACAGCAATATATCATAAAGATTCTTATGGGAAAGTAACAATTCCTTCACAAAGCAAAGTACGAAGCAAAAACCTTACCGAGAAGTAACCAACAATAGTCCAAAGTCATTGAAGCAATTGCAATTTATCACAACATCAGAGAGAGTCAAATAAGAGCTTGTAAGGCAAACCCACATACTCAATCATCTCTTTTGTTTTCCACAATTGTTACAACTCACGTGGTACTCATGATGTCAAAGTTTTAACTGGACACAGAGGAAGATAGGGGCTTATAATTTTGCCTCCCAACCATTGACCTCAAGGGTAAAGTCAACAAAAATAAAGCATAAGTACTCAACTCTAAGTTGATATATGAATATAGATCTTTCCCAAGCATGTGACGGTAGCCAAGACAACGGCAAAAACAGGGAATTGGCGATGATCACCATGACTCTTACAAGGGTAAAAAGTAAAGGTACAAGATAGGCCCTTCGTAGAGGGAAGCAGAGGTTCTCATGCGCTTTTGAGGTTTGAATGCGTGTCCTCTTAGTGCGGAGGAACGTCACTTTATATTGCCTCCTGTGATAAAGAACTTTATTATGCAGTCTGTCGCTTTTATGTCTTCCTCATCACAGGTTTGTACAAAGCTTATTTTCCAAACACTAATAGATCATACATATTAGAGAGCAATTTTTATTGCTTGCACCGATGACAACTTACTTGAAGGATCTTATTCAATCCATAGGTAGGTATGGTGGACTCTCATGGCAAAACTGGGTTGGAGGTTTATGGATGCACAAGTAGTATCTCTACTTGGTGCGGGAATTTTGGCTAATATGAGGTGGAAGCAATCGTCACATGCTAAGGGATCTCTAATCATATAACATTGTTTGGAACCAAGCAAACACAATTCATTATGTTGTCTTCCTTGTCCAACATCTACTCCTAGGCATGTAATAGTTTGGTGAGTGCTCACAATTGTAAAAAATGTCTAAGATGATATATTTATATGTGAACCTCTCTTTCCTTATTACTTCTTATTAATTGAAACAATGACTGGGGTCTATGTTGATTTATTCTCAACAAGTTTCAATCATCATACATGTCATAAGTGAAGTTATCACTTTCCATAAGATCATCTCATGATCTTTCATGCTATTGTTCTTTTCATACTTTTTGATCATGGCACAAAGCAAAGCCCTTGACTAAGACACTCTTTATTATATAGCTCGTAAGCTCGAATACATCGGGGGAGAGACAAAAGCAAAAGACTCAAACTAAAAATAAAGACTTAAACCTCTAATAGAAGAAATAAAAACTGAAAAGGAAAGAACTAAAACAAAGGTAAAAGCAAAAGATATAAAGGTGATACGATACCAGGGCAACTCCCCCAAGCTTGGCAGAAGCCAAGGGGATTGCCCATACCAATGCTTAGTTGTCTTCCTTTGGCGGTGATGGTGGTGTTGTTGTCGCCTTTGATTCCAAGAGAGCTATCAATCTTTGATTTATACCTTTGAGATCAGTGACATGGTTTTCCAGCAAAACAACTTCATGAGAAAGAGAAATATTGCGAGCACGAGTTGTTTCGCAAAACCTCAAGAGTTTAATCAAGGATGGAGACAGCACGTGGAGGAAGGGTTGGAGAAAATCTACTCCTTCAACGTCTTCAATGTTGAACATAGGTTGAACTTCCTCCCTAGCTTGGGTTTTCTCCTTAGCTTGGTCCCTGGCTTCCGTGACTTCTACTCTTTTCAGATCAGCATCTACTTCCTCATGAACTTGCTGAAGATCGTTCTCCCCCACTGATTCCTGAGACATCTTTGCTCTAAATCTGCGGCAGAAAACAAGCTCGAAACGAAAACAGAGGAAAACAATGCGATACGGAGATCAAAACCTTCGGGCGACTATATATTGATTTTTTCTGGGCCAGAAGGAGTCCTCCGCAAGAAAACGGAGTCCGGGAGTCACACGAGGTGCCCACAAGCTTGCCCACCACCACCAGGGGGTAGGGGGCGGTGGTAGGGCTTGTGGCTGTCTCGTTCGCTCTCCGGACTGCTTTTATTTTTCTAATTTTCCGAAAATTCCAAAATGGAAGAAATTTCCTATTGGAAAAGTATCAGAGTCCAATTTCTTGCCGAAACAGATACATCTTCGTTTTCAAGGTCTGAAACAGGCTGATAAACATCCCTTATGTACTCCTCTAGAGTTATGACATTGATGATATTGGTCTCAACATTTATAGGAGTATCAGAAATGTAATGCTTGATTCTTTGCCCATTTACCACTCTAGGAAAATTTCCTTCTGTGTTATTGATTTTGATGGCACCGGAACGATATACTTCCTCGACAACATAGGGACCTTCCCATTTAGAGAGAAGCTTGCGTGCAAAGAATCTCAAACGAGAATTGTATAGCAAGACATAATCACCTACATTGAACTCTCGTTTCTGTGTTCGTTTGTCGTGCCATCTCTTAACCTTTTCCTTGAACAACTTGGCATTCTCATATGCCTGGGCTCTCCATTCATCTAACGAGCTGATATCAAACAACCGCTTCTCACCGGCAAGTTTGAAATCAAAGTTGAGCTCTTTGATTGCCCAATAAGCTTTGTGTTCCATCTCAAGAGGTAAATGACAGGCCTTACCGTAAACCATTTTATACGGTGACATGCCCATGGGATTCTTATAGGTAGTCCTATAAGCCCAAAGTGCATCGTCAAGTTTGCTAGACCAGTTCTTTCAAGATCTATTGATGGTCTTTTGTAAGATCAACTTGATCTCCCTATTACTCAACTCAACTTGACCACTAGACTGAGGATGATAAGGAGATGCAACTCTATGGTTGACATCATACTTAGCTAGCATCTTGCGGAAAACACCATGAATGAAGTGTGAACCGCCATCAGTCATCAAGTATCTAGGGACTCCAAATCTTGGGAATATGACTTCTTTAAGCATCTTAATAGAGGTGTGGTGATCAACATTTTTAGTGGGGATAGCTTCTACCCACTTAGTAACGTAATCCACAGCAACTAAGATGTGAGTGTACCCATTGGAACTCGGGAAGGGTCCCATATAATCAAAGCCCAGACATCAAATGGTTCAATGACAGGTGAATAGTTGATAGGCATCTCTTGACAGGTACTGATGTTCCCTATCCTTTGGCATTCGTCACAAGACAAGACAAACTTATGGGCATCCTTGAAGAGAGTGGGCCAATAGAAACCTGATTGCAATACCTTATGGGCAGTTCTATCTCCAGCATGGTGTCCTCCGTAGGCTTCGGAATGACACTTCTGCAGGATCTGTCCCTGTTCATGTTCAAGCACACAACGTCTAATAACACCATCTACTCCTTCCTTATAAAGGTGAGGATCATCCCAAAAGTAGTGTCTCAAATCAAATAAGAATTTCTTCTTTTGCTGATAGGTGAAACTGGGTGGTAAGTATTTGGCTACGATATAGTTTGCATAATCGGCATACCACGGTGCACTAAGTGAAGTGCGGATGACATTTAATTGCTCATCAGGAAAGCTGTCATCAATAGGTCGTGGGTCATCAAGGACATTCTCTAGCCTGGACAAGTTATCTGCTACAGGGTTATTAGCACCCTTTCGGTCAACGACGTGCAAATCAAATTCCTGTAGCAGGAGAACCCATCTGATCAGCCTAGGCTTAGCGTCCTTCCTCTCCATGAGGTACTTAATAGCAGCATGATCAGAGTGAATAGTGACTTTGGAGTCAACTATGTAAGATCTGAACTTTTCACATGCAAACACGACTGCTAAAAATTCCTTCTCCGTAGTGGCATAGTTTCTTTGAGCACTGTCTAGAGTTTTACTAGCGTAGTGAATGACATTCAACTTCTTGTCATCTATTTGTCCTAGAACAGCACCAACAGCATAATCACTAATGTCGCACATGATTTCAAAGGGCAAGTTCCAGTCAGGTGGTTGAACAATAGGTGCGGTTATCAAAGCCTTCTTAAGTATTTCAAAGGCTTCCTCACAATCCTCATCAAAAACAAAAGGGACATCCTTCTGCAAGAGGATGGTAAGAGGCCTAGAAATCTTAGAGAAGTCTTTAGTGAACCTTCTATAGAAACCAGCATGACCTAAGAAACTTCGTATACCTCTGATATCTGTGGGGCAAGGCATTTTCTCAATTGCATCAACCTTAGCCTTATCAACTTCAATGCCTCTCTTAGAAATTTTGTGTCCTAAGACGATACCTTCATTAACCATAAAGTGGCACTTTTCCCAATTCAAGACGAGGTTGGTTTCTTCACATCTCTGTAAGACTCGATCAAGGTTGCTGAGGCAATCATCAAAGGAACACCCGTAGACGGAGAAGTCATCCATGAAAACCTCGACAATCTTTTCACAAAAGTTAGAGAATATAGCCATCATACATCTTTGGAAGGTGGCAGGTGCATTACATAAGCCAAAAGGCATACGTCTATAGGCAAAGGTACCGAAAGGGCAGGTGAAAGTGGTTTTCTCTTGACTAGATTGTGCAACAGGTATCTGCGAGATACCGGAATAACCGTCTAGAAAGCAGAAGTGTGTGTGTGTTTTGATAGCCTTTCTAGCATTTGGTCGATGAACGGCAAAGGATTATGATCTTTACTGGTTGCCTTGTTCAGTTTCGGGAAGTCTATCACCATTCTATAGCCGGTAATAATCCTTTGTGGGATTAGTTCATCCTTATCATTAGGAACGACGGTGATACCTCCCTTCTTAGGTACGCAATGTACTGGACTTACCCAATCACTATGACCAATAGGATAAATGATTCCTGCTTCCAGAAGTTTTAATATTTCTTTTCTGACGACCTCTTTCATATCTTTTGATGGTCAGCAACTGGTTTAAAGTCAGGATCGGTTTTAATCTTGTGCTGACATAGAGTAGGACTAATACCCTTAAGATCATCAAGAGTATATCCAATAGCAGCGTGGTGCTTCCTCAGAGTTTTTAGTAACTTCTTGTCTTCGCGCTCTGAGAGGAGAGCACTAATAATGACAGGATATATCTCCTTCTCATCAAGATAGGCATACTTAAGAGTATCAGGCAACTGTTTAAGCTTGAACACAGGATCACCCTTTGGTGGGGGAGGATCACCAAGCAGTTCAACACGCAGATTATTCTTGAGAATAGGATATTGTTCAAAGATAATTTTATCTATCTCATCTCTCTCCTCCATATGCATATCATTTTCATGCTCAAGCAGATATTGCTCTAAAGGATCCGTAGGAGGTACGGCAATAGAGGCAAGAGCAATGATTTCATCCATACCAGACGATTCTCTTTCATGGGGTTGTCTTCCAAACTTGGAGAAGTTAAATTCATGAGACACACCCTCGAAACTTACTGTGATCAGTAGGATACCAAATATGAGAAAGGGTCTACCAAATATGATGGGACAAAAGCTTAATGCAATCAATGTGAGCATTGACAGTGTTGAGAAAGGGTCTACCAAATATGATGGGACAAAAGCTATCTTGTGCAGTACCAAGGACGAGGAAATCAGTAGGATACTTCGTCTTACCACACAGGACTTCTACGTCTCTCACAATTCCCAGAGGGCAGATAATGTATCTATTAGCTAGCGTAATAGTGACATCAATGGGTTCTAACTCAGCAGGTGCAATCTCATCTTTGATTTTATCATATAGAGAACAGGGTATTGCACTAACACTAGCTCCCATATCGCATAAACCATGGTAACAATGATCTCCTATCTTTACAGAAACAACGGGCAGGCCAACTACAGGTCCGTGTTTGTCTTTCGCATGAGGTTTAGCAATTCTAGCGGAGTCCTCACAGAATTTGATAACATGCACGTCTATGTCTTCGGCTAAGAGATCTTTGATAATACCAACACTAGGTTCAACTCTAATCTCCTCAGGGGGTGCAAGTGGTCTAATGTAACCCCTACGTACCAAAGTTGGAGCTTTAGAATAATCCTTTATCCTAGCAGGGTATGGTGGTTTCTCAGTGTAAGCACAAGGAACAACAGGATCACTAAAAGCTATGATTTTCTCCTCAACTAGATTGGTTTTGGCTATGTTGCTTTCTACAGGAGGATGATATTTAAACCACTTCTCTTTGGGAAAATCAACATGAGCAGCAAAAGATTCACATAGAGAAGCTACTATCTCAGAGTCAAGTCCATACTTAGCGCTAAAATCTCTAGAAGTGTTTGTCTCAACAAAAGATTTAACACAATCAAACTGGAAATTCATACCTGACTCCTTACCTTCCTCCAGCTCCCAATCTTCAGAGTTGCGTTTGATTCTCTCCAATAAATTCCACTTGTGATCAATATCCTTCTTCATAAAAGAACCGGCACAAGAAGTGTCAAGCATGGTACGATCCTCATGAGAAAGCCGAGCATAAAAGTTTTGAATGATGATTTCTCTCGAGAGCTCATGATTGGGGCATGAATATAGCATTGATTTAAGCCTCCCTCAAGCTTGAGCTATGCTTTCCCTGTCACGAGGCCAAAAGTTATAAATAAAGTTCCGATCACGATGTACTAAATGCATAGGATAGAACTTTTGATGAAATTCCAATTTCAACCGATTGTAGCCCCATGATGCAGTATCATCACATAGCCTATACCATGTCAACGCCTTATCCTTCAAAGATAAAGAAAAGACTTTCTTCTTTACCTCATCCTCGGGCAAACCTGCAAGCTTAAATAAACCACAAACTTCATCTACAAAGATTAGATGCAAGTCTGGATGTGAAGATCCATCTCGTGTGAAAGCCAATAGTTTCTCAAGCATACCCGAAGGAATTTCATAAAAGATATTTTCAGTAGGTACCTCAGGTTGAGGAGCAACTCCTCGTGCTTCCGTTCGTGGTGAAGATACCCTGAACAAAATCTTTAAAGGAAGAGTTTCCATAGTGACTAGTGACAATAAATTTCAGCACAGTATAAAAATGTTTCCTTACCAATTTCCACTTACCAAAGGCGCTTCCCTCCCCGGCAACGGCGCCAGAAAAGAGTCTTGATGACTCACAAGTATAGGGGATCAATCGTAGTCCTTTCGATAAGTAAGAGTTTCAAGCCCAACGAGGAGCAGAAGGTTCTGAGAAACGGATTTCAGCAAGGTAATAACTGCAAGCACTGAAAGTAGCGGTAACAAGTGATTATGTAGCGAGGTGAAACGTAGCAAGCAAAGAGTAACAAGTAACAAGTAGTATCAATGGTGCAGCAAGTGGCCCAATCCCTTATGTAGCAAGGGACAAGCCTGAACAAAGTCTTATAGGAGGAAAAACGCTCCCGAGGACACACGGGAATTTCTGTCATGCTAGTTTCATCATGTTCATATGATTCGCGTTCGTTATTTTGATAGTTTGATATGTGGGTGGACCGGCGCTTGGGTACTGCCCTTACTTGGACAAGCATACCACTTATGATTAACCTCTCTCGCAAGCATCCGCAACTACAAAAGAACAATTAAGACAAATTCTAACCATAGCATTAAACTAGTGGATCCAAACCAGCCCCTCATGAAGCAACGCATAGACTGGGGTTTAAGCTTCTGTCACTCCAGCAACCCATCATCTACTTACTACTTCCCAATGCCTTCCTCTAGGCCCAAATATGGTGAAGTGTTATGTAGTCGACGTTCACATAACACCACTAGAGGAAAAGACAACATACAACATATCAAAATACCGAACGAATATCAAATTCACATGACTATTATCTGCATGACTTATCCCATGTCCTCAGGAACAAAAGTAACTACTCACAAGACATAATCATAATCATGACCAGAGGTGTAATGAATAGCATCAAGGATCTGAACATAAACTCAACCACCAAGTAATCCAACTAGCATCAACTACAAAGAGTAATCAACACTACTAGCAACCTTACAAGTACCAATCGGAGTCGCGAGACGAAGATTGGTTACAAGAAATGAACTAGGGATTGGAGAGGAGATGGTGCTGATGAAGATGTTGATGAAGATGCCTCCCCTCCGACGAGAGGAGTGTTGGTGATGACGATGGTGACGATTCCCCCCTCCGGGAGGTAAGTTTCCCCGGCAGGATCGTCCTGCCGGAGCTCTAGATTGGATCTGCTCAAGTTCCGCCTCATGACGGCGGCGAAACCATGAAAAAGATCCTGATTGATTTTTTCCAGAGCAAAACCCTTCATATAGCAAAATAGGGGAGCTAGTGGGCTGCCAGGCAGCCCACAAGCCTGCCCTGCACCACCAGGGGGGTGGTGGCCGTGGGCAAGCTTGTGGAGCCCAGGTGGCCCCCGTCCGGTAGTTCTTTCGCCCAGTACTTTTTATATATTTCCAAAAAATTCCACGTAAATTTTCAGGGCATTTGGAGATGAGTAGAATAGTGGACTAGGATTTGCTCCTTTTCGAGTCCAGAATTCCAGCTGCCTGAATTCTCCCTCTTCAAATAAACCTTGCAAAATAAGAGAGAAAAGGCATAAATATGGTACCACAAGTAATATAAGAGCCGAGAAAGCAATAAATTTCAACATGAAAGCATGATGCAAAATGGACGTATCAGTGCTTCTCCTCCCTGCGAGGCTCGGGCCTTGACAAGGACCTTGCCTTGAGTGGGGCCATGCGTGGTAGATGAAGTGGGCCAACCCTGGGCCGCAGGGAGGCAGGTCCGGGTACCCTGGTTCCTAGAACGCCGACAGTGTAGATGCAATATTACGGCTAGATGGTATATGCTTTTGGATGATCAAGCCTTTGTCTTCCTGGACTAAATCATTATGACCCTCAGGTTCCTCTTCCTCATCGTCATCATCTGGTACAATACTTGAGAACTATGGAGGGACACAAAAATAAAAATGAGTTAGTGTACCTATGATTCACATATCTTAACAAAAGTAGACAGCTAAGCACTCTACCATGGGATGAGAGACTTAATTAGGAGGTGAAGGCGTGAACATTTCAACACTATGACTTCCTTATGAAAACAGGATGTGTTGCATCTCATCGACGCATCATTCCATTGCTTGCATTTTCTCATGTAGAGTTGAAATTGACTGTTCAGCTCTTCGATGAAGTTGCATTTGCATTGCAAGCTTTGTTGGCACTTTAGCTTTGCTTCCAGGCATGCCCACACTCTGTGTAGTTGGCCCCATACCCAACATACGGACACATCCTCTTGGTTCCTTCTCTCCAAATGTATGTGCATAAAGATCGCCTTCCTCAATAGAATTTTCCTCTAATTTTGGGTGGAGTGCGGCTTCAGTTTGAAGTTTCTTCTACAATAACAAATCAAATGCGGTACCTCAAGTTATTTCCATGGTGAAGCTACATGCATGATATCTATTTTATACGGCAATAAAAAAGGTGCAGTAGCTAATACATGTGTACATGCGCACCAATAAAATTTAATCTGTGTATGTTTTGACATTGGAAGTGGGTCATTCATCGGAAGTGAGCTAGCTAGAGAAACATAAATTAGTCTTTCATTCTAATGGAGCTAGTGTGCATTCTGTTAGGCAAAAAGGAAATAAAGAATCTATTATACGTAAGTTCAAATATACTCATCTATGCACGGGACTGATTTTTTACAATTAGCGGCACTACTAGTGGGGTGGGAATTCCGGTTTTCTTACTTGTATGTACTTCAGCAAAACAAATATCTCTCCGTGGATAGTATCCAAGTTTCTGATCTTGCTACCAATTTGTTTGACTAGTAACCAAAATCACCAAAACTGGTGTGATGCATCACTTTCAAGAAGAAGTGCTTGAGTAGTTGAGTTTACCATATCATGACCAACACGAGCAAAACTCTTGTTGCTAGCTACATGTAGCGATTTTAGATTGAAAGATTTTTTTTGTTTCTAGCACTACTAGCCTAAAAAACATGCCAACAATGAGTTAAGCTAGGATATGACATGAAGACATTAGTTCAATTCAAACCCAAAGTATAGAAGTTTGTGTCTTACCTAAGATTCTGGTTTTATCCATTGGTCAGTAAGTTGTCTCTGATCTTCCTTTTCAATATTTAAATCACGTCTTTCCATGCCAACAATTGGATGGAACTTGCTCCATATATATACAAGTCAAGAAAACACATACATGTGACAACTTACCTGCTTCTTAAACCACTCATGGAAGGACTAATGCTGGACACGACTAATTTGTCGATTATTTTTAGGAACATATGAGGAAATATATTCCTTATGCTTGCTGCAAATTATTCATTACTTCAAAAACAAGCATAAATAAAATGCAAACTGGAAAAATAGATAGCTTGCTTCAAATAAAGTTCTATGTGTTCATAGTTGAACAAGACATATCTATGAGCATGAAGCCAAGTCTTATTGTCCAATAACACAGAATGCTTGCCAACTAATCCTCGGCCAAGGTTGTTGAAGAAAGGTGTGGTACTACTGGTTTCCATACCCAAACCATGATCATTTCTAATTTGTCGAGTGAACCGAGTTTCACCTTTTAAATACAGAGAAGAAAAGGTAAGAGTCTCATCAAATAAATAGCTCTCGGCAATAGATCCCTATGGATGGCTTCTAGTATAAACAAAGCCCTTACACCAGCACAAATACCCATAGCATGATAAACAAATCAAATGTATGTGTCTCTTTGCAGAAGAACCATACTTTTGCTGCTATGGAAGTGGTCGATGACAATTACCTCTTATAGGAAACATGTTGCAAAAATGCACTCGCTAGCTATTTTTGCTTGGGCTGGAAGATGCACCATCAAGTGTACCATTAAATCAAAAAAGGATGGATGGAATATAGTCACGTGAATGCTCAAGGTGTGAGCAATTTCAGCCTCTACCTTTTTCCATATCACTAACAGAAATAACATGCGAGTAAATCTGCTTGAAGAAATTTCTAACACGAATCAGGGTTGCACTAACTTTTTGGGGCAATAGCCTTCCCACAGCAAGTGGTAGAAAATGATGCATTAAGATGTGGTTGTCATGGATCTTTAGCCCAATTATTTTCCTTTCTTTGACATGCACATTCCCATGTGTATCAGTTGCTATACCGTAAGGGAATCTAGCTCCGTTAAATACTCCAGAAAATAACTTCTGTTCGGCAACATTCATTTCATAAGGTGCTAGAGGTAAATAAAATTTATCTTCTACTTCAAGTTTAACAAGATGAAGGTCACTTCTAATATTTAGAGCTTGAAGGTCCAAGTGAGAGTTCAGATTATCCTTAGATTTCCCATCAATGCACAACAATGTGTTGACTATGTTCTCACATACATTTTTTATGTGCATGACATCTAAGTTGTGACGCATCAACAAGCTCTCCCAATATGGAAGCCTGAACAAAATAGAATTCCTTTTGCAAACTATTAATGCCTCATTGTCCTTCCTCTTCCTCTTGATTTTCTTATTCTCGGATGGATCCTTCCAAAAACCGTATGCATATATTCCATCCGAGCAACAATTTCTGGTCCAGAGAGAGGAATTGGGCTGGCCTATGCTCAACAAGGCCATCAAAAGAATGGGCGTTGGACCTAAGGGGCGGTCTTCATGTAAGAACCTGCGGTGCCCCATGTAGCATGTCTTGCTACCATTATTCATCCTAAGACAGCATGTGTCTGAATGACATTCAGGACAAGCTCCTTCACCAGAGGTGGTACAACTAACTGGATACCCTAGGACCAGGAAATCGTGAATGGTCCATAATATGGCAGTTTTCAAATCAAAGAACTCTTCTTTTGAAGCATCGTATGTTCTGACACCATGAAGAAACATATATACCACATGCATGAATACTAACATATCCAAGTCCTAGGCATTTCACCAGTTTCTTAACTTCATTATAGTTCTTCGCTGGTGAGGACCCTTCAGGAAAAGCATCATTAAGTAGATCTAGTAGCAGGTTAAAGCTTTTATCCAACCATCCACCAAGCAATTTGACATGAAGTAGTCTAATTATGAAACGTAGTTTTGAGAACTTCTTATACGTAGGATATAGCTCTTGACCAGAGTCATTTTTTAAATTTTGAAGAGCTTCTAAATATGCATTAGTTTAATCAGAAACTATGTCATCTTTGAAGTGCCCCTCCGTATCTAAACCGCCCCCTAAGTCTCGAACCAAATCAGAAATGTCATCCTCTTGAGGTGATGAGGACATCAACACCATTATTACACCCATAGCCCCAACTACTATAAATACTAGACCAGTTACTAGATCTCGTGCACGCCAATTGAATTACCAGGTACTTTCGTTTCTTGGAAATCCTTCTAATGTTCATGAACATATGATACTGCCTAAGTTAGATACTTTTGTTGTACTTATGAATGAAGGACCTAGCATGGACAAGAAGGATATCCGTTCGAGCAGGATCAAGCATGGAGAAGAAGGTGCATGCGTGGGAAAGAACAATGGAGCTTCTAGTGGTGATTTTCACACTTTAAAGCCACCATAAGGAGAGCATGAAGGCTTGGACGAAATATTCAAGACACCACTTTATAAATTTCGTCCATAGGATATTATAGGTGTTGCGCCACCTTATTTTTGGGCCAGGCCCATGTAATTTCGAAATACCATATTATAGGCTGTTTTTAGAGTCCTTGTGTGTGCGGAAACCGAGTTTAGGGTTGTTTTCGGACCCCTCCTCCAAGGTTCACGAAATCCCCTATCTATTCCCTCATATATACAGCCCTTAGGGCACCGTTTAGAATTTGGTTTTTTTAGATTACAAGTTCGACATAGCTGCAACTTCGTGTTCTTCGTTTGTGTTCCACGACCAGACAAAGGCGTCACAGAACCCCACCTTCATCATTAAAGCTTTTCTCTTATATTTGCAATAACGAGATTGCAATCTTAGTTTCTTACTTGTTCTTCGTTTGCATGCAGGAAACAGACCCTCATGTCAGGTTGATCGTGCTCCGGCATGTACAATAACCTCTCGGAGTTGGTTTAGCGATTGCTAAGGCGCCACGTCATCACACGCTCGTAGTCGAATCGTCAAAGTCTACTCCACCAAAACGATAACCATCATCTCATCGAAAGACAGGGACAACTTCACCTCTATCAAGTGGTATCAGATTTCCACGTTGCTCGGTGAGATTTTACCAGTCTTTCGCAGTTAGATCGCATATGTTCTTCATACCTATAGTCCACGGAAAAGCCAAAAAAATTAGGGTTAGATCATCATGTTTGAACCAATCTGAGCCTTTGCATAGTCTTTTCAGTATTTTGCTTTGTTGAGTTTGCGGTTACATCGTCGTGTCGAGTTCCTGGTCTTAGTGTCTAGTCCTTTAGAGTTTCGAGTTCTATTCATAGGTTGTCACGCCGCCGCCATGCCATCTTTCATCACTACCATATACCACCACCACACTATCATCATCGCAGCTGCCATATACCACCACCACGCCACCATTATCCTTGCTGCCATATAGCACCACCACATATCCACCACAATCCTAGTCTGCGTCTTTTCTGTCTTAGGTTAATTTCAAGATCCTTTTGTTTTAGGTTTCGCGTTTCCTTACCTGAGTAGGTCTCTGGAAAAAAAATCTGGCACGCTTTTCAAAGCATTTTTAGGCTAAAATTTCGGAGGGTTAAATTTTTTTCCCTATCGTTTTGTTAGGATTTTTAGAGAGTTTTGAGACACTCACCATCATAGTGATTTTTGTCGCAATTTTTGGTCTTCGCAGCCTCGCATTGCTCCAGGAAAAAAATTATCAATTTTTTTTCGTGCCTATCCTGTTTTTGGTTCTTCGGAAGAGTTTTGAGACACTCGTCATTATAGTGATTTTCTGAAAAAAGAGCGCAAAAAAGGAGAAAGAAAATCAGAGTGGTTCTTCCCTTGATTACATGTAGCGTCGTGATTTTGTTGGTGTTCTAGGCTCGCATCTCTAGTATTGTCTAGCCTAGGACTAGCAAGGTACCATGGTTGAGCGTCTTTACAACTTTGCATCTCTAAGTTGGTTATTGCTGACCCTTTTTGCTACCATATTATAAGCCTTCCCAGCTCCACATACATCTACATCGTGTGTTTGATACCACGTGGCAATTGCTCTATCCAAGCTTTGAGAGTTTTGACTACACCGGTTGACGATCACCACCTGCAGCTGGGTAAAAACTGGTAAGAAATTGAGATTTGCTTGATGGATTTGTGACACACCACCACCACCACTACCACTTCCTCGTAGTTTGTAGGTTCATATTCTTATGTGTTCCTATTGCCGGTAACCATGCCAGGATCCCAAGACGACAAGATCGACTCGGAGAGCCTGACCAACCGGGAGCTCCATGATAAATTTCAACAAATGATGGCTGACTAGGTACACGATTTTGTGACCACCTTTGGAGAGGCCATGGAGAAGGTAGAAGGTTTGGAGAAGGCATTCGACACCAAGATGGATGCCAAGTTCAATGAGGTGCTTGCCCGTCTACCACCACCGGCTGCAACTTATGTACCTCTTCAACAACAACAACAACAACAACAACAACAACAACAACAACAACAACAACAACAACGACACCAACGAGGCCCGGACATGGTGGGACGAGTGTGACGTGTGCCTTCCGGCCAAGTTCAGAATTTTGGTGTTGTTGCTCCTGCTGCTGCTCCTGCTGCTATTACCGAGGTTTCTGTGGCTGAGCGGAATGAGGATTATGATGGTGATTACGATGATGAGGGAGAGGTTGCTCTAAATCAGCACCAGGGACTGATACGTCTCCATCGTATCTACTTCTCCAAACTCTTTTGCCCTTGTTTTGGACTCTAATTTGCATGATTTGAATGGAACTAACCCGGACTGGCGCTGTTTTCAGCAGAATTGCCATGGTGTTGTTTTTGCGCAGAAATAAAAGTTCTCGGAATGACCTGGAAATTTATGAGGATTTTTTGTGGAATATATAAAAAATACTGGTGCAAGAATTACCTGGAGGGACGGAACCAGGAGCCCACAAGCCCAGGAGGCGCCCCCCCCCCACCCCTGGTAGGCTTGTGAGGCCCTCGTGGCTCCGCCGCCTCCAACTCCAGCTTTATATAGTCTCTCTCGCCTAGAAAAAATTAAGAGAGAAGAGTTCATCGCGTTTTACGACACGGAGCCGCCACCACCATCTGTTCTTCCTCTGGAGGGTAGACCTCGAGTCCGTTCTGGGATCTGGAGAGGGGAGATCGACGCCGTCGTCATCATCAACCATCCTTCATCGCCAATTCCATGATGCTCTTCACCGTTCGTGAGTAATCTCATTGTAGGCTTGCTGGACGATGATGGGTTGGATGAGATCTATCATGTAATCGAGTTAGTTTTGATGGGGTTTGATCCCTAGTATCCACTATGTTCTGAGATTGACATTGCTACTACTTTGCTATGCTTAATGCATGTCACTAGGGCCCGAGTGCCATGATTTTAGATCTGAACCTATTATGTTTTCATCAATATATGTGTGTTCTTGATCCTATCTTGCAAGTTGTAGTCACCTACTATGTGTTATGACCCGGCAACCCCGGAGTGACAATAGCCGGAACCACTCCCGGAGATGACCATAGTGTGAGGAGTTCATGTATTCACTAAGTGCTAATGCTTTGTTCCGGTTCACTATTAAAAGGAGACCTTAATATCCCTTAGTTTCCATTAGGACCCCGCTGTCACGGCAGGGATGGACAATAGATGTCATGCAAGTTCGTTTCCATAAGCATGTATGACTATATACGGATTACATGCCTACATTACATTGACGAATTGGAGCTACTTACAAATCACCCCATGTTATAAGTGATACATGATGAATGTCATCCGACATAATTATCCATCACCGATCCAATGCCTATGAGTCTTTTCCTACTCGTCCTTGCTACGTTACTTTACCGCTACTGCTATCACTGCTGCTACTTTTACTGCTACTGGTGTCACTACTGCTACTGTTACCGTTGCTACCATTGCTATCACACTGCTTTGCTACTGAAACTTTGCTGCAGATACTAAGTCTTTCAGGTGTGGTTGAATTGACAACTCAAGTTCTAATACTCGAGAATATTCTTTGGCTTCCCCTTGTGTCGAATCAACAAATTTGGGTTGAATACACTACCCTCGAAAACTGTTGCGATCCCCTATACTTGTGGGTTATCAAGACTATTTTCTGGCGCCGTTGCCGGGGAGGCCTAGCTCTATTCTCTGAGTCACTTGGGATTTACGTCTTTTGATCACTATGAGGAATCCAAGAGATCCAAAAACTAAAGTCTTGTCCTCAACTACGAGGACATGTAAGGAACTCCCATCTAGCTCTGCACTTGACTCACCTTCAGTTATGAGTGAGTTCGCGACACCAACACCTACTAGAAATTATGATATGTCTGTGCTTGATGATGCTACTTCTGCTATCCATGATACTTATGATGATGCTTTGCTTGATACTGCTTTGCCACTGCGTGCATTCCTTGATGCACAAATTGCTCGAGTTGCTGTTGAATGTGATGATACTTCTGAAACTGCTGAAATTATTGAAGTAGAACCTGCTGTTTCACCTGTTAGAACTAGCTCTCCTAGATATGAATTGCCTGATATACCTGAGGGTTATCTTATGGAGGGAGAGATAGCTGAGGACTTTCTTGCTTGTAAGGATAGCTATGATCTTGAGAATTTATTGCGCAAGTGGAAAGAAAAATCTCAGAACGCTAGAATGAAATACGATCCTAAGTTTGCTACTTCGCATATCTTTGTGACTGATAAGGATTATGAATTCTCTGTCGATCCTGAGTTAATCACTTTGGTCAAATCTGATCCTTTTCATGGTTATGAGTCTGAAATGGTTGTAGCACATCTTACTAAGCTGAATGATATAGCCACCTTTTTCACGAGTGAGGAAAAGATCCGCCACTACTATATCCTTAAGTTGTTTCCTTTCTCCCTAAAGGGTGATGCTAAGACTTGATTCACTTCTCTTGCTCCTGGTTGTGTGCGTAGTCCCCAGGATATGGTCTACTACTTCTCTGAGAAATATTTTCCTGCCCATAAGAAGCAAGTTGCCTTGCAGGATATATATAACTTTGTGCAAGTTGAAGAAGAGAGTCTCCCACAAGCTTGGGGGAGGCTTGCCCAGTTACTGAATGCTTTTCCTGATCACCCTCTTGATAAAAATCAAATACTTGATATCTATTATAATGGATTAACCGATGCTTCTAGGGACCACCTAGATAGTTGTGCTGGTTGTGTTTTCGGGGAACGAACTGTGGAAAAAGCTGAGATTCTATTGAATAATATCTTGAGCAATGATAATGCTTGGACTATTCCCGAACCACCTCCGAAGCTAACTCCGAAGAAAAGAGGTATTCTATTCCTCAGTCCTAAAGATATGCAAGAAGCTAAGAAATCTATGCAAGAGAAAGGTATTAAATCTGAAGATGTTAAGAATCTACAACCTATCGAAGAAATACATGGTCTTGATAACCCGACACGGGTAGTAGAGGTAAATTATCTTCATAGATTCAATGAAAGTGATATTCCTTATGATAAACATCCTAGCTTATGCTTAGATGAATTTGATAACTTTGTTGCCAAACAACAAAGTTTCAATGATTATGTTAGCAGACAATTGAGGCAAAATGCTCGTATGATTGATCATATAAGTGCTTGTGTGGATAGAAATGTCAATGATTTTAAGCTTTTGAGTAAACATGCCTCTATGGTAACTACTCAAGTAGAACAAGTACTTAAGGCTCAAAATGACTTGCTCAATGAGTTGAATGACAAGTCTGTTAGAGTTGTCACTAGAGGTGGTAGAATGACCCAGGAACCTTTGTATCCTGAGGGTCATCCTAAGAGAATTGAACAAGATTCTCAAGGAGTTAGCACTGAGGCACCTAGTCATCCTAGTAATAGGAAGAAAACGAAATATGATAGGAACTTGCATGCTAGCAAACCTGCTGCTGTTACACCTGAGAATCCAAATGATATCTCTGTTTCTGATGCCGAAACACAATTTGGTGATGAACATGAGCCTAGTGATAATATTGATAGTGTTGTTCATGTTGATGCTCAACCTAGCAATGATAAGGATGTGGAGATTGAACCTGTTGATATTGATAACCCACAACCTAAGAACAGGAGATACGGTAAGAACGACTTTGTTGCTAGGAAGCATGGTAAAGAAAGATAACCATGGGTTCAGAAACCCATGCCCTTTCCTCCAAAACCATCCAAGAAAAAGGATGATGAGGATTTTGAGCGCTTTGTTGAAATGATTAGACCTGTCTTTCTGCAAATGCGTTTGACAGATAAGCTCAAAATGTCTCCTTATGCTAAGTACATGAAAGATATTGAGACTAATAAAAGGAGGATACCTGAGGTTGAAATTTCCACCATGATCGCTAATTACACCTTCAAGGCCAGAACTCCTAAGAAACTAGGTGATCCGGAGTGCCCACTATACCTTGCTCCATTAAAGGAAACTACGTTAGAACTGCTTTATGCGATCTTGGAGCCGGTGTTAGTGTTATGTCTCTCTCTCTCTCTCTTTATCGTAGACTTGAATTGGATAAGTTGACACCCACTGAAATGTATTTGCAAATGGCCAACAAATCAACTGCTTTTCCTATCGGCAATTGTGAGGATGTGCCTGTTGTAGTTGCTAACGTTACTATCTTAACCGACTTTGTTATTCTGGATATTCCCGAGGATGATGCCATGGCGGTCATCCTTGGAAGACCCTTTTTAATCACTGCATGGGATGTTATTGATTGCAACAAAGGCAATATCACTTTCCATTTTAATGGTAGTGAGCATACGGTGCACTTTCTGAAGAAACAATATCGAGTACATTGCATCAATGCTATTGAAAAAACTTCATCAATTCTTATTGGAAGCTTTGAATGCCCTATACCTACTGTCAAGATGAAGTATGATTTACTTGTTGGGGATATGCACATCCCCATTGAGGTAACCTAGTGATTATTCGAAAATTCTCCGGTTTTATGCGATTCAAAAAAAGTTTGTCAAGGAGACTTGATCAACCTCATTGACGGATTTCTTTTGATGACCATGAGATGGATGAATCTAGGAGTCACAACCTTTTGTTCCCATTCTTTTACTTTTTGTCGTTTAGAAGAAAAATGATAAATTTAGCTTTAGTTTTTCCTGTTTTCTGCTTTTTGCGTCCCTTAGAAAAGTGTCCTGAAAATAGAAGTTCTTCAAATGCCCTGAAAATCAAGTATGATTTTTTCTGAAATTTTTGAAAAATTCTGAGATAGAGAGCTAGTTAGGGGGATGCACTAGTGGGCCACAAGCCCAGGAGGCGCGGGCACCCCCACTAGCCGCGCCTGACAGGCTTGTGGGCCCCACGTGACCCCCCTCCACTTATTCCAGCTCCCATCTGCTTCTTCTACCTCCAAAAAAAATCATTCCACAGCTCAAACCTGTGTTCTTGCTCTTCTTGCTGTGTTTTTCGATCTCCTTGTGCAAAGCCCCATTCAACAAACTGTTTTGGGGGATTGTTCCTTGGTATGTGACTCCTCCATTGGTCCAATTAGTTTTTGCTCTAGTGCTTTATTCGTTGCGTATTTTTGCTGTCTTGGTGACCATGTTCATGAGCTTTGCATGTCAATTTTAGTTGGTCCCAAGTAGTTTTGATGCATGATATGGCCTCTAGGCACTTGTAGGAGTTGTTCCTATGAGTTTTGTTGAGCCTTGTTCACTTTTCTTTTGAGTCACTAAAAATTTCAGAAAATTTCAGAGAAAGAAAAAGGAAAAGATGAGGAGGTTCCTAAGAGGCTCTTCAAGCCGTGACCCCAATGAAGATGAAAATGAGAAGAAGAAACCCAAGTATCCGGTCCCCCGAGTTGCAGAAGTTCGAGCATGCAAGTGGCAAAGCGATGTGTTCTTACGTGCCGCCGGTCTTTATGAGGATTTTTATTACTTGGTAGAGAACGCGGGCGTCATCGCCTTTGTTGAAGATAAGTGTCCACAATACCTCCTCCTCACTAATAGTTTCGTGCAAAGCTTTAATTTCTATCCAAGGAAGAGTCCTCCTATGGTTGAGTTCAAGTTAGATGATATCCCCCAGCGCATGCCACTTCAGGATTTTTGCAATATTTGCAAATTATCTTATGTAGGGGATATTCATGAACCTCGTCCACGGGACTTGGAGGCTATCATTGATACTATTGCTGTAGGAGAGGAGAGAGGAGTGTCTTGCGCTAGAGTTGCTAGTGTACATTTTTGTAACATCCCAAAATTATAAATTTTGGAATGTTAATATAATTATTAGATTGATTGTTTGTTTGTTTGAGTGATTGAAACTTGAGTGGAATTTAAAACTTCTCAAAAAAAATGAGAGGGAATAAAATGACTTTCCAAAAATTTTCTATTTTGAATCCCTTTTCAATTTTGAGTTTGAATATTTTCAAAACCCTTTCATTAAAAAAAATCAAACGAGAGGAGGAAAATGACCCTCCAAAATCACATACTATGTCTTGATTCAAATTTTAAGTATTTGCAATTTATTTGAAATTTAAATTCCTTTTCATTTTAAAGTTATTGCAAAAAAAAAATATTTTTTAAAGTATTTTTTTGGTTTTGAAAATATGTTCATGTTTTAGAAAATTTTATTCTGAAAATTTTGAAATACAATATGTCTATATAAAATGTTCTCTCTTTTTCTTTTATACGTTTTTCTTCTTTGTTTTTTTTTAAAAAAATTGTTCGTTCGAAAAAAAAAAACAAAGTGCGACGAGGCCGACCAGCCAACCATGTGCATGTGCTGTGCGGTGGCCGAACTATTGGCCCATGCGGCACACCTTTGTCCCTCTTCTTTCTATTTTCTCCACGTTACGTATATATTTAGTCCCACATCGCCTACCTATGGACCATTAAACCTTCTTTCCACCTATAAATATAGACCCATAGGAGCATCCAAAAAATCATCTATTTCGGGTTAAATCAATCTTTTGGTTTAACTAGATTTATTAAATAAAAATATTTTTTTCTTCTCTTCGGCGGGATTTCTCGAAGTCGTCTCCTCATTGGAATTAATTCTTACTCTCCATTCTAAAGGTATTTCTCTTCGTATTTTTTTTATACTCCCGTCGTTTATTATTTCTAGACTAGTATTCCTACACTAGTATACGGTAGAGTAATTAGATATATTATTTAGTCTTCGTATTTACACATTAGTACTAGAATTCTTTTAGACATAGCACTTTTCTTCCATAAAACAGCTTGGCCCTGATTTTTCAAATAGCCATAACATTTTACTCGTTTATCCGAATTAGATGAAACCAACACCTAGAGTTTCTTCTTGATCCCACCTATCCGATGAACCTATCATATCAACTTTTTTTTGATATTTTCAAATTTCGAAATTTGTTCATATTCATATTCAAACTTCTTTTGATCATATCTTTTTATCCGTAGCTCCGTTTTAGATGAATTCAATTGCGTCGGATTCGTATCAAAGTAATCTTCCCGTTTGTATCATTAGTTTTAACTTTTCAACTTATAATTTTGATCAAATCAGATTTATCTATTAGTGCCCAAAAGTGTTCACATCGTTTTAAGCCGATTCAATGTTATATTACCGTATTTGTATCTTTTGATCCGCTAGTTCAAATCTAGTAATTCTTTTTTCTACACGCTCATATTGATCTCCTATATCTGGTACCATCATTAGTTTCGACCTTTGAACCTTACAAATTTGAGCGATTCAAATTTGTATTCGAACATTCATTTGATCTTATCTTGCAAATCGTACCACCTTTTCAATTAATTCCTTTTACCCCTAAACACTCATGTCATATATTTTTGTACGTAACCATCGTACTTCAGTTCAACTTCTCTTGACCTTTTTAATGCAAATTTAATTCATACTTCAATTCGCTATAACTTTCGTTGTAGTGCTCCATTTCAAGAAATTCTTTCTACAAATAAATTCTTATGTCTTATACTATTTGTCAAACAACATTCATGTTGTTCTCCCAATATTTTTGATCATCTCCCATAGTGTATGCAAGTCGAGCTTATATAGCAATGGTTCATCGTCCATTAACTCTTTTGATCTCATTCATGCACCTTCACTTTACAACAAACTTAGGACCTTTTTATTAAACCTTAGTACGTTGTTATTTTGCACCAAGACATGCTTTGTTCTTATGTTCTTTTGGTTCTTCCTTTTTGGCATGAATGTTTATTGAATGCTATTCGTTTACGATAGATTTCTCGGAGTGTGGCGAGTAGAATTATCAGGATTATGAGAGCGACTATCTTCATCAAGTAATACCAGGCAAGTCATTTTGATCATGTTATATTACCTATGTTTTCGATGCATGGTAGATCACCTTTCTTTGCCCAATTGCATGCTGCCTAGGTACTTGGAAACTTTAGTATAATTTGTAGTATCATGTGGTAGGAACACAACAACCCCGATACTTGGCCCCGGGACGACAATTTCTTAATGCTATGCTTGAGTAGACGGGTTATCGGTTGAGTGTATACCACGAGTGATGCGAGGTTGATATAATAATCAAGACCGGTTAAGACAAGATTTTCAAGACCTCGGACGCAATGCAACTCTGGGTGAAGGACGGTTGATCGGCTCCCTGGAGAACCCAGTGGATGCCCGGGATGCTGGAGAGTCCATGTCATCCTGCGGAAAGCTTCACCCAGGCTCAAAGAGACGGACGGATATTTTCAAGACCCAAGGCTTACCTGCACAGCCACAAGTCATTATGGGCTCTGGCTTGGTTGGACAACGCGGCGACTCTGGACAGGCGGTGCTAGCAGATGTAGAAGAACGGTAGGAATGGATGGGCACCGACAGGGATTCAGAGGGACCCGTTGAAAGACCATGTTTTGATCATCCGGTCTTCAAACACCCTGAAGTGCGAGGACATACACGGAGGCGATCAAATCTTGTGGGGAACGTGTGCAAAACTCTGCAGAGTACTCAAACCTAATCGATTAGCCGTGTCCACGGTCATGGACAACTTGAGCCAAAGGAACTGAAGCTATCTGAAATTCTCAACACAAATAATAATATTGATGTGGGAATTATTGACAACTCGGGTACGAGAATTGGTTGGCGGAACCATCTCGTTAACAACCAACAGTGTAGTAACATTTTGCTTTTAGCCCTCTCTTGATGTAGGAGAAAACTTGCTTTTCGCTAAAAACTTATAGCCCCACCTGCCATATATGCATATAGTATAGATGATTACTTTTCACCCTTCTCTTATGTGACTTGCCGGCATATTCAATATGCTGACCTACACGGCTGCAACTTCTTATGTTGCAGATATTTTTCTTCGACGAGTAAGAGTACGATTAAGGGTTACGGTCTACACTCAACTTGCCGTTGGTGTTTATTGGGACTCCACTCCCTTGACTGCTTCCGCTGAGATATTTAAGGTATATATCAGTTTTACGCTATTTCCATGTGATTGCACTTTGATATATACATTGATGTACTGTGTGTGCCAGCATACTGATCCAGGGATGGCACAGATACACAGAGGCTTGACTCGTTTTGATTCAGGTCGCTATAGAGATGGTATCAGAGCACATGTTGACTGTAGGACGTGACCCTAGAAACTGGAAATTTCTTAGGATAGGATCTCTCAAAAATCTTATTTTCGAGAACATCTTTCACTTCTCATCCCTTCTGAGTTCATCAAATGTTCTCTCTCACCTCCAATAGTTAGACAATACCCTTACCCCTTCGACCTCATGAAGAATCAACGGAGTTCTACTTCAAAGTAAAGAGGATTTCACGACGCGTTTGAAGAATTGACGCTACACCAACAGAGGACTCCCAAGACCCGAAGAACTCGAAGACCCTGAAGTGTCCGAATAATTATATGACCATTAGAAGTCCAAACCCCTGTTATATACCCACGTTAGATACGATGATTTGTGAAGCCGTCTTTGGTGTGTGTTTTCCAACGGCCACAAATAAAACCTATTCTCAAAAATATTGTTTGTATTGTGTGTATCTCCCTCCCTCTCTTACCCGTCTCATCCCCAAAACCTCAACCCTACTAGATGGAGTATGAAGCTGGACTTGTAATCTCTGGACCAATGACCCAGCCGGAGGCTGAAATATGGATTCAGAACATGGAGAACCACTTCGGGAGCAACTTGATCTCAAGGAAGTATGAAGTGGAACACGCTCTTTAGTACTTTACACAAAGTGCTGCTATCTGGTGGAAAATGCATCATGCCATACAAGGATTTAGTGGAGCAGAAACTTGGGACGAATTCAAGAAGACTCTGTTAAGATCCCGTCTTATCCAAAAGTGATATGATAGCCCGATGAAGAAGCCTTGTGCATGCAAGATCTATGGAGAAATAGGACACACCCAGGAAGAAAACCAGGATGGATGCCTTCATTGTGAAGAAAATCACCCAGCGGAGGATTACCCAAGTAGTCAGGTGACTTGTTTCTTGTGTGAAGGAACCATCCACCACCCAGCGGCATGTCACATTTACCCCAAGTATGCCTGAAACCCACAGACCCCTGGACTAACAAGGATCAAGTACTATCTTTTTGGAGAAGGAAACTTGTATCAGCAACATTTCCCTAGGAGCATACAAAAACCTGAGAGTTGTGAAGATACGATAGATGTTTCGTTCAGCTTGCAGAACCAATGGATTATCCGAACTCCGTTCGTGGACAAGAGAAATTCTGCAACGCTTGTGAGGATGCCCAAGTGTTAAAATACGAGATTCACTAAGCCTTATACAAGGTAATGATTTCAGTGCGACATGGATTGATCACCATGACGACTTACTCTTATCATTTATCTTGCTATTAGGAATGGTAAATCTGAGAGACTTACCCATATAGAGAGAAGACGTTCTTTGAAGCTTTTGTTTAAGCCTTAGAGTGGTATAAGAAAAGCCCATGTACATGGCACTTGTTGTCACCCGTAGGAAATTTTACGGTGAGGATGAAACCAAGACCCCTCTCTTTGCAGGATAACCACAAATGGTAGACCACCATGAGAACCATCGATATGTTATTTAGAACTGACCACGAGACTGTCAGTTAAGAAGACCCAGTGACGGAAGAAGCTTATATAACGGGAGATCATCACCAAAGGATTTAATATGAAGACTGTGCGATGTCAGTTGCCAAAACCCCAGAGGATCGTTAAAGCATTTTGAGGGACCAGTATCTCTCATTTTAAGTGTGGTAGCACCCCAGTTTGCAGGAGACTATATTTGTTAGAAGACTCCCCAAACCTTAACCTTTTCTTTCTAGCCTCTTCGAATCTCGAGGACGAGATTCATTTTAAGTGTGGTAGTTTGTAACATCCCAAAATTATAAATTTTGGAATGTTAATATAATTATTAGATTGATTGTTTGTTTGTTTGAGTGATTGAAACTTGAGTGGAATTTGAAAGTGCACAAAAAAAATGAGAGGAATAAAATGACTTTCCCAAAATTTTCTATTTTGAATCCCTTTTCAATTTTGAGTTTGAATATTTTCAAAACCCTTTGATTAATAAAAAATCAAACGAGAGGAGGAAAATGACCCTCCAAAATCAGAGACTATGTCTTGATTCAAATTTTAAGTATTTGCAATTTATTTGAAATTTAAATTCCTTTTCATTTTAAAGTTATTGCAAAAAAATATTTTTTTAAAGTATTTTTTGTTTTGAAAATATGTTCATGTTTTAGAAAATTTTATTCTGAAAATTTTGATATATAATATGTCTATATAAAATGTTCTCTCTTTTTCTTTTATATGTTTTTCTTCTTTGTTTTTTTAAAAACAAATTGTTCGTTCACAAAAAAAAAACAAAGTGCGACGAGGCCGACCAGCCAACCATGTGCATGTGATGTGCGGTGGCCGAACTATTGGCCCATGCGGTACACCTTTGTCCCTCTTCTTTCTATTTTCTCCACGTTACGTATATATTTAGTCCCACATCGCCTACCTATGGACCATTAAACCTTCTTTCCACCTATAAATATAGACCCATAGGAGCATCCAAAAAATCATCTATTTCGGGTTAAATCAATCTTTTGGTTTAACTAGATTTATTAAATAAAAATATTTTTTTCTTCTCTTCGGCGGGATTTCTCGAAGTCGTCTCCTCATTGGAATTAATTCTTACTCTGCATTCTAAAGGTATTTCTCTTCGTATTTTTTTTATACTCCCGTAGTTTATTATTTCTAGACTAGTATTCCTACACTAGTATACGGTAGAGTAATTAGATATATTATTTAGTCTTCGTATTTACACATTAGTACTAGAATTCTTTTAGACATAGCACTTTTCTTCCATAAAACAGCTTGGCCCTGATTTTTCAAATAGCCATAACATTTTACTCGTTTATCCGAATTAGATGAAACCAACGCCTAGAGTTTCGTCTTGATCCCACCTATCCGATGAACCTATCATATCAACTTTTTTTTGATATTTTCAAATTTCGAAATTTGTTCATATTCATATTCAAACTTCTTTTGATCATATCTTTTTATCCGTAGCTCCGTTTTAGATGAATTCAATTGCGTCGGATTCGTATCAAAGTAATCTTCCCGTTTGTATCATTAGTTTTAACTTTTCAACTTATAATTTTGATCAAATCAGATTTATCTATTAGTGCCCAAAAGTGTTCACATCGTTTTAAGCCGATTCAATGTTATATTACCGTATTTGTATCTTTTGATCCGCTAGTTCAAATCTAGTAATTCTTTTTTCTACACGCTCATATTGATCTCCTATATCTGGTACCATCATTAGTTTCGACCTTTGAACCTTACAAATTTGAGCGATTCAAATTTGTATTCGAACATTCATTTGATCTTATCTTGCAAATCGTACCACCTTTTCAATTAATTCCTTTTACCCCTAAACACTCATGTCATATATTTTTGTACGTAACCATCGTACTTCAGTTCAACTTCTCTTGACCTTTTTAATGCAAATTTAATTCATACTTCAATTCGCTATAACTTTCGTTGTAGTGCTCCATTTCAAGAAATTCTTTCTACAAATAAATTCTTATGTCTTATACTATTTGTCAAACAACATTCATGTTGTTCTCCCAATATTTTTGATCATCTCCCATAGTGTATGCAAGTCGAGCTTATATAGCAATGGTTCATCGTCCATTAACTCTTTTGATCTCATTCATGCACCTTCACTTTACAACAAACTTAGGACCTTTTTATTAAACCTTAGTACGTTGTTATTTTGCACCAAGACATGCTTTGTTCTTATGTTCTTTTGGTTCTTCCTTTTTGGCATGAATGTTTATTGAATGCTATTCGTTTACGATAGATTTCTCGGAGTGTGGCGAGTAGAATTATCAGGATTATGAGAGCGACTATCTTCATCAAGTAATACCAGGCAAGTCATTTTGATCATGTTATATTACCTATGTTTTCGATGCATGGTAGATCACCTTTCTTTGCCCAATTGCATGCTGCCTAGGTACTTGGAAACTTTAGTATAATTTGTAGTATCATGTGGTAGGAACACAACAACCCCGATACTTGGCCCCGGGACGACAATTTCTTAATGCTATGCTTGAGTAGACGGGTTATCGGTTGAGTGTATACCACGAGTGATGCGAGGTTGATATAATAATCAAGACCGGTTAAGACAAGATTTTCAAGACCTCGGACGCAATGCAACTCTGGGTGAAGGACGGTTGATCGGCTCCCTGGAGAACCCAGTGGATGCCCGGGATGCTGGAGAGTCCATGTCATCCTGCGGAAAGCTTCACCCAGGCTCAAAGAGACGGACGGATATTTTCAAGACCCAAGGCTTACCTGCACAGCCACAAGTCATTATGGGCTCTGGCTTGGTTGGACAACGCGGCGACTCTGGACAGGTGGTGCTAGCAGATGTAGAAGAACGGTAGGAATGGATGGGCACCGACAGGGATTCAGAGGGACCCGTTGAAAGACCATGTTTTGATCATCCGGTCTTCAAACACCCTGAAGTGCGAGGACATACACGGAGGCGATCAAATCTTGTGGGGAACGTGTGCAAAACTCTGCAGAGTACTCAAACCTAATCGATTAGCCGTGTCCACGGTCATGGACAACTTGAGCCAAAGGAACTGAAGCTATCTGAAATTCTCAACACAAATAATAATATTGATGTGGGAATTATTGACAACTCGGGTACGAGAATTGGTTGGCGGAACCATCTCGTTAACAACCAACAGTGTAGTAACATTTTGCTTTTAGCCCTCTCTTGATGTAGGAGAAAACTTGCTTTTCGCTAAAAACTTATAGCCCCACCTGCCATATATGCATATTGTTGGAATTATGCCCTAGAGGCAATAATAAATGTATAGTTATTATTATAATTCCTGTAACAAGATAATAGTTTATTATCCATGCTATAATTGTATTGAATGAAGACTCATTTACATGTGTGGATACATAGAAAAACACCGTCCCTAGCATGCCTCTAGTTGGCTAGCCAGTTGATCGATGATAGTCAGTGTCTTCTGATTATGAACAAGGTGTTGTTGCTTGATAACTAGATCACGTCATTGGGAGAATCACGTGATGGACTAGACCCAAACTAATAGACGTAGCATGTTGATCGTGTCATTTTGTTGCTACTGTTTTCTGCATGTCAAGTATTTATTCCTATGACCATGAGATCATATAACTCACTGACACCGGAGGAATGCTTTGTGTGTATCAAACGTCGCAACGTAACTGGGTGACTATAAAGATGCTCTACAGGTATCTCCGAAGGTGTTAGTTGAGTTAGTATGGATCAAGACTGGGATTTGTCACTCCGTATGACGGAGAGGTATCTCGGGGCCCACTCGGTAATACAACATCACACACAAGCCTTGCAAGCAAAGTAACTTAGTGTAAGTTGCGGGATCTTGTATTACGGAACGAGTAAAGAGACTTGCCGGTAAACGAGATTGAAATAGGTATGCGGATACTGACGATCGAATCTCGGGCAAGTAACATACCGAAGGACAAAGGGAATGACATACGGGATTATACGAATCCTTGGCACTGAGGTTCAAACGATAAGATCTTCGTAGAATATGTAGGATCCAATATGGGCATCCAGGTCCCGCTATTGGATATTGGCCGAGGAGTCTCTCGGGTCATGTCTACATAGTTCTCGAACCCACAGGGTCTGCACACTTAAGGTTCGACGTTGTTTTATGCGTATTTGAGTTATATGGTTGGTTACCGAATGTTGTTCGGAGTCCCGGATGAGATCACGGACGTCACGAGGGTTTCCGGAATGGTCCGGAAACGAAGATTGATATATAGGATGACCTCATTTGATTACCGGAAGGTTTTCGGAGTTACCGGGAATGACGAATGGGTTCCGGGAGTTCACCGGGGGGGCAACCCACCCCGGGGAAGCCCATAGGATTTGGGGAGACACACCAGCCCTTAGTGGGCTGGTGGGACAGCCCCAAGGGGGCCTATGCGCCAAGAATAAAGAATCAAAGGAAAAGAAAAAAAAGAGGGAGGAAGTGGGAAGGGAGGGGGACTCCTCCCACCAAACCAAGTCCAACTCGGTTTGGGGGGGGGGAGTCGTCCCCCCCTTGGCTCGACCGACTCCTTGGAGGTCCTTGGACCCCAAGGCAAGGCCCCCCCTCCCTCCTCCTATATATATGGAGCAATTAGGGCTGATTTGAGACGACTTTCTCACGGCTGCCCGACCACATACCTCCATAGTTTTTCCTCTAGACCGCGTTTCTGCGGAGCTCGGGCGGAGCCCTGCTGAGACAAGATCATCACCAACCTCCGGAGCGCCGTCACGCTGCCGAAGAAATCTTCTACCTCTCCGTCTCTCTTGCTGGATCAAGAAGGCCGAGATCATCGTCGAGCTGTACGTGTGCTGAACGCGGAGGTGCCGTCCGTTCGGTACTAGATCGTGGGACTGATCGCGGGATTGTTCGCGGGGCGGATCGAGGGACGTGAGGACGTTCCACTACATCAACCGTGTTCTCTAACGCTTCTGCTGTACGATCTACAAGGGTACGTAGATCACTCATCCCCTCTCGTAGATGGACATCACCATGATAGGTCTTCGTGCGCGTAGGAAAATTTTTGTTTCCCATGCGACGTTTCCCAACAGTGGCATCATGAGCTAGGTTCATGCGTAGATGTCTTCTCGAGTAGAACACAAAAGTTTTTGTGGGTGGTGATGTGCGTTTTGCTGCCCTCTTTAGTCTTTTCTTGATTCCGCGGTATTGTTGGATTGAAGCGGCTTGGACCGACATTACTCGTACGCTTACGAGAGACTGGTTTCATCGTTATGAGTAACCCCCTTTGCTCAAAGATGACTGGCAAGTGACGGTTTCTCCAACTTTAGTTGAATCGGATTTGACCGAGGAGGTCCTTGGATGAGGTTAAATAGCAACTCATATATCTCCATTGTGGTGTTTGCGTAAGTAAGATGCGATCCTACTAGATACCCTTGGTCACCACGTAAAACATGCAACAACAGAATTAGAGGACGTCTAACTTGTTTTTGCAGGGTATGATTGTGATGTGATATGGCCAACGATGTGATGTGATATATTGGATGTATGAGATGATCATGTTGTAATAGAAATATCGACTTGCACGTCGATGGTACGGCAACCGGCAGGAGCCATAGGGTTGTCTTTATACTAACATATGTGCTTGCAGATGCGTTTACTATTTTGCTAGGATGTAGCTTTAGTAGTAATAGCATAAGTAGCACGACAACCCCGATGGCAACACGTTGATGGATGATCATGGTGTGGCGCCGGTGACAAGAAGATCGTGCCGGTGCTTTGGTGATGGAGATCAAGAAGCACGTGATGATGGCCATATCATGTCACTTATGAATTGCATGTGATGTTAATCCTTTTATGCACCTTATTTTTTCTTAGAACGACGGTAGCATTATGAGGTGATCTCTCACTAAAATTTCAAGACGAAATTGTGTTCTCCCCGACTGTGCACCGTTGCTACAGTTCGTCGTTTCGAGACACCACGTGATGATCGGGTGTGATAGACTCAACGTTCACATACAACGGGTGCAAAACAGTTGCGCACGCGGAACACTTGGGTTAAGCTTGACGAGCCTAGCATGTGCAGACATGGCCTCGGAACACATGAGACCGAAAGGTCGATCATGAATCATATAGTTGATATGATTAGCATAGGGATGCTTACCACTGAAACTATACTCAACTCACGTGATGATCGGACTTGGGATAGTGTAAGTGGATCATGAACCACTCAAATGACTAGAGAGATGTACTTTTTGAGTGGGATTTTAGCATATAATTTGATTAAGTTAAACTCTTATTATCTTGAACATAGTCTAAGTCCACTTTGAATATATTTGTGTTGTAGATCATGGCTCACGCAAGTGTCATCCTGAATTTTAATACGTTCCTAGAGAAAGCTAAGTTGAAAGATGATGGAAGCAACTTTGTAGACTGGGCTCGTAATCTTAAGCTAATCTTACAAGCTGGGAAGAAGGATTATGTCCTTAATGCTGCGCTAGGAGATGAACCACCCGCTACGGCTGATCAGGATGTTAAGAACGCTTGGTTAGCGCGTAAGGAGGACTACTCAATAGTTCAATGTGCAGTCTTGTATGGCTTAGAACCGGGACTTCAACGTCGCTTTGAGCGTCATGGAGCATTTGAGATGTTCCAGGAGTTGAAGTTTATCTTTCGGAAGAACGCCCGGATCGAGAGGTATGAGACCTCCGATAAATTCTATGCTTGCAAGATGGAGGAAAACTCGTTTGTCAGTGAACATGTGCTCAAAATGTCTGGCTACTCAAACCGTCTGGCTGAGCTGGGGATTGAACTCCCGCAAGAGGCTATCACTGACAGAATCCTTCAATCACTGCCGCCAAGCTATAAAGGCTTTGTGTTGAACTACAACATGCAAGGGATGAACAAGTCTCCCGGTGAGTTGTTTGCGATGCTGAAAGTCGCAGAGTCTGAACTCCGTAAAGAGCATCAAGTGTTGATGGTGAGCAAGACCACTAGTTTCAAGAGAAACGGCAAAGGCGAGAAGGGCAATTCGAAGAAGAGCGGCAAGCCTGTTGCCAATCCGCCGAAGAAACCCAAGGCTGGACCTAAGCCTGAAACAGAGTGCTTCTATTGCAAGGGTATGGGTCACTGGAAGCGCAATTGCCCCAAGTATCTGGCAGATAAGAAGGCGGGCAAAGAAAAATCAGGTATATTTGATATACATGTTATTGATGTGTACTTAACCGGCTCTCGTAGTAGTGCCTGGGTATTCGATACCGGTTCTGTTGCTCAAATTTCCAACTCGAAACAGGAACTGCGGAATAGAAGAAGGCTGGCAAAAGACGAAGTGACGATGCGCGTAGGAATGGGTTCCGGGAGTTCACCGGAGGGGGGCAACCCACTCCGGGGAAGCCCATAGGTATTTGGGGGGGTCACACCAGCCCTTAGTGGGCTGGTGGGACAGCCCACCAATCCCCTATGCGCCAAGAGAGAAAAAATCAAAGGAAAGAAAAAAAAAGGAAGAAGTGGGAAGGGGGAAGGACTCCCTCCCACCAAACCAAGTAGGACTCGGTTTGGGGGGGAGAGTCCTCCCCCCTGGCTCGGCCGACCCCTTGGGGATCCCTTGGACCCCAAGGCAAGGTCCCCCTCCCTCCTCCTATATATATGGGGCTTTTAGGGCAGATTTGAGACGACTTTCTCACGGCTGCCCGACCACATACCTCCATAGTTTTTCCTCTAGATCGTGTTTCTGCGGAGCTCGGGCGGAGCCCTGCTGAGACAAGATCATCACCAACCTCCGGAGCGTCGTCACGCTGCCGGAGAACTCTTCTACCTCTCCGTCTCTCTTGCTGGATCAAGAAGGCCGAGATCATCGTCGAGCTGTACGTGTGCTGAACGCGGAGGTGCCGTCCGTTCGGTACTAGATCATGGGACTGATCGCGGGATTGTTCGCGGGGCGGATCGAGGGACGTGAGGACGTTCCACTACATCAACCGCGTTCTCTAACGCTTCTGCTGTACGATCTACAAGGGTACGTAGATCACTCATCCCCTCTCGTAGATGGACATCACCATGATAGGTCTTCGTGCGCGTAGGAAAATTTTTGTTTCCCATGCGACGTTCCCCAACATCCACATGGCAAACATGTGAGGTTATCTGTCATCGTTGCAAGGGTGGAGGTCATTATGCAAGAGAGTGCCCATCCAAGCGCATGATGATTATTACTGAGGATGATGGCTATGACTCCGCTAGTGATGATGAAGAGGAGGCCTTGGCTCTTATTGCAAGTGAAGAACAGGGTGTAGAGGATACTGAACAAGACACACAATACATGGCTGGTGACGACACTGACAGGTATGAAAGCTTAGTTGCTCAACGTGTTTTAAGTGTGCAGGTCACACAGGCTGAGCAAAATCAGAGGCACAACTTGTTCCATACAAAGGGAGTTGTAAAGGAACGTTATGTTCCTGTAATCATCTATGGAGGGAGTTGCAACAACTTAGCTAGCATGAAGATGGTGGAGAAGCTGTCTCTCACCACCACACCACATCCTCCTCCTTATTACATCTAGTGGTTCAACAAAAGTGGCAAGGTTAAGGTAACACGTACTATTTGTGTGCATTTTAGCATTGCTACATATTCCGATTTTGTTGATTGTGATGTGGTACCCATGCAAGCATGCTCCATTTTACTTGGTAGACCATGGAAATTTGATAAAAAAAATATGTACACCATGGTAGGACAAATCAGTATACTCTTATTCATAAGGATCAAAATATAACTTTGTTTCCTATGTCTCCTGAACATATTATGAAAGATGACATTGCTATATCTAGTAAAGAAAAACAGAACCTACATAAGAGTGAAAAACATATTGTAGAAAAGGAATTTGAGCAACACAATAATCCTAATAAACCATCATCTAGTGTTGCATCTGAAATAAAATTGAAGAGTGGTTGTTTACTTGCCAGTAAATCTGATATTACTGATTTTGATATTACTACATCTGTTTGCTATGATTTCGTATGCAAAGAGGTACTATATTCATTCGAGGACATGCCTCCCTCTTTGCCTCCTGTTGTCATTAACATTTTGTAGGAGATCGCTGACATCTTTCCACAAGACGTGCCATCGGGATTACCACCTATTAGAGGGATTGAGCATCATATTGACTTAATTCCCGGTGCATCGCTACCCAACTGTGCACCATACCGTATCAATCCAGAGGAGAAGAAGGAGATTATGCGTCAAGTACAGGAGCTGCTCGACAAAGATTATATACAAGAATCTCTTAGTCCTTATGTTGTTCCTATTATTCTAGTTACGAAAAAGGATGGTACATTGCGTATGTGTGTTGATTGTAGAGTGATGTCTACTACACAACCTTCTTCTTGTAGACTCGTGTTGGGCCTCCAAGCGCAGAGTTCTTTAGGACATTAGCAAATTTCCCTCAAGTCAATGACCTAAGGTTTATCAATCCGTGGGAGGTGTAGGATGAAGATGGTCTCTCTCAAGCAACCCTGCAATCAAATAACAAAGAGTCTCTTGTGTCCCCAACACACCCAATACAATGGTAGATTGTATAGGTGCACTAGTTCGGCGAAGAGATGGAGATACAAGTGTAATATGGATGGTAGATATAGGTTTTTGAAATATGAAAATATAAAAACAGCAAGGTAAAAAATGGTAAAAGTGAGCACAAACGGTATTGCAATGCTTAGAAACAAGGCCTAGGGCTCATACTTTCACTAGTGAAAGTTCTCTCAATAATACTAACATAGTTGAACCATATATAAATCCCTCACGTGCGGCAAATAGTTCACTCCAAAGTAACAAATAGCGGAGAACAAACGAAGAAATTATTTTAGGGTACCAAACCACCTGAAAGTTATCTTTTTCGATCAATCTTATGAGCTATTCCTATAAGTGTCATGAACAGCCCTAGAGTTCGTACTAAAATAACACCTTAAGATACACATCAACCAAAACCCTAATGTAACCTAGATACCCCAATGTCACCTCGAGTACCCGTGGGCTTGATTATACGATATGTATCACACAATTTCAGATTCATCATGTTCAATCCAACACAAAAAACTTCAAAGAGTGCCCCAAAGTTTCTACCGGAGAGTCAAGACTAAAACATGTGCCAACCCCTATGCATAGATTCCCAAGGTCACAGAACCCGCAAGTTGATCACCAAAACATACATCAAGTAGATCAATAGAACATCCCATTGTCACCACAGATATCACATCTCAAGACATACATCAAGTGTTCTCAAATCCTTAAAGACTCAATCTGATAAGTAAACTTCAAAGGGAAAACTCAATTCATCACAAGAAAATAGAGAGGGGGAAACTCCATATGATTCAATATATATTAATAAAGCTCACGATACATCAAGATCGTGCCATCTCAAGAACACGAGAGAGAGAGAGATCAAACACATA
This sequence comes from Hordeum vulgare subsp. vulgare, assembly GCF_904849725.1. NCBI lineage: Eukaryota > Viridiplantae > Streptophyta > Magnoliopsida > Poales > Poaceae > Hordeum > Hordeum vulgare. The sequence continues at coordinate 70,043,213 of NC_058518.1, forward strand.
GCTACTAGTACATACCCTCAGCCCCGAGGGTGAACTACTCCCTCCTCGTCATGGAGACTGCTAGGATGATGAAGATGGCCTCCGGAGATGGTTTCCCCCTCTGGCAAGGTGCCGGAACGGTATCCCGATTTGTTTTCCGTGGCTCTGGAGGCTTGCAGCGGCAGAACTCCTGATCTAGGTTTCTTTTTAGGGGTTTCTGTATTTATTGGAATATTTGGCGTTGGAATCACGACAGGGGAGTGCTCGAGGGGCCCACAAGCTAAGGGAGGGCACCCTGGTGGCTTGTGGCTGCCTCGGGACTCCTGTGTAGTATCTTTTTGCTCCATTATTGTAACGACTAAGATGCGGTCCTTTCCGATTTAGGGAACGAGGCCCCGAATTGGAAAGAAGCGCATCTAAGTGTTTCGCAAGCACGGTAACATATCACATACATAATAATAAATGACAATTAAGGATTCAACTGCCATCTCATAAATAATATCAGAGTTACATCGCGCATCCAAACAAGGTAGTTACGCTATGGATTACAAAACATGAGAAATGACTATGCTACCCTACATTCTTGCCCACGATCACGACCACGCCTCAATCTTCTGGATAGTTCACGTACAGGCGGTCGTTCTCCTCATCGTACTGCCATGCCAGCTGCATACCGTCGGGATCACCTGTCTCGGGGGTACCTGAACCTGTTGGTGTTGTGAAGGAATCTGTGAGCCATGGGGACTTAGTAATCTATGACCTCGGTGCCACAACTAGGCAAGTTATTAGGTAAGGAAGGTGGAGTATTTAGGTTGCAGCATCCTAAGCATATATGGTGGCTAACTTACATAGAACATGTATTGAAGGTGGTTTATTCTAGCGAACGATGATTAGCTGATCACTAAGTGATCCTGAACACCTACTTACGTCAATCATAACCCCACCGTGTTCCCGATCGAAGAAATATCTTCGAGGGGACAATAATGATTGCGCACACAGTTGGCAATTTTATTATATTATGTTCAAGTTATCTATAACCGGATGTTAACAAATATTCCAAGTTGCCACATAACCACGAGCACGGCTTTCTGAAAGATTTAACCCTGCAGGGGTGCTCCAACTAGTCCATCACAAACGGTCACGGGCCGCAAAGTAATCCTCTATCACGAATCTCGTGTTCTTGTTGGATTCCTTAGAGGAAAACCTCAACTCTGGGGAGAACCAAAGCCTCACCGGGATTCCTATACGCAAGATATATCGCTAAGGTAAGACAAGACTAGCAGGACCTCCCGACGTGTCGACGACCCTGATAAGAGCCGCGTATCTCACTCTCAGGACACGTGGGATGAGCACAGCGTACAATGGCCTGATAGAATTCTCCCGAGTTGCCCCGGGTTGGCCCCACACACGACTCTAGGTTGGACCAACACTCATGAGGAGCACTGGCCCGGGTTGTAGATTAAATTCCTCGGGGTAGCTATTCCCTATGCAGATTATTATTAAGTGATTAGCAAATTAACACCAATGTTGGGTCCTGTCGGACAAGTCTTAACACTACACGATTTATCAAGGGGGTCCCCATAAAAACCCCGAACGTGTTAGGAGAGATCAGTTATGGAATCAAACACCGGTACCCGGTAACTATGGCGGCAATAAAGGAACAAAACACCCGGCAAAAGGCAAGGCCTTCCGTTATTTACCAAGTATATAGGTGCATTAATTAAATATCAGAATTAACATACTGATATCAATCTCATGTTATCACATGAGACAAAGTTCCTGCAACTAGCAATGCTAACATTAGAAGCTTAGCAAAGCCTACCTAGCCATTCAAGATTTGCTAGGAGGGGAAAAGTATTTGGGTTTCATGGCAATATCGGGAGGCAATTTTTCAGTGGTAGGCACCGAGCATAAGACGAGAAATTTGAATCTAGCATAACAAGTCTAGAGATGGAATCAAGGTCATATCATCTTGCTTGTGATTTCCTCAGCTTGGAACTGCTCTTGTTCGTCCTGCATGTACTCTCCCGGATCCACGTACTCATTCTCCGATCCTGATGCTACCCAACATAAAAATAGCATCCAATGAACAACAGCACCTCAAGATGCAACAAGCACATGATGCATGAGATGAAAATGAACATGCATCACTATTCTAGTCACTAGAACAAGCATGAGATGAAAATACAAGTTCCTGGACAAAACTGCACTCTAAGCTATCTTGACATGCATGAGGATGACATGAACAGATGCGTCACATGAAAACGACGCAAAAACATATAAAGAACGTAATGATCGGAGCTACGGATCAACGGGAAACAACGAAACAAGAAATGAAGTCCCACGTATCAAAATCATCACCACACACTCCAATGGCATACCTATGGTATTCCCAGGTTGCCAAGACATAAAACAAACAAGAATGGATGGGGTGCTGCAAAGAAATATCACCACAACATCATCTATGCACTCACAAGCATCAAAACATCAAAACTACACATTCTGCCATAACCAGCATCATAGCAGTTTAAGAGCTACATGCAAAGCACCTACAGCCACCCAAATGTGCCAAATAGGATATGTGGTAGAAGCTATTCAAAACTACACAAAAACATCAGTTTTGAGGGACTTAGTGAAAATTCCAGATACTCACTAGTTGTTTATGCTCTGAAGCATTTTGACAGAACCCAAAACAATATCTACACGACTCCAAATGGAATGAAAATTTACACAGATCTAGACAAACACAAAAGCTTCAACTTACTAGTTGACAGCAAAGGTTGATTCCCAACACATGGACCTCTACAAGCACAACAACAAGAGAAGAAAATATAAGCAGATTCTCAGACTTGCACAACTTGCACTCATGAACTACTAGGCATGAAACCAAACCAACATGCCATAGAGGGGGTCACCCTCTAATGCCACAACAAGTAATCAACCTCTTGGGCTCACCACAACTCATGGAACCAAGCTCCAAACATTGAACAAATCTGAAAAATGACATTCCCAGAAAGTGTTCCAATGGAAAAACTGACTTCACCAATGGATTCCTGGGATGATTCTACCCCAAAAACATATATAAAACCTATGTACTTGCATAGAACAAATGGGCACAAACTTGAGAGGAAAACCTACATGGAATCACATATAGTGAATAGTGCATCATCACATGTGCTATTCACTAGAACGACACCTACTTAACCACTTGCTGGCTGAGAGCAAAATAATTGCCAGACATGGCAACCAAGCAGCTGCAGCAATTACACAAACATACATGTGCAAACAAGAAAGAAAAGCAAAAGGAAAAATAAAAGAAATGGGGTGGGTTTCGAACTGAGGACCCCTGGATCACAACACATCAACAACACCACCCTGCTAGATGCCACTTGCTCGACGGTACAAGGGGTGCAACCAAGGTAAGTAGTCCCTGTACTACTGTACCAATTAAATCCACCAAAAACCAAAAGGTGCGCCGAGGGGAATCGAACCCCCGACCTAACACTGCACAAAAACTACCTCTACCACTCTGCTGCTCGATGAGTTAACCCTTTTGAGGAACGCCTCTCAGCAACTCCTCTGCCCGACGGTGGCCGGAACAGGGGACGGTGCTCGCCAACGATACACTTTAAATCCAGCTACGACTACTCGATGGAAGGACGCCCTTGCTTCCACGGTTCCATTTCACCTACTAGGACTACTCGAGAGGAACTACAACGACGGATCGACGAGGCACGGCGGCTCCGGGGACAGAGAAGGAACGCCGTCAACGCTACGGCCTACCGCTCTCGATCTGGGACAGGGAGGAAGGGGAGATGGATCTACCTTACCTACTGGACGAGGTGGTTGCTTCGGCCGGAGAGGAAGTAGAGGAAGAAGCGGGAAGGAGCCGCTCGGGGAAGAACGTCGGGGAAGAAGGCCGCCATCGTCGAGGAGGTGTAGCAATGCCGATCTTGTCGTCCTAGCCGCGAGAATGGACTCCTGGAGGATCTCGCGTGCTCGCCGAGGTGTTGGAGCGGAAGTAGATGTACGGGCGCGACGGCGAGGAGCTTCTCAGCTCGCGGCCATGGCGGAGGAGGTCGATCCCCTTACCTGGTGTCGTCGACAGAGAGGGAGAAGGAGATGGGATGGAGGTGGCGGCGTGAGAGGGGAACCATAAGCTACACGGACGCCAAGGGATGGCTTATATGGAGGATGAGGGGCGAGGGACGCGCCTCCACGTCCGTGACGGCGTCTGTTGCCGTCGCTCTGTCTCTGTCTCTGAAGAAAACCTGACGGAGGAAGGAGAACAGGAACGGCGTCTACAGGAGAAGGAGGGGAGCTGGCCTGCTAGTGGGAGGAGGCCCACTAGTTGGCGCCAGATAGAAGAAATAAAACTCGTAGGGTTTTCCAATTAAAAATAACCACACAAAGCAAATAAAGCAAGGGCATTTCTGGTGCCCTGCCGGAGGGGGGATTCGGGCACAGAGGGCTTCTTCATCAACACCATGACCTCTCCGATGATGCGTGACTAGTTCACCATAGACCTCCGGGTCCATAGCTAGTAAGTAGATGGCTTCTTCTCTCTCTTGGATCTCAATACAAAGTTCTCCATGATCTTCATGGAGATCTATCCGATGTAATCTTCTCTTGCGGCGTGTTTGTCAAGATCCGATGAATTGTGGATTTACGATCAGATTATCTATGAATCTTATTTGAGTTTCTTCTGATCTCTCTTATGCATGATTTCATATCCTTGTAATTCTCTTCGAGTTGTGGATTCTGTCTGGCCAACTAGATCTATGATTCTTGCAATGGGAGAAGTGCTTGGTTTTGGGTTCATACCGTGCGGTGACCTCGCCCAGTGACAGAAGGGGTAGCGTGGCACGTATCGTGTTGTTTCCATCAAGGGTAAAAAAGATGGGGTTTTCATCATTGGTTTGAGATTATCCCTCTACATCATTTCATCTTGCTTAAGGCGTTACTCTGTTCGTCATGAACTCAATACACTAGATGCATGCTGGATAGTGGTCGATGTGTGGAGTAATAGTAGTAGATGTAGAAAGTATCGGTCTACTTGTCTCGGACGTGATGCCTATATGTATGATCATTGCCTTAGATATTGTCATGACTTTGCGCGGTTCTATCAATTGCTCGACAGTAATTTGTTCACCCACCGTAATACTTGCTATTTTGAGAGAAGCCTCTAGTGAACACTATGGCCCCAGGGTCTACTCCACACCATATTTTCAGCCTTACACTTTTTACTTCGTTGCACTTTCCGCCTTCAGATATCACTTTGCAAACAATCTTGAAGGGATTGGCAACCCCTTTACAGCATTGGGTCCAAGCTCTTTTGTGTTTGTGCAGGTACTCTGGACTTGACGAGATTCTCCTACTGGATTGATACCTTGGTTCTCAAACTGAGGGAAATACTTACTGCTCCTGTGTTGCATCACCCTTTCCTCTTCAAGGGAAAACCAACGCAAGCAATTCTCCGTCAACATGTCAATTTTTGGCGTTGTTGTTTGAGAAGTAGCAGAAGGATTTCTGGCGCCATTGAAGGGGATGATCAAGTCAAGAACAAATCCAAGTAGGTGTCGCAAACTCATCTCTTGCATTTACTTTGTTTGCTAGTTGCCTCTCGTTTTCCTCTCCCCCACTTCACCAATTTTCCTTTTTCGTTCGCCCTTTTTCTCGCTTGCTCTTTGTTCGCTTGTGTGCTCGCTTTCTTGCCAAAGTCACCATGAATGAAAACACCAAACTTTGTGACTTCTCGAATACTAATAATAATGATTTTATTAGTACTCCGATTGCTCCCGCCACTAGTGCGGAGTTGTCACATCCCTGACACCTTAAGCAAGTTAGTCTTGTGCTCATGTCTTCTTTGCATTTGCATCTAAGAATTTTCCAACAAGAACAAGAAAGTGGTAAAGGAAAAACTCAAAACCCTAGCCACTACTTTAAATAAAGGAAATCTCAAACTAGTTAAAATCAATGAACCCAAAATGGCCTCAAGAAAAGTTCAAACTTTCTGATAAATCATGAAAGTAAATGAGCAACGAAGAAAACATTTTTCTTGATACTATAAGCATTTTAAATAAGTGCAAAAAGCTACTGGTTTCAAGTTTTAAATTTGAAATCACAAACTTTAAACTTTCAAAAATGTTGAAAACTTTATGAATGGTTGGAAATATTCCAACAAATATTCTAGGGTGCTTAAACATAGTTTTTACAATTTATTTGGGAACTGAAATAAATAGTAAATCAATGTCAGAAATTAAAATAGAAATAAAACAGAAAGAAAATGAAAAATCCTTACCTATCGCCTAGCCTGGCCCAGCCCATCTTCCCCAGTCGTCTCCTCCCCCGCGCCAGTAGGAGGAGGAGGTGGCCGCCGCGTTCTCCGGCGCGGCCACGCACCTGTGCGCCTGCCTGGCCGCCGCCTCGCGCTGGCAAGGCCGGGGAAGCTCCCCGAGGCCGCCCTTATCCATTCCCAGCGCCAGTTCTCCCCCTCCTCTCGGATCTCTCCTCCCTCCTTCTGCCGCCATTGGAGCCCGAGCAAAGCTCGAGCTGCCCGTGCCCCTAGCCATAGGATCCTCTTGCTGAGCACGCCGTTAGCTCCGCCTCGTTGATCTGGTCCTCCCTGCAGAAGCCGAAGCCTCCCCGAGCCCTGCAACGCCCACGACACCGTCGTCTTCAACCTTCGGCCACCGGCGAGCTCTGCTCGATTCGTCGCCCTCAGCCCTTCCCCGAGCCGTCTAAGCCCTGCTCTGCACTCCCCGTGAGCATGCGGTCATTTTCCCTAAGATCTCCCCGTCGATCCCCTTCTCTAGGCCTAGTTCCACCGGAGCCCGACAAGATCCGCCGCTGCAGCTCGTCGCCGGTAGCCCTCCGGTGATCAGCTCGTCCTTTCGAGGGCGCCAGCAGCTTCAGGCCGTCGCGTAGATGCTGTAGGAGCTAAGAACCGTGCGTAGTTCCCTCTGTATCGATGGCCTCGATGACGCCCGAACCTTGGCCGCCGCCAAGCTCGTCGCCGGCGTCATCTCCGGCCAGATCAGCCCCGGCTAAGTGCAGAAATGGAGCTGCGAGAGATGTGCCGATCTTCTGGTGCTCTCCGCGCAGCGTTTGGCCCCCTGTGCGCCGTTTCCGAGCCCCTCCGCCGTTCTGGTGGTCGCCGGAGGCTCCCCACCGACGAGGACGACCTCGCCGCCGGTGGATCTCGGCTGGCTTGAGCCACTGACTGGTGGGGCCAGCCTCTGGCAAGATTAAAGATAATAAAAATAAATCAGATAAGTTAATAAGTCACTAACATGTGGGACCAGTAAGATTAATCAGCTAATTAAGTTTAAACTTAATCTAATACTGACCAGAGACACTGACCAGTGGGTCCCACTGGTCAGGTTTGACTTTCAACGGCCAGTTGGACCTACTAATGTCATGCTGATGCAATAAAAGTATTTTCCAGTATAGAAATAATTCCAGAAATGTTTAAAACTTCAAAATTCATAGAAATTAATCTGTAACTCCAATGGAAATAATTTATATATGAAAAAGTATCAGAAAAATTCAAGGAATCTGAATATGCTATTTTCATTCATGTATGAAAAAGTTACAGAAGCCAAACATGTAGATTAATGAATAAGTCAATTCTTATAATTACTTTGTAAATGGAATTTGGAAAATATTTAAATTTCATTATGTTTGACATGATCAAACATTGATCTAATAAAAAACCAGTACCATAACATGACATCTCATGCATGCTAACATAAAGTTGATCTGAGCATCAAGTCGAATCAATTAAATCGGTATCCGAGAATACCTCGTTTGAATTGATATTCGAATGTGATTCAAATCAACTCCAAACCTAATACATGTTGATTATAATAGTTTATCACCTTGCATTCTCATGCCATGCTCATGCATCATCTTGCTTGCATATGATTGTTATTGATTGTTGCCATTCATTTCGGTAGGCTCCACACCCCTGGATTCCACCGAATATCCGTCTAACGGATATTGTCCCTCCTCTGAGCAACAAGGCAAGCAACCATTTTGATCATCCCGATAAATCCCATGTTCTTGCTCCTGCACTTATTTATTGCATTAGGATCAAATGCTTCAACTGCTTTCGCCACGTTAGTTGAACCCACTTCCTTTGCATGACCTAACCTTGTCACAGTAAATAGCCGAACCTTGCAACCTAGCATACCTGGTAGTTGCTTGAGCCATGATGTGCCTTATCCTGCTATGCATGCTATGCTTAGAGTTGTGTATGGTTTGTCATCTGGGAGATGAACAGAATTGTGAGAATGTGTTCGGTAAGCAAAGGTTGTGTGTTGAACCTGATTTGGTAAAGGTACTGGTGAAAGGCTGTGTAGGAGTACATGGCGGGTTGTTTCATTGGAACCGTCCTTAGGAACTGAGTTCCGTGTATGTAATCCAAGACTAGATACTACCACATGCTGGGCCCTGAAATATGACCCCGCTCGGCCTATTAATCGCTTAGTACTCGGTCCAGGAGTTGCAAGTAGTTTCTGGTGTTTATAGTAATGCTGGAGGCCGTGCATAGTGCTGACCTCAGAGATGGGCTATGATGCGGTAGGCAGTGGCACGGTGTACCAAGTGGCACCCGGATGGTGGGCTTGGGAACCCTGCGCACCTCGTTTGAGGCCGTGCCGGAAACCTCGGTCGGACTACCGTACGGGTTACTCTCATATAGGCGATAAACCTGGACCAGGTACTAGTGTGGTTAACGGTCGTGGCCGACTCCCTCGCTAGGCTTCCGCTTGAAGGTTGCCGAGGTGCATGACGTGCACATGGCGATAAGTGGCGAGAGCATGTCTGACGAAGTACACCCCTACAGGGTTATGATCTATTCGAATAGCCGCGTCTGCGGATATGGACTACTTGGAGACATATGTTGTTCATAGATAACTTCAACGGCTACTCATAAAATTGTCAAGGTAAGCCTGAGTGTCGTGGACGGCATTTCCGTATGGAAACGGAATGATTCCACGATGGTGTATTGTTGTGGTGTTAGTGGACTCGTGTGCGAGAAATCAAGTTGTCAAAATTATTTAAAAATGCAAGTTGTCTAGCCACGAGTCAAATGCTGGCTTTCCGCATGAAACCCCACAATACCCTTTTGATACCTTGCATGAGTAGTTAGTTATCCTAAAGTCTTGTTGAGTACCTTCGTACTCATGTTTGCTTAATAAATGTTGCAGAGGTTGCTAATGACCCTAATGGAGGGTTCTTCGTAGACATCGACGACGACGAGTAGCTGGTGTCCCAGCTACGATTTGGCCCTACGTTGGATCTGTAGTATAGTCAGGCTATGTGCCTTCTAGTTGTCCTGTCTGTACTCAGACAGTTTAAAACTCTTCCGCTGGCTTGTAACTGAATGACTGCTATTATGGGTCGTGAGACCCTTAATGTGTAATATTATGTGTGTGGCTCTTCCGAGCCTCTTAAATAAAGCTTGTATGTTTATGGTTATGTTGTGATGCCATCGATGTATCTATACATATCGGTATGCCATGCGTACGTGTGTTGTACTTGATATGTATGGGGTTCGATTACCTAGTCGTGAACTTTAGTAGCACTCCTTACAAGGAAATGCCCCTTTGTGATCCAACGAGCCTTGGTAGTTCGCTACTGCTCCGGAGACATTGGTTGACCGGCATGTGTCCTTCTTAGCTGTTGTGTCTGTCCCCTTTGGGGAAATGTCACGCGATGTAATGGAGTCCTTGTAGCTTGCTACGACTCGTCTACATTCGCTGATGACCGACACCTGCTTTGTTGGGTCATGTATGCCTGTCCTTGTGCGGTACCGCCACTTTGGTTTATGACTAGACATGTCGATCCGGGTTCTTTGACATTGGAATGCTAGCGACACTATTGCATACGTGAGTCAAAAGACGCAAACGGTCCCGGCTAAGGTAAGGCGGCAGCCGTGGAGTTAACCGTGCGTGAGACCGCAAAGGGATGCGATGTGTTACAGGCTGGATTCCTATGGCTTAGGATCGGGGTCCCAACAGCGTTGGTATCAGAGCCTGACTGACTGTAGAATTACTAAGCCAAACTGGTCGAAGTTGAGTCTAGAATTGCTTTAGTTATATATAAGGGAATTGTTTGTGGAAGGGAACGTAAGACTCTTGTTCTCTTCTCAAGTTATTCTATTCTGGTCATCCTCGTCTTTCTGCGGGAATTAAGGACTCGGTTACTCATCTTTTTCTAGACTCGTGTTTCTGATCGGTCGATTATAGGACTACGGGTCAAGAGATATTGGGTTTCTTTCATTCCTAGGAAAAAAGGAAGTAAGTTTGATGATCAGAGAGTGGAACTTGATAGTTGAGTGGTTACGCTATTATATTTTTGGGTTGTCTCAAAATTTGTTTTGAGCATTTACAGCCGTTATGCTACCCAATTTTTCATTCGGAGCTCTAATGCTTTTGCATTACTCTCTATTTACAGATGCCTGGCCGTCCTTGTCAGGTGGTACGCCTGACCAGGTCCATTGATGTACCGGGTCATACGGCCATGCTGGTCAGGGTGATGTCGGTGTGCGGTTACCGCTGGTACCCCGAGTACACAGTGGAGGAACAGTACCGAGACTTCAACCAGAGCGAGTACATCTGCACTGTTAGGGTATTTCCAGACTACCCTGGAGCTGAGGAGCCAATCCATTGGTCCTATGGGTTGGGAGTCACTGTTGACATGGCAGTACAAGATGCTGCCTATTCAATGCTGACCATTATGAGAGCGAGACATGCACTGCTGCAGAATTCAGAGTTCTCCTTTGTTCCGGCCTCTCAGCCTGGTGAAGAGGGATACCTTAGTGGAGTCTATTTTGATTCTTCTATGGAGGATCCACTACTGCAGTCCACTGTTGAGATGCTAGAGAACAGAGACAGGGATGCTCGTGCTCTCTGCATGGAGCTTTATGCTACCCATGCCCGTCTGTGGACGGCTTTGACTCAGCTGGCACCGGTAGTCCAGACAGGGTACGGAGATATGGAGATGCTGAACCCTGTTAGGACCCATCTTCCGGCCCACGTTGACTGGCCAGCTATAGGAGGAGTCACACCTCTTCGGGGACCCCTCTTACCACCAGTCAGGGGACCAAGGCCACATCCGTGTCCTTATGGATCCCAGGGATCTCAGGCTAGAGTGTTTACTGATCCGCAGGTTGAGCTGCCAGGTCATGGAGGTAATCTCTATAAGATGTTCTATGCGGATGCCTGAGCTGTGAGCGGAAGGATAGTATGGTAGTAGCCGTACGTTCACAGTCCTGCGTGACTTGTGAAGTATGCCTGTAATGTGAAATGAATTCCGGAGGCCTAGATAAATAATGTATAGGAAGCTTGTAAGCCTCTGATGAGTAGTTTCATAATTTCAGTAGTTTTCTCTTCGGTTAAGGTTGTACTGAACTATGTAAGGGTGTGTATGAACCATGGTGTATATATAGCAGTTGCTTGTTACCATGTTGTTCGGATATTCATTTCCGCATTCCGTGTGTTCAGTACATTCTTAATCCATAGCTAGTATTGATATGATATTGGGCTAAGCTGTGAGTTTGTTTGTCAGGATGGTGTTCACCAGGTTGAACCATGCCCCTGGTCATGAGCAAGGTGAGGGTATTCAAGCGTCGCAGGAAGACCTGCCTCACCCTCCCTCTCTGGCGGAAGTGATGCTTGAGGCAGAGAGAAACAAAAGGGAGACCAACCGACTGTTAGAGCGTATTGAGCAGAATACGGCTCGACAGCCTAGAAATGCTGCAGTGTCCCTCAACGACTTTGTGAAGCTGAATCCTCCAAAGTTTCATCATTCTGTCGATCCCCTCGACGCTGATGACTGGCTATGCAGCATCTCACGCAAGATTCGCTCTGCGAATGTTTCTGAGGCCGACAAGGTGACCTTTGCGGCGTATTTTCTGGAAGGACCCGCCAATCTATGGTGGGAGAACTTTGAAGCTATGCGTCCTGCTGAACCAGTAGCCACATGGGCAGACTTCAGTGCAGCTTTTCGTCTACACCATATTCCAGAGGGCCTGATGGACAGAAAGAGAGAAGAGTTATGTGCCTTCACTCAAGGCAAGTTGATTGTGGATGCCTATAGCCGCGAGTTCGGTAATCTCGCCCGCTATGCAACAGAGGAAGTGTCCACTGACGCCAAGAAACAAGCAAGGTTCCGTAAGGGTCTGAGCCCTGAGCTCCGACGTGATCTGCGCCTCCATGAGTGTGCAAGCTTTCAAGCCTTGGTCAACAAAGCGATCGGTGCCGAGACTGGTCATTCTGACTTCGAAGCCACAAGGAAGCACTCCCGTGACTTTGGCTCGTCTTCTGGTTCCATGTTTCCCAAACGCAGGCTGTGGGTTCCGAACAGTTCTCTGCCGCCAAGATACACTCCGAGGCCATCCTACGTGGCGCCTCAGACGAATCAGGCCAACCCTCCAGCAAAAGCTTATGGTGGTCCAGCTAGCAATGCTGCACCACGTGCCAACCAAGTGATATGCTACAAGTGTGGAGAACCAGGGCACTATTCCCGTGAGTGTCCTCAGAATGTGGGTGCCAAGCAACCCGGAAAGTCTGTCGGGCAAGCCAAGTCGGTCAAAGCTTACTATGTGAAGCCAACTCCTGCACGTGGCCGTGTGAACTATGTGTCAGCAGAAGAAGTTGTAGAGGATCCCGACGTCATGCTGGGTACGCTTCTTGTTAATCATCACCCAGCGTCTGTTCTCTTTGACACTGGGTCTTCTCATTCCTTCATTTCAGAAAGTTATGCACAGTTGCATAACATGTCTTTTTGTGATATGCCAATTCCTTTGGTTGTCCAAACTCCTGGTAGTAAATGGCAAACCTCTAGGATAACCTATGACAATGAAATTCTAGTAGACAGGCTAGTTTTTCTAGCCTCATTGATAGCCTTGAAATCTTCGGATACAAATATCATCTTGGGCATGGACTGGATGTCAGCTCACTATGCCAAGATTGATACTCATTCTAGAAATGTCCAGCTTACCCATCCCTCAGGTGAGATAGTAAATGTCTCCACTCGAGTTACCAAATGCCAGCTCTACTCCCTAAATGCCAACCCTCTTTCGGAACTTGAAGACATTCCGCTAGTCCGTGACTTCCCGGATGTTTTTCCAGAGGAACTGCCATGAATTCCACCTGACAGAGATGTAGAGTTTGTGATAGATCTTGTTCCGGGAACTGTCCCAATAGCCAGAAGACCATATAAGATGGCACCCCTGGAGCTAGCCGAACTTAAGAAGCAATTAGATGAGGCCTTGAACAAAGGTTTCATTCGTCCTAGCTCTTCTCCTTGGGCTTGTCCCGTCCTCTTCGTCAAGAAGAAAGACGGAACGGATCGGATGGTTGTAGATTACCGACCAGTTAATCTGGTCACCATAAAGAACAAGTATCCGCTCCCCAGGATCAACGACCTGTCCGATCAGCTCGCTGGATCCTCAGTCTTCTCCAAAATGGATTTGAGGTTGGGATACCATCAAATCATGATCAAGAACGGGGACATTCCAAAAACGGCTTTTGTTACTCGTTATGGCCAATACGAGTACACCGTCATGTCCTTCGGTTTGACCAATGCCCCACCCACCTTCTCTCGACTGATGAATTCAATCTTCATGGAGTATTTGGATAAATTCGTTGTGGTATACCTCGATGATATTCTCATCTACTCGAAGAATGAACAAGAACATGCCGAGCATCTAAGGCTAGTATTGATGAAACTTCGAGAGCATCGCCTTTATGCCAAGTTTTCAAAATGTGAATTCTGGTTACCAGAAGTGACCTATCTGGGTCACGTAATCTCTGGTAAGGGTATTGTTGTCAATCCCGAGAGAGTTCAAGCTGTCCTTGATTAGACTCAACCTGAATCGGTTAAGCAAGTTAGGAGTTTTCTTGGTCTAGCGAGCTATTGTCGCCGCTTCGTCGAGAATTTCTCCAAGGTTGCAAAGCCTCTAACTGAACTCCTCAAGAAAGATAAAAAAGTTCGAGTGGACACCACAGTGTGAGCATAGTTTTCAGGAACTGAAAAGACGCCTGACTTCCGCACCTGTGTTGCTACCACCAGATTTTTCTAAGGACTTTGTTATCTATTGCGACGCCTCGCGACAAGGATTAGGTTGCATTCTCATGCAAGATCGTCATGTGATCGCATACGCATCTCGACAGTTGCGTCCACATGAGGATAATTATCCCACACATGACCTTGAGCTTGCAGTTGTGGTCCATGCACTAAAAACCTGGCGACATTACCTTCTGGGTAATCGTTGCGAAATATTCACTGATCACCAAAGTCTGAAATATATCTTCACCCAGCCGGATTTGAATCTCAGGCAAAGACAGTGGGTTGAGTTGATCTCGGATTACGACTTAGGGATAACTTACACCCCGGGGAAGGCCAATGTTATGGCCGATGCACTAAGTCGTAAATCTTATTGTAACAATTTGATGCTACAACAAGGTCAACCACATCTCCATGAGGACTTTCGGAAGTTGAATCTCCATATTGTTCCCCAAGGATTCCTTTCTACCCTGCTGGCGAAGCCTACCCTTAAGGATGAAATTATAGCTGACCAAAAGCGTGACAAGGGTATATCACGGATCAAGGAGAACATTTTTAGCGGAAACGCTAAAGAATTTTCCATGAACGATCAAGGTGTTGTGTTCTTCCAGAATCGTTTAGTGGTTCCTAAGAACCCACATCTAAGGCAGTTAATCCTTAAGGAGGCTCATGATTCTCCTCTCACCATTCATCCCGGTAGTACTAAGATGTATCAGGACCTACGCCAGAGGTTCTGGTGGACTAGGATGAAGAGAGAAATTGCTGAGTTCGTTGCTAACTGCAACGTTTGTCGTCGAGTTAAGGCAGAACATCAAAGGCCTGCTGGCACCCTTCAACCTCTAGCTATTCCTGAATGGAAATGGGATAAAGTTAGCATGGATTTCATTACCGGATTTCCCAAGACCAAGAAAGGAAATAATGTTATCTTTGTGGTCATTGACCGTCTTTCCAAAGTGGCTCATTTTCTTCCTGTTCGTGAGAGTATAACAGCTAGCCAGCTAGCAGAGTTATATATCTCCCGAATAGTGTCTCTTCATGGTGTTCCCCTGGAAATTAACTCGGACCGTGGGAGTATCTTTACCTCTCGCTTCTGGGAAAGTTTTCAGAATGCCATGGGGACTCACTTGTCTTTTAGCACTGCTTTCCATCCCCAATCAAGTGGTCAAGTAGAAAGAGTGAATCAAATCCTAGAAGATATGCTCCGAGCTTGTGTTATATCGTTCGGTATGAATTGGGAGAAGTGCCTTCCATTCACCGAATTCGCTTATAACAATAGTTATCAATCAAGCTTGGGCAAAGCTCCTTTTGAAGTTCTCTATGGACGAAGATGTCGAACACCTCTTAATTGGTCAGAAACCGGAGAGAGGCAACTCTTTGGCTCGGATATGATCCAGGATGCGGAAGAGCAGGTTCGCATTATTCGTGAAAAGTTGAAAACAGCCCAGTCTCGTCAAAAGAGCCAATATGATCGTCATCATAAGGCTGTGACCTTTGAAGTTGACGAGAAGGCTTACCTTCGGGTTACACCTTTGAAGGGTACCCATCGATTTGGTATCAAGGGCAAATTGGCTCCTTGTTACATTGGTCCTTTTCGCATTCTTGCCAAACGAGGAGAAGTTGCCTACCAGTTGGAACTTCCTCCGCATCTTTCCAAGGTTCATGATGTTTTCCACGTCTCGCAACTCAGGCGTTTCTTTTCGGATCCTATCCGTGAAGTGGACCACGAAACGCTTGATCTCCAAGATAACCTTTCATACCGAGAATACCCCGTGCGTATTCTTGATCAAGCTGAGCGTACCACTCGACGTCGAAACCTCAAGTTTCTTAAAGTTCAATGGTCAAATCATTCTGAAAAGGAGGCAACTTGGGAAAGAGAGGATCGTCTACAACTTGAATATCCTGCGTTATTCCCGACGACTTCTAAATCTCGGGACGAGATTCTTTTGAGTGGGGGTGAGTTATCACATCCCTGACACCTTAAGCAAGTTAGTCTTGTGCTCATGTCTTCTTTGCGTTTGCATCTAAGAATTTTCCAACAAGAACAAGAAAGTGGTAAAGGAAAAACTCAAAACCCTAGCCACTACTTTAAATAAAGGAAATCTCAAACTAGTTAAAATCAATGAACCCAAAATGGCCTCAAGAAAAGTTCAAACTTTCTGATAAATCATGAAAGTAAATGAGCAATGAAGAAAACATTTTTCTTGACACTATAAGCATTTTAAATAAGTGCAAAAAGCTACTGGTTTCAAGTTTTAAATTTGAAATCAGAAACTTTAAACTTTCAAAAATGTTGAAAACTTTATGAATGGTTGGAAATATTCCAACAAATATTCTAGGGTGCTTAAACATAGTTTTTACAATTTATTTGGGAACTGAAATAAATAGTAAATCAATGTCAGAAATTATAACAGAAATAAAACAGAAAGAAAACGAAAAATCCTTACCTGTCGCCTAGCCTGGCCCAGCCCATCTTCCCCAGTCGTCTCCTCCCCCGCGCCAGTAGGAGCAGGAGGTGGCCGCCGCGTTCTCCGGCACGGCCACGCACCTGTGCGCCTGCCTGGCCGCCGCCTCGCGCTGGCAAGGCCGGGGATAAGCTCCCCGAGGCCGCCCCTATCCATTCCCAGCGCCAGTTCTCCCCCTCCTCTCGGATCTCTCCTCCCTCCTTCTGCCGCCATTGGAGCCCGAGCAAAGCTCGAGCTGCCCGTGCCCCTAGCCATAGGATCCTCTTGCTGAGCACGCCGTTAGCTCCGCCTCGTCGATCTGGTCCTCCCTGCAGAAGCCGAAGCCTCCCCGAGCCCTGCAACGCCCACGGCACCGTCGTCTTCAACCTTCGGCCGCCGGCGAGCTCTGCTCAATTCGTCGCCCTCAGCCCTTCCCCGAGCCGTCTAAGCCCTGCTCTGCACTCCCCGTGAGCATGCGGTCATTTTCCCTAAGATCTCCCCGTCGATCCCCGTCTCTAGGCCTAGTTCCACCAGAGCCCGACAAGATCCGCCGTTGCAGCTCGTCGCCGGTAGCCCTCCGGTGATCAGCTCGTCCTTCCGAGGGCGCCAGCAGCTTCAGGCCGTCGCGTAGATGTTGTAGGAGCTAAGAACCGTGCGTAGTTCCCTCTGTATCGATGGCCTCGATGACGCCCGAACCTTGGCCGCCGCCAAGCTCGTCGCCGGCGTCATCTCCGGCCAGATCAGCCCCGGCTAAGTGCAGAAATGGAGCTGCGAGAGATGTGCCGATCTTCTGGTGCTCTCCGCGCAGCGTTTGGCCCCTGTGCGCCGTTTCCGAGCCCCTCCGCCGTTCTGGTGGTCGCCGGAGGCTCCCCGCCGGCGAGGACGACCTCGCCGCCGGTGGATCTCGGCTGGCCTGAGCCACTGACTGGTGGGGCCAGCCTCTGGCAAGATTAAAGATAATAAAAATAAATCAGATAAGTTAATAAGTCACTGACATGTGGGACCAGTAAGATTAATCAGCTAATTAAGTTTAAACTTAATCTAATACTGACCAGAGACACTGACCAGTGGGTCCCACTGGTCAGGTTTGACTTTCAACGGCCAGTTGGACCTACTAATGTCATGCTGATGCAATAAAAGTATTTTCCAGTATATAAATAATTCCAGAAATGTTTAAAACTTCAAAATTCATAGAAATTAATTTGTAACTCCAATGGAAATAATTTATATATGAAAAAGTATCAGAAAAATTCAAGGAATCTGAATATGCTATTTTCATTCATGTCTGAAAAAGTTACACAGCCCAAACATGTAGATTAATGAATAAGTCAATTCTTATAATTACTTTATAAATGGAATTTGGAAAATATTTAAATTTCCTTATGTTTGACATGATCAAACATTGATCTAATAACAAACCAGTACCTTAACATGACATCTCATGCATGCTAACATCAAGTTGATCTGAGCATCAGGTCGAATCAATTAAATCGGTATCCGAGAATACCTCGTTTGAATTGATATTCGAATGTGATTCAAATCAACTCCAAACCTAATACATGTTGATTATAATAGTTTATCACCTTGCATTCTCATGCCATGCTCATGCATCATCTTGCTTGCATATGATTGTTATTGATTGTTGCCATTCATTTCGGTAGGCTCCGCACCCCTGGATTCCACCGAATATCCGTCTGACGGATATTGTCCCTCCTCTGAGCAACAAGGCAAGCAACCATTTTGATCATCCCGATAAATCCCATGTTCTTTCTCCTGCACTTATTTATTGCATGAGGATCAAATGCTTCAACTGCTTTTGCCACGTTAGTTGAACCCACTTCCTTTGCATGACCTAACCTTGTCACAGTAAATAGCTGAACCTTGCAACCTAGCATACCTGGTAGTTGCTTGAGCCATGATGTGCCTTATCCTGCTATGCATGCTATGCTTAGAGTTGTGTATGGTCTGTCATCTGGGAGATGAACAGAATTGTGAGAATATTTTCGGTAAGCAAAGGTTGTGTGTTGAACCTGATTTGGTAAAGGTACCGGTGAAAGTCTGTGTAGGAGTACATGGCGGGTTGTTTCATTGGAACCGTCCTTAGGAACTGAGTTCCGTGTATGTAATCCAAGACTAGATACTACCACATGCTGGGCCCTGAAATATGACCCCGCTCGGCCTATTAATCGCTTAGTACTCGGTCCAGGAGTTGCAAGTAGTTTCTGGTGTTTATAGTAATGCTGGAGGTCGTGCATAGTGCTGACCTGAGAGGTGGGCTATGATGCGGTAGGCAGTGGCACGGTGTACGAAGTGGCAACCGGATGGTGGGCTTGGGAACCCTGCGCACATCGTTTGAGGCCGTGGCAGAAACCTCGGTCGGACTTCCGTACGGGTTACTCTCAAATAGGCGATAAACCTGGACCAGGTACTAGTGTGGTTAATGGTCGTGGCCGACTCCCTCGCTAGGCTTCCGCTTGAAGGTTGCCGAGGTGCATGACGTGCACATGGCGATAAGTGGCGAGAGCGTGTGTGACGAAGTACACCCCTGCAGGGTTATGATCTATTCGAATAGCCGCGTCCGCGGATATGGACTACTTGGAGACATATGTTGTTCATACATAACTTCAATGGCTACTCATAAAATTGTCAAGTTAAGCGTGAGTGTCGTGGACGGCATTTCCGTATGGAGACGGAATGATTCCACGATGGTGTATTGTTGTGGTGTTAGTGGACTCGTGTGCGAGAAATCAAGTTGTCAAAATTATTTAAAAATGCAAGTTGTCTAGCCACGAGTCAAATGCTGGCTTTCCGCATGAAACCCCACAATACCCTTTTGATACCTTGCATGAGTAGTTAGTTATCCTAAAGTCTTGCTGAGTACCTTCGTACTCATGTTTGCTTAATAAATGTTGCAGAGGTTGCTAATGACCCTAATGGAGGGTTCTTCGTAGACATCGACGACGACGAGTAGCTGGTGTCCCAGCTACGATCTGGCCCTACGTTGGATCTATAGTATAGTCAGGCCATGTGCCTTCTAGTTGTCCTGTCTGTACTGAGACAGTTTAAAACTCTTCCGCTGGCTTGTAACTGAATGACTGCTATTATGGGTCGTGAGACCCTTAATGTGTAATATTATGTGTGTGGCTCTTCCGAGCCTCTTAAATAAAGCTTGTATGTTTATGGTTATGTTGTGATGCCATTGATGTATCTATACATATGGGTATGCCATGCGTACGTGTGTCGTACTTGATATGTATGGGGTTCGATTACCTAGTCGTGAACTTTAGTAGCACTCCTTACAAGGAAATGCCCCTTTGTGATCCTACGAGCCTTGGTAGTTCGCTACTGCTCCGGACACATTGGTTGACCGGCATGTGTCCTTCTTAGCTGTTGTGTCTGTCCCCTTTGGGGAAATGTCACGCGATGTAATGGAGTCCTTGTAGCTTGCTACGACTCGTCTACATTCGCTGATGACCGACACCTGCTTTGTTGGGTCATGTATGCATGTCCTTGTGCGGTACCGCCACTTTGGTTTATGACTAGACATGTCGATCCGGGTTCTTTGACATTGGAATGCCAGCGACACTATTGCATACGTGAGTCAAAAGACGCAAACGGTCCCGGCTAAGGTAAGGCTGCAGCCGTGGAGTTAACCGTGCGTGAGACCGCAAAGGGATGCGATGTGTTACAGACTGGATTCCTATGGCTTAGGATCGGGGTCCCGACAGGAGTCATACGAAATCAATGCCGCTTTGCTGAATCTTGTTATGAAAGATGTGGATAATGACGTGATTAAATTGAAGCTTTTTCCTTTCTCGTTGCGAGATCGCGCAAAAACTTGGTTTTCTTCTTTGCCCAAAAATAGTATCGATTCTTGGGATAAGTGCAAAGATGCTTATATATCCAAGTATTTTCCGCCGGCTAAGATTATCTCTCTCCGTAATGATATCATGAATCTCAAGCAACTAGATCATGAACATGTTGCACAATCTTGGGAGAGAATTAAATTAATGACTAGAAATAGTCCTGCTCATGGCTTGAGTCTTTGGATGATTATACAAATCTTTTACGCCGGCTTGAATTTCGCTTCTAGAAATATCTTGGACTCTGCCTCAATTGGAACGTTCATGGAAATCACGTTAGGGGAGGCCACAAAGCTCCTAGACAATATCATGACGAACTACTCTCAGTGACACACTGAAAGGTCATCTACTAGTAAGAAGGTACACGCTATAGAAGAAATTAACTCATTGAGTGCTAAGATGGATGAGTTAATGAATTTGGTTGCTAGTAGAAGTGCTCCTTTAGATCCTATTGATATGCCCTTGTCTTCTTTGATTGAGATTAGCAACGCTAGCTTGGACGTTAACTTTGTTGGTAGGAATAACTTTGGCAACAACAATGCTTTTAGAGGAAACTATATTTCCTAGGCCTTTTCCTAGTAACTCCTCTAATAACTTTGGCGACTCCTACAACAATACTCATGGAAATTACAATAGATTACCCTCTGATTTACAAGGTAATATCAAAGAGTTCATCAACTCTCAAAAGATTTGCAATGCGTCCATAGAGGAAAAGCTACTCAAAATTGACGATTTGGCTAAGAGCGTTGATAGAATGTCTACTGATGTTGATGCTTTGAAAGTTAGATGTGCTCCTCCCAAGATCAACATGGATGAAACTTTGAAAGCTATGCGTGTTTCCATGATTGAGAGCCAAGAAAGAACCGCCCCAATTCGTGCTAGACATGAATAGCTTAAAAAGGCGTGTTCTCATGATGAGAATCACGAAGATCTTAAAGTGCTTGGTGTGACTCCCATTGAATCTTCGTTTTCTTGTGTCAAACCTAATGATTATGGGGCTGGATATGAATCCACTTTGGTTGAAAAGTGCCCCAATGATTCGGAGTCCATCTATCTTGATGCTAAAAGCATTGAAAGTGGAGTAGAAGATGTTAAAACTTTGAGTACTAATGAAACTACTACCATGGATTTCAAGGAATACAATTATTATAGTTGCTCCTTGATTGAATGCATTTCTTTGATGCAATCCTTGTTAAACTCTCCACACGCTTATAGCCAAAACAAGGCCTTTACCGATCATATCGTCGAAGCTATGATAAAATCTCTTGAAGAGAAACTTGAATTGGAAGTCTCTATCCCTAGAAAGCTTCATGATGATTGGGAACCTACCATCAAAATCAAAATCAAAAACTATGAATGCAATTCTTTCTGTGATTTGGGTGCTAGTGTTTCTGCGATTCCGAAGTCTTTATGTGATGTTCTGGGTTTTAATGAGATTGAAGAGTGTTCTCTTAATTTTCATCTTGCTGATTCTACTGTCAAGAAACCCATGGGAAAGATCAATGATGTTCTTATTATTGCAAATAGGAACTATGTACCCGTGGATTTCATTTTGCTTGACATTGATTGCAATCCTACATGCCCTATTATTCTTGGTAGACCTTTGCTAAGGACTATCGTTGTTGTCATTGGTATGAAGGAAGGGAATATTATATTTCAATTTCCTTTAAGGAAGGGCTTGGAACACTTTCATAGAAAGAAAATAAGATTGCCTTATTAATCCATGATGAGGGCCACTTATGGTTTGAGCACCAAAGACGACGATACGTGATTCTATCGCTTTTATGCCTAGCTAAGGGCGTTAAACAATAGCGCTTGTTGGGAGGCAACCCAATGAATTTATCTTTTTATTTCTTTTTTTTGCGTCCACGCCATCACAATTCTGTTGTGATTGTGTTTTTTGTGTTTCATTTTGTGTTTGAGCCAAGCAAAACTTTTATGACTAGTCTTGGTAATGGTTGTTTGATCCTGCTGGAAAAAGACGAAAACTTTTTGCTCACGAGATGATTTTTCATTTTTATTACGAATAAGATTTTGAGTTGATTCTTGTTGCTTCTGGTTGATATACCTTTTTCCCAGGCCGTCATAATTTTTCAGATTTTTTGAGGTACCATAAGTATACGAAGTATACAGATTGCTATAGACCGGTCTGTTTTTGACAGATTCTGTTTTTTGTTGAGTTGGTTGCTTGTTTTGATGAAACTATGGTTAGTATCGGGGGGTACTAGCCATGGAAAAGTGAGAATACAGTAGCCCAATACCAATATAGATAGTATTCAAGTTTGCTACAGCACCAAAAGAAGTGGTAGTTTGTTTTCTTGTGCTAATGTTATCACGAGTTTCTGTTTAAGTTTTCTGTTGTGATGCTTTCAAGTTTTGGGTGATGTTCTCATGGACAAAGAGATAACTAGTGGAAAGAGCTCAAGCTTTGGCATGCCCAAGGCATCCCAAGCCAAATTCAAGGACACCAAAAAGAATAAACTTGGGGATGCCCCGGGAAGGCATCCCCTCTTTCGTCTTCAATCCATCGGTAACATTACTTGGAGCTATATTTTTATTCACCACATGATACGTGTTTTGCTTGGAGCGTCTTGTATCTTAGGAGTCTTTTCTTTTTGTTTTGACACAATCATCCTTGCTTCACACCTTTTTGAGTGAGAGAGAGAGACATGCACTCATCGTGATTTTTGCTAGAATGCTCATAGTGCTTCACTTATATCTTTTGAGCTAGATACTTTTGCTCTGTGTGCTTCACTTATATCTTTTAGAGCACGGCGGTGCGTGACTTGGTAGTTGGCTTATGCTATGAAAGTAGTCCCAAAGGTGATAGGTACCCAAAGAGGATACAAAAACCTCCATCTTCATGTGCATTGAGTAGAAAGAGAAGTCTTGATTCCTCTCAATTAGTTTTGAGACGTGGATTCGGTAAAATTAAGAGTTGTGTTAGTAAGGTGTTGTGAATCTAGAAATACTTGTGTTGAAGTTAGTGAGTCCCGTAGCATGCACGTATGGTGAACCGCTATGTTAGGAAGTCGGATCAGAATTGATCTATTGATTGTCATCCTTTGTGTTGAGGTCGGGATCGAGCGATGGTTAACACCTACCAACCCTTCCCCTAGGAGTATGCGTTTAACACTTTGTTTCGATTACTAATAAAAACTTCCGCAACAAGTATGTGAGTTCTTCATGACTAATGTGAGTCCATGGCATAGATGCACTTTCACCTTCCACCATTGCTAGCCTCTCTAGTGTCGCGCAATTCTCGCCGGTGCACAAACCCACCATATGCCTTCCTCAAAACAGCCACCATACCTACCTACTATGGCATTTTCATATCCATTCCGAGATATATTGCCATGCAACTCCCACCGTTCCGCCTCATGACTTGTGTCGTCACTCTCATATTGCCATTGCATGATCGTAAGATAGCTAGCGAGATGTTTCAACGTCATACGCCATGCTAGATCGTTGCACATCCCGGTACATTGTCGGAGGCATTTCTTATAGAGTCATCATCATTTTGAGCTGTGAGTAAATAAAAGTGTGATGGTCATCATTATTAGAGCATTGTCCCATGTGAGGAAATAAAAAAAGAGGCCAAAGAGCCCAAAAATAAAAAAATAAAAGAAAGAAAAAAAAGAGGCCTAAGAGCGAAAATAAAAAAAAGAGAGAAAAAGAGAGAAGGGACAATGCTACTATCTTTTTCCAAACGTGTGCTTCATAATAGCACCATCTTCTTCATGATTGAGAGCTTCTTGCTTTGTCACTACCATATGCTAGTGGGAATCTTCATTATATAACTTGTCTTGTATATTCCAATGATGGGCTTCCTCAAAATTGCCCTAGGTCTTCGTGAGCAAGCAAGTTGGATGCACACCCACTAATTTTCCTTTTGAGCTTTCACATACTTGTAGCACTAGTGCATCTCTTGTATGGCAATCCCTACTCATTCACATTGATATCTATTAATGGGCATCTCCATAGCCTTTTGATACGCCGAGTCAATGTGACCATCTCCTTCTTTTTGTCTCACAACCACCACCACACTCTATTCCACCTATAGTGCTATATCCATGGCTCACGCTCATGCATTGCGTGATAGTTATAAAAAGTTTGAGAAAGTAAGAGTGTGAAAACAATTACTTGGCCAATACCGGGGTTGTGCATGATTTACATTAGTTGTGTGAGGATGATGGAGCATAACCAGACTATATGATTTTGTAGGGATAACTTTCCTTGCCCTTGTTATTTTGAAAGTTCATGATTACTTTGCTAGTTTGCTTGAAGTATTATTGTTTGCATGTCAATAGGAAACTATTGTTTTGAATCTTACGGATCTGAACATTCATGTCACGTGAAAGAAGTTGCAAAGTACAACTATGCTAGGTAGCATTCCACATCAAAAATTCATTCTTTATCACTTCCCTACTCGAGGACAAGCAGGAGTTAAGCTTGGGGATGCTTGATACGTCTCCAACGTATCTATAATTTTTTATGGTTTCATGCTATTATCTTGTCAAACTTTGTATGTTTTGCATGCCTTTTATATATTTTTTGGGACTAACTTATTAACTCAGTGCCAGTTCCTGTTTTTTTCATGTTTTTGACCCCTTTCAGAGGAGATTTTGAAACGGAGTCCAAATGGAATAAAATCCCCGAAAAGAATTTTTCCGTAACGGAAGAAGATCAGGAGACTTGAGAGCCAAGGCAGGGGGCCCCAGGGGCCCACAAGCCCTCACCCTGCGGCCAGGGGGAGCCCGCGGCCCACAGGCTTGTGGGCCCCCTGGACCTCCTTTTCCCTAGGGTTTGCGCCTATATATCCCCAAAAATTCCACACAAAAATCAGGAGATCATCGAAAGTACTTTTCCGCCGCCGCAAGCTTCTGTCTCCGCAAGATCCCATCTGGGGCACGTTCTGGTGCCCTGCTGGAGGGGGGATTCGGACACAAAGGGCTTCTTCATCTACACCATGACCTCTCCAATGATGCGTGAGTAGTTCACCATAGACCTCCGGGTCCATAGCTACTAACTAGATGGCTTCTTCTCTCTCTTGGATCTTCAATACAAAGTTCTCCATGATCTTCATGGAGATCTATCTGATGTAATCTTCTTTTGCAGTGTGTTTGTCGAGATCCGATGAATTGTGGATTTATGATAAGATTATCTATGAATCTTATTTGAGTTTCTTCTGATCTCTCTTATGCATGATTTCATATCCTTGTAATTCTCTTCGAGTTGTGGGTTTTGTCTGGCCAACTAGATCTAATATTCTTGCAATGGGAGAAGTGCTTTGTTTTGGGTTCATACCGTGCGTGACCTCACCAAGTGACAGAAGGGGTAGCGAGGCACGTATCATGTTGTTGCCATCAAGGGTAAAAAGATGGGGTTTTCATCATTGGTTTGAGATTATCCCTCTACATCATGTCATCTTGCTTAAGGCGTTACTCTGTTCGTCATGAACTCAATACACTAGATGCATGCTGGATAGCGGTCGATGTGTGGAGTAATAGTTGTAGATGTAGAAAGTATCGGTCTACTTTTCTCTGGCGTGATGCCTATATGTATGATCATTGCCTTAGATATCGTCATGACTTTGCGCGGTTCTATCAATTGCTCGACAGTAATTTGTTCACCCACCGTAATACTTGCTATTTTGAGAGAAGCCTCTAGTGAACACTATGGCCCGCAGGGTCTACTCCACACCATATTTTAAGCCTTACACTTTTTACTTTGTTGCACTTTCTGCCTTCAGATCTGACTTTGCAAACAATCTTGAAGGGATTGGCAACCCCTTTACAGCATTGGGTGCAAGCTCTTTTGTGTTTGTGCAGGTACTCTGGACTTGACGAGATTCTCCTACTGGATTGATACCTTGGTTCTCAAAGTGAGGGAAATACTTACTGCTCCTGTGCTGCATCACCCTTTCCTCTTCAAGGGAAAAACCAACGCAAGCAAGTCTCCGTCAACGTGTCAATTTCTGGCGTTGTTGTTTGAGAAGTAGTAGAAGGATTTCTGGCGCCGTTGTCGGGGAGGATCAAGTCAAGAACTCATCCAAGTAGGTGTCGCAAACTCATCTCTTGCATTTACTTTGTTTGCCAGTTGCCTCTCGTTTTCCTCTCCCCCACTTCACCAATTTGCCTTTTTCGTTTGCCTTTTCGTTTGCCCTTTTTCTCGCTTGCTGTTTGTTCGCTTGTGTGCTCGCTTGCTTGCCAAAGTCACCATGAATGAAAACACCAAACTTTGTGACTTCTCGAATACTAATAATATTTATTTTATTAGTACTCCAATTGCTCCTGCCACTAGTGCGGAGTCATACAAAATCAATGCTGCTTTGCTGAATCTTGTTATGAAAGAGCAATTCTCCGGCCTTCCTAGTGAAGATGCCGCACCCCATCTCAATACCTTCATTGAGCTTTGCAATATGCAAAATAAGAAAGATGTGGATAATGACGTGATTAAATTGAAGCTTTTTCCTTTCCCGTTGCGAGATCGCGCAAAAACTTGGTTTTCTTCTTTGCCCAAAAATAGTATCGATTCTTGGGATAAGTGCAAAGATGCTTATATATCCAAGTATTTTCCGCCAGCTAAGATTATCTCTCTCCGTAATGATATCATGAATTTCAAGCAACTTGATCATGAACATGTTGCACAATCTTGGGAGAGAATGAAATTAATGATTAGAAATTGTCCCGCACATGGCTTGAGTCTTTGGATGATTGTACAAATCTTTTACGCTGGCTTGAATTTCGCTTCTAGTAATATCTTGGACTCCGCCTCAGGTGGAACGTTCATGGAAATCACGTTAGGGGAGGCCACAAAGCTCCTAGACAATATCATGACGAACTACTCTCAGTGGCACACTGAAAGGGCACCTACTAGTAAGAAGGTACATGTTATAGAAGAAATTAACTCGTTGAGTGCTGAGATGGATGAGTTAATGAATTTGGTTGCTAGTAGAAGTGCTCCTTTAGATCCTATTGATATGCCCTTGTCTTCTTTGATTGAGAGTAGCAACGCTAGCTTCGACGTTAATTTTGTTGGTAGGAATAACTTTGGCAACAACATTGCTTTTAGAGGAAACTATGTTCCTAGGCCTTTTCCTAGTAACTCCTCTAATAACTTTGGCAACTCCTACAACAATAATCATGGAAATTACAATATATTACCCTCTGATTTAGAGAGTAATATCAAAGAGTTCATCAACTCTCAAAAGATTTTCAATGCGTCCATAGGGAAAAACTACTCAAAATTGACGATTTGGCTAAGAGCGTTGATAGAATGTCTAGTGATGTTGATGCTTTCGAAGTTAGATGTGCTCCTCCCAAGATCAACATGGATGAAACTTTGAAAGCTATGCGTGTTTCCATGATTAGGAGCCAAGAAAGAACCGCCCAAATTCGTGCTAGACATGAATGGCTTAAAAAGGCGTGTTCTCATGATGAGAATCACGAAGATCTTAAAGTGCTTGGTGTGACTCCCATTGAATCTTCGTTTTCTTGTGTCAAACCTAATGATTATGGGGCTGGAAATTAATCCACTTCGGTTGAAAAGTGCACCAATGATTCGGAGTCCATCTATCTTGATGTTAAAAGCATTGAAATTGGAGTAGAAGATGTTAAAACTTTGAGTAGTAATGAAATTACTACCGTGGATTTCAAGGAATTCAATTATGATAGTTGCTCCTTGATTAAATGCATTTCTTTGATGCAATCCATGTTAAACTCTCCAAACGCTTATAGCCAAAACAAGGCCTTTACCGATCGTATCGTCGAAGCTATGATAAAAATCTCTTGAAGAGAAACTTGAATTGGAAGTCTCTATCCCTAGAAAGCTTCATGATGAGTGGGAACCTACCATCAAAATCAAAATCAAAAACTATGAATGCAATGCTTTGTGTGATTTGGGTGCTAATGTTTCTGCGATTCCAAAGTCTTTATGTGATGTTCTGGGTTTTAATGAGATTGAAGAGTGTTCTCTTAATTCTCATCTTGCTGATTCTACTGTCAAGAAACCCATGGTAAGGATCAATGATGTTCTTATTATTGCAAATAGGAACTATGTACCCATGGATTTCATTGTGCTTGACATTGATTGCAATCCTACATGCCCTATTATTCTTGGTAGACCTTTGCTAAGGACTATCGGTGTTGTCATTGGTATGAAGGAAGGGAATATTAGATTTCAACTTCCTTTGAGGAAGGGTTTGGAACACTTTCCTAGAAAGCAAATAAGATTGCCTTATTAATCCATGATGAGGGCCACTTATGGTTTGAGCACCAAAGACGACGATACGTGATTCTATCGCTTTTATGCCTAGCTAAGGACGTTAAACAATAGCGCTTGTTGGGAGGCAACCCAATGAATTTATATTTTTATTTATATTGTGTTGCATACACAACATCACAATTCTGTTGTGATTGTGTTTTTTGTGTTTCATTTTGTGTTTGAGCCAAGCAAAACCTTTATGACTAGTCTTGGTAATGGTTGTTTGATCCTGCTGGAAAAAGACGGAAACTTTTTGCTCACGAGATGATTTTTCATTTTTATTCCGAATAAGATTTTGAGTTGATTCTTGTTGCTTCTGGCTGATATACTTTTTTCCCAGGCCGTCATAATTTTTCAGATTTTTTGAGGTACCATAAGTATACAAAGTATACAGATTGCTACACACCAGTCTGTTTTTGACAGATTCTGTTTTTTGTTGAGTTGGTTGCTTGTTTTGATGAAACTATGGTTAGTATCGGGGGGTACTAGCCATGGAAAAGTGAGAATACAGTAGCCCAATACCAATATAGATAGTATTCAAGTTTTCTACAGCACCAAAAGAAGTGGTAGTTTGTTTTCTTGTGCTAATGTTATCACGAGTTTCTGTTTAAGTTTTCTGCTGTGAAGTTTTCAAGTTTTGGGTGATGTTCTCATGGACAAAGAGATAAGGAGTGGAAAGATCTCAAGCTTGGGGATTCCCAAGGCATCCCAAGCCAAATTCAAGGACACCGAAAAGAATAAACTTGGGGATGCCCCGGGAAGGCATCCCCTCTTTCGTCTTCAATCCATCGGTAACATTACTTGGAGCTATATTTTTATTCACCACATGATACGTGTTTTGCTTGGAGCGTCTTGTATCTTAGGAGTCTTTTCTTTTTGTTGTGACACAATCATCCTTGCTTCACACCTTTTTGAGAGAGAGAGAGACATGCACTCATCGTGATTTTTGCTAGAATGCTCATAGTGCTTCACTTATATCTTTTGAGCTAGATACTTTTGCTCTATGTGCTTCACTTATATCTTTTAGAGCACGGCGGTGCGTGACTTGGTAGTTGTCTTATGCTATGAAAGTAGTCCCAAAGGTGATAGGTACCCAAAGAGGATACAAAAACCTCCATCTTCATGTGCATTGAGTAGAAAGAGAAGTATTGATTCCTCTCAATTAGTTTTGAGACGTGGATTCGGTAATATTAAGAGTTATGTTAGTAAGGTGTTGTGAATCTAGAAATACTTGTGTTGAAGTTAGTGAGTCCCGTAGCATGCACATATGGTGAACCGCTATGTTAGGAAGTCGGATCAGAATTGATCTATTGATTGTCATCCTTTGTGTTGAGGTCGGGATCGAGCGATGGTTAACACCTACCAACCCTTCCCCTAGGAGTATGCGTTTAACACTTTGTTTCTATTACTAATAAAAACTTCCGCAACAAGTATGTGAGTTCTTCATGACTAATGTGAGTCCATGGCATAGATGCACTTTCACCTTCCACCATTGCTAGCCTCTCTAGTGTCACGCAATTCTCGCCGGTGCACAAACCCACCATATGCCTTCCTCAAAACAGCCACCATACCTACCTACTATGGCATTTTCATATCCATTCCGAGATATATTGCCATGCAACTCCCATCGTTCCGCCTCATGACTTGTGTCGTCACTCTCATATTGCCATTGGATGATCGTAAGATAGCTAGCGAGATGTTTCAACGTTATACGCCATGTTAGATCGTTGCACATCCCGGTACATTGTCGGAGGCATTTCTTATAGAGTCATCATAATTTTGAGCTGTGAGTAAATAAAAGTGTGATGATCATCATTATTAGAGCATTGTCCCATGTGAGGAAATAAAAAAAGAGGCCAAAGAGCCCAAAAATAAAAAAATAAAAGAAAGAAAAAAAAAGAGGCCTAAGAGCGCAAATAAAAAAAAAGAGAGAAAAAGAGAGAAGGGACAATGCTACTATCTTTTTCCAAACGTGTGCTTCATAATAGCACCATGTTCTTCATGATTGAGAGCTTCTTGCTTTGTCACTACCATATGCTAGTAGGAATCTTCATTATATAACTTGTCTTGTATATTCCAATGATGGGCTTCCTCAAAATTGCCCTAGGTCTTCGTGAGCAAGCAAGTTGGATGCACACCCACTAGTTTTCCTTTTGAGCTTTCACATACTTATAGCTCTAGTGCATCTCTTGTATGGCAATCCCTACTCATTCACATTGATATCTATTAATGGGCATCTCCATAGCCTTTTGATACGCCGAGTCAATGTGACCATCTCCTCCTTTTTGTCTCACAACCACCACCACACTCTATTCCACCTATAGTGCTATATCCATGGCTCACGCTCATGCATTGCGTGATAGTTATAAAAAGTTTGAGAAAGTAAGAGTGTGAAAACAATTACTTGGCCAATACCGGGGTTGTGCATGATTTACATTAGTTGTGTGAGGATGATGGAGCATAACCAGACTATATGATTTTGTAGGGATAACTTTCCTTGCCCTTGTTATTTTGAAAGTTCATGATTACTTTGCTAGTTTGCTTGAAGTATTATTGTTTGCATGTCAATAGGAAACTGTTGTTTTGAATCTTACGGATCTGAACATTCATGTCACGTGAAAGAAGTTGTAAAGGACAACTATGCTAGGTAGCATTCCACATAAAAAATTCATTCTTTATCACTTCCCTACTCAAGGACAAGTAGGAGTTAAGCTTGGGGATGCTTGATACGTCTCCAACGTATCTATAATTTCTGATGGTTTCATGCTATTATCTTGTCAAACTTTGGATGTTTTGCATGCCTTTTATATACTTTTTAGGACTAACTTATTAACTCAATGCCAAGTGCCAGTTCCTGTTTTTTCCATATTTTTGACCCCTTTCAGAGGAGATTTTGAAACGGAGTCCAAATGGAATAAAATCCCCGAAAAGAATTTTTCTGTAACGAAATAACATCAGGAGACTTGAGAGCCAAGGCAGGGGCCCCAGGGGCCCCACAAGCCCTCACCCCGAGGCCAGGGGGGAGGCCGCGGCCCACAGGCTTTGGGGCCCTTGGACCTCCTTTGCCCTAGGGTTTGCGCCTATATATATCCCCAAAAATTCCACAAAAAATCAGGAGATCATCGAAAGTACTTTTCCGCCGCCGCAAGCCTTTGTCTCCACAAGATCCCATCTGGGGCACATTCTGGTGCCCTGCCGGAGGGGGGATTCGGACACGAAGGAATTCTTCATCAACACCATGACCTCTCCGATGATGCGTGAGTAGTTCACCATAGACCACCGGGTCCATAGCTACTAACTAGATGGCTTCTTCTCTCTCTTGGATCTTCAATACAAAGTTCTCCATGATCTTCATGGAGATCTATCAGATGTAATCTTCTTTTGCGGTGTGTTTGTCGAGATCCGATGAATTGTGGATTTATGATCAGATTATCTATGAATCTTATTTGAGTTTCTTCTGATCTCTCTTATGCATGATTTCATATCCTTGTAATTCTCTTCGAGTTGTGGGTTTTATCTGGCCAACTAGATCTATGATTCTTGCAATGGGAGAAGTGCTTCGTTTTGGGTTCATACCGTGCGGTGACCTCACCAAGTGGCAGAAGGGGTAGCGAGGCACGTATCGTGTTGCTGCCATCAAGGGTAAAAAGATGGGGTTTTCATCATTGGTTTGAGATTATCCCTCTACATCATGTCATCTTGCTTAAGGCGTTACTCTGTTCGTCATGAACTCAATACACTAGATGCATGCTGGATAGCGGTCGATGTGTGGAGTAATAGTAGTAGATGTAGAAAGTATCGGTCTACTTGTCTCGGACGTGATGCCTATATGTATGATCATTGCCTTAGATATCGTCATGACTTTGCGCGGTTCTATCAATTGCTCGACACTAATTTGTTCACCCACTGTAATACTTGCTATTTTGAGAGAAGCCTCTAGTGAAAACTATGGCCCCCAGGGTCTACTCCACACCATATTTTCAGCCTTACACTTTTTACTTCATTGCACTTTCCGCCGTCGGATCTCACTTTGCAAACAATCTTGAATGGATTGACAACCCCTTTACAGCGTTGGGTACAAGCTCTTTTGTGTTTGTGCAGGTACTCTGGACTTGACGAGATTCTCCTACTGGATTGATACCTTGGTTCTCAAACTGAGGGAAATACTTATTGTTCCTATGTTGCATCACCCTTTCCTCTGCAAGGGAAAAACCAACGCAAGCAAGTCTCCATTAACGTGTCAATTTGTAGCGCTGTTGTTTGAGAAGTAGCATCAGTTGCCTCGAGAACCGCAACTGGATGCTCACGATAAGATAGGTCAGGTTGAAGGTCAATGTCTTGAAGATGAACAGTGTGCTCGAGGGTCTTGAGGCACCTCCGGAGCTGAGAGACATGGAACACATCATGCACATTTGCAAAGTTTGACGGGAGCTCAAGCTGGTACGAAAGGTCGCCTCTCTTGCCAACAACTCTCAGGGGACCAACGAAACGAGTAGCAAGCTTGCCTTTGATGCCAAAGCGCTATCTACCCTTTATAGGCGACACCTTGAGATAGACGAAGTCATCAAGCTCATAAGACATGTCATGATGCTTGCTATCATAATAGCTCTTCTGACGGGACTGAGCTGCTCTGAGGTTATCACGAATGACCCGACACATCTCCTCAACTTCTTCTATCAAGTCATTCCCAAGAATCTGATGCTCGCCGGTCTCACACCAGTTGAGCGGGGTACGGCACTTCCTGCCATAGAGAAACTCAAACGGAGCTTTGCCAGAACTAGCTTGATAACTATTGTTATACGAGAACTCAGCATAAGGCAGGCAATCCTCCCACTTCATGCCAAAAGAGATAACACATGCTCTCAGCATATCCTCAAGAACTTGATTGACCCGCTCCACTTGACCACTAGTCTGAGGATGAAAAGTTGTGCTAAAGCGTATCTTCGTGCCCATCGCAGACTGAAAAGAGTCCCAGAACTTGGAAGTGAAGATACTTCCGCGATCCGAAGAAATCATCATAGGCACGCCATGCAAGGACACTATCCTGGAAGTGTACAACTCTGCAAGCTGAGCTGCCGAAATGGATTCCTTGACTAGAAGAAAATGAGCCACTTTACTCAACTTGTCGATGACGACGAAGATGGCATCATTACCCTTCTTGGACTTCGGAAACCCGGTGATGAAATCCATCTCAATATGATCGAACTTCTACTCAGGAATGGGCAAAGGATGCAAAAGACCTGTTGGACGTTGATGCTCTGCTTTCACCCTTCGACATGCATCACATTCATTTATGAACTAAGCAATCTCACGCTTCATGCGAGTCCACCAGAAGGTCTGTTTCAAGTCCTGATACATCTTGGAGCTTCCTGGATGTATTGAGAGCAAGGAGTTATGAGCTTCTCCCATGATTGCCTTTCTGAGATCACCTTTCAGAACGACAAGACGATCCTCAAAGAATAACGTGTCTCTGGCATCAACACTGAAGCACTTATATTTGGGAAGACCCTTTTCCACGCCAATCTTGACTTTCTCCACCATTGCATCAAGAAGTTGTGCTGCTCGGACCTGATCTTCCAAGGTAGGAGAGATCTGATGGTTTGCAAGAAATCCCTGAGGTACTAACTGAAGGTTGAGCTTCCTGAAAGACTCACAAAGGTCAAGCTAGAGAGGTTTCAAAATGAGACTGTTGAAGTATGCCTTCCTGCTCAAAGCATCTGCCACGACATTAGCTATGCCTGGCGTGTACTCAACACTCGGATTAAAATCTTGGAGAATTTCCACCCAACGAGTCTGCCAGAGATTCAGGTTAGGCTGAGTGAAGATGTACTTGTGACTCTTGTGATTGGTGAACACTTCAACCTTTCGTTCCAACAAGAGGTGTCTCCAAGTCATCAGAGCGTGTACCAATGCGGCTAGCTCAAGATCATGCACAGGATAATTCTTCTCCGCTGGCTTCAACTGCCTGGAGGTATAAGCAACCACTTTCTTCTCTTGCATCAGAACTACACCAAGACCTTGAAGAGAGGCGTCGCGGAACACCTGGTCAGGCTTGGAATCATCCGGAGGAACCAAGACTGGAGTAGAGGTGAGTTTCTCTTTGAGTGTGTCGAAGGCCAACTGACACTCTGGGGACCAAGCATACTTCACACCTTTCTGAAGAAGACTTGAGAGCAGCTTAGCAATCTTGGAGAAGTTCTCAATGAATCTTCTGCAATAGCTTGCGAGCCCGAGAAAGCTTCGAAGTTGCTTCACATTCTGCTGAGGCTCCCATTCAACAATGGCATGCACCTTCGACGGATCAACTTTGATGCCCTCGGCAAAGATAATGTGCCCAAGATAGACGACTTCTTTCAACTAGAACTCACACTTGGAAAACTTGGCATACAATTTGTACTCTCTTAGCTTATCAAGCACCAATCTGAGATGTTCTTCATGTTCTTCCTCATTTTTAGAAAAGACCAGAATGTCGTCAAGATACAGCAAGACGAAGTCATTCTTGAACGGAGAGAATATGTAGTTCATCAATCGACAAAATGTCGGAGGAGCATTAGCCAGACCAAAAGACATGACCGTATACTCATACGAGCCAAAACTAGTCCTGAAAGCAGTCTTCAGAATATCCTCTTCGCGAATGCGAATTTGATGATAGCCCATTCTGAGATCGAGCTTGGAGAAGATCTTAGCCCCTTTCAACTGTTTGAACAACTCAGTTATGTTTGGAAGTGGATACTTGTTCCTGATTGTCTTCTTGTTCAATGGACGGTAATCGACACACAACCGGTCTGTGCCATCCTTCTTCTTGACAAACAGAACTCAACAGCCCCACGGAGACGAGATCGGTCTGATCAGACCCAAACGCTCCTGCTCATCGAGTTGCCTCTTTAGTTCCTTCAACTCTTCTGGACCCAATTTGTACGGCCGTTTTCACACAGGCTCAGTACCTGGTTCAAGCTCAATCACAAATTCAACTTCTTGGTGCGGAGGCATGCCTGGCAGCTCTTTTGGAAACATGTCTTCATATTCGCAGACCACTGGGACTTGTGAAATAGGATTAATCTCACCCTTTTCATTCAAAGAGAACAGACGAATTGTATCATCACGCGCCGTGAATATAATCACGTCCTCCAAAGAGTGGGTAAGCTTCACTTCTTTAGCTTCACAATCAATCGATGCCTTGTTCATGGCCAACCAGTCCATACCAAGGATCAAATCAATGTCGGAATTACCCAAGACAATAGGAGACGCCAGAAAAGAATAACTGCCCATCCTGACAGAAACATTCGGGACCCGGCAATTGGAATTCATCAATCTCCTAGGAGAAACAACTGAGACCGGCTTAATCAAATCTTGACAAAGAAACTAATGCTTTTCAAAGAATGGACAGGACATGAAGCAATGTGATGCACCAGAATCAAATAACACTTTAGCAGGAATATCATTAACGAGGAGGTTACCCATGATCACATCTGACGAGTTTTCTGCCTCAGCCGCATTCACCATGTTGACTCGAGCTGACCTGGGGTTGAACTTCACGAGAGCATTGCTTGGAGGTTTGCTTGGAGGAGGAGGCGGCAGACGGAGCTGAGAAGTGCACTTGTTGGCATAGTGACCCTTCTGCCCACACTTGTGACAAGTAACATCTGTTGGCTCACGGTACTGTGTCTGAGGAGGCCCTTGCTTCTGATGCTGGAATCTCTGCTGAACAACTGGGTTGGGTGGGTGGGAAGAACCACGACCACCAGAATGCTTGAACTATTGTGTGTGTCGAGGAGGAGGAGACACCCAAAACTTCGATTGCTTCTGGACCACCTGAGTAGAGGAAGAGGAGCTGGAATCTCTGAAGCGCTTCTTAGAATTCTCCACCCTGAGCAAGGCTGCCTCAGCCCTGAGAGCTAAGTTGTAGAACTTATCGAACTCCTCAGGATCGTGCAAAGCAAGAGCTAACTACAAATCTTCTTTCAAGCCACCTCTGAACTGATAAATCTTGCTCTTCTGATCAGGGATATCCCGCAAGGCGTACCGGGCTAGCTCATGGAACTCGACGTTGTACTTGTACACGGAGTTACCACCTTGCTTCAAGCGCATGAACTTCTCACGCATTTCCTCCACGAAGCTGGACGGAATGTAGTGGGATCTGAAGTCACGGCAGAACTCATCCCAAGTGATCACTCTAGCGCCCCTGGAATCCTTCAACTGTTGCCACGAGATAGATGCTTGCCCCTTCAGCTGGAATGTAGCAAATTTGACGAAATCCTCAGGACGAACATTGCTACACTCAAAATGATTGTTCATGTCACAGATCCAATCCTGAGCATCAAACGGTGGTCACATGAAGTGAAAGTCTTCGGCTGATTCGACAAGAACTGACTCAGTTTAGCAAACTGATTGCCACCATGCTGGAAAATGCCTTGCTGCTGATTTGCCCTCTCTTGCAGCAACTGTAGCAGCATCTGAGTGTTTGCATTTGTAGCAGCCATCACCGCTTGCCAAGCCTCTGTAGGAGGAGGAGGCGGCGGAGTATTCTCCGGAGGAGGAGGTGGTGGCGGCACATCCTCACGCCCTGGATTCTGACGAGTTGGTGGAGCCATCCTGAAGACGGACAACACATTAGCCCACAGAATAGATTGAAGGTATAGCTGAATCAAAAATGGCAGGAATATCTGAACATGAATATTAGCAATTGCACTCGAACAAAATAGTAAGAATGCTTCCTCAAAGTGACGGTCGACAAAATTCTGAATAAGACCACTTGCAAACAAGTATGAGCTAGAACTGCTCGGAACAAACATATGATCGAGATTTCATCTGATATCTTCGTGGATAAGATCGCACGGGCTTGATTTTACAGTAGTCATCCTGTGCAAGGCAGTGCACACGACTTACGAAGTATCCCCGAGTCGTAGCGAGCAACAAGGACTCTTTAAGACACAACAAGAACCGTTGTAAGACGACCGTGAACAAACACACCCACTGAATATCGAATCCCAACCTCACATCATGCATCTGTAGGAAGATTGTCCTATAAGTTACTACCTGATATCCCACCTATGAATTCCCGAAATATCTGGTCATGCAATCTGGTACACGGATACAAGGAGTTATATCACACAACTCCTATACTAACCCGTCACCTGTATCACATCTGTCAACACATAACCAGAATCTCGGACCTTCATCTACAACATACCCTCGTGACCACAACGATACAAAGTATGGCAGTACTCCCAAACAATCTGCACCAGTACTGGGGACATCGGGGTTATCTCGCCACTACTAGTATTGAAGCAATTACGAACGTCCTTCGTTCTTAGATACTCAGAAATCTGAATAATGGCCATGTGCGCAAGAATTCCCTGGAGCTCAACTCCCCGGAAGAAATCAAGGCAGACAGGAGGCACCAAGACAGAACTCCGTCACATCGAAATCATATAGATTTCACAAATACCGGCGTGACCCTAAAAAAAATTTGAGCGAGAAGAGGAGTAGAATTAAGATTTCCTAAGTCGGGAACCTCACCAGAGCATGGAAGAGGAGAAAGAGAATCCTACTCTCTGATATAACTAAGACTCAAAACATTTTACTAGACTCGACTTGGCCAAGTACGATCACACAAAGGCTCCTATGGTTGTAAGGCTCTGATTACCAACTTGTAACGACTAAGATGCGGTCCTTTCCGATCTAGGAAACGAGGCCCCGAATTGAAAGAAGCGCATCTAAGCGATTCACAAGCACGGTAACATAGCACATACATAATAATAAATGACAATTAGGGATTCAACTGTCATCTCATAAATAATATCAGGGTTACATCACGCATCCAAACAAGGTAGTTCCGCTACGGACTACAAAACATGAGAAATGACTATGCTACCCTGCATGCTTGCCCATGATCACGACCACGCCTCAGTCTTCTGGATAGTTCACGTACAGGCGGTCGTTCTCCTCATCGTACTGCATGCCAGCTGCGTGCCATCGGGATCACCTGTCTCGGGGGTAGCTGAACCTGTTGGTGTTGTGAAGGAATCTGTGAGCCACGGGGACTCAGCAATCTATGACCTCGGTGCCAGAACTAGGCAAGTTATTAGGTAAGGAAGGTGGAGTATTTAGGTTGCAACATCCTAAGCATATATGGTGGCTAACTTACATAGAACATGTATTGAAAGTGGTCTATTCTAGCGATCGATGATTAGCTGATCACTAAGTGATCATGAAAACCTACTTACGTCAATCATAACCCCACCATGTTCCTGATCGAAGAGAGATCTTCGAGGGGACAATAACGGTTACGCACACAGTTGGCAATTTTATTATATTATGTTCAAGTTATCTATAACCGGATGTTAACATATATTCCAAGTTGCCACATAACCGCGAGCACGGCTTTCCGAAAGATTTAACCCTGCATGGGTAGTCCAACTAGTCTATCACAAACGGTCACGGACCGCAAAGTAATCCTCTATCATGAATCTCGTGATCTCGTCGGATTCCTTAGAGGAAAACCTCAACTCTGGGGAGAACCAAAGCTTCACCGGGATTCCTATACGCAAGATATATCGCTAAGGTAAGACAAGACTAGCAGGACCTCCCGACGTGTCGACGACCCTGATAAGAGTCGCGTATATCAGTCTCAGGACACGCCGGATGAGCACAATGTACAGTGGCCTGATAGACATCTCCCGAGTTGGCCCGGGTTGGCCCCGCACACGACTCTAGTTTGGACCAACACTCATGAGGAGCACTGGCCCAGGTTGTAGATTAAATTCCTCAGGGTAGCTATTCCCTATGCAGATTATTATTAAGTGATTAGCAAATTAACACCAATGTTGGGTCCTGCCGGACAAGTCTTAACACTACACGATTTATCAAGGGGGTCCCCATAACAACCCCGAACGTGTTAGGAGCGATCAGTTATGGAATCAAACACCGGTAGCCGATAACTATGGCGGCAATAACGGAACAAAACACCCGGCAAAAAGCAAGGCCTTCCATTATTTACCAAGTCTATAGGTGCATTAATTAAAAAATCATAATTAACATAATGATATCAACCTCATGTTATCACATGAGACAAAGTTCCTGCAACTAGCAACGCTAACATTAGAAGCTTAGCAAAGCCTACTTAGCCATTCAAGATTTGCTAGGAGGGGAAAAGTGTTTGGGTTTCACGGCAATATCGGGAGGCAATTATTTCAGTGGTAGGCAGCGAGCATAAGACGAGACACGTGAATCTAGCATAACAAGTCTAGAGATGGAATCAAGGTCATATAATCTTGCCTGTGATGTCCTCAGCTTGGAACTGCTCTTGTTCGTCCTGCACGTACTCTCCTGGATCCACGTACTCGTTCTCCGATCCCGGTGCTACCCAACATAAAAATAGCATCCAATGAACAACAGCACCTCAAGATGCAACAAGCACATGATGAATGAGATGAAAATGAACATGCATCACTATTCTAGTCACTAGAAAAAGCATTAGATGAAAATACAAGTTCCTGGATAGAACTGTAGTCTAAGCTATCTTTACATGCATGAGGATGATATCAACAGATGCGTCACGTGAAAATGATGCAAAAACATATAAAGAACGTAACGATCGGAGTTACGGATCAACGGGAAACAACGAAACAAGAAATGAAGTCCAACGTATCAAAATCATCACCACACACTCCAATGGCATACCTCTGGTATTCCCAGGTTGCCAAGACATAAAAAACAAGAATGTATGGGGTGGTGCAAAGAAATATCACCACAACATCATCTATGCACTCACAAGCATCAAAACATCAAAACTACACAATCTGCCATAACCAGCAGCATAGCAGTTTAAGAGCTACATGCAAAGCACCTACAGCCACCCAAATGTGCCAAATAGGATATGTGGTAGAAGCTATTCAAAAGTACTACAAGCACAAGCAAAAAGATAGTGCAAAGGAGTTTCACACAGAAAGTTATACTGCTGCTAACTTGGACAAAAACATCAGTTTTCAAGGACTTCATGAAAATTCCAGATTCTCACTAGCTGTTTATGCTCTGAAGCATTTTGACAGCACCCAAAACAATATCTACACGACTCCAAATGGAATGAAAATTTACAGAGAGCTAGACAAACACAAAAGCTTCAACTTACTAGTTGACAGCAAAGGCTGATTCCCAACACATGGACCTCTACAAGCACAACAACAGGAGAAGAAAATATAAGCAGATTCTCAGACTTGGTGATTTTCACTAAACTGGAATTTCAGCCACATGCCTACTTTGACTAGGCACAACTTGCACTCATGAACTCCTAAGCATGAAACAAAACCAACATGCCATAGAGGGGGTCACCCTCTAATGCCACAACAAGAAATCAACCTCTTGGGCTCACCACATCTCATGGAACCAAGCTCCAAACATTGAACAAATCTGAAAAATGACATTCCCAGAAATTGTTCCACAGGCAAAACTGACTGCACCAATGGATTCCTGGGATGATTCTACCCCAAAAACATATATAAAACCTATGTACTTGCATAGAACAAATGGGCACAAACTTGAGAGGAAAACCTACATGGAATCACATATAGTGAATAGTGCATCATCACATGTGCTATTCACTAGAACAACACCTACTTATCCACTTGCACTCTAACAACATTACATTGGTGCACATGAGGGGTAGACCTCATGCTCATGTGCCTTAGCACACCACCACACACCACGCACATCAAGCACAAGCAAGAAAGCACCTACACATGCTAAATAGAACACACCACTATCTTATACTCACAAATGCATTCCTACACCTTCACATACAACTTGATCATGTGCTCTCCAAGGCACTTCATGCCTTGGGCATGTGCGAAACACACACACACAAACACACACAACATCATACACACACACCATGCACACACCACAACATCACATGAGAGGCTATAAAGACACTCACACAAGATATGTGGGTGGGAACCCACACACACCTCACTCTCACACTTGCACCGCAAAGTGCATAAGTTCAACACCAAGCATGAGAGTAACCACACCATCATCACTCTAGCCTAGTGCAAACCACACATTAAATACACGCAACATACACCATCTAGCTCCAACTACACGTCCATATAAGGCCTACACATGCTAAATAACATGGTAGCAATAATCTAGAGACCACTTGTTGGCTGAGAGCAAAATAATTGCCACACATGCCAACCAAGCAGCTGCAGCAATTACACAAACATACATATGCAAACAAGAAATAAAAGCAAAAGGAAAAATAAAAGAAATGGGGTGGGTTTCGAACCCAGGACCCCTGGATCACAACACAGCAACAACACCACCCTGCTATATGCCACTTGCTCAACAGTACAAGGGGTGCAGCCAAGGTAAGTAGTCCCTGTACTACTGGGCCAATTAAATCCACCAAAAACCAAAAGGTGCGCCGAGGGGAATCGAACCCCCGACCTACCACTCCACCAAAACTACCTCTACCACTCTGCTGCTCGATGGGATCTTAATAGGGGAGGGGAGTTAACCCTTTTGAGGAACCCCTCTCAGCAACTCCTCTGCCCGACGGTGGCCGGAACAGGGGACGGTGCTCGCCGGCGATGCGCTTTAAATCCAGCTACGTCTACTCGATGGAAGGAAGCTCTTTCTCCCACGGCTCCATTTCACCTACTAGGACTACTCGAGAGGAACTACAACGACGGCTTGACGAGGCACGGCGGATCCGGCGACAGAGAAGGAACAGCGTCAACGCTACAGCCTACCGCTCTCGATCTGGGACAGGGAGGAAGGGGAGATCGATCTACCTCACCTACTGTACGAGGTGGTTGCTTCGGCCGGAGAGGAAGTAGAAGAAGAAGGGGGAAGGAGCCGCTCGGGGAAGATCGTCGGGGAAGAAGGCCGCCGTCGTCGAGGAGCTGTAGCAGTGTCGATCTTGTCGTCCTAGCCGCAGGAATGGACTCCTAGAGGATCCCGCGTGCTCGCCGAGGTGTTGGAGAGGAAGTAAATGTACGGGCATGACGGCGAGGAGCTTCTCAGCTCGCGGCCATGGCGGAGGAGGTCGATCCCCTTACCTGGTATCGTCAACAGAGAGGGAGAAGGAGATGGGATGGAGGTGGCGGCGCGAGAGGGGAATCCTAAGCTGCACGGACGCCAAGGGGTGGCTTATATGGAGGAGGAGGGGCCAGGGACGCGCCTCGACGTCCATGACGGCGTCTGCTGCCGTCGCTCTGTCTGTGTCTCTGAAGAAAACCTGACGGAGGAAGAAGAACACAAACGGCGTCTACAGGAGAAGGAGGGGAGCTGGCCTGCTAGTGGGAGGAGGCCCACTAGTTGGTGCCAGATAGAAGAAATAAAACTCCTGGGGTTTTCCAATTACAAATAACCAGAGAAAGCAAATAAGCAAGGGCATTTCTATTAAGACTAAAAACAAAACAAAAATGCCCTTGGACATAAGGATTTATGACCTATTTAAATAAATTGGAAAAGAAATATTTGGAGCAATTAAATATTAACAAAACAGAATTTATTGGATCTGTTTTGTGAATATTAGCACCTTTAAAACATATTTTCAAATCAGCAAAACACCTCCTTGCAAACACCAATAATACATGCTAAAACATAGGCATTATTAAAACAGGAAAGGATCAAGTAACTTTTGGGCTTGAGATAAAAGAGAGGGGGAAGTTTTAAAACCCTTGTTGAAATCCACAAACTTCCTACTAGAATTTCACCACACCACACAATTCACATAAACCAAAAATCATCACAAGATAGCACATCACATAATATGATCACAATGCAACAACACAATGACATGAAATGATAGTGCTGCATGCATGCAAAGGAACATAGATCAAGGTGACATCACATGAAATCATATGCATAGAATAGTTCTCATATCAATGACAAGGTGGACCCACATAGAGAAGGTTCCAAATAGGGAAAGATACACTCTTGGGGCATTACAATTATTTTTTATATTTTCCAAAAACATTCTCCGTAAATCAGCTCATTCCGAGAACCTTTATTTCTGCACAAAAACTACACCACGGTAGTTCTGCTGAAAACATCGTCACTCCGAGTTAATTCTAATAAAATCATAACAAAATCATATAGAATTATTATAAACATGGCATGAATTCTTCATAAATTATAGATATGTTGGAGACATATCAGCATCCCCAAGCTTAATTCCTGCTCGTCCTCAAGTAGGTAAATGATAAAAGAAATAATTTATGAAGTGTGAATGCTAGCAAGTGCACAAGTTTGATCAATGATACTTCCAATAACTTTTTGTAGCATAAATAGAAACCATAAACATCATCTCATCTCATAAAACTTCTCATGATCAAGTAGCAAGCTATTCACATGTTAAAGTATAAACCAAAAAGTTTGTTGAAAACTAACAAACAATGCTTTCAGTCACCAAACAATTGCAATTCAATCTATTTTCAGGAAGGGTCTATGTAAGTGGTTTTGATTAGCAAATTCCACATACTCAACTATCATATAGTATTCCATTATTGCTAACACTCAAAGCATATTATTAGAGCAAATGGCATCCATCAAACACAAAGAAAGATAGGGGCTTAATGTTTCGCCTCCCAACTTATTTATCATATAGATAATTGTCAACAATAATAAATCATGATCAAATATATTTGTGTGGATATATATGTTTGGATCTTTCCCCACAACATGATGCTTGCCAACTAATACATTGAGGTTGGAATAAGAAGTTGACTCAACATGAATAGTAAATAACATGAAAGAAAAGAGTCTCGCCCTTCGCCGAGGGAACAGTAATTTGCATATGTGATGGAGCTCGAGCTTTTAAAACAGAGATGAATACTAATTTTGAGCGATATGCTTTCATTGTCAACAT
The DNA here is from genome assembly GCF_904849725.1 of Hordeum vulgare subsp. vulgare. Lineage (NCBI taxonomy): Eukaryota > Viridiplantae > Streptophyta > Magnoliopsida > Poales > Poaceae > Hordeum > Hordeum vulgare. Next base: position 70,087,711 of record NC_058518.1, read on the forward strand.
AACAATCGAGAGATCTCGGGATCTTCCATGCTAGATACATTATAGGCGGTTTCCAAACAGAATGGTAAAGTTTTTACTCCCCCTCCACCAATCAATCACACTCCACGGCGAGCCGAATACACGGGTACCGTCCATACCAACAACATTCCTCGGGGAGTTTTGTTTAATTATTTGCATTTTTCGGGACTGGGAATCCCTAATACCGGCCACTTACTCATGAATAATAGTGAATCAACACATATCGTGAGAATAACCCACCTAGCATGGAAGATACTAACAGCCCCTAGTCACTACATGAGCGATTCGGGCATACAAAACAGAATGTTATTTGAAGGTTTAGAGTTTCGCACATGAAAATTTACTTGGAACGACAAGTAAATACCGCATATAGGTAGATATAGTGGACTCTCATGGCCAGAAACTGGGTTTAAGGGTTTTAAGACGCACAAGTAGTATCTCTACTTAGTAAGAAGTGTTGGTTAGAAAAAGGTTCTAAACAAACACCACATGCTGGAGGATCCATAACAATATAACTCCTATGCAAATATACCCAAACATAACTCATTAAGTTGTCTTCCTTGTCCAACTTCAACTAATTTTCTCAAGTTTGAAAATAATTAATGGGGCTCACAATCATAGAATATGTGCAAGATAGTATATTTATATGTGGAATCTCTCTTCCTTCAATATTCTTTCATGAATTGTTCAAGTGACCAATGTGGTGTTTGCTAACTTTCAATAAATTTTACCACATATACTTCTTATATGTGAAGTCATTACTCCCCTTGGGATAAGCATATAAAGCATATATAATTTCATATTTATGATATTCAATTCATTCAATCATTCACTCATAGGATATAAGTGAAGCACGAAAGTAAATGACAAAAGTACTCCAAAACATATAAGTGAAGATCAATGAGTGGTCAAGAAATTAAGGATCTATGTGAGGACTCTCTCTCCCTCAATAAATATTTTTCAGATTTTCGTATTTTATTCAACAGCAAGCATAAGTAAAATAGCTCTCCAAGAATAGCATGCATCATCTAAACGAATAAAAATTTAGGCTCAACATAGGCTAACCGATATTTATTATTGAAGAGAGGTGGGATGAGTAGCATCCCCAAGCTTAGATGCTTGAGACTTCTTGAAATATTTACTTGGGGTGCCTTCGGCATCCCCAAGCTTGAGCTTTTGTATCTTGTTCAATCCTCTCAAATCCCGGTTTCACCTATTCTCAAAAACTTTATCCACACAAAACTTGAAAAGAACTCGTGAGATAGGTTAGTGCACATAATAATAAATCAATTCTTTATGTATTGCCAAGAAAAGTTGCACAATAATTTTCAAACATTAGGTACTGTATACTATCATTTCCACAATTTATATCTACCAATATAGGCTATGGAAACTATAGGATAAGTAGATAACAAAACTATGACAACAATTTGTCCAAACAGAACAGTCTGTAGCAATTTATGAAAAAGTGTACTTCTGTAACTCAAACAATTATGAAAATTTAGGAAAAGCTATAAAAATTATATGACAACACTATGTAAACATTTCAGAAACTTTGCACGTTCCAGTAAATTATGAAAATTCAAACACTACAGCAAAAGTTACTATTTTTACACAGCACCAATCAAAGCATGCGATGCAAGCATCCTAATGAAATTCTTGGAACTTTTTATTGAAAAAAAAAATTATAAATAACACCTAACAGAGAACAACAAAATAAAATGACGCTCCAAGCAAAACTCATATTATGTGACGAATAAAAATATACCTCCAAGTAAGATATACCGATAATGTTGAAGACGAAAGAGGGGATGCCTTCCGGGGCATCACCGAGATTAGGTGCTTGAGTATTCCTTGGATGTTACCTTGGGGGTGCCTTGAGCATCCCCAATCTTAGGTTCTTGTCACTCCTTATTCTCCTCATATCGGCATCTCACCCAAAACTTGAAAACTTCAATCACACAAAACTTAACGGAACTTCGTGAGATGGGTTAGTATAACAAATAATGATCATTCACTTTGGTACTATGAAGACAAGATTCATAATTGTTCCCAAATTATACCTACTGTATTCTCCTATTCCCATAATTTATATCACCGAATATAAGCTATGGGAACACTAAAACAAGCAAACTATGCATGCAAAACAGAATCTGTCAAAAATAGAACAGTCTGTGAAGATCTCTAGTTTAACCATACTTCCATGTCTCTAAAAATTCTGAAAAATTAGGAAGTTCCAGGAAATTTGTATATCCATCATTTTTGAAAAGTGTAGATCAAATGCACATTCCAGTGAATTTACAAAATTCCTTGACTGAGAGCAAAAGTTTCTGTTTTTGCACAGAATCAAGTCAAGTATCATCCACACTATCCCAAAGGCTTTACTTGGCACTTTATTGAAATAAAAGGCATAAAACATGATTAATACAGTAGCTTAATCATGCGAACACAAAAAACAGAAAGTAAAAGTGTTGAATTGTCTCCCAACAAACGCTTTTCTTTAAAGCCTTTTAGCTAGGCATGATGATTTCAATGATGTTCACATAGGAATAATAATTATAACATGCGAAAGAGCATCATGAATCTCATGACAAGCACATTTAAGTCTAACCCACTTCCTATGCCTAGAGATTTTGTGAGCAAACAATTTATGGGAGCAAGAATCAACTAGCATAGGAAGGCAAAGCAAGCATAACTTCAAAACCTTGAACACATAGAGAGGAAACTTGATATTATTGCAATTCCTACAAGCATATGTTCCTCCCTCATAATAATTTTCAGCAGCATAATGAAGTAATTTCACAGCATAAATAGCGCATAAAGCATTCTTTTCAAACATGTCATGCTTTCATCATAATAAATTTGCTCATCAAAACCTTGGGGACTGAACATATCATCTTCATCAAACGTAGCATCCACAAGATTGTGGCTTCCCCTATCATTAGCATCATGAATATTCAAGGAATTCATACTAACAACACTGCAATAATGCTCACCATACAAAGATTTAGTGCCAAACATTTTAATAACTTATTCTTCTAACACTTCAGCACAATTTTCCTTTCCATCATTTTCACGAAAGACATTGAAAAGATGAAGCATAAGAGGCAACCTCAATTCCAATTTTTTTGTAGTTTTCTATTATAAAACCAAACTAGTGAAAAACAAGAAACTAAAAGATTCAATTGCAAGATCTAAACATATACCTTCAAGCACTCACCTCCCCAGCAACAACGCCAGAGAAGAGGTTCGTTGACGAGATGTGAGTGCCACTTAACAAGCTTCCCCGGCAACGGCGCCAAAAAAGAGCTTGATTTCTACTACACAACCTTCTTCTTGTAGAGTCGTGTTGGGCCTCCAAGCGCAGAGTTTTGTAGGACAGTAGAAAATTTCCCTCAAGTGGATGACCTAAGTTTTATCAATCCGTGGGAGGCGTAGGAGGAAGATGGTCTCCCTCAAGCGACCCTGCAATCAAATAACAAAGAGTCTCTTGTGTCCCCAACACAGCCAATACAATGTTAGATAGTATAGGTGCACTAGTTCGGTGAATTTATGGTGATACAAGTGTAATATAGATGGTAGATATATGTTTTTGAAATCTGAAAATACAAAAACAACAAGGTAACAAATGGTAAAAGTGAGCACAAACGGTATTGCAATGCTTAGAAACAAGGCCTAGGGTTCATACTTTCACTAGTGCAAGTTCTCTCAACAATAGTAACATAGTTGAATCATACATAAATCCCTCACGTGCGACAAAGAGTTCACTCCAAAGTCACAAATAGCGGAGAACAAACGAAGAAATTATTGTAGGGTATGAAACCACCTCAAAGTTATCTTTTCCGATCAATCTTATGAGCTATTCCTATAAGTGTCACGAGCAGCCCTAGATTACGAACTAAATTAACACCTTAAGATACACATCAACCAAAACCCTAATGTCACCTCGAGTACCCGTGGGCCTAATTATATAATATGCATCACACAATTTCGGATTCATCATGTTCAATCCAACACAAAGAACTTAAAAGAGTGCCCCAAAGTTTCTACTAAAGAGTCAAGATGAAAACATGTGCCAACCCCTATGCTTAGATTCCTAAGGTCAAGGAACCCGCAAGTTGATCACCAAAACATACATCAAGTAGATCATTAGAACATCCCATTGTCACCACAGATATCCCATCGCAAGACATACATCAAGTGTTTTCAAATCCTTAAAGACTCAATCCGATAAGTAAACTTCAAAGGGAAAACTCAATTCATCACAAGAAGATAGGGAGGGGAAAACTCCATATGATTCAATCTATATTAATAAAGCTCGCGATACATCAAGATCGTGCCATCTCAAGAACACGAGAGAGAGAGAGAGAGAGAGAGAGATCAAACACATAGTTACTGGTATATACCCTCAGTCCCGAGGGTGAACTACTCCCTCCTCGTCATGGAGACCGTCGGGATGATGAAGATGGCCTCTGGTGATGGTTTCCCCCTCTGGCAGGGTGCTGGAATAGGATCCCGATTGGTTTTTCGTGGCTCTGGAGGCTTGCGGCGGCGGAACTCCCGATCTAGATTTCATTTCGGGGGTTTCTGTATTTATAGGAATATTTGGCATTGGAATCACATTAGGGAAGTGCTCGAGGGGCCCACAAACCAGGGGTGCACCCTAGGGGGGCCACGCCCTGGTGGCTTGTGGCTGCCTCGGGACTCCTCTCCAGTATCTTTTTGTTCCAGTATTTTTTATATTTTCCAAGAATATTATCCGTAAATTTTCATCTCATTCCGAGAACCTTTATTTCTGCAGAAAAGCAACACCAAAATCATATAGAATTATTGTAAACATGGCATGAATACTTCATAAATTATAGATACATTGGAGACGTATCATAGAGCCATTAATAATATTACTATTCGTAATCGTCATCCTATTCCTAGGCTAGATGATATGGTTGATGAATTAAGTGGCTCTACAATTTTCTCCAAAGTTGATTTGCATAGTGGATACCATCAAATTCGCATGAAATTGGGAGATGAATGGAAAACAACATTTAAAACTAAGTTTCGATTATATGAGTGGTTAGTTATGCCTTTTGGATTAACTAATGCACCTAGAACTTTCATGATATTAATGAATGAGGTTTTACGTGCTTTCATTGGACGATTTGTGGTAGTCTACTTTGATGATATACTAATTTATAGTAGATCTTTGGAGGAACACTTGGATCATTTGCATGTTGTTTTTATTTCTCTACGTGATGCACGTTTGTTTGGTAACCTTGGGAAGTGCACCTTTTGAACCAACTGAGTATGTTTTCTTGGCTATGTTGTTACTTGCTACTTCTTGAGCTTGCGTTGGTTTTCCCTTAAAGAGGAAAGGGTGATGCGGCAAAGTAGATAAGTATTTCCCTCAGTTTGTTGAGAACCAAGGTATCAATCAAGTAGGAGGAACAAGCAAGGCCCCAATCTTAGCACCTACACAAACAATCAAATACTTGCACTCAACGCTAAAAAGGGGTTGTCAATCCCTTCACGATTATTTGCAATGATGAGATCTAATAGAGATAGATATAAAAGATTGCTAGAACTAAAAGTAAAACAAAACTAAATAAATGGCAGCAATATATTTTTGGTATTATTGGTTTATAGATCTGAAAGTATAATATGGAAAATAGACCCGGGGGCCATAGGTTTCACTAGAGGCTTCTCTCATGAAGGAAAATAATACACTGTAAAAATTTCAGATCAAAATCACGTTCCAGTGAATTTACAAAATTGCTGGAGTGCGAGCGAAAGTTTCTGTTTTTCATCAAGATCAACTTGCAAACACCGTAGACTATCCCAAAGGTCTTACGTAGCTTAAACAATAATTAAAACAAGAAAACAGAATTATTACACAGGTAATAATGTGTGCAGCACTCAAGAACAAAAGCAAAAACGAAAGCATAAAAATAAAATTTGGTTGCCTCCCAACAAGCACTATTGTTTAACGCCCCTAGCTAGGCATAATGCAATAGATCTGGGTATTTTCATCTTTGGTATGCAATCCATAAGTAGCTCTCATAATAGATTCATAGGGTAATTTTATTTTCTTTCTAGGAAATCGCTCCATGACTTTCCTTAATGGAAATTGGAATCTAATATTTCCTTCCTTCATATCAATAATTGACCCAATCGTTCTAAGGAAAGGTGTACCAAGAATAATAGGACATGTAGGATTTCAATCTATATCAAGAATAATGAAATCTACAGGCACATAATTCATATTTCCAACAATAAAAACATCATTAATCCTTCCCATAGGTTTCTTAATTGTGGAATCTGCTAGATCCAAATTTAAAGAGCAATCATCAAATTCATGGAAACCTAGCACATCACATAAAGATTTTGGAATCATGAAAACGCTAGCACCAAAATCACACAAAACATGGCACTCATAATATTTGATTTTAATATTAATAGTAGGTTCCTACTCATCGTGAAGCTTTCTAGGTATAGAAACTTCCAACTCAAGATTTTCTTCAAAAGATTTCATGATAGCATCCACAATATGTTTAGTAAAAACTTTATTTTGATCATAAGAATGCGGATAATTTAACATGAATTGCAACAAGGAAACACAAACAATCAAAGAACAACTATCATAACTAAAGTCCTTGAAATCCAAAAGAGTGGGTTCATTGCTATTTAAAGTTTTGACCTCTTCAGTCCCACTTTTATCAATCTTAGCATTAAGATCTATAAACACCAAATAATTGGGACGCCTTTTAGATAAAGTTGATTCATCTCCAGTCCCATATTTTTCAAGATTTATATTACAAAACAAAGATTCAATAGGAGTCAAGTCAATCACTTTAAGATGTTCATCATTATTATCACGAGAAAACACTTTTTCAAGCCATTCACGCTTCGCATGTATTCTAGCGGTTCTTTCCTTACACTCATCAATAGAAATTCTCATAGCTTTTAAAGACTTATTAATATCATGCTTGGGTAGAATATATCTAATTTTCAAAGCATCAATCTCAAGAGAAATTCTATCAACGTTCCTAGCCAAATCATCAATCTTGAGCAATTTTTCTTCAATCATAGCATTGAAACCTTTTTGTGAGCAAATGAATTCTTTAATATTATTATCAAGATCACAGGGAATATTACTATAATTTCCATAAGAATTGTTGTAGGAATAACCATAATTGTTAGAGGAGTTACTAGGAAACAACCTAGGATTGAAATTACCTCTACACGCGTTATTGCCAAAATTATTCCTACCAACAAAATTCGCATACATAGATTCATTATTATTTACAATCAAAGAAGACAAAGTCATATCATTGGAATCAATAGGAGCACTCTTACTAGCAAACAATTTCATTAATTTGTCCATCTTTTCACTCAAAGTATTTATTCCTTCAATAGTATGCACTTTTTTACTAGTAGGAAACCTTTCGGTGTGCCATTGAGAGTAATTTTCCATATTATTATATAGGAGTTTAGTAGCTTCTACTAATGTGATTTCCATAAAAGTAACACCCCCGGAGGAATCTAAAAGATTTCTAGAAGGAAAATTTAATCCCACATAAAAAATTGTATAACCGTCTATAAACTCAAACCATGCGCGGGGCAATTCCTAATCATTAGTTTCATCCTCTCCCAAAATTGTGCAACATGCTCATGATCAAGTTGCTTAAAATTCATTATATCATTCCTAAGGGAAATAATCTTAGTGGGCAGAAAGTACTTGGAAATAAAAGCATCTTTACACTTATTCCAGGAATAAATACTATTTTTAGGCAAAGATGAAAACCAAGTTTTAGCACGATCTCGTAGTGAGAAAGGAAATAGCTTCCATTTAACAATTTCATTATCCACATCTTTCTTCTTTTGCATATCACACAACTCAACGAAAGTAATTAGATGGTATGCGTCATCTTCACTAAGAAGGGAAGGAAATTGTTCTTTCATAAAAAGATTGAGCAAAGCGGCATTAATTTCACAAGATTTCGCACTAGTGGTGGGAGCAATCGGAGCACTAATAAAATCATTATTATTAGTAGTGGAAAAGTCACATAACTTGGTATTCTCTTGAGTCATCGTGACAAAGCAAGCAATCTAGCACACAAGCAAGCAAGCAAACGAAAAGGCGAACGGAAGAAGGGCGAATAAAAAGGGAAATCTTTTTGTTATTTTCTGAAAATCGTTTTAGAACTGGGGGAGAGGAAAACGAGGGGGAAATGGCAAATAATGTAAATGCAAGATATGAGTTTCTGATGGGTACTTGGTAGGCTTGATCTTGCTATGTATCCTCCCCGGCAACGACGCGAGAAATCCTTCTTGCTACTTCTTGAGCTTTAGTTGGTTTTCCCTTGAAGAGGAAAGGGTCATGCAGCAAAGTAGATAAGTATTTCCCTCAGTTTGTTGTGAACCAAGGTATCAATCCAGTAGGAGGAACAAGCAAGTCCCCAATATTAGCACATACACAAACAATCAAACACTTGCACCCAACGCTAAAAAGGGGTTGTCAATCCCTTCACGGTTATTTGCAAGGATGAGATCTGATAGAGATAGATATAAAATATTGCTAGAACTAAAAGTAAAACAAAACTAAATAAATGGCAGCAATATATTTTTGGTATTTTTGGTTTATAGATCTGAAAGTATAATATGGAAAATAGACACGGGGGCCATAGGTTTCACTAGAGGCTTCTCTCATGAAGGAAAATAATACGGTGGGTGAACAAATTACTGTCGAGCAATTGATAGAAAAGCGAATAATTATGAAGATATCTAAGGCAATGATTATGCATATAGGCATCACATCCGTGTCAAGTAGACCGAAACGATTCTGCATCTACTACTATTACTCCACACATCGACCAACTCCTGCCTGCATCTAGAGTATTAAGTTCATGAAGAACAGAGTAACGCACTAGGTAAGATGACATGATGTAGAGGGATAAACTCAAGCAATATGATGAAAACCCCATCTCTTTATCCTCGACGGCAACAATGCAATGCGTGCCTCGCTACCCCTATTTTATCACTGGGTGAGGACACCGCAATATTGAACCCAAAACTAAGCACTTCTCCCATTGCAAGAATTGCCAATCTAGTTGGCCAAACCAAACCAATAACTCGAAGAGACTTACTAAGACATGAAATCATGCATATAATAATTCAGAGAAGATTCAAATAATATTCATAGATAATCTGAACATAAACCCACAATTCATCGGATCTCGACAAACACATCGCAACAGAGTATTACATCGGATAAATCTTCATGAAGATCATGAAGAACATTGTATTGAAGAACAAAGAGAGAGAAGAATCCATCTAGCTACTAGCCATGAACCCATAGGTCTGTGGTGAACTACTCACGCATCATCGGAGAGGCAATGAAGTTGATGTAGATGCTCTCCATGAATGATTCCCCCTTCGGCTGATTACCGGAAAAGGCTCCCAGATTGAATCTCATGGGAACACAGGCTCTCGGCGGTGGAGAAGTATTTTTAGATCTCGTTCTGGTATTGGGGAAATGTTTGGGAATTTATCGGATGAAGATTAGGGTTAGGAGACCTACAGGGGCCCACAAGCCAGGGGGTGCGCCCCCCTAGGGCGCGCCCTGCAGGCTTGTCGTCTCCCGGAAGGTCTCCTGCCCCCTTCTCCAAGTCTCGCAGGTTTCTTCTGGTCCAAGAAAAATCATTCCGAAGATTTTATTTCGTTTGGAATCCGTTTAATATTCCTTATCTGCAATACTAAAAAACATGGAAAAAACAAAAACTGGCACTAGGCTCTAGATTATTAGGTTAGTCCCAAAAATAGTATAAAATAGCATATTAATGCATATAAAACATCCAAAACAGATAATATAATAGCATGGAGCAATCAAAAATTATAGATACGTTGGAGAGTATCATTACTCCAGAGGGAATTGAAGTTGATAAAGCCAAGATTGAAGCTATTGAGAGTTGGTCGCAGCCCAAAACGGTCACACAAGTGAGGAGTTTTCTTGGACTTGCCGGGTTTTATAGGCGTTTTTTGAGAGCTTTCAGCACCATTGTCGCACCTCTCAATGAGCTTACAAAGAAGGATGTGCCTTATGCTTGGGGTACCGCACAGGAAGAAGCCTTCACAGTTTTGAAAGATAAGTTAACACATGCTCCTTTACTCCAACTTCCTGATTTTAATAAGACTTTCAAGCTTGAATGTGATGCTAGTGGAATTGGATTAGGAGGTGTGTTATTACAAGATGGTAAACATTTTGCATATTTTTCTGAAAAATTAAGTGGGCCTAGTGTGAATTATTCTACTTATGATAAGGAATTATATGCTCTTGTTCAGACGTTGGAAACATGGCAACATTATTTATGGCCCAAAGGATTTGTCATACATTCTAATCATGAATCTTTGAAACATATTAAAAGACAAGAAAAACTGAACCGTAGACATGCTAAATAGGTTGAATTCATTAAGACTTTCCCGTACGTCATTAAACACAAGAAGGGTAAGTAAACTGTTATTGTTGATGCTTTGTCTCGTCGTTATAATATGCTTTCACAACTTGACTTTAAAATATTTGGTTTGGAGACCATCAAAGATCAATATGTGCATGATGTTGATTTTAAAGATGTGTTGGATAATTGTAAAGAAGGGAGAACATGGAACAAGTTCATCATTACTGATGGATTTGTGTTCCGTGCCAACAAGTTATGCATTCCAGCTAGCTCTGTTCGTCTTTTGTTGTTACAGGAGGCGCATGGAGGAGGATTGATGGGACACTTTGGCATAAAGAAGACGGAGGACATACTTGCTACACATTTATTTTGGCCAAAGATGCGATGGGATGTTGAGTGTTTTGTTGCTCGCTGCACGACATGTCAAAAAGCTAAGTCACGACTCAATCCTCATGGTTTATATATGCATTTGCATGTACCTAGTGTTCCTTGGGAGGATATATCTATGGACTTTGTTTTAGGTTTACCTCCAACAAAGAAGGGGAGGGATAGCATATTTGTTGTCGTGGACAGATTTTCAAAAATGGCACACTTTATACCATTTCAAAAAAGTGATGATGCTCCTAATGTGGCTGATTTGTTCTTTCGTGAAATTATTCGCTTGCATGGTGTGCCAAATACGACTATTTCAGATCGTGATGCTAAATTTCTTAGCCACTTTTGGCGATGTTTATGGGTTAAGTTGGGGACAAAATTGCTTTTTAGTACTACTTTTCACCCCCAAACTGATGGACAAACTGAAGTAGTCAATAGATCATTGTCTACTATGCTTAGGGCTGTTTTGAAGAACAACCTAAAACTGTGGGAAGAATGCTTGCTCATATTGAATTTGCCTATAATCGTTCACTTCAATCTACTACTAAGATGTGCCCTTTTGAAGTTGTGTATGGTTTCTTACCTCATGCACCTATTGATTTGTTACCTCTTCCATCTTTGGAGAAGGTTAATTTTGATGCTAAAGAACGTGTTGATTTGATATTAAAGATGCATGAGTTAACTAAGGAAAACATTGAGCGTATGAATGCTAAATACAAACTTGCTCGAGATAAGGATAGAAAACATGTTGTCTTTGCACCTGGAGATCTTGTTTGATTGCATTTGCGTAAGGATAGGTTTCCTGATTTGCGCAAGTCAAAGCTAATGTCGCGTGCTGATGGTCCTTTCAAGGTGATAGAGAAAATTAATGATAATGCATATAGACTTGAGCTGCCTGCAGATTTTGGGGTTACTCCCATTTTTAACATTGTAGATTTGAAGCCATATTTGGGTGAGGAAGATAAGCTTCCGTTAAAGAAGGAGAGGATGATGAGGACATCAACACCATTGTTACAACAACATGCCCAGCTACTATACATACTAGACCAGTTACTAGAGCTCGCGCACACCAATTGAATTACCAGGTACTTTCGTTTCTTGGACATCCTTCTAATGTTCATGAACATATGATGCTGCCTAAGTTAGATACTTTTGTTGTACTTATGAATGAAGGACCAAACATGAACAAGAAGGATATCCGTTGGAGCGGGATCAAGCATGGAGAAGAAGGTGCACGCGCAGGAAAGAACAATGGAGCTTCCACTAGTGATTTACGCACTTTAAAGCCACCATAAGGAGAGCATGAAGGCTTGGACGAAATATTCAAGACGCCACTTTATAAATTTCGTCCATAGGCTATTATAGGTGTTGCGCCACCTTATTTTTGGCCAGGCTCATGTAATTTCGAAATACCATATTATAGGTTGTTTTTAGAGTCTATATGTGTGGGGAAACTGAGTTTAGGGTTGTTTTTGGACCCCTCCTCCTAGGGTCACGAAATTACCTCTCTATTCCCTCATAAATAAAGCCCTTAGGGCACCGTTTAGACATGGGTTTTGTTTAGATTACAAGTTCGTCATAACTGCAGCTTCGCGTTCTTCGTTTGTGTTCCACGACCAAACAAAGGCGTCACAGAACCCCACCTTCATCAATAAAGCTTTCCTCTTATATTCGCAATATCCAGATTGCAATCTTAGTTGCTTGCTTGTTCTTTGTTTCTGTGTAGGAAACAGACCCTCGTGGTTAGGTTGATCGTGCTCCGGCGTGGTGAATAACCTCTCGGAGTTGGTTTAGCGATTGCTAAGGCACGACGTCATCACACATTCGTAGTCGGATCGTCAAAGCCTACTCCACCAAAATGATAACCACCATCTCATCAAAAGATAGGGACATCTACGCCTCTATCATTGGGCGACTCCTCCTCAACCTCATTATCATGAGTGTCGGGAACATTCAAGAAAGAACTAGATTCTCCATGAAAAATCCAAGTTTTATATCCACGGAGAAACCCCTCACATACCAGATGCTCACGCACCTCTCTTTCTTCATTCCAAAATGAGTTTGAACACTTCTTACAAGAACATAATATTTTGTTTCCGGATGCATTAGTAAATGCAAAGCTTAAGAATTTTTCAAATGATTCACAGATGCATCTTTTTGTGCCTACATGTTATATAAATATACATATGCATAAGATCAGATGAAGTTAAATAGTTGCTAAGCACCCTATAACCACTAAAAATTTGTGTTATACCTAGGCTCAACCATCCACCTTTTGTCCATGGTGAGTGCACCTTCACAAATGATTCACAGACTTCTAAGTAAAATGTAGAGATTCAGAATATCGATGTTGCTGCAAAAATAGGCATTCACTACAAACATACATATCAAGTAGAAAAAAAGACATAAAACATGGACATTGAGCTCCTAAAACATGGACAAAATGAACAACAAGCAGCTGAAAGTCTGAACCTTAAACAGACCGTGGAGGTGGATCCTCGCGAGTGGTACACCCGGGCTACTTCTCCTTGTGAGTGGCGCGGGACGGCGCTGCTGCTCCTCGGTGCAACAGACGATGATGCTGCTCCTGGCGTGACGGACGTCGCTGCTGCTCCTAAAAGGGTGGTGCACAACAGGCTATAGGGATTTGGTGTCGTTGTTCCTCATTTGAAAGGGTGGTACGCAACGGCTTGTGGCGGACAGTGCCGTGTAGGGCATGGCGGGGCGGGGCGGCGGCTGGGCGGTGGTGCGGTCGGGAGGAGCGCGGCACGATTGGTCGGGAGACGACTGGGTCAGGGTGGTGACACGGTCGAGGCGGCGACGCCGTGGGTTGGGGCGGTGGCGCGTTGGGTCGGGGCGGTGACGCGGTCGGGCCAGGGGCGCGGTGGGTCGGGGCGGCAGCGCGTTGGGTCGAGGTGGTGACACGATGGGTCAGGGTGGTGGCAGGGTCGGGGCGGGGCGCCGGCGCTATGTGTCGGGCGGCAGCGCTAGGGGTGTCTAGGTCGGGGGCTTGTGTGAGAGAGTTGGAGATTCCTTTTTTTCTCGAAAGATAGCATGCGGATGGCTCTTTTTACTACTCACATGGCGCGTGGATGGCTCTTTTTTGGCACCATATTTTTCGGGTGTGGCCTGAGGTGAGCAACGCCGACACTTCTATTGTTCGCACGAATCGGCAACACACAATCCATCGGTAAAGACACCATCTACCGATAGAAATTACGTCGGTGGTCCTATGGAGTTTTGTCGATGGATAATATGTCATGAGCTTATATAACTCTAACATATTGTGTGTCGGTACAGTTTGGGACAAAAAAGTGTCAGTGATGCTCACCCATACCAACAGATGCATGTCACCTTTGTAGTGTCGTGGTGTAGTGCTCTAAAAAATAAACCCCGAGGCTTGGTAGCGCGTGATGCGTGGCGGCTTTTAGTCTCGGTTGGTGTTGCCAACTGGGACTAAAGGTTCTCCCGCATGAGCGCTCCACAACGGCCATGTGGAGCTCCTTTAGTCCCGGTTTGTAACACAATCGGGACTAAAAGGGGGGCCTTCAGTCCCCATTATTCCTTAGTCCCGGTTGCCCAACCGGGACTAAAGGCCCTTACGAACCAGGACTAATGTCCTGATTTCTACTTGTGTTGCCCCAATTGCATGTCCACCTTTGACTCGCAACTGGGCTTCTAGTAGTGTAGTTTCCTCAGTTGCATGTCCACTCCTGACCCGCAAATGGGGCACGATGTTGTAATTTCCTGAGTGGTGTGTCAACCTTCCACTCGCATTCGGGTCTTTTTTGCAATTTGAAGTTTCCCTAGTTTCAAATCCACCTTTAACTCGCAGCTTGGGCCCTTTTTGTAGTTCTAGTTGCCTTAATCGCAAGTAAACCTTCAACTCGCAAGTGGGTCTTTTGTAGTAGTATAGACACCCTAGTTGCAAGTCCATATTCGACTTGCAGCTGGCATTATAGTCCCAGTTTGAGTCGAGGATTGGCTTGCAACCGAGGGCTTTTTTGTAGTAGTAGGTGTCCCAGTTGCAAGTACACCCTCAACACGCAACTAACTCACAACTGGGTTTTGTAGTTTGTAGTTGCCCTAGTTCCAAGTCCACACTCGAATTGCAAATGGGGCTTCACATTGTAGATGCTCTAGTTGCAAGCCAAACCCTAGTGTCGCAGTTTGGGGCCGTAGTTTGTAGGGAGCCCCAATTGCAAGTCCAACCTTGACTAACAACCGTGCATGTAATTATACTTGTCCTAGTTGCAAATCTACTTCCAACTCACAACCGGGCCGTGGCTATTTTTTGTGGTCCTAGTTTCGACTTCAACCTCCGACTTGTCCAACTTTGTCCTAGTTTATTTTTGTGGTCCGAGTTGTAGTTCAAAAAGGCATGTGGGTTAATGTTGTGGATGATATGTATCTAAAATGACACATGGTCTGTCAAAATGGAGATAACATGTTTTTTGAATTTTGTGCACTAAATAGACGGTGGAGTGAGCATTCACTTATAGAAGTTCTGAAACAAGAGCCCTAGGTTATGGTTTTGATATAAGGGATTTTTCAGGGAGCTAGTTCTTCCGCAACTATTTTTTAGTGTTTTTGTAACTTTTTTTGATTAATCTCAAATTGGTATGATGGTTTATCTTTACCTCAGCAGCATCAAGTGGGGGGTTGATTGGTTTGACCCGTCTATTATGGCGACGTGTTTCTAGCAAACAGCTCGCCAGTCTCTTTGGAAATAATATTATTGCCTTTTTGTTAAAACCATACTACTCTAGGTGGGCTAGCACGGGCTATGTCTTACACAATTTTTGGGTTCCACTTTTCGAAGTGACTTGTACAGGCCATGAATGTCATATGTTGTTTTCATTTTTATCGAGATCATTTTCATAATATTAGTGCCAAAACAGTTATCTAAACTCCTTTCTTTTTCTTCATGGTTGTAGGTGCCACACAGGACACCCAATTTTAGGGGGCTATGGGTGTCAACGGGATATCAAGCATAGCGAATCAGACGACGTTGGTACTGATGAAGGCAAAAAGCATTGTTTTTCAAAATGTTTGAGTCTGAAGATGATTGTGAATGTTGGTTTAACCAAAATAGAAGCATCAAGCAACTTCCTATTTGTTGGTATAAAAGGATCAGACAATTTTGTTATTGTCTATTTTGGGGTTTTTACATTTTCTCTTTTCCTCTTGTAACAAACACAACAACATTATTTTTTTGTGGCAAAACACAATAACATTATTTTTCTTATCGAAAAACACAACAACATTCAATTACTTATTCTTTTGTCTTATACTCCCTCCGTAAACTAATATAAAAGCATTTAGATCACTAAAATAGTAATCTAAATGCTCTTATATTAATTTACAGAGGGAGTACAATTCTACGAGTATTGATAGCAAAGCAAGAAGGTAACTTTCTTTTAACAATAATGGTACCATTCAAGAGTACTGGTTAGTGTTGTTTTTTCTGTGTAGGCTTGCTTTTTTGAGAATCCCGGATCTAGAGCCCATGAGGCAACAGTACCCATAGTCAGCAAAATTTCTTTTACTATTTTTGTATGATTTGTTTTGTTGTGTGCAGCAGCGTTAGCAAATGCCCAGTGGTGAGGGGTTGTCTCGCTGGGTTTTTTTTTTTTTTTGGTTGGCTGGCCAAACAAAACTGACCAAAAAAATAAGGCAGAAGACGCTTGGGTGTTGTTTATTTCTGATGACATAGTACTGACATTACTTAGGTGTGAGATGATATCTCACATCTAGATGTTGTATTTTTTTATTTTTTAGAAAAAGAGGATATACCCCCGGCCTCTGCATCTAGACGATGCATACAGTCATTTTATTAATTATTTACAGAGACCATACAAAGTAATACATCAGTTAGCCTGAAGCCACCATCTAGGCAACACATGTTGCTACTCCTATTCCTTGATGAAGGTGTGCTGAACATCCGGGCCAAATACCAAACAGATATCGCACCAAATCCTAACATCTATAGTCTGATGCTCCAGCCCAGCCACCACTGAGACTGGATCCCAAACTGGTCCGGCGCAGAGGCCGCCTCCACCATCTACCACCGTACCCTCTCCAGAGCTAGAACAAACGCATCATCCTTGCGAGGTCTGCCGTCGACGCCACGACGCTGCCAGAGAGCGCCACCATCATGCACGTATCTGTCTACACGTGCCTGTCGACGAACCACCGCAGCGCCATGCCGTCGGGCTACACCGTATGGCTCACGGTAGACCAAACACCGCTCCTCTTCTTGTCCAGTCCACCCAGCACGTGCTCCAAAACGATGCCCTCAGGAGGGAAACGACATCGAAGATGCCATCATCGTCCGACCGGTAGATCCAGATCTAAGGTTTCCCTCGGAGCATCACGAGTGTGGTGCCACGACCTGCAACAACGATGCCATGGGCTGGTAACGACGTCCTAGACGCCACCATCGTCCTCCATGACCGAGGTCAGCGCGGTTTTCATCGGAAGTCGCGACCCCCCGATCTCGTGGCTGGATGGAACCGAGGGAGGCACGTCATGTAGACAAAGACCGCCGTCGGCATGCCCGCAGGGGCCTCCAGCCGCCCCACATCGAACCTCCTCACGCCGCCGGCCGAAGAAGTCCAAGCCGTGACGGATCTGGGCAGGAAACGCCAGATCCGCAGCCCTCGATGACCGCCCTTGCGCGCAGCCGCTGCCCTCGTCGGATGAAGCGCCTCCGCCGTCATCCAACCTGACCACGGTCGGCCATGGGGCCACGAACGCCGCCACACATCAGGTCCGCCGCTCTGACCGTTGCCCCCGTCTTCCCCGCGCTCGACGGCCCGTCCGCCTCGTTGGGGCTCCGCGGCACCACCCGCCCTGGCTCTAAGGCGCAGGGCCCGCCGCCACCGCGGCCCTTGCCGGCGGCAGCGGCGGCCGGGGAAGGAGGAAGAAGCTCTGGAGGCTAGGGTTTTGGGGGGCCCTAGCGTCGCCCGAGGGGAGGCGACGCGAGGGGGTGTATGCGTCATGGAATCTCGTGTTTGTGTCCTCTAGATGTTGTATAGTCAGACCCTACATCATTTCATCCAATTAAACCCTTGGCATCTAATATTTTCACATATATATTCTTTTCATCAAATCAACGTGCTCAAGTAATACCTTTTTTTTTCAAACACTGCACAACTAATACTTAGGAGGAGGAACAAAAAACAATGTGTGTGTTTTATGCGTGGTGAAGCACTGAAGTACTGAACTATGTGCGCTCAATTTGTACATCCGAGGTGAGCCCCTGCATCAGACGTCGGGAGAATCGGCGACAGCATCAAACAAATGGCAGCGCAGCTCCTTCAAGATATACCGACCGTCTTCCCCAGCAGCCACATGACGAGCGAGAACTCGATCATGAAGAGCGCGTGCAGCCATGTCCGGTCGACGACGAAGCCGTACACCGTGATGCCCGCCCGGTTGTTCTCCAGGTAGTTCACTGAAAAGGAAAATCACCGGCCGCCATTAGCAACCAGCAAGAAGCTAAAAGCTGGTGACTTGATCCCTGCGTTTCCGCTTGCGCTTACCCAGTGCCTGCCTCTTCTGGAAGCTCATGTTGTTGACCTGGAACGGCACGAGCTTGGAGTCGTCGATGGAGCCCTCGCTCATGGCGTCGTCGTCGTCCCCATAGCTGTCGGACTCCTCGCCGGGGGCCACCCGGTAGGCGTTGGCCGGCGCCAGGTACCCGGTGGCGGCGGGCAGGGCGGGATCGGGGTCCTCCAGGTCGTTGTCGAAGGCGTGGATGGTGGCGTCCGCGTGCCACGCCGCCGCCACGCTCGTGATGGCCTGTGTCTTGTGCGTGATCTTGGCCGCGCTGTGCAGACAGACTAGCAGCCCCGCCACGAGGCTCACAGAGCAGAGCTGCATGCAGACAACAACGGTGATCTTGGTCAGTGCACTGCTGACAGCCTGACATCGTGGCCAATGCAGGGATTTGCTGTTAGGTTAACTGATGACACTCCACAAACCACAAATCCTATGTACCTAAATAATTTACCCTCACTGCCTCCCTCACTATGTCATGTAAACATCCACTAATACTATTTATTCAGCTAATGCAAACTCTCTGTTCACACACAATGCAAGTATGAAAAATGTCTACATTAAAACAGTAGATTTTGATTTAGACCAATATTTCGTACATAATTAATCTGAAATTAATCTTTAATTCCAGCCGCAACGCGCGGAAATCACCTAATATATCCAACAAATAAGACTCAACACATGTTAATCAAATGAGACTTTAACCTGTTAGAGGAGTAAAAATTCGGTTTTACTTTTTTAATCGGTACCTAGCTGATTCTTAATCGGTATTATTGGATAAAATTTATACTCATCCAATTTTCCTATATTTACTTCATCATTCAGTGGTTGAGTAAAAATCACGCCTCTCCTCCGCTGCCTCCCAGTTCCACTCCCGTGTCACATCTGCATCAACGCCGCCCCTCCCACCCCTTCTGGCATCCTTCTGTCGCCGTGGACGCTCCACAGGCTCCATCGCCACGTGGATCTGCGGTTGTTGCCGACACCGTCGGATTTGGAGCTTCCGGCCGCCGGCGACTATGTCTTGCCATGGATCGGCTAGGAACTGGACCGCATAGCCCCGACAATGCCTCTGCATCGCATGCAGATCTTGGCACCTCCTCTTGCCGAATCTCTCATGTCGGCTGTTCACCGACAAAGAGACGCCCGATCGTCGCTCGGGCTTGGCGCTGGCCCAACGGCTCATCGGCCCGTCGTTGTTGGTCATAAAGTGCAACGATTGCCTGTTGCAGCTGATGCGCCGAGTTTCTACCATGTCAAAACATTCCGAATGGGTGTTCTTCAAGTGCAAAAAAGATCGGGCATGTGCTTGTTTTGAGTCGGTTGTTTACCGGATTTGGCGCATTGTAGCTCATTGTTTGCTCAAATTTATGTGTAGGATGGATGTAAGTTTTGGTATTAGAAAAAAAATACATTGATCTATTGATAGTATGAAATTTGATAGATGATCATGCACTCGTTAGTAGAATAAAGGCTGGAGATGAGATTAGATGCGAAGCCCTAGATCGATAGATCAGAAGACAACGGCGCGCTTGTGTCGTCTCCCCCTTGGGGGCGTCATTCTTGGAGGTGTACGCGGGTTCGGGAGACCAGTGGATGTTTTCTTCGGTGGAGCGGTGCTTCATCCTGCACATTGAAGGCGATGGATCTTGATGGCGTGGCGCCCTGGTGATTAGGCGTCCAATGTGCGAGGATGGACTCGCGCAGGAGGGCGACGCTGTCTGACGTCGTGGTGGCGTCGACGGCAGCTAGACCAGGCAAGGTGGATGCGTCAGTACAGTTCTGAAGATGGATTGATGGCAGTTGGCGGCGGCGACCTCTGAGTGTGCACCGGACCGGTGGGTGTCCCATACCCGACAGGTGGCTTGGTTGGGGCATCAGGTCTTAGATGTTAGGTTTGACTGCGAGGTATGTTTGGTATTTATAGGCCCAGACTATCAGCATCCCTTCATCCACTATATAGAAGTAGCGACATATGTTGTCTAGACGATGGCATCAGTCTTACTGATGTATTACTTTGTAAGGTCTTTATGAATAATTAATAAAATGGCTGCATCCATCGCTTAGGTGCAGAGGCCGGTGGTCTTCCTCCTTTTCTAAAAAAAAGATGCGAAACAATGTCTAGTTCTTTACAATCGAAGAAGAAAGAAGTGTGCAATCTCTTAATCAACTGATGGAAACAGTTATGAAAGTTGAATGTCTTTCAAAATATCTAATTGTAATTTATTTTTCTTCGCTCTTGCTCTCGTAGCAAAGAATTAATGAATTATGTACTTCAATGTATCAAAATGCCATTGAATGACATAAAGTAGCAAAGAAACATGTTCCAGTGGTCGAAAATGAAATGCAAATGAATATTTCTTACTCTGTTATATATAAGGGATTGGTTAGGTCCGGCAAAATCTTAGTGAAGTAAATTTAAAAGTTTACTTCACGGAATACTCCATTATTTATTGGGGATTGGTTAGAAATGCCGTAACTAGACCAATTCTAATTATCTGCATTTTTGATTCGATGTCTCTTTATGTTCTATCCATATCTACGACCCAGCATATTTATGTTTCACCGATACTCGGTGCGATACTGCTTGCTATGGAAGAATCTTGTGCATGACATGAACATGATATGCTAGCTACAACCACGAGTTTCTTCATTTCGAACACCACATAATTGTTATCCGAACTTGATTGCTACACCATGCTTAGCTGGAGATTTTTTTTTTTTATTTTGTCTGGCTCGATGGAAATTTGTCTACTGAAATTGCAGAATTACGTGGTGAAAGTTAAAAATTCTGGATCTCTGAGACTCTGACCACAATGCAACATACTACTGTACTACTATATATATAGTAGTAGTACTCACCGCGAGCTCGCCGGCGGTGGCGATATTGATCCGCGCATGTGGCCTGGTGGTTGCGAGCAGGGCGGAGAACTGGCTGGCGGTGACGAGCACGAGGCAGAAGATTATGAACCGACGGTACCGGTGGCTGATCCGGCGGAGCTGGTCCCTGATCCGTCGGTGGTGCTCGAGAACGACGGCGACGTCGGCGAACCTGCCGAACTCCCTCGCGAAGCCGACCATGCGCAGCACCTGCAGGTAGCAGATGACCCGGAAGAGGACGCAGATCATGAAGAAGACGGCAGTGCGGTAGACCCAGGAGGCGGCCTCGAGCGCGCATGCGGCCGCGTTCCACCATGGCGAGCGGAAGGGCGCGGCGGCCCAGTACCAGTAGACCTTGTAGGCGGCGTCGGCGAGGGAGCATGGCGCGAGGAAGCAGGCGAGGACGCGGAAGGAGCGGTTGAGCTGCGCGGTGTACCCGGCGCGCACCTCGTCCGAGTCGTGGCGGAGGCGGTCGATGCAGAGCAGGCGGCGGAGGCCGACCCGGAGCAGAGAGCAGAGGGAGAGGAAGGCGAGCGTGGCGGCCAGGGTGAGGGAGACCTGCACCTGCCCGTCGAGCGGCCGCGGCGGGGCCGTGGCCGGGAGCGCCAGGGCGACCGCGGCGGGCGCGGCGACGGCGAGCAGGAAGAAGACCGCCCAGGAGCCCGCGGAGCGCGGCCCGTCCGTGTGGTCGATGCACATCCAGCGGAGGCAGGCCCGGAAGCTGCGCAGCTCGTCCCCCGCGTGCGACGCGCTCCGGGTGTACTGCGCCGCCGACGGCTTCTTCCGCGGCGATAGCAGCGGCGCCGCCGCCGGCCTGCTGTCCGCCATGGCGCGCGCCGTTCTCGGATCGCGGGCGGTTTGGCGGGCGGGAAGGGTCGACGGGGGCCCAGTCGCGGGCAGAGAGACAAGTGCGGGAGGGAGCGGGAGTGCCCAGTGATGTTCGTTTACGGCTCCAGAGTTCGCTAATCTAATCTCTGCGATTTCTTTGAGTAGATGGTTTATAGAAGAAGGGAATAAAAATAATGGTGGCGCCGCGCCGATCGATGGGTTGGGTTGCGTGTTGCGGCGGACGGGATCTTGTGCCGCTCCACTGATTTATACTATTGATTTATACTACAGTACAGTACATATCTACTCCCTCCGTTTCTAAATATAAGTCTTTAAAAAAGTTTCAATAGTGAATTACATACGAATGCATATAGACATACTTTAGAATGTAGGTTCACTCATTTTGCTTCGTATATAGACTTTTAATGAAATATTTTAAAAGACTTATATTTAAAAACGGAGGGAGTATAATCAGAAAGAACACAGGTGTCTCGCCAGGCGCGTAGGATGAACTTGATCCTTTTTTTTTTTGAGTGGTACTTGATCCCATTTCTGTGTGGCGAGTCTGAGTTGGTTCCGCCACAGAGGGCAGACTGACTGGGAAAATCATGTGCGAGCCCACCTGCTGACAGGCAACCAGCCATCCTGGCTCCGCCACAGGCCACAGGTGGAGTGATCAGTCCGTATTTAGTGATTAGGCCTCAATCAATCATGGACGGGCAGCTCGGGTAGGCGTGCAAGTGTCATCTTGTTTGCGTCGCTGGCGGGGCCGACCGGCCGGGCAAATACGAGGTGTCCACCGTGTGGGGAGGCCTGGATATACTCACGGAAAAGAACAAAAGAGATGGAGAGGGAGACGGGACCGTGGCCGCGGCGGGAGTAGTGGTCGGCAGTTTCGCATCCCGGACTGCGGGCCACCTGTCGTCGTCGTCGGGCTTGTGGCTGTGAGGGAAGGAGAGAATGAGATTGATCAAGATCATGACACGATGCAAGAATGGCTTCGTTTGTTATGGTTTTTTTTTTTGGCGGGCTTCGTTTGTTGTGGCTGCCAAAAGAGGACATGACAGGACACATGAGGCGTTTCTTGGAAAGAACTTGGAAAAGGGATGAGTTTGTTACAATAGATGTTGAATATTATGTGTTTGAACTAGGGTTTATTGGACTTGTAACTAGCGATGGGTTAGTTGTTTGAGTCGCACACACGTACCTGGGTCTATTATATAAGGGAAACACTTTCAATCGTACGTCTGATGGGATGCATTCGCCAGACCAGCCGCGGGACGTCGATGCGTTTTCAATCTCACGGCTGGTTTGCTTTCGAAATTCAGTTATCAGTTTCCAAACAAGCCTGATTTCCTTCCTTCATAACTCTCGTCTCTTATTAAATATTGTAATAAATCTCACATCACCGATCCACCCGGCTGTTGACCCCATCTCGCCTGCCCACACCATAGCTCCATCGCCGAGCTAGCCGCGCCCCTCACCGACCCGGCTCTCTCCGACCTTCCGTTCTCACTGCGGCCATGAGATTCACCGCGCCGATGCGTTGTTCGTTGTTGCGCCTGCCATTATCCCCGAAACAAGCTCACACCCCCTCCCCCTCCCCTCGCCGTCCTGGTGTCCTCTGCTTCGTCCATGATTTTCTCTCCTGCATGGACAGTCCAAAGATGTTCTCATGCTGCCGCATGCAATAGCCATGTTGCTGTGTGGGCGTGCCTTGCTACTGCTAGGTGTTGATCCAATTAGTAGGTAGTAATAGTATACTTTTAAAGGTTCCGATCAGATGAGACGTGTCTGATGATGTTGTTGCTGCTGTTGTACTTGTACTACATGTTCACCGGGAGCAAGGCTGGGAGGAAACAAGAGAAAAGAAACAATGAAAGTGACAAGGCCAAGTACGGATCTTGAATTGAAGCCTCCTCTACAAGGGTAAAATTCTCTCATTTGTATTGATAATTGTTTGCAATTCTATTTTGCTTCTAGTTTCGATGCTTCGTTTAGGTATGCATCCGTAATCTGTTGTCTTGCATCAAATTTACATATGTTGAGTGGCAAAACATGTTTTGTGAATTCAAATATGTATGCTTGGGATGCTTCTCATATATGTTGTTTTGGCACCGAACTAGCGCTTCATTAATCATGCTTACATGATTTATACAATATGCTTCTAATGTAGAGAGTTAGTGTGACACCACAACAATGTTTCACATACATTAGACGGTTGCACCTATCCCATCAAGCATGCAGATTTCACAAATCAAATGTATATGCTTCTAGTGCATGATAGCGGCAAATCATTGCTTTGTGTTAGCCATGCTTCCTACTTTTTCATTTCTCACATATCTTTTGCTTCATCTACTGCCCGCATGTATGTGTTTTAGTTGCTGCTGGTGTTGCTTCCCGAAGTATTTTTTTGTCTCAGCCATTGCCAGTATGCGCACTTCACTATTTCACATTGATGCTTTTACTATGCAGATTTCTCTATGTGTTGAAAAGCTGCGAGAGTATACTACCAACAAGATGTGGTTGCCTTATTGATGACCGCGACCTCACGGTGCATGTGATGCTTGTTTCTAACGCTAGATAGACGGGTGTGAAAAGAATGTTGTTGTGATAGATTAATTTGCATTGCTTAATAGTTGTTAAAAAATGGGAGTAATTACTAGTTTGATTTTTTTAGTGCTTCATGATCACCATGGAAGCAAATTATCCATTTAACGGAAGCAATGGTTCATTGCTGTGGAAACAATATTTCATTGCTGTGGAAGCATATCCCATAAAGGAAGCAATGAGAGATGCATACTAATGAAAATTTATTTCGAAGGAGTATCTACTTACAACACAATCAGACGCAAATCATTCAACACAAATGATGGAAATAATTTATATTATTGTGGAAGGAAATTTAGTCGATGAAAATGGATTCTAATGTAGTTAAAAAACTAATTGTATTAGAAGCAAATTTCACTTTTGTGCTCCAACATTTCAAGCATCGGGGCTATGTAGAAGCAACTAAAAAGAAAAGGGCAGCTCCTATCATTCTTATTAGAAAATTATACATATTTTGAGGAAAAAATGGCTACGAAGCTTACAACTATAACATTGGAAGAACCCTACTGAATCCAACTTTTAAGTGTTTAGTCGAGAGGAACCTAGAAATCATGAAGCATGCAATTTTAGTAAAGCAATAATCTGGGAAGCATGAACCTATGAAGCAAATCTCAATAGTAATTGGGATAATTTCTCGTTTCCACGAAACATTGTTTTTCTGCATTGAAAATAAACCATTGCAGTAAAATAATTTTCAGATTGAAGCAAATTTAAATCGCAATGAAAGAAAAATTTCATATCCTTGGAAACACAGTTCGTTGTCTCGGAAACAAACTGTTATATTTCAAAAAAAAAATCCTATCTAGTTTCGAAGCACAAAGTTTATAGCAGATTCTACATGCTTGAAAAAATATTGTACGTGTTTCATGGAAGTTTTTACAACAAACAAAATCTCAATTAGTGGAGTCCTTGCACGTAGCTAACTATCCTAGGACCACTCTATGTGCGTACGTGATTTTAGGGACATAAGATATATGAAAGGAATTGAGAATAAAGGATTCATTTCAACAATTACCAAGGCAGGTGCCAGCGCTGTTATAGGAATGCATCCAACGCTCCAGATGTTTTGATCCAATGGCCATCTACTAGTCTGATGGGAAGCTATGCATCAGTAGTCTGATGCCTAGTGGTTCCCATTATATAAGGGGACTGCAACGCATCTATTGGTGGATATTTATTAAATATCCACCACCTCGACAGCCGTTCGATCTCGCACGTGTAGCCGTCCGATTCACTGCGTCTGATCCGCTCTAGACGCAATTCTTGAAACGATGCTCGAGTTGCAGAAACTTTCGCTTTGTTGCAAAAAATAAATTTTGGATCCATTAATTCCTGAAACAACGGTCGAGTTTCAGAAACAATTTTCTTGTTGCAGACTTTTTTTTTCTTCGTCTTTCTCTAACATAGGTATTTTTACGAAATAATTTTTTGCAACAAATGTCGTGTTGCAGGAAACTTTTTGCAACAAAGGTCGAGTTGCAGAACGCGGCGGCGGGGGCAGGTCGAACTCCCCGCCGGCGAGCGCGGCGGCGACGAGCTCCTTGAGCTGGGCGAGCGCCTTCTGCTCGGGGTCGGCGAGGTCGGCGACAAGGTTGCTCTCCTCCTTGAAGGACGCGGTGGTGCCCTCGATGACCGCCCCGGCCTCCGCCTCCGCCTTCTCCATCTTCTTCTCCTCCTCGTCCTCCGCTGCCGCCTCGTCAGCCTTCCCGTCCACCACCTCCACGACCTTCTCCTCCACCATCTTGCTCCCAAGGCCGAGGGAGCCGGGGCTGGCCATGGTTGTTGCGACGGGAGCTCGCCGGCGTCCGTGCCCCACACCTCCTCGTTCGCCGCGCGAGGTGGGGATCCGGCGATCCGGCGAGGTGGGGATCTGATGAGGGGCGGGCCGGCGGTGGAGGGCGGCGGGGCAGCGCACAGGCCGACGGTGGAGGGCGGTGGAGCAGGGACGGCGGTAGGCCGGTGACGGCGTGCGTGCGGAGCCGCGGTAGGCTGACAACGGACTGGGCAGTTTCTGAAACAACTGTCCAGTTTCAGGAAAACGTTAGGCGCGGGATGGGAAAAAATCAACGGATGAGGAGGCGACGGATGGATCGCACAGATCCACCGATGGAAGGTAAGACTTTCCCATTATATAAAGGCAAAGTGGGGTAGTCAAATAGACTCGACATAAGCTGGTAGGGTAGATAAAGATTATGATAGGGACAATCCAAATGCCCATGGCAAGGGTGATCAGACAAGTCGTGACGCGGTGGTCGAAGCGTTGTGTGATAGCCTCTGCGAGCTTATCGTCGGTTATAGTATGTTGATTTAGTACATGAGGAGGAGCGCATGTAGTCGTGCCTCATGTATGTGGCCATGTTAGTGAATCTCTTAACAAATAACGGTGTCGCGTTCGTATTTATGTGGTTGCTTATTTTTACATATGCATCCTGAATTATTCTAACAAATAGTATCATCAGTTATGTTAGTGCGTTAATCTAGAGGAGTTCTTAAAGAGATAGTGGTCGTGGAAGTTGGTCAATTAAAGCAACTTTATTGGGGCGACTCATTTCACCCGTCGTCGTCCGTTTGAGTCGGCGCGGACACAAAAGACGGCCCAACGCGCCGACCCAAACGGACAAGCGTTCGGTTTTCGTCCGCGGGCGACCCATTCTCGACCCATTTTTGAGCCGATTTGCGTCGATGCGGACACGCGACGGACGAGCGCACGCTCGTCTTCTCCTCCCCGAACCTGCTGGTCGATGGCACATTGGCCTCCCCTCATCCAACCCTCGCATGCCTCCTTCATCGCCAACGCCGACGCCCATTTTTTCCGACGACTCTGCCAGCTGCCGGCGCCTCCACATCCGCCAGCAACGCCGCTCACTCCCACGTCGCCCATTGTCGCCGTCTTGCCGTCGGGGAGCCGACTGCTTCCCACTCCTCCCCCACCACCACATAGCCCGCCCCGACCAAGAAGCTGCCTCGCCGCCCGGCCAGATCCTCACCGGCATGCTCGTCGGACACTGATACGTCTCCGTCGTATCTACTTTTCCAAACTCTTTTGCCCTTGTTTTGGACTCTAACTTGCATGATTTGAATGGAACTAACCCTGACTGACGCTATTTTCAGCACAATTGCCATGGTGTTGTTTTTGTGCAGAAATGAAAGTTCTCGGAACGTCCTGAAAATTTATGGAGAATTTTTCTGGAAAATATGAAAAATACCTGCGCAAAGATCCACCGGAGGGGGTGGGCCAGTGGGCCACAAGCCCTGTTGCCGCGGCCACCCCCTGGTCGCGGCAACCAAGCTTGTGGGGCCCACGTGGCTTTGTCGCCCCCAATCTCAGCTCTATAAATTCACTTTCGCCCAGAAAAAATCAGAAGAGAAGATTTCGTCGCGTTTGCGATACGGAGGCGCCGCCACATCCTGTTCTTCATCTGGAGGACAGATCTGGAGTCCGTTTTGGGCTCCGGAGAGGGGAAATCGTCGCCATCGTCATCATCAACCTTCTTTCCTCTCTAATTCCATGAAGCTCTTCATCATTCGTGAGTAATCTATTCGTAGGCTCGCTGGGCGGTGATGAGTAGGATGAGATCTATCATGTAATCGAGTTAGTTTTGATGGGGATTGATCCCTAGTATCCACTATGTTCTGAGATTGATGTTGCTACTACTTTGCCATGCTTAATGCTTGTCACTAAGGCCCGAGTGTCATGATTTCAGATCTGAAATTATTATGTTGTCACCAATATATGTGTGTTTTAGATCCGATCTTGCAAGTTGTAGTTACCTAGTATGTGTTATGACCAGGCAACCCCGGAGTGACAATAACCGGAACCACTCCCGGTGATGACCATAGTTTGAGGAGTTCATGTGTTCACCAAGTGCTAATGCGTTGTTCCGGTTCTTTATTAAAAGAAGAACCTTAATATCCCGTAGTATTCTTTTGGACCCCGCTGCCACGGGAGGGATGGACAATAGATGTCATGCAAGTTCTTTTCCCTAAGCACGTATGACGATACACGGAATACATGCCTACATCACATTGACGAACGGGAGCTAGCCACATATCTCTCCGTGTTATAATTGTTGCATGATGAATATCATCCAAACGAATCACCGACCCATTGCCTACGAGTTCGTCCCACTGCTGTTGTTACTTGTTTTGCTCTGTTGTTGTTAGTTGTTTTGCTCTTCTGCTGCTACTATTGTCGCTTGCTAGTGCTGCTACTTGCTACTGTTGCTACTTGCTACCGCTGTCACTATTGCTGTTACTTGCCACTGTTGTTACTCGTTACACTGCTGCTACCTGCTACAATACTTTTCTGGCGCCATTGATACGACAGTTAGGAATAGTCTGCCTTATCACCAGATCGTTTCCGACACTGTTGCTATCATACTACTTTGTTGCTGATACTTTGCTTGCAGATACTAATCTTTCAGGTGTGGTTGAATCTGATCCATTCAGCTGCTAATACTCGAGAGTATCCTCTCACCTCCTGATTGGCGAATCAAAAAATTTGGGTCGAATACTCTACCCTCGAAAACTGCCGGGAACCCACGCGCTGGTGGGCCATTGCAAGACAATTGTTAATTGTTGAGCCACTAGGAGCAGTTCTGGCTCTGTTGTCGCGAAGGCAGCAAGCTAGGGACTCGTCAACAACATTCATCTAGTGTCGTTGCCGGGGACTGCCAAGCAGACACCGGCCCACTTGTCGGACGCTGGCAGGGCAGCTAATTGGTCCGTGCGCGCCGCGACTCCCTTCGTCGGCCGTCTCCTTCGTCGACGCCCGCAACCTGTTTGACAGTTTGCCAAGGTACAAAATGGATTCCGCCGACGAGTTCTTTTTTCACAATTTCCTTTGCGACTCCGATGATTCATCGTCCGATGACGAGGAGGAGGTATTGGCTGCCGTGTTGGTCCATCACCACCTCAACAGCCAGCGGTTGTTGTTCTGTGGCTCCATTTCGGGCCACCTTCCGGCGTTGAATCGTAACCGAGAGAGCGGGCATTTCCTTCTTTGGAAGGACTACTTTGATACAACAAAGCCGTTGTTCAAACATCAAAAATTCCGCCGCCGTTTCCGTATGAGTAGGCATCCTTTCAACCGTATTAGAGAGGGGGTGGTCGGCTATGATGACTATTTCGAGTGCAATGAGGATGCCGTTGGCAAGATAGGTTTTTCCTCTTATCACAAATGCACTGCCGCCATCTGAATGCTTGCATACAGAGTGCCCGGTGATCTAATTGACGAGTACGTCCGTATGAGCGAGTCTACTTGCCTAGAGTCCCTGTATAAGTTTTGTAAGGCTGTTATTGTTGTGTTTGACCCTGAGTACTTGAGAGAGCCGACCGTTGAAGATACAGCCCGTTTGTTGGCTATGAATGCCAGCAGGGGCTTGCCAGGGATGCTTGGTAGCATAGACTGCATGCACTGGAAGTGGAAGAACTGTCCTTCTGCTTGGCAAGGCAGTATAAGGGCAACCAATAGATTTATCTTCTTTTATTCGTTTGCAAAACTATGTGAGACATTTTTATTTTTATTCGGTTTGTAATAACTATGCTATTTTATTCGGTCCAAATTATATTATTCGGTTCAAACTATGCAAATTCATGCAAAATAGGGCGGTCAGCTGGCCACGCCGGCACATATGGATCGGCGCGTTGGGCGCGTCGCCGACCCATATCTAAAACAGGGCGGACGTCGGACGGGCGGCCGACCCAAACGGACAAAAAGCGGACGAAATCACCGTCTGTTTGGGTCACCCCATTAGAGTTGCTCTTACCTCGTCCAGAATGGTAGGTTCGTTGGTAGTAGGGAGCATCACGTTGACCTAGTCCAAGGCGGGAGTGACCGGTTCACAAGAAGCAGTCCAGATTGGGGAAAGAGTTCATGCCAAGTGTCCGTGCTAAATCCGGCATATCTCGAGGTAGGGGTCCTAAGCCAGGAGTCATGAAGCGATGGTAACATGTACACATGATGTATCCAGGTTCAACCTCTCTTGAAGAGATAGTACCTATATCCTGCTATTGATTGTACTAGTCGAATGTCTGTGCGTTGCCACGGGACAATGAAATTAGACACATACATATTGATCAAATATAGCTCCATGTGAGATTCCGGATGGCCTAATGGCCCGATGATTTTTCGGGAGAGCCTCCGAGTGAGTCCATAAGCTGTGCGCTCAAAATGACCCAGAAATTGAAAAGCACTACAAATGAACTCTTAATAGGTTGAAAGTTGGCATGGTATCATCTTTTCACCCACATAGCATGTGCTAATAAGTTGAGAGGGTTGCCACAAAAACTGGATGCACTTCGTGTACAAATCGGACAATCTCTTTCGAAGTATGAGGGTTTTATACGAAAACTCATATGTTACAAAAGGCATTTCATTTTTTCGAACTTATTTCATTTTTTCCACATGGGTGCGTGTATTAAAAACCCATTACAACATATCATGAATAGAAAAGTGACCAAATTAATATAAATTCATCATCACATTAAAGCCAAAGTACAGTAGTGACCAAAATAAATACATAACGTTTTACATAGTTCTCATTATTGAACGACATATAGATCTCTAGAGCATCTAATTAGAACATACATTGAAACTACTAAATTTAAATGCAACAACAAATGCGATCATAACTGCAACTAAGGTACAAATTGATCCAACGGCATAATGATACCAAGCCTCAGTATGAATGGCATAATTTCTAATGTTTCTAATCTTCAAGCGTATTGCATTCATCTTGATCTTGTGACCGTCACGCACATCGGCAACATCCAACTCTAATATCATCTTCTCCTCTTCAACTTTTTGTAATTTTTCTTTCAAGTTACTGTTTTCTTTTTTAACTAAATTTAACTTCTCGGCAAGAATTTGTATGTCGGTTCGAATTTCTGGTTCACATACCTCCTAGATAAAAAATCTATGCCACGTTGGTCGGCATAATTGTCATAAACACTAAATAAAACAAATAGTTATAAATGATAATATATACCACATCTGAATCATAGACAGGACGAGGGCCGACGGAGGTGGATACCAAAATCATCGCACTATATAATAACAAACAATAATAGAAGTAAGAAAATTACACAAGTATATATCTAAATCATACAAGTAAGAACTTTTTTCTTTTAGAAAGAAGATAAGAAGAAGAGACTAACCACGGTGGTGTCGACCCCGAGATGGGCGCGGGCGATCGACAGCGGTGAGGACGGCGACGGGACACGGACGGACCGCCAAAGCTACACAAAACTAGATGAAAATGGAGCTTGGACAAGGAGCTTAGAGAGGTGAAAGCTTAAGTGTGGCTTGTGAATTTCATCAAACACCTCATGTGCATAGGAGGTGAGATAGAGCACCACAAAGCTCTCCCACGGCCGGCCAAAAAAACATAGCAGTGCACTGCACTGCTCGCGGTCGGGTGGTATATATAGGCCAAGCATTGGTCCCGGTTTATGGACGGAACCGAGAGTGAAGGACCCGGTTCCAGCCAAAAACCGGGACCAATTGTTATGGGCGAGGAGCAAGGCACATTCGTCCCGGTTCGTGTTTGGAATCAGGACCAAAGGGGCCAGACAAACCGGGACCAATGGCCCACGAGGCCCAACCGGCACCCTGGCCTCACGAACCGGGACCGATGCCCCCATGGGTCCCGGTTCGTAAGTGATATGGGACTAATGGAATTTCATCAAGTGGACCAAAGCCCTCTTTTCTACTAGTGAGTGTATGCCTTACTATGGTCGCTTTGGCTTTGTAGAAATGATTTGGTTTTTAATGACAAAAATGTTTCTCCGTTATTTTCCGTTGTACGTATTTGCTTCGTACATGGTCTACGCTATGAAAAGTGGAGTACCAATTGTTGGGGAACATTGCATGGGAAATAAAAAAAATCCTACGCACACGAAGACCTATCATGGTGATGCCCATCTACGAGAGGAGATTTGGATCTACGTACCCTTGTAGATCGCACAGCAGGAAGCATCAAGAAACGCGGTTGAAGTAGTGGAACGTCCTCACGTCCCTTGATTCGCCCCGTGAACCGTCCCATCAACCGTCCCGCGATCCGTCCCATGAACCGTCCCGCGATCTGTCCCATGATCCGCTCCGATCTAGTGTCGAACGGACGGCACCTCCGCGTTCAACACACATACAGCTCGACGATGATCTCGAACTTCCTGATCCAACAAGCAAGACAGAGAAGTAGACGAGTTCTCCGGCAGGGTGACGGCGCTCCGGTGGTGGTGAGGATCTACTCCTGCAGGGCTCCGCCCCAGCTCCACAGAAATACGATCTAGAAGTAAAACTATGGTGTCTAGATCTGAGTTGCACGTGGCAAAAGTTGTCTCAAATCAACCCTAAATGACCACTATATATAGGAGCGAGGGGGAGGAGGCTTGCATTGAGAGCCAAGCCCTCAAGGGTGCGTCGGCCTAGGGAGAGGAGGAGCCCTACTCCAATCCTAGTCCAACTAGGATTGGAAAGTGGAGTCCTTCTCTTCCTTCCCACCTCCTTTTTTTTCTCTTTGGTTTTATTTCCTTGGCGCATTGGCCCTTTTGGGCTGTCCTACCAGCCCACTAAGGGCTCGTGCGCCACCCCTAGGGCCAATGGGCTTCCCCCGGGTGGGTAGCCCCCCCTCCCGGTGAACTTCCAGAACCCATTCGTCACTCCCGGTACATTCTCGGTAATGCCCGAAAACCTTCCGGTAACCAAATGAAGCCATCCTATATATCAATCTTCGTTTTCGGACCATTCTGGAAAACCCTCATGACGTCCTGATCTCATCCGGGACTCCAAACAACATTCGGTAACCACACATATAACTCAATTATACTAAAACATCACCGAACCTTAAGTGTGCAGACCCCGCGGGTTCGAGAACTATGTAGACATGCCCCGAGACACTCCTCGGTAAATATCCAATAGCGGGACCTGGATGCCCATATTGGATCCTACATATTCTCTGAAGATCTTATCGGTTGAACCTCAGTGTCAAGGATTCATATAATCCCGTATGTCATTCCCTTTGTCCTTCGGTATGTTACTTGCCCGAGATTCGATCGTCGGTATCCGCATACCTATTTCAATCTCGTTACCGGCAAGTCTCTTTACTCGTTCCGTAATACAAGATCCCGTGACTTACACTTAGTCACATTGCTTGCAAGGCTTGTGTGTGATGTTGTATTACCGAGTGGGCCCCGAGATACCTCTCCGTCACACGGAGTGACAAATCCCAGTCTTGATCCATACTAACTCAACGGACACCTTCGGAGATACCTGTAGAGCACCTTTATAGTCACCCAGTTACGTTGTGACATTTGATGCACACAAGGTATTCCTCCTGTGCCAGTGAGTTATATGATCTCATGGTCATAGGAACAAATACTTGACATGCAGAAAACAATAGTAATAAAACGACACGATCAATATGCTACGTTCATAGTTTGGGTCTAGTCCATCACATGATTCTCCTAATGATGTGATCCCGTTATGAAGTGACAACACTTGTCTATGGTTAGGAAACCTTGACAATCTTTGATCAAGGAGCTACTCAACTAGAGGCTTACTAGGGACAGTGTTTTGTCTATGTATCCACACATGTATTTGAGTTTCCAATCAATACAATTATAGCATGGATAATAAATTATTATCACGAACAAAGAAATATAATAATAACTAATTTATTATTGCATCTAGGGCATATTTCCAACAGTCTCACACTTGCACTAGAGTCAATAATCTAGTTCACATCGCCATGTGATTTTAACGAATCTAACACCCATATAGTTCTGGGGTTTGATCACGCCTTGCTCGTGAGAGAGGTTTTAGTCAATGGTTCTGAATCTTTCAGATCCATGTGTGATTTACAAATCTTTATGTCATCTTATAGATGCTGCTACTATGTGCTATTCAGAAATACTCCAAATATCTACTCTACTATACGAATCTGTTTTACTACTCATAGTTATTCGGATTAGTGTCAAAGCTTGCATCGACGTAACCCTTTATGACGAACTCTTTAACCACCTCCATAATCGAGAAAAATTCCTTAGGCCATTAGTTACTAAGGATAACTTTGACTGTTGTTCAGTGATTCAATCCTGGATCACTCTCTGTACCTCTTAACAGACTTGTGGCAAGGCACACATCATGTGTGGTACACAACATGGCATACTGTAGAGTCTATGGCTAAGGCATAGGGGACGACCTTCGTCCTTTCTCTTTCTTCTGTCGTGGTCGGGCTTTTGAGTCTTTACTCAAATTCACACCTTACAACACAACCAAGAACTCTTTCTTTGCTGATCTATTTTGAACTCCTTCAAAAACTTGCCAAGGCATGCATCTCATTTGAAAGTTATGTCTAGCATTTTGATCTATCTCCATAGATCTTGATGCTCAATGTTCAAGTAGCTCTATCCAAGTCTTCCTTTGAAAACCCCCTTTCAAACAACCTTTATGCTTTATAGAAATTCTACATTACTTCTGATCACCAATATGTCAACTACATATACTTGTCAGAAATTCTATAGTGCTCCCACTCACTTCTTCAGAAATACAAGTTTCTCATAAAACTTGTACAAACCCAAAACCGTTGATCATCTCATCAAAGTGTATATTCCAACTCCGAGATGCTTGCACCAGTCCATTGAAGGATCGCTGGACCTTGCATACTTGTTAGTATCCTTAGGATCGACAAAACCTTCTGGTTGCATCACATACAACCTTTCCTCAAGGAAACCGTCGAGGAAACAATGTTTTTGACATCCTATGTGCAATATTTCATAAATAATGTAGCAACTATTAACATAATTCCAA
The DNA here is from genome assembly GCF_904849725.1 of Hordeum vulgare subsp. vulgare. Lineage (NCBI taxonomy): Eukaryota > Viridiplantae > Streptophyta > Magnoliopsida > Poales > Poaceae > Hordeum > Hordeum vulgare. The sequence goes on from NC_058518.1 coordinate 70,123,246, forward strand.
CAGACTTTTAGCATCGCTACGAGTGAGAAAGTCACAGCATAGTCAAATCTTTGATCTTGTCGGAAACATATTTGCGACAAGTCGAGCTTTTCTTAATAGTGACTTTTCACCATAATCGTCTGTCTTCCTTTTAAAATCCATCTTTACTTAATATTCTTACTACCATTAAGTAGTTCTTCCAAAGTCTACACTTTGTTTTCATACATGGATCCTCTCTCGGATTTCATGGCCTCCAGCCATTTGTCGGAATCCGGGCCCACCATCGCTTCTCCATAGCTCATAGGTTCATTGTTGTTCAGCAACATGACCTCCAAGACAGGGTTACCGTACCACTCTGTAGTAGTACGCGAACCTTGTCGACCTTCGAGGTATGTAGTAACTTGATCCGAAGCTCAATGATCACCATCATCAGTTTCCACTTCACTTGGTGTAGGCGCCACAAGAACATCTTCATGCGCCCTGCTACACACTGGTTGAAGTGACGGTTCACTAACCTCATCAAGTTCCACCACCCTCCCACTCAATTCTTTTGAGAGAAACCTTTCCTCGAGAAAGGACCCGTTTCTAGAAACAAATACTTTGCTTCCGGATCTGAGATAGTACATGTATCCAACTGTTTTGGATATCCTATGAAGATGCATTTATCTGCTTTGGGTTCGAGCTTATCAGACTGAAACTTTTTCTCATAAGCATCGCAGCCCCAAACTTTCAAGAAACGACAACTTAGATTTCTCCAAACCGTAGTCTATACTGTGTCATCTCAACGGAAATACGCGGTTCCTTATTTAAAGTGAATGCGGTTGTCCCTAATGCATAACCCATAAACGATAGTGGTAATTCGATAAGAGGCATGATAGTATGCACCATATCTAATAGGGTGTGGCTATGATGTTCGGACACACCATCACACTATGGTGTTCCAGGTGGCATGAATTGTGAAACAATTTCCACATTATCTTAACTCTGTACCAAAAACTCGTAACTCAGATATTCATCTCTATGATCATATCGTAGATAGTTTATCCTCTTGTCACGACGATCTTCACTCTCAAATAGCGTTGAACTTTTCAATATTTCAGACTTGTGATTCATCAAGTAAATACTCCTGTATCTACTCAAATCGTCAGTGAAGTAAGAACATAACGATATCCACTGCGTGCCTCAGCACTCATTGGACTGCACACATCAAAATGCATTGCTTCCAACAAGTCACTTTCTTGTTCCATGTGGTATGATTTTGCATGTCTCAAGTGAGTCAAAATCAAGTGAATCCAAACGATCCATCCGCATGGAGTTTCTTCATGCGTTTATACCAACATGTATGGTTTGCATGTCTCAAACGTTTCAAAAATGAGTGAGTACAAAGATCCATCAGCATGGAGCTTCTTCATGCATTTTATACCGTCATGACTCAAGCGGCAGTGCCACAAGTAAGTGGTGCTATCATTATTACTTTGCATCTTTTGGCACCAATATTATGAACATGTGTAACACTACGATCGAGATTCAATAAACCATTGAAGGTAATTATTCAAGTAAATAGAATAACTATTACCCTCTTTAAATGAATAATCGTTTTGCAATAAACACGATACAATCATGTTCATGCTCAACGCAAACACCAAATAACAATTATTTAGGTTTAACACCAATCCCGATGATAGAGGGATGCGATGTTTTATCACATCAACCTAGGAAACACTTCCAACACTTATCGTCACTTGGCCTTTAGCTAGTCTCTGTTTATACCATAGCTTTCATTTCGAGTTACTAATCACTTAGCAACCGAACCGGTATCCAATACCCTCGTGCTACTAGGAGTACCTGTAATGTACACATCAATATTATGTATATCAAATATACTTCCGTCGACTTTGCCAGCCTTCTTATCAACCAAGTATCTAGGGTAGTTCCGCCTCAGTGACCGTTTCCCTCATAACAGAAGCACTTAGTCTCGGGTTTGGGTTCAATCATGGGTTTCTTCATTGGAGCAGCAACTGGTTTGCCGTTTCATGAAGTATCCCTTATATCCCTTGCCCTTCTTGAAACTAGTGGTTTTACTAACCATCAACAATTGATGCTCCTTCTTGATTTCTACTTTCACAGTGTCAAACAGTGCGAATCGCTCAAGGATCATCATATCTATCCTTGATATGTTATAGTTCATCACGAAGCTCTAGCAGCTTAGTGGCAGTGACTTTGGAGACCCATCACTATCTCATCTGGAAGATTAACTCCCACTTGATTCAAGCGATTGTTGTACTCACACAATCTGAGAACATGCTCAACAATTTGAGCTTTTCTCCTTTACTTTGTAGACAAAGAATCTTGTCGGAGGTATCATACCTCTTAACAAGGGCACGAGCATGAAATCTCAATTTCATCTCTTAGAACATCTCATATGTTCCACGACGTTTCAAAAACGTCTTCGACGCCTTGCTTCTAAGCTATTAAGTATTATGCACTCAACTATCACGTAGTCATAAAAAACGTGTATGTCAGATGTTCGCAACATCCACAGACGACGCTCGAGGTGCAGCGCACCGAGTAGTGCATTAAGGACATAAGCCTTCTGCGCAGCAATGAGGATAATCCTTAGTTTTACGGACTCAGTCCGCAAAGTTGCTACTATCAACTTTCAACTAAATTTTCTCTAGGAACATATAAAGACCGTAGAGCTATAGCGCAAGCTACATCGTAATTCGCAAAGACCATTAGACTATGTTCATGATAATTAGTTCAATTAATCATATTACTTAAGAACTCCCACTCAAAAAGTACATCTCTCTAGTCATTTGAGTGGTACATGATCCAAAACCACTAACTCAAGTCCGATCATCACGTGAGTTGAGAATAGTTTCAGTGGTAAGCATCGATATGCTAATCATATCAACTATATGATTCATGCTCGACCTTTCGGTCTCCTGTGTTCCGAGGCCATGTCTGCACATGCTAGGCTCGTCAAGCTTAACCGGAGTGTTCCGCGTGTGCAACTGTTTTGCACCCGTTGTATGTGAATGTTGAGTCTATCACACCCGATCATCACGTGGTGTCTCGAAACGACGAACTGTAGCAACGGTGCACAGTCGGGAGAACACAATTTCGTCTTAAAATTTTAGTGAGAGATCACCTTATAATGCTACCGTCGTTCTAAGAAAAATAAGGTGCATAAAAGGATTAACATCACATGCAATTCACAAGTGACATGATATGGCCATCATCGTGTGCTTCTTGATCTCCATCACCAAAGCACCGGCACGATCTTCTTGTCACCGGCGCCACACCGTGATCTCCATCATCATGATCTCCATCAACGTATCGCCATCGAGGTTGTCGTGTTATCTATGCTATTACTACTAAAGCTACTTCCTAGCAATATAGTAAACGCATCTGCAAACACAAACGTTAGTTTAAAGACAACCCTATGGCTTCTGCCGGTTGTCGTACCATCGACTTGCAAGTCGATATTAACTATTACAACATGATCATTGATACGTCCATTTTGCATCTTGTTTTCATGTTGATATTTATCGCTTCTTTGGCTGTTATTTCACTTCACGGTACTATTCTTATGCCTTTTCTCTCTTATTTTGCAAGGTTTACATGAAGAGGGAGAATACCGGCAACTCGAATTCTGGCCTAAAAGTGGAGCAAAGTTGAGATACCTATTCTGCGCAACTCAAAACGCCATGAAAATCAACGGGGATTGTTTTCCCAATTTATCAAAAATACAGTGCCGAAGAAGTGCGAGAGGGGCACCAGGGGGTGCCCACAATCCTGCACAGCGCGGCCACCCCCCAAGGCCACGCCATGGGGGCTTGTGGGCAGCCCACTGGCCCACTTGCTCCCCTCTTTTGCTATATGGAGGGTTTCGTCCAGGAAAAAATCACAGAGGCGTTTTTTCGTGGTTTCACCGCCGCCACGAGGCGGAACTTGAGCAGAACCAATCTAGAGCTCCGACAGGACGATCCTGCCGGGGAAACTTCCCTCCCGGAGGGGGAAATCGTCACCATCGTCACCACCAACACTCCTCTCATCGGAGGGGACTCGTCACCATCAACATCTTCATCAACACCATCTCATCTCCAAACCCTAGTTCATCACTTTTAACCAATCTCTGTCTCGCGACTCCGATTGGTACTTGTAAGGTTGCTAGTAGTGTTGATTACTCTTTGTAGTTGATGCTAGTTGGATTATTTGGAGGAAGAGTTTATGTTCAGATCCTTGATGCTACTCATTACCTCTCTGATAATGAGTATGATTACGCTTTTGAGTAGTTACTTTTGTTCCTGAGGACATGGGATAAGTCATGCTAATAATAGTCATGTGAATTTGGTATTCGTTCGGTATTTTGATATGTTGTATGTTGTTTTTCCTCTAGTGGTGTTATGTGAACGTCGACTACATAACACTTCACCATTATTTGGGCCTAGAGGAAGGCATTGGGAAGTAGTAAGTAGATGATGGGTTGCTAGAGTGACAGAAGCTTAAACCCTAGTTTATGCGTTGCTTTGTAAGGGGCTGATTTGGATCCACTAGTTTAATGCTATGGTTAGACTTTGTCTTAATTCTTCTTTCATAGTTGCAGATGCTTGTGCGAGATCATAAGTGGGATGCTTGTCCAAGTAAGGGCAGTACCCAAGCGCTGGTCCACCCACATATCAAACTATCGAAGTAATGAACGTGAATCATATGAACATGATGAAACTAGCATGACAGAAATTCCCGTGTGTCCTCGGGAGCGTTTTTCCTACTATAAGACTTTGTCCAGGCTTGTCCCTTGCTACAAAAGGGATTGGGCCACTTTGCTGCACCGTTGCTACTTTTTTTATTTGTTGCTTGCTACGAATCATCTCATCGCACAATCACTTGTTACCAACAATTTCAGTGCGTGCAGATTTTACCTTGCTGAAAACCACTTGTCAGATCCTTCTGCTCCTCGTTGGGTTCGACACTCTTACTTATCGAAAGGACTACGATTGATCCCCTATACTTGTGGGCCATCAAGACTCTTTTCTGGCGCCGTTGCCGGGGAGTGAAGCGTCTTTGGTAAGTGGAACTTGGTAAGGAAACATTCATATAGTGTGCTGAAATTTATTATCACTTGTCACTATGGATACTAATCCTTTGAGGGGCTTGTTCGGGGTATCTTCACCTCGAACGGAAGCACGAATGGTTGCTCCTCAACCTGCTGCACCTACTGAAAATATTTGATTTGAATTTCCTTCGGGTATGCTTGAGAAACTGCTGGCTAATCCTTTTACAAGAGATGGAACATCACATCCAGACTTGCATTTGATCTATGTAGATGAAGTTTGTGGTTTATTTCAGCTTGCAGGTGTGCCCGAGGATGAGGTCAAGAAGAAGGTATTTCCTTTATCTTTGAAGTATACGGCGTTGACATGGTATAGGCTATGTGATGATACTGGATCATGGGACTACAATCGGTTGAAATTGAAATTTCATCAAAAGTTTTATCCAATGCATTTAGTACATCGTGATCGAAATTATATTTACAATTTTTGGCGTCGTGACAGAGAAAGCATCGCTCAAGCTTGGGGGAGGCTTAAATCAATGTTATATTCATGCCCCAATCATGAACTCTCGAGAGAAATTATCATTCAGAACTTCTATGCTCGGCTTTCTCATGATGATTGCACCATGCTTGACACTTCTTGTACCGGTTCTTTTATGAAGAGAGATATTGACTTCAAGTGGAATTTATTGGAGAGAATTAAACGCAACTCTAAAGACTGGGAGCTTGAAGAAGGTAAGGAGTCAGGTACGAATTTCACTTTGGATCGCGTTAAATCCTTTGTTGAGACAAATACCTTTAGTGATTTTAGTGCTAAGTATGGACTTGACTCTGAGATAGTAGCTTCATTGTGTGAATCCTTTGCTGCTCATATTGATCTCTCCAAAGAGAAGTGGTTTAAATATCATCCTCCTTTAGAAGTCAATGTAGTTAGACCCACTCCAGTTGAAGAGAAAGTCATTACCTATAATAATCTTGTTGTTCCCAGTGCTTACATTGAGAAACCACCTTTCCCTGTTAGGATAAAGGATCATTCTAAAGCTTCAACTGTGATACGTAGAGGCTACATTAGAACACCTACACCCCCTGAGCAAATTAAAGTTGAACCTAGCATTGCTATTATCAAAGATCTTCTGTCTAAAGAAGTTGAGGGTCATAACATTCACTTCTGTGAAGATGCTGCTAGAATTGTTAAACCTCACGCTCGAGACAAACATAGGCCTGTTGTTGGCATGCGTGTGGTTTCTGTTAAGATAGGAGATCATTGTTATCATGGATTATGTCATGTGGGTGCTAGTGTTAGTGCAATACCTCAATCCTTATATGATGAAATCAAAGATGAGATTGCACCTGTTGAGATAGAGCCCATTGATGTCACTATTCAGCTTGCCAATAGAGATATTATCTACCCTGTGGGAATTGTTAGGGATGTTGAAGTCTTGTGTGGTAAAACGAAGTATCCTGCTGATTTCCTCGTTCTTGCTACCGCACAAGATAGCTTTTGTCCCGTCATATTTGGCAGACCCTCCCTCAATACTGTCAATGCTCATATTGATTGTGAGAAGCAAACTGTCACTGTTGACTTTGAAGGTGTGTCACATGAGTTCAATTTCTCTAAGTTTGGTAGACAACCTCATGAAAAGGAGTTGCCTAGTAGGGATGAAACTATTGCCTTAGCCTCTATTGTCGTGCCTCCTAGTGATCCCTTAGAGCAATACTTGCTTGATCATGAAAATGATATGCATATGGATGAAATGGATGAGATAGATAGAGTTGTCTTAGAACAATATCATATCCTTAAGAATAACTTGCATGTTGAATTGCTTGGGGATCCACCCCCACCAAAGGGTGATCCTGTGTTCGAGCTTAAACAATTGCCTGATACTCTTAAGTACGCCTATCTTGATGAAAAGGAGGTATATCCTGTTATTATTAGTGCTAGCCTCTCAGAGCATGAAGAAAAGAAGTTACTAAAAACTCTGAGGAAGCACCGTGTTGCTATCGGATATACTCTTGATGATCTTAAGGGCATCAGTCCTAGTCTATGTCAGCACAAGATTAAAACTGATCCTGATTTCAAACCATTTGCTGATCATCAAAGGAGATTGAATCCTAAGATGAAAGAAGTACTAAGAAAAGAAATACTAAAGCTTCTGGAAGCGGGTATCATCTATTCTGTTGCTCATAGCGATTGGGTGAGTCTGGTGCATTGTGTCCCTAAGAAGGGAGGCATTACCGTTGTCCCTAATGATAAGGATGAATTGATCCCACAGAGGATTATCACTGGCTATAGGATGGTGATCGATTTTAGGAAATTGAATAAAGCCAGTAGGAAAGATCATTACCCTTTGCCTTTTATCGACCAAATGCTAGAAAGACTGTCCAAACACACACACTTTTGCTTTCTAGACGGTTATTCTTGTTGGAATTATGCCCTAGAGGCAATAATAAATGTATAGTTATTATTATAATTCCTGTAACAAGATAATAGTTTATTATCCATGCTATAATTGTATTGAATGAAGACTCATTTACATGTGTGGATACATAGACAAAACACCGTCCCTAGCATGCCTCTAGTTGGCTAGCCAGTTGATCGATGATAGTCAGTGTCTTCTGATTATGAACAAGGTGTCGTTGCTTGATAACTCGATCACGTCATTGGGAGAATCACGTGATGGACTAGACCCAAACTAATAGACGTAGCATGTTGATCGTGTCATTTTGTTGCTACTGTTTTCTGCGTGTCAAGTATTTATTCCTATGACCATGAGATCATATAACTCACTGACACCGGAGGAATGCTTTGTGTGTATCAAACGTCGCAACGTAACTGGGTGACTATAAAGATGCTCTACAGGTATCTCCGAAGGTGTTAGTTGAGTTAGTATGGATCAAGACTGGGATTTGTCACTCCGTGTGACGGAGAGGTATCTCGGGGCCCACTCGGTAATACAACATCACACACAAGCCTTGCAAGCAATGTAACTTAGTGTAAGTTGCGGGATCTTGTGTTACGGAACGAGTAAAGAGACTTGCCGGTAAACGAGATTGAAATAGGTATGCGGATACTGACGATCGAATCTCGGGCAAGTAACATACCGAAGGACGAAGGGAATGACATACGGGATTATACGAATCCTTGGCACTGAGGTTCAAACGATAAGATCTTCGTAGAATATGTAGGATCCAATATGGGCATCCAGGTCCCGCTATTGGATATTGACCGAGGAGTCTCTCGGGTCATGTCTACATAGTTCTCGAACCCGCAGGGTCTGCACACTTAAGGTTCGACGTTGTTTTATGCGTATTTGAGTTATATGGTTGGTTACTGAATGTTGTTCGGAGTCCCGGATGAGATCACGGACATCACGAGGGTTTCCGGAATGGTCCGGAAACGAAGATTGATATATAGGATGACCTCATTTGATTACCGGAAGGTTTTCGGAGTTACCGGGAATGTGCCGGGAATGACGAATGGGTTCCGGGAGTTCACCGGGGGGGGGGGGGGGCAACCCACCCCGGGGAAGCCCATAGGCTTTGGGGAGACACACCAGCCCTTAGTGGGCTAGTGGGACAGCCCCAAGGGGGCCTATGCGCCAAGAATAAAGAATCAAAGGAAAAGAAAAAAAAAGAGGGAGGAAGTGGGAAGGGAGGGGGACTCCTCCCACCAAACCAAGTCCAACTCGGTTTGGGGGGGGGGAGTCCTCCCCCCCTTGGCTCGGCCGACTCCTTGGGGGTCCTTGGACCCCAAGGCAAGCCCCCCCTCCCTCCTCCTATATATATGGAGCAATTAGGGCTGATTTGAGACGATTTTCTCACGGCTGCCCGACCACATACCTCCATAGTTTTTCCTCTAGATCGCGTTTCTGCGGAGTTCGGGCGGAGCCCTGCTGAGACAAGATCATCACCAACCTCCGGAGCGCCGTCACGCTGCCGGAGAACTCTTCTACCTCTCCGTCTCTGTTGCTGGATCAAGAAGGCCGAGATCATCGTCGAGCTGTACGTGTGCTGAACGCGGAGGTGCCGTCCGTTCGGTACTAGATCGTGGGACTGATCGCGGGATTGTTCGCGGGGCGGATCGAGGGACGTGAGGACGTTCCACTACATCAACCGCGTTCTCTAACGCTTCTGCTGTACGATCTACAAGGGTACGTAGATCACTCATCCCCTCTCGTAGATGGACATCACCATGATAGGTCTTCGTGCGCGTAGGAAAATTTTTGTTTCCCATGCGACGTTTCCCAACAGTGGCATCATGAGCTAGGTTCATGCGTAGATGTCTTCTCGAGTAGAACACAAAAGTTTTTGTGGGCGGTGATGTGCGTTTTGCTGCCCTCCTTAGTCTTTTCTTGATTCCGCGGTATTGTTGGATTGAAGCGGCTTGGACCGACATTACTCGTACGCTTACGAGAGACTGGTTTCATCGTTACGAGTAACCCCCTTTGCTCAAAGATGACTGGCAAGTGACGGTTTCTCCAACTTTAGTTGAATCGGATTCGACCGAGGAGGTCCTTGGATGAGGTTAAATAGCAACTCATATATCTCCGTTGTGGTGTTTGCGTAAGTAAGATGCGATCCTACTAGATACCCTTGGTCACCACGTAAAACATGCAACAACAAAATTAGAGGACGTCTAACTTGTTTTTGCAGGGTATGATTGTGATGTGATATGGCCAACGATGTGATGTGATATATTGGATGTATGAGATGATCATGTTGTAATAGAAATATCGACTTGCACGTCGATGGTACGGCAACCGGCAGGAGCCATAGGGTTGTCTTTATAACTAACATATGTGCTTGCAGATGCGTTTACTATTTTGCTAGGATGTAGCTTTAGTAGTAATAGCATAAGTAGCACGACAACCCCGATGGCAACACATTGATGGATGATCATGGTGTGGCGCCGGTGACAAGAAGATCGTGCCGGTGCTTTGGTGATGGAGATCAAGAAGCACGTGATGATGGCCATATCATGTCACTTATGAATTGCATGTGATGTTAATCCTTTTATGCACCTTATTTTTCTTAGAACGACGGTAGCATTATGAGGTGATCTCTCACTAAAATTTCAAGACGAAATTGTGTTCTCCCCGACTGTGCACCGTTGCTACAGTTCGTCGTTTCGAGACACCACGTGATGATCGGGTGTGATAGACTCAACGTTCACATACAACGGGTGCAAAACAGTTGCGCACGCGGAACACTCGGGTTAAGCTTGACGAGCCTAGCATGTGCAGACATGGCCTCGGAACACATGAGGCCGAAAGGTCGATCATGAATCATATAGTTGATATGATTAGCATAGGGATGCTTACCACTGAAACTATACTCAACTCACGTGATGATCGGACTTGGGATAGTGTAAGTGGATCATGAACCACTCAAATGACTAGAGAGATGTACTTTTTGAGTGGGAGTTTAGCATATAATTTGATTAAGTTAAACTCTTATTATCTTGAACATAGTCTAAGTCCACTTTGAATATATTTGTGTTGTAGATCATGGCTCACGCAAGTGTCATCCTGAATTTTAATACGTTCCTAGAGAAAGCTAAGTTGAAAGATGATGGAAGCAACTTTGTAGACTGGGCTCGTAATCTTAAGCTAATCTTACAAGCTGGGAAGAAGGATTATGTCCTTAATGCTGCGCTAGGAGATGAACCACCCGCTACGGCTGATCAGGATGTTAAGAACGCTTGGTTAACGCGTAAGGAGGACTACTCAATAGTTCAATGTGCAGTCTTGTATGGCTTAGAACCGGGACTTCAACGTCGCTTTGAGCGTCATGGAGCATTTGAGATGTTCCAGGAGTTGAAGTTTATCTTTCAGAAGAATGCCCGGATCGAGAGGTATGAGACCTCCGATAAATTCTATGCTTGCAAGATGGAGGAAAACTCGTCTGTCAGTGAACATGTGCTCAAAATGTCTGGGTACTCAAACCGTCTGGCTGAGCTGGGGATTGAACTCCCGCAAGAGGCTATCACTGACAGAATCCTTCAATCACTGCCACCAAGCTATAAAGGCTTTGTGTTGAACTACAACATGCAAGGGATGAACAAGTCTCCCGGCGAGTTGTTTGCGATGCTGAAAGTCGCAGAGTCTGAACTCCGTAAAGAGCATCAAGTGTTGATGGTGAGCAAGACCACTAGTTTCAAGAGAAACGGCAAAGGCAAGAAGGGCAATTCGAAGAAGAGCGGCAAGCCTGTTGCCAATCTGCCGAAGAAACCCAAGGCTGGACCTAAGCCTGAAACAGAGTGATTCTATTGCAAGGGTATGGGTCACTGGAAGCGAAATTGCCCCAAGTATCTGGCAGATAAGAAGGTGGGCAAAGAAAAATCAGGTATATTTGATATACATGTTATTGATGTGTACTTAACCGGCTCTCGTAGTAGTGCCTGGGTATTCGATACCGGTTCTGTTGCTCACATTTGCAACTCGAAGCAGGAACTGCAGAATAGACGAAGGCTGGCGAAAGACGAAATGACGATGCGCGTAGGAAACGGTTCCAAGGTTGATGCAATCGCCGTCGGCACAGTGTCACTTCAGCTACCATCGGGATTAGTGATGAACTTAAATCATTGTTAATTAGTGCCTGCGTTGAGCATGAACATTATATCTGGATCTTGTTTATTGCGAGACGGTTACTCTTTTAAGTCTGAGAATAATGGTTGTTCTATTTCTATGAGTAACATCTTTTATGGTCATGCACCGAATGTGAGAGGATTGTTCATATTGAATCTTGATAGCGATACGCATATACATAACATTGAGACCAAAAGAGTTAGAGTAAACAATGATAGCGCCATATTTTTGTGGCACTGCCGCTTGGGTCATATTGGTGTAAAGCGCATGAAGAAACTCCATGCTGATGGACTTTTGGAGTCACTTGACTTTGATTCACTTGACACATGCGAACCATGCCTCATGGGCAAGATGACTAAGACTCCGTTCTCCGGAACAATGGAGCGTGCAAGTGACTTGTTGGAAATCATACATACCGATGTGTGTGGTCCAATGAGCGTGGAGGCACGCGGCGGATATCGTTATTTCCTCACCTTCACTGACGATTTAAGTAGATATGGTTATGTCTACTTGATGAAGCACAAGTCTGAAACATTTGAAAAGTTCAAGCAATTTCAGAGTGAAGTGGAAAATCATCGTAACAAGAAGATCAAGTTCCTACGGTCTGATCGTGGGGGTGAATATCTGAGTTTCGAGTTTGGTGCTCATTTAAGACAATGTGGAATTGTTTCACAGTTAACACCGCCTGGAACACCACAGCGTAATGGTGTGTCCGAACGTCGTAATCGTACTTTGTTAGAGATGGTGCGATCTATGATGTCTCTTACTGATTTGCCGTTATCATTTTGGGGTTATGCATTAGAAACAGCTGCATTCACTTTAAATAGGGCACCATCGAAATCCGTTGAGACGACACCATACGAACTGTGGTATGGAAAAAGGCCAAAGTTGTCGTTTCTTAAAGTTTGGGGATGTGATGCTTATGTCAAAAAGCTTCAGCCTGAAAAGATGGAACCCAAAGCGGAAAAATGCGTCTTCATAGGCTACCCAAAAGAGACAGTTGGGTACACCTTCTATCTCAAATCCGAGGGCAAAGTGTTTGTTGCTAAGAACGGAACTTTTCTCGAGAAGGAGTTTCTCTCGAGAGAATTGAGTGGGAGGAAGATAGAACTTGACGAGGTTGTCGAACCTCTCATCCCTCTGGATGGTGGCGCAGGGCAAGGGGAAACCTCTGTCATTGCGACGCCGGTTGAGGAGGAAGTTAATGATGATGATCATGAAACTCCAGTTCAAGTTTCTGTTGAACCACGCAGGTCGACGAGATCACGCGCTGCTCCAGAGTGGTACGGTAATCCCGTCTTATCAATCATGTTGTTAGACAACAATGAACCTGCGAATTATGAAGAAGCAATGGTGGGCCCAGATTCCAACAAATGGCTAGAAGCCATGAAATCTGAGATAGGATCCATGTATGAGAACAAAGTGTGGACTTTGGAGATACTACCTGAAGGCCGCAAGGCTATTCAGAACAAATGGATCTTTAAGAAGAAGACGGACGCTGACGGTAATGTGACCGTTTATAAAGCTCGACTTGTGGCAAAGGGTTTTTCACAAGTTCCAGGAATTGACTACGATGAGACTTTCTCTCCCGTGGCAATGCTTAAGTCCGTCAGAATCATGTTAGCAATAGCTGCATTTTTCGATTATGAAATCTGGCAGATGGATGTCAAAACGGCGTTCCTTAATGGTTTCCTTAAGGAAGAGTTGTATATGATGCAACCCGAAGGTTTTGTCGATCCTAAAAATGCTGACAAGGTGTGCAAGCTCCAGCGATCCATTTATGGACTGGTGCAAGCATCTCGGAGTTGGAACAAATGCTTTGATGAGGTGATCAAAGCATTTGGGTTTATACAAGTGGTTGGAGAATCTTGTATTTACAAGAAAGTGAGTGGGAGCTCTGTGGCGTTTCTAATATTATATGTGGATGACATATTACTGATTGGAAACAACGTAGAGCTTTTGGAGAGCATAAAAGGTTACTTGAATAAAAGTTTCTCTATGAAGGACCTAGGAGAAGCTGCTTACATTCTAGGCATTAAGATCTATAGGGATAGATCAAAACGCCTGATAGGACTTTCACAAAGCACATACCTTGATAAAGTTTTGAAGAGGTTCAAAATGGAACAGTCCAAGAAAGGGTTCTTGCCAGTGTTACAAGGTACGAGATTGAGTAAGACTCAGTGCCCAGCAACTGATGAAGATAGAGAGCATATGCGCTCCGTCCCCTATGCTTCAGCCATAGGCTCTATCATGTATGCAATGTTGTGCACTAGACCGGATGTTAGCCTGGCCATAAGTATGGCAGGTAGGTTCCAGAGTAATCCAGGAGTGGATCACTGGACGGCGGTCAAGAATATCCTGAAGTACCTGAAAAGGACTAAGGAGATGTTTCTCGTGTATGGAGGTGACGAAGAGCTCGCCGTAAAAGGTTACGTCGATGCAAGCTTTGACACAGATCCGGACGACTCTAAGTCGCAAACCGGATACGTATTTATTCTTAATGGGGGTGCAGTAAGCTGGTGCAGTTCCAAGCAAAGCGTCGTAGCAGATTCTACATGTGAAGCGGAGTACATGGCTGCCTCGGAGGCGGCTAAGGAGGGTGTCTGGATGAAGCAGTTCATGACGGATCTTGGAGTGGTGCCAAGTGCACTGGATCCAATAACCTTGTTCTGTGACAACACTTGTGCCATTGCCTTAGCAAAGGAGCCAAGGTTTCACAAGAAGACCAGACACATCAAACGATCCTTCAACCTCATCCGCGACTACGTCGAGGAGGACGACGTAAATATATGCAAAGTGCACACGGATCTGAATGTAGCAGACCCGCTGACTAAACCTCTTCCACGGCCAAAACATGACCGACACCAGAACTGTATGGGTGTTAGATTTATTACAATGTAATTCACATGGTGATGTGAGGGCTAGATTATTGACTCTAGTGCAAGTGGGAGACTGTTGGAATTATGCCCTAGAGGCAATAAGAAATGTATAGTTATTATTATAATTCCTGTAACAAGATAATAGTTTATTATCCATGCTATAATTGTATTGAATGAAGACTCATTAACATGTGTGGATACATAGACAAAACACCGTCCCTAGCATGCCTCTAGTTGGTTAGCCAGTTGATCGATGATAGTCAGTGTCTTCTGATTATGAACAAGGTGTTGTTGCTTGATAACTCGATCACGTCATTGGGAGAATCACGTGATGGACTAGACCCAAACTAATAGACGTAGCATGTTGATCGTGTCATTTTGTTGCTACTGTTTTCTGCATGTCAAGTATTTATTCCTATGACCATGAGATCATATAACTCACTGACACCGGAGGAATGCTTTGTGTGTATCAAACGTCGCAACGTAACTGGGTGACTATAAAGATGCTCTACAGGTATCTCCGAAGGTGTTAGTTGAGTTAGTATGGATCAAGACTGGGATTTGTCACTCCGTCTGACGGAGAGGTATCTCGGGGCCCACTCGGTAATACAACATCACACACAAGCCTTGCAAGCAAAGTAACTTAGTGTAAGTTGCGGGATCTTGTATTACGGAACGAGTAAAGAGACTTGCCGGTAAACGAGATTGAAATAGGTATGCGGATACTGACGATCGAATCTCGGGCAAGTAACATACCGAAGGACAAAGGGAATGACATACGGGATTATACGAATCCTTGGCACTGAGGTTCAAACGATAAGATCTTCGTGGAATATGTAGGATCCAATATGGGCATCCAGGTCCCGCTATTGGATATTGGCCGAGGAGTCTCTCGGGTCATGTCTACATAGTTCTCGAACCCGCAGGGTCTGCACACTTAAGGTTCGACGTTGTTTTATGCGTATTTGAGTTATATGGTTGGTTACCGAATGTTGTTCGGAGTCCCGGATGAGATCACGGACGTCACGAGGGTTTCCGAAATGGTCCGGAAACGAAGATTGATATATAGGATGACCTCATTTGATTACCGGAAGGTTTTCGGAGTTACTGGGAATGTGCCGGGAATGACGAATGGGTTCCGGGAGTTCACCGGGGGGGGGGGGGGGGGGGGCAACCCACCCCGGGGAAGCCCATAGGCTTTGGGGAGACACACCAGCCCTTAGTGGGCTGGTGGGACAGCCCCAAGGGGGCCTATGCGCCAAGAATAAAGAATCAAAGGAAAAGAAAAAAAAAGAGGGAGGAAGTGGGAAGGGAGGGGGACTCCTCCCACCAAACCAAGTCCAACTCGGTTTGGGGGGGGAGTCCTCCCCCCCTTGGCTCGGCCGACTCCTTGGGGGTCCTTGGACCCCAAGGCAAGGCCCCCCCTCCCTCCTCCTATATATATGGAGCAATTAGGGCTGATTTGAGACGATTTTCTCACGGCTGCCCGACCACATACCTCCATAGTTTTTCCTCTAGATCGCGTTTCTGCGGAGCTCGGGCGGAGCCCTGCTGAGACAAGATCATCACCAACCTCCGGAGCGCCGTCACGCTGCCGGAGAACTCTTCTACCTCTCCGTCTCTCTTGCTGGATCAAGAAGGCCGAGATCATCGTCGAGCTGTACGTGTGCTGAACGCGGAGGTGCCGTCCGTTCGGTACTAGATCGTGGGATTGATCGCGGGATTGTTCGCGGGGCGGATCGAGGGACGTGAGGACATTCCACTACATCAACCGCGTTCTCTAACGCTTCTGCTGTATGATCTACAAGGGTACATAGATCACTCATCCCCTCTCGTAGATGGACATCACCATGATAGGTCTTCGTGCGCGTAGGAAAATTTTTGTTTCCCATGCGACGTTTCCCAACAATTCTGGTTTCTCCCAAATACCAGTTGCACAATCTGATCAGGAGAAGACCACTTTCACCTGCCCTTTCGGTACCTTTGCTTATAGACGTATGCCTTTTGGCTTATGTAATGCACCTGCCACCTTTCAAAGATGTATGATGGCTATATTCTGTGAAAAGATTGTTGAGGTTTTCATGGATGACTTCTCCGTTTACAGGTCTTCCTTTGATGATTGCCTCACCAACCTTGATCGAGTCTTAAAGAGTTGTAAAGACACCAATCTTGTCTTGAATTGGGAGAAGTGCCACTTTATGGTTAATGTAGGCATCATCTTAGGACATAAAATTTCTGAAAGAGGTATTGAAGTCGATAAGGCTAAGGTTGATGCAATCGAGAAAATGCCATACCCCACAGATATCAAAGGTATAAGAAGTTTCCTTGGTCATGCTGGTTTCTATAGAAGGTTCATTGAAGACTTCTCTAAGATTTCTAGGCCTCTTACCAATCTCTTGCAAAAGGATATTCCTTTTGTCTTTGACGATGATTGTTAGGAAGCCTTCCAAATACTTAAGAGGGATTTGATAACTGCACCTATTGTTCAACCACCTGATTGGAACTTACCTTTTGAGATCATGTGTGATTAAACGTGAGAATGGTTATTAAAAAACCGGGTGTAACGGTTCGGTTCTTACTTTGGGTTTGATTGGTTCAGGTTTTATTGGGCTGAGATTTGTTTAGTTTGGTTTTGGTTTGGGTATGTGGAGAAACCAGTTTGGGTATAGTTGGTTATGGGTTTAAACGGTTTGGTTATTAGCGGTTATAAACTATGGGTCCAAACCGGTTTCTAGGCATTGGTTATATGCAATAATCAACTACGACCGAGAACGAGTATCTTTGATCCGCGTGCATGCTGTAATGCACTATGTAATTATGTATTATGGGGAAACAGCAGATGAAAATCGAAAGTGTTTTCTTGTGCTTTCGCTAAGCAATTTGGTTTTAATACATTTGTTAGTGAGCTTATCAGCCATGGCCATGTTCTTTTTTCCTCTTACAGCACATGTCAATTTGTGCAATCATATGTACATTAAAGGAAACCCATGGTTATGTATTGGGTTTAAACCCATGGTTATGTTTTGGGTTTAAATTGGTTTGGGTGAAAAAAATAGTGGTTTGGTTTTGGTTGGGTTAAAAATGACACTAAATGGGTATGGTTTAAGTATGGTTTTGAGAGATAAATGAATGGGTATGGTTCAAGTATGGTTCAAGTATGAAACCATTCTCAGGTTTATGTGTGATGCTAGTGATTATGTTGTTGGTGCTGTTCTAGGGCAAAGAATTGACAAGAAGTTGAATGTTATTCACTATGCTAGTAAAACTCTAGAAAGTGCCCAGAGAAACTATGCCACTACGGAAAAGGAATTTTTAGCAGTCGTGTTTGCATGTGAAAAGTTCACGTCTTACATAGTTGATTCCAAAGTCACTATTCACACTGATCATGCTGCTATTAAGTACCTTATGGAGAAGAAGGACGCTAAACCTAGACTTATCAGATGGGTTCTCTTTCTACAAGAATTTGATTTGCACGTTGTCGACAGAAAGGGTGCTGATAACCCAGTAGCAGATAACTTGTCTAGGTTGGAGAACATTCTTGATGACCCACAACCTATTGATGATAGCTTTCCGGTTGAGCAACTGAATGTCATCAATGCTTCACGTAGTGCACCGTGGTATGCTGATTATGCAAACTATATCGTTGCCAAATATATACCACCTAGTTTCACGTACCAGCAAAAGAAGAAATTCTTCTTTGACTTGAGACACTACTTTTAGGATGATCCTCAGCTTTATAAGGAAGGAGTAGATGATATTATTAGACGTTGTGTACCTAAACATGAACAGGGACAGATCCTACAGAAGTGTCACTCCGAGGCCTACGGAGGACACCATGCGGGATATAGAACTACACACAAGGTATTGCAATCAGGTTTCTATTGGCCCAGTCTCTTCAAGGATGCCCGTAAGTTTGTCTTGTCTTGTGACGAATGTCAAAGAATAGGTAATATTAGCAAACGTCAGGAAATGCCTATGAACTATTCACTTGTCATTGAACCATTTGATGTTTGGGGCTTTGATTATATGGGACCTTTTCCAAAATCCAACGGGTATACTCATATCCTAGTTGTTGTTGATTACGTCACTAAGTGGGTAGAAGCTATCCCCACTAGTAGTGCTGATCACAACACCTCTATCAAGATGCTGAAAGAAGTTACCTTCCCTAGATTTGGAGTCCCTAGATATCTAATGACCGACGGTGGTTCACACTTCATTCATGGTGCTTTCCGTAAAATTGCGTCTCCCTACCACCCTCAGTCCAGTGGTCAAGTAGAGCTAAGTAATAGAGAGATTAAACTGATTCTGCAAAAGACTGTCAACAGGTCTAGAAAGAATTGGTCTAAGAAGCTCGATGATGCACTGTGGGCTTATAGAACTGCCTATAAGATTCCCATGGGCATGTCTCCGTACAAAATGGTGTATGGGAAAGCATGTCACTTTCCTCTTGAGCTTGAGCATAAAGCTTATTGGGCAATCAAAGAGCTCAACTTTGATTTCAAACTTGCCGGTGAGAAGAGGTTATTTGATATTAGCTCGCTTGATGAGTGGAGAACTCAGGCATATGAGAATACCAAGTTGTTCAAAGAGAAGGTTAAGAGGTGGCGTGAGTTCAATGTAGGTGATTATGTCTTGCTATATAACTCTCGTTTAAGATTCTTTGCATGCAAGCTTCTCTCTAAATGGGAAGGTCCCTATGTTGTTGAGGAAGTATATCGTTCTGGTGCTATCAAGATCAACAACACGGAAGGTAATTGTCCGAGAGTGGTAAATGGGCAGAGAATCAAGCATTATATCTCAGTTACTCCCATAAATATTGAAAGCAATATCATCTATACCATAACTCCAGAAGAATACCTAAGGGATATTTATGAGCCTGTTTCAGACTCCGAAAACGAAGAGGTATGTAATTCGGTAAGAAAACAGAGTCCAAAACTTTTCCAGTAGGAAATTTTCTCTGTTTTGGAATATTTGAAAAAAATACAAAAATTGGAAGTAGTTCGGAAAGTGCGCGAGGAGGCGACAAGCCTGCACGGCGCGGGCCCACCCCCTGGTCGCGCCGTGAGGGCTTGTGGCCACCTCGTGCGCTTCCCGGGCTCCGTTTTCGTGCAGGTTACTCCTTCTGGTCTGCAAAAAATCATTATATATACTTCCGTTTGGTCTGACCCCTACATCACGCAGATTTCCACTGCTTTTCATTTCGAGCCTGTTTTCTGCCGTAGATCTAGGTCAAGATGTCGTCCCAGGAATCTGTGGGGGAGAACAACCTCCGTAAAATCTATGGAGAAGTTCATGCTGATCTGAAAAGGATGGAGGTCATGGAGGCTAAGGAGAGGCTACCTAAAGAAATCAAGGGCAAGGCTAAGGAGAAGGATCAGGCATGGGATGAAGTGCAATCTGTGCTCAACAAGGAAGAAGTTGAATAAGTGGATTTCCTCCAACCTTACCTCCACCTACTGTCTCCATCTTTGATTGAACTCTTGAGGTTTTCTGAATCTCACTCGTGAAGTTGTTTTGCTGGAAAAACATATCACAGATCTCCAAAGTATAAATCAAAGACTGATGGCCCTCTTGGAATCAAAGGTTGCAACTCCACCACCATCACCACCAAAGGAAAACAACTGAGCATTGGTATGGGCAATCCCCTTGGCTTTTGCCAAGCTTGGGGGAGTTGCCCCGGTATCGTATCACCATCACATCTTTTGCCTTTACCTTTGTTTTAGTTTTCCTTTTCAGATTTTCTTTTTCTCTAGTAATTTAAAAGTCTTAATGTTCTAGTTTTGAGTTTTGCTTTGTGTCACCCCTGATGTATTCTTGCTCGTGAGCCATATAATAAAGAGTGTCTTAGTTGAAGGGCTTTGCCTCTTGCCATGATCAAAAGAGTGAGAATAGAACAAAAGCATGAAAGATCATGTAATGATCTTATGGGAAGTGATGGCTTGACATATAAAAAGAATGAGGATTGAAACTTGTTGAGGGTAGGCAAACGTAGACCTTGGTCATTGTTGCAATTAATAGGAAGTGATAAAGAAGGAGAGGTTCACATATAAATATATCATCTATGACACCATCTATGATTGTGACCACTCACTAAACTATTACATGCCTAGAAGTAGATGTTGGACAAGCAAGACAACGTAATGAATTGTGTTTGCTTGGCTCTGAACAATGTTATATGATTATAGATCCCTTAGCATGTGACGATTGCCTCCACCTCATATTAGCCAAAACTCCCGCACCAAGTAGAGATACTACTTCTGCATCCATGAACCTTCAAACCAGTTTTGCCATGAGTGTCCACCATACCTACCTATGGATTGAATAAGATCCCTCAAGTAAGTTGTCATCGGTGCAAACAATAAAAATTGCTCTCTAATATGTATGATCTATTAGTGTGTGGAAAATAAGCTTTGTACGAACATGTGATGAGGAAGACATAAAAGCGACAGACTGCATAATAAATTTCTTTATCACAGGGGGCAATATAAAGTGACGTTCCTCCGCACTAAGAGGACACGCATCCAAAACTCAAAAGCGCATGACAACCTCTGCTTCCCTCTAAGAAGGGCCTATCTTGTACCTTTACTTTTTACCCTTGAAAGAGTCATGGTGATCTTCACCAATTCCTTATTTTGCCTTTGTCTTGGCTACCGTCACATGCTTAGGAAAGATCTATATTCATATGTCCACTTGGAGGTAGGCATTCATGAATTATTATTGTTGACATTGACCTTGAGGTAAGCAGTTGGGAGGCAATACTATAAGCCCCTATCTTTCTCTGTGTTCAGCTGAAACTTTGATCTCATGAGTACCACGTGAGTTGTAGCAATTGTAGAGAACGAAAGAATGATTGAGTATGTGGATTTGCTTTACAAGCTCTTTTTTGACTCTTTCTAATGTTGTGATAAATTGAAATTGCTTCAATGACTAAAGGCTATCGATTGTTACTTATCGGTAAGGTTCTTGATCCATGCTTTACTTTGTGACGGAATTATCACTTTAGCATGAGAGATTATATGTTGGTATTGTTGTTCTGATCTTGATCATGATGCATGCATGTTCGTATCTTGTTTTGTCGACACCTCTCTCCCTAAACATGTGGACATATTTATTGAGCTCGGCTTTCGCTTGAGGACAAGCAAGGTCTAAGCTTGGGGGAGTTGATACGTCCATTTTGCATCATATTTTCATGTTGATATTTATCGCTTCTTTGGCTGTTATTTCACTTCACGGTACTATTCTTATGCCTTTTCTCTCTTATTTTGCAAGGTTTACATGAAGAGGGATAATACCTGCAACTCGAATTCTGGCCTGAAAGTGGAGCAAAGTTGAGATACCTATTCTCCACAACTCCAAACGCCGTGAAAATTAACGGGGATTTTTTCCCAATTTATCAAAAATACTGGGCCGAAGAAGTGCCAGAGGGGCACCAGGGGGTGCCCACAAGCATGCACGGCGCGGCCACCCTCCCAGGCCGCGCCATGGGGGCTTGTGGGCAGCCCACTGGCCCACTTGCTCCCGTCTTTTGCTATATGGAGGGTTTCGTCCAGGAAAAAAATCACAGAGGAGCTTTTTCGTGGTTTCGCCGTCGCCACAAGGCGGAACTTGAGCAGAACCAATCTAGAGCTCCGACAGGACGATCGTGCCGGGGAAACTTCCCTCCCGGAGGGGGAAATCGTCGCCATCGTCATCACCAACACTCCTCTCATCGGAGGGGACTCGTCACCATCAACATCTTCATCAACACCATCTCATCTCCAAACCCTAGTTCATCACTTTTAACCAATCTCTGTCTCGCGACTCCGATTGGTACTTGTAAGGTTGCTAGTAGTGTTGATTACTCTTTGTAGTTGATGCTAGTTGGATTATTTGGTGGAAGAGTTTGTGTTCAGATCCTTGATGCTGCTCATTACCTCTCTGATCATGAGTATGATTATGCTTTGTGAGTAGTTACTTTTGTTCCTGAGGACATGGGATAAGTCATGCTAATAATAGTCATGTGAATTTGGTATTCGTTTGGTATTTTGATATGTTGGATGTTGTTTTTCCTCTAGTGGTGTTATGTGAACGTCGACTACATAACACTTCACCATTATTTGGGCCTAGAGGAAGGCATTGGGAAGTAGTAAGTAGATGATGGGTTGCTAGAGTGACAGAAGCTTAAACCCTAGTTTATGCGTTGCTTCGTAAGGGGCTGATTTGGATCCACTAGTTTAATGCTATGGTTAGACTTTGTCTTAATTCTTCTTTCATAGTTGCAGATGCTTGTGCGAGATCATAAGTGGGATGCTTGTCCAAGTAAGGGCAGTACCCAAGCGCTGGTCCACCCACATATCAAACTATCAAAGTAACGAAGGTGAATCATATGAACATGATGAAACTAGCATGACAGAAATTCCCGTGTATCCTCGGTTGCGTTTTTCCTCCTATAAGACTTTGTCCAGGCTTGTCCCTTGCTACAAAAGGGATTGGGCCACTTTGCTGCACCGTTGCTACTTTTGTTACTTGTTGCTTGCTACGAATCATCTCATCGCACAATCACTTGTTACCGACAATTTCAGTGCATGCAGATTTTACCTTGCTGAAAACCACTTGTGAGATCCTTCTGCTCCTCGTTGGGTTCGACACTCTTACTTATCGAAAGGACTACGACTGAACCCCTATACTTGTGGGTCATCAATCATCTCATACATCCAATATATCACATCACGTCATCGGCCATATCATATCACAAGCATACCCTGCAAAAACAAGTTAGACGTCCTGTAATTTGTTGTTGCATGTTTTACGTGGTTGCTATGTGTTGGGGAACGTTGCATAGGAAACAAAAAAATTCCTACGCACACGAAGACCTATCATGGTGATGTCCATCTACGAGAGGAGATTTGCATCTACGTACCCTTGTAGATCGCACAACAGGAAGCGTTAAGAAATGCGGTTGATGTAGTGGAACGTCCTCGCATCCCTCGATCCGCCCCGCGAACCGTCGCACAAACCGTCTCGCGATCCGTCCCACGATCCGTTCCGATCTAGTGCCGAACGGACGACACCTCCACGTTCAGCACACGTACAGCTCGACGATGATCTTAGCCTTCTTGATCCAGCAACCAAGAAGGAGAAGTAGATGAGTTCTCCGGCAGCGTGACAACGCTCCGGTGGTGGTCAGGATCTACTCTTGCAGGGCTCCGCCCGAGCTCCGCAGAATACGATCTAGAGGTAAAACTATGGTGTCTAGATCTGAGTTGCACGTGGCAAAAGTTGTCTCAAATCAGCCCTAAATCACCACTATATATAGGAGGGAGGGGAAGGAGGCTTGCCTTGAGGGCCAAGCCCTCAAGGGTGCGCCGGCCAGTGAGGAGAGGAGGAATCCTACTCCAATTAGGATTGGAAAGTGGAGTCCTTCTCTTTCTGCCCACCTCCCTTTTTTTATTTGGTTTTCTTCTCTTGGCGCCAAGGCCCTCTTGGGCTGTCCCACCAGCCCACCAAGGGCTGGTGCGCCACCCCTAAGGCCATTGGGCTTCCCCCGGGTAGGTTGCCCCCCTCCTAGTGAACTTCCGGAACCCATCGTCACTCCCGTTACAATGTCGGTAATGCCCAAAAACCTTTCGGTAACCAAATGAAACGATCCTATATATCAATCATCGTTTCCGGACCATTCCAGAAACCCTCGTGATGTCCGTGATCTCATCCGGGACTCCAAAAACATACGGTAATTGTCAGGGATATACCCCGCAGTGTAACCCGGCTTGAAGTATGACCCGCCAAGGACTTGGTGACTCATCGACGACTCAGAGTGACCTGGCAGGCGACTCATACTTGACCCCACAGGCGACTCAGACAAATGACGAAGGTCCTAGGCCCGGCGTACACCCTGGCATAAGGCGACTCATAGAGAGGCCAGGAGGGCCGACTCACAAGAGAAGGCCTAAGAAGAGGAAAGACTCCCACAAGAAGGAAAAAAGACCCGGATTAGGATTCAAGAGAGACTAGTCATATTCCTACTCCTAGTAAGACTCTACATGTAAACTTACCCATTCCACCTATATAAGGAGGGGTAAGGCGCCCCAAGAGGGGTTAAGTTAGACAAGATACACAGCTTAGGTCTAGACAAGATAAATCATGAGATGGACAGATTAGACACCCACGAGATTAGAGGTGCCGAGTCTGCACCCTTGTAATCGAGATCATCATCTTCATCAATGAACACACAAGCAAGACGTAGGCTTTTACCTCCATCGGAGGGGCCGAACTTGGGTAAACTCGCGTCTCTAGATTCCGACCAACCCCTCTCAAGCCGCCACATCGTTGCGATGGCCTCACACCTAAGTCCTTGAATAAGGACATATGCCGTGACAAAACCACGACATTTGGCGCCCACCGTGGGGCTAATCGCACGATGGTATTGTGTTCTTGGAGGGATCTCTACTATGGATCGAGAAGTTTGAGATTTGTCAGCTGAAGAAAAGGCCAGTACGAAAGGATCTACATCATAACCCCGACAAGCAGTCGCACGAGAGAATTAGAGTTGTGTTGGTGCACCGCCTACACGGCGCGATCCATCGAAACAGATGCAAGATCGATTTTGCTACTGCTACTAGGCGTCGTCAAATTGGAAAGATCCGTCAAGGTCCGATTGGTACAATGTTTTCCATGAAGTCCCGAGGCAATCCGGACTACCAGATCATCACACATTCACGGCGTACGACCTACTCCCTCCGTTCCTAAATATAAAACATTTTAAAGATTGTATTATAAACTACATACGGATGTACATAGACATATTTTAGAGTATAAATTCACTTATTTTGTTCCGTATGTAGTCTTCTAGTGAAATACCTAAAATGTCTTATATTTTAGAATGAAGGCAGTATATGCTATTTATGGTAACACTCTGACTACAGAGAGCAGCTGATTCATTGAAGCAACATAAAAAAAGTCCAGCGGGGAGAAGGGACCGGTCTCGACCAGACCACGGACTCAGGAATCCGCCATTGCCTCATCGCCTCGCGGGCACGACCCTGTGGTGGCGGTTTCATGTCACCTTGTCGTGCTTGCCTTGGCCATGGAGGCTCGCCTTGCCACCGTGGCCACGCCGTGGCTGGCTCCGTCGTGCCTCATGCGCCCGCGCCACTCAGGTCGCCCCCGCGCGAGCCTTCATCTGCGCTGGTTCCTTCCCGTCGCGCCGGCCTTGCTGCGGGCCGCTGTCACCGAACCGCCTAGGCCACTCTGCCTCGCCTAGCTCACATCATCGCGCACGAGCCGATGTGCCTCGCTTCCACTGCTCTGCAGGCCGCATCCACAGTTTCCGTGTGTTGTGGTCCGTCTCCGCCGATGCGCCATCACCGCCAGCACGCCGGTCTCCTTTGAGCCAACCACGCCTCCTCGCCGCCCCACTGCCTCTGTCCTCACGCTCGCCCCGCCGGCTCCCTCTGCGCCGCGCCCGGGCTTGGCTCCGCCTTGACTCGCCATCATCGCCGCTCCAGCTGAACCCGCACGACCGCTCCCACCAGCTCGCTGCCTCACCTCCGCTTGCCCTGCATGTTGGCTTGCCCTCGCACGCTGCATCACCCACCGCTGCTGGTGTCTGATTCAGAGAAGAAAAGGAACAACTCGAGATAAGGAGCGATTGATAAAAAAAGGGAAAAGGATACAGTGATGACTGCAAAACGCTGCTATCCAGAGGTGATTTGACCGGCTGCTGACACTCTACATCAACGGAGCTATACACTACACAAATACGTTAGATGGTCGTCAGATTTCGTCCAGCACCAGCATCCGTATTCAGGTGATATTTATCCTATTTATTTTTCTCCATACATATTAATTCATTCGAAAACAAGCTGTAATATTCTACTATGCAGGACAATTACTCATTACAAAAACGACGTCATATTGTGAGTACGAAGCTCGTGTTAATCAAATGTCATGGGTGACTCACTATTCGCATCGGCCTACAAACGTCATGGGCGACTCGCCCTCCGCGTCGGTCTACAAAGACACGGGGGACTCACCATCCGCGCGACCAAAACGGCTTACAACGACGCGGCTGGCTCGCCGTCCACGATGACTTACAATGACGCGGCCAACTCTCACGTCCGCGTGATCAAAGATGGATTACAATGACGCAACCGATTCTCGGGTCCATACAACTCTCGCATTCCACATCAACTCGTCGGAGCAGTGCTCGCTTGTACGAGCCGCCGAATAGACGGACGCAAGACGCCTCTCCAATGGTCCGGTTTATATTAACTCACTGGTGCAGTGCTCGCATGTATGAGCCGCCCAACATATGGATGCAAAACACCACCCTCGCGGTCCGACGACATCAACATATCGGTGCAGTGCTTGCTTGGATGAGCCGACCAACAGACGCGCGCAAGCCGCTATCTGTTCTCCGTCAAACATATCGGTGTAGTGCTCGCCTATACGAGCCGCCCAACAGAAGCATGCAAGACGCCTCTGCGGCCAATCTCCCCCCAACAACATTGGACCAAAGCATATCAAGAGTAACAGGAGAGTTTGACACAGAAACATCCCTTGTGAAGCAACAATTTGAGCTGGTCATTATTGAACCGACAATTCAAAGCAAGCAGCAAAAGAAAAGGGAAGTGTCCCTGAAGGAACCGCGAGAGCCGGACTACCTAAGAATTAAGTACGGGTAAAAAGTCCATTGATCACCATCAACCCTATGCCCGGTTTATGTCCCAATCAAGTATGGAGATTCTCAAGCCGCCTCCTTGAGTCGACTTAAGACTCGGGGGCTACACACACATGGCTCGCCAAATCCAACCACGCTGAAAAATTCAAGAACACCGGGTCATTGCAGGCAAGATAACCCGGTCCCGAGGGCTATTGCCTCATTGGCAGGCATTTTAAAGCCGCTCAAGAGGACGAGTCACCACGATGCGCCGTTCAAACATGGGTGCCCTGCTTCATTGGCAGGCATTTTAAAGTCGCTCAAGAGGACGAGTTGCCACGATGCGCCGTTCAAACATGGGTGCCTTGCTTCATTGGCAGGTATTTTAAAGTCGCCCAAGAGGACGAGTCGCCATGATGCGGAGTTCAAACATGGGTGCCCGGCTTAATGACAAGAATTCATGGTTAAACCTGTCTCTGTGCGTGATGCTACTCCGAGCCCCGTGTACTCCGTTTCATGATAAGTCAATCCAGTTGGACCCTGAACTTATCCGGGTTAAAACATCGATTGGTCGTGAGTGCCGGCTTACAAAAAGCGAGGATACTCCATGTGCCATTAAGCCGCCTTCTTGGTCAGACCTGCCTGTCTGCACAATGCTACTCCGAACCCCGTATACTCTCGATATGTCAATCCAGTTGGACCCTGAACTATCCAGGTTAAAACATCGATTGGTCGTGAGTGCCGGCTTACAGAAAGCGAGGATATTCCATGGGCTATTAAGCCGCCTTCTTTGAAACTTGGTTAAACCTGCTTGTATGCATGATGCTACTCCGAACCCCGTGTACTCTCAATAAGTCATCCATTTGGCCCGGACTTCCAGGTTAAAACATTGATTGGGTAATGAGGGCCGGCTTACACAGAGCGAGGATAAACCAGTGGCTATCAAGCTAGTTTCATTGACGTAAGATTTAAGTCTCATATACCAGCACTATTCTGTCATATACATGCGTCATCTTGCATTGCATCATGCATCATCTTGCATTGCATCATGCATCATACATACATATCAATGACGGTCTTCAAACCGGGTCAAAGCATAAATTCTCGCAGGTGCAAATAAATCTTTGAATAGCCAATTTGGCTGGATTTTCATCATGGTTTATCATAACCAATGTTAAATGATTGGGGTTTTAAGCCAGCTCGGAAGAATTGACTATTGTCGAAGAGCCGCCCTATCACATATAATGTCGAGTCATCTAATTGACCGGCCCTTGGTTTCTTCAAATTGTGATCTGTAGTAAACTACAACACTTATGGATTTCTCAAACATATGGATTTCTCAAGGATATACTTGTCGGGTTACATTGCAAACCACGGTCAAGGATTTATTTTATCACAAAGGCATCATTAGTTCACAGAGTGGATATGATTTTATTCTACAATGGAAGGAATAGTCCCAAGTCGCTGCAGGCACATAACCCGGCACTTGGGGGATACATTATTCAAATCAAGATTACATCAAAGTATGAAAGTCTCATGTCGCTGCAAGCATGCACCATGACACTTGGGGGCTAATGCAAACTGCTCATTCAGATCATCACATCATCAATGGACCCGGCAATTTCCAGTAGATAAGCCAGCCCTGGGGGGCTAGAGGTCGCTCTTTATTCAAGTATGGATTCAAGGATGAACTGGTTCATCATTTTTATAATGACCCGGCCCTTGGGGGCTACACATTACCGCTCAAGTTTACATAGTTAGATCTACAAAGTCCCTGCTCAATATTGCATAATGACCCGACCCTTGGGGGCTACATCATATGATGTTTTATTTTCAAAGGGGAAGAAAATGGAAGTCCCGAGTCGCCGCAAGCAATCGACCTATCACTTGGGGGCTACACTATTCAAATCATAATTTCTAAAGTCCCAGGTTGCTCAGGCAAGACAACCCGGCACTTGGGGGCTACAACACTCAGTTGTTTCACATATCATGAGGTCCAAATTTAAGACCCGACCCATCACACACTGATGAGCTGGCCCTTGGAGGCTACACCAGCTGAAGCTTTATCAGTATAAGATGATTACAAGTCCCGGGCTGCTTCAGGCAAGACAACCCATCACTTCTGGGCTACATGGTCAAAGATATTATTGCAAATCTCCAAGTCATCATGAGCTGCTAAACTTGGAGCTTGGAGGCTACAGGTAATATGGATATATCGAAAAATTGAAGAGCACTTTCAAGATGTCAATTATGAGCAAGACCGACTCAACATATTTTTATCTAGTTGAAGCACTGAAAGACCGGTTCAGCATTACATGGATTTCTTTATCCCCAATAGTTTGATCAAGTCAATTGGAGTTCAGTTGTTTGACTGGGCGTTACAAACAATTATGACTCGCCATTATCAATTATAACCCGCCAAAGCAAGAGAAGACGGTTCAACATTATGTGGATTTCTTATTTCCCAAATTTACATCAATACAAAGCATTGGAGGCCGACTCAAAGGCATATATATTTTATTGCAAAGGACACGTACCTACGAAATGATTGTGAAGATGGCTCATTAATATGCAGAAGAAGCCTGGATTTTTCAAGGAGCCACTTCAGTAAATCAAGCCGGCCACAGGAGCAAGCCGGTCCCTTAACATATTTATTATTCTTATTTCAGGAGCTTACCATGAATAAATTCAAGCTAACCTGGGGGCTAATGTCAGAGATATACCCCGCAGGGTAACCCGGCTTGAAGTATGACCCACCAAGGACTTGGCGACTCACGGACGACTCAGCAGTGACCTGGCAGACGACTCATACTTGACCCCACAGGCGACTCAGGCAAATGACGAAGGCCCAAGGCCCGGCATACACCCTGGCATAAGGCGACTCATAGAGAGGCCAGGAGGGCCGACACACAAGAGAAGGCCCAAGAAGAGGAAAGACTCCCACAAGAAGGAAACAAGACCCGGATTAGGATTCAAGAGAGACTAGTCCTATTCCTACTCCTAGTTGGACTCTACATGTAAACTTACACCTTCCACCTATATAAGGAGGGGTAAGGCGCCCCAAGAGGGGTTAAGTTAGACAAGATACACAACTTAGGTCTAGACAAGACAAATCATGAGATAGACAGATCAGACACCCACGAGATTAGAGGTGCCGAGTTTGCAACCTTGTAATCGAGATCATCATCTTCATCAATGAAACACAAACAAGACGTAGGCTTTTACCTCCATCGGAGGGGCCGAACTTGGGTAAACTCGCGTCTCTCGATTCCAACCAACCTCTCTCAAGCCGCCACATGGTTGCGATGGCCTCACACCTAAGTCCTTGCACGAGGACATATGCCGTGACAAAACCACGACAACAACCACACACATAACTCAACTATACTAAAACATCATCAAACCTTAAGTGTGCAGACCCTGCGGGTTTGAGAACTATGTAAAGATGCCCCGAGGCACTCCTCGGTCAATATCCAATAGCGGGACCTGGATGCCCATATTGGATCCTACATATTCTCCGAAGATCTTATCGGTTGAACCTCAGTGTCAAGGATACATATAATCCCGTATGTCATTCCCTTTGTCCTTTGGCATATTTCCAACACCAATCGTTGTTCAAGGAGGTGTGTATGTGGTTGAAGTAGGTGGCTACAGAGGTTTTTACCCAACATGTGTGGCAGCATAATCTCCGGGTCAGTCCACCACCCCCTTTGACATAGGCATAGTGTCGGTTTGTAGGACTTTACTATTGCCGATTTGTCGTTTTTTCTTTCTTATTATTATCAAACCTTTGGAGTTTGGCTATGTGTATCCTAGTTATGCAAAGGTCGAATGTTAATCATAATACTATGTATGCAGTTGATGCTACATTTTAAAATAATAGATACGCCCTTTATCAAAAAATTCCTGTGGCCTATTGACGTTTTTTGCCGCTTTGTTTAAGAAATGAAGGAGAGGAAAAGCACTGTGTCTACTCATGGCTATGCGCTTTTTATTTTTTTTCACTTCCTTGACAACCTCTTCAAATCATCATTGTTGCTATTGGTTTCATTGTCGATTGTGTCGACCAGCTGCTTGCCTGCACCAATTGCCAACAAACATATTTATTCGCGGGACAAAAGTAGTAGTGTTATACTAGTACGCTAAGAGCAAATACAATAATATAGCCAGCTGCTGGCTATAAGTCATTGTCATGTCAACTATAGCCCATCTTATAGCCAACATGTACAATAATTCATTAAAAAATTGTACTACTTTATTATATGGTCCATCTTTCATACTCACAAAATGCCTAGGAGCTAAGAGTCAGCTTACCTTCTCTCTCTTCTTCTCTTTCCTCTAACTAAACAAAAATATATTAGTTTATTCCTTATAGCCAGCTGACTCAGCTCTATTGTACTTGCTCTAATAAGAGTACAAACTTAGACACCGTTTGAAACGGGTGCAACCAACTAGCTGTGCCACCTAGTAATCAATATTAGCTAGATCATGAGCAACTTTATTGTTCTTACGCTCAATTTGCAATGAAACAAGCCCATGCAGATCGAGGAGCTTCTTCATCTTCACAATAAGATGTCCACAACGGAGCAAACATGTGCTGCCTCACTGATCGTGCTTTTGCTTGTGAGCTTTGGGAGGCTCCCTACCGTATGGATGTAGATGATCTAAAAGAGTTCAGAAAAGCCATCTTAGTTTTTTTCCCAGAAAATTGAAAGTACTTCTTGTCACTTGAATATATACACAATTTAGTTGCTAGGGGTGTATAATTGCACATGCTAATTTGCTCAGGATTTTAAATGCTCTTGCCTTGGAGCCTGCCTTAGAGTGACATTTTTAACCTTTTCATTTGTTGGTCATTAGCTATTACTAATATCCATGTATGATAACCGATTCCACATCAGTTTGTTAATGCTAGCCTACATAGATAGTGTGTTATGTATTGGATCAACGCATCATCTTGGGACCGATCGTATTTTGGATGCATTATGATCGCGTAGGCATCACAACTATCGTGGACAAGGGCTGAAAGAGGATAAGCTGTGAAACGGCAAGCGAGCGTGATATTGATTTTCACCTGTTGCAACTCACGGGCCTTTTTCTAGTTACGATTAAGGAAAAAACAGATCATTGGGGGATTTGTTCCTATGTAGACTCTCCTAGTATTTGAGCAAGATTATATCTCACGGAGATTTCCTTCGTATGCGTCTCTCTACTTTCTACTCTTCTTTTTCTTTATGAGATTAACATTCTAGTCTGTCCTAGAAGGGGATAATATCAGGTGCTCCAACGCCTTAGACGCTACTGTGCTACAATGCCACAAAATTAAAATTTTGAAGTATGAAACAGAGAAAAATATGAAAGTTCACAAGATAAGTGGCGCAACTCCTAAAAATTTAAACTCCAAACTCAAAAGACACATAGAGATACGAAAAGACAAATTTCGACGTGAGTGGTATCATTTTTTATCTTTTGTCTTCTTGTAACACTATTCCATGCTGCATTTGTCTTTTTTTCATCTCTACGTGTATTTCGAGTTTGGAGCTGAAATTTTTAGGTGTTGCACACACGTATCTTTCGAACATTTTTTTTAGAATTTTTGATACTTCAAAATTTTAGTGTACACGATATTCTCCCACCTGCTGCGCTAGAAGCATCAAAACAGGAAATACACTTTGGTTCCTGATTGTATATGCATTTTATAGGGAATTTTTTAAATAATTAATTTAAAAGTTAAAATAGTTTCGAAGTATTTTCAAATTAAACTTGACTTTTTTTTGCTCTAGTTTATAATTTTTTACAAAAAAACCAACATTGATTTCTTTCAAAAAAGACATAATTTATTTGCCATTATAGATCATATTTACATTAGTTGAACTGAAAATTTGACTTTTTTGAAAAGAAATCGAAGTGCAATTCTCTTTTTATGAGATTTTTCTCACAAGTACAATAAAAGGTCAACTTTATTTTAAAAATATTCTCAATTTTTAACATGTTATTAAATTGTTATTTTTTTATATATAGAGTGTATATACACAGAAATTGCTTTGGCTCCCGAGCTCCATGGAGGCCTTTAAATTCAAACTTCAAATTTTGTGAAAATTCATATTTTAATATTTTAGAAAATTCTGAATAAATACATAGATAGATGAAGGTATAATACACAAGTGTATAAGTTTTCATAACAAAATACATTGAAATGAAGGCTGTGCAAAAAAGACAAATCTGGAACTTTAACCACATTTTACTATTCATCATTTCAGACAATGATTTTGTCTTTTTTGTGCAGGTTACGTTTCAAAGCATTTCGATCTGAAATTTTACACACACACGGATCACATCCTTGTTTAGTTGTATATTGTTTTTCAGTTTTTTTAAAACTAAAAATTTCGAGTTTGAATTTTTCAAAAATTTCGTCGTTCATGACTCCCCGGAACCAAACATCCGTTCTCGTATATACTCCCGAGGGAGTACACAGTTTTCAAAAATTTCGTCCTTCATGACGGAGGGAGTACACAGGTTCCAAAAATTCCGGTCCCATCAAAACCGAAGTACTCTTGCCTGTTCGGACTTGACGCACTGGTCAACGTGGCAGTCAGCCAACTTGCCGTGCGCGGAGGCCCCGCTGTTGCCAGCTGTGAAAAACAGAAGTGAATGGAAGTGAAAAGTAACTTTGTTCGTAGCGACGGGAGGCTGGGAAACGATCCTACGTGCGTGCGCCCGGTGTTGATGCACCACAGAGTAGAAGGCTCTGGTCACGTGCTCTCCTAGGCTCGGTCCACCGTCCACACACACCGGGCCCCTGCCTCCCTCCTCAAAAAGCTGCCACCCTTCCCAGTTCTCACAGAGAGGGAAGGGAAGGGCGCCCGCCGAGCGACGAGAGCCCAAGCAAAAAGGCGCGGAGCCGAAACTTGCATTGCAAGGAGAGAAGGCCCTCGCCGCCCCACTCCCCATGGCGGAGGGGGAAGAGGAGGCGGCGCGGCCGCGGCCGCGGCCGACGCGCGTCGTGGAGGATATGCGCGACAGGATCGTCCAGGCGGTGAAGGAGAACCGCGTCACGATGATCGTCGGGGGCACCGGATGCGGTAACTAGCATCTCCTCCCTCCTCTCTCCTTCGGCAGCTTGCTCGCACTCGCACGCGCTCTGTGCCGTTTGGGAAGAAGGCCGGCTCGCTTCCCTCTGCTGTTCGTTGGGTTTCCTCTGCCTGTTTGTTCGTTGGGGTTTTGGGGGGGGGGGGGGGGGGGTCGCAGTGGGTGGCGTGGCGGAATCCAGGGTTCCGGAGCAGAGTTTCCGAGGGATAGGGAACATTTCCCGAGCGGGGTTGCAACTTCGATCGAGACCTTGTTCTCTTCACAGGTTTTACGGGGGACCCGGATGGTGGAGGATGAACACGGCAGGGGTTTGGGGTCAGGATGGTGGAGGATGCATTCTTCCCGGTCTAGAGCGACCCCTTCTTCTTCTACAAGTTTGTCTCGGGATTCCCCGTTTCTTCGTGTTTTGAATTTTGATTTCCTCTGGCGCTAGTCTCGGCCGGATTGGGGACAACTCCGGATGTTGGAGCAGAGTTTCCTCGGGTCCCTTGTCCCCTTCACAGGTTTTAGGGGAAGTGGATGACGAAGACGGCAGTGATTTTGGGGCGGGATGGTGCTATATTTGTCTCGGATTCCCCCTTCTCTTCGTATTTTGATTTCTCTGGTGCTAGTACGTGTGGGTTTCAGTTCAGATTTGTTCATTGCTTGTTGCCTCCGCTTGTTGGAGATTTCGTGCTACGCTCCGCTACGTGCGTCGCTTCC
The DNA here is from genome assembly GCF_904849725.1 of Hordeum vulgare subsp. vulgare. NCBI lineage: Eukaryota > Viridiplantae > Streptophyta > Magnoliopsida > Poales > Poaceae > Hordeum > Hordeum vulgare. The sequence continues at coordinate 70,158,175 of NC_058518.1, forward strand.
ATTTTTATGGCGCTGATTCCATCCATGTGGCTTCCTTCACTTGATGCCAAGTTTCGGATTGCTCTGTTTTTTTACACCAACGCGTTCAGTCTCAGTTTTGACATACTCTGTCCTGCGCTCAGATGTAAATTTAGGCCTTATTTTGTAATATACTGATAATGTACATGGTCCCTTGTTTATCTCGTTGTAGGAAAGAGCTCCATGATTCCCCAATTCCTCCTAGAAGAAAATCTGGAGCCCATTATGTGCACACTGCCTAGGAGGTTTGCTGTGGTAGCCCTTGCTCAGATGGTGGCTCAATCTCGCAAATCGGAGCTAGGAGAAGAGGTTGGATATCATATAGGCCACTCGAATATGACCAATCTCATCTCGACAAGGTAACTTCCCTCCTTGTTATTTTGTTAATCAGTGCCCCCCCATCATATAGGCCGCTGTAGGTAGTGCATTCATCAGAATGTTCTTTCTACTTCTGTGTTGATCTCGACAGACATTGTTGTGCAGACTACCATAGCTTAGGCAGCCACATCAAGTATACTTGAAGGATCGGAATTACTCCACATGCGACCTTTGGTGCTACGATTTTGTGAAAATGGACATTGAATGCTTAGGAGCCTTAAAGAAATCAGTATGACTATATCTTCCAAACTGAACTGCAGGCATTATAGATTACTCGGGGTAGGTTGACCCATGGCAGCTGAAAATGGAAAATCACCTTGTTTGAAAAATATATATCGAAAATCATGCTATCACCTGTATTCCTTGAATCCTTGTTGTTCATTAATTTTTGTTAACCCACTTATTAAATATTTGACTTGTGGCATGCACTTTTGATACTAGTCATGCAGACATGTTTTACATTCATATCTATATACAGTTATCTACATGCATTAATGATTTTGTTCGATTTTGCGTTTACATTTTATTGGCAATTCAATACTAATTATTTAAAAATTAATAATGCATATGCATATACAAATAAATGTATTGCTTCTTATCTTTTATTTAGGCTTTTAGCACCTGTCAGTTTGGAGTGTCATGCTTGCCTAGCATGAAATATAATGTTAGTTTCATCTTCTTCATTATACTGCTGAGGTAGGAGATGATCTGGATAGTTGGCATGAAGTTCAGTGATGTAGGGAACATCACCATATATAGCCTTCTACGTTATTTCAAGTATCTTATCCATCTGAACCTCATTTTTTTTAGAAAAGGATCCATCTGAACCTCATGACCCACTCTTACGGTCTTACCCACTTGACAATTTTGTTGTAAATTGTTTGGGCTGCACTGCTATGACATTGACTTTCAGGCTTGTTTAATGTATGATTCAGGTCAAAAATTGCCTTCAAAACAGCTGGTGTTGTGTTGGAGCAAATGCGTCATAAGGGCTTTGCTGCATTGCAATATAAGGTTATTATTCTTGATGAAATTCATGAAAGGTCTGTGGAATCTGATCTTGTCCTTGCTTATGTCAAGCAGTTTATGATGATGACGAATGACTCAAGGTATGACTCTGGTAACAAGCATCAGTGTATTCTATTCAGTTTTTCTTTTTTAATATTGATGGTTTCTGTCTACCATAGAAATGATCTCAACTCCTTCCTGCTGATTGCTAATACATGTCATGCCACTCCTCACATAGGCTAGTTTTGATGTCTGCTACCATTAAGAGCACACAATATGTTGAGTACTTTAAAGATATTGGAAAAGTTGAACTGATTACCATCCCGAGCAGTTCCTGCTCTAACTTCCAGAGAAAAGTCCAATATCTTGAGCAGGTATGTATTGATTCGTACTCCAAAATGAAGTTAATTATCCTTTTTCATTGTCTCTAATATATTCCAAGTTGCATGATGTACCAGTTAATTGTAAGAATATCTGATTACCAAACATGCTTTTTTTTTGCGAATAGATTACCAAACATGCTGTAGTTGATTTCGTATTTGCTTGCTCATATACTTTACAATGGATTTAACATTCTGATATATTACTTGGTCATTTTCACATATTGTATTTTTGCAACCATAACACACCAACTTCATTACTGTTATTGTTTCTGTTATAATAATTATTAATGCTGGCAGTAATAGAAAAAGAAAACTAGTAGCAGTGGTGGTAGTAGTACTAAACTACCAATATATACTAACTCCGTCCCAAAATAAGTGTCTCAACTTTAGTACAAAGTTCTACTAAAGTTGAGAACACCTTCTACTTTGCTCCCTTCCTATTGCTTATCACCTGATAACAATGGAATGCTGTTCAGATTGTTGATATTCTGAAGATGGATTCTGAAACTGAATCACTCCGGACGAAGTATTGCCCTGGACTAGATTGCAAGGCAGAAGCTTATCTTAATCCTGGCGTGCATCAACTCATCAACAAGTTATTGTTGCACATACATGAAAGTGAACGAGACACTGAAAAGAGTATTTTGGTTTTTCTTCCTACATACTCTGCATTGGAGCGGCAATGGGATCTGTTGTCTGGTTGTTCAATTTTCAAGGTACATATTCTTCATCGCAGCATTGACACTGATGAAGCTCTTGAAACTATGAAGGCCTCAAAGACTTGCCGAAAGGTACAAGTTGTTATATTCCAATCTAACTTAGTTCAACTGCATGTTTTATACCTGATATACTTGCTCCTACTTTTAAGATATGTGGTGTTAGTAGTGATCGCATCAAGCTAAAATTTGAGTGCTATGCACATGGAGTATTTATGGAACATATGGAGTTGGGTATGTATTCTATGGAGTATTTATGGAACTGAACATGATGATCGAAACCTTGATACTATGTGGAATAGTAACTTGTGTATTCGCATGCTTTCTAGGCCAAGTACATGTATAGGTGGTATACCACAAACATGAATCCTAGTCCCTCTCTAGCATATATCGCTATCATTATATGCTAATTGCCATTGTATTGTTGTAATGGCTAATTGCTGAAACGCCATTCCTCTCCATTTCGGGAATAGATCCAGATTTCCTACCGTCGGCTGTAACAGTGGCGATTCTACGTGTAAGCTGTGGGGTCAGCTGACCCCACAGTGTTTTTGATTGTAAGCCTATTTTTATCCATATTCTTGCAAAAAAAAAGACATTTTAGAGAGATTTGTGCACTTGAACCCACAGGTTTTTGGTGCTGGCACCGCCACTGGGTTGTAACATATAAATTCTGATTTTGTTCATCTTTCCACCATTTTCGTTATCCATGGTAAGGACCTGGGAACATGCCCCTTTTTTTAATGCCATAAAAAACAAGTGAATTCTGATATTGGGAGGTGGTAGAATTGATTATGTGGAGGAGCGGTACGCTGGATGGTACGGCACACACAGGCTGAACGATAGAGGCCAAGCATGTCCCTTTGTCTACATCATTAAGCATGGTAGCATCCAGTCTCTTTCACCCTCTCCTCTCATTTGGAGTTTCTAATCATCATCATCATTTGTTAAGTTTGGAACAAAATTGATCAACATAATTCATTAGTGATCAGTAACTTTTACACCATAGCTAGTTTAAGGATCTGTTGGGACGCAGGAATGGCGCAGAAAATTGTAGAGATTATGCATGGATTAGTAAAATTGATATTCCTATGAGAAACTCTCCACTTCAAGCTGAATTCTTTACTTTGCCGTATGCTCAGATCCGTGCATATATTCCATTAGAGAACTAACCACATGTAGCATATCTTCACATGGGGTAAACTGTATAGGATATATCCATTCGTAGGATCTAAGCAAAGCTTGCATCCATTATCAAGATCCAATGTAACAAAACAAGGAAAGGTGAGATGCCATCTCATGATAAGTTTTATATTTGACACCTAAAGTTTGCATTGTAGCACTTGTCACCCTCTCACTTCACATTTTCTTGAAGTTGATTCTGTACTGGAACTGTACTAGTAGGTTTACATTGTATTGTATGAAGTACAGTCAACAGATCCGTGTTTTGATCCTTGGCCACTGAGAACAACACACTAAACCCTAAAACGCTCCCGTACCCCCTCGCGTCGCCTCCCCTCGGGCGACGCTAGGGGCCCCCGAAGCCCTAGCCGCCAGAGCGGTTCCCTCCTTCCTCGGCCGCCGCTGCCGCCGGCAAGGGCCGCGGTGGCGGCGGGCCCTGCGCCTTAGAGCCAGGGCGGGTGGTGCCGCGGAGCCCCAGCAAGGCGGAGGGGCCGTCGCGCGCGGGGAAGACGGGGGCGGCGGTCAGGGCGGCGGACCTGATGTGCGGCGGCGTTCGTGGCCCCATGGCCGGCCGTGGTCAGGTTGGAGGGCGGCGGAGGCGCTCCATCCGGCGAGGGCAGCGGCTGCGCGCAAGGGCGGTCATCGAGGGTTGTGGATCTGGCGTTTCCTGCCCAGATCCGTCACGGCTTGGACTTCTTCGGCCGGTGGCGCGAGGAGGATCGGTGTGGGGCGGCGAGGCCCCTGTCGGCATGCCGACGGCGGTCTTCGTCTACATGACGTGCCTCCCTCGGTTCCATCCAGCCACGAGATCGGGGGGTCGCGACTTCCGGTAAAAACCGCGCCGACCTCGGTCATGGCGGACGATGGCGGCGTCTAGGACGTCGTTACCAGCCCATGGCATCGTTGTTGCAGGTCGTGGCACCACACTCGTGATGCTCCGAGGGAAACCTTAGATCTGGATCTACCGGTCGGACGATGATGGCATCTTCGATGTCATTTCCCTCGTGAGGGCATCGTTTTGGAGTACGTGCTGGGTGGACAGGACAAGAGGAGGAGCGGTGTTTGGTCTACCGTGAGCCATACGGTGTAGCCCGGCGGCATGGCGCTGCGGTGGTGCGTCGACAGGCACGTGTAGGCGGACACGTGCAGGATGGTGGCGCTGTCTGGCACCGTGGTGGCGTCGACGGCAGACCTCGCAAGGATGATGCGTTTGTTCTAGCTCTGGAGAGGGTACGGTGGTAGATGGTGGAGGCGGCCTCTGCGCCGGACTAGTTTGGGATCCAGTCTCAGTGGTGGCTGGGCTGGAGCATCAGACTATAGATGTTAGGATTTGGTGCGATATCTGTTTGGTATTTGGCCCGGATATTCAGCACACCTTCATCAAGGAATAGGAGTAGCAACATGTGTTGTCTAGATGGTGGCTTCAGGCTGACTGATGTATTACTTTGTATGGTCTCTGTGAATAATTAATAAAATGGCTGTATGCATCGTCTAGATGCAGAGGCCGGGGGTATATCCTCCTTTTCTAAAAAAAAAAAAAAACAAGGGCACCGTTGCGGCTGCCCCCTACTAGTATTAGTCTATAAATCGTCTATGGTAACCCCAGAAAATTTCTGAGGGAAGGTAACCACAATAATTGCAATTATATGAATATAACGGGATGCATGAGAGGTGAAATTTAGCATGGATGCATAAAATGTTTACGTAATTGGAGCAATGTCCTCCTATCTTGTAATGAATTATCCTTTCACTGAGTCAGTCGAATCTTTTAATTGCAGGTCATACTGGCGACAAACATGGCTGAATCGTCTGTCACTATTCCAGGAGTTGCTTATGTTGTTGATTCCTGTAGATCATTGGAAGTCTACTGGGATCCAGTCAGGGGAATTGACTTATCTAAGCTTGTATGGATTTCCAAGTCCCAGGTTAATATCACAAAAATATGAATGCTATTTATTTTAAACTTATTTATTTTCACCCTCAAGTTTGAAACTAGTTATAACTTTTCTAGGCTGAGCAGCGGAAAGGCAGGACAGGCCGGACCTGTGATGGTCAAATTTTTCGCTTGGTAACAGAGCCATTTTATAACACTTTTCCTGATCATGAAAGCCCTGCCATTTTAAGATTATCCATAAGAAAGCAAGCACTCATGATATGTTGTGCAGAGTCCATAGCTATGAATGACCCCACCGGTAATTCTTCCTCTGCAATTCAACTAATCTTGATTGATGTTTCTGTGCTGGGATTATGACGTAAAATGTAGCGCTAAAACAAGAACAGTGAACTAAAGGAGCAATTCTAGAATTCTGTGACCTTGATGCACCCTCCTCACTTGTACTTATGGACTTTGTGCAACTTACTCTTAACTACGATTTTTCTTTCAATGAGAATGATCTGCATCTTCTGTACTATTCTTAATGCGTTCACATCTTTCTGCTGCACTGTAGAGTGTGAAATAGAATTAGTCAAATATCTACACAGAAGATTCCAGGAATCTTTGGTTAGCTAGGTTCGTGGTGCATTGCTTTCATCTTCTCTTTTAAGATAATAGGCTTCTTCTTTGCGTCTATCCGGTAACCATATTATATCAGCTAGGGAATGCAGGTGACAGCAAGAGATATAGACGAGGATCAGAGCAAATTCTACTTGTAGTTAACTAAGATCAATTTCTGAACTACCAATTCTTGATTGGATTTGGGAATTCCTGTAACTGCCAGTTTCTGCTGCACTGGAACTGGTTCCCTGCTGGAATGTGTTTAGTTTATAGTTCAGCAATTGAATACTTAGGTTTCATGCGGTCCTCTTGTCTTCCTCCAGTTTTCCACGGGATGTTCCTGTCCTCCTAGAGAAAATCATGCACCATTCTGCATGCAGTCAGCCACCGTGCTTCCATGAGCAAAAAATCATTTGCAGGTGCAGCAAGAGATGAACTAATGTAGAAATCAGTGATAGAACTTACATAGGGAGCCAAGATGACCTAAGAGGTTAAGACCTGGTTGATTTGTATTAGTATTTTCGAAAGGACATGGATAAGTACAAATCTACGATCTGAGTAGGACAAAGATAATCAAGCCCGTTGCGGTCAATACAGATTTCCTTTGCCATCATTAGCCACTTTTGCTTTATGGTTTGTGATAATTGTTATAGCGCTGCACTGAGGCAAAAACCCTTTACAGAATTATCACTGTACCCATCTTAAGGCTTCAGAATCGTTCGTATTTAAATATTTTATACAGTGTCCTCAAGTGTGTATTTTTTAGCAACACCATTTTTAACACTTTATACAGCCATTGATACATAGATGTGACTACTAAATTCTATAATAATTTGTTACGTATTTTTTTGACAAAACTCAAAGCTTGCGCCTTGATGAATTGGATACATAGTAGTACTGTTTACAAGCCCAAGTGGGCTAAGGTTACAATTGCACGCAAAGAAAAATAATGGAAATACCAAGAACATGAAAGGGACACCTTTTAAGACCTAGTGCTCCCGTGCGCGCCCAGTTCACCTCCTCCTCCTTGATTTGATAGGCTAAGCATAGATGGCAAGGCTGATTGCAGTTGAATGCGCAGCCGTTCCTGTGCTTCCAGATCATCCCAATAGCTGAGTACATGGAAGCTATGTCATTTCCTTAGCGGCTCTGGAGTGGCGCTGTGTGCTGTGAACCAACATTCAATGATTCAAAGGGGTCCTTGCCGGATCTTGGCGCGCATGAGGTTGATCGCATCCAAGAGAGGAATTCGTTCCCGATCCACAGCATGAAGTGGTGGTCGACTAGCAGGTGCCTTATTGTCTTCAGTGTTTGGTCGCAGAATAAATAGGCCAGCATATGTTGCAGTCCATGACCCACCTGCTGCTCCACCATGCAGCATCAGTTGAGGCTCGCGAGCTAGATGAAGAACTTGACCTTATAATAATTTGTTATTGAAGTTAGAAAAAACACCAAATACTTCTGTGCATATTAGTCAGCAAGATCTTAAAAAACAGAGTACATGCATTTGAACACAAAACATATTTGGGTATGTGGGATCATTACACACTGTGTAACTCTCCGTATACATTTCTATTAAGATAATATTCTCACTAACAGTCACTTTTTTGTCGCCAGTCCTGCTGCAGAAAATTCTCAATCCACCGGAGTCTGCTGTTATTAAAAATGCACTAGAGACTCTTGTTCAAATTGATGCGGTTCAGCCAGCTTTCGGTGGAGGGTATCGGCCCAGTTTTTATGGCTATTTGCTCAACAGTTTGCCATTATCATTACATGCTTCTATTATTACCGTGAAATTTGGTGAGATGGGGTATCTCCATGAAGGAATCCTGATAGGCATTATGTTGGACATCCAACCACTTCCTATACTGCAACCTTTTGGTGATCAAGCATTGGTATGTTCTAGTTACATCAAGTGAATTAGTAACAACAGAACATGCTTATATCCTAATTTATGTTTTACAGCGCAAGAAGATTAGAGACGATTACTTTGATGAGGTTAGCTCTCAACAAATTGGCAAGAAGGAAGCTACACTCATCGGAAATCTTCGGGCATTTCAATTTTGGCAGTGTATGTTTAAGGTACATCCTATGTTATCTGTAACAAAATACCCTGTACATTTGTTGAGGGCCTTTTCGTTAGTTGGTTATTTTCAAATTTGTAATATTAACTTTCAAGTCCTTTTTAGTAACAATTACAAATATAAATGCTCATTATCTTTTTGTATAATGCAGATGATATATCATGGGCCTTAAGTGAAAAAATATTACTGATTAACCAAACTGTACCTTTTTTTAATCTGTTAGCACTTTTTGTTTTCACTAAAGTTACATGTTCTATTTTTTTTCAGGATAAGTTTCGTCTGGAGTACCTGATAAATATGGCCAAGAACGAAGAGTCAAATACATATGAGCCCTTGATCTTGAAAAATGAACAAGACTGGTGTAGAGTTCACAATCTCGTGCCGAAAGCGCTTAACAACATCTCTGAAATCTGTATGTCCTTTAACTTGTGATAAAAAGTTTGTGAAGTGGATTTTGTACTAGGTGTAGGTACTCCCACTAGTATGTGTATTTTGATTGCACAGTTTGCATCTATTGATGTGCGCCAGATACTCTTGCATTATCATAGTTTTTCCACTAAAAGTTCGAAAATGTACATAAGATGGTAGAAAGGGTTGCCTGCTGTAGCCTACTGTGTTATACATCAGTGTTTTCTGTTCCTTCAAAATATACATAGTTCGTGCGAGGACATACTCCTAGAAGTGCAAGTATCTAAATGCTTTCCAAAAATACAATACATGGACATTTCTTGTTCTTAACTCTTTCTTTTGAACAGATGATGATATTATGAGCACACTGCACGGCTTTAGGCCTCTTTTTCTTAAGAAAACCAGTCCTCCAAAGTACCTTCAGACCTCTGAATTCCACCATGCATGTGGTGACCCTGAATTACCGGAGCCAGAGCATATGACTTCATTCTCATCGGAAGCTGATAATTCTCATTTAGATTCACAGCGGAGGTGTGCTTCACACCCTTATATTTCTGCAACTGATTTTGGAGCCACTGACACTGTTAATGACCTGAAGAAGGTTATAAAAAAGGTGAGTTGTATACTTGTATTATATAAGTTTTGTGCATTGTCAAGTTACCCGCATATAAGACATAATGTAGAATAAATATATTCTCTATGCAAACATAATGCTTCTTGATTGGTTCACAGATGAAGATACAACTTGCAGACGAACAAGTTAGCTTTGAAGGTGAGAAGTGGGTGGAGTATGTTGACAACACTTTTGAGGAATACAAAGGCCCTCTTAACAATTCGGCTGGTGCCCACAAACCAGCATGCATGTTCTACCTCACATTAAAGGTAGACTGTTGCACTCTTTCATGCTATTTTCACCTGTCCTTTCTTGCCCGACGTCATTTGCAGGGAATGTTATTTGGCTATTTTTCTATGTGTGTTGAGTAAGATCTTTTTATTGAAGGATTGCCCTATTTTCATATCTGAAATTGTAGTAGCCACAATCCCTGCAACATAGTACATCATGTTATAACCAGCCGTGGGCAGACCAACCGAACTCCAAACCTACACCCTCAAATTCTACTGCAACTACCTGATACACTTTTCCCTGCCTCAGCGAAGGACTTGACATATTCTTGTATTGTAATATTACTCTATGAATTAATAAAATATAACACATTAATGAAACTATGAATAAAGTAGCGGTGACAGGTCAAATGACATTGACAACAGTGATACTATGCCATAATGCATTTGGTTAAAATTGTATCTACCTAACTGCATGTATATGTTAAAAAAAACTGCAGGTATAAATATTAATTCGGTATTTTGACAACTCGATGGGTATGCATACTTCTTTCTTCTGATATGTTGTTCCTTTGACCAGGGTTGTATAAATGGCAGCTATTGTTCATATGCACATGATTGTGACTCTTTGATTTCTTCATCAGTTACATCTAAAATAAGTCAAGAAGATATACCCTGGCGTACTGAAAAAGGTTGGGAAGAGTTGCTGACTGGAGGTGAAAATGGTCACATTCTTGTTGTGAATGACAAAAATCTGAAGTTTTCTCGTGAACTTTGTAAGATAGTTGCCAGTATACCTCGTCTGCGTTTGGCTGAGCATAATTCAGTTGCAAACAACCTCAGATTAGTCCAGAATGTTGCTGATCCTTCTCATCTAACTATTGGAGGTGAACATGAACTACCAGTTCCTTGGACGAAATTACAGCGAATTATTCTGTTAGATGATTATGGTTCTGGTGAAGCAATCAATCACCAAATATTCCAGAAGTTCTTTGAGTATATTGCCATCAAGATCTTGTCGGAAACATTATCCGGTTTGCAGGTCATCGTGATCATGAATAACACAAAATTTGTTAAGATACAGGTACTCCATTTGTTAAGTTGTATCACAAATCTGAAGTTCGATTAACACACATTACAGTAAAATAATCTTGGTGTGCATGACTCATGGTAGTTTATTATTTATTTGCTATTTGCCTGTTTAACATCTGAGAATGAGAATTACCTTCTGAATCTCAGCTTAGTCGACAGGCAACATTATTTATCAGTCCACTGCTAAAAATTGACAGACATTGGTTGCTGTTTTTACAGGTGGAAAAATTGGCAAGAGAGTGTTTCTTCTTTCTGGGTGAATCATTCCTATTAAATGGAGTGCCTCTTGGATGGTTTCCGTGCATCCGTCAACAAGATTGGCGAGTAGCAGGACCAGTTGCTTACGTTTTCAACATGCATCCTCCATCCCCACAGCGATTTTGCAGCACAACAGAACTGGGCGCCAAGTCCTCTGCAGAGACTAGTTAGGTCATACACATGCTAATAGCTACTCCTAGGTCAAATCGTTTTGCCAGCTGGAAATACTTAGTTCTTTGGTCAGGTCAGCTTGTACAGAAATATTATGGCACAGTAGCTACGATGGATACGGTAGGCACTGTTGCGCTGCGACTGCAAACTTGGGTTTTAATGTCGTCGCTGCTCTAATTTTTGTTAGACGTCCAATTGTCATGGAAGTGCCTTGAAAGTTGTTATATTTTCATTTGGAAGTGCCCCCAAAGGCATGGAATCTCACTCTATGTGATAACCTTAATTGCGTACGTTATATGTGAATTGTTAACTCTGGACCTTATATACCTTTGCCGGTTTGTTGAAGATACTCAACTCCTGAAAATAGTTCCTCCTTCCCAAACTTGAGGGAAGGATGTGATACACTTTGCACGTCATGATACACAGCAAGGCTAGTTTCAACAGTGTGTGGAGGGAGTCGACGGAGGATGGCAGGAGGCCAGGTGTCTTAACTCGTAAGAAATAAACTTTGTGTTTATGATGACTACTAGCTAATTGTTTGTGTGTTGCAACATGGCCAAACATATTTCAATGATTCAATACTAATTACTAGTGCCTGAATAGAGATGTCGTGAGTGTTTTTTCCCCTTGAGCCAACCCATATCGACGTTGTCGAGTAGGATTGTGTGGCAGAATGGATGTTGTTTTTGTTTTAAGAGAACGAGTAGGACAAATAATGGAAAGTATTAACATGTTCAGATTATCTCATGTTACTGTATATACGTTAGTTTTTGTTTTGTGCGTTGTCGGTGAAGATTTGTTTTTACAGGAACCAAGCGGGGATGAAAGCATTGGGTGGAAAGAAATGAGAATGAGCTGAGGCAAACCTACCGACCCCCTTTTGATAGTAGACATAGGTAAAAGTAGCCGGGCAGCTTCTAGCCTGACTTTATAAATAAAGCCAACACCCGCAAAGTAAGAAAATTTATGTAGCGATAGTGTTCCAATCAATATCTCTAAATATTCAATTCAGGCGAGCATTGATGGGAGAAAGATGGAATGACTGGATACATTTGGTCAGATGTTTGATGGAGGTTGAACTGTCGAACCAGGAAGACTCCATTCAATGAAAATTAACCACTTCTGGCAGATTTATGGTAAAATCAATCATCGACGTAATAAATTCTGGACCACTGTCGAGATCTTTACATTTGTGGAAGATCAAGGTACCACTCAGAATCAAGATTTTCATGTGGTTTATACACAAGGAAGTTGTGTTAACCAAAGATAATTTAATAAGACGAAGATGGATAGGCTTCTTTGATCAAGATGAAACGGTCAAACACCTCTTTCTTGATTGTCCACTAGCCAAATTATTATGACACTGTTCATATAGTTTTCAACATTTCTCAACCAACTAGCATTAACCCGCTATTTGGGACGTGGCTCAAAGGAGTAGAAGGAACTATAGCGAATCACATAAAGATTGGAATAAGTGTGTTGTATTGGGTTGTTTGGAATACGCGAAATGATCATATTTTTAATGGTAAGGTTATCTTAAAAAAATTGTAGGTTATATACAGAGCTACAGCTTGGATCCGTATGTGGTCATTACTCAGCCATGTGGACTTCCGGAAGCTTATGGCTATTGGGTGCAACCGGTGGGAGACGGTCGCACGGGCTATCTTCAGTCAATTTGGATGGCGAGCTACTAATAGACTAGGTGTATAGGCATTGTAGTCTGTTTGTTTCAATTTGCCAGGTGTGGCAGTTTTACCCCGCTCGTGAGCGGTTTCTATTTTGCGTTGTATTGGAGAATTGAAGACCTTTGTTACTTTCTTAGTTAATAAAATAGCTGCATGCATCGATTGATGCAGAGGCTGGAAGATGATCCTCCTTTTCCAAAAAAAATACAGAATAACAATGTAGTTACAAAAAATGGATGCCACCGGAAAACCAATTGAGACAGCGAAACAAGTCCTCTAAAGAGGCTCCGATGGAGGGCGCTGGTCTCCGCGTGCTCTCTCACAATGCAGGGGTGGCCCCATAAATTGAACGTTGTGTATTCAAATTTTAACAACTATTTTTTGGAAGCCTACAACCTTCCTTTTGGCGCTTATAACCAATTATAGCAGCATATTATACTAATTCTGTACCATATATAAGGTATCATAGAATATATTATATTCACAAAAATTGATAATAATTTGGTATTGTTCAACATATAGAACTAAAAATTGTTCAACATATCGTGGCAAATCTATGATATATAAAGGATAAAAAATAGCAAATGATAAGAAACCTTACAAAGTAGAGGATAACTTTGCGATCCTTGATGCTTTGAAAATAAGCGATGATGCCTTCGTCTTTAACTTGCAAGAAAAAAAAATCCCTTTCAATGAATGTGACCAAGTAATCATTCAAGTATTTTTGCCCCATCTTGCTTCTTAGTTTGTTTATTTCATAAAATTCATTGATGAGAAGACCCTCTCAACACCAGCAGTTGAACAGGAAGAACTAGCATCAATTTGAGAAGTTTGTAAACAGTCTCGTACCGAAGAAACCTCCCTGTTACAATTTATAAGCATTCTCACATCACGGATTCAAATGGAAAATTGAGATTGTCATGTCTAACTAATTCATAATTGAGTCCAAACAAGTTTGTAGTTTCACTGTAATTAAGTAGAAAGATAACCGGTCAGTGGTCAAAATAACTTACTTAGTCTTGTACTTCTATAAAGCAGCCTGCTGAGCAGTATGAGAACAAAATCGAGCCCTTGCTGCCTGAATTCAGTTTGACACTGATAGATAAATTCAGTTAGAACACTTTGTATAGTGCTGACCGAATTCAGTTCGACGGTGATGCATAAATTCAGTTAGAACACTTTGTATAGTTGAATTCGGGGTCAAAGGATTAGTACATGTAATAGCTATTATACCTTCAATAGTTGAAAACGTGTTGTGGCTTTGAACTGGTTTAATTACTGCCTCGGATTTCTGTAGTCATGCTAACCCCACACCTATAGAGTGTGCAGCGATCAGAAACTTCAGAACAAAAAGGGGCAAGGGGTCAGGGATGGATTCGTGGCGCGCGTCCGCGCCGCAGCCACGGTCACGCGTACCTGCGATCAATCGCCGATCAGGCGGCGACAACTCTGGTCCGTGGCCGTCGTGCGGTGCCAATCTGGCGGTTGGTGGCTCGGCTTGCTGCAGCAATTTGGGCCATATGGGTCATGTCTTGGTGGTGAGGTGGAAATAAATACGATGGGCTGACTCGTTTTGGGGCTGGAATGCTTAATTAGCACGTTATAGAGTATCAGTTTTGTTTTCCTTTATTACAACACAGTATAACCATTTATACCTATTTTTTTAACAAAAATAATGGGTATTCAAGTGAATACCCTTGAATTGAGGTGGCCCCGCCCCTGACAGTGCGGTAATGACACGCTCCTGCGGACCAACACACCGATGCTCTTGCCGCCTCCACCGCATCCGTCTCATGCCTCTTCTTCAACACCGACAGTGGACCGCCGTGGGGTGGAAGGCACCCACGCGGATACCTCCAAGGTCAAGGCACTGCGCGATTACAGACGCGCCCATGGGTTGTGCTTCAAGTACGGCGAGCGTTGGAGCCATGATCATGTATGCCCCATGTCGGTGCAGCTTCACATCGTGGAAGAACTCCTCGACTTGTTTTGTCTCGACGAAGGCACGAACTCCGTACATATGGATTCAGCTCCTCTACCATAGCAAGCAGATGACACAATCATGGCCATCTCTCGCTCAGGGGGCGTTTCAGCCAAAGCCTTCCAGTTACAATCTTGGATATCGGGCAAGGAAGTTTTGATGCTCATGGATTCCGGAAGTTCAACTTCATTCGTCAACAGTTCCCTTACAACATTCCTTGAGGGCGTGGAGCCGCTTCTTAATATTTACAAGGTGTGTGTCGCTGAAGGAGGGGAACTCAATTGCTCTTCAATGATTCCCTGATGCTCCTGGTGCTTGCAAGGGCATGAATTCGCAACAAATATGAAAGTGCTCACGCTAGGGTCTACGACGCAATATTGGCCATGTATTGGCTGTTGGAATTATGCCCTAGAGGCAATAATAAATGTATAGTTATTATTATAATTCCTATGTCAAGATAATAGTTTATTATCCATGCTATAATTGTATTGAATGAAGACTCATTTACATGTGTGGATACATAGACAAAACACCGTCCCTAGCATGCCTCTAGTTGGCTAGCCAGTTGATCGATGATAGTCAGTGTCTTCTGATTATGAACAAGGTGTTGTTGCTTGATAACTGGATCACGTCATTGGGAGAATCACGTGATGGACTAGACCCAAACTAATAGACGTAGCATGTTGATCGTGTCATTTTGTTGCTACTGTTTTCTGCGTGTCAAGTATTTATTCCTATGACCATGAGATCATATAACTCACTGACACCGGAGGAATGCTTTGTGTGTATCAAACGTCGCAACGTAACTGGGTGACTATAAAGATGCTCTACAGGTATCTCCGAAGGTGTTAGTTGAGTTAGTATGGATGAAGACTGGGATTTGTCACTCCGTGTGACGGAGAGGTATCTCGGGGCCCACTCGGTAATACAACATCACACACAAGCCTTGCAAGCAATGTAACTTAGTGTAAGTTGCGGGATCTTGTGTTACGGAACGAGTAAAGAGACTTGCCGGTAAACGAGATTGAAATAGGCATGCGGATACTGACGATCGAATCTCGGGCAAGTAACATACCGAAGGACGAAGGGAATGACATACGGGATTATATGAATCCTTGGCACTGAGGTTCAAACGATAAGATCTTCGTAGAATATGTAGGATCCAATATGGGCATCCAGGTCCCGCTATTGGATATTGACCGAGGAGTCTCTCGGGTCATGTCTACATAGTTCTCGAACCCGCAGGGTCTGCACACTTAAGGTTCGACGTTGTTTTATGCGTATTTGAGTTATATGGTTGGTTACCGAATGTTGTTCGGAGTCCCGGATGAGATCACGGACGTCACGAGGGTTTCCGGAATGGTCCGGAAACGAAGATTGATATATAGGATGACCTCATTTGATTACCGGAAGGTTTTCGGAATTACCGGGAATGTACCGGGAATGACGAATGGGTTCCGGGAGTTCACCGGGGGGGGGGCAACCCACCCCGGGGAAGCCCATAGGCTTTGGGGAGACACACCAGCCCTTAGTGGGCTGGTGGGACAGCCCCAAGGGGGCCTATGCGCCAAGAGAAAGAAATCAAAGGAAAAGGAAAAAAAAAAAAGAGGGAAGAAGTGGGAAGGGAGGGGGACTCCTCCCACCAAACGAAGTCCAACTCGGTTTGGGGGGGGGGAGTCCTCCCCCCTTTGGCTCGGCCGACCCCTTGGGAGTCCCTTGGACCCCAAGGCAAGGTCCCCCTCCCTCCTCCTATATATATGGGGCTTTTAGGGCAGATTTGAGACGACTTTCTCACGGCTGCCCGACCACATACCTCCATAGTTTTTCCTCTAGATCGCGTTTCTGCGGAGCTCGGGCGGAGCCCTGCTGAGATGAGATCATCACCAACCTCCGGAGCGCCGTCACGCTGCCGGAGAACTCTTCTACCTCTCCGTCTCTCTTGCTGGATCAAGAAGGCCGAGATCATCGTCGAGCTGTACGTGTGCTGAACGCGGAGGTGCCGTCCGTTCGGTACTAGATCGTGGGACTGATCGCGGGATTGTTCGCGGGGCGGATCGAGGGACGTGAGGACGTTCCACTACATCAACCGCGTTCTCTAACGCTTCTGCTGTACGATCTACAAGGGTACGTAGATCACTCATCCCCTCTCGTAGATGGACATCACCATGATAGGTCTTCGTGCGCGTAGGAAAATTTTTGTTTCCCATGCGACGTTCCCCAACAGTGGCATCATGAGCTAGGTTCATGCGTAGATGTCTTCTCGAGTAGAACACAAAAGGTTTTGTGGGCGGTGATGTGCGTTTTGCTGCCCTCCTTAGTCTTTTCTTGATTCCGCGGTATTGTTGGATTGAAGCGTCTTGGACCGACATTACTCGTACGCTTACGAGAGACTGGTTCCATCGTTACGAGTAACCCCCTTTGCTCAAAGATGACTGGCAAGTGTCGGTTTCTCCAACTTTAGTTGAATCGGATTTGACCGAGGAGGTCCTTGGATGAGGTTAAATAGCAACTCATATATCTCCGTTGTGGTGTTTGCGTAAGTAAGATGCGATCCTACTAGATACCCTTGGTCACCACGTAAAACTTGCAACAACAAAATTAGAGGACGTCTAACTTGTTTTTGCAGGGTATGATTGTGATGTGATATGGCCAACGATGTGATGTGATATATTGGATGTATGAGATGATCATGTTGTAATAGAAATATCGACTTGCACGTCGATGGTACGGCAGCCGGAAGGAGCCATAGGGTTGTCTTTATAACTAACATATGTGCTTGCAGATGCGTTTACTATTTTGCTAGGATGTACCCATAGTAGTAATAGCATAAGTAGCACGACAACCACGATGGCAACACGTTGATGGATGATCATGGTGTGGCGCCAGTGACAAGAAGATCGTGCCGGTGCTTTGGTGATGGAGATCAAGAAGCACGTGATGATGGCCATATCATGTCACTTATGAATTGCATGTGATGTTAATCCTTTTTTGCACCTTATTTTGCTTAGAACGACGGTAGCATTATGAGGTGATCTCTCACTAAAATTTCAAGACGAAATTGTGTTCTCCCCGACTGTGCACCGTTGCTACAGTTCGTCATTTCGAGACACCACGTGATGATCGGGTGTGATAGACTCAACGTTCACATACAACGGGTGCAAAACAGTTGCGCACGCGGAACGCTCGGGTTAAGCTTGACGAGCCTAGCATGTGCAGACATGGCCTCGGAACACATGAGACCGAAAGGTCGATCATGAATCATATAGTTGATATGATTAGCATAGGGATGCTTACCACTGAAACTATACTCAACTCACGTGATGATCGGACTTGGGATAGTGTAAGTGGATCATGAACCACTCAAATGACTAGAGAGATGTAATTTTTGAGTGGGAGTTTAGCATATAATTTGATTAAGTTGAACTCTAATTATCTTGAACATAGTCTAAGTCCACTTTGAATATATTTGTGTTGTAGATCATGGCTCACGCAAGTGTCATCCTGAATTTTAATACGTTCCTAGAGAAAGCTAAGTTGAAAGATGATGGAAGCAACTTTGTAGACTGGGCTCGTAATCTTAAGCTAATCTTACAAGCTGGAAAGAAGGATTATGTCCTTAATGCTGCGCTAGGAGATGAACCACCCGCTACGGCTAATCAGGATGTTAAGAACGCTTGGTTAGCACGTAAGGAGGACTACTCAATAGTTCAATGTGCAGTCTTGTATGGCTTAGAACCGGGACTTCAACGTCGCTTTGAGCGTCATGGAGCATTTGAGATGTTCCAGGAGTTGAAGTTTATCTTTCAGAAGAACGCCCGGATAGAGAGGTATGAGACCTCCGATAAATTCTATGCTTGCAAGATGGAGGAAAACTCGTCTGTCAGTGAACATGTGCTCAAGATGTCTGGGTACTCAAACCGTCTGGCTGAACTGGGGATTGAACTCCCGCAAGAAGCTATCACTGACAGAATCCTTCAATCACTGCCGCCAAGCTATAAAGGCTTTGTGTTGAACTACAACATGCAAGGGATGAACAAGTCTCCCGGCGAGTTGTTTGCGATGCTGAAAGTCGCAGAGTCTGAACTCCATAAAGAGCATCAAGTGTTGATGGTGAGCAAGACCACTAGTTTCAAGAGAAACGGCAAAGGCAAGAAGGGCAATTCGAAGAAGAGTGGCAAGCCTGTTGCCAATCCGCCGAGGAAACCCAAGGCTGGACCTAAGCCTGAAACAGAGTGCTTCTATTGCAAGGGTATGGGTCACTGGAAGCGCAATTGCCCCAAGTATCTGGCAGATAAGAAGGCGGGCAAAGAAAAATCAGGTATATTTGATATACATGTTATTGATGTGTACTTAACCGACTCTCGTAGTAGTGCCTGGGTATTCGATACCGGTTCTGTTGCTCACATTTGCAACTCGAAGCAGGAACTGCAGAATAGACGAAGGCTGGCGAAAGACGAAATGACGATGCGCGTAGGAAACGGTTCCAAGGTTGATGCAATCGCCGTCGGCACAGTGTCACTTCAACTACCATCGGGATTAGTGATGAACTTAAATCATTGTTTTA
The DNA here is from genome assembly GCF_904849725.1 of Hordeum vulgare subsp. vulgare. Lineage (NCBI taxonomy): Eukaryota > Viridiplantae > Streptophyta > Magnoliopsida > Poales > Poaceae > Hordeum > Hordeum vulgare. The sequence goes on from NC_058518.1 coordinate 70,177,440, forward strand.
GTGCCTGCGTTGAGCATGAACATTATATCTGGATCTTGTTTATTGCGAGACGGTTACTCTTTTAAGTCTGAGAATAATGGTTGTTCTATTTCTATGAGTAACATCTTTTATGGTCATGCACCGAATGTGAGAGGATTGTTCATATTGAATCTTGATAGCGATACGCATATACATAACATTGAGACCAAAAGAGTTAGAGTAAACAATGATAGCGCCATATTTTGTGGCACTGCCGCTTGGGTCATATTGGTGTAAAGCGCATGAAGAAACTCCATGCTGATGGACTTTTGGAGTCACTTGACTTTGATTCACTTGACACGTGCGAACCATGCCTCATGGGCAAAATGACTAAGACTCCGTTCTCCGGAACAATGGAGCGTGCAAGTGACTTGTTGGAAATCATACATACCGATGTGTGTGGTCCAATGAGCGTGGAGGCACGCGGCGGATATCGTTATTTTCTCACCTTCACTGACGATTTAAGTAGATATGGTTATGTCTACTTGATGAAGCACAAGTCTGAAACATTTGAAAAGTTCAAGCAATTTCAGAGTGAAGTGGAAAATCATCGTAACAAAAAGATCAAGTTCCTACGGTCTGATCGTGGGGGTGAATATCTGAGTTTCGAGTTTGGTACTCACTTAAGACAATGTGGAATTGTTTCGGAGTTAACACCGCCTGGAACACCACAGCGTAATGGTGTGTCCGAACGTCGTAATCGTACTTTGTTAGAGATGGTGCGATCTATGATGTCTCTTACTGATTTGCCGTTATCATTTTGGGGTTATGCATTAGAAACAGGTGCATTCACTTTAAATAGGGCACCATCAAAATCCGTTGAGACGACACCATACGAACTGTGGTATGGCAAAAGGCCAAAGTTGTCGTTTCTTAAAGTTTGGGGATGTGATGCTTATGTCAAAAAGCTTCAGCCTGAAAAGCTGGAACCCAAAGCGGAAAAGTGCGTCTTCATAGGTTACCCAAAAGAGACAGTTGGGTACACCTTCTATCTCAAATCCGAAGGCAAAGTGTTTGTTGCTAAGAACGGAACTTTTCTTGAGAAGGAGTTTCTCTCAAGAGAATTGAGTGGGAGGAAGATAGAACTTGACGAGGTTGTCGAACCTCTCATCCCTCTGAATGGTGGCGCAGGGCAAGGGGAAACCTCTGTCGTTGCGACGCCGGTTGAGGAGGAAGTTAATGATGATGATCATGAAACTCCAGTTCAAGTTTCTGTTGAACCACGCAGGTCGACGAGATCACGCGCTGCTCCAGAGTGGTACGGTAATCCCGTCTTGTCAATCATGTTGTTAGACAACAATGAACCTGCAAATTATGAAGAAGCAATGGTGGGCCCAGATTCCAACAAATGGCTAGAGGCCATGAAATCCGAGATAGGACCCATGTATGAGAACAAAGTGTGGACTTTGGAGATACTACCTGAGGGCCGCAAGGCTATTCAGAACAAATGGATCTTTAAGAAGAAGACGGACGCTGACGGTAATGTGACCGTTTATAAAGCTCGACTTGTGGCAAAGGGTTTTTCACAAGTTCCAGGAGTTGACTACGATGAGACCTTCTCACCCGTAGTGATGCTTAAGTCCGTCAGAATCATGTTAGCAATAGCTGCATTTTTCGATTATGAAATCTGGCAGATGGATGTCAAAACGGCGTTCCTTAACGGTTTCCTTAAGGAAGAGTTGTATATGATGCAACCCGAAGGTTTTGTCGATCCTAAAAATGCTGACAAGGTGTGCAAGCTCCAGCGATCCATTTATGGACTGGTGCAAGCATCTCGGAGTTGGAACAAACGCTTTGATGAGGTGATCAAAGCATTTGGGTTTATACAAGTGGTTGGAGAATCTTGTATTTACAAGAAAGTGAGTGGGAGCTTTGTGTCGTTTCTAATATTATATGTGGATGACATATTACTGATTGGAAACAACGTAGAGCTTTTGGAGAGCATAAAAGGTTACTTGAATAAAAGTTTCTCTATGAAGGACCTAGGAGAAGCTGCTTACATTCTAGGCATTAAGATCTATAGGGATAGATCAAAACGCCTGATAGGACTTTCACAAAGCACATACCTTGATAAAGTTTTGAAGAGGTTCAAAATGGAACAGTCCAAGAAAGGGTTGTTGCCAGTGTTACAAGGTACGAGATTGAGTAAGACTCAGTGCCCAGCAACTGATGAAGATAGAGAGCATATGCGCTCCGTCCCCTATGCTTCAGCCATAGGCTCTATCATGTATGCAATGCTGTGCACTAGACCGGATGTTAGCCTGGCCATAAGTATGGCAGGTAGGTTCCAAAGTAATCCAGGAGTGGATCACTGGACGGCGGTCAAGAATATCCTGAAGTACCTGAAAAGGACTAAGGAGATGTTTCTCGTGTATGGAGGTGACGAAGAGCTCGCCGTAAAAGGTTACGTCGATGCAAGCTTTGACACAGATCCGGACGACTCTAAGTCGCAAACCGGATACGTATTTATTCTTAATGGGGGTGCAGTAAGCTGGTGCAGCTCCAAGCAAAGCGTCGTAGCAGATTCTACATGTGAAGCGGAGTACATGGCTGCCTCGGAGGCGGCTAAGGAGGGTGTCTGGATGAAGCAGTTCATGACGGATCTTGGAGTGGTGCCAAGTGCACTGGATCCAATAACCTTGTTCTGTGACAACACTGGTGCCATTGCCTTAGCAAAGGAACCAAGGTTTCACAAGAAGACCTGACACATCAAACGACGCTTCAACCTCATCCGCGACTACGTCGAGGAGGAGGACGTAAATATATGCAAAGTGCACACGGATCTGAATGTAGCAGACCCGCTGACTAAACCTCTTCCACGGCCAAAACATGATCGACACCAGAACTGTATGGGTGTTAGATTTATTACAATGTAATTCACATGGTGATGTGAGGGCTAGATTATTGACTCTAGTGCAAGTGGGAGACTATTGGAATTATGCCCTAGAGGCAATAATAAATGTATAGTTATTATTATAATTCCTATGTCAAGATAATAGTTTATTATCCATGCTATAATTGTATTGAATGAAGACTCATTTACATGTGTGGATACATAGACAAAACACCGTCCCTAGCATGCCTCTAGTTGGCTAGCCAGTTGATCGATGATAGTCAGTGTCTTCTGATTATGAACAAGGTGTTGTTGCTTGATAACTGGATCACGTCATTGGGAGAATCACGTGATGGACTAGACCCAAACTAATAGACGTAGCATGTTGATCGTGTCATTTTGTTGCTACTGTTTTCTGCGTGTCAAGTATTTATTCCTATGACCATGAGATCATATAACTCACTGACACCGGAGGAATGCTTTGTGTGTATCAAACGTCGCAACGTAACTGGGTGACTATAAAGATGCTCTACAGGTATCTCCGAAGGTGTTAGTTGAGTTAGTATGGATGAAGACTGGGATTTGTCACTCCGTGTGACGGAGAGGTATCTCGGGGCCCACTCGGTAATACAACATCACACACAAGCCTTGCAAGCAATGTAACTTAGTGTAAGTTGCGGGATCTTGTGTTACGGAACGAGTAAAGAGACTTGCCGGTAAACGAGATTGAAATAGGTATGCGGATACTGACGATCGAATCTCGGGCAAGTAACATACCGAAGGACGAAGGGAATGACATACGGGATTATACGAATCCTTGGCACTGAGGTTCAAACGATAAGATCTTTGTAGAATATGTAGGATCCAATATGGGCATCCAGGTCCCGCTATTGGATATTGACCGAGGAGTCTCTCGGGTCATGTCTACATAGTTCTCGAACCCGCAGGGTCTGCACACTTAAGGTTCGACGTTGTTTTATGCGTATTTGAGTTATATGGTTGGTTACCGAATGTTGTTCGGAGTCCCGGATGAGATCACGGACGTCACGAGGGTTTCCAGAATGGTCCGGAAACGAAGATTGATATATAGGATGACCTCATTTGATTACCGGAAGGTTTTCGGAATTACCGGGAATGTACCGGGAATGACGAATGGGTTCCGGGAGTTCACCGGGGGGGGGGGGGGCAACCCACCCCGGGGAAGCCCATAGGCTTTGGGGAGACACACCAGCCCTTAGTGGGCTGGTGGGACAGCCCCAAGGGGGCCTATGCGCCAAGAGAAAGAAATCAAAGGAAAAGGAAAAAAAAAGAGGGAAGAAGTGGGAAGGGAGGGGGACTCCTCCCACCAAACCAAGTCCAACTCGGTTTGGGGGGGGAGTCCTCCCCCCTTTGGCTTGGCCGACCCCTTGGGAGTCCCTTGGACCCCAAGGCAAGGTCCCCCTCCCTCCTCCTATATATATGGGGCTTTTAGGGCAGATTTGAGACGACTTTCTCACGGCTGCCCGACCACATACCTCCATAGTTTTTCCTCTAGATCGCGTTTCTGCGGAGCTCGGGCGGAGCCCTGCTGAGACGAGATCATCACCAACCTCCGGAGCGCCGTCACGCTGCCGGAGAACTCTTCTACCTCTCCGTCTCTCTTGCTGGATCAAGAAGGCCGAGATCATCGTCGAGCTGTACGTGTGCTGAACGCGGAGGTGCCGTCCGTTCGGTACTAGATCGTGGGACTGATCGCGGGATTGTTCGCGGGGCGGATCGAGGGACGTGAGGACGTTCCACTACATCAACCGCGTTCTCTAACGCTTCTACTGTACGATCTACAAGGGTACGTGGATCACTCATCCCCTCTCGTAGATGGACATCACCATGATAGGTCTTCGTGCGCGTAGGAAAATTTTTGTTTCCCATGCGACGTTCCCCAACATTGGCTTGAGGAGCACATCCCAATGATTGTTGATTGGAAGGCAAAGACTATAGCAATTCATTGACAACAGGGTATGGGGACTCTGCGGGGGCATGATGCAGAATCTACAGAAAACCTCGTCATCAAGAGCTTACAGTTGCAGGGTCTGTGCAACAACAACTCAGTAGCTTATATGGTTCAGATTTATTTAGTGGCAGCAGGAGAAGGTTCTGTCTCGGAGACACCTGGTTGTATTCAAGCAGTGATAGCTGAATTTGAGGATGTTTTTGGAGAACCAACGGATTGCCTCCCCGTCGTGCATGTGATCATAGAATACCCCTTATGCCGGGGTCTCAACCAGTCCGCATCAGAACATATCAACACAAACCAGAGCACAAGGATGAAATTGAGCGTCACATTGAATAGCTACTCCACACAGGCATTATTCAGCGCAATTCGAGTCCGTTTGCATCACTAGTGATTCTCGTCAACAAGAAGGACGACACATGGAGGTTATGCATCGATTACCGTGGCCAAGTTCTCGGTGCCCGTCATTGAAGAACTCCTTGATGAACTACATGGTGCGCGGTGGTTCTCCAAGCTAGATCTCCGCGGTGGTCATCACCAGATCCGGTTGGCCGAGGGAGAAGAGTATAAAACTGCTTTCCAAACTCACTTAGGGCACTTTGAGTTTTTGGTGGTCTCTTTTGGACTTGCTGGAGGACCTGCAACGTTCAATGGAGCAATGCATACAACTCTGCAACCAGTGTTGCGTCACTTCATGCTACTTTTCTTTGATGACATTTTTATTTTCAGCAAGATACTCGAAGAGCATATTGAACATTTGCGGCACACGCTTGAACTTCTTCAAAGGGACCACTGGAAAGTGAAACTGAGCAAATGCTCCTTTGGACAACAACTATCTTATCCCGGAAATGTCATCACCGCTCAGGGAGTGGCAACAGAGCCGAACAAAGTTCATGTAGTGGCTAATTGTAAGACACCAACTAACATCAAGGTTGTTCGTAGTTTTTTGGTCATGGCCGGATACTATCGGCGATTTGTCCATAACTTCGGAGTAATTGCCAAGCTTCTCTTCCAACTTATGAAAAAGAGGTACCATTTTTGTGGACACAAGCCACTGAAATTGCATTCCAACTTCTAAAGAATCAGTTAGTTTCCGCACCAGTTCTCGCCCTTTCAGATTTCTCGAAGCCGTTCTGCATCGAAGCAGATGCCAGCGACCACGGTGTTGGTGCAATTATGCAACAGAATGGACACCCCATAGCATGTATGATCAAGGCACTATCTCCGCGCTACCAAGGACTGTCTACATATGAAAAAGAATACCTCGCAGTAGTTGTAGCAGTTGACCAGTGGCGACCATATTTGCAGCATGGTGAGTTTATCATCTACACTAACCACAAGGGTTTGATCCACCTCGAGGAATAGCCCCTTTCAACCCCGTGGCAGCACAAAGCCTTCACCATCAAGTACAAAAAAGGTCAGGAAATTCAGCATCACATGCTCTATCTCGTGCAACACCAGATGAAGTACTCTCTGTCGTGACATCATGTCAACCACATGGTTGGATGATGTCGTCAATAACTACAATTCTAACCCACAAGCGCAACGACTCCTGGAATAGTTGGCCATCAGGCCAGACCCAAAAGAGCACGTCTCTCTCACCCAAGAGGTGCTTTGCTTTTGAGGGCGCATCTGGTTGGGAGGAGCAACATCACTCCAGCAACAGATCATTGATGCGTTCCACGATAGCCCCTGTTGGGGAACGTCGCATGGGAAACAAAAATTTTCCTACACGCACGAAGACCTATCATGGTGATGTCCATCTACGAGAGGGGATGAGTGATCTACGTACCCTTGTAGACCGTATAGCAGAAGCGTTAGAGAACGCGGTTGATGTAGTGGAACGTCCTCACGTCCCTCGATCCGCCCCGCGAACAATCCCGCGATCAGTCCCACGATCTAGTACCGAACGGACGGCACCTCCGCGTTCAGCACACGTACAGCTCGACGATGATCTCGGCCTTCTTGATCCAGCAAGAGAGACAGAGAGGTAGAAGAGTTCTCCGGCAGCGTGACGGCGCTCCGGAGGTTGGTGATGACCTTGTCTCAGCAGGGCTCCGCCCGAGCTCCGCAGAAACGCGATCTAGAGGAAAAATCGTGGAGGTATGTGGTCGGGCTGCCGTGGAAAAAGTCGTCTCAAATCAGCCCTAAAACCTCCGTATATATAGGTGGGAGGGAGGGGGCCTTGCCTTGGGGCTCAAGGAGCCCCAAGGGGGTCGGCCGAGTCCAAGGGGGAGGACTCTCCCCCCCCCAAACCGAGTTGGACTAGGTTTGGTGGGAGGGAGTCCCCCTTCCTTCCCACCTCCTCCTTTTTTTTCTTTCTCTCTTGATTTTCTTCTCCTTGGCGCATAGGGCACTTGTGGGCTGTCCCACCAGCCCACTAAGGGCTGGTGTGTCTCCCCAAAGGCCTATGGGCTTCCCCGGGGTGGGTTGCCCCCCCGGTGAACTCCCGGAACCCATTCGTCATTCCCGGTACATTCCCGGTAACTCCAAAAACCTTCCGGTAATCAAATGAGGTCATCCTATATATCAATCTTCGTTTCCGGACCATTCCAGAAACCCTCGTGACGTCCGTGATCTCATCCGGGACTCCGAACAACATTCGGTAACCAACCATATAACTCAAATACACATAAAAGAACGTCGAACCTTAAGTGTGCAGACCCTGCGGGTTTGAGAACTATGTAGACATGACCCGAGAGACTCCTCGGTCAATACCCAACAGCGGGACCTGGATGCCCATATTGGATCCTACATATTCTACGAAGATCTTATCGTTTGAACCTCAGTGCCAAGGATTCATATAATCCCGTATGTCATTCCCTTTGTCCTTCGGTATGTTAGTTGCCCGAGATTCGATCGTCAGTATCCGCATACCTATTTCAATCTCGTTTACCGGCAAGTCTCTTTACTCGTTCCGTAATACAAGATCCCGCAACTTACACTAAGTTACATTGCTTGCAAGGCTTGTGTGTGATGTTGTATTACCGAGTGGGCCCCGAGATACCTCTCCGTCACACGGAGTGACAAATCCCAGTCTTGGTCCATACTAACTCAACTAACACCTTCGGAGATACCTGTAGAGCATCTTTATAGTCACCCAGTTACGTTGCGACGTTTGATACACACAAAGCATTCCTCCGGTGTCAGTGAGTTATATGATCTCATGGTCATAGGAATAAATACTTGACACGCAGAAAACAGTAGCAACAAAATGACACGATCAACATGCTACGTCTATTAGTTTGGGTCTAGTCCATCACGTGATTCTCCCAATGACGTGATCCAGTTATCAAGCAACAACACCTTGTTCATAATCAGAAGACACTGACTATCATTGACCAACTGGCTAGCCAACTAGAGGCATGCTAGGGACGGTGTTTTGTCTATGTATCCACACATGTAAATGAGTCTTCATTCAATACAATTATAGCATGGATAATAAACTATTATCTTGATACAGGAATTATAATATTAACCATATTTATTATTGCCTCTAGGGCATAATTCCAACAGCCCCATGGGCGGTCACTCTGGCATCCCAGCCACATATCGACATGTGCGTCGCCTATTCGCATGACCAAAGATGAAGACAAATATTCACAATTATGTGTGGTGCTGCCCCATTTGTCAACAAGCAAAGCCCGATCGCAGAACTAGTCCAGGTCTGCTGACACCCCTGCCCATTCCTTCATCTCCTTGGGAAATGATCACTATGAATTTTGTGGATGATCTTCCGCAATGAGGTCTATTCAACTATCTCCTAGTCATCATTGACAAGCGAACAAAGTTTGCGCACTTCTTTCCACTCGGCCCACCTTTACACAATATCCAAGGTGGCACTCCTCTATATGAACCAAATTTACAAGCTGCACTAACTGCCATGGGCCATCGTCTCGGATCGGGACCCGGTCTTCAGCAACAATTTCTGGCAGGAGCTGTTCAAGCATGCTGGCTCGAAGCTGCGGTTGAGGACAACTAATCACCCGCAAACAGATAGACAAACCAAGAGAGTTAATCAATGCATGGAGACCTATCTGCGCTGCTTCACGCACTCTTGCCCTCGGCAATGGAGCTACTGGATACCTCTCGCACAATTCTGGTACAACTCCTCCCACCATTCCATGATTGGCATGTCTCCCTTCAAAGCCCTGTACGGTCACGAACCAAGGCACTCGGGAATTACCTCCTCTTCGTCATGCTCGGTTCCAGCTCTGCAAAATTGGCTTGAGGAGCGCACTGTGATTCAAGACCTTCTGCAACAACATTTGAACCGTGTGTGCCAATGCATGAAGACACAAGCTGACAAGAAGCAGTAGTGGTGACAATTTGAGGTGGGCGATAAGGTATTTCTCAAGCTCCAACCGTACATTCAGACTTCGGTTGCCCCGCGCGCAAACCACAAACTGGCCTTCAAGTCCTTCGGGCCTTCTCCCATCGTCGCCAAGATCAACGACATGGCGTACAAGCTCCAACTAGCGCCCGATGCTACCATTCACCCCGTCTTTCATGTCTCGTTACTACGCCGTGCTCTCCTTCGAGGTACGGAAGTGATATCTTCTCTACCCATCGATTCAGACATATTAGTTGCGCTAGTGGAAATCCTGCAAACTCGCTAGCGCAAGAGCTCATGCGCGATGACTAAGGCCCTGTTTGGAAACACCCAGATTATATAATCCAGTTTTTATAATCTACTCTGTCTCCAAACATGACAGATTATGGTGTAGATTATAAAAACTAGATGGACAGATTATTAAAAACTCATAATCTACTCTACACCAACTAAAATCAGATTATGGATTGCTAATGACCCATTGCCCTTGTAAAGTTAGAGATAATTACATTCCTACCACCGCCATCCTCCTCTTTAAAAAAAAACAGAGGACACACAAGTCATTATGCAATGTAAAAAATGAATTACACTTTATATAATCTAGTCTCCAAACATGCTCACGTAGATTATTTTTATAAACCAGATTATATAATCTATCTTTATGAACCAGATTATCATAATCTATTGTGGTTCCAAACAGGGCTTAAACAGGTGAAGGTCCGCTGGTCGACGGGCGACACCATCGACGCCATCTGAGAGGATAAGGCAGTGCTCCAAGCGCGGTTTCCTCATGCAGAGGCTTGGGGTTAAGCCTCGTCACAAGGAGGGGAATGTCAGCTACCCTGACATGTCGGCCCCACCCAACGGCACCGCGGGACGAGGAGAGCGACCACGGCGTGCACTCAAGCCCACCACCAGGGTCAACAGGCCCAATTTGACCGAGTGAAGCCCAACTGCGTCCCCAACAGGGTCAATAGGCCCAATTTCTGTGGTTGCCATGCGTTTGGATCTGGGGCGAGGAGGGATAGAGTCAACCAGATGCTGGGAATATTCTCCAAAAAAAGGGATGTGGCCAACCGCCAAAAACGGGCGGGCGGTGGCAACCACTCTGGGGCGGCCGGCGCGAGAGGAGGCCGGCGCGGGGGGGGGGGGGGGGGGGGGGGGCGGAGGAGGCGGCCGGCGCGGGAGGAGGCCGACGCGGCAGGATCCCATCCTCCCAACCAAACAAAAAAAGAAATAACCCTACCCTTCCAACCAAAAAAAAAGGCTATCCCCAGCCACCTGGTTGGGGATACCCACAACCACCCTAACCTATCCCTTCGACAACACACCTTTAAGACCACAACACACAGGAGGAGGCATCCGGGCAAGGATCGTGAACCGGCTCGGCGGCGGCACCTATCTCTCTATCTCGATCCCCTTTCGCTCGTTCGTGTAACAGAGTTATAATCGAGATTACTACTAAAATCGTGAGTATAGCTGCTAGATCGAGAGATATACCAGTGGGCACCTAACACACCCAAGGGTCGCCCACGCTAGGGCGCGTGCACGCTCGCCCACGCAGCACGCTTGACGGTGGAGTTCGTGCTGCTTCTGTTCCCCTGCCTTCCAGATTCCTCTCTGAAGAAGACTAGGAGTCCTCTTTGATGAAGAAGTAGTCGGTACTGTAACGGCATGAAATTGCTAAAACTGCTGGAGCTCAGTGTGCAAATCATGAAACTTCTGGAGTATAAACTGTTTGAATAAAAATATATGCCTTTCATTCCTGGAACTGGTGAGTATTAATCATTCGCACAAACCCACCTCCATGTACATATGCGGATAGATAAATGAGAAACAAGTGATGCCAGATACTGTTGAGTAAATAAATTTTTAGTGAATTTTCTCAACAAGTGATAAATGCACTCGAAAGTTTACTAAGAAAATGCAGATGCTACTCACTTGTTACTGAAAGTTTTCTAGAGTGATAAAGGCACTGAAAGGTTTACTCAGATGCTACTCACTTGTTACTGAATATTCAAGTTTACTGATTTTTTACTGAAAATTCAGCTAGCAGTGAGCAGTAGCAGGGCCAAATGCTCAACCAAATGCTGTTTAGATAAAAACAAGGGAGATTAGTGTACTCTTGCTACCAAAGTGAAGGCAGTTTTTTGCTTTCTATCAGATGGGGACGAGCTAGTGCAGCTGGACATATCTGGAATGTGGGTGTGGCAAATACTAACCACTGAACATACTAACAGAACAGAGTATGCATGGTTTCCAAAAAAAAGAACATATGAACAGTAAGCAAAATGTGACTGAAATTGAAAAATCAGTTAGCAAAGTGTACAAATATTACTCTGTAAAGTACAGTGTCTAGAGTCATTGAAATAATTCAGATAAACAAAGCACTGTTAATTTGTAAAGTTTACAAAACCTGTTAATTTGCAAAGTTAAAATTCAGTTCATTTGCAAAGGTCAGTTTGCATTGCGAAATTCAGACTTGGAATAACCTGTCTCTAAAGTCAGACCTGGAATAAATAGCAATTTGGATAAATGGAAAATACCTTTGTCTTTCATTGGTCATGACAACCCATTCAGGTTTAGAATTTATATTAACTTAGCAGAAGTAGTTTAAAACAATAAAAAAAGAAGTAGAAATAGTGACTTAGAATTGATAGTGACTAGTGTAAAGCATAAGTAAATGCAAGCTGAATCAAACTGAATTCAGTGCATTGCTTCTTGTAGTTTAAACTAGGGTTAATTGGATTCATGCCACTATAAGTTTCACGACTTGGAAATATGCCATTACAAAAATCAAACTTGAAAATATGCCACTACAACTTTTCTATACCTCTGCATATGCCATTTTCTTCAATACATGACCAAATATTGTCCTTATACTACCCGTATCAGTTCGCGTTAAGGTACCCTTATACCACAAACCAATCCGTGGTTGGATGGTTAGGAGGACTGTGGTATCCCCTGTCCACCAGAGTTTAAGTCCCAGACATGACGTTGGTGCTTGCATTTTCCTGGATTTATTCCAGGTCTTTCGGCGATGTGCTTTCAGTGGGAGGAGACGTTCCCGTCGACAACGAAGGCGTCAGTGGCGACTTCGTCAATCTCAAGATGATGTGCCGGCCTAGTCTCTCAAAGATGCTCATAGGGATAGGGTGTGCGTGCGTGCGTACATAGGGGTGAGTGTATGCTCGTGTATGTGAGCGACTTCGATTGTACTCTGCTAAAAAAAAGTACCCTTATACCGAACTGATGCCCTGGCCCAAACTATTCCCTCCTGTGCTGCCTACTCTCTCTCTCCTCGGCCTCACCTACCCAGCGCCGCCGCGAACTCCGCTCAACCTAGATGCTCACGCACCACTCGCTCGCTCGTCGCGCGCCTCGGGAGCCTGCTGCCCCTGCCGGCCTCTCTGCTCATGGCGCTTGGGGACGGCATGCCTGCGCTCGTCGCTGGGCCTGAGGAGGGAAAATACGCGGCCGCCGTCGCTGGCCACGTCAACACTAGCGTTGTGTTCCACACCCTTGCAACGCCATCATCGCCCGTGTTGACCACCGGAGCTTCCTCCCCCGCCTCGTAATCCACTCACCTCCCCTCATCGCCGTCCTCATCATCGGTCCGCCGCGGGCGCCACGCTCGCCGACCACGACATGGCTACCTCCACGCCTCCCCGATGCTCCCTTCCCTCCCATTCGTCGATCCGCTGCACGGTGGCCGCCAATGGCTGACCGCCGTGCATCGTCCTCGCCGTGACACCGTGGCATATTTGCCCTGGCCTCCGGCAACCTCCCATGGTTCGAAACCTTCAAGGCGGTCCCCAACTAGCTCTCCGGCCTCGCCGTTGCCGCCATCGACGAGGTGGAAGGTCGTTGGTAAGCTCATCGGCGGCGAGGGCGCCCCAGACGAAAAGGTCGATCTGCATGTCCCGCACAGGAAGTGGAGAAGTAGACGGATGAGCTGGCGGTGCGGCTGGACTGGCTACCGGACACAGTCAACGGCGTGTTCGGCTCCCCGTTGTGCCTCCGCAAGGCTGAGCTGGGTAGTTTCATGGTGGGCCGGCTGAGAAGACGCGATACAGGTAGTATAAGGACAGTATTTGGTCACGTATTGAAGGAGAATGGCATATGTAGAGGTATAGGAAAGTTGTAATGGCATATTTCCAAGTTTGGTTTTTGTAATGGCATATTTCCAAGTTATGAAAGTTGTAGTGGCATGAATCCAATTAACCCTTTAAACTAAGCATGCTAGAGTATTTCTTTATCTTCAGTTGAACTAAGTTTATACAAAAACTTCATGATTATACAAATTTTATACAGATTTTTGTTTATACAAAAACTTCATGAAGTTTATACAATTGTCATTCTGACACATGTTTATACAGTTAATACATATGACACGTGTCAATACACCATTTGATGATAACAGACTTGCTGTGAACATACATGAGCCATAACACAGCGAAGCCAGAGCCACAGAGCATGACACAACCATACATGAGCCATACTGCAATTATTTACCCCAAAAAAATTAAGCATGATCATTAACCATTTTTGAGATATGTACACAGAGAGGAGAAAATTACAGTCTGTGTTACAAGGAGAAAAATTAAAGAGGAGCAAATTAGCTACTACTCAGTACATGATACCATTGTAGGCTGAAAGAGTGTAGTGCCCCAAATGTAAAGCTTTCCCTTTTTGTAACCTTCCATGTGGGACCACCTTGACATTGTCATGAGAGCTATCTATGCATGTATGATTTCATGTGTCACCTTGTATTCTTCTTTTGCATGCATGCATCCATGCCATACCTTATGATTCTATGTCATGATATGATTGCATGTGATCTTGCTAGGTGTGATTTATGTGACCTTGTGATTACATGTGTTGATGCACATGTGATGATGTGGTGTGAAGTAGTGGAGTGTGGTGTTTGGCATTGTTTTATTTTCAACCCCTTGTTAGTTCCAACCTTTCTCTCTTTAATTCCCAAGTTCAAAACCTATTTGCTCTTAGGCTGTTTTAAAAATGTTACACCTTTAGTCCATTTTATTTGGAGTGTGGGCATGTAGGGGAGGGGTTTTTAAAACCTCTTTTGCTTGAGGTTTTTCTTTATTTCAGATTTATTTAAATCTGTTTGGCAATTATTTTTAGTTGCCCAATTAGCCATTTTGGTATTTTATTTATTTGGGGCACAATTCCCTTATGCCCAGGGATATTTCACCTCTAATTTTATGCCCTTAGTTTTTCCTAGGAATTTAGTTGCATGTGTTGATGTATTTTAATTAGAGAGGGCCTCAGGTTTTCTCTCCCTCTCTTCCTGGCAGCGAGAGCCCAACTCCTCCCCGGCCCGTATCCCTTGCGACAGAGCCCATGGGCGAGGCATTATCTTCTTCCTCCCGACGTCACTCCTGTACGAACGTTCCTCAGCCTCCCGATCAACGAGACCTCGATCTTGAGGCTCCAGCTCGCCCCCCTAGGGCCATATAAGCTCTCTTCTCCCTTCCCCAGGCGGCTAGGGTTCATCCTCACCTTCCTCTTCTTCCTCCCGCGCCGCCACAGAACTTGAGGTCGCTCCCAACGCCATGACTAGCTCCGGGTCGAGCTCGTCGCCGGCGTAGCTTCCACCTCGTCGCCTCCCCGCAGCTGCGCAAGCAAGAGGACCCAGGAGGGGTTCCATTTTTGCGCGGAGCCGGAGCCGGAGCTTCTTCCCCGACGTGCACCTCCTTCCTCGGGTTCGGTCGGCGTCCTCCTGCATCGACCAGCACCGCTGCGTCTTCTTCCATGACGCCGGCGTTCTCTCCTCTCCTTCCCCCTCGACGAGCAGCCGCCGTCCCGTAACTTCCCTCTCTAGCCAGGAGTAGCTCGAGCTCGTCGCCGAGGTGCTGTGCTCTGGTGCAATGGCAGCTAGCAGTGCAGTAGAGTAGTGGTTGTGCTCGTCATTAGATGCAACGACAGGTGCCTTTAGAGGAGGGAATGGATCCCCTATGGATCCTACTCCAACCCCGTAGCGATGTGTGCATGTAGGCTTGCGTGGTGGTCGCCGCTGTCCGCCTCTGGTTCGGTCGCCGGTGTGATGCTCGTAGAAGAGGGTTGCTCTTCTGAGCTATCTCCCTGTCTCTGTCAGCAGCCGTGTCGTAGCGCAATGGTTGGTAGTTCTGTTTGTTCTCGTGAGATCCAGGGTTCGAGTCCCAGAGGCAACAAGCCCCCCCTTTTTGTTGTTTTGATTGCCCAGTAGCACAGTAGCTGCACGTAGTAACCTACCTTGCTTGGTCCTCTCTGTTCTGTCGAGGTAATGATAGTAGCAGAGTGGTATGAGCTGCAGGTGGTGTCCAGGGGATCTGGGGTTCGATCCCCCCCAAACCTTTTATTTATTT
Organism: Hordeum vulgare subsp. vulgare; assembly: GCF_904849725.1. Classification (NCBI taxonomy): domain Eukaryota; kingdom Viridiplantae; phylum Streptophyta; class Magnoliopsida; order Poales; family Poaceae; genus Hordeum; species Hordeum vulgare. The sequence continues at coordinate 70,192,985 of NC_058518.1, forward strand.
CTGTCTTTTTCTTTGCTGTATTGTTTTGATCACTTCCTTACTTGCATGTGGTAGGCTTGGCACCTTGTGGTATTTTATCTCCCCTCAAACAACATGTTGTTCATAGTGTTTTCGCTAGTATGTGAATAGTTGATGGTGTAGGCTTGTGAGCATGAGTGTAGGTATGAGCTACACCATGATGTGTGTGTATTAGCTTGTGGTTTGCACTAGAATAGTTATGTATGTGAGTGTGTTTCTCTTGTGCTTGGTGTTGGGCTCTTGCACCATGTGGTGCTAATGTGATTGATGTGTGTGTGTGTCTCACACATGCCAAGGCATGATGTGCCTTGATGTGCACGTGAGCAAGCTTGGGTGTGTAGGTGTTGGAATCATGATGTGAGTGTAGTTAGTGTATGTTCTAACTAGCATGTGTAGGACTAGCTATATGTTGTGCTTGACATGTGTGTGTGTGTGGACCTTCCCACCTTTGCAAACTATGCACCTTCACATGTCCACATGTGAGAGGGCATGGTGTTGTGTGTGTGGGGGTGACTTGTGAGAAGTATTTGTGTTGTTGATGTGCATGACACAAACATGGGGTTCAAACCCCCATGTCACTTTGTCATTGTGCACATGAACTCAACCTTTGTAGCCGTTGTCTTAGTAGGAACTACATGAAATGATGCACTAATTACTAGGCATGATTTGGAGTGGTTTCCTCTTCCTTAATTGTGGTCACTTGTTCCAAGTAAGTGTACCCATATTATAGATGATTTTGGGGTAGAATCTCCCAACTAATCCAGTGGTGAAGTTTGTTTTGCCATTAGGATACTTTATGGAGTTGACATATTCAGATTTGTTGCAAGTTTGATCCTTGATTCCATGGAATAGGTGGAGCCCAAGGGCATGAGTTTTTGTGTGATAGTAGTAGGGGTTTTTATCTACACCATAGTGGTGTAAATTATCACTTGGTGTTATGTGTGTGCAAACTATGCCTAGACAAAGTGGGCATGTGGTTGAAAAAGTCCAGCTTAGTGAAATCTGAAATTTCACTAAGTCTGGGATTTCTGGAAACATTTTCTTCCCCTATAGATGAGGAGGTGCTGGTCATTATGTTGAGAACTAGCCTTAGTTCAGTGCTAGGATTTTGGACCTGATATGTTTGTGAATCTCCCTGTAAAATTTCAAATCATTTGGAGTCCAGTAGGTTGTGTTTTGATTGCTGTCAAAAAGCTTCAGAACAAAGACAGAAATTCAGGTGCAGGAATTTTCACCAAGTCCCTGAGATCTGATGGTTTTGGGAAAGTTTGTGGCCTTGTATCTTCTAGAGTTTTATTCCTTTTGCTGTGATTATTGCTGGTGTTGGTAGTGTTATTGGTGGGCTACAGCCTCGTATATTATTTGTCATGTTTGGAGGCATGTAGCTATGTTGAATGTAGCTCCCAAAGAGCTAAGATGCAGATTATGGCAGATTATGTAGTATAGTCTTTTTGATCAATGGGTATGCTTAGGGGATATTGTGGTGTTCTTCCTTGCTCCATTCCATTCATGTTGGTATGATACATGTCTTGGCAACCTGGGAATACCAGATTTGTGCCAATTGTGAGTGTGGTGTTGATTCTTCCACGTAGAGCTTCATATCTTGTTTCGTTGATTCCCGTTGATCCGTAGCTCCGTTTGCAATGTTCTTTATATGGTTTTGCATCGTTTTCACGAGCCGCATCTGTTCATGCCATCCTCATGCATGCCAAAATAGCTTAGGGTACAGTTCTGTCCAGGAACTTGTATTAGCTTCTTTTGCTTGTGCTAGTGATAGAATTAGTGATGCATGCCCATTTTTCATCTCATGCATCATGTGATTGTTGCATCTTGTGGTGCTTCTGTTCATTGGATGTTATTCTCATGTTGGGTAGCACCGGGATCGGAGAACGAATACGTGGAGTCGGGAGAGTACGTGCAGGACGATCCAGAACCATTCCAAGCTGAGGATATCACAGGCAAGATGATATGACCTTGATTCCATCTCTAGACTTGTTATGCTAGTTTTCGTTTCCATGTCATATTTCTCTCTGCCTACCACTGAAATTAAATTTCCTCTTCATATGCCATGAGCCCAAACACCGTTCTCCTTCCTAGCAAACTTGTGTGGCTAAGTAGGCTTGCTCAACTACTAATGTTAGCATTGCTAGTTGCAGGTGTTTTTTGACTCGTGTGGTAACGTGAGCTTGATATCATTATCTTAAATTCTGTTATTTAATTAATGCACCTATATACTTGGTAAATGACGGGAGGCCTAGCCTTTTGACAGGTGCTTTGTTCCGTTATTGCCGCCTTAGTTACCGGTTACCGGTGTTTGATTCCATAATGATCGCTCCTAACACGTTCGAGGTTGTTATGGGGACCCCCTCGATAAATCACGTAGTGCTAAGGCTTGTCCGGCAGGACCCAACATTGGTGTTAATTTGCTAATCACTTAATAATAAACTGCATAGGGAATAGCTACCCCGAGGACTCTAATCAACAACCCGGGCCAGTGCTCCTCATGAGTGTTGGTCCAAACCGAGCACTGTGCGGGGCCAACTCAGGGCAACTTGAGAGATTTCTATCAGGCCACTGTACGCATAGCTCATCCGGCGTGTCCTGAGACTGAGATACGCGGCTCTTATCGGGGTCGTCAACACGTCGGGAGGTCCTGCTAGCCTTGTCTTACCTTAGCGGTATATCTTGCGTATAGGAATCCCAGTGAAGCTTTGGTTTCCCCCAGAGTTGAGGTTTTCCTCTAAGGAATCCGATGAGATCACGAGATTCGTGATAGAGGATGCCTTTGCTGCCTGTGTTCATTTGTGATGGACTAGTTGGAGCACCCCTGCAGGGTTTAATCTTTCTGAAAGCCGTGCCCGCGGTTATGTGGCAACTTGGAATATTTTGTTAACATCCGGTTTTAGAGAACTTAAACATAAGCTAATAAAATTGCCAACTGTGTGCGTAACCGTGACTGTCCCTTCGAAGATCTCTCTTCGATCGGGAACACGGTGGGGTTATGAATGCCATAGGTAGGTGATCAGGATCACTTAGTGATCAAGTAAATCCGACCGCTAGTGTAGACCACCTTCACTTCTACTTTGCGTAAGTTAGACACCTAATCAAGCTTAGGATGCTGCAGCCTGATACACTTCACCCTTACCCTACCTTACAACATGACTAGTTCTGGCACCAAGGTCTTAGATTGCTGAGTCCCCGTGGCTCACGGATTCCTCTGAAACTCCTAGCAGGTACAGGTACCCCAGAGACAGATGATCCCGACGGCACCCAGCTGGCGTGGCAGTACGACGAGGAGACAGACCGCCTCTACGTGAACTATCCAGAGGACTAAGGCGTGGTCGTGATCGTGGGCCTGCAGGCAGGGTAGCATAGCATTTCCATGTTTTGTAGTCCGTAGCGGAACTACCTTGATTGTATCTGTGATGTACTCTGAGTTATTAATAAGAAGACAGTTGAAACCCGAATTGTCTACTTTTATTATTATTTGTGCTATGTTACTTGCTTGCGAAATGCTTAGATGCGCTTCTTTCCTAATCAGGGGGCCTCGACCCCCAGATCGGAAAGGACCGCATCTTGGTCGTTACAAAGAGGCAGGTTGAGTCAATCGTCCTTGTCTCCACTGTCGCTGATCAGATCATCGCCATTGCTGATGTTGTTGAGCACATCGAACAAGTCTTGTGCAATCAAGTCGTCTCCTCGCTCGTCAAACACCAAGCCATCGAGTGAACTCGCATGCTCATGTTGGTGCTCATGTTGGCCTTCTTGTTCATCTTGGACGTGTTGGCTGTTTTGCGTCGGAATCAAGCCAGCTCAACAGGTCGCTCATGTCGACCTCTGGCGGCTGGGACTCCAGCCTGCTGGCCAGCTCGTCTTCGCTAGCTTCTTCTTGTTCTTGGATCGTGCTCTGGTGGCCTCCTTGTTGGAGTATGCTTTTGTCCGCTGCCACTTCAAGATCGGTCTCCAGTGACCTCGCGAAGTCGTCCATGTCCTTGGTTAGCGAAGGATTTGATTTACGACGGTTCATCATCGCGTAGTGCTGAGGCGGCGGCGCCGATAGGAAAGCTGGTGGGTGCGAAGCCGGTCGCTTCGGCGGGTTCCACCCATCGATGGCTTGTCGAACTGCCACGTTGAGAGCCGACAGTGCTGCGGACGCGGGGACAACAGCAGCAGCAGCAACGGGATCCGCTTGGGGCGGGCGGCTCGATGATGGGATGCGCCTGTAAGTGCATCTAGTGCCCCTTAATGATTTTGGTGGTTTGAAGACTTATAGGTTAAGTATCTAATATGTTTATGAGTGTACACAGGATCTATAAGTCATTGAGGAGTTTGAGATATTTGAAGAATATCGACCCCTAAAAATGTATGTCTTCAGTTGAAGAAATTGGTCTGAAGCTGAAGAAATGAATCGCGAGGAATCTGCGATGAAATTGATATTCCTCATGAAGATACTGATATTGAGAAGTCCGGTGGTTCGTGAAGAAAATCATTCTGAAGAATTTGAAGCGTGAAGATTTACACTTTCTGCTTTACTTTCTTCGCACTTAATGAGTAGGAACACCGTACTGTTAAAGGGGGTCAAAGTAACACTATGGAATGGATTTCCTCATGATGCTCAATCCAAGCCAAATCCTACCAAAAGCCTCAAGTGAGGAATATGAGTGACATGAGGACTCTCACAGTTGAGAGTCCCGACCGTTTCGATAAGCCACGCCAAGTCACTGATCTTATCCACTCCAACGGTCATCTTATTTAAGGGCATTAATGTCAAATCATGTCGGGATGCTCCCAGGCTATAAATAGCCGCCCCCCACAACCACTAGCTGGTTGGCTGCTCCGTTAGAAACTGACACTTGTCATAAGAGCAACCCAAATTCCTCAGAGCTTTCGAGAATAAATCATCAGTGAGGAAATACACCACCCACCGAAACCACAAACCAAACCTAGTGATTGAGCATCACTGAAGAAGTTGTTCCTGTGTGGGACTGAAGCCTTTTACCTTTGAGGACTGTGCATCCTCCAGACGGTTAGGCGTCATGGTCTAGAGCAATCCAGCAGTCAATTGTGGATCGCCGGGTGACCGAGTTTGTGAGGGTTTGGAAGTCTGCCCTGAAGACTTACCACGAGTGTTGGGCGAGGACTGTGTGTCCTTAGCTCAAGGAGAATACGGTAGGGCCTGTGTGTCCCGGGACTGGGTGTCTTTTGGTTTCAATACCAAGCCGCTCCAAACTAGATGTACAACTGCCACAACAGTTGGAACTGGGTCATCAACGACTGTCTTCACTGAGAAACGGGTTCTAATTCCTCAACTCCTTACTTTCCGTGTATTATGTGTTGATAACTATCACTATGACTGTTTGAAGAATTTGCTGAAGACTTTCTCTGAATTTCCTCAACCCCAAATTCTTCACAATAGTTAATCATCATATGTATTCTGCGTGCCTACTTACTGTGCAATCTGTTTTCACCTTCTTCACTCTGAAATACTGCTGGTGTGAACGTTTGCACGTCTGATCCTTTACTGTTTCCGCTGTAAGTTAGTCATCAGTGAGGAATTTCCTCAAAAGGAATTTCCTCAGTGATGAAATTCTAAAAATCTCCTATCACCCCCCTCTAGTCGATATAACGCACTTTCAATTGGTATCAGAGCAAGGTACTCCCTTGTTCTGTGTGATTTTGGTTTAACCACCTGGAGTTTTAGTTATGTCGACTGCAGGCATGTTTAAGGTGACTGCAGCATGTCCTACCTACGAAGGAAAGAACTTTCCCTTCTGGAATAACAAAATGCAAATGCATCTACAAGCTATTGATAATGATCTCTGGTATATTGTGGAAAATGGTGTCCCCATCATCTCTGCCAGTGTCACTGCAGCTGATGTGAAGAAATTCAAGCAACTCGATTCTCAAGCGAAGAACATCATCCGTGGCCATCTGAGCCCTGACCAGTTTGGAAGAGTAAGTGCTTTGGGCTCTGCAACACTGATCTGGGAGAGACTGTGCAAGGTAAATGAAGGAGTATCAACCCAGCGTGACTCTCGTGTTGATATTCTTTGCAATCTCTTCAATCGCTTCAAGAGACATGACAATGAATGCTGCCAAGACACCTTTGATCGCCTCACTGACATATCAAATGAACTACAAGCACTGGGAGCTCGAGACATCACTGATCATGAAGTTGTGAAGAAACTGCTGAGATCTTTGGATTCTTCATTTGACACTTTAGTTCTGATGATTCAAGAAAGACCAGACTACAAGATGCTAGATCCAGCTGATATACTTGAAAGGCTAAATACTCATGAATTCCAGCTAGAAGAAAAGAGAGATCTATATGGACAAAGCTATTCCAGACCACGTGCACTGAAGGCTAGAGCAATTTCCTCATTTGAAGAAGAAGACACAGATGACAACATTTGTGACCCTGAAGAATTTGGACAGGAGCTTGCAATGCTTGTGAGTAAATTCCAGAGATTTACACGACGTGGCCAGTTCGGTAAATCTTCAAGAAGAGACATGAGGAAATCAGAATATGCATGTGAGGACTACAAGAAACAAACCTGTCACAAGTGCAAGAAATCAGGTCATTACATTGCTGATTGTCCCCGTTGGGGAAAGGAATCAAAGAAGAAGAAATACAAGGATGACAGTTCTGATGACTCGAAGAAGAAGAAGAAATCTTCAAAATCCTCATCTTCAAAGCCCTCATCACACAAGAAGACTAGTTTCAAAAAGGCTCGGGCACTTATTGGCAAGGAAATGGACTCCGAGGCAGAATCAGAGGAATGTGATGAAGAAGAGGGTTCTGGAGAAGACTCAGAATCTGGACAGACTACTCTTGCACTAGCAACCACTTTCGTCAGCAAGTCAATCTTCAATCTTGAAGAAAATGATTGCACCATCCATACTGATGACTATGCTGATGACTTCGCTCCAACCTATTGCTTCATGGCAAAAGGTTCAAAGGTATCAAATAACGCCTCCTCCTGTGATTCAAGTGACTGTGAACCTAATGATTATAAGAAACCCAGTTACAGTAAACTTGCCATCATTGCCACTAAACAACAAACAACTCTGGAAAAGCTTCAGAAACTGCTAGACAAAAGTGATGATCTATTGAATGATGAAATGAACCTTACCCAAATCCTCACTGATGACATGAAAAGTCTTCAGTCTAGATTTGATAATCTTCAGGATCGTTATGATACACTCCTCACTGATCATGAGAAGCTTTCCTATGAATTTCTTCAAAGGAAGCTTGATCTTGAGAAGCTGAGGATGTCTCATGATGATCTTCGTATGGAAAATGATTCATTACTAGCTCAACAGATCAACGCTAGTCAAGTTGAATTTATTCCTCCATGTCTTAAATGCATTGAACGCGAAACTGCTAATTCCTCACCAGAATCATCAAATGCTACCATTGCTACAAATTCTTCAACTGCACCTGTTGTGTCTATTTCCTCACTTGAGGAAAACACAAATGTTACTGATGAAAATGCAGGGTTGAAGGAATTGTACGTGATAGGCATGTACAAAAGCCTCAAAGGACATCAAACCCTTTGTGATGTGCTTAAAAAGCAGATCTTGAACAGGAACCCGAGGAAAGAAGGAATTGCCTTTGAGAGGAAATTAAATGCTGATGGATCTTATTGGAAACCTGAGCAGTATCCCAAAACCTCATGGGTTGCTGCTACTGGGCCTCCTTTTGATCCATCTAATCTAACTGGTTTTTCATGTGAATTATCCTATTCCTCGGATGAGTCATTTGATTCCAACTATAAACTGTTCAAAAATCAATCTGGTGAAGTATTTGCTCGATATGTTGGAACTAACTGCAGGAATGGCCCTCCTCTAAGGAAAATCTGGGTTCCCAAAGGTTGTCTTGAAAATCTTCAGGTGAATGTCCTCATGACACCACCACTGAAGAATCTGAACCCTAGATCAAATTCCTGAGGAGGACCAAAGTCTTCAAGAGGATCAAAATCCTCAACTGGTCAAAACTATGCTCGTACCCGTGCTTATGCGTCTAACATGCAGGGAAACTACAAGGAATATGAATATGAGCGTTACTCCTCAAATCATTATGTTCATAAATCCTCAAACCAGTTCTCTGCATATTCATATGAGTACTTTAACCCCCCTACTGTTAAGAGAAGTGCATTAGCTTCAATGCCACCTTTCTCATATGGTGCTCGCAGGATGATGAACGCTTTGCCACCCCTTCAGATGTGGGTGGTGAAGAAATCAAACTAATCACTTCTGCAGGTCAGGTCTCCAGATGAAAATCATCATCTGAAGAATTTGCTGGAGACCTAAGGAAATGCTTGATAGGACGCAAGCTAATGATTGACGAAATAGAAATATTTCACACGTCCTTACATTTCTGTTATGATGAAATTACTGAACTGATGAAATTAGTATCATATTCTTCAAATCTGAAGCATATGAGATGGTAAGCTGTACTAATTCATCTGCAGGATGACAAACCCAAAAATACTGAGTGGGTTCTCGATAGTGGCTGCACACATCACATGACTGGTGATAAAAGCTTACTGATGAATATGCCACTAACTCCATCACCTCTGAAGCAAATCACATATGCTGACAAAGGTAAAAGCAAGGTATTGGGACTTGGCAAAGTAGCTATTTCCAAGGATAGGCATATGGACAAAGTGATGCTTGTTGAATCCCTTGGTTTTAACCTTATGTCAGTCTCGATGCTTTGTGATCTTGATATGATTGTAATCTTTGGTAGATATAGATGTGTAGTCATCATGGAATCTGACAGATCCAAAGTCTTCGAAGGTGTAAGAAGAGGGGATTTGTACATTGTTGACTTCTCTACAGGTCCTCAACCAGCCACTTGCTTACTAGCAAAAACCTCAGAAGGATGGCTGTGGCACAGAAGACTAGGTCATGCAGGCATGAGGAATTTGCACACACTTGCAAAGAAGAAGCATGTCATTGGCATCGAATCAGTCAAATTCCTCAAGGATCATCTATGTGGTGCTTGTGAATCTGGGAAAATGACCAGATCCAAGCATCCCTTCAAAACCATCATGACCACTACCCGTCCGTTTGAATTACTTCATATGGATTTGTTTGGACCTACTCACTATGCAACACTAACCAATGCAGCATCTCTATATGGCTTTGTCATTGTTGATGACTATTCCAGATACACTTGGGTGCATATCATAGTGTATAAAACTGAAGTGCAAGAAATCTTCAAACGATTTTCTTCAAGGGCCTCGACGAACTTCGGCATCAAGATCAAACATATTAGGAGTGATAATGGAACCGAGTTCAAAAACACTGGTCTTGATGATTATCTTGATGAACTTGGTATTACTCACGAATTGTCTGCTCCTTATACTCCTCAGCAGAATGGTGTCGTCGAAAGGAAGAACATGACTCTGGTTGAAATGGCTAGAACTATGCTTGAAGAATATCAGACTCCTCGTCGCTTTTGGCCTGAAGCAATCACCACTTCATGTCATATCATCAACAGGGTATATCTTCACAAATTCCTCAAGAAAACCTCATATGAACTCCTCACTGACAAGAAACCCAATGTAAGTTATTTCAAAGTCTTCGGTGCAAAATGCTGGATTAGAGATCCTCACCATAGCTCAAAATTTGCACCTAAGGCACATGAAGGTTTTATGCTCGGTTATGGAAAGGACTCGCACACTTACAGAGTCTTCAACAACTATCACAACAAAGTTGTTGAGACTGTAGATGTGCGGTTCGATGAAACTAATGGCTCGCAAAGTGAGCAATTGCCTTCTGATCCAGATAAGTTGTCTCCTGAGGAAGTAATAAAGCTCAAACCTACTGAAGACATTGTCCCCACTGAGGAAATTGGTGAAGAAACGATTCCCATCGCTGATAAAAACCAAGAAGATGCTCCTGAGGAAATTGCATCAGCACCAGTTCCTAAGCCCAGACAAAATCCTCAACCAGCTCATCCGAGGATTGCAAACGAAGTAGAACTTGACAAAATCCTCAACGACATCAACGCGCCAGGTCCTCTCACTCGCTCAAAAGCTTCACACTTAGTTAACTTTTGTGGGCACTTTTCCTCTGTATCCATCACAGAACCATCAAAAGTAGCTGAGGCTTTTCTGGAACCGGAGTGGATCCAAGCTATGCAAGACGAACTTCTTCAATTCAAGTTGAATGACGTATGGGAGCTCGTCAAACAACCAGATCCTCGCAAGCACAACATCATCGACACCAAGTGGATTTTCCGAAACAAACAAGATGAGGACGGTCAAGTGGTGAGGAACAAGGCACGACTTGTAGTCCAAGGCTACACCCAGGTTGAAGGAATAGATTTCGATGAAACTTTTGCACCTGTTGCTAGACTTGAAGCTATTTGAATACTGCTTGCTTATGCTAATCATCATAACATCACCTTATATCAAATGGATATCAAAAGTGCATTCCTCAATGGTAAGCTTGAGGAAGAAGTATATGTTGCTCAGCCTCCAGGTTTTGAGGATCCAAAGAATCGAGACAAAGTCTTCAGACTCAAAAAGGCTGTGTATGGCCTCAAGCAAGCCCCTCGGGCATGGTATGATACATTGAAGGAATTGCTCATGAAGAAAGGCTTCAAACCTGGTTCACTCGATCCAACTCTTTTCACAAAATCCTATGATAATGAGCTGTTTGTATGTCAAATATATGTTGATGATATCATATTTGGTTATACTGACAAAAGATACAGTGATGAATTTGCCTACATGATGAGTGAAGAATATCAGATGTCCATGATGGGGGAGCTGAAATTCTTCTTAGGTCTTCAAATTCGTCAACAAAGCAATGGAATCTTCATATCACAGGAGAAATACCTCAAGGATGTTCTGAGGAAATTCGACATGCACGAATGCAAAGGTGCCAAGACTCCGATGCCTACCAACGGCCACCTCGGCACTGATGGAAATGGTAAAGGTTTCGATCAGCAGGTATACCGTTCTATAAGTGGCTCTTTATTGTATCTATGTGCATCTAGGCCAGATATAATGCCTAGTGTTTGCATGTGTGCACGTTTTCAAGCAAAACTGAAGGAATCACACCATAAGGCTGTGAAACATATTATTCGATACTTAGCTCACACCAACACTAGGATTATGGTATCCCAAGGGCTCCAATCTTCATCTGGTAGGGTATTCTGATTCAGACTATGCTGGTGACCGTGTGGATCGCAAGTCAACTTCTAGCACATGCCATTTCCTCGGAAGATCACTAGTTTGCTGGTCCTCAAAGAAGCAGAACTACGTATCACTCTCCACTGCCGAAGCTCAGTACATTGCTGCTGGTTCTTGCTGTGCTCAATTGCTATGGATGAAGCAAACCCTCAAGGACTACGGCATCAACATGAAGAATGTACCTCTCTATTGTGACAATGAGAGTGCTATCAAGATTGCATACAACCCAGTACAACACTCGAAGACCAAGCACATCCAAATTCGTCATCATTTTCTTCGGGACCATGTCCTCAAGGTGAAAGTGCGTTATATCGACTAGAGGGGGGGGGGGTGAATAGGAGATTTTTAGAATTTCATCACTGAGGAAATTCCTTTTGAGGAAATTCCTCACTGATGACTAACTTACAGCGGAAACAGTTAAGGATCAGTTGATGCAATCGTTCACAACAGCAGTATTACAGAGTGAAGATTATGAAAACAGATTGCACAGCAAGCAGGCACGCAGAATACAGATGATGATTTACTCAAGTGAAGAATTTGGGGTTGAGGAAATTCAGAGAAAGTCTTCAGCAAATTCTTCAAACAGTCACAGTGAAAGTCATCAACACATAATACAGAGAATGTAAAGAGTTGAGGAATTAGAACCCGATTATTGGTGAAGACTGTTGTTGATGACCCAGTTCCAACTGCTGTGACAGTTGTACATCTGGTTTGGAGCGGCTTGGTATTTAAACCAAAGGACACCCAGTCCCGGGACACACAGTCCCTACCGTATTCTCCTTGAGCTAAGGACACACAGTCCTCGCCCAACACTCGTGGTAAGTCTTCATGGCAGACTTCCAAACCCTCACAAACTCGGTCACCCGGCGATCCACAATTGACTGCTGGATTGCTCTAGACCATGACGCCTAACCGTCTGGAGGATGCACAGTCCTCAAAGGTAAAAGGCTTCAGTCCCACACAGGAACAACTTCTTTAGTGATGCTCAATCACTAGGTTTGGTTTGTGGTTTCGGTGGGTGGTGTATTTCCTCACTGATGATTTATTCTCGAAAGCTCTGAGGAATTTGGGTTGCTCTTATGACAAGTGTCAGTTTCTAACGGAGCAGCCAACCAGCTAGTGGTTGTGGGGGGGGGGGGGGCGGCTATTTATAGCCTGGGAGCATCCCGACATGATTTGACATTAATGCCCTTAAATAAGATGACCGTTGGAGTGGATAAGATCAGTGACTTGGCGTGGCTTATCGAAACGGTCGGGACTCTCAACTGTGAGAGTCCTCATGTCACTCATATTCCTCACTTGAGGCTTTTGGTAGGATTTGGCTTGGATTGAGCATCATGAGGAAATCCATTCCATAGTGTTACTTTGACCCCCTTTAACAGTACGGTGTTCCTACTCATTAAGTGCGAAGAAAGTAAAACAGAAAACGTAAATCTTCATGCTTCAATTTCTTCAGAACGATTTTCTTCAGGAACCACCGATCTTATCAATATCAATATCTTCATGAGGAATATCAATTTCATCGCAAATTCTTCGCGATTCATTTCTTCAGCTTTGGACCAATTTCTTCAACTGAAGACATATATTTTTAGGGGTCGATATTCTTCAAATATCTCAAACTCCTCAATGACTTATAGATCCTGTGTACACTTATAAACACATTAGATACTTAACCTATAAGTCTTCAAACCACCAAAATCACTAAGAGGCACTAGATGCACTTACAATCTCCCCCTTTTTGGTGGTTGATGACAATTAGGTTAAGTCTTCAACAAGGATAAAAAATATGAAGTGTAAATACTCATTTGAGGAATTTGAAAACAAGATTCACAGAGACTCCCCCTGAAGATGTGCATACCTTGAGGATTTTGCTTTTTATAGCATATGCACATTGATGATTTTTATCATGGAGATCTCCCCCTGAATCTTGTAAATCATGCATACATATAACATATCATATGAAGAAAATGAAGATGCATGATGGCAAATGGTATCTGACGAATTTCAGCATGCATGCATTAAAACTTGAGGAATAAGCATGCGAAGAAAAACGTTCAAAAGCGTCAGAGTACCATCGGGCTTAAGTTACAACTCATTACATAAAAACTTCAGAAGAGCCAAGAGTTTGTAACTTAAATATAGTTCATAAGCCCAAAAATAAATCCCGTTTGAAGACTAACTCTCAAGTTTCTCCCCCTTTGTCATCAAGTGACAAAAAGGGACAAACTGAGGACTAACGCCCGTGAAGACGTCATTTCTTTGCGGTTGATGAAGATCCTTGGCGCTTCTTGGGGGTAGTCTTCTTTCTTGGTCCGGTTGCAGTGTCGAGTTGTTCCTCATCAGATTCGGCGGTGCGGAATGACGAGAAGGAGCTGTCTTCAAGATCTGGCACAGGAATGGGCCTGAACTTCTTCTTGGGAGGCCACGACCAGTCAAAGTCCTGCTCAAAGTTCAATTCTTCAAGCTCAGTCTGGGTCTTCATATGTGCAAGGGTAGCCCAGGTGCGATCAAAAACCTCATGCAGATAGTGATGATTAAGCTTCACACTGTTCTGTGTCTCAGTGAGGGTTTTCACAATGGCACCAAACTGGCGTTTGACCCATTTGTGGTTGTGATCCACCTTCTGATGAAGACTGAGAAGAAGCTCTCTGGTGTTTAGCACGCGAGGAGGAACTGGGCTTGGCGGACGAGTCTCAGTGTCGTCCCATGAGGAATATGCATTTGGTTCTTTAAATTGACCATCAAGAGGCCTGCTTCCTTCATCAATTACAGGCTTTCCTTTTCCCTCAATGGGCTCGAAAGTCTTCTTGTTGACCCGGATAGGAGGCATATAACCAACATGGTTCTGGAAATCTGCGTGAAAGTTGATGCCTGTCCTTGTCCGGAGGAATCTCATGATCCATGGTGCATAAATTTTGTGATCATATGGGCACATTGCATTGTCAGCCAAAGTCCTCAAGAAGAAATCATGGATATTCATGGGGATACCGTGAATGATGTTGAAGAGGATATTCTTCATGAGGCCGACGACATCTTCGTCATCATCATGGCCTTTGATTGGCGCTAGCACACTACAGAGAATGCGGTAGACAGACCGGGGTGTGTACTTTAGCTCATGGATGAGGAATGTGGTTCTTGAGGGTTTTCCTGCAGCCAAAGGCTTCATGAGGACTTCCATCATTCCATTTGGCAGCTCACGCTCACCATAAAGCTTCACTGCCCCTTCTGAAGGAATTGGTACGGGCAGTTCTCTGAGGAGTTCAGACGCTGGAGCCTTGTAGTGAGTATTTTGGGTCATCCAGTCGAACACCCAAGTGTTGATGTCATCAACATTGCCCGAGATGTGCAGAGTTGAATAGAACTGAAGAATTAGTTCACTATTCCAATCTGATATGTCTGAGCACATAGGGAGCAAACCTGCATCATGTAGTACACTGAGGACTGGTTCCATACAGGGAATCTCTTCAAGTTCATCATGAGGAATGTGCCTGTGCTGGAATATCTTGTTTCGTCCACAGAGCATTGAAGCATAGTAGTTCATCTGAGTCCTTGTCCAAAACTTCAGATGCCTCATTTGAGGCCTGTCATAAGGATTCTCTCCGATGAAATACATGCGTTCCTCAAAGAAATTCTCTTTCTGAAACTTTGGCCTCTTCGAGAATGGCAGGCGCTGAACTGGATTGAGATTGTGCTGAGGAATGGGAGGGGAAACAACCATGGCAGATTCTGGGTTGAGGACAATGAATTCATTGTCAGGGGCGGGAACATTTTCTTCAGCAGTTTCCTCAGGATGAGGAATTTCTTGTTCTAGCTGAGCATCAGGCTGAGGAATTTCTTCATCCTTCTCAGCTTGAGGAGTTTGATCAGCCTGTTCAGTGGGAGGAGCCTGCTCAGACTGGACATTTTCTTCAGCTTGATTTTCATCAGCTGACTTTGTGGCAGACGCAGATTCATCAGCTGCTGCAGCTGAAGCTTCAGTAATCTCTTTCGGAGGAATATGAGGTTGAGGAATGTCATCAATTTGTATTTCCTCATCAGTATGGTCCTCAGAGGCAGCATCCTTCATTTCCTCATCTACCCTTGTAGTGTGGTCACCAACGATGACCATTTCAAATGAGGGTGCAACATTAAGAGGCACCGGGTCCAGAGGGGCAGATTCTTCAGTTTCCTTGAGGCGTTTTGCCTCAATCTTTTCTTCGGCTGAGGAAGCTTTTCTCTTCTTTGCTTCCTTCTCAGCAGCTCTTGTCTTTTTCGCGTCTGATGCAGACGGGATTAATTTCTTCACCTTTGAAGTTTTTGGTGAAGGTGATTTCTCAACAGATTCTTCAGCTGGCAGTGAGGAACCAGCTGGAACAGAGTCATCAGCCTGCTTTGGTGAAGCAGCTGGATCAGTAGCAGTTTCATCAGGAGCGGTCTCAGTGATGATCTCGTCAATGGCCGGCTCATCAGCACGGCGCTCTTGGTGTTGTTCCTCAGCTTGAGAAATTTCCTCCTCAACAGGAGATGCATCTTCTGGCTGTTCAACCAGGGGCTGAGGAGTTGGTGCTGGTGGGGGTGACGTCTGTTGTAGTCATCAACATCACTAGTGGCTAGCTTGATGAAATTGCGTTTGATGCTTGTGCGGTCTGACAGTTTCTCACACTTGTCAGTTAGGACTTGCAGCTCTGCCTGGGTGGACACCAATGCTTCAGGCGTCAACTTGAGAACATTTTGCCTGAGGAATTTCTCCTTTCTGGCCTTTGCAATCTTTGCTTGCTTGGCCTTATGTTCCTTCCACTTGGCTTCATTTATGAAGGTAGCCACCATGTGGCTGACACCAGGAGGAAGTTCCAAATCATCAATGGGTGTGTTTGGGTCTTCATACCACACATTGATGAAGTCGAGGAGGACCTTGGGGTCCATCACCAGAGGAATAGCACTGCCTGATGCTTGTGCTACCCTTTCTTGCTTGTTCCTGATGATGGCTTCCAGAGTTTCATCATCATATTCTTCACTTCCCTCTGATGCAGACGGGACTGTGATGATTTTGCTTGGGCTGGGCAGAGGTGCAGGTTCAGTAGTTGCCAAAGTCTTCACATGGGGTGTTGAAGACTTTGTCTCCGAGCTAGTTGCAGCTGGGAGTGAGGAGCTAGAGCTGGCAGTCGTAGTCTTCACGACTTTCTTCTGTACTGGCTTTGGAGGTGGAGCTCAGGACTTTGGTGTAGATGCGATTGGTGCTGAGGGTTTTGGCACTGATGGTTTTGGTGTGGACGGTTTTGGAACCGAGGGTTTTGGAGCTGAGGGTTTGGTGACAGAAGTCTGTGCAAACTTCTCTTGGGGTTTTGAAGCTTTTGGCTTTGCTGGCACAGACTTTGGTTGAGGAATCTCGGAGCCTGAGGTTTCTGCTGCTGAGGAATGAGCAGCACCGGAGGCAGCAGCTGAGGATTCATGAAATTTCTTCACTGCTGTTTTTGCTTGCTTCTTGAGCTTGGCCAGATGCCTTTATTTTTCCTCTGGGTAGTCATCAAGTGTCATAAGACTTGAGGGATGAGCAACTTGATGATCCTCAAGCGGGGCCCTTTTGCCAGGAGGCTTCAAAGCGAATTTCTTCGCATATTTTGGAGTCACAAACCTGTACTCCTTCCACTCCTTTGCCCATCTGCATCCAATTTTCTGCAGCCTAATCTTTCTTTTAGGCATAGTCTCAGGTTCATCATCAGGCTTGCAATAGTCCAGGTATATGTCATCAGGAATATCAACTGCTGTGTTCTGCTCCAGTTTCTTTCCTCCCTTCTGTTTCCTTTCTTCCTCCATTTTCTTCAGACGAGGAACTTTTTGAGGATTTTGAACTCTTGAGGATTCTGATGAGCCTTGAAGAGTTTCTTCCAGAAACGCTGCAAATGAGTTAATGTGATGAGAACCGAGAGATTCATCAGCTGGCATGTGTGTACCTGTGAACAGAGTATAGTTGCGAGGAATTTGGAGAGGTCATATGCGTTCTCAGATTTGAAGAAAATGGAAAAGTTTGACAGTTTGAGGAATATAACCAGTGGTTGAGGAATTTGCTTAAGCATCCTGTTCTTGGGTTCCAGAGTTGTACAGATCCGAAAATTTGCACAATTGAGGAATCTCGTGAAAATCTTAGATGCTTAGCTAGTTCATCAATGATTGTGGAGATGGATAGTGTTTGAGGAATCATGTGCGCATCGTATCTTGAGGAAAAACAGATTTCACATGGGAGAGGTAAAATTTTAGATCTAATCTGTTGTAAAAATGGGATATAATTACCCTGGAAGGTGCGAACGAAGAACACAAAAAGGTGGTGATGGAGAGGCTCTTCGGTCAAGTGTCCAATGCACCCTAACTTGGCAGCAGAGGACGTCTACGGCGGCGTCGGACGTAGATGTTCCGTCTCCGGCATGATCCTGGCGGCGAGAAGGTTGAGGCAGTGAAGCTCTTCCTTGCCGGCGACAAGACTACCAGCGGTGGCGCTAGGGTTCGGTGTGCTGTGGCAGGAGAGCGATGAGGCGAAGAAGATGATACCGAGGGGGTTAAGGACATATTTATAGCCCGAAAGTTACTGTTTGGCGCGAAAGTTTCGGACCGAATAGCCCTTGCCTCTACGTCTCCGCAGGACACGTGGAGCTCCCGTACGATGCGGTGGAGATAGTGGAGATCGTGGCTATCCAATCGTGGGAAGTGGGGATTCAGTTACTGTTCCTTTGAAGAAAACAATTTTTTGAAGATTTGAGGATTTTCGTTACAAAATCATCAGCTGACAAGGATGCAGTGAGGATTTTGAACAAAGTTTCAAGTAGAACGCATATGAAGAATTGAATAGACTGGATAAGTATAGCATAGAGGGAAAATCGGGTCCGATCACATTCACTTAGCAGAAACATCAAATTGAAGAAATAGCAATAAGTGAATGCTGTTGAGGACTAGAAATCACAATCTACCTAGGCAAATGAAAGTCATCAAGTGTTTTTGAAGATTTTGCAATAGATCATCACAATGAAGAACAACTGTTTTGAAGAAAAATGCATTGTGAAGAATTTGATCATTTGAAGAAAATCAACTTGAGGAATTTCACATTGTGCGGTGGCGTTGCCCACCATATAAGAATGTTGATTACAGACGCCGCGTACAATTGTCGTAGGGCTCTGAGAATCAATTTCTTCGTTAATTTCTTCACATTCAGAGTGACTTTCTTCATCGGTTGAAGAAAATCGTTTCATCATGTGTTGCACATCTAAGTCATCAACTTTGCATAAGTGTTAGGATGTGTGCATGTTTTTACAAAACATTTGAAGATTCTAAGATATTTAGCTCACACCGCAACTTGCAAAACCTTTTCTCATCCAAGGGCTTAGTGAAGATATCAGCCAGTTGATCATCAGTCTTCACATGGTCGATGAGATATTGCCCTTAAGGACATGGTCCCGAAGAAAATGATGACGAATCTGGATGTGTTTGGTCTTCGAGTGCTGTACTGGGTTGTAGGCAATCTTGATAGCACTCTCATTGTCACAGTAGAGAGGCACATTCTTCATGTTGATGCCATAGTCCTTGAGGGTTTGCTTCATCCATAGTAATTGAGCACATCAAGAACCAGCAGCAATGTACTCAGCTTCGACAGTGGAGAGTGATACGCAGTTCTGCTTCTTTGAGGACCAGCAAACCAGTGATCTTCCGAGGAAATGGCATGTGCCAGATGTTGACTTGCGATCCACGCGGTCACCAACATAGTCTGAATCAGAATACCCTACCACATGAAGATTGGAGCCCTTGGGATACCATATTCCTAGTGTTGGTGTGTGAGCTAAGTATCGAAGAATATGTTTCACAGCCTTATGGTGTGATTCCTTCGGTTTTGCTTGAAAACGTGCACACATGCAAACACTAAGCATTATGTCTGGCCTAGATGCACATAGATACAATAAAGAACCAATCATAGAACGGTATACCTGCTGATCGAAATCTTTACCATTTTCATCAGTGCCGAGGTGACCGTTGGTAGGCATTCGAGTCTTGGCAGCTTTGCATTCATGCATGTCGAATTTCCTCAGAACATCCTTGAGGTATTTCTCCTGTGATATGAAGATTCCATTGCTTTGTTGACGAATTTAAAGACCTAAGAAGAATTTCAGCTCCCCCATCATAGACATCTGATATTCTTCACTCATCATATAAGCAAATTCATCACTGTATCTTTTGTCAGTACAGCCAAATATGATATCATCAACATATATTTGACATACAAACAGTTCATTATCATAAGATTTTGTGAAAAGAGTTGGATCGAGTGAACCAGGTTTGAAGCCTTTCTTCATGAGGAATTCCTTCAATGTATCATACCATGCCCGAGGGGCTTGCTTGAGACCATACAGAGCCTTTTTGAGTCTGAAGACTTTGTCTGGATTCTTTGGATCCTAAAAACCTGGGGGCTGAGCAACATATACTTCTTCCTCAAGCTTACCATTGAGGAATGCACTTTTCACATCCATTTGATATAAGATGATGTTATGATGATTAGCATAAGCAAGTAGAATTCGAATAGCTTCAAGTCTAGCAACAGGTGCAAAAGTTTCATCGAAATCTATTCCTTCAACCTGGGTGTAGCCTTGGGCTACAAGTCATGCCTTGTTCCTCACCACTTGACCGTCCTCATCTTGCTTGTTTCGGAAAATCCACTTGGTGCCAATTATGTTATGCTTGCGAGGATCTGGTCATTTGACGAGCTCCCATACGTCATTCAGCTTGAATTGAAGAAGTTCGTCTTGCATGGCTTGGATCCACTCCGGTTCCAGAAAAGCCTGAGCTACTTTTGAGGGTTCTGTGATAGATACAAAAGAAAAATGCCCACAGAAGTTAACTAAGTGTGAAGCTTTTGAGCGAGTGAGAGGACCTGGCGCGTTGATGTCGTTGAGGATTTTGTCAAGTTCTACTTCATTTGCAATCCTCGGATGTGCTGGTTGAGGATTTTGTCTGGGCTGAGGAAGTGTTGTTGTTGCAATTTCCTCAGGAGCTTCTTCTTGTCTTTCATCAGCGATGGGGATTGTTTCTTCACCAATTTCCTCAGTGGGAACAATGTCTTCAGTAGGCTTAAGCTTTATTGCTTCCTCAGGAGACAGTTTATCTGGATCAGAAGGCAATTGCTCTCTTTGCGAGCCATTAGTTTCATCGAACCGCACATCTACAGTCTCAACAACTTTGTTGTGATAGTTGTTGAAGACTCCGTAGGTGTGCGAGTCCTTTCCATAACCGAGCATAAAACCTTCATGTGCCTTAGGTGCAAATTTCGAGCTATGATGAGGATTTCTAATCGAGCATTTTGCACCGAAGACTTTGAAATAACTTACATTGGGTTTCTTGTGTGTGAGGAGTTCATATGAGGTTTTCTTGAGGAATTTGTGAAGATATACCCTGTTGATGATATGACATGCAGTGTTGATTGCTTCAGGCCAGAAGCGACGAGGAGTCTGATATTCTTCAAGCATAGTTCTTGCCATTTCAACCAGAGTCCTGTTCTTTCTTTCGACGACACCATTCTGCTGAGGAGTATAAGGAGCAGACAATTCGTGAGTAATACCAAGTTCATCAAGATAATCATCAAGACCAGTGTTTTTGAACTCGGTTCCATTATCACTCCTAATATGTTTGATCTTGATGCCGAAGTTCGTCGAGGCCCTTGAAGAAAATCGTTTGAAGATTTCTTGCACTTCAGTTTTATACACTATGATATGCACCCAAGTGTATCTGGAATAGTCATCAACAATGACAAAGCCATATAGAGATGCTGCATTGGTTAGTGTTGCATAGTGAGTAGGTCCAAACAAATCCATATGAAGTAATTCAAACGGACGGGTAGTGGTCATGATGGTTTTGAAGGGATGCTTGGATCTGGTCATTTTCCCAGATTCACAAGCACCACATAGATGATCCTTGAGGAATTTGACTGATTCGATGCCAATGACATGCTTCTTCTTTGCAAGTGTGTGCAAATTCCTCATGCCTGCATGACCTAGTCTTCTGTGCCACAGCCATCCTTCTGAGGTTTTTGCTAGTAAGCAAGTGGCTGGTTGAGGACCTGTAGAGAAGTCAACAATGTACAAATCCCCTCTTCTTACACCTTCGAAGACTTTGGATCTGTCAGATTCCATGATGACTACACATCTATATCTACCAAAGATAACAATCATATCAAGATCACAAAGCATCGAGACTGACATGAGGTTAAAACCAAGGGATTCAACAAGCATCACTTTGTCCATATGCCTATCCTTGGAAATAGCTACTTTGCCAAGTCCCAATACCTTGCTTTTACCTTTATCAGCATATGTGATTTGCTTCAGAGGTGATGGAGTTAGTGGCATATTCATCAGTAGGCTTTTATCACCAGTCATGTGATGTGTGCAGCCACTATTGAGAACCCACTCAGTATTTTTGGGTTTGTCATCCTTTGAACCTTTTGCCATGAAGCAATAGGTTGGAGCGAAGTCATCAGCATAGTCATCAGTATGGATGGTGCACTCATTTTCTTCATGATTGAAGATTGACTTGCTCACAAAATTGGTTGCTAGTGCAAGACTAGCCTGTCCGGATTCTGAATCTTCTCCAGAGCCTTCTTCATCATCACATTCTTCTGATTCTGCCTCGGAATCCATTTCCTTGCAAGTGCCCTAGACTTTCTGAAGCTAGTCTTCTTGTGTGAGGAGGACTTTGAAGATTTCTTCTTCTTCTTTGAGTCATCAGAACTGTCATCCTTGTATTACTTCTTCTTTGATTCCTTTCCCCAGCAAGGACAATCAGCAATGTAATGACCTGATTTCTTGCACTTGTGACAGGTCCGTTTCTTGTAGTCCTCAGATGCAGATTCTAATTTCCTCATGTTTCTTCTTGATGATTTACCGAACTGGCCTCGTCGTGTAAATCTCTGGAATTTCCTCACAAGCATTGCAAGTTCCTGACCAAATTCTTCAGGGTCACAACTGCTGTCATCTATGGCTTCTTCTTCAGATGAGGAAATTGCTCTTGCCTTTAGTGCACGTGGTCTGGAATAGCTTTGTCCATATAGATCTCTCTTTTCTTCTAGCTGAAATTCATGAGTATTTAGCCTTTCAAGGATATCAGCAGGATCTAGCATCTTGTAGTCTGGTGTTTCTTGGATCATCAGAACTAAAGTGTCAAATGAAGAATCCAAAGATCTCAGCAGTTTCTTCACAACTTCGTGATCAGTGATGTCTCGAGCTCCCAGTGCTTGCAGTTCATTTGATATGTCAGTGAGGCGATCAAAGGTGTCTTGGCAGCTTTCATTGTCATGTCTCTTGAAGCGATTGAAGAGATTGCGAAGAATATCAACACGAGAGTCGCGTTGGGTTGATACTCCTTCATTTACCTTGCACAGTCTCTCCCAGATCAGCGTTGCAGAGCCTAAGGCACTTACTCTTCCAAACTGGCCAGGGCTCAGATGACCACAGATGATGTTCTTCGCTTGAGAATCGAGTTGCTTGAATTTCTTCACATCAGCTGCAGTGACACTAGCAGAAATGATGGGGACACCATTTTCCACAATATACCAGAGATCATTGTCTATAGCTTGTAGATGCATTTGCTTTTTGTTCTTCCAGAAGGGAAAATTATTTCCCTCGTAGGTAGGACATGCTGCAGTCACCTTAAACATGCCTGCAGTCGACATAACTAAAACTCCAGGTGGTTAAACCAAAATCACACAGAACAAGGGAGTACCTTGCTCTGATACCAATTGAAAGTGCGTTATATCGACTAGAGGGGGGGGGGTGAATAGGAGATTTTTAGAATTTCATCACTGAGGAAATTCCTTTTGAGGAAATTCCTCACTGATGACTAACTTACAGCGGAAACAGTTAAGGATCAGTTGATGCAATCGTTCACAACAACAGTATTACAGAGTGAAGATTATGAAAACAGATTGCACAGCAAGCAGGCACGCAGAATACAGATGATGATTTACTCAAGTGAAGAATTTGGGGTTGAGGAAATTCAGAGAAAGTCTTCAGCAAATTCTTCAAACAGTCACAGTGAAAGTCATCAACACATAATACAGAGAATGTAAAGAGTTGAGGAATTAGAACCCGATTCTTGGTGAAGACTGTTGTTGATGACCCAGTTCCAACTGCTGTCACAGTTGTACATCTGGTTTGGAGCGGCTTGGTATTTAAACCAAAGGACACCCAGTCCCGGGACACACAGTCCCTACCGTATTCTCCTTGAGCTAAGGACACACAGTCCTCGCTCAACACTCGTGGTAAGTCTTCAGGGCAGACTTCCAAACCCTCACAAACTCGGTCACCCGGCGATCCACAATTGACTGCTGGATTGCTCTAGACCATGACGCCTAACCGTCTGGAGGATGCACAATCCTCAAAGGTAAAAGGCTTCAGTCCCACACAGGAACAACTTCTTCAGTGATGCTCAATCACTAGGTTTGGTTTGTGGTTTCGGTGGGTGGTGTATTTCCTCACTGATGATTTATTCTCGAAAGCTCTGAGGAATTTGGGTTGCTCTTATGACAAGTGTCAGTTTCTAACGGAGCAGCCAACCAGCTAGTGGTTGTGGGGGGGGGGGGCTATTTATAGCCTGGGAGCATCCCGACATGATTTGACATTAATGCCCTTAAATAAGATGACCGTTGGAGTGGATAAGATCAGTGACTTGGCGTGGCTTATCGAAACGGTCAGGACTCTCAACTGTGAGAGTCCTCATGTCACTCATATTCCTCACTTGAGGCTTTTGGTAGGATTTGGCTTGGATTGAGCATCATGAGCAAATCCATTCCATAGTGTTACTTTGACCCCCTTTAACAGTACGGTGTTCCTACTCATTAAGTGCGAAGAAAGTAAAACAGAAAAGTAAATCTTCATGCTTCAATTTCTTCAGAACGATTTTCTTCAGGAACCACCGATCTTATCAATATCAATATCTTCATGAGGAATATCAATTTCATCGCAAATTCTTCGCGATTCATTTCTTCAGCTTCGGACCAATTTCTTCAACTGAAGACATATATTTTTAGGGGTCGATATTCTTCAAATATCTCAAACTCCTCAATGACTTATAGATCCTGTGTACACTTATAAACACATTAGATACTTAACCTATAAGTCTTCAAACCACCAAAATCACTGAGGGGCACTAGATGCACTTACACAAGGGCAATATCCTCATCGACCATGTGAAGACTGATGATCAACTGGTAGATATCTTCACTAAGCCCTTGGATGAGAAAAGGTTTTGCAAGTTGCGGTGTGAGCTAAATATCTTAGAGTCTTCAAATGTTTTGTAAAAACATGCACACATCCTAAAACTTATGCAAAGTTGATGACTTAGATGTGCAACACATGATGAAACGATTTTCTTCAACTGATGAAGAATGTCACTCTGAATGTGAAGAAATTAACGAAGAAATTGATTCTCAGGGCCCTATGACAATTGTACGCAGCGTCTGTAATCAACATTCTTATATGGTGGGTAACGCCACCGCCCAATGTGAAATTCCTCAAGTTGATTTTCTTCAAATGATCAATTTCCTCACAATGCATTTTTCTTCAAAACAGTTGTTCTTCATTGTGATGATTTATTACAAAATCTTCAAAAACACTTGATGACTTTCATTTGACTAGATAGACTGTGATTTCAAGTCCTCAACAACATTCACTTATTGCTATTTCTTCAAGTTGATGTTTTTGCTAAGTGAATGTGATCGGACCCTACCTTCCCTCTATGCTATACTTATCCAGTCTATTCAATTCTTCATATGCGTTCTACTTGAAACTTTGTTCAAAATCCTCACTGCATCCTTGTCAGCTGATGATTTTGTAACAAAAATCCTCAAATCTTCAAAAATTGTTTTCTTTAAAGGCACAGTAACTGAACCCCACTTCCCACGATCGGATAACCATGATCTCCACCATCTCCACCGCATCGTACGGGAGCTACACGTGTCCTGCGGAGACGTAGAGGCAGGGGCTATTTGGTCCGACATTTTCGCGCCAACAGTAACTTTTGGCTATAAATATGTCCTTATCCCCCTCGACATCCTCTTCTTCGCCTCATCGCTCTCCTGCCACAGCACACTCCATCGAACCCTAGCGCCACCACTGGTAGTCTCGTCGTCGGTGAGGAAGAGCTTCACTACCTCGACTTCTCCGTCGCCGGAACCACGCCGGAGTCGGACCATCTTCGTCCGCCGCCGCCGTAGACGTCCTCTGTCGCCGATTTAGGGTCCATTGGACACTCGAACGAAGAGCCTCTCCAACACAACTTTCTGTGTTCTTCGTACGCACCTTCCAGGGTAAATATATCCCAATTTTTACAGCAGATTAGATCTGAAATTTTACATCTTCTATGTGAAATCTGTTTTTTCCTCAAGATACGATGCGTACATGATTCCTCAAACACTACCTATCACCACAATCATTGATGAACTATGCTAAGCATCTAAGATTTTCACGAGATTCCTCAATTGTGCGAATTTTCGGATCTGTACAACTCTGGAACCCAAGAACAGTATGCTTAGGCAAATTCCTCAACCACTGGTTATATTCCTCAAACTGTCAAACTTTTTCATTTTCTTCAAATCTGAGAACGCATATGACATCTCCAAATTCCTCGCAACTATACTATGTTCACAGGTACACACATGTCAGCTCATGAATCCCTCGGTTCTCATCACATTAACTCATTTGCAGCGTTTCTGGAAGAAACTCTTCAAGGCTCATCAGAATCCTCAAGAGTTCAAAATCATCAGCAAAATCCTCAACTGAAGAAAATGGAGGAAGAAAGAAAACAGAAGGGAGGAAAGAAACTTGAGCAAAACACATCTGCTGATATCCCTGAGGACATTTACTTGGACTATTGTACGCCTGATGAAAATGAGACAATGGCCAAGAGAAAGATACGGCTGCAGAAGATTGAACGCCGATGGGCGAAAGAATGGAAGGTGTACAGGTTTGTGACTCCCAAATATGCGAAGAAATTCGCTTTGATGGCAGAAGGGCCCCACTTGAGGATCATCAAGTAGCACATCCCTCAAGCCTCATGACAATTGATGACTATCCAGATGAGAAAGAAAAGCATCTGGCCAAGCTCAAGAAGCAGGCAGAAGCTGCAGTGAGGAAATTTAATGAATCCTCAGCTGCTGCCTCCGGTGCTGCTAATTCCTCAGCTGCAGAAACCTCAGGCTCAGAGATTCCTCAAATGCAGTCTGTGCGATCAAAGCCAAGGACTCCAAAGCCTCAAGAGAAGTCTGCTCAGGCTTCTGTCACAAAACCCTCAGCACCAAAACCCTCATTACCAAAACCTTCAACACCAAAGCCATCAGCACCAAAGCCCTCAGCACCAATCTCCTCAGTATCAAAATCCTCAGCTCCAACTCCAAAGCCTCAAGAGAAACCAGTAGAGAAGCAGGTCGTGAAGCCTACAACCGCCAGCTCCAGCTCCTCACTCCCAGTTGCAACTAGCTCGGAGACAAAGTCTTCAACACCTCTTGTGAAGACTTTGGCAACTGCTGAACGTGCACCTCTGCCTAGCCCCAGCAAAATCATCGCAGTCCTGTCTGCATCAGAGGGAAGTGATGAATATGATGATGAAACCCTGCAAGCCATCATCAGAAACAAGCAAGAAAGAGTGGCTCAAGCATCAGGTAGTGCTATTCCTCTGGCCATGGACCCCAAGGTCCTCCTTGACTACATCAATATCTGGTATGAGGACCCAAACACTCCTATTGATGATTTGAAGCATCCCCCTGGCATCAGCCACATGGTGGCCACCTTCATAAATGAAGCCAAGTGGAAAGAACAGCAGGCCAGGCAAGCAAAGGTTGCAAAGATCAAAAAGGAGAAATTCCTCAGGCAGAATCTCCTCAAACTGACTCCTGATGCACTGGTGACAACACAGGCAGAGCTGCAAAAATTGACTGACAAGTATGCTAAGCTGTCAGATTGCAAAAGCATCAAGAGCAATTTCATCAAGTTGGCCACTAGTGCTGTTGATGACTACAACAAGAGAACCGCACCCCCAGCACCAACTCCTCAGCCCTTAGTTGAGGAGCCAGCAGATGCATCTCCTCATGAGGAGGAAACTCCTCAAGCAGAGGAAGAACACCAAGAGCGCCGTGTTGATGAACCGGCCATTCAAGAAATCATCACAGAAACTGCAAGAGATGAAATTGCTGCCACTGATGAGACTGCTCCTGATCCAACTGCTTCATCAAAGCAGACTGATGACTCTGTTCCAGCTGGTTCATCACTACCAGCTGAAGAATCTGAAGAAAGGACACCTTCACCAAAAGCTTCAAAGGTGAAGAAGATAATTCCATCTGCATCAGACGTGAAGAAAACAAGGGCTGCTGAAAAGGAAGCCAAGAAGAGAAAAAGCCTCGTCAGCAGTAGAAGAGACGGAGGCAAAGCGCCTCAAAGAAATTGAAGAAACTGCTCCTCTGGACCCGGTGCCTCTCAATGTCGCCCCTTCCTATGAGATGGTCGTCATTGATGACCCAACTACAAAGGCAGATGAGGAAATGAAGGATGTCGCCCCTGAGGAACAAACTGATGAGGAAATTCAGATTGACGACATTCCTCAACCTCTTATTCCTCAGACAGAAACTGCTCAAGCATCAGCTGCACCAACTGATGAAACTGCTTCTGCCACAAAGCCAGCTGAGGAAAAACAAGCTGAACATCCTCATGCTGACGAAATTGTACATTCAGAGAAGACTCGCAAGATGAGGAACAAGCTGACCCAACTCCTCCAACTGAGAAAGATGCAGAAATTCCTCAGCCTGAAGCTCAGCCAGAGCAAGCATCATCTCCTCAGCATGAAGCACCAGCTGATGAAATTCCTCACCCTGAGGAAAATGCTGAAGAAAATGTACCCGCCCAAGACAATGAATTCATTGTGCTCAACCCAGAGACTGCTATTGTTGTCTCCTTCCCTATTCCTCAGCAAAATCTTCAGCCAGTTCAGCATCAGCCATTCTCCAAGCGTCCAAAGTTTCAGAAAGAAAATTTCTTTGAAGAACGCATGTACTTCATCGGAGAGAACCCTTATGACAAGCCTCAAATGAGGCATCTGAAGTTTTGGACAAGGACTCAGATGAACTACTATTCCTCTGTGCTCTGTGGACGCAACAAGATATTCCAGCACAGGCACATTCTTCATGTTGAGCTTGAAGCAATACCTTGCCTGGAGCCAGTCCTCAGTGTACTCCACGATGCAGGTTTGCTCCAATGTGCTCAGACATATCAGACTGGAACAGCGAGCTTATTCTTTAGTTCTACGCCACTCTTCACATATCTGGCAACGCTGAAGACATCAACACTTGGGTGTTTGACTGAATGTCACAAAACACTCACTACAAGGCTCCTGCTTCTGAACTCCTCAGAGAACTGCCCGTACCAATTCCCTTAGATGGGGCTGTGAAGCTTTATGGTGAGCGTGAGCTGCCAAATGGAATGATGGAAGTCCTCATGAAGCCTTTTGCTGCAGGCAAACCCTCAAGAACAACCTTCCTCGTCCACGAGCTCAAGTACACACCCCGGTCTGTCTACAGAATCCTCTGCAGTGTGCTCGTGCCAATCAAAGGCCATGACGATGAAGAAGATGTTGTAGGCCTCATGAAGAGTATCCTCTTCAACATCATTCACGGTATTCCTATCAATATCCATGATTTCTTCTTGAGGACTTTAGCCGACAATGCCATGTGCCCCTTTGATCACAAGATATATGCCCCGTGGATTATGAGATTCATCAGGACAAGGATAGGCATCAACTTCCACGTTGATTTCCAAAACCACATGGGTTATATGCCTCCTACGATCCTACATATTCTACGAAGATCTTATCGTTTGAACCTCAGTGCCAAGGATTCATATAATCCCGTATGTCATTCCCTTTGTCCTTTGGTATGTTACTTGCCCGAGATTCGATCGTCAGTATCCGCATACCTATTTCAATCTCGTTTTACCGGCAAGTCTCTTTACTCGTTCCGTAATACAAGATCCCGTGACTTACACTAAGTCACATTTCTTGCAAGGCTTGTGTGTGATGTTGTATTACTGAGTGGGCCCCGAGATACCTCTCCGTCACACGGAGTGACAAATCCCAGTCTTGATCCATACTAACTCAATGGACACCTTCGGAGATACCTGTAGAGCATCTTTATAGTCACCCAGTTATGTTGCGACGTTTGATACACATAAAGCATTCCTCCGGTGTCAGTGAGTTATATGATCTCATGGTCATAGGAATAAATACTTGACACGCAGAAAACAGTAGCAAGAAAATGACACGATCAACATGCTACGTCTATTAGTTTGGGTCTAGTCCATCACATTATTCACCCAATGATGTGATCTAGTTATCAAGCAACAACACCTTGTACATAGTCAGAAGACCCTGACTATCCTTGATCAACAGGCTAGCCA
The DNA here is from genome assembly GCF_904849725.1 of Hordeum vulgare subsp. vulgare. Taxonomy (NCBI): domain Eukaryota; kingdom Viridiplantae; phylum Streptophyta; class Magnoliopsida; order Poales; family Poaceae; genus Hordeum; species Hordeum vulgare. Next base: position 70,222,656 of record NC_058518.1, read on the forward strand.
ACTAGAGGCTTGCTAGGGACAGTGCTTTGTCTATGTATCCACACATGTATCTATGTCTTCATTCAATACAATTACAGCATGGATAATAAACGATTATCTTGATACATGAATTATAATAATAACTTATTTATCATTGCCTCTAGGGCATAATTCCAACAGTCTCCCACTTGCACTAGAGTTAATAATCTAGCCCTCACATCGCCATGCAAATTACATTGTAATAAATCTAACACCCATACAGTTCTGGTGTTGATCATGCTTTGCCCGTGGAAGAGGTTTAGTCACCGGGTCTGCTACATTCAGATCCATGTGCACTTTGCATATATTCACGTCCTCCTCCTCGACGTAGTCGCGGATGAGGTTGAAGCGTCGTTTGATGTGTCTGGTCTTCTTGTGAAACCGTGGTACCTTTGCTAAGGCAATGGCACCCGTGTTGTCACAAAACAAGGTTATTGGATTCAGTGCGCTCGGCACCACTCCAAGTTCCGTCATGAACTGCTTCATCCAGACACCCTCCTTAGCCGCCTCCGAGGCAGCCATGTACTCCGCTTCACATGTAGAATCAGCTACGACGCTTTGCTTGGAACTGCACCAGCTTACCGCACCCCCATTAAGAATAAATACGTATCTAGTCTGTGACTTAGAGTCGTCCGGATCTGCGTCAAAGCTTGCATCGACGTAACCTTTTACGGCGAGCTCTTCGGCACCTCCGTACACGCGAAACATCTCCTTAGTCCTTTTCAGGTACTTAAGGATATTCTTAACCGCCGTCCAGTGATCCACTCCTGGATTACTCTGGAACCTGCGTGCCATACTTATGGCCAGGCTAACATCCGGTCTTGTGCACAACATAGCATACATGAGAGAACCTATGGCTGAAGCATAGGGGACGGTGCTCATATGCTCTCTATCTTTATCAGTTGCTCGGCACTGAGTCCTACTCAATCTCGTACCTTGTAAAACTCGCAAGAACCCCTTCTTGGACTGTTCCATTTTGAACCTCTTCAAAACTTTATCAAGGTATGTACTTTGTGAAAGTCCTATCAGGCATTTCGATCTATCCCTATAGATCTTAATGCCTAGAATGTAAGCAACTTCTCCTAGGTCCTTCATAGAGAAACTTTTATTCAAGTAATCCTTTATGCTCTCCAAAAACTCCACGTTGTTTCCAATCAGCAATATGTCATCCACATATAATATTAGAAACGCCACATAGCTCCCACTCACTTTCTTGTAAATACAAGATCCAACCACATGTATAAACCCAAATGCTTTGATCACCTCATCAAAGCGTTTATTCCAACTCCGAGATGCTTGCACCAGTCCATAAATGGATCGCTGGAGCTTGCACACTTTGTTAGCATTTTTAGGATCGGCAAAACCTTCGAGTTGCATCTTATACAACTCTTCCTTAAGGAAACCGTTAAGGAACACCGTTTTGACATCCATCTGCCAGATTTCATAATCGAAAAACGCAGCTATTGCTAACATGATTCGAACGAACTTAAGCATCACTACGGGTGAGAATGTCTCATCGTAGTCAATCCCTTGAACTTGTGAAAAACCCTTTGCCACAAGTCGAGGTTTATAAATGGTCACATTATCGTCAGCGTCTGTCTTCTTCTTAAAGATCCATTTGTTCTGAATAGCCTTGCGGCCTTCAGGTAATACTTCCAAAGTCCACACTTTGTTTTCATACATGGATCCTATCACGGACTTCATGGCCTCCAGCCATTTGTTGGAATCCGGGCCCACCATTGCTTCTTCATAATTCGTAGGCTCATTGTTGTCTAACAACATAATTGACAAGACAGGATTACCGTACCACTCTGGAGGAGTACGCGGTCTCGTCGACCCGCGGGGTTCGACAGGAACTTGATCCGGAGTTTCATGATCATCATCATTAACTTCCTCCTCAACCGGCGTCGCAACGACAGGGGTTTCCCCTTGCCCTGCGCCACCATCCAGAGGGATGAGAGGTTCGACAACCTCATCAAGTTCTATCTTCCTCCCACTCAATTCTCTCGAGAGAAACTCCTTCTCGAGAAAAGCTCCGTTCTGAGCAACAAACACTTTGCCCTCGGATTTGAGATAGAAGGTATACCCAACTGTCTCTTTTGGGTAACCTATGAAGACACACTTTTCCGCTTTGGGTTACAGCTTTTCAGGCTGAAGCTTTTTGACATAAGCATCACATCCCCAAACTTTAAGAAACGACAACTTTGGTCTTTTGTCATACCACAATTCGTATGGCGCCGTCTCAACGGATTTTGATGGTGCCCTATTTAAAGTGAATGCAGTTATTTCTAATGCATAACCCCAAAACGATAACGACAAATCGGCAAGAGACATCATAGATCCCACCATCTCTAATAAAGTATGATTATGACGTTCGGACACACCATTACGCTGTGCTGTTCCAGGCGGTGTCAATTGTGAAACAATTCCACATTGTCTTAAGTGAGCACCAAACTCGAAACTCAGATATTCACCCCCACGATTAGACCGTAGGAACTTGATCTTCTTGTTACGATGATTTTCAACTTCACTCTGAAATTGCTTGAACTTTTCAAATGTTTCAGACTTGTGCTTCATTAAGTAGACATAACCATATCTACTCAAATCGTCAGTGAAGGTGAGAAAATAACGAAATCTGCCGCGTGCCTCCACACTCATCGAACCACACACATCGGTATGTATGATTTCCAACAAGTCACTTGCATGCTCCATTGTTCCAGAGAACGGAGTTTTAGTCATCTTGCCCATGAGGCATGGTTCGCACGTGTCAAGTGAATCAAAGTCAAGTGACTCCAAAAGTCCATCGGAATGGAGTTTCTTCATGCGCTTTACATCAATATGACCTAAGCGGCAGTGCCATAAAAGCATGGCGCTATCATTGTTAACTCTAACTCTTTTGGTCTCAATGTTATGTGTATTATCACTATCAAGATTCAATATGAACAATCCTCTCACATTGGGTGCATGACCATAAAAGATATTACTCATAGAAATAGAACAACCACTATTCTCCGACTTCAACAAGTAAGCGTCTTGCAATAAACAAGATCCAGATAAAATGTTCATGCTTAACAGAGGCACTAAATAAAAATTATTTAAGTTCATAACTAATCCTGATGGTAACTGAAGTGAAACTGTGCCGACGGCGATTGCATCAACCTTGGAACCATTTCCCACGCGCATCGTCACTTCATCCTTCGCCAGCCTTCGCTTATTCCGCAGTTCCTATTTCAAGTTGCAAATATGAGCAACAGAACCGGTATCGAATACCCAGGCACTACTACGAGAGCTGGTTAAGTACACATCAATAACATGTATATCAAATATACCTGATTTTTCTTTGGCCGCCTTCTTATCAGCCAGATACTTGGGGCAGTTGCGCTTCCAGTGACCCATACCCTTGCAATAATAGCACTCCGTTTCAGGCTTAGGTCCAGCTTTGGGTTTCTTCGTCGGATTGGCAACAGGCTTGCCGCTCTTCATCGAACTACCCTTCTTTCCTTTGCCGTTTCTCTTGAAACTAGTGGTCTTATTCACCATCAACACTTGATGCTCTTTACGGAGTTCTGACTCTGCGACTTTCAGCATCGCGAACAACTCGCCGGGTGACTTGTTCATCCCTTGCATGTTGTAGTTTAACAAAAAGCCCTTATAGCTTGGCGGCAGTGATTGAAGAATTCTGTCAGTGATAGCCTCTTGCAGGAGTTCAATCCCCAGCTCAGCTAGACGGTTTGAGTACCCAGACATTTTGAGCACATGTTCACTGACAGACGGATTATCCTCCATCTTGCAAGCATATAATTTATCGGAGGTCTCATACCTCTCGATCCGGGCGTTCTTCTGAAAGATAAACTTCAACTCCTGGAACATCTCATATGCTCCATGACGCTCAAAGCGACGTTGAAGTCCCGACTCTAAGCCATACAAGACTGCACATTGAACTACTGAGTAGTCCTCCTTACGTGTTAACCAAGCGTTCTTAACATCTTGGTCAGTCATAGCGGGTGGTTCATCTCCTAGCGCAGCATTAAGGACATAATCCTTCTTCCCAGCTTGCAGGAGTAACTTAAGATTACGATCCCAGTCTACAAAGTTGCTTCCATCATCTTTCAACTTAGCTTTCTCTAGGAACGTATTAAAATTCAGGGTGACTGTCGCGTGAGCCATGATCTACAACACAAATATATTCAAAGTGGACTTAGACTATGTTCAAGATAATTAGAGTTTAACTTAATCAAATTGCTTGCTAAACTCCCACTCAAAAAGTACATCTCTCTGGTCATTTGAGTGGTTCATGATCCAATTCCACTAGCACAAGTACGATCATCACGTGATTTGAGGATAGTTTCAGTGGTAAGCACCCCTATGCTAATCATATCAACTATATGATTCATGATCGACCTTTCGGTCTCATGTGTTCCGAGGCCATGTCTGCACATGCTAGGCTCGTCAAGCTTAACCCGAGTGTTCCGCGTGTGCAACTGTTTTGCACCCGCTGTATGTGAACGTTGTGTCTATCACACCCGATCATCACGTGGTGTCTCGAAACGACGAACTGTAGCAACGGTGCACCGTCGGGGAGAACACAATTTTGTCTTGAAATTTTAGTGAGAGATCACCTCATAATGTTACCGTCATTCTAAGCAAAATAAGGTGCATAAAAGGATTAACATCACATGCAATTCATAAGTGACATTATATGGCCATCATCACATGCTTCTTGATCTCCATCGCCAAAGTACCGACACGATCTTCTTGTCACCGGCGCCACACCATGATCTCCATCAACGTGTCGCCATCGGGGTTGTCGTGCTACTCATGCTATTACTACTAAAGCTACATCCGAGCAATATAGTAAACGCATCTGCAAGCACAAACATTAGTTTAAAGACAACCCTATGGCTCCTGCCGGTTGCCGTACCATCGACGTGCAAGTCGATATTAACTATGACAACATGATCATCTCATACATCCAATATATCAGATCACATCGTCAGCCATATCACACCACAAGCATACCCTGCAAAAACAAGTTAGACGTCCTCTAATTGTTGTTGCATGTTTTACGTGGTGACCATGGGTATCTAGTAGGATCGCATCTTACTTACGCAAACACCACAACGGAGATATATGAATTGCTATTTAACCTCATCTAAGGACCTCCTCGGTCAAATCTGATTCAACTAAAGTTGGAGAAACCGACACTCGCGACTCATGTTTGAGCAACGGAGTTGCTCGTAGCGGTGAAACCAGTCTCTCGTAAGCGTACAAGTAATGTCGGTCCGAGCCGCTTCGATCCAACAATACCGCATAATCAAGAAAAGACTAGGGAGGGCAGCAAATCGCACATCACCACCCACAAATTTTTTTGTGTTCTACTCGAGAAGACATCTATGCATGAACCTAGCTCATGATGCCATTGTTGGGAACATCGCATGGGAAACAAAAAATTTCCTACGCGCACGAAGACCTATCATGGTGATGTCCATCTACGAGAGGGGATTTCTGATCTACGTACCCTTGTAGATCGCACAGCACAAGCGTTAATAAACGCGGTTGATGTAGTGGAATGTCCTCACGTCCCTTGATCCACCCCGCGAACCGTCCCACGAACCGTCCCGCAATCTGTCCCAGGATCCGCTCCGATCTAGTGCCGAACGGACGTCACCTCCGCGTTCAGCACACGTACAGCTCGACGATGATCTCAGCCTTCTTGATCCAGCAAGAGAGACGGAGAGGTAGATGAGCTCTCTGGCAGCGTTACGGCGCTCCGGAGGTTGGTGGTGATCTAATCTCAGCAGGGCTCCACCCGAGCTCCACAGAAACGCGATATAGAGGAAAAACCGTGGAGGTATGTGGTCGGGCTGCCATGGAAAAGTTGTCTCAATCAGCCCTAATACCTCAATATATATAGGAGGGAGGGGAGGGGCCTTGCCTTGAGGCTCAAGGAGCCCCAAGGGGTTCGGCCGAAGGGGGGGAGGAGGAGTCCTCCTCCAATCCTAGTCCAACTAGGGTTGGAAGGTGGAGTCCTTCTCTCTTTCCCCACTTCCCCTTTTTTCTCTTTGATTTTTTTCTTATCCTGCGCAGGGGCCTTCTTGGGCTTGCCCACCAGCCCACTAAGGGCTGGTGCGGCACCCCTAAGGCCTATGGGCTTCCCCGGGGTGGGCTGCCCCCCGGTGAACATCCGGAACCCTTTCGTCACTCCCGGTACATTCCCGGTAATTCCGAAAGTTTTCCGGTATTCAAATGAGGTCATCCTATATATCAATCTTCATCTTCGGACCATTTCGGAAACCCTCGTGACGTCCGTGATCTCATCCGGGACTCCGAACAACATTCGGTAACCAACCATATAACTCAAATACGCATAAAACAACGCCGAACCTTAAGTGTGCAGGCCCCGCGTGTTCGAGAACTATCTAGACATGACCCGAGGGACTCCTCGGTCAATATCCAATAGCGGGATTTGGATGCCCATATTGGATCCTACATATTCTACGAAGATATTATCGTTTGAACCTCAGTGCCAAGGATTCATATAATCTCGTATGTCATTCCCTTTGTCCTTCGGTATGTTACTTGCCCGAGATTCGATCATCAGTATCCGCATACCTATTTCAATCTCGTTTTAGCGGCAAGATCCCCTGACTTACACTAAGTCACATTGCTTGCAAGGCTTGTGTGTGATGTTGTTTTACTGAGTGGGCCCCGAGATACCTCTCCGTCACACAGAGTGACAAATCCCAGTCTTGATCCATACTAACTCAACGGACACCTTCGGAGATACCTGTAGAGCATCTTTATAGTCACCTAGTTATGTTGCTACGTTTGATACACACAAAGCATTCCTTCGGTGTCAGTGAGTTATATGATCTCATGGTCATAGGAATAAATACTTGACATGCAGAAAACAGTAGCAACAAAATGACACGATCAACATTCTACGTCTATTAGTTTGGGTCTAGTCCATCACATGATTCACCCAATGATGTGATCCAGTTATCAAGCAACAACACCTTGTACATAGTCAGAAGACCCTGACTATCCTTGATCAATTGGCTAGCCAACTAGAGGCTTGCTAGGGACAGTGTTTTGTCTATGTATCCACACATGTATCTTAGTCTTCATTCAATACAATTGTAGCATGGATAATAAATGATTATCTTCATACAAGAATTATAATAATAACTTATTTATCATTGCCTCTAGGGCATAATTCCAACAGGATCCTCCCTTCAACCAAATATTATTCAACTTCCTGCTTTCTCTTGTAGACTTTCTCTTCTATTGATTTTCTTGGACACATCTTTTATTCATGTATTTGATCGTAAAAATCAAATATTTTCTTCATACTGTGTTTCCAGAGAAACTATGAACCCAGTAGGTTGCTTTCGTGCAACTAAACCGGATAAAGAACCCAACTAAAGGAGTATTGTGTGCTAAAAAGCCGGAAATTGTGTGCAACCAAGTAGATTGTGCAACTTTTAAATTGCTTTGTGCAACTGTGCCAGTTGCAGCATCCAACTATAGCCAGAAACTGTGCAAAGGAAAAAAGTATGAAACAAAAACCTTGGCAAATCTCGAAGAAAACATGTTGTATGGTATGTTCTGGTAGAAAATAGGAACACACTTCACCCAGTTATGTTGCACCGTCTGATACACACAAGGTATTCCTCCGGTGTCAGTGAGTTATATGATCTCATGGTCATAGGAATAAATACTTGACACGCAGAAACCAATAGCAATAAAATGACACGATCACATGCTACGTTCATAGTTTGGGTCTAGTCCATCACATGATTCTCCAAATGATGTGATTCAGCTATCAAGTGACAACAGTTGCATATGTTCAGAAAACGTTGACCATCCTTGATCAACTAGCTAGCCAACTAGAGGCTTGCTAGGGAATTATTTTGTCTATGTATCCACACATGTATCTATGTTTTCATTCAATACAATTATAGCATGGATAATAAACGATTGTCTTGAAACAGGAAATATAATAATAACTATTTTATCACTGCCTCTAGGGCATATTTCCAACATCATTCATATTACCAGACCAAATATGGGACTCCTACTTTTTGTAGGTAGTAATTGATACACTAAGTGAAACTTGCTTTACCGAAAAGGCTTTCGCCCTGCTTTATAAATAAAGAAAACCACCGAAGCACAAATCCAACAAAAGTCACAACATACACAGACTCACACACATCGCATGGAAGGTGGCACAACATAAGGTTCAAAGGTTCTACTGAGGGCATAGCTCAACAAGCTGAGAGAAAGGAAAAAACACACGCGGCGACGATTTGAAGCGAGGGCACTAATTTGGCTCCAGTGGCGGCGCCAAGCGAAGAGCCATCGCACGAAGACGGGATATGATGGTGTTGATGGCGTCTCGATCCCGCGGGAGGCTAAGCGGTCGCGAAACTGCAAGAGGCCACCCATTTTTAACATTACGTGAGTGGCACACCGAAGAGGAACACGCTAAATCAAAAGCTTTCTTTTGAACCGCCCACAGCGTCTAGGCAAGCACCCCAACCATCAACCATCTAGTATGGTCGATAGATGGAGGCAAGGCCTGGAGTTCAGCGAATAGGTCGGGGAAGTTAGTGTGGCCCAAGTGTCGCTGACCACTTCACGGAAACAACTCCAAAGGAATTGCGCGTATACGCAAGAGAATAAGATGTGGTTCGAATATTCCTCCATCGCACAGAGCGGACAAATGTCGTCCTCAGGGCCATTGTGCTTGACCACCTCAACACCCGAGGGGAGGTGGCCATGAATCCATTGCCATGGCAATATCCGAATCTTCAGAGGGAGCCGGATCGACCAAATCGCCGCAAGCGGCTCAGATCTCGGAGCCAGCGTGATGTCCTGGTAGAGGCATTTCTTGGAAAACATACCCGATGGCTCTAAGCACTGCTATCTCTGGAGCTTGTGCTGGTTTATCCATTGAAAAGGAAAGGGCGATGCAGCACAGGAGCAGTAAGTATTTCCCTCAGTTTGAGAACCAAGGTATCAATCCAGTAGGAGAATCTCGTCAAGTCCAGAGTACCTGCACAAACACAAAAGAGCTTCAAGATTGATTGCAAAGTGAGATCTGAAGGCGGAAAGTGCAACGAAGTAAAAGTGTAAGGCTGAAATTAAGATGTGAAGTAGACCCGGGGGCCATAGTATTCACTAGAGGCTTCTCTCAAAATAATGGGTGAACAAATTACTGTCGAGCAATTTATAGAACCGCGCAAAGTCATGACGATATCTAAGGCAATGATATACATATAGCATCACGTCCGAGACAAGTAGACCAATACTTACTGCATCTACTACTATTACTCCACACATCGACCGCTATCCAGCATGCATCTAGTGTATTGAGTTCATGACGAACAGAGTAATGCCTGAAGCAAGATGACATGATGTAGAGGGATAAACTCAAACCAATGATGAAAACCCCATATTTTTACCCTTGATGGCAACAACAGGATGCGTGCCTTGCTACTGCTTCTGTCACTTGGTGAGGTCACCACACGGTATGAACCCAAAACCAAGCACGTCTCCCATTGAAGAATCATAGATCAAGCTGGCCAAACAAAACCCACAACTCAAATAGAATTACAAGGATATGAAATCATGCATAAGAGATATTAGAAGAAACTCAAATAAGATTCATAGATAATCTGATCATAAATCCAAAATTCATCGGATCTCGACAAACACACCGCAAAATAAGATTACATCGGATAGATCTCCATGAAGATCATGGAGAACTTTGCATTGAAGATCCAAGAGAGAGAAGAAGCCATCTAGCTGTTGGAAATATGCCCTAGAGGCAATAATTAAATGGTTATTATCATATTTCCTTGTTCATGATAATAGTCTATTGTTCATGCTATAATTGTATTAACATGAAACAGTAATACATGTGTGAATAAATAGATCACAATGTGTCCCTAGCAAGCCTCTAGTTGGCTAGCTCGTTAGTCAATAGATGATCATGGTTTCCTAGTCATGGGCATTAGATGTCATTGATAACGGGATCACATCATTGGGAGAATGATGTGATGGACAAGACCCAATCCTAAGCATAGCACTAGATCATATTGTTCGTATGCTAAAGCTTTTCTAATGTCAAGTGTCTTTTCCTTCGACCGTGAGATTGTGCAACTCCCGGATACCGTAGGAGTGCTTTGGGTGTATCAAACGTCACAACGTAACTGGGTGACTATAAAGGTGCACTACGGGTATCTCTGAAAGTGTCTGTTGGGTTGGTACGATGTAACATCCCAATTTTCCTAATTGAAAATGTTTTACATTGTAGCTAAGCATCTATGCATATTGCTTGAAATAAATTTGTCACTTGAATTCTTTCGTCTTTTGATTTTGCAATTCTATTTTTCCTCGCACGAGAAATGCCCGGGGAAATACTCTCTTGCACGCAAGAGAGAGAGCGGAGGAAAATGACCCTCCAAAGTGCGGGCATTTCTGAAATATTGGAGCCAAGAAATCCAAATTTTATTTGCAAAAATATTTGCAAAAAGAAAATAAAGCATTTTAGGGAATTTCTTAAAAAACATTTTTTAAAGTTTTTATTTTTGCTTTGGAAAAATGTTATTCGGGTAGAGGATATTTTTCTGATTTCTTTGGTATATAATACTCTATATTAAATATTTTGATTTATTCCCTTTTTTTCACTTTTGTTTTTCTGTTTCGGAAAAGATATAAAATAGGCAAGTCTTTTTTAGAAGCCACCGCCCGAGCGCTTATTAGGCTGTGGGCCGCCACCCCCACAGCTCGGGACCGAATCCCCTAATCTTCGGCCGCCCTTTCCTACCCCAGCCCCCTCCCACCCACTGCCACGCGGGGCCCCCCTGGCCGACCCCCTCTCCCCACGGTCACCCCCCACCTCGCCTCCTTCCTAAACTCTACCCGACCCCAGCCCGTATCTCCATCACCGGGATCCTCTCGGATCCCCTGCTGCTTCCTTCCCCGGCCCCCTCCCCGGCCTATATAAGCCCCTAGCCCCGGCCGCACCCCGTTCCCACCACCACCCCGCCGAACCACCGCCCCGAGCCCCCCTGCCGCAGCTACGCCGGCAGCAGCCCGAGCTCCACCTTCGCCCCCCTGGGAGCAGCCACCCCGAGCACCCCCGACTCCGCCGACGCCACCACTCGCCGGAGGAAGCCGCCGCCGCCCCGCCCCCGTCACGTCGCCATCCCGGAGACCCTCCCCTCACCGGCGACACTCACCCCGCCGGAGTTGCCCAGCCACTGCCACGGTGAGGCCTCTCTTTCTGTTTGTTTTTTTTCTTTTCTTAGTTAGCCCTTAGATCTATATTCTACGGTGTAGATTAGAGTAGGATACCCCTTCGGTTTAGATCAGAAAACTGTGCTGATTTTTATTTCACTTAAGCAGTTAGCCGGAGCTTTTAGTTAGGTTTCGGCCGTTTGTTTATAAACCTCGCAGCAAACACCCCTTAGCCTATCACAGCGCGCCACGTACCCCCCCCCTGTCTGTTAGCAAGTTAACTTCTTTTTTTCTGTCTAGTTGCAAAAACAGAAAAGTTTCTGTTTTGTTTTGGCCATAACTTTTTATCCCGAAGTCCAATGATATTGATTATTGTTCCAGTAGACTCCAATTTTTCTATAGTTTTAAAAACATATAATTTGTCTATGTTTGAAATTTTAAAATATAAGTTAGATCAAATTTAGTTTAAACCTTGTTTTTCCTATTCCAGGAGTTTAAAAACTGATTTTGAGTCGATTATTTTTGCTACTGCTTCCTAGTGATTATATCTTACTGTGGTAGAGGTGTAAAAATTTTTGAAGTATTTTTACTGGTGTTTTTAACAGAAACAAGTTTTTGCCTTAGTAACGCGTGTTGAAGTCTTTTACTTAGACCTTAGCAAATCCTTACTTGTGATGTTATTTTTACTTGTTGCTTGATTGTAGTGCTTATGATGTGTTTTGTGTTTGTATCGGTAGATCATCCGGAGTGCGAAGCGTGTTACTTAGAAGCGCTCGATCAAGACAATTATCATCAAGGCAAGTCATTTTGATCATGTTATTTTTCCTATGTTTTCGATGCATGGTAGTTCACCTTTCTTTGCCCATTTTGCATGCTGCCTAGGTACTTGTTAACTTTAGTATAGGTTGTAGTATCATGTGGTAGGCACACAACAACCCCGATACTTGGCCCCGGGACGCAATTTCTTATTGCTATGCTTGAGTAGACGGGTTTTCGGTTGAGTGCATAACACGAGTGATGCGAGGTTGATTAAATAATCAAGACCGGTTAAGAAAAGATTTTCAAGACCTCGGACGCAATGAAACTCTGGGTGAAGGACGGTTGATCGGCTCCCTGGAGAACCCAGTGGATGCCCGGGATGCTAGAGAGGCCATGACATCCTGCAGAAAGCTTCAACGAGGCTCGAAGAGACGGACGGAGATGTGACAGCCCGATGCCGACGTTCCAGAAGATTCCCCTCTCTTTCTGTGTTCGTCGCATGCCTATTTTATTTGTTGCATCATCATCGCATCATGCACATCATCTGCATGGCATCGGCGTCTCCGTTGCCGCCAGTTTTCAAACTTGCACCAATTGTTAGTTGCCGGTTAACGTCGTTGTTCGTTCCGAGCCCGACCGCACTCGCACGCGCCCGCGGCACCGTCGAAACCCTGTTTTTAAAGTGCGTTTAAAAATTTCTCTGATCGAGGTGAAACTTGGCACGCGGTCGCGAATAGATATAGCTAGGCCGCCTGTCGAATTTCGTCGCGATCGGAGACCGTCTGGTACCCGAACGGTCGACCGTAGCGGCACCATATTCGGGCTACCGTCGGACGTCTGTCGGTGTTTTAAAATTCGTGCCGCGCCGCCCGTTGTCCCTCTCGTCTTCGGATATCCCCTCTACACGGTCGCATACTCATACCCGCGTTCGGAATCGTCCGAATCCGACCCCGCGGTTGGATCCGGAGCGCGATTCCGGTTAAGCGAGCCCCCCGTTTTCCTATATATAGGCCCCCTCCTTAATTTTAGGCAACCAACCCCTCTCCACCTCGGGATCCGTGCCGTCCCGAAACCCTAATTTCCCCACTCTCTCTCCCCTGTCTCCCACCTCTAGCCGCCGGGCCCGCCCGAGCCCGGGACAGGCCCGCGAAGCCAATCTGGCGAGCTCCTCCTGAGCCAGCCAGCGCCCCGCTCCTCCCGAGTTGCTTCCGCCGCCTCTGCGCCCTCCCTCGGCCCTGCGCCGTCCGTCCGTGCAGCTCTAGCCGCCGCCCGTGCTGCGCAGCGCCGCCCTAGCCGTCGCCGGAGCCGCTCTGCGCCGCCTCATCGCGTCCCGAGCCGAAGAAGCTCCCATGGCGCGAGCCGTGCTGTAGCCGCCGGATCCACCTTGGGGGTCGCTGCGTCGCCCTAGTGGATCTCCCGCCTCGCCCGTTCCCGTCGGATCCGCCTCGGGGCCCTCTACATCGGACCTCCCTTGCCAGCCGCCGGCTGCCCGTGTTCCCGTCGCCGCGTCCCAGCTGCAGGCTGCGGTCGCCGCCCTCAGGCACGACGAAGGGACGAGGCGGCCTCCCGTCCGCCAGCGCGACCCCCGCCTGGTCCTCCTCTACCCCGACCGGCCCAGCTCGGCCCTCCGTGCCTCGGCCCAGGCCAGAGCGCCCAGCTCCCCAGGCCGGCCCAATCCCCCAGCTCGGCCTCCCCGCAGCCGGCCCGCACCAGCGTCCCTCCGCCTCGCCCATGCTGCAAGGCCCAACTCCCGCCAGCAAGGTGAGCCCCGCAAGCCCTATCCCTCGCCCCAGGCGTGTAAATGCTATGTTGCGCCCACCAGATTCGGCCCGTTAGAGTTTAATAGCTTTCCTTTTCGATTAGTTGCATTTCAGGAAAAAATCGTATATTGTTTCACCCGTACCTTTTAATCCGTAAGTCGGATCGCGATGATTTTTATATGCTTTTCGTGTAGATTTGCGCGTAGAACCCGTTTATAGAACTTGCACATTTATTTGACGTAGTTTAACGTGCCAAATGCACTGTTTACCGTGCTGTCCCATTAGGTTAGTGCCCGTATTTATTTCTCGTGCGTGTCCGGACTGCCCGTATACCGTAGATTAAATGTCCATATTTTAGAATCTATTTTTCCATGTATTTTAGACCAGTCATTTGTATTTTTGCGTGTATGGATTGTCGGTAGTTTATTTTCGCGTATATAAGTTATTTTCTCGCATTAATGTGTGGCTTTATTTTGTGTTGCAAACCCCACATATTTTATATGTTTCCGGGGTAGAAAAATCCCATGGATTTTTCTGTGCAATTAGTTTTAGCTTTCGAGTAAGTTAGTTCGCGAGATATTTTGCTTTGTTGCCCTTTTGATTAATTCGTAGGATTTATTCCGAGCCCCGTTCGAATTAGTTGTCAACTAGAGTTGATCTTGGATGTTTTGTTTAGTCCCTGGTATTTTTAGTTGCAGTAGAAACGCATGTTTAGGTGTTGTTTGCTTGCTCTCAAGTTGCTAGAAATAGTGCTGTTTTAGAGGAGCTGAAATATTTCTAAGTCTGGAATCTGTTATATTTTGTTGCTGTCTTGTCTTGCTTGCATCTTGTGATCTGTAGCTCTTTTGAGGTTGGTCCAATGGAGTTAGTTGTACCCTTTGTGTTTCTCTAGCATGCTGTTAAGTTTCATGCCATTTGGAGACCTGTAGCTGTAGATTTTGCTGCTGTCAATATAGCTTCAGGCTGAAAACTGCACTTTCAGGAGGTGTTATTTTCAAATATAAGTTAGATCAGATTTAGTTTAAACCTTGTTTTGCCTATTCCAGGAGTTTAAAAAATGATTTTGAGTCGATTCTTTTTGCTACTGCTTCCTAGTGATTATATCTTACTGTGGTAGAGGTTTCAAAATTTTTAAAGTATTTTTACTGGTGTTTTTAACAGAAACAAGTTTCTGCCTTAGTAACGCGTGTTGAAGTCTTTTACTTAGGCCTTAGCAAATCCTTACTTGTGATGTTATTTTTACTTGTTGCTTGATTGTAGTGCTTATGGTGTGTTTTGTGTTTGTATCGGTAGATCATCCGGAGTGCGAAGCGTGTTACTTAGAAGCACTCGATCAAGACAACTATCATCAAGGCAAGTCATTTTGATCATGTTATTTTTCCTATGTTTTCGATGCATGGTAGTTCACCTTTCTTTGCCCATTTTGCATGCTGCCTAGGTACTTGGAAACTTTAGTATAGGTTGTAGTATCATGTGGTAGGCACACAACAACCCCGATACTTGGCCCCGGGACGACAATTTCTTATTGCTATGCTTGAGTAGACGGGTTTTCGGTTGAGTGCATAAAACGAGTGATGCGAGGTTGATTAAATAATCAAGACCGGTTAAGACAAGATTTTCAAGACCTCGGACGCAATGCAACTCTGGGTGAAGGACGGTTGATCGGCTCCCTGGAAAACCCAGTGGATGCCCGGGATGCTGGAGAGGCCATGACATCCTGCGGAAAGCTTCACCGAGGCTCGAAGAGACGGACAGAGACTTCAAGACTCAAGGCTTACCTGCACAGCCACAAGTCATTATGGGCTCTGGCTTGGTTGGACAACGCAGCGACTCTGGACAGGCGGTGCTAGCAGATGTAGAAGAACGGTAGGTATGGATGGGCACCGACAGGGATTCAGAGGGACCCGTTGAAAGACCATGTTTTGATCATCCGGTCTTCAAACACCCTGAAGTGCGAGGACAAACACGGAGGCGATCAAATCTTGTGGGGAACGTGTGCAAAACTCTGCAGAGTGCCCAACCTAATCGATTAGCCGTGTCCACGGTCATGGACGACTTGAGCCGAAGGCATTGAATTTCCCCTGAACTCTCGACACAACTTAATAATGATGTGGGTGTTAACAACTATTCGGGTACGAGAATTGGTTGGCGGAACCATCTCGTTAAGAACAAACATTGTAGTAATATTTTGCTTCCAACCCCTTTGTTGTAGGATAAAATTGGCTTTATGCAAAACTCGTAGCCCTACCGGCCAATTATGCATGTAGAGATAGTTGATTATTATTTTACTCCTCTCTTTGATGACTTGCCGGCACATTCAATATGCTGACCTACACGGCTGCAACGTATCATGTTGCAGAGTACTTTTCCGACCAAGAGTGAGGCTACGATCTACGCTCAGCGACATGCCCTTGGAGTCAGATGGACTCGTCTACCTAATGCTTCCGCTAGTCTTCATTAGATATCTCATGAGATGGCTTTCAGCCACTTTATTGTAATCCTTTATTGTAATAAAGTACTCTTTATGAGATTTCGATTAATAAAGCTGTGTGATTGAAATCTTGAATATATACATTATGTACTGAGTGTGTACCAGCATGATCTTGGGATGGTACGGAAACACCAGAGGTTTGACTCGTCTTGAGTCGGGTCGCTACATACGAATCGAGATCGGGATTTGTCACTCCGTGTGACGGAGAGGTATCTCTGGGCCCACTCGGTAGAACATCATCATGAGCTCAATGTGACTAAGGAGTTGGTCACACGATGACGTGCTACGGAACGAGTAAAGAGACTTACCGGTAACGAGATTGAACAAGGTATTGGTATACCGACGATTGAATCTCGGGAAAGTTCTATACCGACAGACAAAGGGAATTGTATACAGGATTGATTGAATCCTTGACATCATGGTTCATTCGATAAGATCATCGTGGAGCAAGTGGGGGCCACCATGGGTATCCAGACCCCGCTGATGGTTATTGGCCGGAGAGGTGTATCGGTCATGTCTGCCTGTCTCCCGAACCCGTAGGGTCTACACACTTAAGGTTCGGTGACGCTAGGGTTATAGGGAATTGTTATACAAGGTTACCGAAAGTTGTTCAGAGTCCCGGATGATATCTCGGACGTCACGAGGAGCTCCGGAATGGTCCGGAGGTAAAGATTGATATATAGGACGGATGGTTTCAGACACCGGAAGTGTTTCGGTCATCACCGGTAACGTACCGGGACCACCGGAGGTGGCCCCGTGGGTCCACTGAAGGGGGGAAACGACCCCGGGAGGTAAGGTGGGCCAAGTGGGGGAGGGAACCAGCCCCTAGGTGGGCTGGTGTGCCTCCCCACTCATCCCAATGCGCAGGGGAGAGGGAAAGGGGGCAAACCCTAAGCCAGGTGGGCCTAAGGCCCACCAGGGGTGCGCCACACCCCTCCTCCCCCCTTTGGCCGCCGCACCAGCCCCCATCTAGGGCTGCCGCCCCCCCAGGAGAGGGAAACCCTCAAGGGGGCGCAGCCCCTCCCTCCCCCTATATATAGTGGGCACTTTTGGCCATAGGAGATCAGCCTTTTGCCTCTCTCTCGGCGCAGCCCTGCCCTAATTCCTCCTCCCCTCTGTCGGTGCTTGGCGAAGTCCTGCCGGGAGACCTCGTCTCTCCATCGACACCACGCCGTCGTGCTGCTGGAGTTCTTCCCCAACCTCTCCCTCCTCCATGCTGGATCAAGGTGCGGGAGACGTCACCGGGCTGCACGTGTGTTGAACGTGGAGGTGCCGTAGTTCTGCACTAGATCGGAATCGCTGCGAGTACGACTCCATCAACCGCGTTCTAGCAACGCTTACGCTTAGCGATCTTCAAAGGTATGAAGATGCTCCTACCCCTCTCTCGTTGCTGGTCTCTCCATAGGAAGATCTGAATATGCGTAGGAAAATTTTGAATTTATGCTACGTCACCTAGCAGTGGCATTCGAGCCAGGTTTTCTATGCGTAGATTCTATGCACGAGTAGAACACAAAAGTTGTGGGCGATGATTTTTCAATTTGCTTGCCCCTAAAAGTCTTATTCTTTTCCGGCGGTATTGTGGGATGAAGTGGCCCGGACCGAATTTACACGTACGCTTACGTGAGACTGGTTCCACCGACAGACATGCACACCGTGCATAAAGGTGGCTAGCGGGTGTTTGTCTCTCCTACTCTAGTCGGATTTGATTTGATGAAAAGGGTCCTTATGAAGGGTAAATATCTTTGGCATATCATTGTTGTGGCTGTCACATAGGTAAGAAGGCGTTCTTTCTAGAAACCCAAATCAGCCACGTAAAACTTGCAACAACAATTAGAGGACGTCTAACTTGTTTTTGCAGGGTTTGACATGTGATGTGATATGGCCAAAGTTGTGATGTTGCATGTATGATGTATGAGATGATCATGTTTTTGTAATAGGTTTCACGACTTGCATGTCGATGAGTATGACAACCGGCAGGAGCCATAGGAGTTGTCTTATATTATTGTATGAGATGCAACGCCATGTGCTTACTACTTTTACTTCATTGCTAACGGTTAGCTATAGTAGTAGTGATAGTAGTAGTTGGCGTGACGACTTCACGGAGACACGATGATGGAGATCATGATGATGGAGATCATGGTGTCACGCCGGTGACGATGATGATCATGCGATGCCTGAAGATGGAGATCGAAAGGGCAAAGATGATAATGGCCATATCATGTCACTATATGATTGCATTGTGATGTTTATCATGCTTTTCATCTTATTGCTTAGAACGATGGTAGCATAATAAGATGATCCCTCTTAAAATTTCAAGAACGTATTCCCCTAAGTGTGCACCGTTGCGAAGGTTCGTTGTCTCGAAGTACCACGTGATGATCGGGTGTGATAGATTCTAACGTTCGCATACAACGGGTGTAAGCCAGATTTACACACGCGAAACACCTAGGTTGACTCGACGAGCTTAGCATGTACAGACATGACCTCGAATACAAGAGACCGAAAGGTCGAACATGAGTCGTATGGTTGAATATGGTCAGCATGAAGTTGCTCACCATGGTGACTAGTCCGTCTCACGTGATGATCAGACACGGGTTAGTCAACATGGATCATGTATCACTTAGATGACTAGAGGGATGTCGATTTAAGTGGGAGTTCATACTTACTATGATTAAATGTACTTAATTGTCAAGAACTTAGTCTAAAAGTTGTCTTTACTAATATTGTAGATGGCCAACGTCAACCTCAATTTCAACGCATTCCTAGAGAAAAACAAGCTGAAAGATGATGGTAGCAACTATGCGGACTGGGTTCGCAACTTGAAGCTCATCCTTGAAGCAACTAAAAAGGCTTATGTCCTTGATGCGCCGCTAGGTGACCCTCCCACTCCCGCAGCAGCCTAGGACATTCTGAACGTCTGGCAAACGCGGAGTGATGACTACTCTCTGGTTAGGTGTGGCATGTTATATAGCTTAGAAACGGGGCTCCAAAGGCGTTTTGAGAAACACGGTGCATATGAGATGTTCCAAGAGTTGAAGCTAGTATTTCGAGAGATATGAAGTCTCCGACAAGTTCTTTAGTTGTAAGATGGAGGAGAACAGTTCTGTCAGTGAACACATACTCAAAATGTCTGGGTTACATGGTCCTGTGACTTCACTTGGAGTCGAACTTCCGGATGATGCTATAATTGACAGAATCCTCCAGTCTCTCCCACCAAGCTATAAAGGCTTTGTGCTTAACTACAACATGCAAGGGATGGAGAATACCATTCCCGAGTTGTACTCGATGCTCAAGTCCGTAGAAGTAGAAATCAAGAAAGAGCATCAAGTGTTGATGGTCAACAAGACCACTAGTTTCAAGAAGGGCAAGGGTAAGAACTTCAAGAAAGACGGCAAAGCTGTTGCCGCGCTCGGTAAGCCAGATGCCGGGAAGAAGAAAAAGAATGGACCCAAGCCTGAGACTGGGTGCTTCTATTGCAAGGCAAAAGGTCACTGGAAGCGGAACTGCCCCAAATACTTAGCGGACAAGAAGGTCGGAAACGTTAAAGGTATATGTGATATACATGTTATTGATGTGTACCTTACCAACGCTCGTAGTAGCTCCTGGGTATTTGATACCGGTGCTGTTGCTCACATTTGCAACTCAAAACAGGAACTGCGGAATAAGCGGAGACTGGCCAAGGACGAGCTGACGATGCGCGTCGGGAATGGTTCCAAGGTCGATGTGATCGCCGTCGGCACGCTACCTCTACATCTACCGTCGGGATTAGTTTTAAAAATTAATAATTGTTATTTAGTACCAGCTTTAAGCAGGAACATTGTATCAGGGTCTTGCTTAATGCGAGACGGCTACTCATTTAAGTCAGAGAATAATGGTTGTTCTATTTATATGAGTGATATGTTTTATGGTCATGCTCCGCTGGTGAATGGTTTATTCTTGATGAATCTTGATCGTGATGTTACGCATATTCATAGTGTGAGTACCAAAAGATGTAAAGTTGATAATGATAGTCCCACATACTTGTGGCACTTCCGCCTTGGTCATATCGGCGTTAAGCGCATGAAGAAGCTCCATACTGATGGACTATTAGAGTCTCTTGACTTTGAATCATTTGACACATGCGAACCGTGCCTCATGGGCAAGATGACTAAGACTCCATTCTCAGGAATAATGGAGAGAGCAACCGACTTATTGGAAATAATACATACTAATGTGTGTGGTCCAATGAACGTTGAAGCTCGCGGTGGCTATCGTTATGTTCTCACTCTCACCGATGATTTGAGTAGGTATGGGTATATCTACTTGATGAAGCACAAATCGGAGACATTTGAAAAGTTCAAGGTATTTTAGAGTGAGGTCGAGAATCAACGTGACAGAAAAATTAAGTGTCTACGATCTGATCGTGGAGGAGAATATTTGAGTGACGAGTTTGGCACACACCTAAGGAAGTGTGGAATCGTTTCACAATCGATGCCGCCTGGCACACCGCAACGTAACGGAGTGTCTGAACATCGTAATCGCACTTTATTAGATATGGTACGATCTATGATGTCTCTTACCGACTTACCGCTATCATTTTGGGGATACACATTAGAAACTGCAACATTCACTTTAAATAGGGCACCGTCTAAATCCGTTGAGACGACACCGTATGAACTATGGTTTGGCAAGAAACCTAAGTTGTCGTTTCTTAAAGTTTGGGGCTGCGATGCTTACGTGAAGAAACTTCAACCAGAAAAGCTCGAACCCAAAGCGGAGAAATGCGTATTCATAGGATACCCTAAGGAAACTATTGGGTATACCTTCTATCTTAGATCCGAAGGTAAAACCTTTGTTGCCAAGAACGGATCCTTTCTAGAGAAAGAGTTTCTCTCGAAAGAAGTAAGTGGGAGGAAGGTAGAACTTGATGAGGTAATTACACCCCCTCTCGAACAGGATAGTAGCGCAGGGCGGGAAGTTGTTCCTGTGGCGCCTACACCAACTGAAGAGGAAGTTAATGATGATGATCATGAAGCTTCGGATCAAGTTACTACTGAACCGTGAAGGTCCACAAGGGCACGCTCCGCACCAGAGTGGTACGGCAACCCTGTGATGGAAATCATGTTGTTAGACAACGGTGAACCTTCGAACTATGAAGAAGCGATGGCGGGCCCGGATTCCAACAAATGGCTTGAAGCTATGAAATCCAAGATAGGATCCATGTATGAGAACAAAGTGTGGACTTTGGTGGACTTGCCCGATGACCGGCGAGCCATAGAAAATAGATGGATCTTCAAGAAGAAGACTGATGCAAACGGTAATGTAACCATTTATAAAGCTCGACTTGTCGCAAAGGGTTTTCAACAAATTCAAGGAGTTGACTACGAAGAGACTTTCTCTCCCGTAGCGAAGCTGAAATCAGTCTGAATCATGTTAGCGATTGCCGCCTTTTATGATTATGAAATTTGGCAAATGGACGTCAAAACAGCGTTCCTTAACGGGAACCTTAAGGAAGAGTTGTATATGATGCAACCAGAAGGTTTTGTCGACCCTAAGGGTGCTAACAAAGTGTGCAAGCTCCAACGCTCCATCTATGGGCTGGTGCAAGCATCTCAGAGTTGGAACATTCACTTTAATGAGGTGATTAAAGTGTTTGGGTTCATACAGGTTTGGGTTCATACAGGTTCACTTTAATGGCTGGTACAAGAAAGTGAGTGGGAGCTCTGTAGCTTTCCTCATACTGTATGTGGATGACATATTATTGATGGGGAATAATATAGAGATGTTGGAGAGCATAAAGGCCTATTTGAACAAGAGTTTTTCAATGAAGGACCTTGGAGAAGCTGCATACATATTAGGCATCAAGATCTATAGAGATAGATCGAGACGCCTCATAGGTCTTTGGCAAAGCACATACCTTGACAAGATATTGAAGAAGTTCAATATGGAAAACTCAAAGAAAGGGTTCTTGCCAGTTTTGCAAGGTATGAGATTGAGTAAGACTCAGTCGCCGACCACGGCAACAGATAGAGAGAAGATGAGTTCTGTCCCCTATGCTTCAGCCGTAGGCTCTCTTATGTATGCCATGCTATGTACCATACCTGATATAAAACTTGCCATAAGTTTGGTAGGGAGGTACCAAAGTGATCCCGGTATGGAACACTGGACATCGGTCAAGAATATCCTTAAGTACCTAAAAAGGACTAAGGAAATGTTTCTCGTTTATGGAGGTGACGAAGAGCTCGTCGTAAAGGGTTACGCCGATGCTAGCTTCGACACAGATCTGGATGACTCTAAGTCACAGACCATATATGTATATGTTTTGAATGGGGGGGCAGTGAGCTGGTGCAGCAGCAAGTAAGGAGTCGTGGTAGCATCTACATGTGAAGGAGAGTACATAGCTGCTTCAGAAGCGGCTCATGAAGGAATTTGGATGAAGGAGCTCATCACCGACCTTGGAGTGGTTCCAAGCGCGTCGGGTCCAATGACACTCTTCTATGATAACACTGGGCCATTGCCTTAGCCAAGGAGCCCAGGTTTCACCGGAAGACGAAGCACATCAAACGCCGCTACAACTCCATCCAGGACCATGTCCAGAGTGGAGTAATAGATATTTGTAAAGTACACACAGATCTGAATATTGCACACCCGTTGACTAAACCTCTTCCACGAGCAAAACATGATCAACACAATAATGCTATGGGTGTTCGATACATCACGATGTAACTAGATTATTGACTCTAGTGCAAGTGGGAGACTGTTGGAAATATGCCTAGAGGCAATAATAAAATGGTTATTATCATATTTCCTTGTTCGTGATAATAGTCTATTGTTCATGCTATAATTGTATTAACAGGAAACAGTAATACATGTGTGAATAAATAGATCACAATGTGTCCCTAGCAAGCCTGTAGTTGTCTAGCTCGTTAGTCAATAGATGATCATGGTTTCCTGGTCATGGGCATTAGATGTCATTGATAACGGGATCACATCATTGGGAGAATGATGTGATGGACAAGACCCAATCCTAAGCATAGCACTAGATCATATTGTTCGTATGCTAAAGCTTTTCTAATGTCAAGTGTCTTTTCCTTCGACCGTGAGATTGTGCAACTCCCGGATACCGTAGGAGTGCTTTGGGTGTATCAAACGTCACAACGTAAATGGGTGACTATAAAGGTGCACTACGGGTATCTTTGAAAGTGTCTGTTGGGTTGGTACGAATCGAGATCGGGATTTGTCACTCCGTGTGACGGAGAGGTATCTCTGGGCCCACTCGGTAGAACATCATCATGAGCTCAATGTGACTAAGGAGTTGGTCACACGATGACATGCTACGAAACGAGAAAAGAGACTTACAGGTAACGAGATTGAACAAGGTATTGGTATAACGACGATCGAATCTCGGGCAAGTTCTATACGACAGACAAAGGGAATTGTATACAGGATTGATTGAATCCTTGACATCGTGGTTCATTCGATAAGATCATCGTGGAGAAAGTGGGAGCCACCATGGGTATCCAGACCCCGCTGATGATTATTGGCCGGAGAGGTGTCTCGGTCATGTCTGCCTGTCTCCCGAACCCGTAGGGTCTACACACTTAAGGTTCGGTGACGTTAGGGTTATAGGGAATTTTTATACGAGGTTACCGAAAGTGTTTCGGAGTCCTGGATAAGATCCCGGACGTCACGAGGAGCTCCAGAATGGTCCGGAGGTAAAAATATATATATAGGACGGATGGTTTCGGACACCGGAAGTGTTTCGGGCATCACCGGTAACGTACCGGGACCACCGGGAGCACCGAAGGTAGCCCCGGGGGTCCACCGAAGGTAGCCCCGGGGGTCCACCGAAGGGTGGCAACGACTCCGGGGGGTAAGGTGGGCCAAGTGGGGGAGGGAACCAGCCCCTAGGTGGGCTGTTGCGCCTCCCCACTCAGCCCAATGCGCAGGGGAGAGGGAAAGGGGGGCAAACCCTAAGCCAGGTGGGCCTAAGGCCCACCAGTGGTGCGCCACACCCCTCCTCCCCCCTTTGGCCGCCGCACCAGCCCCCATCTAGGCCTGCCCCCCCCCCCCAGGAGAGGGAAACCCTCAAGGGGGTGCAGCCCCTCCCTCCCCCTATATATAGTGGGCACTTGTGGCCATTGGAGATCAGACTTTTGCCTCTCTCTCGGCGCAGCCCTGCCCTTCTTCCTCCTCCTCTCTGTCGGTGCTTGGCGAAGCCCTGCCGGGAGACCTCGTCTCTCCATCGACACCACGCCGTCATGCTGCTGGAGTTCTTCCTCAACCTCTTCCTCCTCCTTGCTAGATCAAGGTGCGGGAGACGTCACCGGGCTGCACGTGTGTTGAACGCGGAGGTGCCGTAGTACGGCACTAGATCGGAATCGCTGCGAGTACGACTCCATCAACCGCGTTCTAGCAACGCTTCCACTTAGCGATCTTCAAAGGTATGAAGATGCTCTTACCCCTCTCTCATTGCTGGTCTCTCCATAGGAAGATCTGAATATGCGTAGGAAAATTTTGAATTTATGCTACGTCACCTAACACTAGCTACTAGCTATGGACCCGTAGGTCTGTGGTGAACTACTCACGCATCATCGGAGAGGTCATGGTGTTGATGAAGAAGCCCTCCGTATCCGAATCTCCCCTCCGGCAGGGCACCAGAATGTGCCCCAGATGGGATCTTGCGGAGACAGAAGCTTTTGGCGGCGGAAAAGTACTTTCGATGATCTCCTGACTTTTTCTGGGATTTTAGGGAATTTATAGGCGAAATACCTAGGGCAGAGGTGGCCCAGGGAGCCCACAATCCTGGGAGGCGATGGCCCCCCTGTCCATGGCTAGGGGGGGTTCTTGGGGTCCCTGCAGGCCCCCTGCCCTGATTCTCCGGCTTCCCGATCTTTTTCTGTTTCGGAAAAAAATCTTTTTGGCAGTTTCATTCCGTTTGGACTCCGTTCAAATCCTCCTCTGAAAGGGGTCAAAAACATGGAAAAAACAGGAACTAGCACTTGGCACTGGGTTAATAAGTTAGTCCCAAAAAATATATAAAAGGCATGCAAAACATCCCAAGTTTGATAAGATAATAGCATGGAACCATCAAAAATTATAGATACGTTGGAGACGTATCAAGCATCCCCAAGCTTAACTCCTACTCGTCCTCGAGTAGGGAAGTGATAAAGACTGAATTTTTTATGTGGAATGCTACCTAGCATAGTTGTCCTTTGCAACTTGTTTCGTGTGACATGAATGTTCAGATCCGTAAGATTCAAAACAATAGTTTCCTATTGACATGAAAACAATAATACTTCAAGCAAACTAGCAAGGTAATCATGAACTTTCAAAATAACAAGGCCAAAGAAAGTTATCCCTACAAAATCATATAGTCTGGCTATGCTCCATCATCCTCACAACCCCGGTATTGGCCAAGTAATTGTTTTCGCACTCTTATTTTCTCAAACTTTTTATAACTATCACGCAATACATGAGCGTGAGCCATGGATATAGCACTATAGGTGGAATAGAGTGTGGTGGTGGTTGTGAGACAAAAAGGAGGAGATGGTCACATTGACTCGGCATATCAAAAGGCTATGAAGATGCCCATTAATAGATATCAATGTGAATGAGTAGGGATTGCCATAAAAGGATGCACTAGAGCTATAAGTATGTGAAAGCTCAAAAGGAGAACTAGTGCGTGTGCATCCAACTTGCTTGCTTACGAAGATCTAGGGCAATTTTGAGGAAGCCCATCATTGGAATATACAAGCCAAGTTATATAATAAAGATTCCCACTAGCATATGGTGATGACGAAACGAGAGGCTCTCGATCATGAAGAACATGGTGCTATTACGAAGCACAAGTGTGGAAAAAGATAGTAGCATTGTCCCTTCTCTCTTTTTCTCTTTTTTTATTTGGGCTCTTGGGCCTCTCTTTTTTCTTTTCTTTATTTGGGCACTTTGGCCTCTTTTTTTTATTTCCTCACATGGGACAATGCTCTAACAATGATGATCATCACACTTTTATTTACTCACAACTCAAAGCTTAGAAATGACCGGGATGTGCAACGATCTAGCCTGGCGTATGACGTTGAAACATCTTGCTAGCTATCTTACGATCATGCAATGGAAATATGAGAGTGACGGCACAAGTCATGAGACAGAACAGTGGGAGTTGCATGGAAATATATCTCGGAATGGCTATGAAAATGCCATAGTAGGTAGGTATGGTGGCTGTTTTGAGGAAGGCATATGGTGGGTTTGTGCACCGGCGAGAATTGCGCGGCACTAGAGAGGCTAGCAATGGTGGAAGGTGAAAGTGCATCTATACCATGGACTCACATTAGTCATGAAGAACTCACATACTTGTTGCGGAAGTTTTTATTAGTAATCGAAACAAAGTGCTAAACGCATACTCCTAGGGGAAGGGTTGGTAGGTGTTAACCATCGCGCGATCCCGACCTCAACACAATGGATGACAATCAATAGATCAATTATGCTCTGACTTCCTAACATAGCGGTCCACCATACGTGCATGTTAGAGGAATCACTAACTTCAACACAAGTATTTCTAGATTCACAACACCCTACTAACATAACTCTTAATATTACCAAATCCACGTCTTAAAACTAATTGAGAGGAAGCAAAACTTCTCTTTCTACTCAATGCACATGAAGATGGAGGTTTTTGTATCCTCTTTGGGTACCTATCACCTTTGGGACTACTTTCATAGCATAAGACAACTACCAAGTCATGCGCCGCCGTGCTCTAAAAGATCTTAGTGAAGCACACAGAGCAAAATTATCAAGCTTAAAAGATATAAGTGAAGCACGATGAGCATTCTAGCAAAATCACGATGAGTGCATGTGTCTCTCAAAAGGTGTGCAACAAGGATGATTGTGACACAACAAAAAGAAAAGAATCCTACGATACAAGACGCTCCAAGCAAAACACATATCATGTGGTGAATAAAAATATAGCTCCAAGTAATGTTACCGATGGATTGAAGACGAAAGAGGGGATGCCTTCCCGGGGCATCCCCAAGCTTAGGCTTTTTGGTGTCCTTGAATTTGGCTTGGGATGCCTTGGGCATCCCCAAGCTTGAGCTCTTTCCACTCCTTATCTCTTTGTCAATGAGAACATCACCCAAAACTTGAAAACTTCACAACACAAAACTTGAACAGAAACTCGTGATAACATTAGCACAAGAAAACAAACTACCACCTCTTTAGGTACTGTAGCAATCTTGATTTCTATTTATATTGGTGTTGGGCTACCGTATTCTCACTTTTCCATGGCTAGTACCCCCCCCACCCCCCCCGATACTATCCATAGTTTCGTCAAAACAAGCAACCAACTCAACAAAAAACAGAATCTATCAAAAACAGACCAGTCTGTAGCAATCTGTATACTTCATATACTTCTAGTACCTCAATTCTGAAAACTTACGACTGCCTGGGAAAAATGCATATAAACCAGCAGAAAAAATGATCAACTCAAAAGCTCTTTCTGAATAAAAATGATAAATCATCTCATGAGCGAAAAGTTTCTGTCTTTTTCCAGCAGGATCAAATAACCATCACCAAGACTAGTCATAAAGGTTTTGCTTGGCTCAAACACAAAAAGAAACACAAAAACAATCATAACAGAATTATGATGGTGTGGACGCAACAAAACAGAAAGAAAAATAAATAAATTCATTGGGTTTCCTCCCAACAAGCGCTATTGTTTAACGCCCTTAGCTAGGCATAAGGCGATAGAATCACGTATCTTCGTCTTTGGTGCTCAAACCATAAGTAGCCCTCATCATGGATTCATAAGGCAATCTTATTTTCTTTCTAGGAAAGTGTTCCATGCCCTTCTTTAAAGGAAATTGAAATCTAATACTCCCTTCCTTCATATCGATGATAGCACCGATAGTCCTTAGGAAAGGTCTACCGAGAATAATAGGACATGTAGGATTGCAATCAATGTCAAGCACAATGAAATCCACGGGTACATAGTTCCTATTTGCAATAATAAGAACATCATTGATCCTTCCCATGGGTTTCTTGATAATAGAATCGGCAAGATGCAAATTAAGAGAACACTCTTCAATCTCATTAAAACCTAGAACATCACATAAAGACTTTGGAATCGCGGAAACACTAGCACCCAAATCAAACAAAGCATTGCATTCATAGTTTTTGATTTTGATTTTGATAGTAGGTTACCACTCATCATGAAGCTTTCTAGGGATAGAGATTTCTAATTCAAGTTTCTCTTGAAGAGATTTTATCATAGCTTCGACGATATGATCGGTAAAGGCCTTGTTTTGGCTATAAGCATGTGGAGAGTTTAGCATGGATTGCATCAAGGAAATGATTCAATCAAGGAGCAACTATCATAATTGAATTCCTTGAAATCCAAAGTAGTAATTTCATTACTACTCAAAGTTTTAATATCCTCTATGTTGGGGAACGTCGCATGGGAAACAAAAATTTTCCTACGCGCACGAAGACCTATCATGGTGATGTCCATCTACGATAGGGGATGTGTGATCTACGTATCCTTGTAGACCGTACAGCAGAAGCGGTAGTGAACGCGGTTGATGTAGTGGAACATCCTCACGTCCCTCGATCCGCCCCGCGAACCGTCCCGCGATCAGTCCCACGATCTAGTGCCGAACGGACGGCACCTCCACGTTCAGCACACGTACAGCTCGACGATGATCTCGGCCTTCTTGATCCAGCAAGAGAGACAGAGAGGTAGAAGAGTTCTCCGGCAGCGTGACGGCGCTCCGGAGGTTGGTGATGATCTTATCTCGGCAGGGCTCCGCCCGAGCTCCGCAGAAACGCGATCTAGAGGTAAAACCGTGGAGATATGTGGTCGGGCTGTCGTGGCAAAGTTGTGTCAAATCAGCCCTAAAACCTCCGTATATATAGGGGGAGGGGGGGAGCTTTGCCTTGGGGTCCAAGGACTCCCAAGGGGGTCGGCCGAGCCAAGGGGGGCAACCCTCCCCTTCCAAACCGAGTCCAACTAGGTTTGGAAGGAGTAGTCCTTCCCCTTTTTCC
This sequence comes from Hordeum vulgare subsp. vulgare, assembly GCF_904849725.1. Taxonomy (NCBI): domain Eukaryota; kingdom Viridiplantae; phylum Streptophyta; class Magnoliopsida; order Poales; family Poaceae; genus Hordeum; species Hordeum vulgare. The sequence continues at coordinate 70,251,951 of NC_058518.1, forward strand.
CACCTCCTCTTTTTTTATTTTCTCTTTGATTTTTCTTCCTATGGCGCATGGGGCTTTCTTGGGCTGTCCCACCAGCCCACTAAGGGCTGGTGCGCCACCCCTAATGCCTATGGGCTTCCCCGGGGTGGGTTCCCCCCCCCCCCGGTGAACTCCCGGAACCCATTCGTCATTCCCGGTACATTCCCGGTAACTCCGAAAACCTTCCGGTAATCAAATGAGGTCATCCTATATATCAATCTTCGTTTCCGGACCATTCCGGAAACCCTCATGACGTCCGTGATATCATCCGGAACTCCAAACAACATTCGGTAACCAACCATATAACTCAAATACGCATAAAACAACGTCGAACCTTAAGTGTGCACACCCTGCGGGTTCGAGAACTATGTAGACATGACCAGAGAGACTCCTCGGTTAATATCCAATAGCGGCACCTGGATGCCCATATTGGATCCTACATATTCTACGAAGATCTTATCGTTTGAACCTCAGTGCCAAGGATTCATACAATCCCATATGTCATTCCCTTTGTCCTTCGGTATGTTACTTGCCCGAGATTCGATCGTCAGTATCCGCATACCTATTTCAATCTCGTTTACCGGCAAGTCTCTTTACTCGTTCCGTAATACAAGATCCCGCAACTTACACTAAGTCACATTGCTTGCAAGGCTTGTGTGTGATGTTGTATTACCGAGTGGGCCCCGAGATACCTCTCTGTCACACGGAGTGACAAATCCCAGTCTCGATCCATACTAACTCAACGAACACCTTCGGAGATACCTGTAGAGCATCTTTATAGTCACCCAGTTACGTTGCGACGGTTGATACATACAAAGTATTCCTCCGGTGTCAGTGAGTTATATGATCTCATGGTCATAGGAACAAATACTTGACACGCATAAAATAGTAGCAACAAAATGAAACGATCAACATGCTACGTCTATTAGTTTGGGTCTAGTCCATCACGTGATTCTCCTAATGGCGTGATCCAGTTATCAAGCAACAACACCTTGTTCATAATCAGAAGACACTGACTATCTTTGATCAACTGGCTAGCCAACTAGAGGCTTGCTAGGGACAGTGTTTTGTCGACGTATCCACACATGTATATAAGTCTTCAGTTAATACAATTATAGCATGGATAATAAACGATTATCTTGATACAGGAATTATAATAATAACTTTATTTATTATTGCTTCTAGGGCACAATTCCAACAGTCTCCCACTTGCACTAGAGTCAATAATCTAGCCCTCACATCATCATGCGAATTACATTGTAATTAATCAAACACCCATACAGTTCTGGTGTTGATCATGATTTGCCCGTGGAAGAGGTTTAGTCAGCGGGTCTCTACATTCAGATCCATGTGCAATTTGCATATATTTATGCCCTCCCCTTCGACGTAGTCGCGGATGAGGTTGAAGCATCGTTTGATGTGTCCGGACTTCTTGTGAAACCATGGTTCCTTTGCTAGGGCAATGGCACCCGTGTTGTCACAGAACAAGGTTATTGGATTCAGTGCGCTTGGCACCACTCCAAGATCCGTCATGACTGCTTCATCCAGACACCCTCCTTAGCCGCCTCCGAGGCAGCCATGCACTCCGCTTCACATGTAGAATCTGCTACGACGCTCTGCTTGGAACTGCACCAGCTTACCGCACCCCCATTAAGAATAAATACGTATCCGGTTTGCGACTTAGAGTCGTCCAGATCTGTGTCAAAGCTTGCATCTTTTATGGCAAGCTCTTCATCACCTCCATACACGAGAAACATCTCCTTAGTCCTTTTCAGGTACTTCAGGATATTCTTGACCGTCGTCCAGTGATCCACTCTTGGATTACTCTGGAACCTACCTGCCATACTTATGGCCAGGCTAACGTCCGGTCTAGTGCACATCATTGCATACATGATAGAACCTATGGCTGAAGCATAGGGGACGGTGCTCATATGCTCTCTATCCTCATCAGTTGCTGGGCACTGAGTCTTACTCAATCTCGTACCTTGTAAAACTGGCAAGAACCCTTTCTTGGACTGTTCCATTTTGAACCTCTTCAAAACTTTATCAAGGTATGTGCTTTGTGAAAGTCCTATCAGGCGTTTTGATCTATCCCTGTAGATCTTAATGCCTAGAATGTAAGCAGCTTCTCCTAGGTCCTTCATAGAGAAACTTTTATTCAAGTAATCCTTTATGCTCTCCAAAAACTCTACGTTGTTTCCAATCAGCAATATGTCATCCACATATAATATTAGAAACGCCACAGAGCTCCCACTCACTTTCTTGTAAATACAAGATTCTCCAACCACTTGTATAAACCCAAATGCTTTGATCACCTCATCAAAGCGTTTGTTCCAACTCCGAGATGCTTGCACCAGTCCATAAATGGATCGCTAGAGCTTGCACACCTTGTTAGCATTCTTAGGATCGACAAAACCTTCGGGTTGCATCATATACAACTCTTCCTTAAGGAAACCATTAAGGAACACCGTTTTGACATCCATCTGCCAGATTTCATAATCGAAAAATGCAGCTATTACTAACATGATTCTGACGGACTTAAGCATCGCTACGGGTGAGAAAGTCTCATCGTAGTCAATTCCTTGAACTTGTGAAAAACCTTTTGCCACAAGTCGAGCTTTATAAACGGTCACATTGCCGTCAGCATCCGTCTTCCTCTTAAAGATCCATTTGTTCTGAATAGCCTTGTGGCCCTCAGGTAGTACTTCCAAAGTCCACACTTTGTTCTCATACATGGATCCTATCTCGGACTTCATGGCTTCTAGCCATTTGTTGGAATCTGGGCCCACCATTGCTTCTTCATAATTTGCAGGTTCATTGTTGTCTAACAACATGATTGACAAGACGGGATTACCGTACCACTCTGGAGCAGCACGTGGTCTCGTCGACCTGCAAGGTTCGACCGAAACTTGAACCGGAGTTTCATGATCATCATCATTAACTTCCTCCTCAACCGGTGTCGCAATGACAGAGGTTTCCCCGTGCCCTGCGCCACCATCTAGAGGGATAAGAGGTTCGACAACCTCATCAAGTTCTATCTTCCTCCCACTCAATTCTCTCGAGAGAAACTCCTTCTCGAGAAAAGCTCCGTTTTTAGCAACAAACACTTTGCCCTCGGATTTGAGATAGAAGGTGTACCCAACCGTCTCTTTTGGGTAACCTATGAAGATGCACTTTTCCGCTTTGGGTTCCAGCTTTTCAGGCTGAAGCTTTTTGACATAAGCATCACATCCCCAAACTTTAAGAAACGACAACTTTGGCCTTTTGCCATACCAAAGTTCGTATGGTGTCGTCTCAACGGATTTTGATGGTGCCCTATTTAAAGTGAATGCAGCTGTTTCTAATGCATAACCCCAAAACGATAATGGCAAATCGGTAAGAGACATCATAGATCGCACCATCTCTAATAAAGTACGATTACGACGTTCAGACACACCATTACGCTGTGGTGTTCCAGGCGGTGTCAACTGTGAAACAATTCCACATTGTCTTAAGTGAGCACCAAACTCGAAACTCAGATATTCACCCCCACGATCAGACCGTAGGAACTTGATCTTCTTGTTACGATGATTTTCAACTTCACTCTGAAATTGCTTGAACTTTTCAAATGTTTCAGACTTGTGCTTCATTAAGTAGACATAACCATATCTACTCAAATCGTTAGTGAAGGTGAGAGAATAACGATATCCGCCGCGTGCCTCTATGCTCATAGGACCACACACATCGGTATGTATGATTTCCAACAAGTCACTTGCACGCTCCATTGTTCCGGAGAACGGAGTCTTAGTCATCTTGCCCATGAGGCATGGTTCACACGTGTCAAGTGAATCAAAGTCAAGTGACTCCAAAAGTCCATCGGCATGGAGTTTCTTCATGCGTTTTACACCCATTTGACCTAAGCGGCAGTGCCACAAAAATATGGCGCTATCATTGTTAACTCTAACTCTTTTGGTCTCAATGTTATGTATGTGTGTATCACTATCAAGATTCAATATGAACAATCCTCTCACATTGGGTGCATGACCATAAAAGATGTTACTCATAGAAATAGAACAACCATTATTCTCTGACTAAAAAGAGTAACCGTCTCACAATAAACAAGATCCAGATATAATGTTCATGCTCAACGCAGGCACTAAATAACAATGATTTAAGTTCATAACTAATCCTGATGGTAACTGAAGTGAAACTGTGCCGAAGGCGATTGCATCAACCTTGGAACCATTTCCTACGCACATCGTCACTTCATCTTTCGCCAGCCTTCGTCTATTCCGCAGTTCCTGTTTCGAGTTGCAAATATGAGCAACAAAACCGGTATCGAATACCCAGGCACTACTACGAGAGCCGGTTAAGTACACATCAATAACATGTATATCAAATATACCTGATTTTTCTTTGGCCGCCTTCTTATCAGCCAGATACTTGGGGCAATTGCGCTTCCAGTGATCCATACCCTTGCAATACTAACACTCTGTTTCAGGCTTAGGTCCAGCTTTGGGTTTCTTCGTTGGATTGGCAACAGGCTTGCCGCTCTTCTTTGAATTACTCTTCTTGCCTTTGCCGTTTCTCTTGAAACTAGTGGTCTTATTCACGATCAACACTTGATGCTCTTTACGGAGTTCAGACTCTGCGTCTTTCAGTATCGCAAACAACTCGCCGGGAGACTTGTTCATCCCTTGCATGTTGTAGTTCAACACAAAGCCTTTATAGCTTGGCGGCAGTGATTGAATGATTCTGTCAGTGATAGCCTCTTGCGGGAGTTCAATCCCCAGCTCAGCTAGACGGTTTGAGTACCCAGACATTTTGAACTCATGTTCACTGACAGACGAGTTCTCCTCCATCTTGCAAGCATAGAATTTATCGGAGGTCTCATACCTCTCGATCCGGGCGTTCTTCTGAAAGATAAACTTCAACTCCTGGAACATCTCAAATGCTCCATGACGCTCAAAGCGACGTTGAAGTCCCGGTTCTAAGCCATACAAGACTGCACATTGAACTACTGAGTAGTCCTCCTTACGTGCTAACCAAGCGTTCTTAACATCCTGATCAGCCGTAGCGGGTGGTTCATCTCCTAGCGCAACATTAAGGACATAATCCTTCTTCCCAGCTTGTAAGATTAGCTTAAGATTACGAGCCCAGTCTACAAAGTTGCTTCCATCATCTTTCAACTTAGCTTTCTCTAGGAACGTATTAAAATTCAGGGTGACTGTCGCGTGAGCCATGATCTACAACACAAATATATTCAAAGTGGACTTAGACTATGTTCAAGATAATTAGAGTTTAACTTAATCAAATTACTCGCTAAAGTCCCGCTCAAAAAGTACATCTCTCTAGTCATTTGAGTGGTTCATGATCCACTTACACTAGCTCAAGTCCGATCATCACGTGAGTTGAGTATAGTTTCAGTGGTAAGCATCCCTATGCTAATCATATCATCTATATGATTCATGATCGACCTTTCGGTCTCATGTGTTCCGAGGCCATGTCTGCACATGCTAGGCTCGTCAAGCTTAACCAGAGTGTTCCGCGTGCGCAACTGTTTTGCACCCGTTGTATGTGAACGTTGAGTCTATCACACCCGATCATCACGTGGTGTCTCGAAACGACGAACTGTAGCAATGGTGCAGAGTCGGGGAGAACACAAATTCATCTTGAAATTTTAGTGAGAGATCACCTCATAATGCTACCGTCGTTCTAAGAAAAATAAGGTGCATAAAAGGATTAACATCACATGCAATTCATAAGTGACATGAGATGGCCATCATCACATGCTCCTTGATCTCCATCACCAAAGCACCGGCACGATCTTCTTGTCACCGGCGCCACACCATGATCTCCATCAATGCGTCGCCATCGGGGTTGTCGTGCTACTCATGCTATTACTACTAAAGCTACATCCTAGCAAAATAGTAAACGCATCTGCAAGCACAAACGTTAGTATAAAGACAACCCTATGGCTCCTGCCGGTTGCCGTACCATCGACGTGCAAGTCGATATAATGTATTACAACATGATCATGTCATACATCCAATATATCACATCACATCGTTGGCCATATCACATCACAAGCATACCCTGCAAAAACAAGTTAGACGTCCTCTAATTTTGTTGTTGCATGTTTTACGTGGTGACCATGGGTATCTAGTAGGATCGCATCTTACTTACGCAAACACCACAACGGAGATATATGAGTTGCTATTTAACCTCATCCAAGGACCTCCACGGTCAAATCCGATTCAACTAAAGTTGGAGAAACTGACACCCGCCAGTCATCTTTGAGCAACGGAGTTACTCGTAGCGATGAAACCAATCTCTCGTAAGCGTACGAGTAATGTCGGTCCGAGCCGCTTCGATCCAACAATACCGCGGAATCAAGAAAAGACTAAGGAGGGCAGCAAAACGCACATCACCGCCCACAAAAACTTTTGTGTTCTACTCAAGAAGACATCTACGCATGAACCTAGCTCATGATGCCACTGTTGGAGAACGTCGCATGGGAAACAAAATTTTTCCCACGCGCACGAAGACCTAGCATGGTGATGTCCATCTACGAGAGGGGATGTGTGATCTACGTACCCTTGTAGACCGTACAGCAGAAACGTTAGTGAACGCGGTTGATGTAGTGGAACGTCCTCACGTCCCTCGATCCGCCCCGCGAACCGTCCCGCGATCAGTCCCATGATCTAGTGCCGAACAGACGGCACCTCCGCGTTCAGCACACGTACAACTCGACGATGATCTCGGCCTTCTTGATCCAGCAAGAGAGACGGAGAGGTAGAAGAGTTCTTCGGCAGCGTGACCGCGCTCCGGAGGTTGGTGATGATCTTATCTTGGCAGGGCTCCGCCCGAGCTCCGCAGAAACGCGATCTAGAGGTAAAACCGTGGAGATATGGGGTCGGGCTGCCGTGGCAAAGTTGTGTCAAATCAGCCCTAAAACCTCCGTATATATAGGGGGAGGAGGGGGAGATTTGCCTTGGGGTCCAAGGACTCCCAAGGGGGTCGGCCGAGCCAAGGGGGGCAACCCTCCCCTTCCAAACCGAGTCCAACTAGGTTTGGAAGGAGGAGTCCTTCCCCTTTTTCCCACCTCCTCTTTTTTTTCTCTTAGATTTTTCTTCCTATGGCGCATAGGGTTTTCTTGGGCTGTCCCACCAGCCCACTAAGGGCTGGTGCGCCACCCCTAATGCCTATGGGCTTCCCCGGGGTGGGTTGCCCCCCCCCGGTGAACTCCCAGAACCCATTCGTCATTCCCGGTACATTTCCGGTAACTCCGAAAACCTTCCGGTAATCAAATGAGGTCATCCTATATATCAATCTTCGTTTCCAGACCATTCCGGAAACCCTTGTGACGTCTGTGATCTCATCTGGAACTCCGAACAGCATTCGGTAACCAACCATATAACTCAAATACGCATAAAACAACGTCGAACCTTAAGTGTGCACACCCTGCGGGTTCGAGAACTATGTAGACATGACCCGAGAGACTCCTCGGTCAATATCCAATAGCGGGACCTGGATGCCCATATTGGATCCTACATATTCTACGAAGATCTTATCATTTGAACCTCAGTGCCAAGGATTCATATAATCCCGTATGTCATTCCCCTTGTCCTTCGGTATGTTACTTGCCCGAGATTCGATCGTGAGTATCCGCATACCTATTTCAATCTCGTTTACCGGCAAGTCTCTTTACTCGTTCCGTAATACAAGATCCCGCAACTTACACTAAGTCACATTGCTTGCAAGGCTTGTGTGTGATGTTGTATTACCGAGTGGGCCCCAAGATACCTCTCCGTCACACGGAGTGACAAATCCCAGTCTGATCCATACTAACTCAACGAACACCTTCAGAGATACCTGTAGAGCATCTTTATAGTCACCCAGTTACGTTGCGACGTTTGATACACACAAAGTATTCCTCCGATGTCAGTGAGTTATATGATCTCATGGTCATAGGAACAAATACTTGACACGCATAAAACAGTAGCAACAAAATGAAAAGATCAACATGCTTCGTCTATTAGTTTGGGTCTAGTCCATCACATGATTCTCCTAATGACGTGATCCAGTTATCAAGCAACAACACCTTGTTCGTAATCAGAAGACACTGACTATCTTTGATCAACTGGCTAGCCAACTAGAGGCTTGCTAGGGACAGTGTTTTGTCTACGTATCCACACATGTATATAAGTCTTCATTTAATACAATTATAGCATGGATAATAAACGATTATCCTGATACAGGAATTATAATAATAACTTTATTTATTATTGCCTCTAGGGCATAATTCCAACACTCTACTCCACTTTCAATGCTTTTAGCATCAAGATAGGTGGACTCCGAATCATTGGGGTGCTTTTCAACCAAGGTGGATTCATATCCAGCCCCATCATCATTAGGTTTGACACAACAAAACAAGGATTCAATGGGAGTCACACCAAGCACTTTAAGATCTTCGTGATTCTTATCACGAGAACACGCCTTTTTAATCCATTCATGTCTAGCACGAATTTGGGCAGTTCTTTCTTTGTTATCACTCATGGAAACACGCATAGCTTTTAAAGTTTCATCCATATTGATCTTGGGAGGAGCACATCTAACTTTCAAAGCATCAATATCACTAGACATTCTATCAACGCTCTTAGCCAAATCGTCAATTTTAAGTAGTTTTTCCTCTATGGACGCATTGAAAATCTTTTGCGAGTTGATAAACTCTTTGATATTACTCTCTAGATCAGAGGGTAATCTATTGTAATTTCCATGAGTATTGTTGTAGGAGTTGCCAAAGTTATTAGAGGAGTTACTAGGAAAAGGCCTAGGAACATAGTTTCCTCTAAAAGCATTGTTGTTGCCAAAATTATTCCTACCAATAAAATTAATGTCCAAGCTAGCGTTGCTACTCTCAATCAAGGAAGACAAGGGCATATCATTAGGATCTAAAGGAGCACTTCTACTAGCAACCAAATTCATTAACTCATCCATCTTAGCACTCAACGAGTTAGTTTCTTCTATAGCGTGTACCTTCTTACTAGTAGGTGACCTTTCAGTATGCCACTGAGAGTAGTTCGTCATGATATTGTCTAAGAGTTTTGTGGCTTCTCCTAACGTGATTTCCATGAACGTTCCACCGAAGGCGGAGTCCAAGATGTTTCTAGAAGCGAAATTCAAGCCAGCGTAAAACATTTGTATAATCATCCAAAGACTCAAGCCATGAGCGGGACAAGTTCTAATCATCAATTTCATCCTCTCCCAAGATTGTGCAACATGTTCATGATCAAGTTGCTTAAAATTCATGATATCATTACGGAGAGAGATAATCTTAGCCGACGGAAAATACTTGGAAATATAAGCATCTTTGCACTTATCCCAAGAATCGATACTATTTTCGGGCAAAGACGAAAACCAAGTTTTTGCTCGATCTCGCAACAAGAAAGGAAAAAAGCTTCAATTTAATCACATCATTATCCACATCTTTCTTCTTTTGCATATCGCAAAGCTCTATGAAGGTATTAAGATGGGATGTGGCATCTTCACAAGGAAGGCCGGAAAATTGCTCTTTCATAACAAGATTCAGCAAAGCAGCATTGATTTCGTATGACTCCGCACTTGTGGCGGGAGAAATCGGAGTACTAACACAATTGTTATTATTAGTATTCGAGGAGTCACAAAGTTTGGTGTTTTTAGTCATGGTGACTTCGGCAAGCAAGCAAGCACACAAGCAAACAAAGAGCAAGCGAGAGAAAAGGGCGAACGGAAAGGCAAACGAAAAAAGGCAAAGATTTTTTTGTAAATTTTTGTTTTTCAGAAGTGGGGGAGAGGAAAACGAGAGGCAAAAAAGGTAAATGCAAGATATGAGTTTGCGACACTTACTTGGATGAGTTCTTGACATGATCCTCCCCGGCAACGGCGCTAGAAATTCTTCTGCTACGGCGACAGAGATCTTCTATCGTCTCTTGAGCTTGCGTTGGTTTTCCCCTTGAAGAGGAAAGGGCGATGCAGCACACGAGCAGTAAGTATTTCCCTCAGTTTGAGAACCAAGGTATCAATCCAGTAGGAGAATCTTGTCAAGTCCAGAGTACCTGCACAAACACAAAAGAGCTTACACCCAACGCTATAAAGGGGTTATCAATCCCTTCAAGATTGATTACAAAGTGAGATCTGAAAGCGGAAAGTGCAATGAAGTAAAAGTGTAAGGCTGAAAATATGATGTGAAGTAGACCCCGGGGCCATAGTGTTCACTAGAGGCTTCTATCAAAATAGAAAATATCACGGTGGGTGAACAAATTACTGTCAAGCAATTGATAGAACCGCGCAAAGTCATGACGATATATAAGGCAATGATCATACATATGGGCATCACGTCCGAGACAAGTAGACCGATACTTTCTGCATCTACTACTATTACTCCACACATCGACCGCTATCCAGCATGCATCTAGTGTATTGAGTTCATGATGAACAGAGTAACGCCTTAAGCAAGATGACATGATGTAGAGGGATAAACTCAAACCAATGATGAAAACCCCATGTTTTTACCCTTGATGGCAACAACACGATGCGTGCCTCGTGATACGTCCATTTTGCATCATGTTTTCACGTTGATATTTGTCGCTTCTTTGGTTGTTATTTCACTTCACGATACTATTCTTATGCCTTTTCTCTCTTATTTTGCAAGGTTTACATGAAGAGGGAGAATACCGGCAACTGGAATTCTAGCCTGAAAGTGGAGCAAAGTTGAGATACCTATTCTGCGCAACTCCAAACGCCGTGAAAATCAATGGAGATTTTTTTTCCGAATATATAAAAAATACTGGGCCGAAGAAGTACCGGAGGAGGGCCAGGGGGTGGCCACAAGCCTGCACGGCGCGACCACCCCCAGGCCGCGCCATGGGGGCTTGTGGGCACCCTGTTGGCCCACTTGCCCCCCTCTTTTGCTATATGGAGGGTTTCGTCCAGGAAAAAATCAGAAGGAAGCTTTTTCGTGGTTTCGCCGCCGCCACGAGGCGGAATTTGAGATGAACCAATCTAGAGCTCTGGCAGGACGATCCTGCCGATGAAACTTCCCTCCTGGAGGGGGAAATCGTCGCCATCGTCATCACCAACACTCCTCTCATCGGAGGGGAGTCGTCACCATCAACATCCTCATCAGCACCATCTCATCTCCAAACCCTAGTTCATCTCTTGTAACCAATCTCCGTCTCGCGACTCCGATTGGTACTTGTAGGTTGCTAGTAGTGTTGATTGCTCTTTGTAGTTGATGCTAGTTAGATTACTTGGTGCAAGAGTTTATGTTCAGATCCTTGATGCTACTCATTACACCTCTGATCATGATTATGATTATGCTTTGTGAGTAGTTCCTTTTGTTCCTGAGGACATGGGATAAGTCATGCTAATAATAGTCATGTGAATTTGGTATTCGTTCAGTATTTCGATATGTTGTATGTTGTTTTTCCTCTAGTGGTGTTATGTGAACGTCGACTACATAACACTTCACCATTATTTGGGCCTAGAGGAAGGCATTGGGAAGTAGTAAGTAGATGATGGGTTGCTAGAGTGACAGAAGCTTAAACCCTAGTTTATGCGTTACTTCGTAAGGGGCTGATTTGGATCCACTAGTTTAATGCTATGGTTAGACTTTGTCTTAATTCTTCTTTGTAGTTGTGGATGCTTGCGAGAGGGGTTAATCATAAGTGGGATGCTTGTACAAGTAAAGGCAGTACCCAAGCGCCAGTCCACCCACATATCAAACTATCAAAGTAACGAACGCGAATCATATGAACATGATTAAACTAGCATGACAGAAATTCCCGTGTGTCCTTGGGAGCGTTTTTACTCCTATAAGACTTTGTCCAGGCTTGTCCCTTGCTACAAAAGGGATTGGGCCACTTCGCTGCACCATTGCTACTTTTGTTACTTGTTGCTTGCTACGAATCATCTCACCACACAATCACTTGTTACCAACAATTTCAGTGCTTGCAAATTTTTCCTTGCTGAAAACCACTTGTCACATCCTTCTGCTCCTCGTTGGGTTCGACACTCTTACTTATCGAAAGGACTACGATTGATACCCTATACTTGTGGGTCATCAATTCTCTTTTTTGGCGTCGTTGCCGGGGAGTGAAGCGCCTTTGGTAAGTGGAATTTGGTAAGGAAACATTCATATAGTGTGCTGAAATTTCTTGTCACTTGTCACTATGGATACTAATCCTTTGAGGGGCTTGTTCGGGGTATCTTCACCTTGAACGGAAGCACAAAGAGGTGCTCCTCAAGTTTCTGCACCTACTGAAAATATTTCCTTTGAATTTCCTTTGGGTATTCTTGAGAAACTGCTGGCTAATCCTTTTACAGGAGATGGAACATCACATCCAGACTTGCATCTGATCTATGTAGATGAAGTTTGTGGTTTATTTAAGAGGATGATGTCAAGAAGAAGGTCTTTCCTTTATCTTTGAAGGATGAGGCGTTGACATGGTATAGGCTATGTGATGATACTGGATCATGGGACTACAATCGGTTGAAATTGGAATTTCATCAAAAGTTTTATCCGCATTTAGTACATCGTGATCGAAACTATATTTTTAATTTTTGGCCTTGTGACAGAGAAAGCATCGCTCAAGCTTGGGGGAGGCTTAAATCAATGCTATATTCATGCCCCAATCATGAGCTCTCGAGAGAAATTATCATTCAGAACTTCTATGCTCGGCTTTCTCATGATGATCGCACCATGCTTGACACTTCTTGTACCGGTTCTTTTATGAAGAGAGATATTGACTTCAAATGGAATTTATTGGAGAGAATTAAACGCAACTCTGAAGACTGGGAGCTTGAAGAAGGTAAGGAGTGAGGTATGAATTTCACTTTTGATTGCGTTAAATCTTTTGTTGAGACAAATACCTTTAGTGACTTTAGTGCTAAGTATGGACTTGACTGTGAGATAGTAGCTTCATTGTGTGAATCCTTTGCTGCTCATATTGATCTCCCCAAATAGAAGTGGTTTAAATATCATCCTCCGTTTGAAGTCAATGTAGTTAAACCCACTCCAGTTGAAGAGAAAGTCATTGCCTATAATGATCCTATGGTACCCAGTGCTTACATTGAGAAACCACCTTTCCCTGTTAGGATAAAGGATCATTCTAAAGCTTCAACTGTGATACGTAGAGGCTATATTAGAACACCTACACCCCCTGAGCAAATTATAGTTGAACCTAGCATTGCTATTATCAAATATCTTCTGTCTGAAGAAGTTGAGGGACATAATATTCACTTTTGTGAAGATGCTGCTAGAATTGCTAAACCTCACGTTAGAGACAAACATAGGCATGTTGTTGGCATGCCTGTGGTTTCTGTTAAGATAGGAGATCACTGTTATCATGGTTTATGTGACTTGGGTGCTAGTGTTAGTGCAATACCTCAATCCTTATACGATGAAGTCAAAGATGAGATTGCACCTGTTGAGATAGAACCTATAGATGTCACTATTCAGCTTGCCAATAGAGATACTACCTGCCCTGTGGGAATTGTTAGGGATGTTGAAGTCTTGTGTGGTAAAACGAAGTATCCTGCTGATTTCCTCGTTCTTGCTGCCGCTCAAGATAGCTTTTGTCCCATCATATTTGGCAGACCTTTTCTCAATACCGTCAATGCTCATATTGATTGTGAGAAGCAAATTGTCACTGTTGGCTTTGAAGGTGTGTCACATGAGTTCAATTTCTCTAAGTTTGGTAGACAACCTCATGAAAAGGAGTTGCCTAGTAGGGATGAAACTATTGCCTTCGCCTCTATTGCCGTGCCCCCTACTGATCCCTTAGAGCAATACTTGCTTGAGCATGAAAATGATATGCACATGGATGAAATGGATGAAATAGATAGAGTTGTCTTAGAACAATATCATATCCTTAAGAATAACTTGCCTGTTGAACTGCTTGGGGATCCACCTCCACCAAAGGGTGATCCTGTGTTCGAGCTTAAACAGTTGCATGATACTCTTAAGTATGCCTATCTTGATGAGAAGGAGATATATCCTGTCATAATTAGTGCTAGCCTCTCATAGCAAGAATAAAAGAAGTTACTAAAAACTCTAAGGAAGCACCATGCTACTATAGGATATACGCTTGATGATCTTAAGGGCATTAGTCCCACTCTATGCCAGCACAAGATCAAAACTGATCCTGATTTCAAACCAGTTGCTGATCATCAAAGGAGATTGAATCCTAAGATGAAAGAAGTAGTAAGAAAAGAAATACTAAAGCTCCTGGAAGTAGGTATTATCTATCCTGTTGCTCATAGCGATTGGGTGAGTCCGGTGCATTGCGTTCCTAAGAAGGGAGGCATCGCCGTTGTCCCTAATGATAAGGATGAGTTGATCCCACAGAGGATTATTACTGGCTAGAGGATGGTGATTGATTTTAGGAAGTTGAATAAGGCCACTAGGAAATATCATTACCCTCTGCCTTTTATAGACCAAATTCTAGAAAGACTATCCAAACACACACACTTCTACTTTCTAGACGGTTATTCTGGTTTCTCCCAAATACCAGTTGCACAATCTGATCAGGAGAAAACCACACACCTGCTCTTTCGGTACCTTTGCCTATAGACGTATGCCTTTTGGCTTATGTAATGCACCTACCACCTTTCAAAGATGTATGATGGCTATATTGTCTGACTTTTGTGAAAATATTGTTGAGGTATTCATGGATGACTTCTCCGTTTATGGGTCTTCCTTTGATGATTGCCTCAGCAACCTTGATCGAGTCTTGCAGAGATGTAGAGACACCAATATTGTCTTGAATTGGGAGAAGTGCCACTTTATGGTTAATGAAGGCATCGTCTTAGGACATAAAATTTTCGAAAGAGGTATTGAAGTCGATAAGGCTAAGGTTGATGCAATCGAGAAAATGCCATACCCCACAGATACCGAAGGTATAAGAAGTTTCCTTGGTCATGTTGGTTTCTATAGAAGGTTCATTAAGGACTTCTCTAAGATTTCTAGGCCTCTTACCAATCTCTTGCAAAAGGATATTCCTTTTGTCTTTGACGATGATTGTGAGGAAGCCTTCGAAATACTTAAGAGGGCTTTGATAACTGCACCTATTGTTCAACCACCTGATTGGAACTTGCCTTTTGAGATCATGTGTGACGCTAGTGATTCTGCTGTTGGTGCTGTTCTAGGGAAAAGAGTTGATAAGAAGTTGAATGTTATTCACTACGCTAGTAAAACTCTAGACAGTGCCCAGAGAAACTATGCCACTACGGAGAAGGAATTTTTAGCAGTCGTGTTCGCATGTGAAAAGTTCAGGTCTTACATAGTTGATTCCAAAGTCACTATTCACACTGATCATGCTGCTATTAAGTACCTCATGGAGAAGAAGGACGCTAAACCTAGACTTATCAGATGGGTTCTCTTGCTACAAGAATTTGATTTGCATATTGTCGACAGAAAGGGTGCTGATAACCCAGTAGCGGATAACTTGTCTAGGTTGGAGAACGTTCTTGATGACCCACAACCTATTGATGACAGCTTTCCAGATGAGCAATTGAATGTCATCAAGGCCTCACATAGTGCACCGTGGTATGCTGATTATGCAAACTATATTGTTGCCAAATATATACCACCTAGTTTCACGTACCAGCAAAAGAAGAAATTCTTCTTTGACTTGAGACACAACTTTTGGGATGATCCTCACCTTTATAAGGAAGGAGTAGATGGCGTTATTAGACGTTGTGTACCTGAACATGAACAGGGACAGATCCTACAGAAGTGTCACTCCGAGGCCTACGGAGGATACCATGCGGGAGATAGAATTGCACACAAGGTATTGCAATCAGGTTTCTATTGGCCCACTCTCTTCAAGGATGCCCGTAAGTTTGTCTTGTCGTGTGATGAATGTCAAAGGATAGGTAATATTAGCAAACGTCGGGAAATGCCTATGAACTATTCACTTGTCATTGAACCATTTGATGTCTGGGGCTTTGATTATATGGGACCTTTTCCAAAATCCAATGGGTATACTCACATCTTAGTTGGTGTTGATTATGTCACTAAGTGGGTAGAAGCTATCCCCACTAGTAGTGCTGATCACAACACCTCTATGAAGATGCTGAAAGAAGTTATCTTCCCTAG
Organism: Hordeum vulgare subsp. vulgare; assembly: GCF_904849725.1. Classification (NCBI taxonomy): domain Eukaryota; kingdom Viridiplantae; phylum Streptophyta; class Magnoliopsida; order Poales; family Poaceae; genus Hordeum; species Hordeum vulgare. Next base: position 70,268,089 of record NC_058518.1, read on the forward strand.
ATTTGGAGTCCCTAGAAATCTAATGACCGACGGTGGTTCACACTTCATTCATGGTGCTTTCCGTAAAACGCTTGCTAAGTACGATGTCAACCATAGAATTGTGTCTCCCTGTCACCCTCAGTCCAGTGGTCAAGTAGAGCTAAGAAATAGAGAGATTAAATTGATTTTGCAAAAGACTGTCAACAGATCTAGAAAGAATTGGTCTAAGAAGCTCGATGATGCACTATGGGCTTATAGAACTGCCTATAAGAATCCCATGGGCATGTCTCCGTTCAAAATGGTGTATGGGAAAGCATGTCACTTACCTCTTGAGCTAGAGCATAAAGCTTATTGGGCAATCAAAGAACTCAACTTTGATTTCAAACTTGCCGGTGAGAAGAGGTTATTTGACATTAGCTCGCTTGATGAGTAGAGAACTTAGGCATATGAGAATGCCAAGTTGTTTAAAGAGAAGGTCAAGAGGTGGCATGATAAGAGGATACAAAAGCGTGAGTTCAATGTAGGTGATTATGTCTTGCTATATAACTCCCGTTTAAGATTCTTTGCAGGCAAACTTCTCTCTAAATGGGAAGGTCCCTATGTTGTTGAGGAAGTATATCGTTCCGGTGCTATCAAGATCAACAACACGGAAGGTAATTGTCCGAGAGTAGTAAATGGGTAGAGAATCAAGCATTATATCTCAGGTACTCCCATAAATGTTGAAAGCAATATCATCAATACCATAACTTCTGAAGAATACCCAAGGAACATTTATCAGCCTGTTTCAGACTCTGAAAACGAAGAGGTATGAGATTCGGTAAGAAAACAGAGTCCAAAACGTTCCCCATTGGAAATTTTCTCCATTTTGGAATATTTGAAAAAATAAAAAAATTGGAAGTAGTCCGGAAAGTGCGTGAGGAGGCGACAAGCCTGCACGGCGCGGGCCCACCACCTGGCCACGCCGTGAGGGCTTGTGGCCACCTCGTGCGCCTCCCAGACTCTGTTTTCGTGGAGGGTACTCCTTCTGGTCTGGAAAAAATCATTATATATACTTACGTTTGGTCTGACCCCTACATCACGCAGATTTCCTCTGTTTTTTGTTTTGAGCCTGTTTTCTGCCGCAGATCTAGGTCAAGATGTCATCCCAGGAATCTGTGGGGGAGAACAACCTCCGTCAAATCTATGGAGAAGTTCATGTTGATCTGAAAAGGATGGAGGTCATGGAGGCTAAGGAGAGGCTACCTAAAGAAACCAAGGGCAAAGCTAAGGAGAAGGATCAGACATGGGACGAAGTGCGATGTGTGCTCAACAAGGAAGAAGTTGAAGAAGTGGATATCCCCCAACCCTACCTCCACCTACTATCTCCATCTTTGATTGAACTCTTGAGGTTTTGTGAAACAACTCGTGCTCGCAATACTTCTCTCACTCGTGAAGTTGTTTTGATGGAAAAACATATCGCAGATCTCCAAGGTATAAATCAAAGATTAATGGCCCTCTTGGAGTCAAATATTGCAACAACTCCTCCACCTTCACCACCAAAGGAAGGCAACTGAGCATTGGTATGGGCAATCCCCTTGGCTTTTGCCAAGCTTGGGGGAGTTGCCCCGGTATCGTATCACCATCACATTTTTTGCCTTTACCTTTGTTTTTAGTTTTCTTCTTTTTTTAGCTGAGTAAAAGTCTTAGTGTTTTAGTCTTTATTTTTGCTTTGTGTCTCCCCCGATGTATTCTTGCTCGTGAGCCACAAAATAAAGAGTGTCCTAGTTGAAGGGCTTTGCCTCTTGCCATGATCAAAAGAGTGAGAATAGAACAAAAGCATGAAAGATCATGTAGTGATCTTATGGGAAGTGATGGCTTCACATATAAAAAGAATGATGATTGAAACTTGTTGAGGGTAGGCAAACGTAGACCTTGGTCATTGTTGCAATTAATAGGAAGTAATAAAGGAGAGGTTCACATATAAATATATCATCTCTGACACCATCTATGATTGTGAACACTCACTAAACTATTGCATGCCTAGAAGTAGATGTTGGACAAGGAAGACAACATAATGAATTGTGTTTGCTTGGCTCTGAACAATGTTATATGATTAGAGATCCCTTAGCATGTGACGATTGCTTCCACCTCATATTAGCCAAAACTTCCGCACCAAGTAGAGATACTACTTGTGCATCCATAAACCTTCAAACCAGTTTTGCCATGAGTGTCCACCATACCTACCTATGGATTGAATAAGATCCCTCAAGTAAGTTGTCATCAGTGCAAGCAATAAAAATTTCTCTCTAATATGTACGATCCATTAGTGTGTGGAAAATAAGCTTTATACGAACCTATGATGAGGAAGACATAAAAGCGACAGACTGCATAATAAAGTTCTTTATAACAGGAGGCAATATAAAGTGATGTTCCACCGCACTAAGAGGACACGCATCCAAACCTCAAAAGCGCATGACAACCTCTGCTTCCCTCTACGAAGGGCCTATCTTGTACCTTTACTTTTTGCCCTTGAAAGAGTCATGGTCATCTTCACCAATTCCTTATTTTGCCTTTGTCTTGGCTACCGTCATATGCTTGGGAAAGATCTATATTCATATGTCAACTTGGAGGTAGGCATTCATGAATTATTATTGTTGACATTACCCTTGAGGTAAGCAGTTGGGAGGCAAAACTATAAGCCCCTATCTTTCTCTGTGTTCAGTTGAAACTTTGATCTCATGAGTACCACGTGAGTTGTAGCAATTGTAGAGAACGAAAGAATGATTGAGTATGTGGATTTGCTTTACAAGCACTTACTTGACTCTTTCTGATGTTGTGATAAATTGCAATTGCTTCAATGACTAAAGGATATCGGTTGTTACTTCTCGGTAAGGTTCTTGATCCATGCTTTACTTTGTGAAGGAATTATCACATTAGCATGAGAGATTATATGTTGGTATGCTGTTCTGATCATGATCATGATGCATGCATGTTCGTATCTTGTTTTGTCGACACCTCTCTCCCTAAACATGTGGACATATTTATTGAGCTCGGCTTTCGCTTGAGGACAAGCGAGGTCTAAGCTTGGGGAGTTGATACGTCCATTTTGTATCATGTTTTCAGGTTGATATTTATCGCTTCTTTGGCTGTTATTTCACTTCACGGTACTATTCTTATGCCTTTTCTCTCTTATTTTGCAAGGCTTACATGAAGAGGGAGAATACCGGCAACTGGAATTCTGGACTAAAAGTGGAGCAAAGTTGAGATACCTATTCTGCACAACTCCAAACGCCGTGAAAATCAATGGAGATTTTTTCCGAATATATAAAAAATACTGGGCCGAAGAAGTACCGGAGGAGGGCCAAGGGGTGGCCACAAGCCTGCACGGCGCGGCCACCCCCCAGGCCGCGCCATGGGGGCTTGTGGCCACCCTGTTGGCCCACTTGCCCCCCTCTTTTGCTATATGGAGGGTTTCGTCCAGGAAAAAATCAGAAGGAAGCATTTTCGTGGTTTCGCCGCCGCCACGAGGCGGAATTTGAGACGAACCAATCTAGAGCTCTGGCAGGACGATCCTGCCGATGAAACTTCCCTCCTGGAGGGGGAAATCGTCGCCATCGTCATCACCAACACTCCTCTCATCGGAGGGGAGTCGTCACCATCAACATCCTCATCAGCACCATCTCATCTCCAAACCCTAGTTCATCTCTTGTAACCAATCTCCGTCTCGCGACTCCGATTGGTACTTGTAGGTTGCTAGTAGTGTTGATTGCTCTTTGTAGTTGATGCTAGTTAGATTACTTGGTGCAAGAGTTTATGTTCAGATCCTTGATGCTACTCATTACACCTCTGATCATGATTATGATTATGCTTTGTGAGTAGTTCCTTTTGTTCCTGAGGACATGGGATAAGTCATGCTAATAATAGTCATGTGAATTTGGTATTCGTTCAGTATTTCGATATGTTGTATGTTGTTTTTCCTCTAGTGGTGTTATGTGAACGTCGACTACATAACACTTCACCATTATTTGGCCCTAGAGGAAGGCATTGGGAAGTAGTAAGTAGATGATGGGTTCCTAGAGTGACAGAAGCTTAAACCCTAGTTTATGCGTTACTTCGTAAGGGGCTGATTTGGATCCACTAGTTTAATGCTATGGTTAGACTTTGTCTTAATTCTTCTTTCGTAGTTGCGGATGCTTGCGGGAGGGGTTAATCATAAGTGGGATGCTTGTCCAAGTAAGGGCCGTACCCAAGTGCTGGTCCACCCACATATCAAACTATCAAAGTAACGAACGCGAATCATATGAACATGATTAAACTAGCATGACAGAAATTCCCGTGTGTCCTCGGGAGCGTTTTTCCTCCTATGAGACTTTGTCCAGGCTTGTCCCTTGCTACAAAAGGGATTGGGCCACTTTGCTGCATCGTTGCTACTTTTGTTACTTGTTGCTTGCTACGAATCATCTCACCACACAATCACTTGTTACCAACAATTTAAGTGCTTGCAGATTTTCCTTGCTGAAAACCACTTGTCAGATCCTTCTGCTCCTTGTTGGGTTCGACACTCTTACTTGTCGAAAGGACTAAGATTGATCCCCTATACTTGTGGGTCATCACCTTGCTACCCCTTCTGTCACTGGGTGAGGTCACCGCACGGTATGAACCCAAAACCAAGCACTTCTCCCATTGCAAGAATCATAGATCAAGCTGGCCAAACAAAACCCACAACTCGAAGAGAATTACAAGGATATGAAATCATGCATAAGAGAGATCGGAAGAAACTCAAATAAGATTCATAGATAATCTAATCATAAATCCACAATTCATCGGATCTCGACAAACACACTGCAAAAGAATATTACATCGGATAGATCTCCATGAAGATCATGGAGAACTATGTATTGAAGATCCAAGAGAGAGAAGAAGCCATCTAGCTACTAGCTATGGACCCGTAGGTCTGTGGTGAACTACTCACGCATCATCGGAGAGGTCATGGTGTTGATGAAGAAGCCCTCCGTATTCGAATCCCCCCTCCGGCAGGGCACCAGAACGTGCACCAGATGGGATCTTGCGGAGACAAAAGCTTGCGGCGGCGGAAAAGTACTTTCGATGATCTCCTGATTTTTTCTGGGATTTTAGGGAATTTATAGGCGAAAGACCTAGGGCAGAGGTGGCCCAGGGAGCCAACACGCCTGGGAGGCGCGGGCCCCCTGGCCGCGGCTAGGGGGCTTGTGGGGTCCCTGCTGGCCCCCTGCCCTGATTCTCAGGCTTCTCGATCTTCTTCTGTTTCAGAAAAAATCTTTTTGGCAGTTTCGTTCCGTTTGGTCTCTATTTAAAATCCTCATCTGAAATGGGTAAAAAACATGGAAAAAGCAGGAACTGCCACTTGGCACTAAGTTAATAAGTTAGTCCCAAAAAATATATAAAAGGCATACAAAACATCCAAAGTTTGACAAGATAATAGCATGAAACCATCAAAAATTATAGATACGTTGGAGGCGTATCAGGGGGTTAGATGTGTTTCCATGGTCTTGCATCAAAAGGAAGATCTCGTACAACCCATGAAGGATGACGTCAAGTGGTGATCGTCATCAAGATTGCGGTGTGTAAGTTCAAGTGGATCAGCACGAATATATCATGCTTGAAGCTTGCGGTCCATTGTGGTGGCAATGGACTTGTGAAGATATGCTGAAGAGTGGCTCACCCATAGTGAGTATGGGGGAGCAGTCAACTAGTCTTCATCAAGCCAACGCAATCAAGAAAGGTGGTCCATCTTGAGGAAGCCAAGATCATCATCATCTAGCCAAGAGGTCGAGGTGCAAGGTATAGGTTTGCCCTTGATAGATTTTTTGTTTTAGGTTAAAATGTTGTACTGTCAAGGGGGGCTCTCGAGTGACTAGCTTGATCGTATCGTTCGTTGAGAGCTCAAACCATTTGCATCCTTGCATCATACTTCTTGGCTCTGATTTGGTGTTTCTCTTTGTGAGTTTTAGAGCTTATGGTCATCTTCATGACAAGCTCGAGTTCATCGAAAACGGAGTCCATATGCATCTACTATGATGTTTTCGATGTTTGCTGCTTGGATAGCTCTTGTCGTCCTGAATCCAACAAGCTTGGGTTTGCTCGATTCGGAGCTCGTATGCGAAACTTATTGCTGTTTCAGTGGCCAGTGGTAGTACCGCTGGACCTAGCGGTAGTACTGCTAGAGCTGGTTGTAGTACCGCTGGCCCTAGTGGTAGTACCGCCCCTGGTCAGCGGTAGTACCGCTCCAGGACTTTAGTACCGTCATCCTTGCGGCTGTACTTCGTCGGACTTTTTGCGAAGACTTTCTTGGTGGTGGTTGGCCCGGTAGTATCTTTGCGCTACCATGGGCTCAACGGTAGTACCGCTGCAGCCAGCGGTAGTACCGCTGGAGGGTCAGCGGTAGTACCGCTGGGCTCGGGCTGTAAGTGGGGGTAATGGTCTGATTCCTTCCCGCACTATATAAAGGGGGTCTTCTTCCCCCTTGGACTGATCTATCCATTGAGCTCATGTTCTTCCCCCATTGTTGACCTTCTGAATGTTGGAATTATGCCCTAGAGGCAATAATAAATATAGTTATTATTATAATTCCTATATCAAGACTGTTGGGGAACGTCGCATGGGAAACAAAAAATTTCCTACGCGCACGAAGACCTATCATGGTGATGTCCATCTACGAGAGGGGATGAGTGATCTACGTACCCTTGTAGATCGTACAGCAGAAGCGTTAGTGAACGCGGTTGATGTAGTGGAACGTCCTCACGTCCCTCGATCCGCCCCGCGAACCGTCCCGCGATCCGTCCCACGATCTAGTGCCGAACGGACGGAACCTCCGCGTTCAACACACGTACAGCTCGACGATGATCTCGGCCTTCTTGATCCAGCAAGAGAGACGGAGAGGTAGATGAGTTCTCCGGCAGCGTGACGGCGCTCCGGTGGTTGGTGGTGATCTAATCTCAGCAGGGCTCCGCCCGAGCTCCGCAGAAACGCGATCTAGAGGTAAAACCGTGGAGATATGTGGTCGGGCTGCCGTGGCAAAGTTGTCTCAAATCAGCCCTAATACCTCGGTATATATAGGAGGGAGGGGGAGGGAAGAGGCAGCCTCAAACCCTCAAGGTTTGGCCGAAATTGGAGGTGGAGGAGTCCTACTCCAATCCTACTTGGAGTAGGATTCCACCTTCCCACTTGGAAACTCTTTCCACCTTGTGTTTTTTTCCTTCTCAAACCTTATGGGCCTTAGTGGGAACTTATTCCAGCCCACTAGGGGCTGGTTTATCTCTTCCCATAGCCCATGAGACCCCTTGGGGCGTGACACCCCTCCCGATGGTCCCCGGCACTCCCGGTAAACTACCGATGAGCCCGAAACTTTTCCGGTGACCAAAACAGGACTTCCTATATATCAATCTTTACCTCCGGACCATTCCGGAGCTCCTCGTGACGTCCTGGATCTCATTCGGGACTCCAAACAACATTCGGTAACCAACCATATAACTCAAATACGCATAAAACAACGTCGAACCTTAAGTGTGCAGACCCTGCGGGTTCAAGAACTATGTAGACATGACCTGAGTGACTCCTCGGTCAATATCCAATAGCGGGACCTGGATGCCCATATTGGATCCCACATATTCTACGAAGATCTTATCGTTTGAACCTCAGTGCCAAGGATTCATATAATCCCGTATGTCATTCCCTTTGTCCTTCGGTATGTTACTTGCCCGAGATTCGGTCGTCAGTATCCGCATACCTATTTCAATCTCGTTTACCGGCAAGTCTCTTTACTCGTTCCGTAATACAAGATTCCGCAACTTACACTAAGTCACATTGCTTGCAAGGCTTGTGTGTGATGTTGTATTACCGAGTGGGCCCCGAGATACCTCTCCGTCATACGGAGTGACAAATCCCAGTATTGATCCATACTAACTCAACGAACACCTTCGGAGATACCTGTAGAGCATATTTATAGTCACCCAGTTACGTTGCGACGTTTGATACACACAAAGCATTCCTCTGGTGTCCGTGAGGTATATGATCTCATGGTCATAGGAACAAATACTTGACACGCAGAAAACAGTAGCAACAAAATGACACGATCAACATGCTACGTCTATTAGTTTGGGTCTAGTCCATCACATGATTCTCCTAATGATGTGATCCCGTTATCAAGTGACAACACTTGCCTATGGCCATCTTTGATCAACGAGCTAGTCAACTAGAGGCTTACTAGGGACAGTGTTTTGTCTATGTATCCACACAAGTATTGTGTTTCCAATCAATACAATTATAGCATGGATAATATACGATTATCATGAACAAAGAAATATAATAATAACTAATTTATTATTGCCTCTAGGGCATATTTCCAACAGTCTCCCACTTGCACTAGAGTCAATAATCTAGTTCACATCACCATGTGATTCCAACGAATCCAACACCCATATAGTTATGGGGTCTGATCACGTCTTGCTCGTGAGAGAGGTTTTAGTCAACGGTTCTGAAACTTTCAGATCCGTGCGTTCTTTACAAATCTTTATGTCATCTTATAGATGCTGCTACTACGTGCTATTCGGAAATGCTCCAAATATCTACTCTACTATACGAATCCGTTTCACTACTCATAGTTATTCGGATTAGTGTCAAAGCTTGCATCGACGTAACCCTTTACGACGAACTCTTTAACCACCTCCATAATCGAGAAAAATTTCTTAGTCTATTTAGTTACTAAGGATAAATTTCGACCACTGCTAGTGATTCAATCATGGATCACTCTCTGTACTCCTCAACATACTTTGAGTCAAGGCACACATCAGGTGCGGTACACAGCATGGCATACTTTAGATTCTACGGCTAAGGCATAGAAGACGACCTTCGTCTATTCTCTTTATTCTGCCGGGGTCGGGTTTTGAGTCTTACTGAAATTCACACCTTACAACGCAACCAAGAACTCCTTCTTTACTGATCTATTTTGAACTCCTTCAAAAACTTGTCAAGGCATGCATCTTGTTGAAACTTCTATTAAGCGCTTTCGATCTATCTCCATAGATCTTTGATGCTCAACGTTCAAGTAGCGCAATCTAGGTATTCCTTTGAAAAACTCCTTTCAAACAACCTTGTATGCTTTACAGAAATTCTACATTACTCCTGATCCACAATATGTCAACCACATATACTTATCAGAAATTCTATAGTGCTCCCACTCACTTCTTTGGAAATACAATTTTCTCATAAACCTTGTACAAACCCAAAATCTTTGATCATCTCATCAAAGTATATATATTCCAACTCCGAGATGCTTGCACCAGTCCATTGAAGGATCGCTGGAGCTTGCATACTTGCTAGTATCTTTAGGATCGAGAAAACCTCATGGTTGTATCTCATACAATGTTTGCTCAAGGAAACCGTCGAGGAAACAATGTTTTGACATCCTACGTGCAATATTTCATAAATAATGCAGCAACTACTAACATAATTCCAACAGACCTTTAGCATCGCTACGAGTGCGAAAGTCTCATCATAGTCAACTGTTTGATCTTGTCGAAAACATCTTTGCGACAAGTCGAGCTTTTCTTAATAGTGACTTATCACCATCATTGTCTGTCTTCTTTTAAAGATCCATTTTTACTCAATAGTCTTATGACCATCAAGTAGTTCTTTCCAAAGTCTACACTTTGTTTTTCATACATGGATCCTCTCTCGGATTTCATGGCTTCCAGCCATTTGTCGGAATCTGGGCCCACCAACGCTTTCTCCATAACTCGTAGGTTCACTGTTGCTCAACAACATGACCTCCAAGACAGGGTTACCGTACCACTCTGTAGTAGTACGCGACCTAGTCAACCTACGAGGCTTGTAGTAACTTGATCCGATGCTTGATGATCACCATCATCAGCTTCCACTTCAATTGGTGTAGGCGCCACAGGAACAACTTCCTGCGCGCTGCTACACACTGGTTGAAGTGATGGTTCAATAACCTCATCAAGTTCTACTACCCTCCCACTCAATTCTTTCGAGAGAAACCTTTCCTCGAGAAAGGATCCGTTTCTAGAAATAAACACTTTGCTTTCGGATCTGAGATAGGAGATGTACCCAACTGTTTTGGATATCCTATGAAGATGCATTTATCCGCTTTGGGTTCGAGCTTATCAGACTGAAACTTTTTCACATAAGTGTCAAAACCCCAAACTTTCAAGAAACGACAGTTTAGATTTCTCTAAACCTCAGTCTATACTGTGTCATCTCAACGGAAATACGTGGTGCCCTATTTAAAGTGAATGCGGTTGTCTCTAATGCTTAACCCATAAACAATAGTGGTAATTCGATAAGAGACATCATAGCATGCACCATACCAAATAGTGTGTGGCTATGACGTTCAGACACATCATCACACTATGATGTTCTAGGTGGCATGAACCGCGAAACAATTTCCACATTGTCTTAACTGCGTACCAAAACTCGTAACTCAGATATTCATTTCTATGATCATATCATAGACAGTTTATCCTCTTGTTACGACGAACTTCACTCCGATACAGAATTGAACTTTTCAATATTTCAAACTTGTGATTCATTAAGCCAATACTCTAGTATCTACTCAAATCATCATTAAAGTAAGAACATAATGATATCCACTGCGTGCCTCAGCACCCATTGGACTGCATACATCAAAATGTACCATTTCCAACAAGTTACTATCTTATTTCATCTCAATGAAAACAAGGCCTTGCTCATGTGGTATGATTTGCATGTCACTAGTGATTCAAAATCAAGTGAGTATAAAGATCCATCAGCATGGAGCCTCTTCATGCAATTTATACCAACATGACTCAAGCGGCAGTGCCACAAGTAAGTGGTACTATCATCATTACCTCGTATCTTTTGGCACCAATATCATGAACATGTGTAACACTACGATCGAGATTCAATAGACCATTGAAGGTGATTATTCAAGAAAATAGAATAACCATTATTCTCTTTAAATGAATAATCGTTTTGCAATAAACACGATCCAATCATGTTCATGCTTAACGCAAGCACCAAATAACAATTATTTAGGTTTAACACCAATCCCGATGGTAGAGGGAGCGTGCGACGTTTGATCATATCAACCTTGGAAACACTTCCAACACGTATCGTCACCGCGCCTTTAGCTAGTCTCCGTTTATGCCGTAGCTTTCATTTCGTGTTACTAATAACTTAGCAACCGAACCGGTATCCAATACCCTCATGCTACTAGGAGTTCTAGTAAAGTACACATCAACATCATGTATATCAAATATACTTCTCTTGACTTTTGCCAGCCTTCTTATCTACCAAGTATCTAGAGTTGCTCCGCCTCAGTGACTGTTCCCCTCATTACAGAAGCACTTAGTCTCAGGTTTGGGTTTAATCTTGGGTCTCTTCATTAGTGCAGCAACTGTTTTGTCGTGTCACGAAGTGTCCCTTCTAGCCCTTGCCTTTCTCGAAACTTAGTGGTTTTACTAACCATCAACTATTGATGCTCCTTCTTGATTTCTACTTTCGCAGTGTCAAACATCGCGAATCACTCAAAGATCATAGTATCTATCCTTGATATGTTATGGTTCATCACGAAGCTCTCATAGCTTGGTGGCAGTGACTTTGGAGAACCATCACTATCTCATCTGGAAGATTAACTCCCACTTGATTCAAACGATTGTCGTACTCAGACAATCTGAGCACACGCTCAATGATTGAGCTTTTCTCCTTTACTTTGTGGACAAAGAATCTTGTCGGAGGTCTTGTACCTCTTAACAAGGGCACAAGCATGAAACCACAATTTCATCTCTTTAGAACATCTCTCATGTTCCGTGACGTTTCAAAACGTTTTCGGCGCCTTGCTTCTAAGCCATTAAGTATTTTTGTACTGAACTATCGTGTAGTCATCAGAAACGTGTATGTTGGATGTTCACAGCATCCACAGACGACGCTCGAGGTGCAGCACACCGAGTGGTGCATTAAGGACATAAGCCTTCTGTGTAGCAATGAGGACAATCCTCGGTTATACAGACTCAGTCTGCAAAGTTTGCTACTATCAACTTTCAACTAAATTTTCTCTAGGAACATATAAAAACAGTAGAGCTATAGCGCAAGCTACATCGTAATTCGCAAAGACCATTAGACTATGTTCATGACAATTAGTTCAATTAATCATATTACTTAAGAACTCCCACTCAAAAAGTACATCTCTCTAGTCATTTGAGTGGTACATGATCCAAATCCACTATCTCAAGTCCGATCATCACGTGAGTCGAGAATAGTTTCAGTCGTAAGCATCTCTATGCTAATCATATCAACTATACGATTCATGCTCGACCTTTCAGTCTCATGTGTTCCGAGGCCATGTCTGAACATGCTAGGCTCGTCAAGCTTAACCCGAGTGTTCCGCGTGCGCAACTGTTTTGCACCCGTTGTATGTGAACGTTGAGTCTATCACACCCGATCATCACGTGGTGTCTCGAAACGACGAACTGTAGCAACGGTGCACAGTCGGGGAGAACACAATTTCGTCTTGAAATTTTAGTGAGAGATCACCTCATAATGCTACCGTCGTTCTAAGCAAAATAAGGTGCATAAAAGGATTAACATCACATGCAATTCATAAGTGACATGATATGGCCATCATCTTGTGCTTCTTGATCTCCATCACCAAAGCACCGGGACGATCTTCTTGTCACCGGCGTCACACCATGATCTCCATCATCATGATCTCCATCAACGTGTCGCCATCGGGGTTGTCATGCTACTCATGCTATTACTACTAAAGCTACATCCTAGCAAAATAGTAAACGCATCTGCAAGCACAAACGTTAGTTATAAAGACAACCCTATGGCTCCTGCCGGTTGCCGTACCATCGACGTGCAAGTCGATATTTTCTATTACAACATGATCATCTCATACATCCAATATATCACATCACATCGTTGGGCCATATCACATCACAAGCATACCCTGCAAAAACAAGTTAGACGTCCTCTAATTTTGTTGTTGCATGTTTTACGTGGTGACCATGGGTATCTAGTAGGATCGCATCTTACTTACGCAAACACCACAACGGAGATATATGAGTTGCTATTTAACCTCATCCAAGGACCTCCTTGGTCAAATCCGATTCAACTAAAGTTGGAGAAACTGACACCCGCCAGTCATCTTTGAGCAACGGAGTTACTCGTAGCGATGAAACCAGCCTCTCGTAAGCGTACGAGTAATGTCGGTCCGAGCCGCTTCGATCCAACAATACCGCGGAATCAAGAAAAGACTAAGGAGGGCAGCAAAACGCACATCACCGCCCACAAAAACTTTTGTGTTCTACTCGAGAAGACATCTACGCATGAACCTAGCTCATGATGCCACTGTTGGGGAACGTCGCATGGGAAACAAAAAATTTCCTACGCGCACGAAGACCTATCATGGTGATGTCCATCTACGAGAGGGGATGAGTGATCTACGTACCCTTGTAGATCGTACAGCAGAATCGTTAGTGAACGCGGTTGATGTAGTGGAATGTCCTCACGTCCCTCGATCCGCCCCGCGAACAATCCCGCGAACCGTCCCGCGATCCGTCCCACGATCTAGTGCTGAACGGACGGCACCTCCGCGTTCAGCACACGTACAGCTCGACGATGATCTCGGCCTTCTTGATCCAGCAAGAGAGACGGAGAGGTAGATGAGTTCTCCGGCAGCGTGACGGCGCTCCGGTGGTTGGTGGTGATCTAATCTCAGCAGGGCTCCGCCCGAGCTCCGCAGAAACGCGATCTAGAGGTAAAACCGTGGAGATATGTGGTCGGTCTGCCGTGGCAAAGTTGTCTCAAATCAGCCCTAATACCTCGGTATATATAGGAGGGAGGGGGAGGGAAGAGGCAGCCTCAAACCCTCAAGGTTTGGCCGAAATTGGAGGTGGAGGAGTCCTACTCCAATCCTACTTGGAGTAGGATTCCACCTTCCCACTTGGAAACTCTTTCCACCTTGTGTTTTTTTCCTTCTCAAACCTTATGGGCCTTAGTGGGAACTTATTCCAGCCCACTAGGGGCTGGTTTATCTCTTCCCATAGCCCATGAGACCCCTTGGGGCGTGACACCCCTCCCGATGGTCCCCGGCACTCCCGGTACACTACCGATGAGCCCGAAACTTTTCCGGTGACCAAAACAGGACTTCCTATATATCAATCTTTACCTCCGGACCATTCCGGAGCTCCTCGTGACGTCCTGGATCTCATCCGGGACTCCGAACAACATTCGGTAACCAACCATATAACTCAAATACGCATAAAACAACGTCGAACCTTAAGTGTGCAGACTCTGCGGGTTCGAGAACTATGTAGACATGACCCGAGTGACTCCTCGGTCAATATCCAATAGCGGGACCTGGATGCCCATATTGGATCCCACATATTCTACGAAGATCTTATCGTTTGAACCTCAGTGCCAAGGATTCATATAATCCCGTATGTCATTCCCTTTGTCCTTCGGTATGTTACTTGCCCGAGATTCGATCGTCAGTATCCGTATACCTATTTCAATCTCGTTTACCGGCAAGTCTCTTTACTCGTTCCGTAATACAAAATCTCGTAACTTACACTAAGTCACATTGCTTGCAAGGCTTGTGTGTGATGTTGTATTACCGAGTGGGTCCCGAGATACCTCTCCGTCATACGGAGTGACAAATCCCAGTCTCGATCCATACTAACTCAACAAACACCTTCGGAGATACCTGTAGAGCATCTTTATAGTCACCCAGTTACGTTGCGACGTTTGATACACACAAAGCATTCCTCCGGTGTCCGTGAGTTATATGATCTCATGGTCATAGGAACAAATACTTGACACGCAGAAAACAGTAGCAACAAAATGACACGATCAACATGCTACGTCTATTAGTTTGGGTCTAGTCCATCACATGATTCTCCTAATGATGTGATCCCGTTATCAAGTGACAACACTTGCCTATGGCCTGGAAACCTTGACCATCTTTGATCAACGAGCTAGTCAACTAGAGGCTTACTAGGGACAGTGTGTTTTGTCTATGTATCCACACAAGTATTGTGTTTCCAATCAATACAATTATAGCATGGATAATATACGATTATCATGAACAAAGAAATATAATAATAACTAATTTATTATTGCCTCTAGGGCATATTTCCAACAGTCTCCCACTTGCACTAGAGTCAATAATCTAGTTCACATCACCATGTGATTCCAACGAATCCAACACCCATATAGTTATGGGGTCTGATCACGTCTTGCTCGTGAGAGAGGTTTTAGTCAACGGTTCTGAAACTTTCAGATTCGTGCGTTCTTTACAAATCTTTATGTCATCTTATAGATGCTGCTACTACGTGCTATTCGGAAATGCCCCAAATATCTACTCTACTATACGAATCCGTTTCACTACTCATGGTTATCCGGATTAGTGTCAAAGCTTGCATTGACGTAACCCTTTACGACAAACTCTTTAACCACCTCCATAATCGAGAAAAATTCCTTAGTCCATTAGTTACTAAGGATAAATTTCGACCGCTGCTAGTGATTCAATCATGGATCACTCTCTGTACCTCTCAACATACTTTGAGTCAAGGCACACTTCAGGTGCGGTACACAGCATGGCATACTTTAGATTCTACGGCTAAGGCATAGAAGACGACCTTCGTCTATTCTCTTTATTCTGCCGTGGTCGGGTTTTGAGTCTTACTCAAATTCACACCTCACAACGCAACCAAGAACTCCTTCTTTGCTGGTCTATTTTGAACTTTTTCAAAAACTTGTCAAGGCATGCATCTTGTTGAAACTTCTATTAAGCGCTTTCGATCTATCTCCATAGATCTTTGATGCTCAACGTTCAAGTAGCGTAATCCAGGTACTCCTTTGAAAACTTCTTTCAAACAACCTTGTATGCTTTACAGGAATTCTACATTACTTCTGATCCACAATATGTCAACCACATATACCTATCAGAAATTCTATAGTGCTCCCACTCACTTCTTTGGAAATACAAGTTTCTCATAAACCTTGTACAAACCCAAAATCTTTGATCATCTCATCAAAGTGTATATTCCAACTCCGAGATGCTTGCACCAGTCCATTGAAGGATCACTGGAGCTTGCATACTTGCTAGTATCTTTAGGATCGACAAAACCTTCTGGTTGTATCACATACAATGTTTGCTCAAGGAAACCGTCGAGAAAACAATGTTTTGACATCCTACATGCAATATTTCATAAATAATGCATCAACAACTAACATAATTCTAACAGACTTTTAGCATCGCTACGAGTGAGAAAGTCTCATCATAGTCAACTGTTTGATCTTATCGAAAACATCTTTGCGACAAGTCGAGCTTTTCTTAATAGTGACTTATCACCATCATCGTGTGTCTTCTTTTAAAGATCCATTTTTACTCAATAGTCCTATGACCATCAAGTAGTTCTACCAAAGTCAACACTTTGTTTTCACACATGGATCCTCTCTCGGATTTCATGGCTTCTAGCCATTTGTCGGAATCTGGGCCCACCATCGCTTTCTCCATAACTCGTAGGTTCACTGTTGCTCAACAACATGACCTCCAAGAAGGGTTACCGTACTACTCTGCAGCAGTACGCGACCTTGTCAACCTACGAGGTTTGTAGTAACTTGATTCGAAGCTCAGTGATCATCATCATCAGCTTCCACTTCAATTGGTGTAGGCGCCACATGAACAACTTCCTGCGCCCTGCCACACACTGGTTGAAGTGATGGTTCAATAACCTCATCAAGTTCTACTACCCTCCCACTCAATTCTTTCGAGAGAAACCTTTCCTCGAGAAAGGATCCGTTTCTAGAAACAAACACTTTGCTTTCGGATCTGAGATAGGAGATGTACCCAACTGTTTTGGATATCCTATGAAGATGCATTTATCCGCTTTGGGTTCGAGCTTATCAGACTGAAACTTTTTCACATAAGTGTCGAAGCCCCAAACTTTCAAGAAACGACAGTTTAGATTTCTCTAAACCTCAGTCTATACTGTGTCATCTCAACGGAAATACGCGGTGCCCTATTTAAAGTGAATGCGGTTGTCTCTAATGCATAACCCATAAACGATAGTGGTAATTCGATAAGAGACATCACAACATGCATCATACTAAATAGTGCGTGGCTATGACGTTCACACACATCATCACACTATGATGTTCCAGGTGGCATGAACTTGCGAAACAATTTCCACATTGTCTTAACTGTGTACCAAAAACTCGTAACTCAGATATTCATTTCCATGATCATATCGTAGACAGTTTATCCTCTTGTTACGACGAACTTCACTCTGAAACGGAATTGAACTTTTCAACATTTCAGACTTGTGATTCATTAAGTAAATACTCCTGTATCTACTCAAATCGTCAGTGAAGTAAGAACATAATGATATCCACTGCGTGCCTCAGCACCCATTGGACTGCATACATCAAAATGTATTACTTCCAACAAGTTACTATCTTATTTCATCTCAATGAAAACAAGGCCTTGCTCATGTGGTATGATTTGCATGTCACTTGTGATTCAAAATCAGGTGAGTACAAAGATCCATCAGCATGGAGCCTCTTCATGCAATTTATACTAACATGACTCAAGCGGCAGTGCCACAAGTAAGTGGTATTATCATCATTAACTCGTATCTTTTGGCACCAATATCATGAACATGTGTAACACTACGATCGAGATTCAATAAACCATTGAAGGTGATTATTCAAGAAAATAGAGTAACCATTATTCTCTTTAAATGAATAATCGTATTGCAATAAACACGATCCAATCATGTTCATGCTTAACGCAAGCACCAAATAACAATTATTTAGGTTTAACACCAATCCCGATGGTAGAGGGAGCGTGCGACGTTTGATCATATCAATCTTGGAAACACTTCCAACACGTATCGTCACCTCGCCTTTAGCTAGTCTCCGTTTATGCCGTAGCTTTCATTTCGCGTCACTAATCACTTAGCAACGGAACCGGTATCCAATACCCTCGTGCTACTAGGAGTACTAGTAAAGTAACATCAACATCATGTATATCAAATACACTTCTTTCGACTTTTGCCAGCCTTCTTATCTACCAAGTATCTTGAGTTGCTCCGCCTCAGTGATTGTTCCCCTCATTACAGAAGCACTTAGTCTCGGGTTTGGGTTTAATCTTGGGTCTCTTCATTAGTGCAGCAACTGTTTTGCCGTTTCACGAAGTATCCCTTCTAGCCCTTGCCTTTCTTGAAACTTAGTGGTTTTACAAACCATCAACTATTGATGCTCCTTCTTGATTTCTACTTTCGCAGTGTCAAACATCGCGAATCGCTCAAGGATCATTGTATGTATCCTTGATATGTTATAGTTCATAACGAAGCTCTCACAGCTTGGTGGCAGTGACTTTGGAGAACCATCACTATCTCATCTGGAAGATTAACTCCCACTTGATTCAAGTGATTGTCGAACTCAGACAATCTGAGCACACGCTCAACGATTGAGCTTTTCTCCTTTACTTTGTGGACAAAGAATCTTGTCGGAGGTCTCGTACCTCTCAACAAGGGCACGAGCATGAAATCACAATTTCATCTCTTTAGAACATCACTTATGTTCCGTGACGTTTTACAACGTTTTCGGCGCCTTGCTTCTAAGCCATTAAGTATTTTTGACTGAACTATCGTGTAGTCATCAGAAACGTGTATGTCGGATGTTCACAGCATCCACAGACGACGCTCGAGGTGCAGCACACCGAGTGGTGCATTAAGGACATAAGCCTTCTGTGCAGCAACGAGGACAATCCTCGGTTTTACAGACTCAGTCTACAAAGTTTGCTACTATCAACTTTCAACTAAATTTTCTCTAGGAACATATAAAACAGTAGAGCTATAGCGCAAGCTACATCGTAATTCGCAAAGACCATTAGACTATGTTCATGACAGTTAGTTCAATTAATCATATTACTTAAGAACTCCCATTCAAAAAGTACATCTCTCTAGTCATTTGAGTGGTACATGATCCAAATCCACTATCTCAAGTCCGATCATCACGTGAGTCGAGAATAGTTTCAGTGGTAAGCATCTCTATGCTAATCATATCAACTATACGATTCATGCTCGACCTTTCGGTCTCATGTGTTCCGAGGCCATGTCTGCACATGCTAGGCTCGTCAAGCTTAACCCGAGTGTTCTGCGTGCGCAACTGTTTTGCACCCGTTGTATGTGAACGTTGAGTCTATCACACCCGATCATCACGTGGTGTCTCGAAACGACGAACTGTAGCAACGGTGCACAGTCGGGGAGAACACAATTTCGTCTTGAAATTTTAGTGATAGATCACCTCATAATGCTACCGTCGTTCTAAGCAAAATAAGGTGCATAAAAGGATTAACATCACATGCAATTTATAAGTGACATGATATGGCCATCATCACGTGCTTCTTGATCTCCATCACCAAAGCACCGGCACGATCTTCTTGTCACCGGCGTCACACCATGATCTCCATCATCATGATCTCCATCAACGTGTCGCCATCGGGGTTATCGTGCTACTCATGCTATTACTACTAAAGCTACGTCATAGCAAAATAGTAAACGCATCTGCAAGCACAAACGTTAGTTATAAAGACAACCCTATGGCTTCTGCCGGTTGCCGTACCATCGACGTGCAAGTCGATATTATCTATTACAACATGATCATCTCATACATCCAATATATCACATCGCATCGTTTGCCATATCACATCACAAGCATACCCTGCAAAAACAAGTTAGACGTCCTCTAATTTTGTTGTTGCATGTTTTACGTGGTGACCATGGGTATCTAGTAGGATCGCATCTTACTTACGCAAACACCACAACGGAGATATATGAGTTGCTATTTAACCTCATCCAAGGACCTCCTCGGTCAAATCCGATTTAACTAAAGTTGGAGAAACCGACACTTGCCAGTCATCTTTGAGCAACGGGGTTACTCGTAGCGATGAAACCAGTCTCTCGTAAGCGTACGAGTAATGTCGGTCCAAGCCGCTTCAATCCAACAATACCGCGGAATCAAGAAAAGACTAAGGAGGGCAGCAAAACGCACATCACCGCCCACAACAACTTTTGTGTTCTACTCGAGAAGACATCTACGCATGAACCTAGCTCATGATGCCACTGTTGGGGAACGTCGCATGGGAAACAAAAATGTTCCTACGCGCACGAAGACCTATCATGGTGATGTCCATCTACGAGAGGGGATGAGTGATCTACGTACCCTTGTAGACCGTACAGCAGAAGCGTTAGTTAACGCGATTGATGTAGTGGAACGTCCTCACGTCCCTCGATCCGCCCCGCGAACAATCCCGCGATCAGTCCCACGATCTAGTACCGAACGGACGGCACCTCCGCGTTCAGCACACGTACAGCTCGACGATGATCTCGACCTTCTTGATCCAGCAACAGAGACGGAGAGGTAGAAGAGTTCTCCGGCAGCGTGACGGCGCTCCGGAGGTTGGTGATGACCTTGTCTCAGCAGGGCTCCGCCCGAGCTCCGCAGAAACGCGATCTAGAGGAAAAACCGTGGAGGTATGTGGTCGGGCTGCCGTGAAAAAGTTGTCTCAAATCAGCCCTAAAACCTCCGTATATATAGGTGGGAGGGAGGGGAGGAGGCAGCCTCAAAACCTAAAGGTTTGGCCGAAATTGGAGGTGGAGGAGTCCTACTCCAATCCTACTTGGAGTAGGATTCCACCTTCCCACTTGAAAACTCTTTCCACCTTGTGTTTTTTCCTTCTCAAACCTTATGGGCCTTAGTGGGAACTTATTCCAGCCCACTAGGGGCTGGTTTATCTCTTCCCATAGCCCATGAGACCCCTTGGGGCGTGACACCCCTCCCGATGGTCCCCGGCACCCCTCCCGGCACTCCCGGTACACTACCGATGAGCCCGAAACTTTTCCGGTGACCAAAACAGGACTTCCTATATATCAATCTTTACCTCCGGACCATTCCGGAGCTCCTCGTGACGTCCTGGATCTCATCCGGGACTCCGAACAACATTCGGTAACCAACCATATAACTCAAATACGCATAAAACAACGTCGAACCTTAAGTGTGCAGACTCTGCGGGTTCGAGAACTATGTAGACATGACCCGAGTGACTCCTCGGTCAATATCCAATAGCGAGACCTGGATGCCCATATTGGATCCCACATATTTTACGAAGATCTTATCGTTTGAACCTCAGTGCCAAGGATTCATATAATCCCGTATGTCATTCCCTTTGTCCTTCGGTATGTTACTTGCCCGAGATTCGATCGTCAGTATCCGTATACCTATTTCAATCTCGTTTACCGGCAAGTCTCTTTACTCGTTCCGTAATACAAAATCTCGTAACTTACACTAAGTCACATTGCTTGCAAGGCTTGTGTGTGATGTTGTATTATCGAGTGGGCCCCGAGATACCTCTCCGTCATACGGAGTGACAAATCCCAGTCTCGATCCATACTAACTCAACAAACACCTTCGGAGATACCTGTAGAGCATCTTTATAGTCACCCAGTTACGTTGCGACGTTTGATACACACAAAGCATTCCTCCGGTGTCCGTGAGTTATATGATCTCATGGTCATAGGAACAAATACTTGACACGCAGAAAACAGTAGCAACAAAATGACACGATCAACATGCTACGTCTATTAGTTTGGGTCTAGTCCATCACATGATTCTCCTAATGATGTGATCCCGTTATCAAGTGACAACACTTGCCTATGGCCTGGAAACCTTGACCATCTTTGATCAACGAGCTAGTCAACTAGAGGCTTACTAGGGACAGTGTTTTGTCTATGTATCCACACAAGTATTGTGTTTCCAATCAATACAATTATAGCATGGATAATAAACGATTATCATGAACAAAGAAATATAATAATAACTAATTTATTATTGCCTCTAGGGCATATTTCCAACACTGACACTTGGCACTGAGTTAATAAGTTAGTCCCAAAAAAGATATAAAAGGCATACAAAACATCCAAAGTTTGACAAGATAATAGCATGGAACCATAAAAAATTATAGATACGTTGGAGACGTATCAGGCACCACGAGAGGCGGTCAATTGAGTGCTCTACATCCGACTCATGTAAAGAGATGCAATCTAGGAGGTCCTATGAGGGGATCACGTCCATAGGCCCTAATGGTCGTCAAAATGCGAGGCGCCCTAAGTCAATAAGGGACACCTCGACCGAGATCCTAGGCTCGACCGTGATGGCGAATAGGTCCAGGAAACACGCAGAAAAGGGGGGCTCGCCAACCCAGCAATCAAACCAGAACAAGGTGGACGCGCGAGAGCCAATTACGATAGAGGTCCCGATGCGAAGGATCGGGAGAAGCTGGATGAAGGACTGCCAGAACTGAGATCCGTCAGACCTCTGGCAGAAGGAGACGCCCTGGACATGCAAATACTTATTCTTAAAAATGCACTGCCAAAGGCCACCCTACCCATTGGAAAAAATCCAAAGCCAACTCGTGATCAGAGCGATATTCATGCATTTGGAGGACATGATCCCAAGCCCACCTTGCTCACGAGGCTTGCAGACTTTGGTCCAATGAACCATGTAGTACTTTTGCTTATCACCCTCGTCAGCCCAGAAGAACTACGTCTGGACCGTGGCAATCTCTTAATGAAGCGTCTCGGACATGCTATAGAAGCTCGTCAAGAAGAGGAGCACGCTGGACAGAGATGAGTTAATGAGGACCGTCCGGAAGCCTTAGAAAGCCATCGGCCTTGCCACGGCTCAATACGGTGTTAAAGCTTGTTGACCCTCGGTCCGAGCTCCGCAACAGTGAGGCGGGTGTCACTAATGGGGATCCCCAAGTAGGAAGTGGGGAAGGTGCCCAACTAACAATTGAGGCGGCCAGCTATGCTCTGGACCGCGGAAGGGGGTAGCCTAAAACCATGACCGCACTCTTATCGAAGTTTATCTTGAGGCCCGACATTTGCTGGAAATACAAGAGGAGGAACTTCACGTGCGAGATGTCTGATTGAGAGCCTTCTACCATGATGATCGCATTGTTAGCATATTGCACGAGGGATACATCATGCCTCCCACTAGGTGCGGGATGATGCCTTGGATGTGACCGGCCTCCTTGGACTTGTCAAGGATGTAAGCGAGCGCATCGAACACCATATTAAAAAGGAACAGGGAAAAAGGATGTTGATCGCAGTCCGACCCGAAGAGACCATTTGCATCACCTGTGTCACCCAACGATCGTCGAAACCCTTCCAAAGAAGAACATCCCTAAGAAAGGCCCAGGTGACAGTGTCATACACCTTGTGGAAGTCCAGCTTGTATTCAAAATTTAACACCAGCTTGTGGAGGCCCAGGTGACAGTGTCATTCCAAAGAAGAACATTCAAAATTTAACACCTTGTGTCATACACCTTGTGGAAGACCACCTTGAGCTGTTTGGTGTGGACTCATGGAGAGTCTCATGGAAGACGAGGATGCCATCCACGATGTACCAGCCTCGAATAAAGGAGGACTCCTCCAGATGCGTGATCCGCAAGAGGGCCACCCTATTGGCGTACCCCTTTGCCAAGATGTGGAATATCACGTTGATCACTGTGATCGAGCGGAACTGGCGGATGTAAGATGCCCCACGGACTTTGGGAATAAGGGAGATAATCCCAAAGTTGAGGTGAGCAAGGTCAATGGCGCCAACAAAGAACTCCTCAAAGATGGCTATGACCTCTACTTTAGTGGTATTCCATAAGGTCTGAAAGAACTTTACCGGGAGACCATTGGGGCGCGGGGCGGATGTCGGGTTCATGCCCTTGCTGGCCAACCAAACCTCCTCCTCCGTGAAAGGAGCCGTGAGGGCCGCGTTCTCCTCCGCGGAGACGCGCCTATGGGCCAGCCAAATGTCAAGAGATAGGGCTAAACCTCCGAGAGGGGAGGTGGAAAAAGTGCTTTGTAAAATCCATCTACGTGGGCACAGATGTCCGTCGGCCGCCACAACGGGGAATCACCGTCCCAGAGAAAGGGGATGGAGTTCCGGCAGCGATGGCCATTAGTGATAGCCTGAAAATAGGTCATATTGGCGTCTCCCTTGAGAACCCAATTTTGGATACCTCGCAACCGCCAATACGCCTCCTTATTAGTGAAGATGATGGTGAGCTGATCCTAAAGATTGTTTCTTTGAAGCCATTCCTCGGTAGAGAGGCCCGTTGTATCGACCCGGAGATCTAGAAGCTGAATGGAAGCGAGCAGAGTTTGCTTCCGCACCCGTAGGTCCCGTCCGAGGTTCGCACCCCACCCCTACATGAATTGGCGCGATCGCTTCACAAACACATGCTAGGAATCCACTCTGGAAGGGGTGCAGAGAGGGGCTAGGCGAGCAGCCCGCCATTTGCCGTAGATGGCCTCGACAAACCCATTCTGGTTAAGCCAGAAGAGCTCAAAGAGGAACCACAGAGGGGGTGGCGAACGGTCGTCATCGGAGGAGAGGATGAGCGGAACAAGGTCCGACCCAATCCGCGTAATCGCCCGAAGCAAAGAAAGGGGACAACGGAGCTCCCACTCGGGGGGATACAAGAACCCCGTCCAGGACAGAGCGGATCGGCCTGGCGGTTGGTCGAGGTAAATCTGGCGCCAACCCTATCTAGCTCCCGGAGGCCAAGTTCGGTGATGCAATCATCGAACATCTGCATCCGAGGGAAGTTGACCAATTATTGCTCTTGTCGTCCACCAAACAAATGAGGTTAAAATCACCACCAACAACCACAGGAAGCTGAGACGCATCGACTTTCCTCCTCAACTCCTCAAGGAAAGAAGCGGATCGACTGTGGTCGGCAGGGTCATAGACCACGATCACTTCCCACTTGAAGTTCAACACATGTTCGAAGATCTCCATGCTCACAAAGAACCCGCCCTAGTCCATGCTTCCGACCTCAAAGGTGGCATATTTAACACCTAAAAAGATCACCCGAGTGGTCAGTGGTCCCACTAGAAGGGAGCCAATGCCAAGCAAACAGGCAGGAGCTCAAGGGCTCGAGCTCCGAGAGAGAAAGCTTAGCGCACATTGTCTCCTGAATAGCTACTATGTCAATCCGTTCGTCACGCATATATTCGATCAACTGGCGACATCGGCCATCCTGACCGAAGCCGCGGATGTTCCAGAAGAGCCATCGGGGGTTGCTTGACCCCAGGACAAGTGATGTGCTCTGGACGCACAAGACGGTGGTGCGAGAGCGGGTGCGAACTCGGACCTTCACCGCCTCCTCCGGGAGGGGGGGTCCTAGACGGCCTAGGGCGAGCAGGAAGGTCTGACCCGACAGCAGATAGAAGGCGAGCACGGGCCTCGGCCAGACGATCGTCGAGAATTTATCAAGCACGAATCGCCTAAATTTGGGTTAATGGAGGGTCGACTTCGCCCCTAAACACAATCGCCGAATCAGACGCAATCATCGCAAGCCGGCCAAGCGGAATCGATTCAAGCGCAGAAAACGAACAAGTTATGGAGCTAGCAGGGAATGCGGGGGGTACCTGGCTCAAGGTTCTGTTCCGCCGCCCAAAGTGCGGCCCGCTCCGAAATAGGCAGCGTCGGGCTCCCAACGGGGTGCGCCGCCTCCCGCGGGCCACTACGGCGCGAGGATGTCACCGGAGTCGAGGACGCTCTGCTTCGTGTGGAGTAAGCAGCCGAGCGAGGAGGCAGCAGTCGGGCTTCCAACGACATGGTGACCACCGCTGGCGCCACCACAGACTCGATGGCCAGCAAGGCCGGAGTCGGGGCCGATGGCGAGGCCAGGAGGACGGAGGAGCATGGAGGAGCTGGGGAGTCGTAGCCGAGTCTCGAATCTGGAGTTGGTGGTGCAGGAGCGATTGTCACCCGCGTCGCGGGCGCCAGGGCAACAACCCTGGGGTCGATGGATGGAGGGAGCTGGGTGCAGCATCCCGTGGTCGAGCTCCCAATATCAACAGGCGGGGCCTGCGGGTCAATGGAGGGGGAGCGCTGTCGTCGGACTCCTCGTCATCATCCGATTTCGAGTGGCGCGAGTGGTGGTAGCGACCAGGGTGGCCATCATCTCCCCAACCCCCGGGCCACCCCCAAAGCTAGGGAGGCAAGGGCGACCGACATGGTTGGGGGGCTTGGGGGAGATCCGGAGGTCAAAACCTTGATCTTTGAAGAGGACGCGGACTGTGGCGCGAAGCTTGGACGAGTCGAGGGATTTCACCTTGACCTGAACCTCCTCCTCCATGCGGATAGAGAGCTCTTCCACCACCACCACCACCACGCCGAGGATCCAAGACATGCGGCGGATCACCCGCTCCAAGCAGGCAATGAGGGAGGCCGCCGATGAGGATCCACGCCGTGTCCAAGACAGCGACCGCCTTAGGGTCGTTGACCGGCTCTGAGATGTCTACCGCGAGCTTGTTTGAGGGCAAGCGTGATGTCTCTAGTGCGGGTACCGTAACCGTGGCTGACCGCGTTAGGGAAGAGAACCGTTAACACGTTGTCAGAGGTCGGGGTCACCTACCAGTCCCACTGACAGCGGTAGAGGTGGTTGAGCTCGGCCTCGATCGTCGCAGGGGAGGCCACGCCCTTACCTAGGACAGTGACCACCGCGAGGAGCGAGGGGGTGGGAGGCGGGATGTTGGGCACCTCGATGTGGAAGAAGCCCAGACCCTCGATATCGTGGCCATACATCATGAGCTCCTCCACCACCGGGCGGTCTGGGCAGAGGAGAGCAGGGTGGCCCGGGTCCTGGCACAGATAGCAGCACGGAGGATTGGAGCACGAGATCTGCGAGTGTCCGACAACACCGCAGTTCAAGCAAGTCCCTCGGACCAAGGGTTTTCCAAATGCGGCTGGTACCAGCAAGGAGGAGTGGGGGGGCGGGGGTTAGACTGCTACCGTTGTTACTAAATGCGAGGCGCGGGGCGGCCCGAACGAGCCGGGGAGCGGATCTTGTCCCGCCACCGGACCGGGGAGGGGGAGCGGTGTCGCGAGCTCCTCCAAGTCTCAGCGGGGGTGAAGAGCGAGAACGGCCGCGGCGGTCCTCGCGGCCAAGGGAGCGGTGATCCGCACGCGGCGGCGAGCGGTACGCGTCCCGAGTGGAGAGCTGCTGGCAGAGGTCGTCCTCGCGACGCGTGGCGTCAGGGGACGGGCGAGAGGGGGTCCCGCCTGTCGGCTAGACGACGCTTCTGGTGGCCCCCATCGTCTCCTCATTCGCGCGGCATGGGAGGGGGCGGGGAAGAGCCGGTGCGGGGAGGGAGCGAGGAGGGGCGGCGACGGCGCAGATGTGGGCGAGGGTTAAGGAATCGAGAGACAGGGGACGAAGCGAGGAAGGGCACCGAGGGAAACGAGCGGGGGCCAAATAGGGCGAGAGACCAGCCCAAGAGGGGAGGTCTGCGTCGGCCCATAAAGGGGCGCCCGATCCGCGGCCAAAGTGGCCCGCGGGCCCAAAGGGCACCGCCAGCCCACTTGGGCGTGGTCCCGCCTGGGACCTCCTATTTGTCGTGAACTGCGGCAAGGAGTGGCGCGCCGCATGGGGGTGGCGCCCCGACTGGGCCAGACCATCTTTGACAGGGACGAGCTGCAACGCACTGGGGCTCGTCCCATTTGGGCCGGCCCAGCTTATTATTTTGTTTCAAAAAAAATCAATAATTGTTTTTCTATTTTTTGATTCAAATTCCGAAACATATTTTTGAAAAATCCGACACATTTTTATAAAAATTACGGAAAAAAAAAACAAATTCCAGAACAATTTTCAATTTCCAAAACATTTTTTAAAATTCCGAAACATTTTTTGAAATTGCAGAACATTTTTTGAAAACCCAAAAGATTTTTTAAACAGAAACAGAAAAAAAGAAACAAAAAAAACAGTTCAGGAAATCTTCTAAAAAGTTTGAAAAAACCGTCTGAAAAAGTCTATAAGGTTCCTCAAACCGGGATCCCCGCAACCGTAATGTGCCGACCCTTTCTCTGTGCAAAGCCCTGGCAATTTGCCTCTATTCGCGGCTAATAACATTTTCCGTCCCGCCTGCAAGGTGAGGGGCCAGCAGCAAGGGTTTCCCCACCCGGCACGGCCGTCGCCGCGGCTGGGGACGGCGACGACGCGGATGCCACGGCGCACTCGGGCCGAAGGAGCAAGGGGCTAGCGACAAACCGGAGCGCATAGGACCCAAAAGCAGCGATGAAGGGACGAAACGGCGATCGGCGACCGGAGATGCAGGCGCACGCCGGGGAGATGGGCGGCCCAGACGAAAGGGGGGATGGAGGGGCCAGGAGTGCGCCACGAGACCCGGGCGCAGCCACGGTCAGACCGCCCCGCGACACCCCACGTCGAAGCGCGGCGGCGGCGAGCGGTCCGGTGACCCAAGGCCGAGCGTTTGAGAGGTGACGACTGGCGAGCCACCGCGGGGTGCCTATGCGACCGTGAGAGGGCCGTTGGACCGCCGCACCGGGGGTCGAGCCGCTCTCCATGCTGGTCACAGCCGCACAAGCCGGGGGAGCCCGACGCACCACAGATCGCCCGGCCGCGACGTCCGCCCAGTGCGGCGGCGAGGGGGGCGGCGAAGGGGTGGGAGGACCCCCGAGCGGTGCAGCCGGGGAGCTCACCGGAGGAGGGGGGCCGACAGGGCCGGGGTCAGGAGGGGCGATGGCGAGCCTAGTTCAAAATCCATCTTCAAAATGCCTAGGCCTCTTTGCCTGCTAGGTTGTGCGCACCCGCCTCCATGCCATTATTCCATTTCCGAGATTCCAAGAAAATGTTGGTATCGAAACTTACTTTTGGGTTAACTTCAAAATTCCACCTCAAGATTCAAACCGTGCAGTACTGTTGGGCTCAGCCATTCATATTATTAGAAGATCAGAGTAGCAAAATATAAGTAACAGAATGGGTGCATACATAAATTCCTTTTTTGAATTTTGTTGATGTTATCATTCTGATCATGCAGATTATTGTATTGGAAGCATCTTAACAGTACCTGTAACAGAAACGAAAGGAGCATTTGCTGGGAAAGTTGTGACTGAGCACATTTATTTCAGTACAAGGACATAACTATAAGAAGGCATTTGCTCACAGAAATGAAAGGCACAATAATCTCCTAGAACATGCATGGAATTACATAACGATATCTCTGCTATTGCAGCTCACAGTTTCACCAAGAATGTTCTTATCTCCATGGGTCCCAGCTCGACAACAAGGACTTTATCGTTAACCGGGCTACCGGTAACTGGGGCGTGACTACTTTCAGTGTCTCCAACAACCCTCCACTTGAGCTTCCTCATCGCTGACTTCTTTTGGTTGGCGGACAGGTTAGTTTCAGTCAATTCCTTGATCTGTGCAATGGAACAGCACTGAGCATTTCGGGCTAGATCTCTTTCCGAAAGAAAAAGTATTCAAGTGTTTAATTCATGCAACAGAACTTTTTGCACAACAAATTCTTATCATGCAAAGAGATAAAATACAATAAATTACTTACAGTTCTCTTTCCAAACAATTTTTTCAGTTCAACTTTTGCCATCACTGAATATTGTGGGTCTTCTGCAGCCTGCAACACCGGCAAAAAATATTCAGTGAACCAAGTAGAAATAAATATGATATAAACTACAGTTATGTAAATTCAGAATATACTACCTGAAACAAATGTCCCAAGCGGAGAAGTGTGGTCCCATCATCGAGATTCTGAAATATTAAGCCATACTCTGTTAGTGACTAATACTCCTAGATGCTATCAATATTAAGATATATAAGGTCCATTATAGATAGTTCTTTCAGAGGAATAGATAAATAAAATTTGAACCTGCAAGGTGATGATCGCGACATTATCAGGAAGACTGTAATTTGCATCCATCATGCTCTCTTTCACAACACTGTACGATTTCCAGCTGCTCTCATCCTGTAAGAACAATATTAGTATATTACAACTATCGAAATAATATCATGAAAATACTTAAAAAAACATTATGAGAGAACTGTACAAATTATACCTCATGAGCGAAACCAAGAAGAAAGGGTGAATAAACTTTTTGTCCTTGTGTCCTTCGCCAGTGTGCTCCATGTCCAAGCTTGTTAACATTGACATAATAAGTACCCCTAGCCTGTAAGAGTTTGTACGAGGCACAGTTAATTTTCTGTAGGGGAAACACTACAGAGTGCTACTGCTTTATATAGCGAACTTAGTGCATATGATTTCAGGTCGGTACTGGAGGAAATAGAAATGGATACAATACTGTGAGTGAATGTATACCATCAGCCCATCACATTTGCTGTCTACGCAAACAGATTCATCGAGTGGCTCCCCTACACCTCTGCCATCATCATGAAGTATACGCCTAACACCACAATATAAATGATTAGAGGTCGAGTATACAAGGACGCGCTAAACTTGGTTAACAGATTTGTGATTGACTTCAATAGGTTGAAAATGAAGTTGGTAAGGATCTCTATAGTTCATAATACACATTAAACAGTATATTGCATAGGAGGCTTGAAAATAGGTGGTTCCAAAAGAGATAAATGAGAAACTGCTACTTTTAGCTGTTTTAATGGGCACATTGGCATTTCTTTGTAGTTCAAGCTGTCTGCTAGCTTCAAGACAATGGCACCACAGTTAGATATAGAAACCAACTACAATTGGATTGGTCTATCCTGGTAAACAACACAAATATGGTACTGCAATAGAAGCTATAATACCTGTGGAACATAAATTCTATTTGACCATCCTGAATACTTGAAGCTCCAACAGCACGATCAACAAGAACACTGAGTTCATATTTCCCATCTGTTACATACATTCCGAGATTGACCTGTAAAGTCAGCATGAGAGAAAAGTATATAAGAAAATAGAATAGTAGAAATAACGACAGACACGAAAGCATGGTGAAATAGGAAATTTATGTGGTGCACGAAAAATGAGGGAGTGTCACGATAGTTCTGAAAATAAATGCTCTCTTATACATCCTTTTTTCCCTGGTGGCTTTGCTATATGCACGTGTAAAATGATTCCGTCTTTTGCCTACTGATGACAGAAATATATAATGAAGTACATAATTTTGTAACTATTGTTTTGAAACTGAGGCAAAATGTTCACCTCTATCAATTAATCAAGAGGAGTTTGACAGAAGTTTCAAAAAGCAAAAAAGAGACGCAACTAGCTCTACTTTTAGAATAACCTATATTTAAAGTACTATTGTGGTATATTAGATATCAAAGAGTATCTTAGTATTAAAATGTGAATAGAGTGCATACGGGATAGTAATTTCCTGCAACCGGTTGAGTCACTTGAAGATCCCAATCTTCCCTGTAGTCTCTCACCTATAGATGAAATCACAAAGAATGTTGGTGTAAAAGGAGATTACAGAGACATTGAAAACTCAAAATATTAAATTCAGATAGATGTTCAGTAGGGCCTTAACAGTCACCCATAAAATAATTCAGGAAAAAATGAAAAGGTGCTTATGATATATTTAATAATATTTCATACAGTGAGATAATTTTGGACCAAGAAACAAATAAACTAACTAAATCGTAAAAAATATCTGAAGCATAACTTATAATGATAGTTACCCTCTTGAGAAAATCTCTTCCATTAGAATCAGTATAAAAAGTGTGGTTTGTGACCATATTTGCTGTCAGTCTTGTGATGACCTCTTTTCCTATGCCATCATCAACCGGGATTGGTCCAATCTTTTACATATGAGAGGAAAACAAATTAAACTTCAGTGCATGTTCAATGATGATCAATATCAAGTTTTTTGGAATGGAAAAATACAATTCAGGCCCTTATTCTCTAAGGTAGAGGAAATTACTAACCGTGTATTCTACTTCAGCATGATCCTTATCCTTATAGAGTCTTGTAACCTACATATACAATATTTTAACAGATATTCAAATAAGAGATTTACCATAACTAATATATTACACCTGGGAAAAAAGATGTTGACATGAAGGCATGACGAGTTGACAAGTCATAACTTAAACAGTACTAGAAAATAATTACAGGTAAAGTAATTTTGAAGGGTCTGGAGACCGCGATATGGCTGCTAGCTTGACATGGCCACTGATGACCGCCTTCTGCTCTTGCAAGGTAGTGGCATGATTTTTACGGCGAAGTTCAGCGATGAAGTGATTGGCAAAGAACAGTATAGGTGGCCCTGGTGACAAGGGCATCCGGATCAAGGACGAGCTTGACAAGCCGAGTGGAGATCACAGAAACTATTGTGTACAAGAGTCTGGAAGATACTCTCGCCCTGGGGTAAGATAGAAGAATTGTTTTTCTATTTAACTTGTTTTTTCCTCACAGGGGTTCCCTGAATCAAGTTTAAGTAACAAACTGTAGATCTTATCTCTGTATGTCTTAAGGCCGAACCAAAGCTATCTTCCTAATTTAAATGACAAGCTTCCACTGAGAGATCACATGGATCTTCTCCATAACTTGATGCTGGATGGATCATGTATTACATAACAAATGTGGACGACCCACTACTTCTCACCTGAACAGGAGCCACATTGGGTCGGAAAAAGGCGTCAAGAAGTTTAGCCTTAGCCAGATGATATGTTATCATGGAGACCTAAGTTGTTGGAGCTAAACAATATCTAAAAATTTGTCCTATATAGGATTATATATGATGTCCTATAATCATCTATCTTTTCAGAAGATCTTAGCACATAAAAGTGCAACGGCAGAGAAGGTTTAAAGTAATAGCGAAGTCAGATAGCAAATAGATTCCATGTAATGCTATTACTATAGGCTAAAATTTAATTTTAATCCTCGAGTTGAGTAAATTTATATCTGACCTGATAAATCCATGGGCTGAATTGCTGGTGGACTTCATCAACCAGAGGTCCACGGATGACTTTTAACGGTATCTAACATAAAATAAACATAAATCAACAGATCACATAGAAAATGTATTCAAAGTTTTAAATAGTAAATAATGCAGAAGTGAAGTTATTCAAGTAACATCAGAAAGGTAATCCAAGTATTCAAGTGCTATCTCTTTTGTTGGTGTGGGGTTAGTGCATGAGATGGTACGGGAACACATAACTACTAGAGGTCATGTGTGAGTCAAGTTGTATGGTTAAGTTGTATATATAAGAGTGTGGAGGTCCTATTCCTAAGGGATCAAGCCATCAAGAAATTTCCCAAAAATCCACATCTTTTGCAATAGCACCTTGAAAGACTAATTGGATCATATTTTGACTGTTCATCACGCTGTTTAGATCTATATATTTGAAGTCTTGTGATGTTAGGTACCAGAAGGGGTGCCCTTTGAGTGTGGATTTTTTGAACCCCCATACCAGTGTACCCTCTATCTAGACCATCCAGTTCGTGTCAAGATTTGTGCTATCCTTATGCAGAATTTTCTCTTTTTTTGGTTCTTCCAAACAAGAGAACATTTGACCTTGAAACTTAGCAGATTAACTATACACAAGTGTCACTCATTGTATAAAGTGTTTCCGATTTTTTTTTATGAAACATAAATTTGTCAAATTTCAAATTTCGAATGAATTGTATCATTTTTAAACATTTATGTAGCACCAAAAAATCCAAATACTTTTCTGCACATGATAGTACTTGTGTGATTCTGATCTGCAAAGTTTTGAGTTCAAATGATCTTTTATTTGGAAAAAACAAAAAAGAGAAATTTCTTGCACGCACTTTGACGCAAGAATGGATGGTGAGGATAGAGGGTACACTAGTATAGACGTACAACCAGAACTTTGCAAGGAACAAAAATAGATACCATGCTTATCTATTCTAGTTTGCAGAAAATATATCACTAAATAAGTTCAATATCACTATTTATTGTAACTTTTGGAGTTAGGCGATCATGATCAACTATAGTTTGCTGGGTAATAAACTAATGCAGAAAAATACAGAAATCACAAGTAACTTGTGAGTTAATGTTAATAATTTACCCTGCTTCCAAAGACTGCATAGACTAACAGATAAAAAATGAACTTAAACGCACAAATAAGTATTACCGATCTCGAAACAGCAGTTGGTGTAGACCCATCTGGTCTAAAAATATAAGCTCCAGATGCCTGAAGTAAAACATACTCAGACAAACAATCAAACGTGTGAATCAGGTATAATTTAATAGAGAAAAATGTAGCTCCATAATGAAACCTGTGAATCCCCATCACCGGTTCTTGAACCATACCAAAGAAAGCTCTGTTGAATTGGTAAATCCACCTAAAACAGATATAAAGTTTTACTACTGCATATCAGGATGAATAAACATGCGGTAAAACTCCTGCAACTTGCGAACATAATATATTTCCTTAAACTCTGGATACTAAAAGAGTACAGAAAAGCAATATTGCTCGGTTATAAGAATTATCTTCTGGCCATAATTTTCAATACCACAGAATAATTACGCACGACATATTGCTTATCTTGCAAAGTAGGTCAGTGCATAAACAGCTACAAGCTAAATCAAATTTTATATGATGTAACATTCTTTTGTAACAAAATGTTCGACAAAATGGTCAAATCCAGAAATAGTAAATCATACGGTAGTGTTTCTTCATGACATTGCAAAGCATCCGCGAGGCTTCAGGTTTGCATTACAACCTGACGATGAGCTCTGCCTCTCCTGTCCGCTGCGCCGTCGGTCTCCAACCGGTCTTCGACATTTAGGCCTGCCCAGTGCGTTAGTTTCTGATCCTCTATCTTGGTATGCCCCTCTACGGCTCTACATCAGTGGCCTGCGGAAGTCTGACCTTCAGCTCCTGATTGACAGGATCACTGGCCGTTCGACAATGTGAAAAGCTTCTCTACTCACCCGCCGACCCGAGCATGAAGTTTAGTCATGTTCAACTCCGTCCTTGGTGTATCACATGGTCTCGTTTGACGCCTTGACCTACCGCTATGGTTCAAAAACTGTATCGACAAGTTCCGCCGCGGCTTCTTGTGGCGCGGCATGAAGGAAACCAAAGGTGGGCACTACGTCGTCACCTGGAACCTTGCTTGCCACGTGCATCGGTATGCTTTGGCATTCACAATCCGCGTCTGCAAAATAAGGCTCTTGCATCAGATGTCACTGGCTCGAGAAAGTAGTCCACGACAAGCCATGGCAAGGGGTGTCAATCTCCGTTCTCCGCTAAGCAGAGGATCTGTTCCTTTGTCCCTAGGCCACAGCCCACCGGTCCAGGTTATTTTTCGGGCATGATCAGTGGATCAGCAGGCGGAACATCTACCAGACACCGAATCTGGTGCCCTCTGTTCGCTCAGCGAGACAGTTTCTCCCCCATCCACCTTGCTGCCAGCTCCCTGACGAAGCGCCGGAGGACCTGAGCCACATCTTGCTGCAGCGCTCCTTCTCGAGGGAGGTTTTGGTACTCCATCCTGCTTTTTGATGCACCTTGGTTGATTCACTCCTAGCGCTGCAACTTCTCTACCGGAATGGTAGCTGGCGCTTAGCCTGGCTGTGGCTCCAAACTGCTGGAAGGAGGTGAGCCCGCTGATCATCCTCTGCATGCGGTCTGAAGTTCTGAACAAGCACGTCTCCGACAAGGTGGCCACCATACCGGCAGCATTTTTATTTTCTTTTGGCTAGTGCCTATAGCCCTATACCAACCTATCTAGCAAATACTACATCATTTCTCACAATGATACCTACCTGCAACCCCACTATGAACGCTCAAATTTGAACATATAAACTAAAAAAACTGTTTTCTTATCTAATTTTGCACACACGCATACATATATTGATAAATAACAGTCATCAATTAATCTTTATACTTAACTATTTGTGAAATCTTACTGGATGTTAATCGATTTACGTTTTTTTAGCAGAAACGGAATGTGTTAGCACTCACTCCTGTGATAGAATTGGACATCCGCGTAAGTTGTCCAGATGCTGAGGAGAATGTCATCTTTAGAGACCCTGGTCCAACTTCAACTGTGTCTTTGCTTGGAGAAGCGATGCTTGAGACATACCCCATTCTGTTAGATCCTGGATAGTTCAATGGTAAATGATGTAAAACGAATGAAATGAATTAATAATAAGCACTCATATGAAAACCACGTTTTTCATATTGACCTAGCAAAGAATGTAAATCACTAATCATATTTGTAGTGTGTTGCATTTGCAATGACCATAAATTTTCGCTTAGTGATTAAAGCTGATGTTAGTGAATATAACAAAAATAATTCGAAAGCTCATTAATAGTCTGAAGACAACTGCAGCATACATCACATGCCATATTTTAGCACATAAGAAGAAAAACATAGTAACAAAATATTCACTTGTAATATCCTGTTATCAAGCTCATCATGTTCATCAGAAATACTCCCTCCGTCCCAAAATAAGTGTCTTAACTTTGTATTAGCTCTAGTACAAATTTGTACTAAGCTTGAGACAGTTATTTTGGGACGGAGGGAGTATATTATATCATCACTACATTGTCCATAAACAAAAGTTTCTTTGCTCTAAGAAGATTAAAATCCAGCAGACCTTTCTAGTGGAAAAATCACAATTCGATGAAAAGAATATAAATCGGAATTATAATATCTTAAGCAGATGCAATTTCACCTGTTCCCTTGGATTTTGAGACGAAGTAAGTATTCCATCCCATTGGTGGAACAGAAGCCTTAAATACTAGCCAATACTTTGGGGGTTTGTCTGCATTGATTCCGAGATAAGCCTTCACATACAACCTCCTTAAATTGCTAGTCACATTATCAACCTCAACTAGTTGTGAATCAACAAAACTTCCATCAGAGCTTTTTACGACTAGGTGTAAGTCATTGACCTGAAAAAGGAAAATAATTATGGATATGTAGAACTAAATAAGCTCAAGAAAATGGGATTAAAAAAGGAACAAGCCTTGATGGTATATTTCTTTCCGTATGTCACAAAGTACCAAAAGGTTTTGAAATAATCGAGGGTATATTTACGCTTCATCTGTATTGTTCCGTTACAGAGAATCAAAATCTATTGGATAAAAGTGCACAGTATAGGTTTAGATACATACCGGAACCCGTATGAAGTCACTATGTTCCCATCCAAGAGGATTATAAGCAGTTATAACCTGCATAAGAAAATCTAAGTATGTGGAACATCATAACTGGCAAACATTACGTTTAAACAGATAGTACTTACTAAACCCTTTCCTCCTGAAATTTGTTCCTCAGTTGAAGGGCAGTAGCTTATATTGAGCAGTTGGCACTAAACAAATATTTTGCCAATGGAACTGTTAGATCACGTAAACATATTCGGCAAACAAACTAGGCTATATGTAAAGAGTAATGTGCTGTGCTAAAACAGAGCCAATAATGTTAAATAATATCATACTGTCATGTTTCCTATCGAGATGAAGAAAGGTGACGTCGACATATATGTACACACAGAATGTGATAATCATAAGCACTATTACAGAAAATAAAACCTGTCCTAACTCACCTGACTAAACTTTACTGCTGGAGACATACATGTTCCTTTAGAGCTTGTCAGACAAGACAAAGCAGTATTTACACCTTTCTCGACCTACAAGATATGAATAGTCACTCAGTTATTTTGTTTGAAAAACTGAAAGAGGCTTGTCACCAAAGCATTTCTGGAAAAAAAAATTATGAACCTGGGATGCTCCGAGAGCAAGGCGTTTCGAGTAATCATCAGTTGTGTGTTGCTTTGCCGTTCCTGAGACGGCATCATGATGCTGGGCAATTCCCAGTGCATCCTCCAAGCTAGAAGTGAACGATCCTCCCACAAGAAATTCTATTTGACGTGCAGCCTGTTAGGAAAGGCCATTTCCTAAAATTAGCCACTTCCAAACTTGAATATATGATTTTTAAACATCACAATTCTGTGGTTGTAGGTTTGTATTAAAAATATATTATACCAGGTAATATCCACTGAGCATTCGAACATATCGCTTGAAAGTCGGACGGCTCGTAAAATACCCAGTCCAGTAAGCATTTGTTGAATCAGCATATCTGCAATTTGCAATAGCATAAGGGCATAAAGAATGGACTCTTATCATTTTAGTGAGTATCGATAACTTACGGGAAATAATCATCTTGTTTGAGTGGCCAAGATTCATTTGATGCATGTTTTGCATCAGTGTAAATGGATGGAGTAGAATACAGTGCATGCACTCGTCCATCCTGCGGTGTTCAGGACATAATTTCTTATCTTCAAATACATTCAGGACATTAGTTAACCATATCATCAAACTGCATAGATCACTTTAACTAGTGTGTTCAGTAGAACTAAAGAATTTTTTTTACAGGAGGAATATGGAATTAGTTATGTATGTTCTTCTGTTCGAATGAAACGCAGTCTTGTAACCCTGTCACTATACATGAACATAGGGGCATCACTCAAAGCTCATAAATGTTATGCATGTCCTTGTAATATATACTGTTTTCTTGGCCCTCGATAGGGATGTGCACTAGATTCCAGTGGGGGCATCACTCAAAGCTCAAAAATATTATGCATGTCCTTGTAATATATACTGTTTTCTTGGCCCTCGATAGGGATGTGCACTAGATTCCAGTGCTGTGTGTTGTGTTTTCCTAGCCTTTAGGCTTGTAAATGCTGGTTTTACCTTCTT
Source organism: Hordeum vulgare subsp. vulgare (assembly GCF_904849725.1). Lineage (NCBI taxonomy): Eukaryota > Viridiplantae > Streptophyta > Magnoliopsida > Poales > Poaceae > Hordeum > Hordeum vulgare. Next base: position 70,306,613 of record NC_058518.1, read on the forward strand.
TGCATTTTCTTGAAAAAATATATACGGTTTACCTTTCAAGAAAAGTACGAGAGTCAGCAGAATGACAAGAAAACGAGAACAGAAAGGTATACATCAAAACTTGAGAGCCTCAACTAGTCAACTGGTATTCTGACAGTCGAGATCTATTAACCAGCATACCTTGTTCACGTAATGGATAAGTCTATCCATATTCCGGAACCAGGATTCAGCATACTGATAATTAAAATCATCGCCCATGGTCCACATTATGTGATTTGTACGCGTAACGTTTGCCTGATTAATAGAAACATCAGAAGTCAGATCAAGGTTTCTGTTCAAAATCTACTTCCAAATTGGTCGAGTTAACCAAAAGCTTTTACAAAAAATAACGGTTTACCTGTGCTATGGCTGCAGAAACAAAATCATTAACGCGTTGTTCAACATTGGTGTCAAACAGCAACGGGTCGTCCTACAAATGATTGTTAATGAATATTAAATGTGTGAGAGTTTCTTCCAAGAACTGGAGATCGCTGAAATTGCTTGTCTAAAGCTATATACCTGAACAGGTGTCATGTCATTCAAAACTTCAAAACTAAACCCATCGGGAGGGCTATAATGGACAGGAAATGCATTTGTAAAGATCTGCAGTTCAGTCATACATTTAAATGAATAGAATACAGGTCAATATTTGTCAACATAATTATACATGCTGACGAATAGAATGCATATAATTATTCGCAACAGAAGAATACTATGTAGTAACCTGAGAAGATGAACCAAATGTTCTTGAGCCCTGCCATATAACTTCCAGGCCTTTATCGTCTTTACGCTTTGCCCTATCTTGGTAATCAATTCTTGCAAAGTGCACAGAATCGAAACCAAGCTACAATTATAACAACAACAAAACAAAAATATAAAATCTCCATATTATAGGAATGTTCCAGGAAGAGATATAAGATCACAAATAAAAGTATGAAACAAGATTAAATGTTTTTGAATCAGCATCATATCACAACATAAAACTGAGGAGTAATCTTTACCAGCATAAGCAGGAGTACCTGTAACTCCAGACTAGTAAATGAAAATTAACTAGTGCTGGTCTAATGGTAAAGGGAGACCATGATGCTACCAAGTTGACAAACCACTAATGAAGTTTAATCAGACCCACCTACTCAATCTTGCCCCACTTTACCATGACTCTGATCAAAGATCTGTTTTACCTATTAACCGAACCGTATAAAAATGAGAGACTAAACAAGGGACTACGTGCGTAACTAAATTATCTCCAGGAAGAAATCTCAACCATGACAATCCACCTGGAAAAAACTGGAGTTTTTCAAAGCCTGTTGTATTTACCTCTTGTTTTGCACAAATATGTTGGACTTTGCGGAATCAGATTGCAATGAACTGAGATGTGGAAAAAAAATCAGTCCAGCTGTATAATTTGTAGGCATGCGGCATGCCTACTATACTGAATTCACATTATCCTTCTGAGAGCAGGGGCAAGATGCTAACACAAAAACGCTACTAAGTTCTGACGTTCCGAGGAACAGTCATGTTTCTGAGAGCATGAGCAAAAGACATAACGAAATATTGAATGCTCAGATCGGACTGTGACTTCAGTCATATCAAGCCAAGACGAAATCACTAGAATCACTTACATAGCCAATACATCCATGTAAGCATATGAAACAAATTATCATACTTAAGTAATAAAATAGAGCATCTTGATTTCAACAAAGACTTAAGGAGAACTGCACACAACTACATTTGTATAAATGCATGCCAATCTAGATCTTGATGCCAATAGAATGCAGGGCTTTCATGGAGTTGTATCTTCTACTTGGTCCATAAGTTACTAGTAATCTAGTACTTCAATGTTTTCAGAACAATCTGGAAATGTGATGGTAACATTACCTCTGTTCCTAGCAAATAAGCTTGCACAGCAGAATGACCGAAAGGATCGATTTGCCAGCCAGCTCTTGGAGTCTTGTTGAATTGTTTTTTAATCACCCGATGACCAAGTGTGGTCTGATCAATCATGTCAATATAATGAGTAGCAGCTTCATCATGCATACACCACCCGCCATTTCTGAATCGTAATATCCAAAGTTTATCAAGATTATATATTATATATGTTTATTTATTTATAAAAAGTCCAAGGAAACAATGAAATCACATTACATACATGAACTCGAGCTGACCAGAATCAACTAGCTTGTGCACTATGGCCTGGATTTTTGGGCTTTTCTCTACCCACCACCTTTGGAAGAAGGCCTAAATGCAAAAACACGTCATATTCAGAGTTACGAAGATCCAATACAACTTATTATCAAGTAACATAAAGAGAGAAACAAATTTCTGGCCATCAAACAGTGGTCTAGATCCATTTCATCTTATGAGATTTAAAACATCTAAGCCCTAACTAAAATTGTGTGATTCATGAGAACCAAATTGTAGGGGCTAACACTCGGTGTCAAGTTTAAGTGTTTTTATGTCTGAATTGAGGATAGTGCTGAAATGGGCAAAGTGAGTTAACCCCAGTTCAGATGTCAAGATTGAGGGAAAAAGGGCCATTCTGGCTTGTGTGATTCAATGTTTCCATGAACTACCTTTTTTCTTCCAAGATTTTTCTTACTCGTATTTCTTTATTTATTTTCCATGTAATTTCCACAAGATACATTATGGATTCCTATATACCATGTCACTGGACACTGCGGCTGATTCATACGGCCAATCATTACAAGCCAACTGAAGGATGAACAGTCCTATTGAGGCATCTTACAAGATATGGTCATTTATAATATCATTTCCGGATAAGATGATCACGTGAAAGGTGTGGCCCCACCGCCGAATTAACTACTCTAGATGGGTTTGCACACTTGCAGTGAAACAGTGGATGATTGATGATTCGTGCTCTTTTAAAACGAGACCACCCATCCATGGCACAAGCAAGCAGCAATGACTGTTCAATCATTACCGTGCTCAGTCATAAGGTAAACTAAGGCGGGGACGTTACTTCCTTAAATAGTACGGTACAGTATCTTGCATGTCAACTGACCATATTTAATGAGGTGTCATAAAATTAAATAAAAAAAAATTGAGTATACCGTATCATATTAACTATTGTGTTACTATGTGTAATGCATGACAATAAATGAAAAGATATTACTGTGGGCAAAGCAGAGAGAAACAAGGGGAGAAACATCCAAAGCAAAGGAGGAGGAGAATTGGACGGGGGAATTCGGGCGAGCACGTGACCTGCTCCGCGACGACGAACTTGCGGCCGGGGTCCCTGGCCAGCGCGTCCACCACGGAGTCTAGCGTGTCCATAACGCACGCGCCCTGCAGCAATGCACGCAGACGGAAGAAATCACGAACCGCGGCCATGGAGGGCATCGGCGGCGCCCGCCTGCCCGCGCACGCACCTGGATGGAGTTGTTGGAGCCGACGTAGTACTGGTCGACGGTCTTGAGCCAGCCGACGTCGTCGTGGGAGTGCGGCACCAGGTGCACGTTCAGCAGCCCGGCCGCCGTCCCCGCGCTCGTGTTGTACGCCACGTACCCGTGCGCCTCCCTCGCCGCCGCCGCCGCGGCGAGCAGGGCCACCAGGGCCAGCGGCAGCGCCATGGCTTGGGTCCCTCCTCGCTCGCTTCCTCGGTGCCTCCGTGCGAAATGGTCCGCTTCGCTGGCTTCCTTCCCTCGGGAGTGGGGCGGCGGAGCGGCCTAAATACATGGGTGGGCCGCGCGCTGGCTGCCCGTGGCCGGCCGGCCGGCGGGCATTTCTGCCTTTTTCTTTTCCTTTTTTTTTTTTGAGGGAGGCATTTGTGCCTTTGTGGAATATCGGGTTGTTTTACTACTACTATGGAGTCGCCGGCAGTCAAGGAAAGGGAGCTGCCACCGATAGCACAGGTCCATGCGTGCGTACGAGACCGAAAGAGTAAAATACCGCCGGTGTCTTTGGCTGACAATTTTTTTATTTTTTTATTTTTGCGGGTACTTTGGTTGAAATAATTTTGAAAGGTTTCAATTTATAGATTTTATTTTCTGTTGGAATCTTAGGTTCATAGGAATGGATTCATCAAATGTTTCAATGTACTCCCTAATTCTCGTTTAGAAGGCTTATATCATGCGGCCCACATGATTCGGGTGTGGGCACACCGAGCCAAGAACGAGCAAGATCGGGCAAAATTGACAAATCTAACCCATGGGTTGAAAGAACTCGTAAAGTGAACCCGCGGAGAGAAAAAAATCATTGAGCTGACCCTTTCGTGTGGCGTCCGACACCTAGGCGTCACACTACATTGTGTGACGCCTAAGCCGTCGGTGCCGTCCACGCTGACACAGCTTGTCCCATCCCCCCGGCAGTGCGACGCCTAAGCCTCAGGCGTTGCACACTCTACAGTGTGACGTCGAGCGCTTAGGCGCCACACTATGACTTATCGAGCCACGGGCCAGCCCTCTCCCCCACCCCTCCTCATTCACCCCCTTCACTTCACTTCACAGCTCGAGTTGAAGTCGTCCTCTTTCTCAAATCCCTCTCCAAATCAGCAGATCTGAAGGTTTGGTCCGAACATTTGTTGTCCAATCCGTCCCCTAAGGTAATTCCCTCCTTCTCATCCCAAAAAAGATCTCATTTGGTGATTTTTTTGCAAATGTGAGGAAACCCTAGTTTTTCATGAAATTTGGGATGTGTATGATATTGTTCTATTTGTTTGTATGTTAGGATAAGGGGTACGATGGGGTTAGGATGAATATTCTGTTACGCATTATAGGCCACACAAAGTTGTTCATTCAAACATGAAGATACGTTACACGGTTGCATGTGAGGATTCATGATGTCCATGGATTGTCCGTGCAAGACCATGGAAAGGAGGGTCAGGATGGAACATTATCAGTTGTATGCCTCACAGGTGTTGAGGGAAGAGGGTTGATGGCAAGCTTTCGTCGCAAAACCATAGACAACTCACCTCTGAGTTCATCGCTTATAGGCTTTCATACAAAGAGGCTTCCCCTCGATCGGAAGTGCGGTGATCATGGAAACATCTTCAAGTCATTGTCATCTCTCCGGTCCAGAGGTGAAAACTATGGGTCTTCGGCCTCCACTGATCAGTAAATGCACTGATTGCCGCAGCGTTCAGGTTGGCGTTGACCGACTCACAAGCTGAATGAATGGAAGGAGTCATGTCATCTCGATATATGATGTGTACCGCTCATCGTACGACATGACAGTCGATGCCCCGTGAGACCGAATCTTCAAGGGCATAAGCTTCTGCAAACAGAGAGGAGTGATATGATTACGGTTTCATCTTATTAAATAAATACATGATTTTTGAACATATATTGTACTTACCATCCCCTTCTCGAACATCAAATAGGCCCGGTGTTCAACTTCATAGGCATCATTCAAAAGCCACACCATCCTACATATCACAAAAAATACACTTATGAATCTACTCATCTTCAAAAAAATACTCATATGAATCTACTCATCTACTAATCCACTCATCTACATATTACTAAAAAATACTCATATGAATCTACTCATCTTTAAAAAAATAGTCATTTACTCATTTCTTCATAAAACTCACGCCATCTACTCATAGGAATAGTCATATACCAAAACTACTCATCTAGGATTCATAAAATATGACTAACTCCTCATCTACATTTCAAATCCAATCAAAACATGGCTCTCAACCTAACTAATACAAATCTGAAAAATACGCAATACTTTTTGGATAGAAAGATGGGAAACGGAAGAGATTACCTCGTAGACAAGTTTGGGGGATAAATCCACAAAAGAAATCAACAAATCTGAAGCATTTAGAAGAGAGGATTGAGATTAGGAGAAGAGTCAGTCGCCGTTGCTGACGGTTTGAAAAACGAATGGGAGGGGGTGGGGTGGGGTGGGGGAGGGGACTGACCCATGGCTGGATAAGTCACAGTGTGGCGCCTAAACGCTCGGCGCCACACTATAGAGTGCAACGCCTGAGCCTTAGGCGTCGCACTGCCGGGGGATGGGGCCAGCTGTGCCAGTGTGGACAGGCGTGTGGCGCCGAAGGCTTAGGCGTCACATAGTATAGTGTGGCGCCTAGGTGTCGGGCGCCACACGAAAGGGTCAGCTCGGTGAATTTTTTCCTCTGCTGGTTCACTTTGCGAGTTCTTTCAGCCCAGGGGTTAGATTTGTCAATTTTGCCGCAAGATCGACTTGATTTGCACATGGGTGCATATAACAAAAACTGCATTTGACCTTCTAGTACGCAGGCTATGCGTGTTTTAAAATATACTATTACAAATGCCCATGCATTGCACCGGATAAAAAAAGGCACACAATTTGCTCCATGTGCCATTGTGCATTATTTTTTGTATTCAATAGCAAAAGAATATGTGCGTTGCACTGGGGGACGCCCGTGCTTTGCTTCAGAGAAAACACCAAGACTCCTAGTCCTTCACATGCATCAGCAGATCGGGCAGACCAGCAATCGCAAACTCCTCCTCGTCCCTTAAAATCGTGAGCTCCTCCTCATCCCTTGGAACGCCTCGTCGATGTATCATCTACACACCATTGGTCATCGGGTCGTGGTTGGCTTCCGATCTATAATAAGAAAGGCGACCATGACAATGTATAGTAAAGAATGATTGTGTCCATCAAAACACCCATCAGCGTGACATGACAGCATCCCGGGAGGCAGGGAGAGCATGCCTACATGTAGAAGAAATACATATATTGATTTAATCCTTCTTAACTGCGTTGGATGCATGTCATGACAATTGAGTAGGAATATTACATGGTAATTTTCTTTTAATCTTTTGCCTAAAGAATTTAATGCATCTCATAATTTAACCAGACGAGGAAATGCAATAAACTTACAAACAAAAATGACAATGACATAGGCTTAACAAACCGCAATAGGGAGATCTTGCAGAACAAACGCAATGGAGAGCGTATGTATTTTACCCCACACTTATGTTATACTCCTTGAGAATGCATTATATCAAAATCGCCGGTGGTAAGAATCACTTACATCCTCTACGTATATATATTTAGAAAATTGATGAAGGGCATATACAATTAAATTTAGACTTAATACTTTAATATGCTATCACGCAGTTCACAGTCAATTTCAGTTAAGGGGCAAACACATTATACCATACATAACACATAATCCGATTTAATTAGACCCAACCAAAGCTTTTTTGATAGGAAAAATATTATTAAAATTGGCCACCGTGTCGAGCGGCCAGCCACAAAAAATAAAAATACAACATGAGCGAAGCCCACCCGGTTGAAAGCCTTGTTTGACCGATTAGTCTGAAATCGGATCGACAGAAACTACCACTCTCCTCTCCCGCGTTCCTTCCGCCCTCGCATCGTCTTGAGGACTCATACCGATCCCAAAATCGTGTCGTCGAGTACCCTTCGCCTCCCCTGCCTTCCCTCGTCGTCGTTGGAGTAGGGTTGTCGGTCCTGTGGCAGTGCTTTATGGTTCTTCTCCTTGCCCTCTTAAACTGTTGTTCTCGTCCTCAATGTAAATCTTTATCTCTGCCTCATCCTCCGCACCTCTGTGCAGATGTCTTGTGCGTGTGCCCTGGTGTTTCTTTTGCACAATATAAATCTTTACATCCGCCTCATCTTCTGCACCTATGTTTACTGATCTCTGTTGTCGCTTGTTGAATCATCAGTGGTACATATATAAATTGATGATATTAGGCGTAAATAAGCGATGAGGGGTAATTATTTAGCCGAACGAGCACGGGAGAAAATCATATGTTTTGTCAGCATGATGGTGCAGATGCGTGCAAGGCCCAGATCATCCAAAAATAAACATACATATAAGACCCAAAGCTCAGCACCCGCAGGAACAACGAGTATTTTATAACGGTACCTGATTACGACGTATGGGTTGCAAATGAAAATTACGACGTACGGATAGAAGCGATACGACTTTTATTAGTAGGTAAGATAAGAACAGAAAAGAAAAAAGATAAAAAACAGGAAAAAGCAAAAAAGGTAGAACCTGTGCTCAAACCCGCGTCTTTGTGATAGAAGGTTCAGGCTCCAGCCACTGCGTCAGCATATTGCAGTTGTTTACATTTGGATATCTCTAGTAACTAAACCGTAGATCACTATCGTGATATGTGTAAAAATTGAATTATTTTTCCTCACTTATCGATGGCATGATGGGTAATTATTGACAACTTCGGGGGTAAATATTATGACGTACGATCAGAAACAGTATTTACTTTATTAGTAACTAGGAAATGTGCCCCTGCGTTGCAACGGAAAAAAACAAAATCTTGCATGCTCCTATCTATCCACTTAATTTTGTTGCCATTTTTCCTTTTCATCAGCATCGCTAATGATGCTCATATTGTCTATCATACTTTTCATTATCGCTAATGATCGATTCCAAGAAAATATGCTTTTCATTATACTTTGGCACAACACAGATGCATCGCTATGGAGTTAAACGGTTTCTCACAAGGATTGTTGTAATGTGGTTAGTGTTCACCAAATACGTATATCTCATGATCGCCGTGCTCTAACCTCAGGGCAGCATCTACCGTTTATGCAAAGGAGACTGTCATGGTAAGATTAAATTTGTTGTATAATGCAGAACTTCGCAATTTTTTTGAGTTTCTGTGAACATTTTTCAAAATTTCGTACACATTTTCTTCAAATTCAAGGATATGTTTTGGATACATGATCATTTTCAAAATCATGAATGTTTTATATTTGCTGAATATATTTTTTGAAATTGTGAATTCTTTTGCAATATCGAAACAGTTTTTTAAAATCAACAACATTTTTTGAGTGCGTGAACATTTTATGATTTCCTGGACTTTTTTTGAATTAACAAACATTTTATGATTTCATGATTTTTTTTCCAAAAATCAAAACTTTTAAATTTAGAATTTTAAAAATCCCGAATTAATTTAGAGAAGAAAAACAAATTGAAATAATAAATTTTGTATATTTTTTAGAATATATTTGTCGAAATTGTGAATTCTTTTTTAATATGCAAACTTTTTTTTTGAAAATCATCAACATTTTTGGATCCACGAATATTTTATGGTTTCCTGATCCTTTTTTTGAATTCCTAAACATTTTATGATTTCATGAACATTTTTTTTCTATGTTTTGAATACAAATCATGAATGTTTTATATTTTATGAATATTTTTTTGAAATAGTGAATTCTTTTATAATATGCGAACTATTTTTGAAAATCATCAACATTTTCGAATCCATGAACATTTTATGATTTCCCGAATCTTTTTCTGAATTCCCAAACACTTTATGATTTCATGAGGATTTTTTTCAAAATTTGTTTTTTTAAATCATCAACATTTTTTAAATCCATGATATTTTTATGATTTCCTGAACCTTTTTTCGAAATCCCAAACATTTTATGATTTCACGAACATTTTCTCACAAACCTCATAAGTTTTTAAATTTAGAATTTTGAAAATTCCGAATTAATTTAAATAAGTTAAAAATAAATTGAAATAATAAAACAGAAATGTGTGACGAAAAAGATGTAGGTTTCTGGTATCAAACCCGGGTCTTCTTGGTGGATGTGCAGCTGCCGCTACACCACGCACGGTGTGGTGTTTTTCAGGGTCACATCTTATAAGTATCTAACTGGACGATAACTCTGACAGAAAATAGTTTGAATCGTTTTCTTTACTTATGGATGACATAGTGGGTAATTTAAGATAATATTAGAGCAATTTTAATGACGTACGACTAGAAGCACTATTTGCTTTATTATTAGAATTAGAGATAAGATATATAGATAGATAGATAGATATAGATAAGTAGAATAACATCTACCTTGTTACTTCAAAAAGAATAAAAGGCTTATATCCTATCTGGACACTCTAAATTAATTCTTATATTCTTACTAACTTAGTGATCGTGCATTTCGATTAAATAACCAGAAAAATTTAATTGAAAGAGAAGACGACAACCTTTACATTGCTGCATCTAGTTAGTTTTTGGTATGAAAGTTGTTGTTGTTTTTACAAGACATAAATATCAGGGTTCTTATTCGGGTGAACACTACTGGTGAATCTAGTTAGGGTTCTTGTTGCTAGTTCATTACTTTCATCTAAGAGTAATTACGCGCGTGCTTACTCATTTTGGCACCAATATTTGAAATTATCATCGTCTCATTTTGCACCTACTATGTCTCATTTTGCACCTATTATCAGCTACTCATCATCGTTATGCGACATATGTTGACACGTCACCAACGAAGTGGAAGAAGCATATGGATCGATTGAAGACGAAGAACCTGTATCGATAAGAAAAGCTTCTCGATTTGTTAGCTTTGTATTCCCGTCATATGGCATATTACACATCTTTATCAGATCTACATGATTGTGATCCTCCACATAGATGTACACACCATGAAGAACTAATAGAATGTGGTACTAAAAACGAACAAAAAGATGTAGATTTGGCGACGACTAAAGATGTGCATGCGAGTGTTACTGAAAATTCTTCATCTATGGTTAGAATATGTGCACTTTCTGTGCCATGTGTCACGGACTGTAAATTATGCACTACAATCTAATGTCTTCAACTACATTATGATAGGAATATTATCATCATTAACTAGAAGCATTGGCTATGGGCTTACATGTGCTGCTTGAAGAGTTCAAACACGTCATGTCTCTTACTACATATATATTACCTAGCTTGATAAAATAAAAAAGAAAACAGGTTCAAGTGATGAGTAGGTCAACTCTTGTGTGTAAACACTCCTTTACTTATGACCTTTGTTCACCCTACCATTGTATATTGGGCGAGATGCATCTACAACCTTTGGAATTACCCTATATGTTGTAACCTCTATGTATTTTTCCTATAGGGAAAGTTAGGATTTCCAAATGATGACCTTACTACAAGTCTTTGGCCCTAGAAACAACAATCTAAATCAGTCATCGATGCCCCAGCAGAGTGCGGTAGGAAGAACCAGAAGTCGCCGAGCACGACCTGACAAGCCAGCATGACGAACTAGATGCTATGAAGAAGGTACTGGCATGGCAACAACTAGAACTTGAAGCTGTTGAAACGTCTCCGTCGTATCTACTTTTCCGAACTCTTTTGCCCTTGTTTTGGACTCTAATTTGCATGATTTGAATGGAACTAACCCGGACTGACGTTGTTTTCAACAGAATTGTCATGGTGTTGTTTTTGTGCAGAAATAAAAGTTCTCGGAACATCCTGAAAATTTACGGAGATTTTTTCTGGAATAAAAGAAAAATACCTGCGCAAAGATCCACCCGAGGGGGCGTGCGAGTGGGCCACGAGCCCACAGGCCGCGGCCACTCCCTATGGCCGTGCCATGCAGGCTTGTGGGGCCCACGTGGCACCACCGCCCCCAATCTCAGCTCTATATCTTCCCGTTCTTCATCTGGAGGGCAGATCTGGAGTCCGTTTCGGGCTCCGGAGAGGGGAAATCGTCGCCATCGTCATCATCAACCTTTCTCCATCGATAATTCCATGATGCTCTTCATCGTTCGTGAGTAATCTCATCGTAGGCTTGCTGGATGGTGATGAGTTGGATGAGATCTATCATGTAATCGAGTTAGTTCTTGACGGGGATTGATCCCTAGTATCCACTATGTTCTAGATTGATGTTGCTACTACTTGGCTATGCTTAATGCTTGTCACTAGGGCCCTAGTGCCATGATTTCAGATCTGAACCTATTATGTTGTCGCCAATATATGTGTGTTTTAGATCCTATCTTGCAAGTTGTAGTCACCTACTATGTGTTATGACCCGGCAACCCCAGAGTGACAATAGCCGGAACCACTCCCGGAGATGACCATAGTATGAGGAGTTCATGTATTCACCGCGTGTTAATGCGTTGGTCTGGTTCTTTATTAAAAGGAAAACCTTAATATCCCGTAGTTTCCATTAGGACCCTACTGCCATGGGAGGGATGGATAATAGATGTCATGCAAGTTCTTTTCCCTAAGCACGTATGACTACATACAGAATACATGCCTACATTAGATTGACGAACGGGAGCTAGCCACATATCTCTCCGTGTTATAGCTGTTACATGATGAATCACATCCGTCACACTCATCCATCACCGATCCACTGCCTACGAGTCTTTTACTACTGGTCCTCGCTATGTTACTTTTCCTTGGCTTGTCCCTTGCTACAAAAGGGATTGGGCCACTTTGCTGCTGCCGTCACTACTGTTGTTACTTGTCACTTTGTTGCTGCTGTCACTACTGCTGTTACTTGTTGCTTTCCTGCCGCTGCTACTACTATTCCTTACTACTCCGCTGTTACTTGTTGCAAGACTTAGTTGGCGCCGTTGCTGAGACTAGGTAAGCGACACTAACATCCCGTCAACAAGGCTTTTTTCTGGCACTGTTGCTATTGTACTACCTTGCTACCGATACTTTGCTTGCAGACACTAATCTTTCAGGTGTGGTTGGATCTGACACATTTAGCTGCTAATACTTGAGAATATTCTTTCGCTTCCCGTCGTGCGAACCAACAAATTTGGGTTGAATACTCTACCCTCGAAAACTGTTGCGATCCCATACGCTTGTGGGACATCAAGGTTTTTTCTGGCGCCGTTGCCGGGGAAGCACAGCTATATTCTCTGAGTCACTTGGGATTGACGTCTGTTGGTCACTATGAGGAATCCGAAAGATCCAAGAACTAAAATCTTGCCTTCCACTACGAGGAGAGGTAAGGAACTGCCATCTACCTCTGCACTTGATTCACCTTCAGTTTTGAGTAAGTTTGCGACTTCGCCTCCTGCTAGAAATCTTGATATGTCACCTGTGCTTGATGATGCTACTTCTGCTGCCCATGATGCTTATGATGCTATGTTTGATACTATGCCTGATGATGCTATGCTTGATACTATGCCTGATGATGCTATGCTTGATACTATGCCTGATGATGCCATGCTTGATACTATACCTGCTATGCGTGATACTGCTTTGCCACTTGGTGCATTCCTTGATGCACATATTGCTAGAGTTGTGCTAGATGTGATGATAGTTCTGAAACTGCTGATACTATTGAAGTAGAACCTGCTACTATTCCTGAATTGCCTGTTATGCCTGATACACGCTATGTTATGGAGGAAGAGATAGCTGAGGATTTTCTTGCGTGTAAGGATAGCTATGATGTTGAGAAACTTCTGCGCAAGTGGAAAGAAAAATCTCTGAACGCTAGGATGAAATACGACCCGAAGTTTGCCACTTCGCCTATCTTTGTGACCGATAAGGATTATGAATTCTCTGTCGACCCTGAGTTAATCACTCTGGTCGAATATGATCCTTTTCACGGTTATGAGTCTGAAAACGGTTGTAGCCCATCTTACCAAACTGCACGATATAGCCACCCTATTCACTAGTGAGGAAAAGATCCGCCACTACTATATGCTCAAGCTGTTTCCTTTCTCGTTAAAGGATGATGCTAAGACCTGGTTCACTTCTCTTGCTCCTGGTTGTGTGCGTAGCCCCCAGGATATGGTCTACTACTTCTCTGAGAAATATTTCCCTGCCCATAAGAAGCAAGCTGCCTTGCAGGAAATATACAACTTTTCTCAAGCTGAAGAAGAGAGTCTCCCACAAGCTTGGGGGAGGCTCATCCAGCTGCTAAATGCTTTGCTTGATCACCCTCTTGAGAAGAATGAGATACTTGATATCTTCTATAATGGACTTACCGATGTTTCCAAAGACCACTTAAATAGTTGTGCCGGTAGTGTTTTTAGGGAACGAACCATAGAACAAGCTGAGATTCTACTGAATAACATCTTGTGCAATGAGAATGCTTGGACTATTCCCGAACCACCTCCTAAGCCAACTCCAAAGAAAAGAGGTTTTCTATTCCTCAGTCCTGAAGATATGCAAGAAGCCAAGAAATCTATGAGAGAGAAAGGCATTAAATATGAAGATGTCAAAAATCTACCACCTATCGAAGAGATCCATGGTCTCGATAACCCGATACAGGTAGTAGAAGTAAATTCTCTGCGTAGGTTTGATGAGAGTGATATTCCTTTTGATGAACCTGCTAGCTTATGCAGGGATGAATTTGATAACTTTGTTGCCAAACAACAGAGTTTCAACGATTATGTTAGCAGACAATTGGAAAAGAATGCTTGTATGCTTAGTCATTTAAGTGTTTGTGTGGACAGAAATGTCAATGATCTTAAGCTTCTGAGTAAACATGCCTCTATGGTTACTACTCACGTAGAACAAGTAGTTAAAGCTCAGAATGACTTGCTCAACGAGTTGAATGACAATTCCGCCAGAGTCGTCACTAGAGGCGGTAGAATGACCCAGGAACCTTTGTATCCTGAGGGTCATCCGAAGAGAATTGAATAAGATTCTCAAGGAGTTAGCACCGATGCACCTGGTCATCCTAGAAAGAAGAAGAAAGATGATAGGAACCTGCACGCTAGCAACCCTGTTGCTGCTACCCCTGAGAGTCCAAACGATGCCTTTATCTCTGATGCTGAGACACAATCTGGTGATGAACATGAGCCTAATGATGATATCAATGGTGATGTTCATGTTGATGCTCAACGTAGCAATGAAAAGGATGTGGAGATTGAACCAGCTGATCTTGATAACCCACATCCTAAGAATAGAAGATACGATAAGAATGACTTCGCTGCTAGGAAGCATGGTAAAGAAAGGGAGCCATGGGTTCAGAAACCTATGCCCTTTCCTCCCAAACCATCCAAGAAAAAGGATGATGAGGATTTTGAGCGATTCGTTGAGATGATCAGACCTGTCTTTCTGCAGATGCGTTTGACGGATATGCTCAAAATGTCTCTGTATGCCAAGTACATGAAAGATATTATGACTAATAAGAGGAGGATATCTGAGGTTGAGATTTCCACCATGCTTGCTAATTATACCTTCAAGGGGGGAACTCCTAAGAAACTAGGTGATCCCGGTGTGCCCACTATACCTTGCTCCATTAAAGGCAACTACATGAGAACTGCGTTATGCGACCTTGGAGCTGGTGTTAGTGTTATGCCTCTCTCTCTTTATCGTAGACTTGAACTGGATAAGTTGACACCTACTGAAATCTCTCTGCAAATGGCCGACAAATCAACCGCTTTCCCTATCGGCATTTGCGAGGATGTGCCTGTTGTGGTTGCTAACACCACTATCTTAACAGACTTTGTTATCTTGGATATTCCCGAGGACGATGCCATGGATGTCATCCTCGGAAGACCCTTTTTAAACACTACAGGAGCTGTTATAGATTGCAACAAAGGCAATGTCACTTTCCATGTCAACGGTAATGAGCTACGGTGCACTTTCCGAAGAAACAATATCGAGCACATTGCATCAATGCTATCGAAAAAACTTCATCGATTCTTATTGGGAGCTTTGAATGCCCTATTCCTCGTGTCAAGATGAAGTATGATTTGCTTGTTGGGGAGATACACATCCCCATTGAGGTGACCTAGTGACTATTCGAAAATTCTCCGTCTTCTTTTGCGATTCGAAAAAGTTTTGTCGAGGGGATTTGATCAACCCCATTGACGAATTTCTTTCGATGACCATGAGATGGATGAATCAAGGAGTCACAAACCTCTGTTCCAAGCTTTCACTTTAGGTTGATTAGAATAAAAATGATAGATTTAGTTTAGTTTTCCTGTTTTCTGTCTTAGCGTCCGGTAGAAAAGTGCCCCGAAAATAAAAGTTCTCCGAACGCTGTGAAAATCTAGTATGATTTTTTCTGGAATATTTGAAAAATACTGGGACAAAGAGTCTGTCTGGGGGCCACACCAGTGGGCCAGAAGCCCCAGGGGCGCGGGCACCCCTGGCCGCGCTACCCAGGCTTGTGGGGCCCACAGGCACCCCCTCCACTCATTCTTGCTCTCATCCGCTTCTCCTTCCTCCAGAAAAAATAGTTTCTCAGCTCAAACCCGTGTTCTTGCTCCTCTTGCTAGGATTTTCGATCTCTTTGCTCAAATCACCATTCTCCGAACTGTTTTGGGGAAATTACTCCTTGGTAAGTGACTCCTCCATTGGTCCAATTAGTTTTTGCTCTAGTGCCGTATACTCCGCGTATTTTTGCTGCCTTGGTGACCATGTTCTTGAGCTTTGCAAGCTGATTTTAGCTGGTCCCAAGTAGTTTTGATGCGTAATATGGTCTCTAGGCACTTGTGGGAGTAGTTGCTACAAGTTTAGTTGAACTTTGTTCACCTTTCCTTTGGGTCACTGAAAATTTCAGAAAAGGAAGATGTTCAGGAGAAACTTTTATGGTGGTTCCTCAAGCAAGAGAGGTCCCCTTCTTGTGATTCGGGAGCCTGATCCTTACCAACCTAGGGACGCGCAGGTACAATCATGTGAATGGCCTTCTGATGAATTTATGATTGAGGCAGGTTTCAAAGATGAGTTTGATGCATTTGTTCGCAACATCGGATTCAAAGAATTCATCTCCGATAAATGTGAATAGTATGTTGCTCTCACTGCCTTTTTTGTTCGTAGATTCAAATTTTCAGCTGGCCGTGAGCCGTCGGTACTGTTTGATCTCTATGATAAATCGTATACCATGGATTGAAAGGATTTCAGTAGAATTTGCAAAATACCTATTTGGGGTAACCTCAATGATCCTCCTAAATCTTCGGTTAGAGATTTTTGCGCTGGTATTACGGTTGGAGAAACTAGAGACATTACGCAAGCTACCATGGGGACTATTCACTTTCCTGCCTTGCATTACTTTGCCCTCTTCATTGGCAGATGCATTAATGGCAAGATTGAGCATTGTCACCTCTGCGCACCCGACCTTAGTATCCTTAAGAGCGCAGTGACGGGTGACAAAAGCTTCAACATGTGAGCTATTATAGCAAGGAGGCTGAATAAGAATGCTATTGAAGGGGATTTCTTTGGTGGTATCTATGCCACTCGCATAGCAAATTTTCTTGGAGTACCCATCCGCGAAGGAGATCCCCCGCTCCATACAGCTTTCCTTGACCGCGTCGCTTTGACACGCTACCAGTTCCTTGAGAGGGATGATGAATCCCTCCTATACCGATTGATATTTAACCAGCAACATGTTTTCCATATTACCCTTCCCGCTCCTGCTCTCTTTGACTTTCAGGTAAAACAGAGATATTACATAACTAGAGGAGAGGTAGAGGAGTATGAGAGGGAGGCGAAGGCTGCTCGTCTCCATGAGGCAGCTATTCAGGCAGTGGTTGCAGCGCTCCCGTATAACCCCGATTATGATTTTGGGTTTCGCCAGGACCCTCCTTGGGAATAAACCAAGTTAGGCCAAAAGCCTAAGCTTGGGGGAGTATGTGTTCTCACCGACTTTACATTCTTGCTTATGCTTTCACTTTGTTAGCCGGTGTTCTCACTTTGCCACTGTATCATCCATGCTAGTTTATTTTCTTTTTCTCGTTTTCTTTTCATGTGTCTGTCTAGTTTGAGAAAAAAAAAGATTTCCTTTTTCTTCTTTTGCTTGTTGGGAGCTTTCCCGTGTAGATAGTTTTCTTTTTCTTTGGGTCAAGGTATAAGATATTGGTTACAATGTTTAGTGGCTCTTGCATGCATACCTAGTTAGCTTTCAAAGAGCCATATTACTTTGTCGTCTCCTTTGTGTTTGCCTGCAGATTCCAACTTAGTCCAATGCACGCGCACTCTTATTATTGTTCACATCGTTCGGTCGTGCAAGTGAAAGGCAATAATGACGATATATGATGAAGTGACTGAGCCTGGAAAAGCTGGTATGAACTCGATCTATTTTGTTTTTGTAAATATGACTAGCTCATCATGCCTGATTCAACTTTGTTGTGAGGGAAACATGTTTGCAATGACAACTTAGAGATCATAGTTGCTTATGCCATGCTTACTTAGCTAGGAGCTTATAATGGTTTGCCTTGGTTGCGAACATGAATGTTGAGATGACTATGATGCAGTATGATAGGATGGTATCCTCCTTTGAATGTTTCAAGTGGCTTGACTTGGCACATGTTCACGCATGTAGTTGAAACAAAATCAACATAGCCTCTATGATGTTCATGTTCATGGTGATTTATGTCCTACTCATGCTTGCACTCAATGTTAGTTAATCTCAGTGCATTTTGATGTCTGTTGTCGCTCTCTAGTTGGTCGCTTCCCAGTCTTTTGCTAGCCTTCACTTGTACTAAGCGGGAATACTGCTTGTGCATCCACTCCCATAAACCCAAGGTTGTGCCATATGAGTCCACCATACCTACCTATGTACGCTATCTACCTGCCGTTCCAAGTAAATTTGCATGTGCCACTCTCTAAATCTTCAAGAAATAATCTGTTTTGCATGCCCGAACCGCTCATATGGTGACAGGGGGCTATTGGTATCTTCCATGCTAGGCATGTTATCCTGGATATGTGTTTATTCACTACCATTCACGAGAAAGGGGCCGGTAATTGGAATTCCCAGTTCCATGCTCAAATCGAAAAGATAATTGCAAATAAAACTCCCCCACGATTGATGTTGGTATGGACGGTACCCGAGGATTCGGCTAGCCGTGGAGTGTGATTGATTGGTGGTGGGGGAGTCAAAACTTTACTTTCCTGTTTGGGAACCGCCTCTAGCATGTGTAGCATGGAAGATGTTGAGAACTCTTAGTCATTGCGTTGACAATGAAAGCATGCCACCCAAAATTATTATCTCTGTTTTCAAAGCTTGAGCTCTGGCACCTGTGCAAATCAATGCTTCCCTCTACGAAGGGCCTGTCTATTTATGTTCCTGTTGAGTCATCCTCCTCTTACAAAAGCACCAATTAGAGAGCACCTCTATCATTTTTATGCTTTGCTTTTAACTGTGTTGAGTATGACTACGACTGGATCTTTGCCGGGGGAATGATCCCCAGGTACCCCAAAGACGCAGAGTTGAGTGGGGTGCGTGCCCGCCCCGGACGGCTGCTCCCAATCCGCCCATGGCTGGCTCCTATGTGCAGCCGACTACGCCAGCCTAACGACTAGTCGTAGTCAACTACGACGTCCCCCAGGCGTCGTACTGCTTCATCTACAGTGTAACTTGTCCCCTGGGTGCTGGTTTATAAAGTGCCCCAGGGGACAAGCATAGCTTAGGTCCCAAGCTACTTATAGCTTGGCATGTAAGCTACCCACTGTAGCTTACATACCAAGCAGCTTGGTATGTAAGCTATCCACTGTAGCTTACATACCAAGCTACACATCCATACAAAGGGCCTCATGCCCACCGTGTATGGGAGGACTCTCGGAGACTCTCTCACACTCTCCCACATACACACACTAAGACATGAGGCCAGGAAGGAGGCACTCAACTCTCTTCCTCCTCTAATACAGCTCTAGGAGCAACCTTGTACTACCAAGATACATCATATACACAAATGCAGGAGTAGGGGTATTATCTCTCCGGAGAGCCCCGAACCTGGGTAAACCACCGCGTGCTATTACCCTATCCCGTCCCGGATTCTCCACGACAGCCTTTCCCTCACCTCGATTAGCCATCCCATGGCATATGCCGTCAGGGTACCCCCTATATCAAAACGACGACAATCTTCATTGCCTTGAATTACAATGTTTAGTCAGCCCTTGGTCTTTTAAGGTGCTCTGCATTTATGTTTTGCGGTCTCAGAAAGAGCTAGCGAGATACCATCTATTCGTACTACTTCATTATGTTTTGATTGAAGTGTTGACACTTGAGGCTTATTATTATTTGCTCGCTAGTTGATTATGCCATTGATATGAGTTTACCGTGAGACCTAGATGTCATTTGCTTTTGTGGTTTGCTTGTGATGTTTCTGAAATTCTGGTTATGAGTTAGACATAGTTGCAACAACAAGATCAAGCAGAGTTCGTCAAAGTTTTTCTTTTGTCTCTCTCAGTTTGTCAACTGAGTTGCTTGAGGACAAGCAAGGCTTTAAGCTTGGGGGAGTTGATACGTCTCTGTCGTATCTACTTTTCCGAACTCTTTTGCCCTTGTTTTGGACTCTAATTTGCATGATTTGAGTGGAACTAACCTGGACTGTCGCTGTTTTCAGCAGAATTGCCATGGTGTTGTTTTTGTGCAGAAATAAAAGTTCTCGGAACGTCCTGAAAATTTATGGAGATTTTTTTCTGGAATAAAAGAAAAATACCTGCGCAAAGATCCACCGGAGGGGGCGTGCTAGTGGGCCACAAGCCCACAGGCCGCGACCACCCCCTATGGCTGCGCCATGCAGGCTTCTGGGGCCCACATGGCACCACTGCCCCCAATCTCAGCTCTATATCTTCCGTTTCGCCTGGAAAAAAAAAATCAGAGAGAAGGTTTCATCGCATTTTGCGATACGGAGGCGCCGCCACATCCTGTTCTTCATCTCGAGGGCATATCTAGAGTCCGTTTCGGGCTCCGGAGAGGGGAAATCGTCGCCATCGTCATCATCAACCTTTCTCCATCGACAATTCCATGATGCTCTTCATCGTTCGTGAGTAATCTTATCGTAGGCTTGCTGGATGGTGATGAGTTGGATGAGATCTATCATGTAATCGAGTTAGTTCTTGACGGGGATTGATCCCTAGTATCCACTATGTTCTAGATTGATGTTGCTACTACTTGGTTATGCTTAATGCTTGTCACTAGGGCCCGAGTGCCATGATTTTAGATATGAACCTATTATGTTGTCGCCAATATATGTGTGTTTTAGATCCTATCTTGCAAGTTGTAGTCACCTACTATGTGTTATGACCCGGCAACCCTGGAGTGACAATAGCCGGAACCACTCCCGGAGATGACCATAGTATGAGGAGTTCATGTATTCATCGCGTGTTAATGCGTTGGTCCGGTTCTTTATTAAAAGGAGAACCTTAATGTCTTGTAGTTTCCATTAGGACCCCGCTGCCACGGGAGGGATGGACAATAGATGTCACGCAAGTTCTTTTCCCTAAGCACGTATGACTACGTACGGAATACATGCCTACATTAGATTGACGAACGAGAGCTAGCGACACATCTCTCCGTGTTATAGCTGTTACATGATGAATCACATCCGTCACACTCATCCATCACTGATCCACTGCCTACGAGTCTTTTACTACTAGTCCTCGCTACGTTAGTTTGCCTTGGCTTGTCCCTTGCTACAAAAGGGATTGGGCCACTTTGCTGCTGCTGTCACTACTGCTGTTACTTGTCACTTTGCTGCTGCTGTCACTACTGATGTTACTTGTTACTTTGCTGCTGCTGGTACTACTGTTCCTTACTACTCCGTTGTTACTTGTTGCAAGACTTAGTTGGCGCCATTGCCGAGACTAGGTAAGCGGCACTAACATCCCGTCAACAAGGCTTTTTCTGGCACCGTTGCTATCGTACTACCTTGCTACTGATACTTTGCTTGCAGACACTAATCTTTCACGTGTGGTTGGATCTGACACATTTAGCTGCTAATACTTGAGAATATTCTTTCGCTTCCCGTCGTGCGAACCAACAAATTTGGGTTGAATACTCTACCCTCGAAAACTGCTGCGACCCCATACGCTTGTGGGACATCAGCTGTCAAGAATGCCCTGATTGAGCAACAAGAAGAACGTGAACATGTGAAGCATCTCCTGCCAGCTGCACAACATCAACTGGAATGTGTCAAAATTACCCTTCCAAAGCAACAAAAAGTATTTGAAGGTATCAAGAATGTCCTTCAAGAGCATCATGATGACATTGAGAATCTAAAATTAGGCTTGTTAGATCAACACAATCGTATTCAATATATCAACACTAGCCTCCAAGAGCAGGGGGAAAAACTTGCAGTCATCAAGAATGAGAAGGAAGAGAATACTATGGCTATCGAAAAGAGTCTTGATGGACTTGATGTCATGGTTAGGTACATCGTTAGGCATGTGGCGCGAGGACGTCAAGAAATTGAGTCATGTGTCTAATTTTATACCGCGGCTCTATACCATGGTTGGTTATTGTAATGTCTGAGATAGTCTATTTGACAATTGTCAAGTTTGCGGTTTAATAAAAGCATCGGGAGCATAGTTTGCATTTAAATTAAAATTTTGCATTAATTTCTATTAAAATTATCAAATATTATAATTTTGTATCAAATATGCGTGCCAATTTTGCAATATAAAATAAATTGACGGGCCCAAAAATGGTGAAAGTTATGGATGTTGTCGCCAGCGTATGGTCCCACATGTAAGAAGCCACATCACCCACGTATGGACCCGCTTGACAACATCCAAGCCAAGACTACATTGGATCCACATATCATAGTTGTTGACTGGTCAAACGATACATCATCATAGAAAACAATGCATGGCTGGTACGTCTCGAACATATCTACTTTTCCAACCATTTTCCCTCTTGTTTTGGACTTTAATTTGCATGATTTGAATGAAACTAACCCAAGACTCACGTTGTTTTCAGCAGAACTGCCATGGTGTTATTTTTATACAGAAATGAAATTTCTCGGAATCGAACGGAACTTTTTGTGAATTATTTCCGAAATATATGAGGAATTATGGAGTGAATAACCACCTAAGGGGGATGTCTGTGAGCCACGAGCCAGCAGGGCGCGCCTAGTTAGCTCGTGGGGACCACATGGCTTCCCGACCCTAATTCCGGTCCTATTGATTCACATCTACGGAGAGAGAGAAATTAGAGAGATAATTTCATCGCGTTTTACGAGTTGGAGCCACCGCCACCTCTTGTTCTTCCTCAGGAGGGCTGATCTGGAGTCCTTTTGGGGCTTCAAAGGGGATTCGTCATCGTCACCATCACAAACCCTTGTCCATCAAGAATTCTAAGATGCTCACCGCCTGGAGTGAGTAGTTCCTTTATAGGCTTGCTGGACGGTGATGGGTGTGGATGAGATTGATCATGTAATCGAGTTATTTTTGACAGGGCTTGATCCCTACTATCCACTATGTTTTGAGATTGATGTTGCTATCACTTTGCTATGCTTAATGCTTGTTACTAGGGCCCGAGTCCCATGATTTCAGATCTGAACCTATTATGTTTTCATGAATATGAGAGTGCTTTAGATCCTACCTTGCAAGGTGTATGCACCTGTTAGGTGTCATGATCCGCATACCCCAAGGTCACAATAATTGGGATTCTTTCCGATGATTGCCTTATTTTGAGGATTTCATGTATTCACTAAGTGTTAATGCTTTGTTCCGGATCTCTATCAAAAGGAGGCCTTACTATCCCTAAGTTTCCTTACGGACTCTGCTACCACGGGAGGGTAGGACAAAAGATGTTATACATGTTCTTATCGCAAGCTCGTATGACTATATACAAAATACATGCCAACATTATATTGATGAATTGGAGCTAGTTTTGTGTGGATCTAGTGTGTAACTATTACATGAGTAATGCCATCCATATCTATCCGTTGTTGACCCATGGCCTACGCTTTTCGTATACTGAGTCTTGCTAAGTTAATATTGCTAATGCTAGTGTTACAATTACTACAAAACTGCTACTACCAGTGTTACTGTTACTACTGTTGTTCTTCTTTGCTACTAATTTTTTTGCTAGAGAGAGATAACCTTGGTGTGGTTGAATTGAAAACTCAACTGCTAAGACCAATAAATATTCTTTGGCTCCCCTTGTGTCAGATCAACAAATTTGGATGGGATACTTCCATCGAAGACTGTTGCAATCCCCTATACCATTGGGTTATCAAGACTCTTTTCTCGCACCATTGCCAGGGAGCATAACTCTATTTATTGCGTTCATCGAGGAATCCTATTGTCACTATGGAGAATCTGAAAGACACTAGAACCAAGATCTTCCCCTCCCGCGCGAGAGGAGGTAAGGAACTGCCATCTAGCTCTGTTTTTGATTCGCCTAATGTTTTGAATCAGCTTATGACACCACCACTTGATACTAGTTCTGATATTTTGCAATTACTTGATGATGCTACTTCTGAAACTTATGATGATGCTACTGCTATGCTTGATAAAAATAAATCTTTGCCATTAAATGAATTACTTGATGCTCATCTTGCTAAATCTAGAGAAGTTGAAAATGACCTATTACGCCCAGCTCTCCTAATAGATATGAATTACGTGATGTAACTGAGGGTTATGTTATGGATAAGGAGATAGCTAGAGATTTTATTACTTGTAAAGATAGAGACGATGTGAAGAAACTACCATGCAAACTGGAAGAAAAATCTAAGTTGGGAAATGAAATATGATCCTAAATTTGCTACTTCTCCTAGATGTTACTTATAAACATTATGAATTTTCTATTGATCCTGAACTAATCATTATAGTAGAATCCGATCCTTTCCATGGTGATGAAACTGAAACTATTGTGGGACACCTTACTAAATTAAATGATATTGCCGCTTTGTTAAACGATGAGTAAAAGACGAGTTAGTACTATATCCTTAACCTTTTTTCCTTTCTTGCTAAAAGGCGATGCTAAGAAATGGTTCCTCACTCTTGCTCCTGGTTGTGTGCATAGCCGCAGGATATGATATACTACTTCTCTAAAGAATATTTTCCTGCTCATAAGAAACAAGCTGCTTCACAAGAGATATTTAAATTTGTGCAAATTGAAGAAGATAATCTCCCTCAAGCTTGGGGGAGGCTTCTCGAGTTATTTAGAGCTTTTCCTGTTCACTCTCTTAAGAAAAATGAAATACTTGATATCTTTTATAATGTATTAACTCATGTTTCTAGGGATTTCCTAGATAATTGTGTTGGTTGTGTTTTTATGGAAAGAACTGTTGGACAAGCTGAAGAATTATTGAATAACATATTGCAAAATGTCGATGATTTGACACTTCTTGAACCATCACCGGAACCTATTCAAAAGAAGAGAGGTATTCTATTCCTGAGTCGTGAAGCTATACATAAATCCATGAGATCAATGAAAGAAAAAAGTATTAAAACTGAAGATGTCAAGAATTTACCACCCATTGAAGAAATACATGGACTTCACATCCCGACACAGGTATTAGAGGTAAATTATCTCCATGCCTTTAATGAAAGTGATATACTTTATACTAAGACGAAGTCAATGCATGGATGAATTTGATAATTACACTATTAAGCAAGAACACTTCAATAAATATGTTAAAGATCAATTGTAATGCAATGTCGTGATGATAGATCGCTTGAGTGACTTAATTTTTAGAATTTCTAATGATGTCAGAGGTCTAGGTAAAGATGCTTCTATGGTTCACACCGAACTAGACCGTGTTGTTAGAGTAGTGACTAGAGGAGGTAGACTGACTTAGGAACCTCTTTAACCCAAGGGTCATCCAAAAATAATTGAACAATATTCTTTGTGAATTAATGATGATGTGCCTAGTCCAACTAAAAATAAAAATAAAAATATAAATGATAGGACTATGCATGCTTCTAGTGAACATGTTATAGAAAAACCTGCTGAGAATCATAATGATGGTTCTATTTATGATGCCGAGACACAGTCTGGTAGAGAGAATTCTCCTAGTGATAATGAGAATGATAATAATGATGCCCATGTAGATGCTCAACTAGATAATAATAAAGATCCTAATAATGATGTGGAAATAGAACTTGTTGAAAATATTGAGAACCCACATCCTAAAAACAAACGTTGTGAAAAGAAAGACTTCATTGGTGGAAAACATGGAAGAGAAAGAGAGCCTTGTGTTTAGAAACCCATGCCATTCCCTCGTAAACCTTCTAAAAATAAGTACGAGGAGGAGTTTGAACGCTTTGCAGAAATGATTCGACGTGTATTTTTGCGCACTTGCTTGACTGATATTTGAAGATGCCTCGGCATGCTAATATATGAAGGATATTGTTACCAACAAAAAAAACATACCTGAAACTAAAATTGCCACTATGCTTGCTAATTATTCTTTTGATGGTGTAGTGCCTAAGAAGTTGGAGATGAGGGTTATACCCATAATACCTCGCTCCATTAAACGAAAGTATGTTAGAACTACTTTATGTGATCTAGGAACCTGTGTTAGTGTTATGACTTTCTCCTTATATAAAAGACTTGATTTGAATAAGCTCACACCTACTGAGATATCTTTGCAAATGGTTGATAAGTCCATTGATTTACATATTGGAATTTGCGAGGATGTTCTTGTTGTAGTTGCAAATGTTACTATCTTAGCTGACTTTGTTATTCTTGATATGCCCGAGGACGACAACGTGTTGATTATCCTTGTAGACCCTTTTTAAATACTACATCGTATGTTATTTATTGCAACAAAAGCAAGGTTACTTTTCATGTCAATTGTAAAGAATATACGGTGCATTTCCCAAAGAAGCAATCTTTGATGAATAATATTAATACCATTGAATCGGTTGCCACAATTACTATTGGAGGGTTTTAATTTCCTCTCCCTATTGTCAAGAACAAATATGATACTCTTATTGTTGGGGACATGCAAATCCTCATTGAGGTAACTTAGTGTTATACAAAATTTCTTCGGTTTCATGTCAATCAAAAACGGTTGTTAATAAGACTTGATCAACCTTATTAAAGGATCCTTTCTGAAAGACATGGGGTTGATGAATTTAGTAAGCACAACTATGTGTATAATTAGTTTACCCTCCATTAATTCTTAGTTAAGTAAAATAGAATGCCATGATTATCCTATTTTCCCAGTTTTGCGTGCAATAAAAATGACCCAAAAATAAAAATTCCCAGAATGCCACAAAATTTTAACATGTTTTTTGTTGAAATTAAAAAAATTGGAGTTGAAAACACATTAGGGAGTTGCACCTATGAGCCACGAGCCAACATGGTGCGCCCACCCCCATGGGTGCCCGTGTTAGCTCGTGGGGCCCACAGCCCCCTGCCTTATCTCTTCAGCCCATCTCATCTCTTACCTGGAGGAAAAATTCATACACACACTCTCTCTCGTGTTCTTGCTCCGGAAACTAATGTTTTTGATATCTTTGCTCGGAACCTCATTTCTGAAACTATTTTGAGGGACTATTCCTTGGTATGTGACTCCTCCAATCCTCCAATTAGTTTTTTCTTTAGTGGATTATATTTTGCATATTTTTTGCACTTGATGCTATTAAAAATGAGCTTTCATGTTAAATTCTTTGAGTTCCAAGTAGTATGAATTCTTGATATGGCCTCTAGGTATCATTATGAGTAGTTGCGACCAACCTTACAAAGTTCTATTGACATTATTTTGTGGTCCAAAAATTTCAAAAAGTTCTTGTAGGGAAATTAATTTCTTGAGGGGGAGTTCTTTAAGAAGGCATTCTTCGGGACAGTCGAAGAGAAAGGGAACGGTACGAAAAGCTTATGTTGAGCGCCAAACAAGATTGATAGTCATGGCTGACGCTAAATCATGTCGTTGGCCATGTGACGAGTTCATGAGAGGTGCATGCATTAAGGAATAATTTGATCAGTACATTTATAATACCAGCCGCACCAACTTCCTTGCAGATAAGTGTGTCCAACACTATGATCTTACTCGTTCATTCACGCATGGATTCTCATACCACCACCATACTTCTAGAGTGTTGTTTAATCTTTATGATAGATCTTATAGCATAACTCTAGAAGAATTTTGTGATGCATGCAAACTCCCATATTGGGGCTCACTATAAAAACCAACAAAATATGATTATAATATGTTCCTTGAGAGTCTTTGCATAGGAGAGGATAGAGGGGTGACCCAAGCTAAAATAAAAAGAATTCATTTTCTCTCTATCCGCTACTTTGCATTCTTTGATGGAAAATGTGTAGTGGGTAAGCAAGACTATAGTGCACTGTTTGCTCCTGACTTGAGCCTTATTCATACTGCGGTTACTGGTGAGAGACGGTACAACCTTGGTGCAATTGTTGTCCGCAAGCTGCACCTTAACGCGGGTATTGGTGATTTGTATGGAGGAATTTATGCCTACCGTGCAGCTGCTAAACTGAGAGTCTTGCCGCAACTTATTGACCTTATGCTGCTTGAGAGACATTTAGATTTTGAAGCCATGCATCGTCATGACCTTATTATGCAGAATGCTAGAGGTTATGAGTATAACTTAACATTTTATAAATATAAGCCTATTTCTGTTATGTTGCATGTGTCTAGACTCTTTGACTTTCAGAATAAACAGAGCTACTACATTCTAGAGAACGAGGTGGAGGAGTACAATGCTGGAGTAGAGGCCACTCGCTTGGCTGGGAAGGCAGTGCGGAACGACTCTACGAGCTACCACAATGATTATTATCTAGATCAGTCGTGGTGATCACCAAGCTAGGCGAAAAGCCTAGGCTTGGGGGAGTCCATATTTCTCACCAACATTATATTCATGTTCACACACATCATATCAATTGTTGGTGTTCATCCTTTTTCATTGTATATCCATGTTAGCTTTATTTTTTCGCTTTCTACTTGTGTGTTTGAAAAACTTTGTAAATCCAAAAACATTTCTCATTTCTTTTCGATATTTCTGTTCCATTTAATTAGTTGTACTATTAAAAGAAAACCCAAAAATAAAGATTTCCTTCGCATGTTGGGATATTTCCCGTGTAAATACTTTTTCTCGTCTTTGTTTTTCCTTGTTTATTTGCTTTCTTTTAAAATAAAAAACTCCAAAAATATTTCAGTGTGTTTCTCTAATTTTTTTTGTTGAGTCATTGAAAGGAGAAGACCGCAATGAAAATTTTGAGTGGCTCTCATATACATTAATGTTGATCTAAAAAAGAGCCCATATTACCTTGCCTTATCCTTTGTCTAAATTGTTTCGTAGATTCCAGCTTAGTCCATGACACATTTGCACTATTCTTATTATCACATCATTCGGCCGTGCAAGTGAAAGGCAATAATGACGATATTTGATGAAGTGACATGGTAAAGGAAGCTGGTATGAACTCCTTTTGTTTTCCGTTTTTGTAAATATATTTAGCTTGTTCGATCTTGATTCAGTATTATCATGAGTAAACATGTTTATGATGATAATTAGAGACTGGAGTTGCTCATGCCATGCTTAAATATCTAGGAGTGGATAATGATTTATGTTATGTGTCAACATACATTAAAATAATTATGATGTTGTATGGTAGTATGCTATTTCCCTCTGAGTAATTCGAGCGGCCTCACTTGTCCCATGTGCAAACATGTAGTTGATTCAAAACCAATGCAGGCTTCATGATATTTAAATTCAGAGTGTACATATCCTACTCATGCTAATGTCCAATGTTAATTATTCACAATGCATGATTATGACCGTTTTCGCTCTCTAGTTGGTCGCTTCTCAACCTATTGCTAGCCTTCACCTGTACTAAGTGGGAATGTTGCTGATGTCTACTATGCAACTTTATTCTTATACACTCGTGTTGGGCCTCCAAGCAAAGAGTTGTGTAGGACAGTAGCAACTTTCCTTAAGTGGATGACCTAACATTTATCAATCCGTGGGAGGCGTAGGATGAAGATGGTCTCTCTCAAACAACCCTGCAACCAAATAATAAAAAGTCTCTTGTGTCCCCAACACACCAAATACAACGGTAAACTATATAGGTGCACTAGTTCAGCATAGAGATGGTGATACAAGTGTAGTAATGATAGTAGATATTGATTTTTGTAATAGGAAAAATAAAAAACAGCAAGGTAGCAAGTAACAAAAGTGAGCACAAACAATATTGCAATGCTTGAAAATGAGGCCTAGGGTCCATACTTTCGCTAGTGCAATCTCTCAACAATGCTAATAAAATTGGATCGGATAACAATCCCTCAACGTGTGATAAAGAATCACTCCAAAATTCCTATCTAACGGAGAACATAATAAAAAATTGTTTGTAGGGTACGAAATCACCTCAAAGTTATTCTTACTGATCAATCTTTCCAAGAATCCGTGCTAAAATAAAAAGTTATCCTTTCCGATCGATCTATCCAAGAATTCATACTAAAATAACACCATAACAAATTCAGATTCATAATACTCAATCGAACACAAAGAACCTCAAAGAGTTCCCCAAGATTTCTACCAGATTGTCAACTCAACTCCTATGCATAGATTACCCCATTGCCAGCTCGAGAATCCACGAGTTGAGTGCCAAAACATATATCAACTGAATCAATATGATACCCCAATGTCACCACGGGTATTCATAGCGGGCGGACTGCGTTGATCTCCTTGCCGGCCGAGGGTGTAGCCATGGACGGGCTATGTTGATGCCAGTTGGGGACATAGTCATTGGTGGACTGCATTGGTTCCAGCTGAGGGCGTAGTCATTGGCGGACTGTGTTGATTGCCCCTATCTGTACCTGATTGCAATCTCTGGCGATGGCTAGACGAATGCTGATGACAACAAACCTTCCCCTACAACGGCACCAGAAGAATGCTGTTAGCACTCCTCGACAACGGAACTAGAAGAATGTTGTTGATGGCCCACCAGCGCGTGGGTTCGCAGCAGTTTTCGAGGGTAGAGTATTCAACCCAAATTTGTTGGTTTGCCAAACAGGAGGTGAGAGAATAATCTCAAGTATTAGCAGCTGAATGTGTCAGATTCAACCACACCTAAAAGATTAGTATCTGCAAGCAAAGTATTAGTAGCAAAGTAGCGAGTAACGGCGGTGTAACGAGCAGTAGCAGCGGCAAGGAAAAGCAGTAGTGACAGCAGTAGCAAGTAGCAACAGTAGCAAGCGACAGTAGCAGCAGAGCAAGACAAGTAACAACAGTAGCAACAGTAGTAGCAGTAGCAGAGCAAGACAAGTAACAACAGTAGCAACAGTAGTAGCAGTAGCAGAGCAAGACAAGTAACAGCAGTAGCAACAATAGTAGCAACAGTAGTAGCAACAGTAGTAGCAACAGTAGGACAAACTCGTAGGCAATGGGTCGGTGATTCGTTTGGATGATATTCATCATGCAACAGCTATAAAACGGAGAGATATGTAGCTAGCTCCCGTCTGTCAATGTGATGTAGGCATGCATTCCGTGTGTCGTCATACGTGCTTAGGGAAAAGAACTTGCATGGCATCTACTGTCCATCCCTCCCGTGGCAGCGGGGTCCAAAAGGAAACTACGGGTTATTAAGGTTCTCCTTTTAATAATGAACCGGACCAACGCATTAGCACTTGGTGAACACATGAACTCCTCAAACTATAGTCATCACCGGGAGTGGTTCCGGTTATTGTCACTCCGGGGTTGCCGGATCATAACACATAGTAGGTAACTACAACTTGCAAGATCGGATCTAAAACACACATATATTGGTGACAACATAATAATTTCAGATCTGAAATCATGGCACTCGGGCCCTAGTGACAAGCATTAAGCATGGCAAAGTAGTAGCAACATCAATCTCAGAACATAGTGGATACTAGGTATCAATCCCCATCAAAACTAACTCGATTACATGATAGATCTCATCCTACTCATCACCGCCCAGCGAGCCTACGAATAGATTACTCACGAACGACGAAGAGTTTCATGGAATTGGAGAGGGAAGAAGGTTGATGATGACTATGGCGACAATTTCCCCTCTCCGGAGCCCAAGACGGACTCCAGATCTGCCCTCAAGATGAAGAACAGGTGGTGGCGGCGCCTCCGTATCGAAAACGCGACGAAAACTTCTCTTTTTTATTTTTTCTAGGACGAAAGGGATCTTATAGAGCTGGAATTGGGGGCGGCAGAGCCGTGTGGGCCCCAAAAGCCTGCCCACCGCCACCAGCGGGGTGGTGGCGGAGCCAGGGCTTGTGGCCAACTGGCCCACCCCCTGAGGTGGAACTTGGCGCAGATATTTTTGATATTTTCCAAAACTGCTCCCCGTAAATTTTTAGGACGTTTGGAGAACTTTGATTTCTGCACAAAATAACACCAAGGCAATTGTGCTGAAAACAACGTCAGTCCAGGTTAGTTCCATTCAAACCATGCAAATTAGAGTCCAAAACAAGGGCAAACGAGTTTGGAGAAGTAGATACGATGGAGACGTATCAGTACCCAACACAGATAATGGGTCTTCCACTAGGCGTGGGATGGATCCCTCCGCCGCCTCCAAAAATTCAACAAAAAATCACGGGAGCCTCGAAAATACATTTCCGCCGCCGCAAGCTTCCGTTTTCGCGAGATCTCATCTGGAGACCCTTCCCGGCACCCTGCCGGAGGGGACTTTGGAGTTGGAGGGCTTCTTCATCATCATCATCGCCCCTCCAATGACCGGTGAGTAGTTCACTTCAGACCTACGGGTCCGTAGTTAGTAGCTAGATGGCTTCTTCTCTCTCTTGGATCTTCAATACAAAGTTTTCCATGATCTTCATGGAGATCTATCCGATGTAATCTTCTTTGGCGGTGTGTTTGTCGAGATCCGATGAATTGTGGATTTGTGATCAGATTATCTATGATATATATTTGAGTCTTTGCGGATTTCTTATATGCATGATTTGATATCCTTGTAAGTCTCTTCGAGTCTTGGGTTTTGTTTGGCCAACTAGATCTATGATTCTTGCAATGGGAGAAGTGCTTGGTTTTGGGTTCTACCATGTGGTGACCTTTCCCAGTGACAGTAGGGGCAGCAAGGCACACATCAAGTAGTTGCCATCAAGGGTAAAAGGATGGGGTTTTTATCATTGGTTTGAGATTATCCCTCTACATCATGTCATCTTGCTTAAGGCGTTACTCTGTTCTTATGGACTTAATACACTAGATGCATGCTGGATAGCGGTCGACGTGTGGAGTAATAGTAGTAGATGCAGAAAGTATCGGTCTACTTGTTTTGGACGTGATGCCTATAGATATAATCATTGCATAGATATCGTCACGACTTTGCACGGTTCTATCAATTGCTCGACAGTAATTTTTTCACCCACCGTCTACTTGCTTTCATGAGAGAAGCCACTAGTAAACACTACGGCCCCCGGGTCTATTCACATCCATCGTTTACACCTCCGCTTTTACTTTGCTTTGTTACTTTGTTGCTTTCAGTTCTCACTTGGCAAACAATCTATAAGGGATTCACAACCCCTTCAAAGCGCCGGGAGCAAGCTTTTGTGTTTGTGCAGGATCTTGAGATACTCCTCCACTGGATTGATACCTTGGTTCTCAAACTGAGGGAAATACTTACCACCGCTACGCTACATCACCCTTTCCGCTTCGAGGGAACACCAACGCAAGGCTCCAAGGCCACGGGGGAAATCCTTTGCGTACTTGCCTAGGAAGTCCCTTAAGGCTTAGCCGCAGCAGAAGAATCAAGCCAAGCATTCTCCCGTCGACGTGCCTATTTCTGGCACCATTGGAAGGTCTTTTGTTGCAGTAGCAGAAGTATTTCTGGCGCCGTTGCCGGGGATACACAGCTGACATCAGGGATCAATCGTAGTCCTTTCGATAAGAGTGTCGAACCCAACGAGGAGCAGAAGGATCTGACAAGTGGTTTTCAGCAAGGTAAAATCTGCAGGCACTGAAATTGGCGGTAACAAGTGATTGTGTGGTGAGATGATTCGTAGCGAGCAACAAGTAACAAAAGTAGCAACGGTGCAGCAAAGTGGCCCAATCCCTTTTGTAGCAAGGTACAAGCCTGGACAAAGTCTTATAGGAGGAAAAACGCTCCCGAGGACACACGGGAATTTCTGTCATGCTAGTTTCATCATGTTCATATGATTCGCGTTCGTTACTTTGATAGTTTGATATGTGGGTGGACCGGCGCTTGGGTACTGCCCTTACTTGGACAAGCATCCCACTTATGATTAACCCCTCTCGCAAGCATCCGCAACTACGAAAGAAGAATTAAGACAAAGTCTAACCATAGCATTAAACTAGTGGATCCAAATCAGCCCCTTACGAAGCAACGCATAAACTAGGGTTTAAGCTTCTGTCACTCTAGCAACGCATCATCTACTTACTACTTCCCAATGCCTTCCTCTAGGCCCAAATAATGGTGAAGTGTTATGTAGTCGACGTTCACCTAACACCACTAGAGGAAAAACAACATACAACATATCAAATTACCGAACGAATACCAAATTCACATGACTACTATTAGCATGACTTATCCCATGTCCTCAGGAACAAAAGTAACTACTCACAACGCATAATCATATTCATGATCAGAGAGGTAATGAGTAGCATCAAGGATCTAAACATAAACTCTTCCACCAAGTAATCCAACTAGCATCAACTACAAAGAGTAATTAAGACTACTAGCAACCTTACAAGTACCAATCGGAGTCGCGAGACGGAGATTGGTTACAAGTGATGAACTAGGGTTTGGAGATGAGATGGTGCTGATGAAGATGTTGATGGTGATGAGTCCCCTCCGATGAGAGGAGTGTTGGTGATGATGATGGCGACGATTTCCCCCTCCGGGAGGGAAGTTTCCCCGGCAGGATCGTCGTGCCGGAGCTCTAGATTGGTTCTGCTCAAGTTCCGCCTCGTGGCGGCGGCGAAACCACGAAAAAGATCCTCCTTGATTTTTTTCCTTGACGAAACCCTTCATATAGCAAAAGAGGGGGGCCAGTAGGCCAGTGGGCTGCCCACAAGCCCCCATGGCGCGGCCTGGGGGGGGTGGCCGCGCCGTGCAGGCTTGTAGGCACCCCCTGGTGCCGCTCTCGCACTTCTTCGACCCAGTATTTTTGATAAATCGGGAAAAAAATCCTCGTTGATTGTTACGGCGTTTGGAGTTGCGCAGAATAGGTATCTCAACTTTGCTCCACTTTCAGGCCAAAATTCCAGTTGCCGGCATTCTCCCTCTTCATGTAAACCTTGCAAAATAAGAGAGAAAAGGCATAAGAATAGTACCGTGAAGTGAAATAACAACCAAAGAAGCGATAAATATCAACATGAAAACATGATGCAAAATGGACGTATCAACTCCCCCAAGCTTAGACCTTGCTTGTCCTCAAGCGAAAGCCGAGCTCAATAAATATGTCCACATGTTTAGGGAGAGAGGTGTCGACAAAACAAGATATGAACATGCATGCATCATGATCAAGATCAGAACAGCAATACGAACATATAATCTCTCATGCTAAAGTGATAATTCCTTCACAAAGTAAAGCATGGATCAAGAACCTTACCGAGAAGTAACAACCGATAGCCTTTAGTCATTGAAGAAATTGCAATTTATCACAACATCAGAAAGAGTCAAATAAGAGCTGGTAAAGCAAATCCACATACTCAATCATTCTTTCGTTCTCCACAATTGCTACAACTCACGTGGTACTCATGAGATCAAAGTTTCAACTGGACACAGAGAAAGATAGGGGCTTATAGTTTTGCCTCCCAAGTTCTTACCTCAAGGGTAATGTCAACAATAATAATTCATGAATGCCTACCTCCAAGTTGACATATGAATATAGATCTTTCCCTAGCATATGACTGTAGCCAAGATAAAGCAGAAATAAGGAATTGGTGAAGATCACCATGACTCTTTCAAGGGCAAAAAGTAAAGGTACAAGATAGGCCCTTCGTAGAGGGAAGCAGAGGTTGTCATGCGCTTTTTAGGTTTGTATGCGTGTCCTCTTAGTGTGGAGGAACGTCACTTTATATTGCCTCCTGTGATAAAGAATTTTATTATGCAGTCTGTCGCTTTTATGTCTTCCTCATCACAGGTTCGTACAAAGCTTATTTTCCACACACTAATAGATCCTACATATTAGAGAGAAATTTTTATTGCTTGCACCGATGACAACTTACTTGAGGGATCTTATTCAATCCATAGGTAGGTATGGTGGAAACTCATGGCAAAACTGGGTTGAAGGTTTATGGATGCACAAGTAGTATCTCTATTTGATGCAGGAGTTTTGGCTAATGTGAGGTGGAAGCAATCGTCACATGCTAAGGGATCTCTAATCATATAACATTGTTCAGAGCCAAGCAAACACAATTCATTATGTTGTCTTCCTTGTCCAACATCTACTTCTAGGCATGCAATAGTTTAGTGAGTGTTCACAATCATAGATGGTGTCAGAGATGATGTATTTATATGTGAACCTCTCCTTCCTTATCACTTCCTATTAATTCAACAATGACCAAGGTCTACGTTTGTCTACCCTCAACAAGTTTCAATCATCATTCTTTTTATATGTGAAGCCATCACTTCCCATAAGATCATTACATGATCTTTCATGATTTTGTTCTATTCTCACTCTTTTGATCATGGCAAGAGGCAAAGCCCTTCAACTAAGACACTCTTTATTATATGGCTCAAGAGCAAGAATACATCGGGGGTGACACAAAGCAAAATTCAAGACTAAAACACTAAGACTTTTAAACTACTAGAGAAAAAGAAAAATGAAAAGGAAAACTAAAACAAAGGTAAAGGCAAAAGATGTGATGGTGATACGATACCAGGGCAACTCCCCCAAGCTTGGCACAAGCCAAGGGGATTGCCCATACCAATGCTCAGTTGTCTTCCTTTGGTGGTGATGGTGGAGTTTTTGCAACATGTGTTTGATCCTCCGTCTTCCAAGGCATAGGTGCTCCATCATGGAAAGATGAACGAGTCTCCGGAATCCTCAAATCTGCAGCCAACCGTATTGATTTAAATCTATACTCATACTCACAGTTTTGGCTCTGCAGGTCATAGATTTGGACCTAGAGTTGATCAACCCTGTCATAGAGCCTGGAGAGATGCTTCCCAATGTCATTGGCATCAATCCTGTGCTTGTTGGTGAACTCTGTGATCATCATGTGGTTGGCGTTGAGTCCACGCTCCACCATCCCTTGGCACTTGAAGACCTGTTGCTCCATTGCTTCGAGCCTCGTCTCCACGCTTCCGGTCTTCTTAAGCCCCTCAACATCACGGATGTGCAACATCCCCTCACGCATCTCGATAGATTAAGGGTGTTGCAGCACTCCCGTGAGGTAGGGATTGATGACCTTCTCGAAGATCTTGTCCTTCGGAGCTTTTGGGGAAGTCATGGCGATATAGATCTGCAACAGAAACAAGCTCGAAATGAAAAACACAGGAAATCTGCATGATGCAGGGGTCAGACCAAATGGAACTATATATAATGATTTTTTTAGACCAGAAGGAGTATCCCGCACGAAAACAGAGTCCGACACGCGCACGAGGTGGCCACAAGCCCTCACGGCACGACCAGGGGGTGGGCCCACGCCGTGCAGGCTTGTCGCCTCCTCGCGCACTTTCCGGACTACTTCCATTTTTTGTATTTTTTCAAAAATTCCAAAACGGAGAAAAATTCCTACTGGAAAAGTTTTGGACTCTGTTTTCTTACCGGATCACATACCTCTTCGTTTTCGGAGTCCGAAACAGGCTGATAAATGTCCCTTAGGTATTCTTCCGGAGTTATGGTATTGATGATATTGCTTTCAACATTTATGGGAGTACCTAAGATATAATGCTTGATTCTCTGCCCATTTACCACTCTCGGAAAATTACCTTTCGTGTTGTTGATCTTGATAGCACCGGAACGATATACTTCCTCAACAACATAGGGACTTTCCCATTTAGAGAAAAGTTTGCCTGCAAAGAATCTTAAATGAGAGTTATATAGCTAGACATAATCACGTACATTGAACTCACGCTTTTGTATCCTCTTATCATGCCACCTCTTAACCTTCTATTTGAATAGCTTGTCATTCTCATATGCCTGAGTTCTCCATTCATTAAGCCAGCTAATGTCAAATAACCTCTTCTCACCGGCAAGTTTAAAATCAAAGTTGAGCTCTTTGATTGCCCAATAAGCTTTATGCTCTAGCTCAAGAGGTAAGTGACATGCTTTCCCATACACCATTTTCTACAGAGACATGCCCATGGGATTCTTATAGGTAGTTCTATAAGCCCACAGTAGATCATCGAGCTTCTTAGAGCAATTCGTTCTAGACCTGTTGACAGTCTTTTGCAGAATCGGTTTAATCTCTCTATTACTTAGCTCTACTTGACCACTGGACTGAGGGTGATAGGGAGACGCAATTCTATGGTTGACATCGTACTTAGCAAGCGTTTTACGGAAAGCATCATGAATGAAGTGTGAACCACCGTCGGTTATTAGATATCTAGGGACTCCAAATCTAGGGAAGATAACTTCTTTCAGCATCTTGATAGAGGTGTTGTGATCAGCACTACTAGTGGGGATAGCTTTTACCCACTTAGTGAGATAATCAACAACAACTAGGATATGAGTATACCCATTGGATTTTGGAAAAGGTCCCATATAATCAAAGCCCCAAACATCAAATGGTTCAATGACAAGTAAATAGTTCATAGGCATTTCCTGATGTTTGCTAATATTACCTATTCTTTGACATTCATCACAAGACAAGACAAACTTACGGGCATCCTTGAAGAGAGTGGGCCAATATAAACCTGATTACAATACCTTGTGTGCAGTTCTATCTCCCGCACGGTGTCCTCCGTAGGCCTCGGAGTGACACTTCTATAGGATCTGTTCCTGTTCATGTTTAGGTATACAACGTCTAATAAAACCATCTACTCCTTCCTTATAAAGGCGAGGATCATCCCAAAAGCAATGTCTCAGGTCAAAGAAGAATTTCTTCTTTTGCTGGTACGTGAAACTAGGTGGTATATATTTGGCAACGATATAGTTTGCATAATCAGCATACCACGATGCACTACATGAAGCATTGATGACATTCAATTGCTCATCCCCTAAGCTATCATCAATAGGTTGTGGATCATCAAGACCGTTCTCCAACCTAGACAAGTTATCTGCTACTGGGTTATCAACACCCTTTCTGTCGACAACATGCAAATCAAATTCTTGTAGCAAGAGAACCCATCTCATAAGTCTAGGTTTAGCGTCCTTCTTCTCCATGAGGTACTTAATAGCAGCATGATCAGTGTGAATAGTGACTTTGGAATCAACTATGTAAGACCTGAACGTTTCACATGCAAACACGACTGCTAAAAATTCCTTCTCCGTAGTAGCATAGTTTCTCTGGGCACTGTCTAGAGTTTTACTAGCGTAGTGAATAACATTCAACTTCTTATCGACTCTTTGCCCTAGAACAACACCAACATCATAATCACTAGCGTCACACATGATCTCAAAAGGTAAGTTCCAATCAGGTGGTTGAACCATAGGTGCAGTTATCAAAGCCCTCTTAAGTATTTCGAAGGCTTCCTCACAATCATCGTCAAAAACAAAAGGAATATCCTTTTGTAAGAGATTGGTAAGAGGCCTAGAAATCTTAGAGAAGTCTTTGATGAACCTTCTATAGAAACCAGCTTGACCAAGGAAACTTCTTATACCTTTGATATCTGTGGGGTATGGCATTTTCTCGATTGCATCAACCTTAGCCTTATCGACTTCAATACCTCTTTCAGAAATTTTATGTCCTAAGACGATGCCTTCATTAACCATAAAGTGGCACTTCTCCCAATTCAAGACAAGATTGGTGTCTTTACATCTCTGCAAGACTCGATCAAGGTTGCTGAGGCAATCATCAAAAGAAGACCCATAAACGAAAAAGTCATCCATGAAAACCTCGACAATCTTTTCACAAAAGTCATAGAATATAGCCATCATACATCTTTGAAAGGTGGCAGGTGCATTACATAAGCCAAAAGGCATACGTCTATAAGCAAAGGTACCGAAAGGACAGGTGAAAGTGGTTTTCTCCTGATGAGATTGTGCAACTGGTATTTAGGAGAAACCAGAATATCCGTCTAGAAAGCAGAAGTGTGTGTGTTTGGACAACCTTTCCAGCATTTGGTCGATAAAAGGCAAAGGGTACTGATCTTTCCTAGTGGCTTTATTCAATTTCCTAAAATCGATCACCATCCTATAGCCAGTAATAATCCTCTGTGGGATCAATTCATCCTTATCACTAGGGACAACGGTAATACCTCCCTTCTTAGGGACGCAATAATGCACCGGACTCACCCAATCACTATGAGCAAGAGGATAGATAATACCTGCTTCCAGGAGCTTTAGTATTTCTTTTCTTACTACCTCTTTCATCTTAGGATTTGATCTCGTTGATGATCAACAACTGGCTTGGAATCAGGATCAGTTTTAATCTTGTGCTGGCATAGAGTGGGACCAATGCCCTTAAGATCATCAAGAGTATATCCAATAGCAGCACGGTGCTTCCTTAGAGTTTTTAATAACTTCTTTTCTTCATGCTCTTAGAGGCTAGCACTAATAATAACTGGATATATCTCTTTTTCATCAAGATAAGCATACTTAAGAGTATCAGGCAACTGTTTAAACTCGAACACAGGATCACCCTTTGGTGGGGGTGTATCCCCAAGGAGTTCAATAGGCAAATTATTCTTAAGGATAGGATATTGTTCTAAGACAACTCTATCTATCTCATCCCTTTCATCCATATGCATATCATTTTCATGCTCAAGCAAGTATTGATCTATAGGATCAGTAGGAGGCACGACAATAGAAGCTAGGGCAATAGTTTCATCCTAACTAGGCAACTCTTTTTCATGAGGCTGTCTACCAAACTTAGAGAAATTGAACTGATGTGACACACCTTCAAAGCCAATAGTGACAGTTTGCTTCTCACAGTCAATATGAGCATTGATAGTATTGAGAAAAGGTCTACCAAATATGATGGGACAAAAGCTATCTTGGGTGGTAGCAAGAACGTGGAAATCAGCAGGATAATTTGTTTTACCACACAAGACTTCAACATCCCTAACAATTCCCACAGGACAGATAGTATCTCTATTGGCAAGCTGAATAGTGACATCAATAGGTTCTATCTCAATAGGTGCAATCTCGTCTTTGATTTCATCGTATAAGGACTGAGGTATTGCACTAACACTAGCACCCACATCACATAAGCCATGATAACAATGATCTCCTATCTTAACAGAAACCACATGCATGCCAACAACACGCATATGTTTGTCTCTAGCGTGAGGTTTAGCAATTCTAGCAGCATCTTCACATAAGTGAATATTATGTCCATCAACATCGTCGGACAGAAGATCTTTGATAATAGCAATGCTATGTTCAACTCTAATTTGCTCAGGGGGTGTAGGTGTTCTAATGTAGCCTCTACGTATCATAGTTGAAGCTTTAGAATGATCCTTTATCCTAACAGGGAAAGGTGGTTTCTCAATGTAAGCATTGGGAACAACAGGATCATTATAGGCTATGACTTTCTCTTCAACTTGAATGGGTTTAACCACATTGACTTCTAAAGGAGGATGATATTTAAACCACTTCTCTTTGGGGAGATCAATACGAGCAACAAAAGATTCACACAATGAAGCTACTATCTCAGAGTCAAGTCCATACTTAGCGCTAAAATCACTAAAGGTATTTGTCTCGACAAAGGATTTAACGCAATCAAACGTGAAATTCATACCTCACTCCTTACCTTCTTGAAGCTCCCAATCTTCAGAGTTGCGTTTAATTATCTCCAATAAATTCCATTTGAAGTCAATATCTCTCTTCATAAAAGAACCGGTACAAGAAGTGTCAAGCATGATGCGATCATCATGAGAAAGCCGAGCATAGAAGTTCTGAATGATAATTTCTGCGAACTGGTGAACTGCGAACCGTTGTCAGTGATAATTTCTGCGAACTGGTGAACTGCGAACCGTTGTCAGCGATCATCATGAGAAAGCCGAGCATAGAAGTTCTAAATGATAATTTCTGCGAACTGGTGAACTGCGAACCGTTGTCAGTGATGATGCGATTGGGGACACCGAAGAGGCTCATGAGGCCCTTGACGAACTTGACGGCCGACCCGGCGGGGATGGTGCGCACGGGCTCCACCTCCGTCCACTTGGTGAATTTGTCGATGGTGACGTAGAGGTAGCGGAAGCCGCCCGCCCGCGGGAAAGGCCCCAGTATGTCTAGTCCCCAGACCGCGAAGGGCCAGGAGAGCGGAATGGTCTGGAGGCCCTGCGCGGGCTGGTGAATCTGCTTGGCATGGAACTGGCAG
Organism: Hordeum vulgare subsp. vulgare; assembly: GCF_904849725.1. Classification (NCBI taxonomy): domain Eukaryota; kingdom Viridiplantae; phylum Streptophyta; class Magnoliopsida; order Poales; family Poaceae; genus Hordeum; species Hordeum vulgare. The sequence goes on from NC_058518.1 coordinate 70,348,360, forward strand.
GCCTCGCAAGACCGAACCAGCTCGGTGTTATCATCCAACGTTTTAGGCCAGTAGAAGCCTGACCTGAATGCCTTACCTGCGAGCGTGTGCGAAGAGGAGTGGTGCTCGCAGTCCCCTCCATGGATGTCGTCCAGTAGTTCGTGCCCCTGCTCCCTGGAAATGCACCGCAACACGACGTCGTTCACGCACCTGCAGTACACGGCGTCGTCCCGTATGCAGTAGGTTGAGGCTTGTCGTGCTACGTGCTCCGTGTCTTCCTCCTTCTCCGGCATTGTGCCGTGGAGCAGGTACGCCCCAAGTTCCTGCATCCAATCATCAGCCTGAACCTCCAGGGCCAGGAGCAGTCGAGCCCCCGAGGCCTGGCCGCAATCCGGAGCCCCGAGGGCGGTGCTGGGGGGAGCACCTCTTTGTGTGGCGCCGGGTCCTCAGGCGATGGCGTCGCGGAAGGCTTGAAGAGCCGCTCCTGGAAGACGCCTGGCTCTTGAGCCTCGCGACGCGAAGCTCTTTTGGCGATGTCGCGCGCCTCATTATTTTTGCCATGCGGGGCGTGCTGCAGCTCCAGGCCCTGAAAACGTTTCTCAATCTTATGTACCTCTTGCAGATATGCCTCCATGTGCTCGTCCTTAGGTGTGTACTCTTTGTTGGAGAAGTTGACGAGAAGCTGGGAGTCACCATCACGGTGAGGTGCCCGGCCTCCAAGGTCGCCGCTGCCTTGAGGCCGGCGATGAGGCCCTCATACTCCGCTATGTTGTTGGAGACCTTCTTGTTGGAAATATGCCCTAGAGGCAATAATAAGTTAGTTATTATTATATTTCTTTGTTCATGATAATCGTTTATTATCCATGCTATAATTGTATTGATTGGAAACACAGTGCATGTGTGGATACATAGACAAAACACTGTCCCTAGTAAGCCTCTAGTTGACTAGCTCGTTGATCAAAGATGGTCAAGGTTTCCTGACCATAGGCAAGTGTTGTCACTTGATAACGGGATCACATCATTAGGAGAATCATGTGATGGACTAGACCCAAACTAATAGACGTAGCATGTTGATCGTGTCATTTTGTTGCTACTGTTTTCTGCGTGTCAAGTATTTGTTCCTATGACCATGAGATCATATAACTCACTGACACCGGAGGAATGCTTTGTGTGTATCAAACGTCGCAACGTAACTGGGTGACTATAAAGATGCTCTACAGGTATCTCCGAAGGTGTTAGTTGAGTTAGTATGGATCGAGACTGGGATTTGTCACTCCGTGTGACGGAGAGGTATCTCGGGGCCCACTCGGTAATACAACATCACACACAAGCCTTGCAAGCAATGTGACTTAGTGTAAGTTGCGGGATCTTGTATTACGGAACGAGTAAAGAGACTTGCCGGTAAACGAGATTGAAATAGGTATGCGGATACTGACGATCGAATCTCGGGCAAGTAACATACCGAAGGACAAAGGGAATGACATACGGGATTATATGAATCCTTGGCACCGAGGTTCAAACGATAAAATCTTCGTAGAATATGTAGGATCCAATATGGGCATCCAGGTCCCGCTATTGGATATTGACCGAGGAGTCTCTCGGGTCATGTCTACATAGTTCTCGAACCCGCAGGGTCTGCACACTTAAGGTTCGACGTTGTTTTATGCGTATTTGAGTTATATGGTTGGTTACCGAATGTTGTTCGGAGTCCCGGATGACATCCAGGACGTCACGAGGAGCTCCGGAATGGTCCGGAGGTAAAGATTGATATATAGGAAGTCCTCTTTTGGTCACCGGAAAAGTTTCGGCCTCATCGGTAGTGTACCGGGAGTGCCGGGAGGGGTGCCAGGGACCATCGGGAGGGGTGTCACGCCCCAAGGGGTCTCATGGGCTATGGGAAGAGATAAACCAGCCCCTAGTGGGCTGGAATAAGTTCCCACTAAGGCCCATAAGGTTTGAGAAGGAAAAAACACAAGGTGGAAAGAGTTTCCAAGTGGGAAGGAGGAATCCTACTCCAAGTAGGATTGGAGTAGGACTCCTCCACCTCCAATTTCGGCCAAACCTTTAGGTTTTGAGGCTGCCTCCTCCCCTCCCTCCCACCTATATATACGGAGGTTTTAGGGCTGATTTGAGACGACTTTTCCACGGCAGCCCGACCACATACCTCCACGGTTTTTCCTCTAGATCGCGTTTCTGCAGAGCTCGGGCGGAGCCCTGCTGAGACAAGGTCATCACCAACCTCCGGAGTGCCGTCACGCTGCCGGAGAACTCTTCTACCTCTCCGTCTCTCTTGCTGGATCAAGAAGGCCGAGATCATCGTCGAGCTGTACGTGTGCTGAACGCGGAGGTGCCGTCCGTTCGGTACTAGATCGTGGGACTGATCGCGGGATTGTTCGCGGGGCGGATCGAGGGACGTGAGGACGTTCCACTACATCAACCGCGTTCACTAAACGCTTCTGCTGTACGATCTACAAGGGTACGTAGATCACTCATCCTCTCTCGTAGATGGACATCACCATGATAGGTCTTCGTGCGCGTAGGAAATTTTTGTTTCCCATGCGACGTTCCCCAACAGTGGTATCAGAGCTAGGTTCATGCGTAGATGTCTTCTCGAGTAGAACACAAAAGTTTTTGTGGGCGGTGATGTGCGTTTTGCTGCCCTCCTTAGTCTTTTCTTGATTCCGCGGTATTGTTGGATCGAAGCGGCTCGGACCGACATTACTCGTACGCTTACGAGAGACTGGTTTCATCGCTACGAGTAACTCCGTTGCTCAAGGATGACTGGCGAGTGTCAGTTTCTCCAACTTTAGTTGAATCGGATTTGACCGAGGAGGTCCTTGGATGAGGTTAAATAGCAATTCATATATCTCCGTTGTGGTGTTTGCGTAAGTAAGATGCGATCCTACTAGATACCCATGGTCACCACGTAAAACATGCAACAACAAAATTAGAGGACGTCTAACTTGTTTTTGCAGGGTATGCTTGTGATGTGATATGGCCAACGATGTGATGTGATATATTGGATGTATGAGATGATCATGTTGTAATAGAGAATATCGACTTGCACGTCGATGGTACGGCAACCGGCAGGAGCCATAGGGTTGTCTTTATAACTAACGTTTGTGCTTGCAGATGCGTTTACTATTTTGCTAGGACGTAGCTTTAGTAGTAATAGCATGAGTAGCACGACAACCCCGATGGCGACACATTGATGGAGATCATGATGATGGAGATCATGGTGTGACGCCGGTGACAAGAAGATCGTGTCGGTGCTTTGGTGATGGAGATCAAGAAGCACGTAATGATGGCCATATCATGTCACTTATGAATTGCATGTGATGTTAATCCTTTTATGCACCTTATTTTGCTTAGAACGACGGTAGCATTATGAGGTGATCTCTCACTAAAATTTCAAGACGAAATTGTGTTCTCCCCGACTGTGCACCGTTGCTATAGTTCGTCGTTTCGAGACACCACGTGATGATCGGGTGTGATAGACTCAACGTTCACATACAACGGGTGCAAAACAGTTGCGCACGCGGAACACTCGGGTTAAGCTTGACGAGCCTAGCATGTGCAGACATGGCCTCGGAACACATGAGACCGAAAGGTCGAGCATGAATCGTATAGTTGATATGATTAGCATAGAGATGCTTACCACTGAAACTATTCTCGACTCACGTGATGATCGGACTTGAGATAGTGGATTTGGATCATGTACCACTCAAATGACTAGAGAGATGTACTTTTTGAGTGGGAGTTCTTAAGTAATATGATTAATTGAACTAATTGTCATGAACATAGTCTAATGGTCTTTGCGAATTACGATGTAGATTGCGCTATAGCTCTACTGTTTTTATATGTTCCTAGAGAAAATTTAGTTGAAAGATTGATAGTAGCAAACTTTGCAGACTGAGTCTGTAAAACCGAGGATTGTCCTCGTTGCTGCACAGAAGGCTTATGTCCTTAATGCACCACTCGGTGTGCTGCACCTCGAGCGTCGTCTATGGATGCTGTGAACATCCGACATACACGTTTCTGATGACTACACGATAGTTCAGTACAAAAATACTTAATGGCTTAGAAGCAAGGCGCCGAAAACGTTGTAAAACGTCACGGAACATAAGTGATGTTCTAAAGAGATGAAATTGTGATTTCATGCTTGTGCCCTTGTTAAGAGGTACGAGACCTCCGACAAGATTCTTTGTCCACAAAGTAAAGGAGAAAGGCTCAATCTTGAGCATGTGCTCAGATTGTCTGAGTACGACAATCGCTTGAATCAAGTGGGAGTTAATCTTCCAGATGAGATAGTGATAGTTCTCCAAAGTCACTGCCACCAAGCTGTGAGAGCTTCGTGATGAACTATAACATATCAAGGATGCATACAATGATCCTTGAGCGATTCGCGATGTTTGACACTATGAAAGTAGAAATCAAGAAGGAGCATCAATAGTTGATGGTTTGTAAAACCACTAAGTTTCAAGAAGGGCAAGGGCTAGAAGGGATACTTCGTGAAACGGCAAAACAGTTGCTGCACTAATGAAGAGACCCAAGATTAAACCCAAACCCGAGACTAAGTGCTTCTGTAATGAGGGGAACAGTCACTGAGGCGGAGGAACTCTAGATACTTGGTAGATAAGAAGGCTGGCAAAAGTCAAAAGAAGTGTATTTGATATGCATGATGTTGATGTGTACTTTACTAGTACTCCTAGTAGCATGTGGGTATTGGATACCGGTTCGGTTGCTAAGTGATTAGTAACACGAAATGTAAGCTACGGAATAAACGGAGACTAGCTAAAGGCGAGGTGACGATACGTGTTGGAAGTGTTTCCAAGGTTGATATGATCAAACGTCGCACGCTCCCTCTACCATCGGGATTGGTGTTAAACCTAAATAATTGTTATTTGGTGCTTGCGTTAAGCATGAACATGATTGGATCGTGTTTATTGCAGTACGATTATTCATTTAAAGAGAATAATGGTTACTCTATTTTCTTGAATAATCACCTTCAATGGTTTATTGAATCTCGATCGTAGTGTTACACATGTTCATGATATTGGTGCCAAAAGATACGAGTTGATGATGATAGTACCACTTACTTGTGGCACTGCCGCTTGAGTCATGTTAGTATAAATTGCATGAAGAGGCTCCATGCTGATGGATCTTTGTACTCACCTGATTTCGAATCACTAGTGACATGCAAATCATACCACATGAGCAAGGCCTTGTTTTCATTGAGATGAAATAAGATAGTAACTTGTTGGAAGTGATACATTTTGATGTATGCAGTCCAATGGGTGCTGAGGCACGCAGTGGATATCATTATGTTCTTACTTCACTGACGATTTGAGTAGATACATGAGTATTTACTTAATGAATCACAAGTCTGAAATGTTGAAAAGTTCAATTCCGTTTCAGAGTGAAGTTCGTCATAACAAGAGGATAAACTGTCTACGATATGATCATGGAAATGAATATCTGAGTTACGAATTTTGGTACACAGTTAAGACAAAAGTGGAAATTGTTTCATAGTTCATGCCACCTGGAACATCATAGTGTGATGGTGTGTCTGAACGTCATAGCCACGCACTATTTGGTATGGTGCATACTATGATATCTCTTATCGAATTACCACTATTGTTTATGGGTTATGCATTAGAGACAACCGCACTCACTTTAAATAGGGCACCGCGTATTTCCGTTGAGATGACACAGTATAGACTGAGGTTTAGAGAAATCTAAACTGTCGTTTCTTGAAAGTTTGGGGTTTCGACACTTATGTGAAAAAGTTTCAGTCTGATAAGCTCGAACCCAAAGCGGATAAATGCATCTTCATAGGATATCCAAAGCAGTTGGGTACATCTCCTATCTCAGATCCGAAAGCAAAGTGTTTGTTTCTAGAAACGGATCCTTTCTCGAGGAAAGGTTTCTCTTGAAAGAATTGAGTGGGAGGGTAGTAGAACTTGATGAGGTTATTGAACCATCACTTCAACCAGTGTGTAGCAGGGCGCAGGAAGTTGTTCATGTGGCGCCTACACCAATTGAAGTGGAAGCTGATGATGATGATCATTGAGCTTCGAATCAAGTTACTACAAACCTCGTAGGTCGACAAGGTCGCGTACTGCTGCAGAGTAGTACGGTAACCCTGTCTTGGAGGTCATGTTGTTGAGCAACAGTGAACCTACGAGTTATGGAGAAAGCGATGGTGGGCCCAGATTCCGACAAATGGCTGGAAGCCATGAAATCCGAGAGAGGATCCATGTGTGAAAACAAAGTGTAGACTTTGGTAGAACTACTTGATGGTCATAGGACTATTGAGTAAAAATGGATCTTTAAAAGAAGACAGACGATGATGGTGATAAGTCACTATTAAGAAAAGCTCGACTTGTCGCAAAGATGTTTTCGACAAGATCAAATAGTTGACTATGATGAGACTTTCTCACTCGTAGCGATGCTAAAGGTCTGTTAGAATTATGTTAGTTGTTGATGCATTATTTATGAAATATTGCACGTAGGATGTCAAAACATTGTTTTCTCGACGGTTTCCTTGAGCAAACATTGTATGTGATACAACCAGAAGGTTTTGTCGATCCTAAAGATACTAGCAAGTATGCAAGCTCCAGTGATCCTTCAATGGACTGGTGCAAGCATCTCGGAGTTGGAATATGCACTTTGATGAGATGATCAAAGATTTTGGGTTTGTACAAGGTTTATGAGAAACTTGTATTTCCAAAGAAGTGAGTGGGAGCACTATAGAATTTCTGATAGGTATATGTGGTTGACATATTGTGGATTAGAAGTAATGTAGAATTTCTGTAAAGCATACAAGGTTGTTTGAAAGGAGTTTTCAAAGGAATACCTGGATTGAACTACTTGAACATTGAGCATGAAAGATCTATGGATATAGATCGAAAGCGCTTAATGGAAGTTTCAACAAGATACATGCCTTGACAAGTTTTGAAGGAGTTCAAAATAGATCAGCAAAGAAGGAGTTCTTGGTTGCGTTGTGAGGTGTGAATTTGAGTAAGACTCAAAACCCGACCACGGCAGAATAAAGAGAATAGACGAAGGTCGTCTTCTATGCCTTAGGCGTAGACTCTAAAGTATGCCATGCTGAGTACCGCACCTGATGTGTGCCTTGCAGCAAGTCTGTTGAGAGGTACAGAGAGTGATCCATGATTGAATCACTAGCAGCGGTCAAAATTTATCCTTAGTAACTGATGGACTAAGGAATTTTTCTCGATTATGGAGGTGGTTAAAGAGTTCGTCGTAAAGGGTTACGTCGATGTAAGCTTTGACACTAATCCGAATAACTATGAGTAGTGAAACGGATTCGTATAGTAGAGTAGATATTTGGAGTATTTCCAAATAGCATATAGTAGCAGCATCTATAAGGTGACATAAAGATTTGTAAAGAACACACGGATCTGAAAATTTCAGAACCGTTGACTAAAACCTCTCTCATGAGCAAGACGTGATCAGACCCCATAACTATATGGGTGTTGGATTCGTTGGAATCACATATTGATGTGAACTAGATTATTGACTCTAGTGCAAGTGGGAGACTGTTGGAAATATGCCCTAGAGGCAATAATAAGTTAGTTATTATTATATTTCTTTGTTCATGATAATCGTTTATTATCCATGCTATAATTGTATTGATTGGAAACACAGTGCATGTGTGGATACATAGACAAAACACTGTCCCTAGTAAGCCTCTAGTTGACTAGCTCGTTGATCAAAGATGGTCAAGGTTTCCTGACCATAGGCAAGTGTTGTCACTTGATAACGGGATCACATCATTAGGAGAATCATGTGATGGACTAGACCCAAACTAATAGACGTAGCATGTTGATCGTGTCATTTTGTTGCTACTGTTTTCTGCGTGTCAAGTATTTGTTCCTATGACCATGAGATCATATAACTCACTGACACCGGAGGAATGCTTTGTGTGTATCAAACGTCGCAACGTAACTGGGTGACTATAAAGATGCTCTACAGGTATCTCCGAAGGTGTTAGTTGAGTTAGTATGGATCGAGACTGGGATTTGTCACTCCGTGTGACGGAGAGGTATCTCGGGGCCCACTCGGTAATACAACATCACACACAAGCCTTGCAAGCAATGTGACTTAGTGTAAGTTGCGGGATCTTGTATTACGGAACGAGTAAAGAGACTTGCCGGTAAACGAGATTGAAATAGGTATGCGGATACTGACGATCGAATCTCGGGCAAGTAACATACCGAAGGACAAAGGGAATGACATACGGGATTATATGAATCCTTGGCACCGAGGTTCAAACGATAAAATCTTCATAGAATATGTAGGATCCAATATGGGCATCCAGGTCCCGCTATTGGATATTGACCGAGGAGTCTCTCGGGTCATGTCTACATAGTTCTCGAACCCGCAGGGTCTGCACACTTAAGGTTCGACGTTGTTTTATGCGTATTTGAGTTATATGGTTGGTTACCGAATGTTGTTCGGAGTCCCGGATGACATCCAGGACGTCACGAGGAGCTCCGGAATGATCCGGAGGTAAAGATTGATATATAGGAAGTCCTGTTTTGGTCACCGGAAAAGTTTCGGCCTCATCGGTAGTGTACCGGGAGTGCCGGGAGGGGTGCCAGGGACCATCGGGAGGGGTGTCACGCCCCAAGGGGTCTCATGGGCTATGGGAAGAGATAAACCAGCCCCTAGTGGGCTGGAATAAGTTCCCACTAAGGCCCATAAGGTTTGAGAAGGAAAAAACACAAGGTGGAAAGAGTTTCCAAGTGGGAAGGAGGAATCCTACTCCAAGTAGGATTGGAGTAGGACTCCTCCACCTCCAATTTCGGCCAAACCTTTAGGTTTTGAGGCTGCCTCCTCCCCTCCCTCCCACCTATATATACGGAGGTTTTAGGGCTGATTTGAGACGACTTTTCCACGGCAGCCCGACCACATACCTCCACGGTTTTTCCTCTAGATCGCGTTTCTGCAGAGCTCGGGCGGAGCCCTGCTGAGACAAGGTCATCACCAACCTCCGGAGCGCCGTCACGCTGCCGGAGAACTCTTCTACCTCTCCGTCTCTCTTGCTGGATCAAGAAGGCCGAGATCATCGTCGAGCTGTACGTGTGCTGAACGCGGAGGTGCCGTCCGTTCGGTACTAGATCGTGGGACTGATCGCGGGATTGTTCGCGGGGCGGATCGAGGGACGTGAGGACGTTCCACTACATCAACCGCGTTCACTAAACGCTTCTGCTGTACGATCTACAAGGGTACGTAGATCACTCATCCCCTCTCGTAGATGGACATCACCATGATAGGTCTTCGTGCGCGTAGGAAATTTTTGTTTCCCATGCGACGTTCCCCAACACTTCTCCCCACGCTGGAAGCAGAGCTTTACGGTGTAGCGGAGCTTGTCTCCCATCGGGGAAGTGAGCAGGACACCAGCCTCTTCTCCTCTTCGCGTGAAGGCTCCATCGAAGTGCATGGTCCATCCCTCGATTGCCTCCACACCGGGGGCAAGGTATTGGCTCCCTTCCAGCCCCCGGTCCAGTGTGTCCGTCCACTTCGCCATGAAGTCATCCATGGCTGCTCCCTTGATGACCCTGGTCATGCTGAATTCGATGTTGAAGGCCTGAAGCTCGATGTTCCATTCGGCGACCCTTACCGCCGCGTTTGGGTTGTGCAAGCCCGCTCGCCGAGCTTGGAGATGAAACTCCCCAAGGAGGTAACACACCCCACCAGTTTCTGCATCTCCTTGAAGGTTGTGGGCGTGCTCATCTTGTTTATGGCATTGACCTTCACTGGGTTTGCCTTGATCCCCCGGTATGACACCAGGAAACCAAGCAGCTTGCCCGATGGGACCCCGAAGACGCACTTCTCGGGGTTGAGCTTCAGGTTCACCTCTCGAAGGCTCGCGAAGGTCTCCTCCAGGTCCTCCACAAGGGTTTTTGCATGTGTTGACTTGACCACGATGTCGTCGACGTAGGCCTCTACATTCCTCCCGAGCTGCGGTCCTAGGGCGATATAAATCAGCCGCTGGAAGGTTACCCCGGCGTTCCGCAGCCTGAAGGGCATGCACTCGTAGCAAGTATACACCACACGGAGAGAGGAAGGCTGTCTTCTCGACGTCCTCCACTGCCATATTGATCTGGTGGTAGCCCGAGAATGCATCCATGAAGCACAGGAGATCGCACTCCACAGTGGAGTCCATGATTTGGTCGATGTGTGGTAGGGGGAACGGGTCCTGAGGGCAAGCCTTGTTGAGGTTCGTGAAGTCGACACACAAGCGCTCCTTTCCACACTTCTTCGGGACAACCACCGGGTTGGCCACCCATTCTGGGTAGCGCACCCTCTTGAATGATCCCTGCCTCCTTCAGTTTGCGCACGTCCTGAGTGATGAACGCCTTCTTTTTCGGGGCTTGCCTCGTTGCCTTCTGCTTCACTGGGCACGCGTTCAGGCACACCATGAGGTGGTGCTCAATGACGTCCCTCGGGACCCCCACCAGGTCGAAGGTGCTCCAGGCGAACGCGTCCTTGTTCTCCCCGAGGAAACCCACCAATGATGTCTCTTGGTCTTGAGGGAGATTTGTGCCCATGGTGAAGGTGGGAGCCGAGCTTCCTTCATTCACCAGAACTTGCTTCGTCTCCGCCCGGTCCTGGGAGAACAACTGCTTCTTCTTCATGGGTGCGATGTCGTGGGCGTCCCCTGGGTCCTCCACGACGCGTGCCTCGCCCATGAGGTTGGTACGCACCATGGCCGCGGCCTTGTGGGAGAGATCGAGCACCAGTGAGGCATACTTGATGTCCCCCATGACGGTGAGCACGCCGCCGCTCCCGGGAATCTTGACGATGTTGTAGCCTGGGTGCGTTGCTGCCATGAACTGCGCGAGGGCGGGGTAGCCGAGTATTGTGTTGTATGGAAGGTGGATGTGGGCGACATCAAAGTCGATATGCTCGGTATGGAAGTTGGAGCGGGTGCCGAAGGTGACGGGGAGGCGAATTCGTCCCATAAGGGCAGCAGATCCTGCCACCACCCCAGAGAAGGGCTTTGAGGGCGCAAGCCGCTCCCGGGGCAATCGCGGCGCATCGAAGGCCTCCACTGAGATGACATTGAGGCCCACACCACCGACGATGAGGATCTTGGAGACGGCCACGCCGGATCTGGTCAGTGTGCACAACATGGGAAGTGTCCCGGCGGCCGTCGTGGAGTTGGGGTGACTGTCGGGGCCGAAGGTGATGTTGACCTTCGGTCATACGCGGTGTTTTGCAGGCTCGGCCCTTGGATGAGCCCCCCCCCCCCGACGCGCTGTAGGAAACGATTGACGTGACGGCCGGGAGGTGGCGCCTGTAATCCACCGAGGATGCAGGCAACAGCAGGGGCGGCCCTGCTCGCCCAGGCGCGCCCACCGCCGAGGACCGGTGACTGACGGTGGTCGCGCTTGGCATGGAGTTGCCGAGTTGAGATCTGGGTCTTGCTGTTAGCGTGGGGGCTCCGACGCGCACCACCTACCTGGCCCGCCAAATGTCGGATTTCGGGCTCTGCAAAACCCTAAAGATTCGTAACCAGGGGTGCGCAGGGAGACCACTTGGCAGCTTCGGTTGACCCGACTCGCTACTCGATGGACAAGGCAAAGAACTCACTCGACGGTGAGGAAGACACAAAAAACGATAGTTTACCCAGGTTCGGGCCGCTGGGAAGCGTAATACCCTACTCCTGCTTTTGTGGATTGCCTCTCATTGAGGTTGGTGGATGGACTAGTACAATGCTCGTGCGCCTCCAGAGGCTGGGTGGCGGTGTGTGATGCTAGTGGGTGAATGAATGGATCTCCCTTTCTACGGAGCAACCTATCCTCTATATATAGTGGCGGCCCGTGTTCTCTTCCCTTATCATTTCGGTGGGAAGGGATCCCACAATGGACAATTTTGAATGGGAACACGGGAACATGCTCCCCTGTCCAAAGGTGGTCTTTGCCTGCAAAGTCATTGTGTGCGCTGCAGGGACGGGCCCGAGAATGACGTCTGCCCTGCTGGCGGGCGGCGACAGCCTTGTTGCACCAGAAAGGAAACCTTTGGAAGATGCCTTGGGAACCCCGGTATGTCCTTGCCCCCTTTGCACTAAAGGGGAAACTGCATCGTCCCGCTGTCTGCTGCTCGCCTGTCCTTCCCATATGTCATCCTTGACTCCTGAGGCCGATCCTCGCCTCGGAATATCCGCCGTTCTGGAGGGGTCCGGAGGAGCCCCCCTGGAGGTCTTGATACTGCTCCTCCTTGCGAGGCTTGGCCCCTCGCAAGGCCCTTGTCTCGAGCGGTGCGAGGCCCGCTGGTTTGTGGTTAATGAAGTGGGCCAGCCCTGTGCCGCAGGCAGGCAGGTCTAGGTACCCCCATTCCCAGAACACCGACAACATCAACTCCATTGCCCCTCCGATGATGTGTGAGTAGTTCACCACAGACCTACAACTCCATAACTAGTAGCTAGATGGCTTCTTCTCTCTCTTTGATCTTCAATACCATGTTATCCATGATCTTCATGGAGATCTATTGGTTGTAATACTCTTTTGTGGTGTATTTGTTGAGATCTGATGAATTGTGAGTTTATGTTCACATTATCCATGAATATTATTTGAGTCTCTTCTGAATTCTTATATGCATGATTTCATATCTTTGCAAGTCTCTTCGAATTATTTGTTTGGTTTGGCCAACTATATTGGTAACTCTTGCAATGGGAGAAGTGCTTAGTTTTGGGTTCAATCTTGCGGTGTCCTCATCTAGTGATAGTAGGGGTAGCGAGGCACATACTGTATTGTTTCCATCAAGGATAAAAAGATGGGAAAAGTAGGGGTAGCGAGGCACATCATTGCTTGAGTTTATCCCTCTACATCATGTCATCTTACTTAATGGGTTACTCTGTTCTTCATGAACTTAATACTCTAGATGCAGGTAGGAGTCGGTCGATGTGTGGAGTAATAGTAGTAGATGCAAAATCGTTTCGGTCTACTTGACACGGACGTGATGCCTATATGCATAACCATTGCCTAGGATATCTTCATAATTATTTGCTTTTCTATCAATTGCTCGACAGTAATTTGTTCACCCACCGTATTATTTTCCTTTATGAGAGAAGCCTCTAGTGAAACCTATGGCCCTCGGGTCTATTTTCCATATTATATTTCAGATCTATAAACCAAAATTAACAAAAATACTTTTCTGCAATTTGTTTACTTTAGTTTTACTTTTAGATCTATTAGTATTTTATATCTATCTCTATCAGATCTCATCCTTGCAAATAACTCTCAAGGGATTGACAACACCTTTATAGCGTTGGGTGCAAGTGTTTGATTATTTGTGTAGGTAATACTATTGGAGCCTTGTTTGTTCCTCCTACTGGATTGATACCTTGGTTCTCAACAAACCGAGGGAAATACTTATCTACTTCGATGCGTCACCCTTTCCTCTTCAAGGGAAAACCAACGCAAGCTCAAGAGGTAGCAATCACTAAGGGGCACTAAATGCACTTACAATCTCCCCCTTTTTGGTGGTTGATGACAATCAGGTTAAGTTTTCAACGGGGATAAAAATATGAAGTTTAAGCACAAAGTTTGAGGAATTTGATTGCAAGATATAGAGAAACTCCCCCTGAAGATGTGCATGCTTGAGGAATTTTCTTTGGACTGCAAATGCACATTGCTGATTTATATCATGGAGATCCCCCCCTATATCTTGTAATGCATGCATGGATTTAACACATAGTATGAGGAATTTGAAATGCATGATTAAAAATGGTGTATGATGAATTTGGCATGTATGCAATTAAACAACTTGAGGAATAAACATGCGAGGAAAAACGATGAAAAGCGTCAGACCGCTAGTGGGCTTAAGTTAAAACTCATTACAACAAAAGCTTCACAAGAACGAGAGTTTGTAACTTAATAAAGTTTATAATAGCCCATAAGTAGACCCGCTTGAAGAGTAACTCAGATTTCTCCGCCTTTGTCATCAAGTGACGAAAAGGGACAAAAACTGAGGACTAACGCCCTTGAAGAATGTCACTTCTGAGTCGGTGGAGGTGCGTTGGGGTCGGCCGTTGCAGGAGTGTCGTCAATGTCTTCAGCTTCATTGGTTGTGTGGGTTGAAGAAAATGAGTTAGCCACTAGTTGAGAAACATGGATCTTCTTAAACTTCTTCTTCGAAGTCCAGGACTAGTCAAAGTCTCGCTGGAAATCCATCTCTACAAGTTCCTCAGGAGTCTTGTGGTGAGACAGAATAGCCCATGTGCGATCAAAAATGTCATGCTGGTAGTAGTGATTTTTCTTAGCTGCATTCCTGGTTGCATTGAGGTCTTTCAAAATTTCTCCAACCTGGTGCTTGATCCATTTGTGGTTGCGATCAACCTTTTGATTAAGACTTAGCAGTAGCTCACGGTCAATCATCACGCACGGTGCAGTTGGGCTTGGTGGTTCTTGGGATAGAGTGTCAACATTGGTAGAATATGACGCTGGTTTGCGAAATTGTCCATCAAGGGGCCCGGTGCCTTCATCAATCACTGATTTTCCTTTGCCTTCAATTTCATCAAAGGAGATTTTGACGACTTCAATTGGAGGCAGATAAGATTGATGATTCAGAATGTCAGCTTTGTATGGAATACCTGGCCTCTTTCTAATGAATTTCATAATCCATGGAGTGTAAGGCTTCAAATCAAGTGGTGAGAGAGCAGAGTGGGACAATGTTCTCACGAAGAAATCATGAAGATTTATGGGGATTCCATGTATGACGTTATAGAGAAAATTATTCATGATGCCCGCTATTTCTTCATCATTTGAATCATGACCCTTGATTGTACAGAAAGTCTTGGCTAAGATGCGATAGACTGTCCTTGGCACATAGATTAATTCCTTTGTGAGGAATTTGGTTCTTGGTGACTGACCAGGTGCCAATGGCTTCATGAGGACTTGCATATAGTGAGCTCCTAGTTCAGGTTCATCATATATGCATCTGGCTCCATCTGAGGGTAATGGCACAGGAAGAGCCTGAAGCAATTCCTTTGCACGGGCTTTGAAGTGTGTGTCATGTGTCATCCAGTCCATAATCCATGTGTTGGCATCTTGAGGATCTCTTGACGGGTGCAGTGTAGCATAGAACTGAAGAATTATTTCCTCATTCCAGTCACAGATTTTTGTGCAGAATTGCAACATGCCAGAATCATGAAGAATTTTCAGGACTGGTTCATATGAGGGAATTTCCTCCATATCTCGATGAGGAATATGCATGTGAGGAAAGAACCTTTCTCTCTCAAAGAGCACAACACTGTAGTAGTTCATCTGATTTGAGTCCAAAATCTGATGTGTTTGTACTGAGGAGATTCATATGGACTGGGGCCAACGAAGTAATGACGTTCATCAAATAATTGAGCCCTGTCAAACTTTGGCCTTTTTTATTTGTAGGGCTTGATTCCCTTTGGCTGAAGATTTGGCTTGAAGCAGCTTCCAAGTCTTCGTGTATTGCCTGCTTGAGGAATTTGAACCACCACAACTGTTGTCTCAGTATTTCCAACATGTGGTTCACCAACATATTCTTCATTTTGTATCGGACTAGATCCTTCATGCACATGTTCTTCACTCTGAGTAATATGCTGAGTCATTATGTCAGTTGCGGGCACAACAGTTCCTTCAATATTTCCATTTTCATCAGCTAATGCAGTTGATTCCATAGCAAGTGCAAACTTGGCTGGAGTGCTCTCTTTTTTCATAGCCAGTCAAAACTTCAGTGGCAGCAGGGGATTCAGGGATTTGAGGAATTGGAGGGACCAATGGTGAATTTGGATGAGTTTGTTCCCAAAAGTCATCATGGATCACTAGTGTGTTGCAGCCAATGTCCACATCGTCCTCCTTTTCTTCAGCAGTCATCTCAGGGTTCCGAGGAGGAGTTGAGGCTTGAAGAATGTCATCAGCTTGAATTTCCTCATCTATGGGTGTGGGTGCAGCAGACCAATTTTCGTCCATTTCTCATCCCTTTCCTGAATGACATGATCTTCACCAAAGGGTATGAACATGTATGACGGTGCAACACTGAGAGGAGTTGCATCAATTGGAGCAGATGATGAAGTAGGCAGAGTCTTCACGCGTTTTGCCTCTGAAGACTTTGAAGGTGTTGATGCCTTTCTCTTCTTAGCTTCTTTCTCAGTTGCTTTGGTTTTCTTCACTTTGGATGCAGAAGGAAGTGGGACGTTCTTCACCTTTCAAGACTTTGATGAAGGTGCATTTTCTTCACTGGTTGCATAGGCAGTTGCAGGCCTGGTAGAGTCTTCAGTAGTTTCATCAGTAGTGATGATTCACAAGTATAGGGGATCTATCATAGTCCTTTCGATAAGTAAGAGTGCCGAACCCAACGAGGAGCAGAAGGAAATGACAAGCGGTTTTCAGTAAGGTATTCTGTGCAAGCACTGAAGTTATCGGTAACAGATAATTTTGTGATAATGTAATTCGTAATGCGTAGCAAGTAACAAATGTAACAATGGTTCAGCAAGGTGGCCCAATCCTTTTTGTAGCAAAGGACATGCCTGGGCAAACTCTTATATAAAGAAAAGCGCTCCCGAGGACACATGGGAATTTATGTCAAGCTAGTTTTCATCATGCTCATATGATTCGTGTTCGTTACTTTGATAATTTGATATATGGGTGGAACGGTGCTTGGGTACTTCCCTTGGACAAACATCCCACTTATGATTAACCTCTCTCGCAAGCATCCGCAACTACGAAAGAAGAATTAAAATAAATCTAACCATAGCATTAAACGTATGGATCCAAATCAGCCCTTTACAAAGCAATGCATAAACTAGGGTTTAAGCTTCTGTCACTCTAGCAGCCCATCATCTACTTATTACTTCCCAATGCCATCCTCTAGGCCAAAATAATGGTGAAGTGTCATGTAGTTGATGTTCACATGACACCACTAGAGGAGAGACAACATATATCTTAACAAAATATTGAACGAATACCAAATTCACATGATTACTTATAACAAGACTTATCCCATGTCCTCAGGAACAATCTTAACTACTCACAAAGCATATTCATGGTCATAATCAGAGGATTATTAATAATCATTAAGGATCTGAACTTATAATTTTCCACCAAATAAACCAACTAGAATCAACTACAAGGAGTAATCAACACTACAAGCAACCCACTGGTACCAATATGAGGTTTTGAGACAAAGATCGGATACAAGAGAAGAACTAGGGTTTGGAGAGGAGATGGTGCTGATGAAGATGTTGATGGAGATTGATCCCCTTTCAATGGGAGGATCGTTGGTGATGATGATGGCTTCGATTTCCCCCTCCATGAGGGAAGTTTCCCCGGCTGAATAGCTCCGCTGAAGCTCTAGATTGGTTATGTCGAAGTTCCGCCTCGAGACGGCGGTGCATCGCCCCGAAAGGTCTGATATGATTTTTCTAGGTCAAAACCCTTCATATAGTAGAAGATGGGCAGCGAAGGCCTGCCAGGGGGCCACAAACCTGTAGGGCGCGACCAGGGGTAGGCCGCGCCCCCTGGCTTGTGACCTCCTGGTGGGTCCCCTCCGATATTTCTTTCACCCATTATTTTTTATATATTCCAAAACAATTGTCCATAACTTTTCAGGACTTTTGGAGCTATGCAGAATAGGTCTCTCATATTTTCCCCTTTTCTAGTCCAAAATTCCAGCTGCCGGCATTCTTCCTCTTCATGTAAATCATGTAAAATAAGAGAGAAAAGGCATAAGTAGTGTACCATAATGTGTATTAACAGACCATAATGCAATAAATATTGAGATAAAAGAATGATGCAAAATGGATGTTTCAACTCCCCCAAGCTTTGTCCTCGCTTGTCCTCAAGCGAAAGCCGATATCAATAAATATGCCCACATGTTTAGAGATAGAGGTGTCGATGAAATAAAATACGGACATGAAGGCGTCATGGTTATATTTAGAACAACAATAAATACTGACATAGAATATTTTACATTAGAGTAATAATTCATTCACAAGGCAAAATATGAATCAAGAACTCTATTGAGAACTAACGAACTATGATTTCAGTCATTGAACCAATTCCAATTTATCGCAACGTAGGAAAGAGTCAATAAGAGCTTGTAAGGAAAGTCCACATACTCAATCATCTTATGGTATTTCATAATTGCTAACACTCACGCGGTACCTATGAGCTCAAAGCTTCAATAACACATAGAGAAAGATAGGGGCTTATAATTTTGCCTCCCAACTATTTACCTCAAGGGTAATGTCAACAAGAATAACTCATGATCACCCACATCCGAGTGGATATATTTGTCTATATCATTCCCCAACACATGACACTTGACAAAAGATAAGGGTGAAACAAAGGAAATGGTGAAGATCACCATGACTCTTAGATAAAGGTAAGTACTAGAAAGTAAAGGTAACAGATAGGCCCTTCGTAGAGGGAAGCAGAGGTTGTCATGCACTTTTATAGTTGGATGCACAATCCCTTAATGCAAAAGAAAGTTAATTTATATTGCCCCTTATGATAAAGAACTTTATTATGCAGTCTGTCGCTTTTATTTCTTCTATATCACAAGTTCGTATACAGTTTATTTTCCTCGCACTAATAAACCACACATATTTAAAGAGCAATTTTTATCGCTTGCACCGATGACAACTTACTTGAAGGATCCTACTCAATCCATAGGTAGCTATGGTGGACTCTCAAGGAAAAATTGGGTTAAAGGTTTTTGGATGCACAAGTAGTATCTCTACTTGGTGCAGGAGTTTCTGGCTAATATGAGGTGGAAGCAAGCGACACATGTTGAAGGATCTACAACCATATAATTGCTATTCAGAAATAAGCAAACATAACTTATTATGGTGTCTTCCTTGTCCAACATCAACTTCTTAACATATAATATTTTAATGAGTGTTCACAATCACAAAAGATGTCTAAGATAATATATTTATATGTGAACCTCTCTTTCTTTATTACTTCCTTTTAATTGCAACAATGACCAATAGTTTTGTTTGTCAACTCACAACAAATTTCAATCGTCATACCTTTTATATGTGAAGTCATCACTCTGCATAAGATCATTATGTATGCTCTTTTGCTTTTATTTTGTACTTCTTTCTATTTCTTTTTCTCAAGATCTTAGTAAGCAAGCAAAGCCCTTGACTCAAAACTACTCTTTATTATATAACTCTCGGACTTGCTTACACAGGGGGGACAAAAACAAAACTCAAAATTAGATCACACTAAAACTTTATTCTACTAGATCAAGATATAGTTGAAGGTATCGAACGAAGAAAAACAAAGAAAGTAAAAAGGTGTGATGGTGATACGTTACCGGGGCACCTCCCCCAAGCTTGGCACAAGCCAAGGGGAGTGCCCATACCCATGTGTTTAGTTGTCTTTCTTCGGAGATGATGATGTTGGAGTTGTTGGTGAGGTTGAAGGTTTGTCCTCCGTCTTCCAAGGCATGGGATCACCATCGTGAAAAGATGAACTAGTCTCCAGGATCCTCAAGCCTACAACCAAACTCATTTTCTTAAATTTGTATTCATACTCACAATTTTGGTTTTGCAAGTCATAGATCTGGGCTTGGAGATGCTCGATTTTCTCGTAAATCTTGAAGACGTGAACCCACAGGTTCTTGTCGTCAAACTTGTGCTTATGGGTAAAGTCCACCATCATCAAGTGATTGGCATTAAGTCCTCATTCCACCATCCCTTGGCACTTGAAGACTTGCTGCTCCATTGCTTCGAGCCTTGTCTCCATGCTTCCAGTCTTCTTTGGCCCCTCAGCATCGCGGATGTGCAGCACCCCCTCATGCATCTCAATGGTTTGAGGGTGTTGGAGCACCTCCGCAAGGTAGGGGTTGATGACCCTCTCAAAGAACTTGTCCTTCAGGGTACTTGAAGACGTCATGTTGATCTAAATCTGTTATAGAAACAACTCGAAATGAAAATAGGAGGAATTGTCATGATACAAAGGTCAAACCCGTCGGGAGATTATATAATCAATTTTTGCTGACCCGAGGGAGTATTCCACAGAAAAACGGAGTCCGTAGGGTGCCCGGGGTGGCCACAAGCATGCAGGGCGCGACCAGGGGGCAGGCCACGCCTGAAGTTTGTTGTGTATCCCTTGCAACGGCGCCAAAAATAGTTGTGTCGACGGCACTAGGAATCCTTCAACTACGGCTACGCCTTAAGGGACTTCCTAGGCAAGTATGAAAAGGATTTCCCCCGTGGCCTTGGAGCCTTGCGTTGGTATTCCCTCGAAGCGGAAAGGGTGATGTAGCACAGCGACGTTAAGTATTTCCCTCAATTTGAGAACCAAGGTATCAATCCGGCGGAAGAGTATCTCAAGATCCTGCACAAACACAAAAGCTTGCACCCAACGCTATGAAGGGGTTGTCAATCCCTTATAGATTGTTTGCCAAGTGAGAGCTGAAAGCAACAAAGTAACAAAGCAAAGTAAAAGCATAGTTGTAAACGATGGATGTGAATAGACCCGGGGGCGGTAGTGTTTACTAGTGGCTTCTCTCATGAAAGCAAGTAGACGGTGGGTGAAGAAATTATTGTCGAGCAATTGATAGAACTGTGCAGAGTTGTGATGATATCTATGCAATGATTATTTCTATATGCATCACGTCCGAAACAAGTAGACCGATACTTTCTGCATCTACTACTATTACTCCACACGTCCACCACTATCCAGCATGCATCTAGTGTATTAAGTCCATAAGAACAGAGTAACGCCTTAAGCAAGATGACATGATGTAGAGGGATAATCTCAAACCAATGATAAAAACCCCATCTTTTTACCCTTGATGGCAACTGCTTGATGTGTGCCTTGCTGCCCCTACCGTCACTGGGAAAGGTCACCAGATGGCAGAACCCAAAACCAAGCACTTCTCCCATTGCAAGAATCATAGATCTAGTTGGCCAAACAAAACCCAAGACTCGGAGAGACTTACAAGGATATCAAATCATGCATATAAGAAATCAGCAAGGACTCAAATATATATCATAGATAATCTGATCACAAGTCCACAATTCATCGGATCTCGACAAACACACCGCAAAAGAAAATTACATCGGATAGATCTCCATGAAGATCATGGAAAACTTTGTATTGAAGATCCAAAAGAGAGAAGAAGCCATCTAGCTACTAACTACGGACCCGTAGGTCTGAAGTGAACTACTCACGAGTCACTGGAGGGGCGATGAAGATGATGAAGAAGCCCTCCACCTCCGAAGTCCCCTCCGGCAGGGTGCCGGGAAGGGTCTCCAGATGAGATCTCGCGGAAACAGAAGCTTGCGGCGGTGGAAAAGTATTTTCGAGGCTCCCCCGATTTTTTGCGGAATATTTGGGAATTTACAGGCCAAAGATCTAGGTCAGGGGGCGGCCAGGGAGGCCACAAGCCTGCCCACCGCCGCCTCCCCCTGGTGGCGGAGTGGGGGCTTGTGGGATCCCTGGAGCCCACCTGGCTTGGCCCAAATGCCCCCTGGTCTTCTTCCGTTCGGGAAAAAATCATTTTGTGGTTTTTCTTCCATTTGGACTCCGTTCCAAAATCAGATCTGAAAAGAGTCAAAAACACGAAAAAAACAGGAACTGGCACTTGGCACTGAATTAATAAGTTAGTCCCAAAAAAGATATAAAAGGTACATAAAACAACCCAAGAAGACAAGATAACTGCGTTAAACCATCAAAAATTATAGATACGTTTGAGACGTATCAAGCATCCCCAAGCTTAACTCCTGCTCGTCCTCGAGTAGGGAAGTGATAAGAATGAATTTTTTATGCTTTCATGCTACCTAGCATAGGTGTCCTTTGTAATTCCTCTTATGTGACGTGAATGTTCAGATCCATTAGATTCAAAACAATAGTTTGCTATTGACGTGGAAACAATAATAATTCAAGCAAACTAGAAAAGCAATCATGAACAGGCCAAAAGAAAGTTATCCCTACAAAAGCATATAGTCTGGCTATGCTCTGTCATCATTGCACAATGAGTTTAAATCATGCACAACCCCGGTATTGGCCAAGTAATTGTTTCACACCTTTACTTTCTCAAACATTTTCAACTCTCACGCAATACATGAGTGTGAGCCATGGTTATAGCACTATAGATGGTGTGGAATGTGGTGGAGGTTGCAAGAAAAAAAAGGAGAAGATAGTCACATTAACTAGGCATATAAATGAGCTGTGGAGATGCTCATAAATAGATATCAATGTGAATGAGTAGGGATTGCCATACAAATGATGCACTAGAGCTACAAGTATGTGAAAGCTCTTAAAGAAAACTAGTGGGTGTGCATCCAACTTGCTTGATCACGAAGACCTAAGGCAATTTTGAGGAAGCCTATCATTGGAATATACAAGCCAAGTTATATAATGAGAATTTCCCACTAGCTATATGGTGGTGACAAAACGAGAGACTCTCAATCATGAAGATCATGGTGCTCAAAATGCACAAGTGTGGAAGAAGTGGTAGCATTGTTCCTTATCTCTTTTTCTCTCATTTTTTTTATTTTGGTGGGCTCTTTGGCCTCTTTTTTATGGGCTGCTTTGGCCTCTTTTATTTCCTCACATGGGACAATGCTCCAATAATGATGATCATCACACTTTCAACTCAAAACTTAGAGCAACTATGACTCTATATGGAATGCCTTCGGTAGTGTATCGTGGCAATGATTTAGCATGGCATAGACATCAATGGAAACATCATGCTAGCTATCTTACGATCGTGCAAAGGCAATGTAGACGTGGTGGCACATATCATGGTGGTAATTGCATTGCAATATATCTCGGAATGACTTTGAAAAAGCCATAGTAGGTAGGTATGGTGGCTGTTTTGAGGGAGGCTAATGGTGGGTTTTGTGCACCGGCGAAAGTTGCGCGGCACTAAGAAGATAGTGATGGTGGAAGGTGAAAGTGCATCTAAACTATGGACTCAACATTAGTCATGAAGAACTCATATACTTGTTGCAAAAGTTTTGTTAGTAATCGAAACAAAGCATTCAACGCATACTCCTAGGGGAAGGGTTGGTAGGTATAAACCATCGCGCGATACCGACCGCCACGCAAAGGATGACAATCAATATACTAATCATGCTCAGATTTCATCACATAGCGGTTCACCATATGTGCATGCTACGGGAATCACTAATTTCAACACAAGTATTTCTAGATCCACAACACCTTACTAGCATGACTTCAATATTACCATAACCACAACTCAAAACTAATTGAGATGAATCAAACTTCTCTAACTATTCAATGCACATGAAGGTGGAAGTTTTCGTATCCCTTTGGATAACTACCCCTTTTGAGACTAATTTAAAGCATAGATCAACTACCAAGCCGCGCACTGCTGTGCTCTAAAAGGTATAAGTGAAGCACATAGAGCAAAAGTATCTAGCTCAAAAGATATAAGTGAAGCACATGTGAGCTGAATTGTCTACCAAAAGATATAAGTGAAGCTCGACAAAATCATGGTGAGTGCATGTCTCTCTCTCTAGGTGTGAAGCAAGGATGATTGTGACACAACAAAAATAAAATACTCCTACGATACAAGACGCTCCAAGCAAAAACACATAACATGTGGTGAATAAAAATATAGCCCCAAGTAACGTTACCGATGGATTGAAGACGAGAGAGGGGATGCCTTCCCGGGGCATCCCCAAGCTTAGGCTTTTATGGCATCCTTGAATCTCTTGGGGTGCCCTGCGCATCCCCAAGCTTGAGCTCTTGCCACTCTTTATCTTTTTGTCCATAAGAACTTCACCCAAAACTTGAAAACTTCACAACACAAAACTTAAACAGAAACTCGTGATAACATTAGTACAAGAAAGCAAACCACCACTTCCTTAGGTACTGTAGCAAACTTAAATTCTACTTGTGCTGATGTTGGGTTACTGTACTTTCAATCTTCCATGGCTAATACCCCCCGATACTATCCATAGTTTCATCAAAATAAGCAACCAACACAACAAAAACAGAATCTGTTAACAGCAGACCAGTCTGTAGCAATCTGTATTTTTTGTATACCTCTGCTACTTCAAAATTTCTGAAAAATTACGACAGTCTGAAGATTTTGCGTAGAAATCGGAAGCAAAAAGAATCAACTCAAAATCTCTTACAGAAAATAAATGAAAATTCTTTTCGTGAGCAGAAAGTTTCTGTCTTTTCCAGCGTGACCAAACGATCAACCTCAAGACTAATCATAACGGTTTTGCTTGACACAAACGCAAAAGGAAACACAAAAAACACAATCATAACAGAATTATGAAAGTGTGGAAAACACAAAACATAAAGAAAAAGGATAGATTCGTTGGATTGCCTCCCAACAAGCGCTTTTGTTTAACGCCCTTAGCTAGGCATTCAATGATGCTCTCACAAAAGACAAGAATTGAAGCACAACGAGAGCATCCTAAAGCATGTGAAAACCACATCTAAGTCTAACATACTTCCTATGCATAGGCATTTTATAGGAAAACAAATTGTCAAGACAACCAATAGCTGCCATATGCAAGGAAGAAGAAAGAGACAAGAGCAATCTCAACATCACGAGAGGTGATTTGGTAACACGAAAGTTTCTACCAAAATATTTTCCTCTCTTATAGAAATTACATGTGGGATCATATTCAAATTCAACAATATAACTATCCCATAGGATATTCTTTTCATGATCCACATGCATGCAAAGTTGACGCTCTTTAAAAATAGTGGGATTATCATCAAATAAAGTCATGACTTCTCCAATCCCACTTTCAGTATTGTTGCAAATATCATATTCATCATGAGGTTTGAACAAATTTTCAAGATCATAAGAAAGATCATCACCCCAATCATGATTATTGCAACAAGTAGTGGACAAAGCAAAACTAGCATCCCCAAGCTTAGGGTTTTGCATATTTTTAGCATGATTGTCACTAATAGGATTTATAGTGAAATCATTGCAATCATGCTTTTCATCCAAGGAGCCCTCGTGAATCACTTCATGAATTTCTTCCTCACAATTTTCAGATTCACGCATCTTATGCAAAACTCCAAAGAAATAGTCAATTGCCCTCAACTCACTAGCAATTTGTTCCACACGAGTGGGTCTCTTAAAGAGACTAGCAAGTGGATGAGGATCCATATCACTAGATTTTCAACAAGCGAACATGCAAGCATATTGAAGGCACATGGCACACAAGCGAACAAAAAGCAAGCGAGAGAAAAAGGGCGAACAAAAAAGGCAAATGAAAACGGCAAAGGCGAATGGCGAATGAAAACGGCAAATGTGAAGTGGTGGAGAGGAAAACGAGAGGCAAGTGGCAATAAAAGTAAATGCAAGAGAAGAGTTTGTGAGACCTACTTGGATAGATCTTGATTTCTCCTCCCTGGCAACGGCGCCAGAAATACTTCTGATGTTTACTATGTATCCCTTGCAACGGCGCCAAAAATAGTTGTGTCGACCGCACCAGGAATCCTTAAGCTACAGCTAGGCCTTAAGGGACTTCCTAGGCAAGTATGCAGGTGATTTCCCCCATGGCCTTGGAGCCTTGCGTTGGTGTTCCCTCGAAGCGGAAAGGGTGATGTAGCACAGCGACGGTAAGTATTTCCCTCAGTTTGAGAACCAAGGTATCAATCCGGCGGAAGAGTATCTCAAGATCCTGCACAAACACATATGCTTGCACCCAACGCTATGAAGGGGTTGTCAATCCCTTATAGAT
Organism: Hordeum vulgare subsp. vulgare; assembly: GCF_904849725.1. Taxonomy (NCBI): domain Eukaryota; kingdom Viridiplantae; phylum Streptophyta; class Magnoliopsida; order Poales; family Poaceae; genus Hordeum; species Hordeum vulgare. Next base: position 70,374,053 of record NC_058518.1, read on the forward strand.
TGTTTGCCAAGTGAGAACTGAAAGCAACAAAGTAACAAAGCAAAGTAAAAGCGGAGTTGTAAACGATGGATGTGAATAGACCCGGGGGCGGTAGTGTTTACTAGTGGCTTCTCTCATGAAAGCAAGTAGACGGTGGGTGAACAAATTACTGTCGAGCATTTGATAGAACTGTGCAGAGTCGTGACGGTATCTATGCAATGATTATTTCTATAGGCATCACGTCCGAAACAAGTAGACCGATACTTTCTGCATCTACTATTACTCCACACGTTGATCGCTATCCAGCATGCATCTAATGTATTAAGTCCATAAGAACAGAGTAACGCCTTAAGCAAGATGACATGATGTAGAGGGATAATCTCAAACCAATGATAAAAACCCCATCTTTTTACCCTTGATGGCAACTGCTTGATGTGTGCCTTGCTGCCCCTACTGTCACTGGGAAAGGTCACCACATGGCAGAACCCAAAACCAAGCACTTCTCCCATTGCAAGAATCATAGATCTAGTTGGCCAAACAAAACCCAAGATCTGGAGAGACTTACAAGGATATCAAATCATGCATATAAGAAATCAGCAAAGACTCATATATATATCATAGATAATCTGATCACAAGTCCACAATTCATCAGATCTCGACAAACACACCGCCAAAGATGATTACATTGGATAGATCTCCATGAAGATCATGGAGAACTTTGTATTGAAGATCCAAGAGAGAGAAGAAGCCATCTAGCTACTAACTACGGACCTATAGGTCTGAAGTGAACTATTCATGAGTCATTGGAGGGGCGATGATGATGATGAAGAATCCCTCCACCTCCGAAGTCCCCTCCGGCAGGGTGCCGGGAAGGGTCTCCAGATGAGATCTCGCGGAAACGGAAGCTTGCGGCGGCGGAAAAGTTTTTTCGAGGCTCCCCCGATTTTTTGCAGAATATTTGGGAATTTATAGGCCAAAGATCTAGGTCAGGGGGCGGCCAGGGAGGCCACAAGCCTGCCCACCACCGCCTTCCCCTGGTGGCGGAGTGGGGGCTTGTGGGCTCCCTGGAGCCCGCCTGGCTTGGCCCAAAAGCCCCGTGGTCTTCTTCCGTTCGGGAAAAAATCATTTTGGGGTTTTTCTTCTGTTTGGACTCCGTTCCAAAATCAGATCTGAAAAGAGTCAAAAACACGGAAAAAGCAGGAACTGGAACTTGGCACTGAATTAATAAGTTAGTCACAAAAGATATAAAAGGTACATAAAACAACCAAAGAAGACAAGATAACAGCGTGAAACCATCAAAAATTATAGATACGTTTGAGACGTATCAACGCCCCCTGGCTTGTCGCCTCCTCGTGCACGCTTCAGGCTGCTTTAAATTTTCCTAATTTTTAAAATATTCCAAAACTGGTAAAAATTGCCATTGAAAACGTTTTGGAGTCGGTTTGCTTACCGTAGCACATACCTATTCCTTTTCGGGGTCCGAGACGTTCTGATAGGTCTCCCTAATGTACTCTTCCGAAGTTATGGTATTGATAATATTAGTTTCAACATTTATGGGAGTACGTGAGATATAATGTTTGATTCTTTGCCCATTTACCACCTTCAGATTTGTGCCTTCGACATTGTTAATCTCGATGGCACCGGAACAATATACTTCCTCGATAACGTAAGGCCCTTCACATTTAGAGAGAATTTTTCCTGCAAAAAATCTTAAACGAGAGTTGTATAGCAAGGCATGATCACCTACATTGAATTCATGCTTTTGTATCTTTCTATCATGCCATCTCTTAACCTTTTATTTAAACAACTTGGCATTCTCATAGGCCTGGGTTCTCCATTCATCAAGTGAGCTAATGTCAAATAATCTTTTCTCACCAGCAAGTTTGAAAACATAGTTAAGCTCTTTAATTGCCCAATATGATTTATGTTCTAGCTCTAGAGGTAAGTGACATGCTTTACCATAAACCATTTTATACGGAGACATACCCATAGGGTTTTTGTAAGCGGTTCTATAAGCCCATAATGCATCATTAAGTTTCTTGGACCAATTCTTTCTAGATCTATTAACGGTCTTTTGCAAGATGAACTTAATTTCTCTATTGCTCAATTCTACTTGCCCACTAGACTGAAGATGATAAGGAGATGCAATTCTATGATTAACATCATACTTAGCAAGCAACTTATGGAAAGCACCATGAATAAACTGTGAACCACCACCAGTCATTAAATATCTAGGGATTCCAAATCTAGGGAAAATAACATCTTTCAACATTTTAATAGAAGTGTTATGATCAGCACTTCTAGTTGGAATAGCTTCTACCCACTTAGTAACATAATCAACAACAACTAGAATATGAGTATACCCGTTAGATTTTCGAAAAGGTCCCATATAATCAAAACCCCAAACAATAAATGGTTCAATAACTAGAGAGTAATTCATAGGCATTTCCTGACGTCTACTAATATTACCAATTCTTTGACATTCATCGCAAGACAATACAAACTTACGAGCATCCTTGAAGAGAGTAGGCCAATTAAAACCAGATTGTAATACCTTGTGTGCAATTCTATCTCCACCATGATGTCCTCCGTAGGCCTCAGAGTGACACTTGTATAGAATCTGTCCCAGTTCATGCTCAGGTACACAACATCTAATAATACCATCTACTCCTATTTTATAAAGGTGTGGATCATCCCAAAAGTAATGTCTTAAATCATAGAAGAACTTTTTCTTTTGTTGCTATGTGAAACTAGGCGGGATAAATTTAGAAACTATGTAATTAGCATAATCAGCATACCAAGGAGCATTGCATGAAGCATTTATGACAACTAATTGTTCATCAGAAAAGCTATCGTCAATAGGTAGTGGGTCATCAAGAACATTCTCTAATCTAGACAAGTTATCTCCTATGGGGTTATCAGCGTCCTTTCTATCAATAATATGCAAATCAAATTCTTGTAGCACAATAACCCATCTAGTAAGTCTACGTTTAGCATCTTTCGTTTCCCTAAGATACTTAATAGCAGCGTGATCAATGTGAACAGTTACTTTGGAAACAACAATATAAGGTCTAAACTTATCACAAGCAAACACAACTGTCGAGAGAATGATCCCCAGGTACCCCAAAGACGCAGAGTCGAGTGGGGTGCGTGCCCGCCCCGGCCGGCTGCTCCCAATCCGCCCACGGCCGGCTCCTCTGTACAGCCGGCTACGCCAGCCTGACGACTAGCCGTAGTCAACTACGACGTCCCCCCCGGGCGTCGTACTGCTTCATCTACAGTGTAACTTGTCCCCTGGGCGCTGGTTTATAAAGTGCCCCAGGGGACAAGCATAGCTTAGATCCCAAGCTACTTATAGCTTGGCATGTAAGCTACCCATGGTAGCTTACATGCCAAGCAGCTTGGTATGTAAGCTACCCACTATAGCTTACATACCAAGCAGCTTGGTATGTAAGCTATCCACTGTAGCTTACATACCAAGCTACACATCCATACAAAGGGCCTCATGCCCACCGCGTATGGGAGGACTCTCGGAGACTCTCTCACACTCTCCCACATACACACACTAAGACATGAGGTCGGGAAGGAGGCACTCAACTCGCTTCCTCCTCCAATACAGCTCCAGGAGCAACCTTCTACTGCCAATATACATCATATACACACATGCAGGAGTAGGGGTATTATCTCTCCGGAGAGCCCCGAACCTGGGTAAACCACTGCGTGCTATTACCCTATCCCGTCCCGGATCCTCCACGACAGCCTTTCCCTCACCTCGATTAGCCATCCCAGGACATATGCCGTCAGGGTACCCCCTATATCAAAACGACGACATTTGGCGCCCATCGTGGGGGCCGCTGCTACTGGAACCATGGTCCGGACGGGACCATCTTCATCATCAAAACTGCGACATCGCCGTCGTCTCCTCAGCGCTGCTCGGGGGCTCGACATCAGCATGCCCCAGGCGTGCTCGTGTGGGGCGAAGTGTTCGTGTCGTTCGCCTTTGGTCCGCTCCCGGGTACACCATGTTCGGTCTCATCCTACCCGTCATCTCTATGCGTTCATGCGCGTGCACGTACGTGCACTCGTTTCTGCACGCACCCTGAGCACCGGCAATGCCACAACGCCAGCTCCGCCCACTTCCTCAACTGCGTTGGTTCTCTGAGTGCTACTCCGGCCTCTCCGCATCCGGTCGTTCCACCGGCTCCGTCCGGCTGGCTTCGGCCTCTTTCATTGGCCCCGCGCCCTCGTGCCATCCGGCTCCTCCCCGCCAGAGTGCATGGCCACATGCATGGGAATGTAAATGGGCACATGCATGTTGGTCGTGTGCATGGCCACATGCAAGCGTGGCCGGCTGCTTGGCCTACCTTGGCTGGCTACTCAGCCGGCAGCTGAACCTGCGATGAGTTCGCTGCCGAGTTGCCTGACTACTGGCCGGCTGCCCGGCTGTCCGACTGCCTGGCCGGCCCCCGGCTGCCGCATTACTGGTAGCCTGATCCGGCACCTGCAGGAATCAAGTCGGCCAGCTTTGTCCGGCTCCGCTACATTAAAAGAAGAAAACTACATATATGTGTGGTACGTATAGTACTACGATGCATGCATGGCCAGGCCGCCTGGATGGCTACATGCGTGGTCAGCTAAACGGCAGCTTGGCCGGCTACATGCCATGGCCGGCTACGCTGCATGCATGCGTTCCTGGCCAGCTGCAGTACGTGCGCGTCTGGCCGGGTGCACTACATCCGTGCATGTTTGGTCGGCTGCATGTCTGGCCGGCTGCATGCCTGGCCGGCTGTTCTACGACTCCGCTCCGTGGGACTCAGCTTCATCCACGCCTCCCGCCGGCTCCCACATTGCTCCCGTGTCACCGCTTGGTCGAACTATCTATCTGTATGCGTCGTCGTCTGGTCGGCTGGCCTGACCGTCTACTTCGACACCGGACCGACTCGGACCACCCGTCTACTTCGACATCAGGCCGACTCCGGTCGCCCGTCTACTTCGACATCGGGCCGACTCCGGTCGTTCATCTGCTTCGACTCCTGGCCGGCTGGCATACCCGCCGACCGCCAGAAGTTCGGCGGCTACACCCAGTGGGTGCCCCGGCGTTCTCGGCTAGCAAAAGGCCAGAACGGCTGCAAACCGCACCGGTCATCATCAACAACAACCATCTCGCCGACTCCAAAAAGAGCAATGTGAGATGCCCATCTACATATTTTTACACCATGCACAAAAGACGGATACCCCGAGTGACTCTCGGGGGCCATCCCCGCATTCGTTTCAGTTGCTTTACTGTTCATCCCGGCGCCAGCTAGTCTCGCCCGGGGCCGGCCGCTTGGCTCGATATGTTCGTTTCATGGGGCGGCTTAGTAGCCTGTACGGTACCGAAGGCCCACTCTTTGTCTCAGCTACAGACCGTACCGCGGCTGTCCGGCTAGCGAGAGCAAAAGCTGGAGGTCACCACACGCGAAAAACGCTCAGGGAAAAAACGGCTTGGGCGACACGGCCGCTTCCTTCATAAAATTTATACCCGGTTGAGCCTGCTCCCGGAGTCAGAGTACTGTGCTCCCTTCTCTGTGTCCCACTCTTCGTCTCAGCTACAGACCGTATCGCGGCTGTCCGGCTAGCAAGAGCAAAAGCCAAAGAGCCGAGGGGACACGAAATGACCCAAATGGCTCAGGCGACATCGAGTTGACATTCCACCCGCATAAAACTTGCGCGGACAAAATTAAATATTTGATAAATATGCGCCGACTAACTTTGTCTCTTGCACGGTCATCTTCGTGGCGAATCACCATTGCATGCCGGCTACCGGCCGCTGGCTGCAGACTGCCAGCCACCGGTGGCTGGGTGTAGGCTGCAACTCTCGCCGGCTAGACTGTCCGGCTAGGACCCTGGCCGGTTGGAGGCCTGGCCGACGGGAGTCTGTCCGGCTGGAGCACACTCAAGATAGCTATGCCGGCTGCAGTATGTAGCCGACCGCCATCGGCAACTCATTTGCTACAACAACAGCAAGAAGCCTCCGCACGACTCTCCAAGTCGCCCGGAGGCTCGGAGGCTACACCCAGCGGGTGCGCCTGCGCGCCCCCGATGGAAACAGCCAGCCGGTGGACCACGCGTCTGCACCCTGCAGTGCCTCGCGCATCGATCGGCGGACATTGCGTCCTCGCCCGACATCCCCGACGCTACCGTCCACTCCAGCACCTACAAAGACCCTCCGCCTGACTGTTCGAGTCGCCCGGAGGCTACACCCAGCGGGTGCGCTGGCGCGCCCCCGCCAAAAACAAGCCACGCCGTTCCCGGCTTGCAATCGACCGTCATCGACAACTTCTGCATCAACAACGAATGCGAAAACCCTCCGTCCGGCTCTTTGAGTCGCACGGAAGCTCGGAGGCTACTGTCGGGGGAATGATCCCCAGGTACCCCAAAGACGCAGAGTTGAGTGGGGTGCGTGCCCGCCCCGGCCGGCTGCTCCCAATCCGCCCACGGCCGGCTCCTCTGTGCAGCCGGCTACGCCAGCCTGACGACTAGTCGTAGTCAACTACGACGTCCCCCCGTGCGTCGTACTGCTTCATCTACAGTGTAACTTGTCCCCTGGGCGCTAGTTTATAAAGTGCCCCAGGGGACAAGCATAGCTTAGGTCCCAAGCTACTTATAGCTTGGCATGTAAGCTACCCACTGTAGCTTACATACCAAGCAGCTTGGCATGTAACTATCCACTGTAGCTTACATACCAAGCTACACATCCATACAAAGGGCCTCATGCCCATCGCGTATGGGAGGACTCTCGGAGACTCTCTCACACTCTCCCACATACACACACTAAGACATGAGGCCAGGAAGGAGGCACTCACCTCTATTCCTCCTCTAATACACCTCTAGGAGCAACCTTGTACTACCGAGATACATCATATACACAAATGTAGGAGTAGGAGTATTATCTCTCCGGAGAGCCCCGAATCTGGGTAAACCACTTCGTACTATTACCCTATCCCGTCCCGGATCCTCCACGACAGCCTTTCCCTCACCTCGATTAGCCATCCCCTGGCATATGCCGTCTGGGTACCCCCTATATAGAAACGACGACAACAACTGCTAAAACTTCCTTTTCAGTGGTAGCATAGTTTCTTTGGGCATTGTCTAGAGTTTTACTAGCGTAATGGATGACATTTAATTTCTTATCAACTCTTTGCCCTAGAACAACACCAACAACATAATCACTAGCATCAGACATAATTTCAAAGGGTAGGTTCCAATCACGTGGTTGAACAACAGGTGCGGTGATCAAGGCTCTCTTAAGAATTTCAAATGCTTCTAAACAATCATCATAAAAAACGAATGGAACATCCTTTTGCAAAAGATTAGTGAGAGGCTTAGAAATCTTAGACAAGTCTTTAATAAATCTCCTATAAAAACCAGCATGACCAAGGAAACTTCTTATACCTTTGATATCTGTTGGACATGACATTTTTTCAGTAGCATCAACTTTAGCTTTATCAACTTCAATACCTCTTTTGGAGATTTTGTGTCCCAAGATAATGACGTTATTAACCATAAAGTGGTACTTCTCCCAATTCAAGACAAGATTAGTTTATGCACGTCTCTGCAAAACTCGATCAAGGTTGCTCAAGCAATCATAAAAAGAAGTTCCATAAATGGAAAAATCATCGATGAAAACCTCAACAATATTTTCACAAAAGTCAGAGAATATAGCCATCATACATCTTTGAAAGGTAGCACGTGCATTGCATAAACTGAAAGGCATATGTCTATAAGCAAAGGTACCGAAAGGGCAAGTAAAAGTGGTCTTCTCTTGATCCTCTTTTGATACAGGTATTTGAGAGAAGCCAAAATAACCATCTAGAAAGTAATAATGTGTATGTTTGGATAGTATTTCTAGCATTTGAACAATAAAAGGTAGCGGGTAATGATCTTTCCTAGTAGCTTTATCTAATTTCCTTGAATCAATTACCATTCTATATCTTGTAACAATTCTTTGTGGGATCAATTCATATTTATCATTAGGAACAACGTGAGTACCTCCCTTTTTAGGGACACAATGAACGGGGCTAACCCATCTACTATCAGCAATAGGATAAATTATACCTGCCTCCAGAAGCTTTGGTATTTCATTTCTTACCACTTCCTTCATTTTAGGATTTAATCGTCGTTGGTGATTAACAACATGTTTAGTATCAGGCTCCATATTGATTTTGTGCTGACATAGAGTGGGACTAATACCCTTAAGATCATCAAGAGTTTATCCAATAGCAGCACGGTGCTTCCTCAGAGTTTTCAATAATCTCTTTTCTTCATGCTCTGAAAGGTTAGCACTAATAATAACATGATATATCTCGTTTTCATCAAGATAAGCATACTTAGGAGTATCAGGTAATTGTTTAAGCTCAAACACGGGATCATCCATTGGTGGAGGAGGATCCCCAAGTATTTCAACATGTAGGTTGTGTTTCAGAATAGGCTGTTGATCAAAGAAAATCTTATCTATTTCATTCCTTTCAATCATATGCATATCATTTTCATGGTCTAGCAAATATTGTTCTAAGGGATTAGTAGGAGACACAACAATAGAAGTGAGACCAATAATTTCATATTTACTAGGTAATTATTTGTCATGGGGTTGTCTACGAAATTAAGAGAAATTGAACTCATGAGATGCATCCCCAAAACTTAGAGTAACCGTTTCTTTTTCACAATAAATCTTAGCATTAATAGTATTCAAGAAGGGTCTGCTGAATATAATGGGACAAAAATCATCTTGTGGGGAACCAAGAACAAGAAAATCAGTAGGATACTTTATTTTCCCACACAAGACTTCAACATCTCTAACAATAACAATTGGTGAAATACTATCTCTATTAGCAAGCTTGATGGTAACATCGATTTCCTCTAATTCGGCTGGTGCAATATCATTCATAATATCTTGGTATAAGGTAAAGGGAATTGCACTCACACTAGCACCCACATCACATAAGCCATGATAACAATGATATCCTATTTTAATGGAAACAATAGGCACGCTAGCAATAGGTCTATGTTTACCCTTAGTATCAGGTCTACAAATTCTAGCGGCTTCATCACAGAAGTGAATGGCATGCCCATCAATATTATCAACCAAGAGATCTTTAACCATAGAAATATTAGGTTCAACTTTAATTTGTTCAGGAGGTATAAGTGTTCTAGTACAACTCTTACGAACCACAGTTTAAGCTTTAGCATGTTACTTTATCCTAACATGAAAGGGTGGTTTCTCAATATAAGCAGTAGGAATTACACGATCAACATTATAAATAGTAGTTTCTTCTTCAACTTTAATAGGTTCTACCACTTTAAATTCAATGTGAGGATGATATTCAAACCACTTCTCCTTGGGGAGATAAACATGAGTAGCAAAAGATTCACAGAATGAAGCTACTACCTCAGAGTCAAGTCCATATTTAGTGCTAAAATCACGAAAAGCATTGGTGTCTATAAAGGATTTAACACAATCAAACTTAAGGCTTATACCTCACTCATTACCTTCATAGAGTTACAAATCTTAATAGTTGTGTTTAATTCTTTCCAATAAGTCCCATTTGAATTCAATATCTTTCTTCATAAAGGAACCAACACAAGAAGTGTCGATCATGGATTAATCATTACGAGAGAGCCGAGCATAAAAATTCTGAATAATAATTTCTATCGGGAGCTCATGATTGGGGCATGAATATAACATTGACTTAAGACTGCCCCAAGCTTGAGGGATTCTTTCTTCTTCACGAGGCCAAAAATTATACATATAATTCCGATCACAATGAACCAGATGCATAGGATAAAAGTTCTGATGAAATTCCAATTTCAATCGGTTCTAGTTCCATGATCCAATGTCATCACATAGCCTATACCATGTCAACGCCTTTTATTTCAAATATAAAGGAAAGACCTTGTTATTGACATCATCCTCGGGCAGACCTGCAAGCTTAAATAATCCACAAACTTCATCCACATAGATTAGGTGCAAATCAGGATGTAGTGTTCCATCTCCTCATAAGGATTAGCTAACAGTTTTTCTATCATACTCGAAGGAATTTCATAATAAATAGTTTCAGTAGGTGCAGCAGGCTAAGGAGCATATCTTTGTGCTTCCGGTCGCGGTGAAGATACCCCAAACAAGCCCCTCAAAGGATTATTTTCCATACTGACAAGTGACAGTAAATTTCTGCACAGTAATTTTTCCACTCACCAAAGGCGCTTTACTCCACGGCAATAGCGCGAGAAAAGAGTCTTGATGACCCACAAGTGTAGGGGATCTATCATAGTCCTTTTAATAAGTAAGAGTGTCGAACCCAACGAGGAGCAGAAGGAAATGACAAGCGGTTTTCAGTAAGGTATTCTCTGCAAGCACTAAAATTATTGGTAACACATAGTTTTGTGATAAGGTAGTTCATAACGGGTAGCAAGTAACAAATGTAACAATGGTGCAGAAAAGTGACCTAATCCTTTTTGTAGCAAAATACAAGCCTGAACAAACTCTTATATAAAGAAAAGTGCTCCCGAGGACACATGGGAATTTATGTCAAGCTAGTTTTCATCATGCTCATATGATTCACGTTCATTACTTGGATAATTTGATATGTGGGTGGACCGGTGCTTGGGTGCTGCCCTTACTTGGACAAGCATCCCACTTATGATTAACCTCTCTCGCAAGCATCTGCAACTACGAAAGAAGAATTGATATAAATCTAACCATAGCACGAATCATTTGGATCCAAAACAACCCCTTACAAAGCAACGCATAAACTAGGGTTTAAGATTATGTCACTCTAGCAACCCAACATCTACTTATTGTTGGGTAACGTTGCATGGGAAACAAAAAAATTCCTACGCACACGAAGACCTATCATGGTGATGATCATCTACGAGAGGGAGATCGGATCTACATACCCTTGTATATCGCTAAGCGGAAAGCGTTAAGAAGCGCGGTTGATGTAGTGGAACATCTTCATGATTCAAATCACCGTCGTCCCATGATCCGTCCCGATCTAGTATCGAACGGATGACACCTCCGCGTTCAGCACACGTACAACTCGATGACGATCTCCGCCTTCTTGATCCAGCAAAAGATACGGGGAAGTAGATGAGTTCTCTGACAGGGTGATGGTGCGCCGGTGGTGTTGGTGATCTATTCCTGCAGGTCTTCGCCTAAGCACCGCATAAATCCGATCTAGAGGAAGAACTACGAACTAGAGGAGAGGGTTGCACGTGGCTGAAATTGTGTCTCAAAAACCCTAAAACCTCTAATATATATAGGAGGAAGGAGGGGCTAGCCTTGAGCCCCAAGGAGAGCCTCCTTGGGCTCGGCCGGTGCTAGGGAGGAGGAGTCCTCCTCCAATCCTACTTGGAGTAGGACTCCTCCCCAAGTTGTCCACCTCTTTTGGTTTTTTTCCACTTTTACCTCATGTGCTTTCGTTGGTTCATCAGTCAGCCCACTAAGAGCTATTGCGCCACCATCAAGTCCATGTGGCCCTCTTGGGGAGTGGTGGGCCCACCTGGTGGGCCCCCAAGACCCATTTGTCACTCCCGGTACACTGTCGGCAATGCCTAAAATTCTTCCGGAATCCAAATACCAACTTCCTACATATCAATTTTCGTTTCCGGACCATTCCAGAAACCCTCATGACGTCCGGGATCTCATCCGGGACTCCGAAAAAAACTTCGGTCACCAGCACCTATAACTCAGCTATACCGAAACGTCACCGAACATTAAGTGTGCAGACCCTGCGGGTTCGAGAACTATGCAGACATGACCTGAGACACTCCCTGGTCAATATCCAACAGCAGGACCTGGATGTCCATATTGGATCCTACATATTCTACGAAGATCTTATCGGTTGAACCTCTATGCCAAGGATTCATATAATCCCGTAAGCCATTCCCTTTGTCCTTTGGTATGTTACTTTCCCGAAATTTGATCGTCAGTATCTCTATACCTATTTCAATCTCGTTACCGGCAAGTCTCTTTACTCGTTCCGTAATACAAGATCCCGTGAGTAACTCTTTAGTCACATTTCTTGCAAGGCTTATATGTGATGTTGTATTACCGAGTGAGCCCCGAGATACCTCTCCGTCACACCGAGTGACAAATCCAAGTCTTCATCCATGCTAACTCAACGGACACCTTCGAAGATGCCTATAGAGTACCTTTATAGTCACCGAGTAACGTTGCAACATTTGATACACACAAGGCATTCCTCCGGTGTCAGTGAGTTACATGATCTCATGGTCATAGGAATGAATACTTGACATGCAGAAAACAATAGCAACAAAATGATAGGATCATATGCTACGTTCGTAGTTTTGGTCTTGTCCATCACATCATTGTCCTAATGATGTGATCCCGTCATCAAGTGACAACACTTGTCTATGGCTAGGAAACATTAACCATCCTTGATCAACAGGCTAGTCAACTAGAGAATCACTAGGGACATAGTTTTGTCTATATATCCACACAGGCATTTATGTTTCCATTCAATATAGTTATAGCATGGACAATAAAAGATTATATTGAAACAGGAATTGTAATTATAAATATTTCATTATTGTCTCTAGGGCATATTTCCAACGCTTATTACTTCCCAATTCCTTCCTCTAGGCCTAAATAATGGTGAAGTGTCATGTAGTCGACGTTCACATGACACCACTAGAGGACAGACAACATATATCTTATAAAAATATCGAACGAATACCAAATTCACATGATTACTTGTAACAATACTTATCCTATGTCCTCAGGAATAAACGTAACTACACACAAAGCATATTCATGTTCATAATTAGAGGAGTATTAATAATCATTAAGGATTTGAACATATAATCTTCCACCAAATAAACCAACTAGCATCAACTACGAGGAGTAATCAACACTACTAGCAACCCACACGTACCAATCTGAGGTTTTGAGACAAAGATCGGATACAAGAGATGAACTCGGGTTTGGAGAGGATATGGTGTTTATGGAGATTGACCCCCTCTCGATGAGAGGATCGTTGGTGATGACGATGGATTTGATTTCCCCCTCCAGGAGGGAAGTTTCCCCGGCAGAATAGCTCCACGGGAGCTCTAGATTGGTTATGTCGAAGTTACGCCTCAAGACGGTGGCGCCTCGTTCTGAAAGGTCTGATATGATTTTTTCCAGGTCAAAACCCTTCATATAGCAGAAGATGGGCACCGGAGGCCTGCCAGGGGGCCCACAAGCCTGCATGGCGCGGCTAGGGGGGTAGGTCACGCCCCCTAGCTTGTGACCTCCTGGTGGGTCCCCTCTGGTATTTCTTTCGCCCATTAGTTTTTATATATTCCAAAACAATTCTTCGTAACGTTTCACGACTTTTGGAGCTGTGCAAAATAGGTCTCTCAGATTTGCTCCTTTTCCAGTCCAGAATTCCAGGTGCCGGCATTCTCCCTCTTCATATAAATCTTGTAAAATAAGAGAGAAAAATGCATAAGTATTGTACCATAATGTGTATTAACAGCCCATAATGCAATAAATATTGATATAAAAGCATGATGCAAAATGGACGTATCAAGCAGCATGTTCATCAGTTGCACGTTCTTCATCTTCATGAGCCGGGTCTATAGTGTATCTGGCCTGAGGAATTGATGCTTGCGCTGGGACTTCAACCCTGCTGTTGTACTCAGCAATGGCGTAAGTAGCAGCCTTGACAAAACGCACTTTGACGCCCTTACTTTCAGCTTGAAGACTTGTGTATTTGTTAGTGAGGGTTTTCAGCTCATCTTGAGTGGCTACAAGTTGCTCTGGCGTCAAGGTTAGAAGATTTTGTTGCAAAAACTTCTCCTTTTGAACCTTTTCTCTCTGAGCTTGCTTGGCTTGTTGAGCCTTCCATTTTTTTTGTTGATGAATGAGGTCACCATGTGACTGGGTCCGGGTGCAAGGTGCAAGTCATCAATGGGTGTGTTGGGATCTTTGTACCAAAGATCGAAGAAATCCAGTATCACCTTCGGATCCAGTGCGAGAGGAATGGTGGAACCCTTAGCTTGTGCAACCCTTTCTTGGTTGTTTCTGATGATGGCTTGAAGGGTTTCCTCATCATATTCTGTTAGGACTGGGCCTAATTCCTTGCCCAACAGTCGTCTTTGTCTTCAATATGCCACTTGAGGATTTGTGGGTAGTACCTGAGGCTGATGGTTTTGAGGGAATTGAGGTCCAAGTTGGTTGCTCACTGGACTAGGGCTGCAGAGGGGGTGAAGACTTTGCTGCAGTTGTGGACTTTTCAGCCATAGTTGATTCTACGTGAGGAATTTGTTGTTTGGACATTGTTATTGAGGACTTTGGTTTGACACCAGATTTCTTCACCAGTGCCTTCTTGGGAGGTTGTTGTGTTGTAGAAGCCTCGGCAACACAGGAGGGGGCAGCATCAGCTGCAGCAGTAGAATCCTCAGTGAGCTTGTTTGGTGCTTTGTTGTCATTTTTCCTCAGTTTTGCCAAATACTTGGCCTTCTCATCAGGATAGTCTTCAATTGTGAGCATGCTTGAGGGATGGGCAATTTGTTGCTGTTCCAGAGGTGGTCTGGAGCAAGGAGGCTTGACGGCAAACTTCCTGGCATATTTAGGAGTGACATACATGTATCTCTTCCACTCCTGAGCCCATCTCCTTTCAATCTTTTGAAGCCTGATCAAGCTTACTTTGAGAAAATACATAGGAAAGCTTCTCATGATCAGCCAAGAGTGTACCATAACGATCTTGAAGACTATCAAATCTAAACTAAAGACTTTGAGCATCTTTGGTGAGGATTTGAGTACGATTCATTTCATCATTCAACAGATAATCGCTTTTGTCTAGTAGTTTCTGAAGCTTTTCAATAGCACTTTGTTGCTTAGTGGAAATGTTAGCAAGTTTATAGTAACTAGGTTTTTTATAATCATCAGGTTAACAGTCACTAGAATCAGAGGATGTGTGGCTTGGTACCTTTGAACCTTTTGCCATGAAGCAATAGGTGGGAGCAAAGTCATCATCAAACTCATCCGTGTTGTTGATGTTGTCATTTTCTTCAAGGTTGAAGATGGACTTGCTCACAAATGTGGTAGCTAGTGCAAGACTTGCCACACCAGACTCTGACTCCACTTCTGAACCTTCATCTTCCTCACATTCCTCAGATTCTGCTTCAGAATCCATCTCCTTGCCAATGAGTGCCCGAGCCTTTCTGAAATTGATCTTCTTTTGCAATGAGGACTTTGAAGATGAAGACTTTGAGGATTTCTTCTTTTTTCCTTGAGTCGTCAGAGCTTTCATCATTGTACTTCTTCTTCCTTGATTACTTCACCCAGGGAGGACAATCAACAATGTAGTGACTAAATTTCTTGCATTTATGACAGGTTCTCTTCTTGTAGTCCTCACGTGAAGATTATGATTTCCTCATATCTCTTCTTGAAGACTTTCTGAATTGGCCACGCTTTATGAACTTCTAGAATTTCCTCACGAGCATAGCAAGTTCGTGACCAAGTTCTTTAGGATCAGCCAGACTGCAGTCAGATTCTTCTTCTTCAGATCAGGAAACATCCTTTGCCTTCAATGCATGAGGTCTTGAGTAGCTTGGTCCATAAAGGTATCTCTTCTCTTCTAGTTGAAATTCATGAGCATTGAGTCTCTCAAATATATCAGCACGATCAAGCATCTTGTAGTCTCTTTGTTCTTGGATCATCAGAACCAGTGTGTCAAATGATGGATCAAGAGATCGTAGCAATTTCTTCACGACATCATGGTCTGTGATGTCTCTGGCTCCAAGAGCCTGAAGCTCATTGGAGATGTCAATGAGGCAATCAAAGGTATCTTGACAGCTTTCATTATCCAGTCTCTTGAAGCGGTTGAAGAGATTGCGAAGAACATCAACTCGAGAGTCACGATGTGTGGAGCTCCCTCATTGACTTTGGACAGGCTTTCCGAGATTAATTTCACAGAGCCCAAAGCACTCACTCTAACATACTGTCCTTTGCTCACATGGCCACATATGATAGTATTCGCTTGTGAGTTGAGTTGCTTGAATTTCTTCACATCATCAGCAATGATAGTTGAAGTGACACAGGGAACACCATTTTCCACAATGTACTAGAGATCATTGTCAATTGCTTGAAGGTGCATTTGCATCTTGTTCTTCCAGTAGGGGAAGTTCTTTCCTTCGAAGGTAGGACAGCGTGCAGTAACCTTGATCATACATGTGGTTGACATAACTAAAACTCCACGCGGTTAAACCAAAATCACATAGAACAAGGGAGTACCTTGCTCTGATACCAACTGAAAGTGTGTTATATCGACTAGAGGGGTGTGAACAGGCCATTTTTACAAATTCATCACTGAGGAAATTCCTAGTGAGGAAAGTCCTCAGTCATGAACTGAGTGTAGTGGAAATAGTACTAAGACAGATGTGCAAAAGTGACTACAACAAAGTACTCAGAGTGAATTGATAGGTTTAGTTTGCACAGGTCATGTATACAGGATAAGCAGGTGATGAATAACTAAGGTGAAGAATTTGAGGTGAGAAATTAGGAGAAAGTCTTCACTCAAATTCTTCAAATAGTGGAGATCAAAGTCTTCAACCTGAAATTGAGGAAATGGAAAAGGTTGAAGAAATGGAAGCAGTAGCTCGATGAAGACAGTTGTTAATGACCCAATTCCAACTGTTGTGATAGTTGTACGTATGGTTTGGAGCGGCTTGGTATTGAAATCAAAGGACACACAGTTCCGGGACACACAGTCCCTACCATATTCTCCTTGAGCTAAGGACACACAGTCCTCCCGCAACACTCGTAGTAAATCTTTAGGGTAGACTTCCAAACCTTCACAAACTCGATCACCCGGCGATCCACAATTGATTGTTGCATGCTCTAGACCATGACGCCTAACCGTATGGAGGATGCACAGTCCTCAAAGGTAAAAAGTGTCGGTTCCACACAGTAACAATCTCTTCAGTGATGCTCAATCACTTTGGGTTTTGGGTTTTGGTTTGGGTGTTTGGGGTTTTTCCTCACTTGATGATTTTCGCTCAAGGTCCTCGAGGAATTGGGTTGCTCTAAATGACATGTGTCATATTCTCTCGGAGCAGCCAACCAGCCAGTGGTTGAGGGACCGGCTATTTATACCCGAGAGCATCCTACATTATATGACATTATTCCTTAATAAATTGACCGTTGGGTGGATAAGATTGGGGAGAAGTGGCGAGCAGCGTGGCAACGGTCGGAACTTTCAAATGTGAAAGTCCTCATGTCTCTCATGTTCCTCACTTTGAGGATCTGGTAGGTATAGGTTTGAGTTGAGCATCATGAGGAAATTATTTCCTTAGTTTTACCTTGACCCCCTTTAGCAGTACGGTGTTCCTATGACTCAAGAATGAAGAAAATGAAACAGAAAGAGTAAATCTTCAAGCTTCAAAGTCTTCACACCATTTTATTCGGGACACACCGAATTCCTCATCTTCAATGTGTTCATGAGGAATATCAATTTATTTGCAATTTCTTTGCGATCAAAGTATTCAAGGAATGACCAAAGTCTTCACCCGAAGACATACATTTTTAGGGGTCGGTATTCATCGAATAACTCAAACTCCTCAGCGACTTATAGAACTTGTGTACACTCACAAACATATCAGTCTCCTAACCTATAAGTCTTCAATCCACCAAAATCACTAAGGGGCACTAGATGCACTTACAAAAAGCTAGATGAAAATTTACTACAACAAGCAGCCCAAGAAGTAATACTACCTTTAGGCAAAGCAAAAATCCATTCCTTAGCTTTTCCATTCAAAGAGAAAGGAAATAAGTGATGTTCCAAAGCATTTGGGTCATACTACTTTATGCGTGTCTTGTTGCACAATTCAATAAAATTATGTAACTGCATACTTTCATCTTCAGAAGCAGAGCCTCCAAATTTGTCATGTTGAACCATGTAAACTAGGTTCGATTTGATCTCATATTTTGCACGTGCAACATCAGGTTACGCTATTGGTTCAAGCATAAAATTGTTGCTAGGAGTAGCAAAACTCCCAAGATTATGACCCGTAGTAAATTTTTGGTATTTATAACTTAAAAATATGCAACAATATAAGAATTAAACTAAAACTGAAATACTAAGAAAGAACTGGAAATTAACTTTAACAAAGAAATCTAAACACAAAGACTAGGAATACTAAACTCCTCGAAAGTGCTATTCTGAGCTCGAGCTCAAATGCTCTTAGATGAACAATAAATCCGAAAAAATAGTAAAATGTTTCAAAAAATTATAAAATTTTGTTACAAAAAACATTTATGTTTTTCCTACATGCATGCAAAAATTTATATCGGAATCACATTCCTGGAGGTGTAGACAAAAAAAATTGATGCTCCAAAATGCTTTCAAAAACACTATTTTTTAAGCATTGATTTTGTTTTTTTGGCCCACCCCTCCACAAATGTTATTTCATCATGAAATTTTGCACGCATGTAGTAATCATATCAATGTTTCGTTTCCCAAAAGTTCAGAATTTTTCGATTTTCTTACTATATTTATCGATTTTACTATCCATCCAGGAGTAGATGAGCTCGAGCTCGTATACTCTCCTTTTTATTGATCTGATATTGGAAGAAGAAAGGATATCACACACCTATTTCCCAGAGGTGACCCTAAGTATCAAACCCACGAGAGGAAGATTCCCTTAAACCAAATGTACCTAGCAAGCTTTTGTTGAAGTGTCAAATCAAGCTTTTGACCGGATCAACAAGCAAACTGTGATTCAAAAACTTATAATAAAAATAAGGTACGTGGATGAGGTCTTAATTCTTACAACCCATCAAGAGGTGCTTGCTTTGTATCGGAGGGGGTATGTCCAAATAACATCTTGATGAGCACGAGTCGTGCATCAAGAACCAGTTGTCCTAGTGAAGTCCCTATCAGTCTTTATATGATTATGGATCATAATTTCCTATTAGTGTTTATATGATTATGGATCATTATTCCACTTTATGATACAATTCTTGTGCCATTTCTCTCTGAATTTACAAGGTCGACCATAAAGAGGGAAATTGCACGAAACTCAAATTATGGACCGAAAAAAAGAAAAGGCTGAAAATTCACTAGACTCCAAATGGCCTAAAACTTCACGAGGAAGTTTTCTGGAATATATATGAATTTATGGAGAACAAATATACTATAGGGGGGCTACGTATTGGTGCCAAGCCAACATGAAAGTGTGTTATATCGACTATTGTGACCGTTTGGTGGATAAGATCTGTGAGGTGGCGCGTGTCGCGGCAACGGTCAGAACTTTCAACTCTGAAAGTCCTCATGTCTCTCATATTCCTCACTTGAGGCTTTTGTAGGATTAGGCTTGGGTTGAGCATCATGAGGAAATTCATTCCGTAGTATTACCTCAACCCCCATTAACAGTACGGTGTTCCTAAGACTGAAGAGTACAAAAAACGAAACAGAAAGAGTAAGTCTTCACGCTTCGAAGTCTTTAGGCAGTTTTTCTTCACGACACACTGAATTACTCATCTTCAATATCTTCATTAGGATTATCAATTTGATCGCAATTTCTTCGTGATCAAAGTCTTCAAGCTTAGACCAATTTCTTGAGCCGAAGACATACATTTTCAGGGGTCGATATCCATCATATAACTCAAACTCCTCAGCGACTTATAGAGCCTGTGTACACTTCACATTAGTTACTTAACCTATAAGTCTTCAAACCACCAAAATCACTAAGGGCACTAGATGCACTTACAATCTCCCGCTTTTTGGTGGTTGATGACAATTAGGTTAAGTTTTCAACGGGGATAAAAAATATGAACTGTAAATACTGAGTTTGAGGAATTTGAAATCAAGATAGTGAGAGACTTCCCCTGAAGATGTGCATATTTTGAGGAATTTGCTTTTCACAGCAGATGCACATTGATGATTTATATCATGGAGATCTCCCACTGTATCTTGTAAATCATGCATACAATTGCCATATAAAGTGAGGAATTTGAGAATGCATGATGAGGAATGGTGTCTGACAAATTTCAGCATGCCTGCATTAATATACTTTGAGGAATAAGCATGCGAAGAAAAACGTTCAAAAGAGTCAGAGCACCATCGGGCTTAAGTTACAACTCATTACATAAAACACTTCAGAAGAACCAAGAGTTTGTAACTTAATAATGTTTATAAGCCACAAAATAGATCCCGCTTGAAGACTAACTCAGATTTCTCCCCCTTTATCATCAAGTGACGGAAAGGGACAAAACAGAGGACTAACGCCCTTTGAAGAAATTCACTTCTTGGCTGATGAAGAGGCATGAGGATTCTTGGCGACGGGCTTCTTCCTTGGACCAGTTGTAGTGTCTTTTGGTTCTTCATCTGACTCAGCAGTGCGGAATGAAGAAAAAGAACTGTCCTCAAGGTCATGAACTAGAATTGGCTTGAGTTTCTTCTTGGGAGGCCACGACCAGTCGAAGTCTTGATTAAACTCCAATTCCTCAAGTTCCTCTTGAGTCTTCAGATGAGCCAAGGTGGCCCAGGTTCAATCAAACACCTCATGAAGATAATAGTGATTTTTCCTCATTGCGTTCCGAGTCTCGTTGAGGGTTTTCACAATGGCACTGAATTGTCGTTTAACCCATTTGTGATTGTGATCGACCTTCTGATGAAGACTGAGGAGTAGCTCTCTGTTATTCATCACTCTGGGGGCAGTTGGGCTTGGAGGATCTTGGGTAGCAGTGTCATCATATGAAGAATATGACTCTGCTTGGCGAGACTGGCCATCAAGGGGCCAATTTCCTTCATCAATCACTGATTTTCCTTTGCCTTCAACAGGCTCAAATGTTTTCTTGATGATTCTGATTGGCGGTAGATATCGGATGTGATTCAAAAAATCTACATGGTAGTTCATGCCTGACCTGCTTCTGATGAATCTCATGATCCATGGTGCATAAATCTTCATTTCAAAAGGGGGCAGTGCGTTATCAGCCAAAGTCCTCAGGAAGAAATCATGAAGATTCATTGGTAGGCCATAGATGACACTGAAGAGGATATTCTTCATGATGCCTACGACATCTTCTTCATCATCGTGCCCTTTGATAGGAGCAATGACATTTGCCAGGATTCTATAGACTGTTCGTGGTTCATACCTCAAGTCTTGTACTATAAATCGAGTTCGTGGAGGTTGGTCCTTGGCCAAAGGCTTCATGAGGACTTCCATTAGTCTGTTGGGCAGTTCACTTTCATCATACATCAGCATTGCATCCTCTCAGGGAATTGAGATTGGAATAGCTCAAAGCAATTCAGTGGCACGCGCTTTGTAGTGCGTGCACTGAGTCATCCAATCAAAAACCCAAGTGTTGACATCCTTTGGGTCACCAGAGATGTGCAGAGTGGCGTAGAACTGAAGAATGATGTCGTTGTTCCAGTCACCAATGTCAGTGCAGAGAGGCAGTAATCCATCTTTGTGAAGAACATTGAGGACTGGAGTGAAGCAAGGTATTTCCTCCATATCACAGTGAGGAATATGTTTATGCTAAAATATCTTGTTCCTCCCACAAAGCACTAAATCATAGTAGTTGAGTTGGTTCCTTGTCCAAAACTTCTTGTGCCTGATGTGAAGCTTGTCATATAGATTCTCGCCAGTAAAGTACATGCGTTCTTCATAGAATGCCTCCTTTTGAAACTTTGGCCTTTTGGAGAAAGGCTGATTGTGCTGCGGTTGAAGATTATGTTGTTGTTCTTGAGGAGGAGCCACTATCATTGTTGTTTCTTTGTTTACCACAACAATAGCAGTTTCAGTGTTTGGGACAGGAGCATTTTCTTCATTCTGAGCATTTTCATCAGGTTGAGGATTTTCCTCAGCTTGAGGAATTTGCTTGTTGGAGGAGGCAGTTGTAGCATTTGTCGCTGCATTGTCTTCAGCCGATGTGGCTGATTCTTGAGCAGATTCCTCACAGAAGGTCTTCCCATCATAGCATGTGAAGATTTTTGTTGCAGCAAGATTCGGCGGAATATGAGTTGACCTCGGTGAGCGATGAGTTTCTTCCAGAAGTCATCATGAATCACTCGAGTGTTGCACCCAGTTTCATCATCACCCACACATTCTTCAGAGGTCTTTTGAGGAATGGTGGATTGAGGAATATCATGAATCAGTACTTCCTCATCTATGATTTCTTCATCTTCCGTGTCTTTCATTTCTTCATCATCTTCACGAATGGTGTAGTCAATTCCAAAGGGAACGATCAAGTAAGATGGAGCTACATTCACAGGAGTAGCATCCACCGGGGCAGTTGAAGATTTTGACTGAGTGACCTTTTGGCGCTTGGCCTCTCAGGTTTCTGAGGTCATTGAAGCTTTTCCTTCTTTGCTTCTTTCTCAGCAGCTTTGGTCTTCTTCACGTCTGATGCAGACGGAATCATCTTCTTCACCTTTGAGGGTTGAGGTGAAGGAATAGTTTCATCAGGAGTTGGTGCAGATTCAGTCCTGGCAGTTTCCTCAGCTGGAGCTGTGTCTTCAGCTGGAGCAGTTTCTTTAGCTAGAGTGTCTTGAGGAATTTTCTTCAGCACCAGGTTCATCAGTTTCATCTTCCTCTGTCAACTGAACAGTGTAGCTTGCCTGAGGTGATGTTTGCTACGTTGGAGGGGTTATTCTCTTGTTGTATTCATCAACAGCAGTAGATGCAGCCTTGATGAAATTCACCTTGACGCCTACACGATCAGTGAGAAGACTTGTATACTTGTCTGTTAGTGTTTTGAGTTCAGCTTGAGTTGATACAAGTGCTTCAGGCGCCAGTTTGAGGATATTTTGTGTGAGGAATTTCTCCTTTTTGATTTTAGCAGCCTTTGCTTGCTTGGCTTGCTGCTCTTTCCACTTTGCCTCATTGATGAAAGTGGCTACCATGTGGCTTACACCAGGGGGAAGCTTCAAGTCATCAACATGAGTGTTTGGATCTTCATACCAGAGGTTGATGAATTGCAACAGAACCTTCGGGTCCATGGCAAGAGGAAAAGAGCTGCCTGAGGCTTGAGCAACTTGTTCCTGCTTGTTTCTGGTGATAGCTTGAAGAGTGTGCTCATCAAATTCCTCACTCCCTTCTGATGCAGAAGGAACGTTGATGACTTTGCTAGGACTAGGCTTGATGCCCCTTCCAGCAGTCATTTTAGTCTTCAATAGAGGTGGTGAAGACTTTGTAGCTTAACTCATGGCAGACGGCATTGAGGAACTTGATTGAGTAGGCTGATGCTTAATGAGCTGCTTCTGTTGAGGCTGTGAGGATTGTGGTCCTGTTGAAGATTTTGTCACTGGTGCAGCCTTTTGAGGCAATTGCTCTTTTGGCACTGAGGCCATTGGTTTCTTTGGCACGGTCTTCTTCTGAGGAATGCTGTAGCAGAGGCCTCAGCAGCTGAAGAGGTGGCGGCAGTGGCAGCAGCAGCAGCAGAGTCATCATTGAATTTCTTCACGACAGCTTCTGCCTTCTATGTAACTTAGACAAATATTTGTCTTTCTCATCAGGGTAATCCTCAATAGTTTCAACGCTTGAGGGATGAGAAGCTTGTTGATCACCCTGATAAGGACTCTTGCAAGGTAGCTTGAGGGTGAATTTCTTCGCATACTTTCGAGTAACATATCTATACTCCTTCCACTCGTTAGCCCACCCGCGTTCAATTTTCTGAAGCCTTATCTTGCGCTTTGCCATGGATTTCCTCATCATGAGTGCAATAGTCAGCGTATATGTCTTCAGGAATCTCAAAAGTTGTGTTTTGTTCAAGCTTCTTTCCTCCCTTTTGCTTCCTATCATCTTTCATTTTCTTCAATTGAGGCATTTGCTGAGGAATATGCACTCTTGAAGATTCTGATGACACAGGTAAAGTTTCTTCGAGGAACGCTGCAAACGAGTTAAGTTGATGAGAACATAGTGATTCATCACCTGACATTTTGTACGTGTGAACAGAGTATAGGTGTGAAGAATTTGGAGAGGTCATATGCGTTCTTAGATTTGAAGAAATTAAAAAAAAATAGAAGTTGAGGAATTTGACCAGTGGGTTGAGGAATTTGACTAAGCATTTTGATCTTGGGTTCCAGAGTTGTGCAGATTCGAGAATTTACACAATTCAGGAATCTCATAAAGAATTTGAGTGGTTTAGTGAAATTCATCAAGTGTTTGAGGAATGAGTGTACGTGGCTGACAGACACTCTGAGGAAAAATAGATTTCGCGAGTCTAAAGTGAAATAATAGAGCAACAAAGGCAGTAAAATAGGATTTTAATTACCCTGAGAGAAGAACACGAAGAACTGAAGCAGTAAAAGCGAGAAGCTCTTCGGTTCAGATCTTCTGCGCCCTAACTTGGCGACAGAAATCAGCTACGACGGCGGTGGAGGAAGAGATTCCGAGTCCGGCGTGAGTTCGGCAACGGCGAGGGCGAGGCACTGAAGCTTTTCCTCACCGGCGACGAGATTGCTAGCGGTGGCGCTAGGGTTGAGCTCGAGCGGAGAAGACGAGAGGATGAAGAGTTTTGACTGAGGGGGTAAGGGCCTATTTATAGCTCACTTGAAAACTGTTCGGCCGAAATTTTCGGATCGAACTGCCCTTGGCCATTCATCTCCGCATGACATGTGGAGCCCACGACTGAAGCGGTGGATTTCGTGGTTATCCGGTCGTGGGAAGTGGGTCCAGCTACTGTGTAACGTTACAAAAATTGATTTTTGAAGTTTCGAGGATTTTGTTGCAAAGTCCTCAACTGACAAGGACACAGTGAGGATTTTTAACAAGTGTCAAGTATAACGCATATGAAGAAATGAATAGACTGGGTTGAGCTGACCATAGAGGGGAGTCGGGTCCGATCACATTCACTTAGATGAAATATCAACTTGAAGAATGAGCTCTAAGTGAATGTTGTTGAGCACTTTGAAATCTCAGTCTATATATATATATATATATATATATATATATGTATGTATGTATATGTATATGTATATGTATATGTATATGCAAATGAAAATCATCAAACATTTTGAAGGTTTTGAAAAACTTGAGGATTTTGGGACAAAGTGTTATATTGATGAATTACAACTTTGAGGAAAAACAGCTTGAAAAATTTCAAGTTGGGTGGTGGCGTGACCCACCGTATAAGAATGATGATTTCAGGCGCCGCGTACAATTGTCGTAGGGCCCTCAGAACCTAATTCTTCATTAATTTCTTCACACTAGGAGTGATATTCCTCATTGATTGAAGAAAATCAATTCTTCGTGTGTTGCACATGTAAGTCATCAATTTTACATAAGTGTTAGGATGTGTGCATGTTTTCACAAAACATTTGAAGACTCTAGGATATTTAGCTCACACCTCAACTTGCAAAACCTTTTCTCATCCAAGGGCTTAGTGAAAATATGTGCTAGTTGATCATGAGTCTTCACATGGTCGATGATGATATTGCCCTTGAGGACATGGTCCCGAAGAAAATGATGACGAATCTGGATGTGCTTAGTCTTCGAGTGTTGTACTGGGTTGTAGGCTATCTTGATTGCACTCTCATTGTCACAGTATAGGGGCACATTCTTCATGTTGATGTCGTAGTCTCTGAGGGTTTGCTTCATCCACAGTAGTTGAGCACAGCAGGATCTAGCAGCAATGTACTCAGCTTCGGAAGTGGAGAGAGAGAGAGAGAGACACAGTTATGCTTCTTTGAGGACCAGCAAACTAATGATCTTCCGAGGAAATGGCATGTCCCTTATTTTGACTTGCGATCCACACAGTCACCAACATAATCAGAATCAGAATATCCAACGAGATGAAGATTTGAGCCCTTGGGTACCATAATCCTAGTGTTTGTGTGTGAGCTAAGTATAAAAGAATATGCTTCACAACCTTATGGCGTGATTCCTTCGATTTCGCTTGAAAACAAGCACACATGCAAACACTAAGCAATATATCTGGCCTAGATGCACATAGATACAATAAAGAGCCAATCATCGAGCGATATACCTGCTGATCGAAATCTTTACCATTTTCGTCAGTGTAGAGGTGGCCGTTGGTAGGCATAGGAGTCTTGACGCCTTTGCATTCATGCATGTCGAATTTCCTCACAACATCCTTGAGGTATTTCTCCTGTGATATGAAGATGTCATTGCGTTGTTGACGATTTTGAAGACCTAAGAAGAATTTCATCTCCCCCGTCATAGACATCTGATATTGTTCACTCGTCATGTAAGCAAATTCATCACTGTAACGTTTGTCAGTACAACCAAAGATAATGTCGTCGACATATATTTGGCACACAAATAGTTCATTATCATAGGATTTTGTGAAAAGAGTTGGATCGAGTGAACAAGGTTTGAAGCCTTTCTTCATGAGGAATTCCTTCAATGTATCATACTGTTGGAAATATGCCCTAGAGGCAATAATAAATTGGTTATTATTATATTTCCTTGTTCATGATAATTGGTCATTGTCCATGCTATAATTGTATTGATTGGAAACTCAAATGCATGTGTGGATACATAGACAAAACATTGTCCCTAGTAAGCCTCTAGTTGACTAGCTCGTTGACCAAAGATGGTTAAGGTTTCCTAGCCATAGACAAGTGTTGTCACTTGATAACGGGATCACATCATTAGGAGAATGATGTGATGGACAAGACCCAAACTATAAACGTAGCATATGATCATGTCAGTTTATTGCTACTGTTTTCTGCAAGTCAATGTATCTGTTCCTATGACCATGAGATCATGCAACTCCTGGACACCGGAGGTATACCTTGTGTGTATCAAACGCCGCAACGTAACTCGGTGACTATAAAGGTGCTCTATAGGTATCTCCGAAGGTGTCTGTTGGGTTGGCGTGAATCGAGACTGGGATTTGTCACTCCGTATGACAGATAGCTATCTCGGGGCCCACTCAGTAATACAACATCACAATAAGCCTTGCAAGCAATGTGACTAAGGAGTTAGCCACGAGATCTTGTATTACGGAACAAGTAAAGAGACTTGCCGATAACAATATTTGTCGGTGCACTAAAGACCGGGGTCTCTAGTGCCCCAGACTTGTACACGGGTGTGAAGAGCTCTAGACGACAGGGCGTGGCAGATTCTAGACAAGACACACCCCAAGATATCCAAGGCCCCGACAAGGCTGCCTTGCCGGGAAGAGACCCAAGGCCACGTCCATTTAATGTCCATGATGAACGCACCAAGCACAAGGCCCCGGCGAGCCTCCCTCGCTGGGAAGACAGCCGAATCCCCCAGCAAGCTTCCTTGCCGGACGAAGACCCAGACCCCGGCAAGCACCCTTGCCGGGATGACGTGGCAAGGCACTAGAGGGCGACCGCCCTTGCCACAGTACTACCCCCCCCCCCCCCCGAGTTCCAGCGCATTCCGCATGCGCCAGCGGGGCGTCCAGGTGTCGAAACACCTGGACACATGTCTTCACCAGCACTTAGCTAACAAGGACAAGACATGCATTTAATGCACCTGACAGCGGTAGATAGATAAGCACCGCTCTAGGTTCACTGTAACATCTCGTGAACCTACCATCAAGCACTGTAGGTGACCCCTTTGCCTATAAAAGGAGGCCCTTAGCTCATTCACAAGGGGTTAGACTTTTTGAAGATTGGCCAAGAAGACGGTTATCATCACTGTAAGGAACAACAAAAGGATGTTTAATACGATCAGACGAGAAGGACGTTGGGTTTTACGCGTAAGCGGCTCGAACATGGGCAAAAAGGCTTGTTGGGTGTTGATCGTTAGGTCTTCTCTTTACGTTGTCTTTCCCCGCCCTATGGTCACAAGGGTATCACATTGATCCCCATAGGTGTCGACCTAGCATCGCCGACTTCTTTGACGCACCAGGTAGGGGCGGGTTTCACGCCCAAGATGCGACCCTATCCTCAATTTGGCACGAAGGCCTCGTCAAGGATAGAAGCGCATCTCGCCGTGTCGCAAAAATGGATATCGTTACAAGTACATGTACTGAAAAGAACAGATATATATATAGAATTGGCTTACACTCGCCACAAGCTAGATCAGAGTCACATCAGTACATTACATAATCATCAAGAGTAAGAGCAGGGTCCGACTACGGACGAAAACAAACGAGAAAAGAAAAACGACGTCCATCCTTGCTATCCCAGGCTGCCGCCCTGGAACCCATCCTAGATCGATGAAGAAGAAGAAGAAGAAGAAGAAGCAACTCCAAATGAACAATCAACACACTTGCGTCAAATAACCTTTACCTGTACCTGCAACTGGTGTTGTAGTAATCTGTGAGCCACAGGGGACTCAGCAATCTCATTTCCAAAGGTATCAAGACTAGCAAAGCTTAATGGGTGAGGTATGGTTAAGTGGTGAGGTTGCAGCAGCGGCTAAGCATATATTTGGTGGCTAAACTTACGAGTACAAGAAATAAGAGGGGGATGATCTACGCATATCGGACGTGACTACTGATGATCAAATGAATGATCCTGAACGCCTACCTACGTCAGACATAACCCCACTGTGTCCTCGATCGGAGAAGGAACTCACGAGAGAGACAGTCACGGTTACGCACACAGTTGGCATATTTTAATTAAGTTAACTTCAGGTTATCTAGAACCAGTGTTAAACAAAGTTTCCACGTTGCCACATAACCGCGGGCACGGCTTTCCGAAAGATTTAACCCTGCAGGGGTGCTCCAACTAGTCCATCACAAATTACCACAAGCCGCATAGAAAT
Source organism: Hordeum vulgare subsp. vulgare (assembly GCF_904849725.1). NCBI lineage: Eukaryota > Viridiplantae > Streptophyta > Magnoliopsida > Poales > Poaceae > Hordeum > Hordeum vulgare. The sequence goes on from NC_058518.1 coordinate 70,402,733, forward strand.
CCTCAATCACGATGCTCGCAATCTTGTCGGATTCCCTAGAGGAAAACCTCAACTCTGAGATTACCCAAAGCATCACCGGAATCCCGATGCACAAGATATCTCGTCAAAGTTAAAACTAATCCAGCAAGGCCACCCGACGTGTCGACGAACCCGATAGGAGCCGCGTATCTCGTTCTTAGGACACGATGGATAAGCACAGCGTACGATGGCCTGATAGAAATCTCCCGAGTTGCCCCGGGTTGGCCCCGCAAACGGCTCTAGTTTTGGACCAGCACCAACAGCACTAGCCCCCCTGTATTATGTAGAATTACTCCTCGGGTAGCGCTAACTCCCTATGCATTTCAGATTAACAGAATTATTATGTTGGGCAAATGTAGAACCAATGTTGCGCCTTGCCAGACCAGCTTTAGTCTAAAACGAATTATCAAGGGGGTCCTCATAACAACCCCGATCGTGTTAGGAGCGCTCAGTTATGGAACATAACACCGGTAGCCGAAAACTAAGTGGGCAAAGGTGGAACAAAACACCAGGCTAGAAAGGACGAGCCTTCCACCTTTTACCAAGTATATAGGTGCATTAAATTAAATAGCATTAATAGGGTGATATAACAAGGAACCCATGTTATCACATGGAAGCAACTACACCTGCAACTAGCAAGGCTAACAACATGGTTAAGCAAGCAGTAACATAGCCAATCAGTGGTTTGCTAGGTCGAACAGGTTGAAGGTTATCATGGCATTGTTGAGAGGCTGATATTTAACATGTGGTAGGCAACGAGACATAATCGATAGAAACGGTAATACTAGCATGGCAATGCTAGTAGTGGTATGTGGGGAAATGGTCATCTTGCCTGAGATCTCGCTTGGAAGAAGAAAGACTCCGTGAAGCAGATGAACCGACGTAGTCGAACGGGTCCTCACAATCCGGCACGCTGCGGAACTCTATCGAGACGAAGCAAACCGGAAACACAAATAAACACACGGAATTCACAACACGATGCACAACACATGTGATGCATGAGCAGCTGAATACATGCAAGACACGGCATGTCAATTCACACAAACAAACACTACACATTAAGTGAAGTTCAATATGCAACGAGCTGCATATTGACGAAACTCCATGTTTAATTATTTAGTTCTATCCCAATTAGATACACGGCAATATTAAATGTGGTTAAACATGGCAAGACATGAAGCGCAATTAACCTACCTATCTAGGCATTTTAAATGAGGTCGAAAATGACATATAGCATCTCCGAGACGACCTCACATGTTAATTTACAATTCTGTCCATATCTGAACTAACACATTTAATTAGTTGTTAAACAGCAAAACAAATAGGTTCACGTGATTCTACGCATCGAGACAAGCAATTTACACATAGAGAACATCTCCAACGGAGCTGCGGATCAAAAGTTACAAGCACCGCAAGATATGATGGCATGAATGCAATATGTGTGCAACGACGGCTAGGAGCACTTCAAAACATACAACCAGCAAGAGAAAATGAAACTACACGAGATTCTAAGCAAGTTTCATATAGGACACACTCAAATCGGAGCTACGGATCAAAAACTACGAGCAAAACAAGAAATGACTACAATCTGCCAAAATCAGCCACATAGCATTTTCTACACCCCACAACTACGAGCTAGTCAACTCAAATATAATCAACCAAGGCATGACACCAAAGAGGGCAAGAAGCACTACAACAAACAACTAACAACAACTAGCATGGATTTTTCTACTCCGAAAACATATAAAATATGTGGGGTTGCAAACAAAAATAATGGCACACGTAAATGCGAGATAATGGCCTAGACATGGAAAATAATCTAGTGGCAAACCCCTACACGCAAAAATATTAATGACCGCTCTAAAATACATGGAAAAGGGGTTCCTAAAACATGGACATTTTATTTAAGGCATTCGGGCAATACGGACATGCGCGAAAAATAACTACGGGACGAAATAATAAAGACAGCACACGTTTCTAGGCATATGGCACGCTAAACAACGTCAAACAAATATGCAAGTTTTATAATCGGATTCTACGCGAAATTCTACACCAAAAGCATATACAACTCATCGCGATTCGACTTACGGGATAAGAGTTACGGGGGTTTTAAAATAGCTATTTTTCTGAAAAAATCCTAATTCTCAGGCAAAACCTAAAAAAAATCTATGGGCCGAACCTACGTCAAACGGGCCTACATAGGGGTGGCGCTAGGTAATTAACTATCGCCCGAGGCGCACAATAGAGGGGCAAGGGGGTGCTCACCTAGGGGCCTTGGCCCGGCTGGAGGTGCGCTGGAGGCAGGCAGAAGGTGGGGAGCTGGGCCGGGAGGCGAGGCCGGCCCACCTGGGACTCGGCCGCGGGGAGGCCGAGCTAGCCTGGGGCGCTGCGGCCCAGGCGCGCTGGGAGGGGCTTCGTTCCCCTCGGTCGTTCTCCTCGACCACGGCTGCTGGCGGCGGCGCTTGCAGGCGACGGGCACGGTGGGGAAGGAGCCGCTGTAGGGGGGAGGTTAAGGCGACGGGAGGGGGCGGAGCCGGCCGGATCTGGCCGCTGGCAGGGCTGCAAGCGGGAGAACAAGGCGGCGGAGCGAGGCGACGTGGACCTGACTTGGGGGCGGCGCTGCAGGCAGAGGGCGGCGCAGAACGGGACACGGCGGCGGCGAGGAGCTGCGGGCTCAGCTCTTCGGTGAGCTACAGCCGGCGGCGGGCACGGGGAAGCCCGGAGCGGCGCGGGCAGGCCGGCGACGGCTCGCCACTAGGGGCTCAGGAGCACGGGGAGGAGCCTGTTCGGGCAAGAGCTCGGGAGCCACAATGGGGCGGCGGCGGCTCGGGCCCGGGCGGGCCTCGGATGGGCTCGGCGGCCCGCGGTGGCTGGCAGAGGAGAGAGAGGTTGCGGGAGAGGCTAGGGTTTCGGGGGTAGGTGGCGCAGATCCCGAGGTGGAAGGGGGCTGTCTAAAAATGCACACGGGGACTATTTATAGACAAATGGGGGGCTAGGTTAGCCGGAATTTCGTTCCGGATCCAACCGTGCGGTCGGATTCGGACGATTCCGAACACGAGAACGGTTACGAGGCCGTGTAGAGTGGATATCCGTAGACGAGAGGGAGAATGGGCGGCGCGGCAACGTACTTTTAAAACACTGACAGACGTCCGACGGTAGACCGAATACGATGCCGCTATAGTCGACCGTTCGGGTACCAGACGGACTCCGATCGCGACGAAATTCGACAGGCGGCCTAGCTATAACTAATCCCGACCGCATGCCAAGTTTCACCTCGATTAGAGAAAGTTTTCAACACACTTTTAAAACAAGGTGTGAGGATGTCGCGGGCGCGTGCGAGTGCGGTCGGACTCGGAACGAACAACGACGAGAACCGGCAACTAACAACGAATGCAACTTTTGAAAACTGACGGCAACGGAGATGCCGATGCAATGCAGATGATGCGAATGATGCGATGATGATGCGACAAAATAAAATAGACACGCGACGAAAACGGAAAGGAAAGGGAATCTTCTAGAACGTCGGCATCGGGCTGTCACAGCGGGGGAGAGACGCGTGAATCGGAGCAAGCTCAACACTAGCTCCATTGAAGCTCGGGCGCTATGTCGCGTTCCCCTGGAAACGGGGTACAGCGGCGGGCGCCCTGTTCTGCTACGGCTTCCCAAGGCCTGCGCGAGCGCGTTGCTACACGCACGCACGGGGCAGGGAGGCGGATGCTCCAAGAGCACCATCGTAAGGTCGATGCGTCGCTCGGGGGCCAACGCGTAGCTGTCGAGGGCGTGCCTGGGCGCTTCACAGAGGCCCCGGCGCATACTCCGGCGGACGCACCTCCGCGGAGCGATGCATAGTCGTTGAGAATGCGCCACACGGTCCTGAAGCCCTGGCGCGCACTCCATTGCGAGTGTTGCACCCCTGAGAGCGTCGCATCTTCGCCCAAGGATGCGCTCAGGGGCTCCGCAAGCACGGCCTAGCATGAGAAAAGCAAAGGGGTTACACCCTGGCTGGCTCTTTCTCCAAGTGACGGTCATGGATCGTCGGGAAGAAGTCCTTGCCGGAGAAGAGACCACCAGGAGCGGTGATTCCCTGCTTACCGAGGGCTCCGACGCCCCGGCAAAAGATTCAAGCGCCTCGCAACCACGGCGTGGACAGATAAGTTTTCAAGCTAAAGATTCAGATCTAAAGTAGATAGATTCTCTGTTCTTTCCGTTTGAAAGTTTCCAATCCTTGTGTGAGGAGTTTGCGCGTGCTGGGACCTTCCCAAAGTTTGGTGCACCTTGTCTTTGTCTCGAACTCGTTCAAACGACCTGAATGCCCACAGAGTGCCTTCAAACAATTGTGAACCTAATCAACAAAGCAAGCAGCTACGTAGCACCCGATTTCGTCTCAAGCTGCGCTTGGCGATTTCCATGGTTGCACCAAACGCGGCGAGGAGCCTTCCCGGTAGTCGTCGGCAAGCTCCCAGATTATGCAAAAACGAATCATACAAAGAACGGAATCGAAGAAGGGAAAACAGTCTTTTTCATTCATATGAATGGATACATTTGTCTTCACTTACGAAGCATGGTTGTCCTAACCTAAAGACTTTGTCTTTTGACGAGGACCGACCCGCACGGAGGAGTGAAGTTCAAAAAGACAAAAAGGCGAAGCCCGCGGCGCGGTTAGGGCTGGCCCCCAGGGCCGGCACTGAGCCAGCGAGAGCGAAACCGCCCCCGACGAGCGTCGCCTAGCCCCCCTCCGGCCGAGGTGCGGAGGGCGTGGAATAGGAAGGGGCGAAGGATCCGGAGCCAGTAGGCACGCCTCCTCCTGGAGCTTGGGGACCATACCCGCTCCGGTGAGGTGGCCCAAGCACAGGACGTGGAGAGGTTAGAGCTAGTGGAGGTGTCTCCTCCTCAAACACGAGGCACCGACGCCAGCTCCCGCAAGGCGCCTCCATCGGGCGGGGGGAGCTGCGAGCTAGCCACGGAGGCGCGGTCTACGTCCGGTTCAGGCCCGGGGAGTCAACGTCTAGTTTGACACCCCGTAGCCCTAACCCAACATAGACCCCGCCGCCACCACTGTCTTCCTCGTCGCTATCGCTCGAGGCACGACAGGCGGCATCGCTCGGGCTCCCTTCAGAGCAGTCGAGAAGCACACATGGGCCCCCTAAAGCAACATGGGGGCCGCCACAGGAGCAAGCCATGGGGAAGGCGGAGGCGTTGGACTAGCGCTTCGCCTCCCCCGGCCTCGACCTCCGCGGCGACCTCGTCCCCTCGCCCTTCCTCCACCACGGGCGTTCTGGCCACCTTCCATAGCGGAACCCTGAGAAGTTGTGGCATGATCCGAACGGGATCCCCTCGCCACCCTCACGGCCAACGATGGCCGACCCCGTCCCCTAACCATGGTTAGGGGCAAGCACCACCAGCAGACAGAAGAAGATTCTGAAGGCCAAGATCGAGGAGTTGGTGGATTCAGAGGAAGTTGGGTGAGCAAAACCCCTCGCAAACCCTCCCAATTTATAGGACGGGGAACGGGGGCTGGCCTCCCTTACTCCAGAAGCCACCACCCTCTACAACCAACCGCTCGAGCTCATGGGAGAATAGAGAACCGCCCTGATGCGCCAATGCATGCACGGGCGGGCCCAACCACTACTACGCCTTTCAACGCCTCGTCTGCCACCTCTCCATTAATGACTGCGCATGCCACGCGCATGGCAGAGGCGTTTCAGGAGGCGGAGAGGCCACTCCGTGCACGACCTCCCACTTCGCGCATCCAAAGCGCGGCGTGGGGAAAGGCAACCGCCAGCAGATCCAGCCACGAAGGACCGTACACCTCTTTGGGCCTAGCCCAAACAACGCTCCGCGCGCATGTGTGGCTCAGGCCCGGGGGCTCCTGTCGGTGCACTAAAGACTGGGGTCTCTAGTGCCCCAGACTTGTGCACGGGCACGAAGAGCTCCAGACGACAGGGCATGGCAGATTATAGACAAGACACACCCCCAAGATATCCAAGGCCTCGACAAGCCTGCCTTGCCGGGAAGACACCCAATGCCACGTCCGTTTAATGGACGTGATGAACGCACGAGGCACAAGGCCCCGACGAGCCTCCCTCACCGGGAAGACAGCCGAAGCCCCCTACAAGCTTCCTTGCCGGGATGAAGACCCAAGACCCCGGCAACCACCCTCATACGTCTCCAACGTATCTATATTTTTTTATGGTTTCATGCTATTATCTTGTCAAACTTTGGATGTTTTGCATGCCTTTTATATATTTTTTGGGACTAACTTATTAACTCGGTGCCAAGTGCCAGTTCCTGTTTTTTCCATGTTTTTGACCCCTTTTAGAGGAGATTTTGAAACAGAGTCCAAATGGAAGAAAATCCCCGAAAAGATTTTTTCCGTAACGGAAGAAGATCGGGAAGCTTGAGAGCCAAGGCACGGGGGCACAGGGGCCCCACAAGCCCCCACCCCGCGGCCAGGGGGAGGCCACAACCCATAGGCTTGTGGGCCCCCTGGGCGCCCTCTTCCCTAGGGGTTGCGCCTATATATTCCCTAAAAATCCCAAAAAAATCAGGAGATCATCGAAAGTACTTTTTCGCCGCCGCAAGCTTCTGTCTCCGCAAGATACCATCAGGGGCACGCTCTGGTGCCCAGCCGGAGGGGGATTCGAATACGGAGGGCTTCTTCATCAACACCATGACCACTCCGATGATGCTTGAGTAGTTCACCATAGACCTACGGGTCCATAGCTAGTAACTAGATGGCTTCTTCTCTCTCTTGGATCTTCAATACAAAGTTCTCCATGATCTTCATGGAGATCTATCCGATGTAATCTTCTTTTGCGATGTGTTTGTCAGGATCCGATGAATTGTGGATTTATGATCAGATTATCTATGAATCTTATTTGAGTTTCTTCTGATCTCTCTTATGCATGATTTCATATCCTTGTCATTCTCTTCGAGTTGTGGGTTTTGTCTGGCCAACTAGATCTATGATTCTTGCAATGGGAGAAGTGCTTGGTTTTGGGTTCGTATCGTGCGGTGATCTCACCAAGTGACAGAAGGGGTAGTGAGGCACGCATCGTGTTGTTGCCATCAAGGGTAAAAAGATGGGGTTTTCATCATTGGTTTGAGATTATCCCTCTACATCATGTTATCTTGCTTAAGGCGTTACTCTGTTTGTCATGAACTCAATACACTAGATGCATGCTGGATAGCGGTCGATGTGTGGAGTAATAGTAGTAGATGCAGAAAGTGTCGGTCTACTTGTCTCGGACGTGATGCCTATATGTATGATCATGGCCTTAGATATCGTCATGACTTTGCGAGGTTCCATCAATTGCTCGACAGTAATTTGTTCACCCACCGTATTACTTGCTATTTTGAGAGAAGCCTCTAGTGAACACTATGGCCCCCAGGGTCTACTCCACACCATATTTTCAGCCTTACACTTTTTACTTCGTTGCACTTTCTGCCTTCAGATCTCACTTTTGCAAACAATCTTGAAGGGATTGACAACCCCTTTGAAGCGTTGGGTGCAAGCTTGTTTGTGTTTGCGCAGGTACTCTGGACTTGACGAGACCCTCCTTCTGGATCGATACCTTGGTTCTCAAACTGAGGGAAATACTTACTGCTCCTATGCTGCATCACCCTTTCCTCTTCAAGGGAAAAAACCAACGCAAGCCCAGTCTCCGTCAACGTGACAATTTCTGGCGCTGTTGTTTGAGAAGTAGCAGAAGAATTTCTGGCGCCATTGCTGGGGAGGAAGATCAAGTCAAGAACTCATCCAAGTAGGTGTCGCAAACTCATCTCTTGCATTTACTTTGTTTGCCAGTTTCCTCTCGTTTTCGTCTCCCCCACTTCACCAATTTTCCTTTTTTGTTTGCCTTTTTCGTTCGCCTTTTCGTTCGCCCTTTTTCTTGCCTGCTCTTTGTTCGCTTGTGTGCTTGCTTGCTTGCCGAAGTCACCATGAATGAAAACACCAAACTTTGTGACTTCTCGAATACTAATAATAATGATTTTATTAGTACTCCGATTGCTCCCGTGACTAGTGCGGAGTTATAAGAAATCAATGCCGCTTTGCTGAATCTTGTTATGAAAGAGCAATTCACTGGCCTTCCTAGTGAAGATGCCGCATCCCATCTCAATACCTTCATTGAGCTTTGCGATATGCAAAAGAAAAAAGATGTGGATAATGACGTGATTAAATTGAAGCTTTTTCCTTTCTCGTTGCGAGATCGCGCAAAAACTTGGTTTTCTTCTTTGCCCAAAAATAGTATCGATTCTTGGGATAAGTGCAAAGATGCTTATATATCCAAGTATTTTTCGCCGGCTAAGATCATCTCTCTCCGTAATGATATCATGAATTTCAAGCAACTTGATCATGAACATGTTGCACAATCTTGGGAGAGAATGAAATTAATGATTAGAAATTGTCCCGCTCATAGCTTGAGTCTTTGGATGATTATTCAAATCTTTTACGCTGGATTGAATTTCGCTGCTAGAAATATCTTTGACTCCGCCTCAGGTGGAACGTTCATGGAAATCACGTTAGGGGAAGCCACAAAGCACCTAGACAACATCATGACAAACTACTCTCAGTGGCACACTGAAAGGTCACCTACTAGTAAGAAGGTACACGCTTTAGAAGAAATTAACTCGTTAAGTGCTAAGATGGACGAGTTAATGAATTTGGTTGCTAGTAGAAGTGCTCCTTTGGATCCTAAAGATATGCCTTTGTCTTCTTTGATTGAGAGTAGCAACGCTAGCTTGGACGTTAATTTTGTTGGTAGGAATAACTTTGGCAACAACAATGCTTTTAGAGGAAACTATGTTCCTAGGCCTTTTCCTAGTAACTCCTCTAATAATTTTGGCAACTCCTACAACAATACTCATGGAAATTGCAATATATTACCCTCTGATCTAGAGAGTAATATCAAAGAGTTCATCAACTCTCAAAAGATTTTCAATGCGTTCATAGAGGAAAAGCTACTCAAAATTGACGATTTGGCTAAGAGCGTTGATAGAATGTCTAGTGATGTTGATGCTTTGAAAGTTAGATGTGCTCCTCCCAAAATCAACATGGATGAAACTTTGAAAGCTATGCGTGTTTCCATGATTGAGATCCAAGAAAGAACCATCCAAATTCGTGCTAGACATGAATGGCTTAAAAAGGCGTGTTCTCGTGATGAGAATCACGAAGATCTTAAAGTGCTTGGTGTGACTCCTATTGAATCTTTGTTTTCTTGTGTCAAACCTAATGATTATGGGGCTGGATATAAATCCACTTTGGTTGAAAAGTGCCCCAATGATTCGGAGTTCATCTATCTTGATGCTAAAAGCATTGAAAGTGGAGTAGAGGATGTTAAAACTTTGAGTAGTAATGAAATTACTACCGTGGATTTCAAGGAATTCAATTATGATAGTTGTTCCTTGATTGAATGCATTTCTTTGATGCAATCCATGTTAAACTCTCCACACGCTTATAGCCAAAACAAGGCCTTTACCGATCATATCGTCGAAGCTATGATAAAATCTCTTGAAGAGAAACTTGAATTGGAAGTCTCTATCCCTAGAAAGTGTCATGATGAGTGGGCACCTACCATCAAAATCAAAATCAAAAACTATGAGTGCAATGCTTTGTGTGATTTGGGTGCTAGTATTTATGCAATTCCAAAGTCTTTATGTGATGTTCTGGGTTTTAATGAGATTGAAGAGTGTTCTCTTAATTTGCATCTTGCTGATTCTACTGTCAAGAAACCCAAGGGAAGGATCAATGATGTTATTATTATTGCAAATAGGAACTATGTACCCGTGGATTTCATTGTGCTTGACATTGATTGCAATCCTACATGCCCTATTATTCTTGGTAGACCTTTCCTAAGGACTATCGGTGCTATCATCGATATGAAGGAGAATATTAGATTTCAATTTCCTTTAAGGAAGGGCATGGAACACTTTCCTAGAAATAAAATAAGATTGCCTTATGAATCCATGATGAGGGCCACTTATGGTTTGCGCACCAAAGACGACGATACGTGATTCTATCACTTTTATGCCTAGCTAAGGGTGTTAAACAATAACGCTTGTTGGGAGGCAACCCAATGAATTTATCTTTTTCTTTCTATTTTGTTGCATCCACACCATCACAATTCTGTTGTGATTGTGTTTTTTGTGTTTCCTTTTGTGTTTGAGCCAAGCAAAACCTTTATGACTAGTCTTGGTAATGGTTGTTTGATCCTGCTGGAAAAAGACAGAAATTTTTCTCTCACGAGATGATTTTTCATTTTTATTCAGAAAGAGCTTTTGATTTGATTTTTTTTCCTGCTAGTTGATATGATTTTTTCCCAGGCCGTCGTAATTGTTCAGATTTTTTGAGGTATCAGAAGTATACGAAGTATACATATTGCTACAGACTGGTCTCTTTTTGACAGATTCTGTTTTTGTTGAGTTGGTTGCTTGTTTTGATGAAACTATGGTTAGTATCGGGGGGTACTAGCCATGGAAAAGTGAGAATACATTAGCCCAACTGCAATATAGATAGAATTAAAGTTTGCTACAGTACAAAAGAAGTGGTAGTTTGTTTTCTTGTGCTAATGTTATCACGAGTTTCTGTTTAAGTTTTGTGTTGTGAACTTTTCATGTTTTGGGTGACGTTCTCATGGACAAAGAGATAAGGAGTGGAAAGAGCTCAAGCTTGGCGATGCCCAAGGCATCCCAAACCAAATTCAAGGACACCAAAAAGCCTAAGCTTGGGGATGCCCCGGGAAGGCATCCCCTCTTTCGTCTTCAATCCATCGGTAACATTACTTGGAGCTATATTTTTATTCACCACATGATATGTGTTTTGCTCGGAGCGTCTTGTATCTTAGGAGTCTTTTTTTTGTGTCACAATCATCCTTGCTGCACACCTTTTTGAGAGAGGGAAACATGCACTCATCGTGATTTTGCTAGAATTCTCATAGTGCTTCACTTATATCTTTTGACCTAGATACTTTTCCTCTATGTGCTTCACTTATATCTTTTAGAGCACGGCGGTGCGTGATTTGGTAGTTGGCTTATGCTATGAAAGTAGTCCCAAAGGTGATAGATACCCAAAGAGGATGCAAAAACCTCCATCTTCATGTGCATTGAATGGAAAGAGAAGTTTTGGTTCCTCTCAAATAGTTTTGAGATGTGGATTTCGTAATATTAAGAGCTATGTTAGTAGGGTATTGTGAATCTAGAAATACTTGTGTTGAAGTTAGTGATTCCCGTAGCATGCACGTATGGTGAACCGCTATGTTAGGAAGTCGGAGCATAATTGATCTATTGAATGTCATCCTTTGTGTTGAGGTCGGGATCGCGCGATGGTTAACACCTACCAACCCTTCCCCTAGGAGTATGCGTTTGGCACTTTGTTTCGATTACTAATAAAAACTTCCGCAACAAGTATGTGAGTTCTTCATGACTAATGTGAGTCCATGGTATAGATGCACTTTCACCTTCCACCATTGCTAGATTCTCTAGTGTCGTGCAGTTCTCGCTGGTGCACAAACCCACCAAATTCCTTCCTCAAAACAGCCACCATACCTACCTACTATGGCATTTTCATAGCCATTCCGAGATATATTGCCATGCAACTCCCACCGTTCCGTCTCATGACTTGTGCCGTCACTCTCATATTGCCTTTGCATGATCGTAAGATAGCTAGCGAGATGTATCAATGTCATACGCCATGCTAGATCGTTGCACATCCCGGTACACTGCCAGAGGCATTTCCTATGGAGTCATCATCATTGTGAGCTTTGAGATGTGAGTAAATAAAAGTGTGATGATCATCATTATTAGAGCATTGTCCCATGTGAGGAAATAAAAAAAGAGCCCAAAGAGCCCAAAAAAAAGAGAAAAGAAAAGAAAAAAAGAGAGGCCTAAGAGCCCAAATTAAAAAAAGAGAGAAAAAGAGAGAAGGGACAATGCTACTATCTTTTTCCACACTTGTGCTTCATGATAGCACCATGTTCTTCATGATTGAGATCTTCTTGCTTTGTCACTACATATGCTAGTGGGAATCTTCATTATATAACTTGGCTTGTATATTCCAATGATGGGCTTCCTCAAAATTGCCCTAGGTCTTCGTGAGCAAGCAAGTTGGATGCACACCCACTAGTTTTCCTTTTGAGCTTTCACATACTTATAGCTCTAGTGCATCTCTTATATGGCAATCCCTACTCATTCACATTGATATCTATTAATGGGCATCTACATAGCCTATTGATACGTCGAGTCAATGTGACCATCTTAATGGGCATCTCCATAGCCTATTGATACGCCGAGTCAATGTGACCATCTCCTCCTTTTTGTCTCACAACCACCACCACACTCTATTCCACCTATAGTGCTATATCCATGGCTCGCGCTCATGTATTGCATGATAGTTATAAAAAGTTTGAGAAAGTAAGAGTGCGAAAACAATTACTTGGCCAATACCGGGGTTGTCCATGACTTACATTAGTTGTGTGAGGATGATGGAGCATAGCCAGACTATATGATTTTGTAGGGATAACTTTCCTTTGCCTTGTTATTTTGAAAGTTCATGATTACCTTGCTAGTTTGCTTGAAGTATTATTGTTTTCATGTCAATATCAAACTATTGTTTTGAATCTTACGGATCTGAACATTCATGTCACGTGAAAGAAGTTGCAAAGGACAACTATGCTAGGTAGCATTCCACATCAAAAGTTCATTCTTTATCACTTCCCTACTCGAGGACGAGCAGGAGTTAAGCTTGGGGATGCTTGATACGTCTCCAACGTATCTATAATTTTTAATGGTTTCATGCTATTATCTTGTCAAACTTTGGATGTTTTGCATGCCTTTTATATATTTTTTGGGACTAACTTATTAACTCAGTGCCAAGTGCGAGTTCCTGTTTTTCCATGTTTTTGACCCCTTTCAGAGGAGATTTTGAAACACGGTCCAAACGGAAGAAAATCCCCGAAAAGATTTTTTCCGTAACGGAAGAAGATCGGGAAGCTTGAAAGCCAAGGCAGGGGGGCCTCAGGGGCCCCACAAGCCCCCACCCCGCGGCCAAGGGGGAAGCCGCTGCCCACAGGCTTGTGGCCCCCCTGGGCGCCCTCTGCCCTAGGGGTTGCGCCTATATATTCCCTAAAAATCCCAAAAAAATCAAGAGATCATCGAAAGTACTTTTCCGCTGCCGCAAGTTTATGTCTCCGCAAGATCCCATCTGGGGCACGTTCCGCTGCCCTGCCGGAGGGGGGATTCGGATACGGAGGGCTTCTTCATCAACATCATGACCTCTCCGATGATGCGTGAGTAGTTCACCATAGACATACGGGTCCATAGCTAGTAACTATATGGCTTCTTCTCTCTCTTGGATCTTCAATACAAAGTTCTCCATGATCTTCATGGAGATCTATCCGATGTAATCTTATTTTGTGGTGTGTTTGTCGAGATCCAATGAATTGTGGATTTATGATCAGATTATCTATGAATCTTATTTGAGTTTCTTCTGATCTATCTTATGCATATTTTCATATCCTTGTAATTCTCTTCGAGATGTGTGTTTTGTCTAGCCAACTAGATCTATGATTCTTGCAATGGGAGAAGTGCTTGGTTTTGGGTTCATACCGTGTGGTGACCTCAACAAGTGACAGAAGGGGTAGCGAGGCATGCATCGTGTTGTTTCCATCAAGGGTAAAAAGATGGGGTTTTCATCATTGGTTTGAGATTATGCCTCTACATCATGTCATCTTGCTTAAGGCATTACTCTATTCGTCATGAACTCAATACACTAGATGCATGCTGGATAGCGGTCGATGTGTGGAGTAATAGTAGTAGATGCAGAAAGTATCGGTCTACTTGTCTCGGACGTGATGCCTATATGTATGATCATTGCCTTAGATATCGTCATGACTTTGCGCGGTTCTATCAATTGCTCGACTGTAATTTTTTCACCCACCGTATTACTTGCTATTTTGAGAGAAGCCTCTAGTGAACACTATGGCCCCCAGGGTCTACTCCACACCATATTTTCAGCCTTACACTTTTTACTTCGTTGCACTTTCTGCCTTCAGATCTCACTTTTGCAAACAATCTTGAAGGGATTGACAACCCCTTTGAAGCGTTGGGTGCAAGCTTGTTTGTGTTTGCGCAGGTACTCTGGACTTGACGAGACCCTCCTTCTGGATCGATACCTTGGTTCTCAAACTGAGAGAAATACTTACTGCTCCTGTGTTGCATCAGCCTTTCCTCTTCAAGGGAAAAAACCAACGCAAGCCCAGTCTCCGTCAACGTGTCAATTTCTGGCGTTGTTGTTTGAGAAGTAGCACACCCATGTCGGGATGACGTGGCAAGGCAGTAGAGTGCGACCGCCCTTGCCACAGTACCACCGCCCCCCGAGTTCCAGCGCATTCCGCATGTGCCAGCGGGGCATCCAGGTGTGGAAACACATGGACACATGTCTTCACCAGCACTTATCTAACAAGGACAAGACGTGCATTTAATACACCAGACAGCGGTAGATAGATAAGCACCGCTCTAGGTTCGCTGTAACATCTCGTGAACCTACCGTGGACCATTGTAGGTGACCCATTTGCCTATAAAAGGTGGCCTCAGCTCATTCACAAGGGGTTAGACTTTTTTGAGGTTGGCCAAGAAGACGGTTATCATCACTATAAGGAACAACAAGGGAACGCTTAGTACGATCAGACGAGCAGGACGTAGGGTTTTACGCGTAAACGGCCAGAACCTGGGTAAAAAGGCCTGTCGGGTGTTGATCGTTAGGTCTGCTCTTGACGTTGTCTTTCCCCGCCCTACGATCACAAGGGTATCACGTTGATCCCTATAGGTGTCTACCTAGCATCATCGACAATATTGAACTAGGTATAGAGATACCGGCGATCGAATCTTGGGCAAGTAACATACCGAAGGACAAAGGGAACAACACATGAGATTAAGTGAATCCTTGACATATAGGTTCAACCTATAGAGATCTTCATAGAATATGTGGGAGCCAATATGGACATCCAGGTCCCGCTATTGGTTATTGACCGGAAAGTGTCTCGGGTCATGTCTGCATAGTTCTCAAACCCGCAGGGTCTGCACACTTAATGTTCTGTGACGTTTCGGTATAGTTGAGTTATAGGTGTTGGTAAACAAAAGTTGTTCGGAGTCCTGGATGAGATCCTGAACGTCACGAGGAGCTCTGGAATGGTCCAGAGGTAAAGATTGATATATAGTAAGTCTTGTTTTGGTCACCGAAAAAGTTTCGGGCTCATCGATACTGTACCGGGAGTGCCGGGAGGGTACCGGGGACCATCGGGAGGGGTGTCACGCCCCGAGGGGCCTTATGGGCTGTGGGAGGATACAAACCATCCCCTAGTGGGCTCACATAAGCTCCCACTAAGTACCATGAGGTTTGAGAGGCAAAATCCCAAAGGTGGAAAAGGTGGAAAGGGTTTCCAAGTGGAAAGGAGGAATCCTACTCCTAGTAGGATTGGAGTAGGACTCCTCCACCTCCAATTTCGGCCAAACCTTGAGGGTTTGAGGCTGCCTTCTCCCCTCCCTCCCTCCTATATATACTAGAGGTATTGAGGGTTTTTGAGACACAGAAAAACAACCACGTGTTGCCCTCTCTCTCTAGATCTGTTTCTCCTCTAGTCTAGTTTCAGCGGTGCTTAGGCAAAGCCCTGTTGGAATAGATCCACTACCACCAGCACCATGTCGCCGTGTTGGAGAACTCATCTACCTATTCGCCCCTCTTTCTGGATCAAGAAGGTGGGGATCGTCATCGAGTTGTACGTGTGCTGAACGCGGAGGTGTCGTCCGTTCGGCACTAGATCGGGATGGATCGTGATGGGATCGTGGGACGAATTTTGATGAGATCGTGGGACGGGATGCGATTTGGATAATGAATATGTTCCACTACATCAACCGCGTTATATACGCTTCTTCTTAGCGATCTACAAGGGTATGTAGATTCACTCTCCCCTCTTGTAGATGATCGTCACCATGGATAGGTATTGCGTGTGCATAGGAAAAAATTTGTTTCCCATGCGACGTTCCCCAACAGTAGCATCAGAAGCTAGGTTCATGCGTAGATAATATCTCGAGTACAACACACAAGAGTTTGTGGCCGTTGATGTACAATTTTCTGCCCTCCTTAGTCTTTTCTTGATTCGTCGGTATTGTTGGATTGAAGCGGCCCGGAGGAACTTTACTCGTACGCTTATGAGAGACCGGTTTCATCGACTGACATGCAACTTGTTGCATAAAGATGACTGGCGGGTGTGTGTTTCTTCAACTTGAGTTGAATCGGATTTGACCAAGGCGGTCCTTGGAGAAGGTTAAATAGCAATTTGCATATCACTGTTGTGGTTTTGAGTAAGTAAGATGCGATCATACTAGATACCCATAGCAGCCACGTAAAACATGCAACAACATATTAGAGGACGTCTAACTTGTTTTTGCAGGGTGTGCATGTGATGTGATATGGCCAAAGACATGATATGATATATTGGATGTATGAGATGATAATGTTGTAATAGTTAAATATCGACTTGCACGTCGATGTTACGGCAACCGACAGGAGCGATAGGGTTGTCTTTAAACTAACGTTTGTGCTTGCAGATGCGTTTACTATATTGCTAGGTAGTAGCTTTAGTAGTAATAGCATAGATAGCACGAGAACCTCGATGGCGGCACAATGATGGAGATCATGGTGTGGCGTCGGTGATGATGAAGATCATGCCGGTGCTTTGGTGATGGAGATCAAGAAGCACAAGAACATGGCCATATCAAGTCACTTCTGAATTGCATGTGATGTTAATCCTTTTATGCACCTTATTTTGCTTAGAAAAACGATAGCATTTTAAGGTGATCCCTCACTAAAATTTCAAGATAAAATTGTGTTCTCCCCGAATATGCACCGTTGCGACAGTTCGTCGTTTCAAGACACCACGTGATGATCGGGTGTGATAGACTCAACGTTCACATACAACGGGTGCAAAACAGTTGCACACCCGGAACACTCAGGTTAAACTTGACGATCCTAGCATGTACACACATGGCCTCGGAACACAAGAGACCCAAAGGTCGAGCATGAATCATATAGTTGATATGATCAACATGAAGATGTTCACCACTGAAACTATACTCAACTCACGTGATGATCGGACTTGAGTTAGTGGATTTGGATCATGCGCGACTCGAATGACTAGAGGGATGTCTATTTGAGTGGGAGTTATTAATAATATGATTAGCTAAACTCGGTTATCATGAACATAGTCGAAAGGTCTTTGCAAATTATGTTGAAGCTTGCGTTGTAGCCCTACTGTTTTTGATATGTTCCTAGAGAAAATTTAGTTGAAAGATGATAGTAGCAATTATGCGGACTCGGTCCGTAAACTGAGGATTGTCCTCATTGTTGCGCAGAAGGCTTTATGTCCTTAATGCACTGCTCGGTGTGCTAAACCTCGAGTGTCGTCTATGGATGTTGCGAACATATGACATACACGTTTTTGATGACTACGTGATAGTTCAGTGTGTAATGCTTAACGACTTACAATTGAGGCACCAAAGACGTTTTGAAGGTCATGGAACATATGAGATGTTCCAAGAGATGAAATTGGGATTTCATGCCCGTGCCCTTGTTGAGAGGTATGAGACCTCCAACAAGATTCTTTGTCTACAAATTAAGGGAGAAAAGCTCAATCGTTGAGCATGTGCTCGAATTGTTTGAGTGCTACAATCGCTTGAATCGAGTGGGAGTTAATCTTCTAGATGAGATAGAGATGGTTCTCCAAAGTCACTACCACCAAGCTACTAGAGCTTCATGATGAACTATAACAGATCAGGGATAGATATGCTGATCCTTGAGCTATTCGTGATGTTTGACATCAAAAAAATAGAAATTAAAAAGGAGCATCAATTGTTGATGGTTAGTAAAACCACTAGTTTTAAGAAGGGCAAGAGCAAGAAGGAATACTTCATGAAACGGCAAACCAGTTGCTGCTCTAGTGAAGAGACCCAAGGTTGAACCCAAACCCGAGACTAAGTGCTTCTGTAATGAGGGGAATAGTCACTAAAGAGGAACTACCCTAGATACTTGGTAGATGAGAAGGCTGGCAAAATTGACAGAAGTATATTGGATATACATGATATTGATGTGTACTTTACTAATACTCCTAGTAGCACGAGGGTACTAGATACCGGTTCAGTTGCTAAGTGTTAATAACTCGAAATAAAAGCTACGGAATAAACAGAGACTAGCTAAAGGCGAGGTGACAATATGTGTTGGAAGTGTGTCCAAGGTTGATGTGATCAAACATCGCACACTCCCTCTACCATCGGGATTAGTGTTAAACCTAAATAATTGTTATTTGGTGTTTTCGTTGAGCATGAACATGATTAGGTCGTGTTTATTGAAATGCGATTATTCATTTAAAGAGAACAATGGTTATTCTATTTTCTTGAATAAATACCTTCAATGGTTTATTGAATCTCGATCGTAGTGATACACATGTTCATAATATTGATGCCAAAAGATACAAAGTAGTAATGATAGTACCACTTACTTGTGGCACTGTCGCTTGAGTTATATTGGTATAAAATGCATGAAGGTGCTTCATGCTGATGGATCTTTGTACTCACTCATTTTTGAAACGTTTGAGACATGCAAACCATGCCTATTGGTATAAACGCATGAAGAAACTCCATGCAGATGGATCGTTTGGACTCAATTGATATTGAATCACTTGAGACATGCAAATCATACCACATGGGCAAGATGACTGAAGGACTCGTTTTCCAGTGAGATGGAACTAGAAAGTAACTTATTGGAAGTAATACATTTGGATGTATGCAGTCCACTGAGTGCTGAGGCACGCAGTGGATATCGTTATGTTCTTACTTCATAGATGATTTGAGTAGATACTAGTGTATTTGCTTGATGAAACACACGTCTGAATTATTGAAAGGTTCAAGTAGTTTCAGACTGAAGTTGAAGATCGTCGTGACAAGAGGGTAACATGTCTACGATATGATCATAGAGATGAATATCTGAGTTGCGAGTTTGGTACACAATAAAGACAAATGTAAAAATTGTTTCACATCTCCTGCCACCTAGAACACCATAGTGTGATGGTGTGTCTGAACGTCATAGCCGCGCCCTATTTGATATGGTGCATACTATGATGTCTCTTACTGAATTACCACTATCGCTTATGGGTTATACATTAGAGACAACCGCATTCACTTTAAATAGGGCACCACATATTTCCTTTGAGATGACACCGTATGAACTATGGTTTGGAAAAACCTAAGATGTCGTTTCTTAAAAGTTTGGGGCTACGATGCTTATGTGGAAAAGTTTCAGCATGATAAACTTGAACCCAAAGCGGATAAATGCATCTTCATAGGACACCCAAAACAGTTGGGTATACCTCCTATCTCAGATCCGGAAGCAAAGTGTTTGTTTCTAGAAATGGGTCCTTTCTCAAGGAAAAGTTTCTCTTGAAAGAATTGAGTGGGAGGGTGCTGGAACTTGATGAGGTTATTGAACCATCACTTCAACCAGTGTGTAGCAGGGCGCGGGAAGTTGTTCCTGTGGCGCCTACGCTAATTGAAGTGGAAACTGATGATAGTGATCATTAAGCTTCGGATCAAGTTACCACAAACCTCATAGGTCGACAAGGTCGTGTACTCCTACAGAGTAGTACGGTAATCGTGTCTTGGACGTCATCTTGTTGAACAACAATGAACCTATGAGCTACCAAGAAGCGATGGTGGGCCCGAATTCCGGCAAATGGCTGGAAGCCATGAAATCCGAGACAGGATCCGTGTATAAAAACAAAGTGTAGACTTTGGAAGAACTACTTGATGGTCGTAAGACTATTAAGTAAAGATGGATCTTTAAAAGGAAGACAGACGATGATGGTGAAAAGTCACCATTAAAAAAGGGGGATTTTTATTTCTGTGCCCCTGGTTTGTTAGCTCTACTCATTCATCCCCACGCTCTTAACTTTTGCTCACTTTTCCCCACTCCCTTGGCTGAAACCCTCAGAACTGGTCACAAACGATGGATGTCATTGGGTCAGTGCTTTGACCGTTAACTCTGACGAGTGGGGCCGCGCTGACTGTGTCCCCCGTTGGACCTGATGAGTGGGGTCGCGGCGGATGATGCTGCGGTTAGCCCGTTGGGCCGTGGTTAGATTGTTGGGCCCTGCGCATCGTAACGACATGAGCCTGCTATGCACGCACGTAGCTAGCATGCCTCCATTGGTCGCTTCTAGGCCCTGCGCGCGCCTAACAACATGAGCCTGCTATGCATGCACGTAGCTAGCCTACCTCCATGCGTTGATGCCCGCCGCCACGATGCGCTAACCTCCCCTCTTTCTACACACGAGCAGCCACGTACACCGACTGGCCTCTTTCTGCATGCTAGCCGCCACGGACGCAGGGACGGTCGTTGCTGCTGGTTCGTCTCATGTCACACACTTGTCTCCCTAATCCACTCGCATCTATTCAACGTGGCAATTAAAGGTATGCATGCGCGACATGAACCGCATGCATGCGTGCCTGCCAGCATGCGTCGATGCGCCCCGCCACAGGACGCAGCGTCTGTCGCCTCCTCGATCGATTCACAGTTCACACCATCTCAGCCTTTGACCACCGCAGCATCAATTCAGCATGGCAATTAACTCTAGGGCATACCGATCGACGTGCGCCGCCATGATACCGAAGCGGTGAAGCTTGTTGTGCATGCCATGTGATCGCTGCCACTGGTTCCTCTCTTCTCGCATGCATCTCCACCTTCCAAGTGCCACAGACCAAGGCTAGGGTTGAGTGTTATGTTTAGGGTTAGGTTTTAGGTATTTTAGGGTTTAGGGCTTTGAAGCATCAACAAAAAGCATGTAATATATTTTTTGAAGCATCGGCATTTTGAAGCATCAACAAACAAAGCTCAGAGAGCATAATAACGAAATCATACATGCTTAAGCATGAACAAACATAGCTCAGAGAGCATAATAATGAAAGCATACAATATAGGGAAGCCTATGATATATACCCTACGTACTACCTAGTGCACTATGCGTCTTCATTGTCGGAGATGGCTTGATCCGCCTGCGCCGGAGCCTGGGCCACCACCTGTGCCTCCTCCTGCGCCGCTCGTGCTGCCTGCATCTGCTGCTGACGAAGAAGTCGGGCCTGCGCAACTGCTTCTGAGCAGATGGAGTTGAGGATCACCACTTAGTCGGGCCACAGATAGTAGACCGGCGGTGCCTCCAGTTCCGGCTCCTGCGACGGCGCCTCCACCTCCGGCTCTTGCGGTGGTGCCTCCACCTCCGGCTCCTCCTCCGGTGCATCCTCCTCCGACTCCTCCTACTCCGGCTCCCCGAAATCCTCTAGAGGTACCCCGCTTTCCTCCGGAATTGGGCCCGCCGAAGGAGGTAGAGACGTTCTTCGATCGTGTAGTACTAGCGGCGTGGTGGCATGGCTGATGGGCTGGGAGAGGGGAGTGCTCGGGTCCTGGCGGGAAAATGGAGCAGGCGAAGAGCTACGGCCGGGAGAGGGGAGTGTCCGTCCGGCTTAAATAGCCATTGTAACCTACACCCTAAACCGCCCCGTTTTCACACCCACTTCGGCATCAGGACTGTACACGCGTGGGAAACTGTGGTTGGTTTGATGAGTGGACTGTGATCGGGGTCAAATGTGAAAGAGCCACCACGTTCACACACGATGCAAAAAACGATGTGAAAAAACGATGCAAAAAAATGACGCAAAAAACGGTGCAAGAAAACAATGCAAAAAACGATGCAAAAAATGATGCAAAAAACGATGCAAAAAAACGATGCGAAAAAACGATGCAAAAAAACGATGCGGAGTCAGCGGTGGGCGAGCAGCCGAGCACAACAACGGGATCGCCTCTCGTAGATCGCCCCACGATCCAACGATGCGGAGCCATCCTTGTGATCCAACGGCCCAAAGCCTGCACGCAGCCTGTCCACCGAATTCCTTCTAGAAGATCACATCCGAGGGATGTCGCTTGGCGCCAGGGTGTGATCGGACGGCTAATGTTGGGATCTAGGGTTAGGCGAAACCCTGCAGGGTTTAGAGGGGTTTTGAGCTGGTCAACGGGGTTATGAAATCTTTTACTGAG
Organism: Hordeum vulgare subsp. vulgare; assembly: GCF_904849725.1. Lineage (NCBI taxonomy): Eukaryota > Viridiplantae > Streptophyta > Magnoliopsida > Poales > Poaceae > Hordeum > Hordeum vulgare. The sequence goes on from NC_058518.1 coordinate 70,424,883, forward strand.
CATAACTAATTTAAAAAATCGAAAAAATATGAAACATTCGCCGTTCGTTGTTTTGTAAGACACACTAACAAGGAAAAATACTAAACTTGGTATATGGTCATTTTCATGAAAAAAAATCCTAGCTGGCACAATCGAGGTCAAATGAGCACCATTAATTTAAAAAAATCAAAAATATATAAAACCTGTGCACAATGTTGTCTTATGTGACATGTTACCAACCAAAAATGATAAACTTGGTCTATGGTCATTTTCATGAGAAAACCTTCACACATATGAGCTATCACCTACAAGATCTCATAGAGCTCAAGCATATGGAGTAGGGTTACCTTCTGTTTTTGAAAAATTTAAAAAAATCAAAAAAAATCACCAAAGCTTTATTTCAAAGTGAATAAGAAGGATCTGAACTTAGTTTTACATTTTCATTTTTTAAACGTGTTTTTGATAGTTTTTATATTAAAGCATATTTTTCAAAAGAAAATGTAAAAATATGAAGATTAATTCAAAAAATAGTGAGACTTCGAATATACACTATATAGATTGAATAGGTGTTAGTAAAAAACATTTGGCTCATTTAGAGTATGTCCAGAAAAACTTGATTACAAATGGGGTTGTTTACCCTAGCCTCGGAGCTCATTTGGAGCACATTTCTCAAATTGAAATTTCTTTGACATCCTCTAAATCACCTCAAATTTTGCACACATGATCTCCTATACAAACATAGATAGTTACGCTAGATAGTTTGCCAAGGTTTTTTTTCAGCATGTCTAATTAGTGAAGCAACACTCAAACAACATGTGTGATCATTGCAACACCTAAACTCATAGCTCACAACATCTAAACAGAAGTAACCATAAACAACAGGAAAATTTAAGGACACAACATCTATGGTCATTTTCATGAGAAAACCTTCACACATATGAGCTAGGGTTACCTTCTGTTTTTGAGAAATTTAAAAAAATCAAAAAAATCACCAAAGCTTTATTTCAAAGTGAATAAGAAGGATCTGAACTTAGTTTTACATTTTCATATTTTAAACATTTTTTTAATAGTTTTTATATTAAAGCATATTTTTCAAAATAAAATGTAAAAATATGAAGATTGATTCAAAAAAATTCTAAACAGAAGTAACCATACACCACAGGAAAATTTAAGGACAGACAAATATAGATAGCATAATACATGGGTTCCCATAATACATTGGGTACCCTAACACATTACTACCATAGATTCAGTTCATCACATCATAAACAGCCACTTTAAGTTTACCAAAAGTGACCCAAAAGATAAAGATAAAACATGCAGTTCATCACATCATCACATCACACCGGAGTCAGTGCCTTCGCGAGGGCAGCATGCTGCCCCTTGATCATGTAGTCCTCCCCGTGAATCGCTACATCCTCTACATGAGACATAGGGTGATCGAAGCGTCCATCCTTTGTCTTTGCCTTGGTGGTGCAGTAGGGGCAGCGCCACTTCTTGATCTTGCGATTGAAGAAGGAAGCAACTCCCTTAGCCTTGATCTTCTCCACCTCCTTCGCTGTGAAGGACTTGAAGTTGCCCTTGTACACATCTTCTCCAGAATCATACTGCACACATGAATGAATTGCATTAATACATTATAGATTCATATACACCATGTCAAAGGAACTAAAAGAACAATCTAAATTTCAAGTAGGCTTACCTCATATTCTTCGTCGTCACTATACTCTGGATCGTACGGGTCGTACCCAGTAAAGGCCAGCTTCCTGTTTTCCCCATCCATCATCCTCCTGAATATACAATTACATCCATCACTAGTAAATACAGAAGCCAATTGAAAATTTAGAGAAGCACACATGACACATTGATCGTAGGGCTAATATACTAGGGTTATTTGCATTTTCCATTGTCATGCACACACATTGAACAACAGATCTAATATAACTACATATTGTGGATAAATTTATATACTAATGAATCAAATAACTTCTTAACCAATGGATTCCATTTGGGCATATGACATTCAAACCCCCAATATGTGTAGCATTCAAAAACAAATCCAATAGGGACCCAATCTAATAAGCATACATGTCTGTAGCATTAAAAAAACACAATTTGTGTAGCATTAAAAACAAATCTAATAAGCATACATATGTGTAGCATTGAAGCACAGATATCCCTATCTCTCATACAGATCTATCTAGAATTTTTGCAACGAAAAAACCCCCATCCCCCATATAGAAAACCCCAGCCCATCCAGCAAACCAACTACTCTAACCATTTGTACTATCGTATAAATCACAATCTAACCAATGCAACTAACTCTACAAGCTAATATCCTAGGGCTTGCAACTAACAAGCAAGTGCAAATACCTCCTCCTCCCCGCCAGCTTGCGCATCGCGGGTATCGGGATGGACTGCACCGCTCGACGTTGTCACCTTCTACTCCGGCAGCACTGAGGCAGAGTCCGCCACCGCCTTCTCCACATCCGCAGTGGTTGCGAGTTTCCCCGCACCGCCGTGGACGCCACCAACATCCTTCACTTCATCCGCGATCACCGCGCCCTGCAACTCCACTACATCTCTGGCCGCTGTGCCGGCGTCGCCATGAGCTTCCGCCATCGGATAGATGGAGGCGATGAAGGTGAGGAAGAGGATGCGGTGGGACACAGCGAGACGGTTGTGGAGGAGAGCGAGATCATGTCGGTTGGGGAGAGGAAGACGATGCGGCGGGGAGGGGATTTGGGGGAAATGGTAGGGGCGATGCGCTGGGAGGTGGTTCCCCCTCTTTATACGATGTGACGTTTCGGGCATGTCCCATCAACTACCCCCATCGACACGTGCTACCCCACGACCGCGGTCAGTTGCACGCGCCCTACGCAGCCCCACTCATTAGAGTTAACGGTCAAAGCACTGACCCGACGGCAACGTCTGTTGTAACCTGTTATGAGGGTTTCGAGCAAGGGAGTGGGGAAAAATGAGCAAAAGTTAAGAGCGTTGGGATGAATGAGTAGAACTAACAAACGAGGGGCACAGAAATAAAAAATCCCTAAGAAAATCTTGACTTGTCGCAAAGATGTTTCCGACAAGTTCAAAGAGTTGACTATGATGAGACTTTCTCACTCGTAGCGATGCTAAAACTGTGTTGGAATTATGTTAGAAGTTGCTGCATTATTTATGAAATGTTGCACATAGGATGTCAAAACATTGTTTCCTCAACGGTTTCCTTGAGGAAAGGTTGTATGTGATACAACCAGAAGGTTTTGTCGATCCTAAGGATGCTAACAAGTATGCAAGCTCCAGCGATCCTTCTATGGACTGGTGCAAGCATCTTGGAGTTGGAATATACGCTTTGATGAGATGATCAAAGCTTTTGGGTTTATACAAGGTTTATGAGAAACTAGTATTTCCAAAGAAGTGAGTGAGAGCACTATAGAATTTCTGATAAGTATATGTGGTAGACATATTGTTGATCGGGAGTAATGTAGAATTTCTGGAAAGCATAAATGGTTGTTTGAAAGGAGTTTTCCAAAGGAAAACTTGGATATAGCTACTTGAACATTGAGCATCAAGATCTATAGATATAGATCAAAATGCTTAATAGAACTTTCAATGAAATGCATGCCTTGACAAGTTTTTGAAGAAGTTCAAAACAGATCAGGAAAGAAGGAGTTCTTGGTTGTGTTGTAAGGTGTGAATTTGAGTAAGATTCAAAGCCCGACCACGGCAGAAGATAAAGAAAGGACGAAGGTCGTACCCTATGCCTTAGCTGTAGGCTCTAAAGTATGCCATGATGTGTACCGCACCTAATGTGTGCCTTGTCATGAGTCTATCAAGGGGTAAAAACAGTGATCCAGGATTGAATCACTCAACATCGGTCAAAGTTATCCTTAGTAACTAGTGGACTAAGGAATTTTTCTCGATTATGGAGGTGATTAAAGAGTCTGACATAAAGAGTTACGTCGATGCAAGCTTTGACACTAATCCGAATAACTCTGACTAGTAAACCGGATTCGTATAGTGGAGCAGTCATTTGGAATAGTTCCAAATGGCGCGTAGTAGCAGCATCTATAGGATGACATAGAGATTTCTAAAGCACACACGGATCTGAAAGGTTTAGATCCGTTGACTAAAAAACCTCTCTCACAAGCAAGACATGATCGAATCCCAGAACCGTATGGGTGTTAGATTCATTACAATCACACAGTGATGTGAACTAGATTATTGACTCTAGTGCAAGTGGGATACTGTTGCAAATATGCCCTAGAGGCAATAATAAATTGGTTATTATTATATTTCCTTGTTCATGATAATCATTTAGTATCCATGCTATAATTGTATTGATTGGAAACTCAAATACATGTGTGGATACATAGACAAAACATTGTCCCTAGTAAGCCTCTAGTTGACTAGCTCATTAATCAAAGATAGTTAAGGTTTCCTAGCCATAGACAAGTGTTGTCACTTGATAACGGGATCACATCATTAGGAGAATGATGTGATGGACAAGACCCAAACTATAAACGTAGCATATGATCGTGTCACTTTATTGCTACCGTTTTCTGCAAGTCAATGTATCTGTTCCTATGACCATGAGATCATGCAACTCCCGAACACCGGAGGAATACCTGGTGTGTATCAGACGTTGCAACGTAACTAGGTGACTATAAAGGTGCTCTATAGGTATCTCCGAAGGTGTCTGTTGGGTTGGCGTGAATCGAGACTAGGATTTGTCACTCCGTATGACGGAGAGGTATCTTGGGGCCCACTCGGTAATACAACATCACAATAAGCCTTGCAAGCAATGTGACTAAGGAGTTAGCCACGAGATCTTGTATTACGGAACGAGTAAAGAGACTTGCCGACAACGATATTGAACTAGGTATAGAGATACCGATGATCGAATCTCAAGCAAGTAACATACCGAAGGACAAAGGGAACAACATACGGGATTAACTGAATCCTTGACATAGAGATTCAACCGATAGAGATCTTCGTAGAATATGTGGGACACAATATGGACATCTAGGTCCCGCTATTGCTTATTGGCCAAAGAGTGTCTCAAGTAATGTCTGCATAGTTCTCGAACCCGCAGGGTCTGCACACTTAAGGTTCGGTGATGTTTCGGTATAGTTGAGTTATAGGTGTTGGTAACCAAAAGTTGTTCGGAGTCCTGGATGAGATCCCGAACATCCCGAGGAGCTCCAGAATGGTCTAGAGGTAAAGATTGATATATAGGAAGTCTTGTTTTGGTCACCGGTAAAGATTCGGGCTCATCGGTAGTGTACCGGGAGTGCCGGGAGGGTACCGGGGACCATCGGGAGGGGTGTCATACCCCGAGGGGCCTTATGGGTTGTGGGAGTATAAAAACCAGGCCCTAGTGGGCTGACATAAGCTCCCACTAAGGCCCATGAGGTTTGAGGGGCAAAAAACCCAAAGGTGGAAAAGGTGGAAAGGGTTTCCAAGTGGAAAGGAGGAATCCTACTCCTAGTAGGATTGGAGTAGGACTCCTCCACCTCCAATTTCGGCAAAACCTTCAGGGTATGAGGCTTTCTCCTGCCCTCCCTCCCTCCTATATATACTAGAGGTATTGAGGGTTTTTGAGACACAGAAAAACAGCCACGTGTTGCCCTCTCTCTCCAGATATGTTACCCCTCTAGTCTAGTTACAGCGGTGCTTAGGCAAAGCCCTTCTGAATAGCTCCACTACCACCACCACCATGTCGCCGTGTAGGAGAACTCATCTACCTCTTCGCCCATCTTGCTGGATCAAGAAGGCGGGGATCGTCATCGAGCTGTACGTGTGCTGAACGAGGAGGTGTTGTCCGTTCGGCACTAGATCGGGATGGATCGTGATAGGATCGTGGGACGGATTGTGATAGGATCGCGGGAGGGTTGTGATACGTCTCCAATGTATCTATAATTTTTTATGGTTTCATGCTATTATCTTGTCAAACTTTGGATGTTTTGTATGCCTTTTATATCTTTTTGGGGACTCACTTATTAACTCAGTGCCAAGTGCCAGTTCCTGTTTTTTCCATGTTTTTGACCCCTTTCAGAGGAGGATTTTAAACGGATTCCAAACAGAAAGAAACTACCAAAAAGATTTTTTTTCTGAAACAGAAGAAGATCGGGAAGCGTGAGAATCAGGGCAGGGGCCAGCAGGGACCCCACAAGCCCCCTAGCCGTGGCCAGGGGGCCGCACCTCCCAGGCTTGTGGGGTCCCTCGGCCACCTCTGCCCTAGGTCTTTTGCATATAAATTCCCATAAATTCCAGAAAAAATGAGGATATCATCAAAAGTACTTTTCCGCCGCCGCAAGCTTCTGTCTCCGCAAGATCCCATCTGAGGCACGTTCTGTTGCCTTGCCGGAGGGGGATTCGGATACGGAGGGCTTGTTCATCAACACCATGACCTCTCCGATGATGCGTCAGTAGTTCACCACAGACCTACTGGTCCATAGCTAGTAGCTAGATGGCTTCTTCTCTCTCTTGGACCTTCAATACAAAGTTCTCCATGATCTTCATGGAGATCTATCCGATGTAATGTTCTTTTGCGGTGTGTTTGTCGAGATCCGATGAATTGTGGATTTATGATCAGATTATCTATGAATCTTATTTGAGTTTCTTCTGATCTCTCTTATATGCATGATTTCATATCCTTGTAATTTTCTTCAAGTTGTGGGTTTTGTTTGGCCAGCTTGATCTATGATTCTTGCAATGGGAGAAGTGCTTGGTTTTGGGTTCATACCGTGCGATGGCCTCACCCAGTGACAGAAGGGGTAGCGAGGCACGCATCATGTTGTTGCCATCAAGGGTAAAAAGATGGGGTTTTCATCATTGGTTTGAGTTTATCCATCTACATCATGTCATCTTGCTTAAGGCGTTACTCTGTTCGTCATGAACTCAATACACTAGATGCATGCTGGACAGCGGTCGATGTATGGAGTAATAGTAGTAGATGCAGAAAGTATCGGTCTACTTGTCTCGGACGTGATGCATATATGTATGATCATTGCCTTAGATATCGTCATGACTTTGTGCGGTTCTATCAATTGCTCGACGGTAATTTGTTCATCCACCGTAATATTTGCTATTTTGAGAGAAGCCTCTAGTGAACACTATGTCCCCCGGGTCTACTTCACATCATATTTTCAGCCTTACACTTTTACTTCGTTGCACTTTCCGCCTTCAGATCTCACTTGGCAATCAATCTTGAAGGGATTGACAACCCCTTTATAGCGTTGGGTGCAAGCTCTTTTGTGTTTGTGCAGGTACTCTGGACTTGACAAGATTCTCCTACTGGATTGATACCTTGGTTCTCAAACTGAGGGAAATACTTACTGCTCCTGTGCTGCATCGCCCTTTCCTCTTCGAGGGAAAAACCAACGCAAGCTCAAGAGACGACAAAAGATTTATGTCGCCGTAGGAGAAGAATTTCTGGCGCTGTTGCCGGGGAGGATCAAGTCAAGAACTCATCCAAGTGTCACAAACTCATCTCTTGCATTTACTTTTTTGCCTCTCGATTTCCTCTCCCCCACTTCTGAAAAACAAAAATTTACAAAAAAAAATTGCCTTTTTCGTTTGCCTTTTCGTTCGCCCTTTTCTCTCGCTTGCTCTTTGTTCGCTTGTGTGCTTGCTTGCATGCCAAAGTCACCATGACTGAAAACACCAAACTTTGTGACTTCTCGAATACTAATAATAATGATTTTATTAGTACTCCGATTGCTCCCGCCACTAGTGCGGAGTCATACGAAATCATTGCCGGTTTGCTGAATCTTGTTATGAAAGAGCAATTTTCCGGCCTTCCTAGTGAAGATGCCGCATCCCATCTTAATACCTTCATAGAGCTTTGTGATATGCAAAATAAGAAAGATGTGGATAATGATGTGATTAAATTGAAGCTTTTTCCTTTCTCGTTGCGAGATCTAGCAAAAACTTGGTTTTCGTCTTTGCCCAAAAATAGTATTGATTCTTGGGATAAGTGCAAAGATGCTTATATATCCAAGTATTTTCCACCGGCTAAGATTATCTCTCTCCGTAATGATATCATGAATTTCTAGCAACTTGATCATGAACATGTTGCACAATCTTGGGAGAGAATGAAATTGATGATTAGAAATTGTCCCGCTCATGGTTTGAGTCTTTGGATGATTATACAAATCTTTTACGCTGGCTTGAATTTCGCTGCTAGAAACATCTTGGACTCCACCTCAGGTAGAACGTTGATGGAAATCATGTTTGGAGAAGCCACGAAACTCCTATACAATATCATGATGAACTACTCTCAGTGGCACACTAAAAGGTCACCTACTAGTAAGAAGGTACACGTTATAGAAGAAATTAACTCGTTGAGTGCTAATATGGATGAGTTAATGAATTTGGTTGCTAGTAGAAGTGCTCCTTTAGATCCTAATGATATGCCCTTGACTTCCTTGATTGAGAGTAGCAACGCTAGCTTGGACGTTAATTTTGTTGGTAGGAATAATTTTGGCACCAACAATACTTTTAGAGGAAACTATGTTCCTAGGCCTTTTCCTAGTAACGCCTCTAATAACTTTGGCAACTCCTACAATAATACTCATGGAAATTACAATAGATTACCCTCTCATCTAGAGAGTAATATCAAAGAGTTTATCAACTCGCAAAAGATTTTCAATGCGTCCGTAGAGACAAAACTACTCAAAATTGACGATTTGGCTAAGAACGTTGATAGAATGTCTAGTGATATTGATGCTTTGAAAGTTAGATGTGCTCCTCCCAAGATCAATATGGATGAAATTTTGAAAGCTATGCGTGTTTCCATGAGTGAGAGCAAAGAAAGAACCGCCCAAATTCGTGCTAGACATGAATGGCTTAAAAAGGTGTGTTCTTGTGATAAGAATCACGAAGATCTTAAAGTGCTTGGTGTGACTCCCAATAAATCTTTTTTTTCTTGTGTCAAACCTAATGATGATGTGGCTGGATATGAATCCACTTTGGTTGAAAAACGCCCCAATGACTCGGAGTCCATCTATCTTAATGCTAAAAGCATTGAAAGTGGAGTAGAAAACATTAAAACTTTGAGTATTGATGAAACTAATACTTTGGATTTCAAGGAATTCAATTATGATAGTTGCTCATTGATTGAATGCATTTCCTTGACGCAATCCATGCTAAACTCTCCACACGCTTATAGCCAAAACAAGGCCTTTACCGATCATATCGTCGAAGCTATGATAAAATCTTTGGAAGAGAAACTTGGATTGGAAGTATCTATCCCTAGAAAGCTTCATGATGAGTGGGAACCTACTATCAAAATCAAAATCAAAAACTATGAATGCAATGCTTTGTGTGATTTGGGTGCTAGTGTTTCCGCGATTCCAAAGTCTTTATGTGATGTTCTAGGTTTTAATGAGATTGAAGAGTGTTCTCTTAATTTGCATCTTGAAGATTCTACTCTCAAGAAACCCATGGGAAGGATCAATGATGTTCTTATTATTGCAAATAGGAACTATGTACCCGTGGATTTCATTGTGCTTGACATTGATTGCAATCCTACATGCCCTATTATTCTTGGTAGACCTTTCCTAAGGACTATCGGTGCTATCATCGATATGAAGGAAGGGAATACTAGATTTCAATTTCCTTTAAAGAAGGGAATGGAGCATTTTCCTAGAAATAAAATAATATTGCCTTATGAATCCATGATGAGGGCTACTTATGGTTTGGGCACCAAAGACGACGATACGTGATTCTATCGCTTTATGCCTAGCTAAGGGCGTTAAACAATAGCGCTTGTTGGGAGGCAACCCAATTAATTTATTTCTTTTTCTTTCTGTTTTGTTGCATCCACACTATCATAATTCTGTTATGATTGTGTCTTTTGTGTTTCTTTTTCTGTTTGAGCCAAGCAAAACCTTTACGACTAGTCTTGGAGATGGTTGTTTGATCCTGCTGGAAAAAGACAGAAACTTTTCGCTCACGAGATGATTTTTGATTTTTTTTCAGAAAGAGATTTTGAGTTGATTATTTTTGCTCCTGGTTGATATGGCTTTTTCCCAGGCAGTCGTAATTGTTTAGAATTTTTGAGGTACGAGAAGTATACGAAGTATACAGATTGCTACAGACTGGTCTGTTTTTGACAGATTCTGTTTTTGTTGAGTTGGTTGCTTATTTTGATGAAACTATGGATAGTATCGGGGGGTACTAGACATGGAAAAGTGAGAATACAGTAATCTAACACCAATATAAATAGGAATCAAGATTGCTACAGTACCTAAAGAAGTGGTAGTTTGTTTTCTTGTGCTAATGTTATCACGAGTTTCTGTTTAAGTTTTGTGTTGTGAAGTTTTCAAGTTTTGGGTGATGTTCTCATGGACAAAGAGATAAGGACTGGAAAGAGCTCTAGCTTGGGGATGCCCAAGGCATCCCAAGCCAAATTCAAGGACACCAAAAAACTTAAGCTTGGGGATGCCCCAGGAAGGCATCCCCTCTTTCGTCAATCCATCGGTAACATTACTTGGAGCTATATTTTTATTCACCACATGATATGTGTTTTGCTTGGAGTGTCTTGTATCGTAGGAGTATTTTATTTTTTCTGTGTCACAATCATCCTTGCTGCACACCTTTTGAGAGAGACATGCACTCATCGTGATTTTGCTAGAATGCTCATCGTGCTTCACTTATATCTTCTGAGCTAGATAATTTTGCTCTATGTGCTTCACTTAGATCTTTTAGAGCACGGCGGTGCGTGACTTGGTAGTTGTCTTATCCTATGAAAGTAGTCCCAAAGGTGATAGGTACCCAAAGAGGATACAAAAACCTCCATCTGCATGTGCATTGAGTAGAAAGAGAAGTCTTGATTCCTCTCAATTAGTTTTGAGACGTGGATTTGGTAATATTACGAGTTATGTTAGTAGGGTGTTGTGAATCTAGAAATACTTGTGTTAAAGTTAGTGATTCCCGTAGCATGCACGTACGGTGAACCGCTATGTTAGGAAATCGGAGCATAATTGATCTATTGATTGTCATCCTTTGTGTAGAGGTCGGGATCGCGCGATGATTAACACCTACCAACCCTTCTCCTAGGAGTATGCGTTTAGCACTTTGTTTCGATTACTAATAAAACCTTCCGCAACAAGTATGTGAGTTCTTCATGACTAATGTGAGTCCATGGTGCAGATGCACTTTCACCTTCCACCATTGCTAGCCTCTCTAGTGCCATGTAATTCTCACCGGTACACAAACCCACCATATGCCTTCCTCAAAACAGCCACCATACCTACCTACTGTGGCATTTTCATAGGCATTCCGAGATATATTGCCATGCAACTCCCACCGTTACGTCTCATGACATGTGTTGTCACTCTCATATTGCCATTGCATGATCATAAGATAGCTAGCGAGATGTTTCAACGTCATACGCCAAGCTAGATCATTGCACATCCCGGTACACTGCCCCCGGAGGCATTTCCTATAGAGTCATCATTGTTCTAAGCTTTGGGCTGTGAGTAAATAAAACTGTGATGATCATAATTATTAGAGCATTGTCCCATGTGAGGAAAAAAAGGGAGGCTAAAGAGGCCAAGAGCCCAAATAAAAAAAAAGAGAAGAGAGAAAAAGAGAGAAGGGACAATGCTACTATCTTTTTCCACACTTGTGCTTCATAATAGCACCATGTTCTTCATGATTGAGAGCCTCTCATTTCGTCCCCACCATATGCTAGTGGGAATCTTCATTATATAACTTGGCTTGTATATTCCAATGATGGGCTTCCTCAAAATTGCCCTAGGTCTTCATGAGCAAGCAAGTTGGATGCACACCCACTAGTTCTCCTTTTGAGCTTTCACATACTTATAGATCTAGTGCATCCTTTGTATGGCAATCCCTACTCATTCACATTGATAACTATTAATGGGCATCTCCATAGCCCTTTGATATGCCGAGTCAATGTGACCATCTCCTCCTTTTTTGTCTCACAACCACCACCACACTCTATTCCACCTATAGTGTTATATCCATGGCTCACGCTCATGTATTGCGTGATAGTTATAAAAAGTTTGAGAAAGTAAGAGTGCAAAAACAATTACCTGGCCAATACCGGGGTTGTGCATGATTTACATTAGTTGTGTGAGGATGATGGAGCATAGCCAGACTATATGATTTTGTAGGGATAACTTTCTTTGGCCTTGTTATTTCGAAAGTTCATGATTACCTTGCTAGTTTGCTTGAAGTATTATTGTTTTCATGTCAATAGCAAACTATTGTTTTGAATCTTACGGATCTGAAAATTCATGTCACATCAAAGAAGTTGCAAAGGACAACTATGCTAGGTAGCATTCCACATCAAAAATTCATTCTTTATCACTTCCCTACTCGAGGACGAGCAGGAGTTAAGCTTGGGGATGCTTCATACGTCTCCAACATATCTATAATTTTTTATGGTTTCATGCTATTATCTTGTCAAACTTTGGATGTTTTGTATGCCTTTTATATCTTTTTTGGGACTAACTTATTAACTCAGTGCCAAGTGCCAGTTCCTGTTTTTTCCATGTTTTTTACCCCTTTCAGAGGAGGATTTTGAACGGAGTCCAAATGGAAGGAAACTGCCAAAAAGATTTTTTTCCAAAATAGAAGAAGATCGGGAAGCCTGAGAATCAGGGCAGGGGGCCAGCAGGGACCCCACAAGCCCTCTAGCCGCGGCCAGGGGGCCCGCGCCTCCCAGGCTTGTGGGCTCCCTGGGCCACCTCTGCCCTAGGTCTTTCGCCTATAAATTCCCATAAATTCCAGAAACAATCAGGAGATCGTCGAAAGTACTTTTCCGCCGCCGCAAGCTTCTGTCTCCGCAAGATCCCATCTGGGGCACGTTCTGGTGCCCTGCCGGAGGGGGGATTCGGATACGGAGGGCTTCTTCATCAACACCATGACCTCTCCGATGATGTGTGAGTAGTTCACCATAGACCTACGGGTCCATAGCTAGTAGTTAGATGGCTTCTTCTCTCTCTTGGATCTTCAATACAAAGTTCTCCATGATCTTCATGGAGATCTATCCGATGTAATCTTCTTTTGCGGTGTGTTTGTCAAGATCCAATGAATTGTGGATTTATGATCAGATTATCTATGAATCTTATTTGAGTTTCTTCTGATCTCTCTTATATGCATGATTTCATATTCTTGTTATTCTCTTCGAGTTGTGGGTTTTGTTTGGCCAGCTTGATCTATGATTCTTGCAATGGGAGAAGTGCTTGGTTTTGGGTTCATACCGTGTGGTGACCTCACCCAGTGACAGATGGGGTAGCGAGGCACGCGTCGTGTTATTGCCATCAAGGGTAAAAAGATGGGGTTTTCATCATTGGTTTGAGTTTATCCCTCTACATCATGTCATCTTGCTTAAGGCGTTACTCTGTTCGTCATGAACTAAATACACTAGATGCATGCTGGATAGCGGTTGATGTGTGGAGTAATAGTAGTAGATGCAGAAAGTATCGATCTACTTGTCTCGGACGTGATGCCTATATGTATGATCATTGCCTTAGATATCGTCATGACTTTGCGTGGTTCCATCAATTGCTCGACAGTAATTTGTTCACCCACCGCAATATTTGCTATTTTGAGAGAAGCCTCTACTGAACACTATGGCCCCCGGGTCTACTTCACATCATATTTTCAGCCTTACACTTTTACTTCGTTGCACTTTCCGCCTTCAGATCTCACTTGGCAATCAATCTTGAAGGGATTGACAACCCCTTTATAGCGTTGGGTGCAAGCTCTTTTGTGTTTGTGCAGGTACTCTGGACTTGACGAGATTCTCCTACTGGATTGATACCTTGGTTCTCAAACTGAGGGAAATACTTACTGCTCCTGTGTTGCATCGCCCTTTCTTCTTCAAGGGAAAAAACAACGCAAGATCAAGAGACGACAGAAGATTTCTATCGCCGTAGCAGGCTGCGATTTGGATCGTGAAGATGTTCCACTACATCAACCTCGTTATATACGCTTCCACTTAGTGATCTACAAGGGTATGTATATTCACTCTCCCCTCTCGTAGATGATCATCACCATGGACTAGTATTACGTGTGCGTAGGAAATTTTTTGTTTCCCATGCAACGTTCCCCAACACATACCATGCCCGAGGGGCTTGCTTGAGGCCATAGAGTGCCTTTTTGAGTCTGGAGATTTTGTCTGGATGCTTTGGATCCTCAAAACCTGGGGGCTGAGCAACATATACTTCTTCCTCAAGCTTACCATTGAGGAATGCACTTTTCACATCCATTTGATATAAAGTAATGTTATGATGATTAGCATAAGCAAGTAGTATTCGAATAGCTTCAAGTCTAGCAACAGGTGCAAAAGTTTCATCGAAATCAATTCCTTCAACCTGCGTATAGCCTTGGGCTACAAGTCATGCCTTATTCCTCACCACTTGACCATCCTCATCTTGCTTGTTTCAGAAAATCCACTTGGTGCCGATGATATTGTGCTTGCGAGGATCTGGTCGTTTGACGAGTTCCCATACATCATTTAGCTTGAATTGAAGAAGTTCATCTTGCATGGCTTCAATCCACTTAGGTTCCATGAAAGCTTCAACAACTTTTGAGGGTTCTGTGATAGACACAAAAGAGGGATGCCCTAAATGTGAAGCTTTTGAGTGAGTGAGAGGACCTAGCGCATTGATGTCATCGAGGATTTTGTCAAGATCTACTTAATTTGCAATCCTTGGATGAGCTGGTTGAGGATTTTGTCTGGGCTGAGGAATTAGATGTGGAGCAATTTCCTCAGGTGCACCTTCTTGAATTTCATTAGTGCTGGGGACGATTTCTTCAACAATTTCCTCGGTGGAACAATGTCTTCAATAGCTTTGAACTTGATTGCTTCCTCAGGAGATAATTTATGTGGCACAGAAGGCAATTTCTCTCTTTGCGAGCCATTAGTTTCATCAAACCGCGTGTCTACAGTTTCAATAACCTTGTTGTGATAGGTGTTGAAGACTCTGTAGGTGTGCGAGTCCTTTCCGTAACCAAGCATAAAACCCTCATGTGCTTTAGGTGCAAATTTTGAGCTATGGTGAGGATCTCTAATCCAACATTTTGCAACGAAGACTTTGAAATAACTTACATTAGGTTTCTTACCACTGAGGAGTTCATATGAGGTTTTCTTGAGGAATTTGTGAAGATATACCCTGTTGATGATGTGGCAAGTAGTGTTGATTGCTTCAGGCCAGAAACGACGAGGAGTCTGATATTCTTCAAGCATAGTCCGTGCCATTTCAACCAGAGTCATGTTCTTACGTTCAACAACGCCATTTTGTTGAGGAGTATAAGGAGCAGATAATTCATGAGTAATACCGAGTTCATCAAGATAATCATCAAAACCAGTATTTTTGAATTCTGTCACATTGTCACTCCTGATGTGTTTGATCTTGATGCCAAAGTTCGTCAAGGCCCTTGAGGAAAATCGTTTGAAGACTTACTCCACTCCAGTTTTATACAGAATGATATGTACCCAAGTATATCGAGAATAGTCATCAACAATGACACAACCATATAAGGATGTTGCATTGGTTAAAGTAGCATAGTGAGTAGGTCCAAACATATCCATGTGAAGCAATTCAAACAGACGAGTAGTAGTCATGATAGTCTTCGAGGGGTGTTTGGATCTGGTCATTTTTTTTCACACTCACACGCACCGCAGAGGTGGTCCTTGAGGAATTTGACTGATTCGATGCCAATGACATGCTTCTTCTTCGCCACTGTGTGCAAATTCCTCATGCCTACATGACCAAGTCTTTGATGCTATAGCCAGCCTTCTGAGGTTTTTTCTAGTAAGCATGTGGCTGGTTGAGGACCTGTGGAAAAATCAACAATGTACAAATCTCCTCTCCTAAAGCCTTCGAAGACTTTGGATCTGTCAGATTACATGATGACTACACATCAATATTTTCCGAAGATAACAACCATATCAAGATCACAAAGCATTGAGACTGGCATGAGGTTGATCCCAAGGGATTCGACAAGCATGACCTTGTCCATGTACATGTCCTTGGAAATAGCCACTTTGCCAAGTCCCACTACCTTGCTTTTACCTTTGTCAGCATAAGTGATTTGCTTCAGAGGTGATGGAGTGAGTGGCATATTCATCAGCAAGCTTCTATCACCAGTCATGTGGTCTGTGCAGCCACTGTCAAGAACCCACTCAGTACTCTTGGGTTTATCATCTTGCAGATGAATTAGTACAACTTACCATCTCATATACTTCAGACTTGAAGAATATGATTTCAATTTCATCAGATAGGAATTTCATCATAAACAGTAAATTTTAGGATGTGTGAAATGTTATCATTTCATCAATTTTAGCTTGCGTCCAATCAAGCATTTCCCTCAGGTCTCCAGCAAATTCTTCAGATGATGATTTTCATCTGGAGACCTGACCTGCAGAAGTGATTAGTTCAATTTCTTCACCACCCACATCTAAAGGGGTGGCAAAGAGTTCATCATCCTCCGAGCACCATATGAGAAAGGGGGCATTGAAGCTAATGCACTTCGTATCACAGTAGGGGGGTCAGAGTACTCAAATGAATAGGCACAGAAGTTCTCTGAGGATTTATGAACATAATGATTTGAGGAATAATGCTCATAATCATATCCTTTGTAATTTCCATGCATATCAGAAGCATTAGCACGAGTACGAGCATAGTATTGACCAGTTGAGGATTTTGATCCTCTTGGAGACTTTGGTCCTCCTGAGGAATTTGATGTGGGGTTCAGGTTCCTCACGGGTGGTGTCAGGAGGACATTCACCTGAAGATTTTCCAATCAACTTTTGGGGACCTAGATTTTCTTCAGGGGTGGTCCATTCCTGCAGTTAGTTCCAATATATCGAGAAAATACTTCACCAGATTGATTTTTAAACAGCTTATAGTTGGAGTCAAATGACTCATCTGAGGAATGGGATAATTCACATGCAAAGCTTGTAAGAGTAGATGGATCAACGGAGGGTCCTTTAGCGGCAATCCATGAGGTTTTGGGGTACTGCTGAGGTTTCCAGTATGATTCATCAGCATTCAATTTTCTCTCGAAGGCAATTCCTTCTTTCCTTGGGTTCCTTTTCAAAATCTGCTTTTTGAGTACATCGCAAAGGGTTTGATGCCCTTTAAGACTTTTGTACATGCCTGTCATATACAATTCCTTCAGCCCTGCATTTTCATCAGTAACCTTTGTGGTTTCCTTAGGTGAGGAATTTGATACCACATGAGCAGTTGAAGAATTTGTAGCAATAGAAGTATTTGATGATTCTGGTGAAGAATTGGCAGTTTCACGCTCGATGCATTTGAGACATGGTGGAGTGAATTCAACTTGAGTGGTACTGATCTGTTGAGCAAGCAATGAACCGTTTTCCATTCAAAGATCATCATGAGACATCTTCAACTTCTCAAGATCAAGTTTCATTTGAAGAAATTCATAGGAAATTTTCTCATGATCAGCCAAGAGTGCACCATAACGATCTTGAAGACTATCAAATCTAGACTGAAGACTTTTCATATCTTCAGTGAGGATTTGAGTACAATTCATTTCATCATTCAGCAGATCATCACTTCTGTCTAACAGTTTTTGAAGCTTTTCAATGGCACTTTGTTGTTTAGTTGCAATGTTGGCAAGTTTACTGTAATTGGGTTTTTTATAATCATCAGGTTCACAGTCACTTGAGTCAGAAGAGGAAGAGTCATTCGGTACCTTTGAACCTTTTGACATGAAGCAATAGGATGGAGCGAAGTCATCAGCATAGTCATCAGTGTAGATAGCATTATCATTTTCTTCAAGGTTGAAGATTGACTTGTTGACGAATGTGGTAACTAGTGCGATACTAGCCACACCAGACTCCGAGTCTTCTTCAGAACCTTCCTCTTCATCACATTCCTTAGATTATTCCTCGGAATCCATTTCCTTGCTAATGAGTGCCCGAGCCTTTCTGAAACTAGTCTTCTTGTGCGATGAGGACTTTGAGGATGACGATTTTGAAGATTTCTTCTTTTTCTTCGAGTCATCAGAACTTTCATCCTTGTATTTCTTCTTCTTTGATACCTTCACCCAACGAGGACAGTCAGCAATATAGTGACCAGATTTCTTGCATTTGTGGCAGGTTCTTTTCTTGTAGTCCTCAGATGAATATTCTGATTTCCTCATATCTCTTCTTGCAGATTTACCAAACTTGCCACGCCTTGTAAAATTCTTGAATTTCCTCACGAGCATTGCAAGCTCCTGTCCAAGTTCTTCAAGATCACCAATGTTGCAGTCTGAGTCTTCTTCTTATGATGAGGAAATTGCTTTGGCCTTCAGCGCACGAGGTCTTGAGTAGCTTGGTCCATACAGATCTCTCTTTTCTTCCTGTTGGAATTCATGAGTATTGAGTCTTTTGAGTATATCAGCAGGATCAAGCATCTTATAGTCCGCTCTTTCTTGAATCATCAAAACTAGTGTATCAAATGATGGATCCAGAGATCTTAGCAGTTTCTTCATGACTTCATGGTCAGTGATGTCTCGAGCTCCTAGTGCTTGCAGTTCATTTGAGATGGCAGTGAGGAGATCAAAGGTGTCTTGGCAGCTTTCATTGTCAAGCCTCTTGAAGCGACTGAAGATATTGCGAAGAACATCAACACGAGAGTCACGCTGAGTTGAAAGTCCTTCATTGACTTTGGACAGCCTATCCCAGATAAGCTTAGTTGTGCCCAAAGCACTCACTCTGCCATACTGACCTTTGCTCAGATGGCCACGGATGATATTCTTCGCTTGAGAATCAAGTTGCTTGAATTTCTTCACATCGGCGGCAGAGACAGTAGCGGCGATGGAGGGAACACCATGTTCCACAATGTACCAGAGATCATTGTCAATAGCGTGAAGATGCATCTGCATCTTGGTCTTACAGTAGGGAAAGTCCTTTCCTTCGAAGGTAGACATCCTGCAGTAACCTTGATCATACATGCAGTCGACATAACTAAAACTCCATGTGGTTAAACCAAAATCACACAGAACAAGGAGGTACCTTTCTCTGATACCAATTGAAAGTGTGTTATATCGACTAGAGGGGGTGAATAGGCGATTTGTAGGGATAACTTTATTTTGGCCTTGTTATTTTGAAAGTTCATGATTACCTTGCTAGTTTGTTTGAATTATTATTGTTTCCACGTCAATAGCAAACTATTGTTTTGAATCTAATGGATCTGAACATTCACGTCACATAAGAGGAGTTACAAAGGACATCTATGCTAGGTAGCATGAAAGCATCAAAAATTCATTCTTTATCACTTCCCTACTCGAGGACGAGCAGGAGTTAAGCTTGGGGATGCTTGATATGTCTCAAACGTATCTATAATTTTTGATGGTTTCATGCTGTTATCTTGTCATCTTTGGATGTTTTATATACCTTTTATATCTTTTTTGGGACTAACTTATTAATTCAGTGCCAAGTGCCAGTCCCTGTTTTTCTGTGTTTTTGGCTCTTTTAAGATCTGATTTTGGAACGGAGTCCAAACGGAATAAAATCCCCGAAATACATTTTTCCCGAACGGAAGAAGATCAGGGGGCTTGAGGGCCAAGCCAGGAGGGCTACAGGGGGCCCACAAGCCCCCTATCCGCCACCAGGGTGGCGGCCAGCAAGCTTGTGGCCTCCGTGGCGCCCCCCTGACCTAGCTCCTTCGCCTATATATTCCCTAAAATACAAAAAAATCAAGGGATCCACGAAAATACTTTTCCGCCGCCGTAAGCTTCCGTTTCCGTGAGATCTCATCTGGAGACCCTTCCCGGTGCCCTGCCGGAGGGGACTTTGGAGTTGGAGGGCTTTTACATCAACATCATCGCCCCTCCAATGACTCGAGAGTAGTTCACTTCAGACCTACGGGTCCGTAGTTAGTAGCTAGATGGCTTCTTCTCTCTCTTGGATCTTCAATACAAAGTTCTCCATGATCTTCATGGAGATCTATCCGATGTGATCCTCTTTGGCGGTGTGTTTGTCGAGATCCGATGAATTGTGGATTTGTGATCAGATTATCTATGATCTACATTTGAGTCTTTGTTGATTTCTTATATGCATGATTTGATATCCTTGTAAGTCTCTCCGAGTCTTGGATTTTGTTTCGCCAACTAGATCTATGATTCTTGCAATGGGAGAAGTTCTTGGTTTTGGGTTCTTACCGTGTGGTGACCTTTCCCAGTGATAGTAGGGGCAGCAAGGCACACATCGTGTAGTTGCCATCAAGGGTAACAAGGTGGGCTTTGTCGTAGATATGAGATTGTCCATCTACATCATGTCATCTTGCTTAAGGCGTTACTCTTTTCTTTTGGACTCAATACACTAGATGCATGCTGGATAGCGGTCAACGTGTGGAGTAATAGTAGTAGATGCAGAAGGTATCGGTCTACTTGTTTTGGACGTGATGCCTATAGATATAATCATTGCCATAGATGACGTCACGACTTTGCGCGGTTCTATCAATTGCTCGACAGTAATTTGTTCACCCACCGTCTACTTGCTTTCATGAGAGAAGCCACTAGTAAACACTACGGCCCCCGGGTCTATTCACACCTATCGTTTCCACTTTCGCTTTTACTTTGCTTTGTTACTTTGTTGCTTTCAGTTCTCACTTGGCGAACAATCTATAAAGGATTGACAACCCCTTCATAGCGTTGGGAGCAAGCTTTTTGTGTGCAGGCACTTGTGATACTCCTTCACTGGATCGATACCTTGGTTCTCAAACTGAGGGAAATACTTACCACCGCTGCGCTACATCATCCTTTCCGCTTCGAGGGAACACCAACGCAAGGCTCCAAGGCCACGGGGGAATTCCTTTGCGTATTTTCCTAGGAAGTCCCTTAAGGCGTAGCCGTAGCAGAAGGATTCATGGTGCTGTAGCACGTTTCTGGCGCCGTTGGAAGGTCTTTTGTTGCATTAGCAGAAGTATCGTGGCAACGGTCGGAACTTCCAACTGTGGAAGTCCTCATGTCTCTCATATTCCTCACTTGAGGCTTTTGTTGGATTAGGCTTGGGTTGAGCATCGTGAGGAAATTCATTCCGTACTATTACCTCGACCCCCTTTAACAGTACGGTGTTCCTAAGACTCAAGAGTACAAAAAACGAAACAGAAAGAGTAAGTCTTCACGCTTCGAAGTCTTCAGGCAGTTTTTCTTCAGGACACACCGAATTCCTCATCTTCAATATCTTCATGAGGAATATCAATTTCATCGCAATTTCTTCGCGATCAAAGTCTTTAATCTTAGACCAATTTCTTCAACCGAAGACATAAATTTTTAATGGTCGATATTTATTGTATAACTCAAACTCCTCAACTACTTATAGAGCATGTGTACACTTATAAACACATTAGTTAATTAACCTATAAGTCTTCAAACCACCAAAATCACTAAGGGCACTAGATGCACTTACACAACAGGGTGCACCCACCCCCTCGACGCGCCCTGATGGCTTGGGACCACCTGCCAAGTGCTTCGGCCTCCCTCTTCAGCTATAAGTTGGATTTTAACCTATAAAACAATAATTAGATACTTTTGCAATGAAGAGCCGCAGTCTTGAGGAGGAAACCTGGGCAGAGGCCCTTTTGCTCTCGGCAAAGTGATTCTGTCGGGGAAACTTCCCTCTGTGAGGTGGAAATTAAAGCGATCGTCATCACCAACGCTTCCTCCTTCGTGGGAGAACCAATCTTGATCAACACCCTCACCAGCACAATCTCATCTCAAACCCTAATTCCTCTCTTGTATTCAATATTTGTCTCAAAACCTCAGATTGGTACCTATGGGTTACTAGTAGTGTTGATTACATCTTGTAGTTGATGCTGGTTGGTTTATTTGGTGGAAGATAATATGTTCAGATCCCTATTCATAACTATTGCACCTTTGATCTTGAACATGCTGATGATTTGTGTGTAGTTACTTTTGTTCCCGAGGACATGAGAGAAGTCTTGTTATAATTAATCATGTGAAGTTGGCACTCGTTTGATATTTTGATGATGTGTATGTTGTTGCTTCTCTTAGTGGTGTCGTGTGAACGTCGACTACACGACACTTCACCATATTATGACCTAAGTGAAGGCATTGTGGAGTAATAAGTATATAATGGGTTGTTAGAGTAACAGAAGCTTAAACCCTACTTTATGCGTTATTTCAAAAGGGGGTGATTTGGATCCACATGTTTCATGCTATGGTTAGATTTATCTTAATTCTTCTTTCGTATTTGCGGAAGCTTGCAATAGGGGGTAATCATAAGTGGCTTTCTTGTTCAAGTAAGAACAACACCTTAACACCGATCCACCCACATATTAAATTATCAAAGTAACGAACGTGAATCAACTCAACATGATGAACATGACTAGATGGAAATTCCCACGTGTCCTCGGGAGCGCTTTGCTTCATATGAGAGTACTTTCAGGCCTTTCCTTTGCTATAAAAAGGATTGGGTTATCTTGCTACACACTTTCTACTATTAATACTTTTCACTTATTACAAATTATTTTGCTACAAAACTATCTATCACTATTATTTACAGCATTTGTAGAGAATACCTTGGTGAAAATTGCTTATCATTGTCTTCTGCTCCTTGTTGGGTTCACCACTCTTACTTATCGAAAGGACTACAATTGATCCCATATACTTGTGGGTCATAAAGACTCTTTTCTGGCATCATTCCACAGAGTGAAGCGCCTTTGGTAAGTGGAATTTGGTAAGGAAACATTTTCGGTACGTGCCGAAATTGACTGTTGCTTGTTACTATGGATAGTAATCCTTTGAAGTGTCTGTTTGGGGTATCTTCACCCCGACTAGAAGTGGAAAAAATTTCCCCTCAACCTACTGAACTTTCTAAAAATATTTATTATGAGATTCCTTTGAGTATGTTAGAGAAACTGCTAGCTAATCCATATGCAGGAGACGGTACAACTCATCTTGATTACCACGTGATATATGTAGATGAGATTTGTTGATTGTATAAGCTTGCAAATTTATTCGAGGACAAAGTCAACAAGAAGTTTTTCCCTTTATATTTGGAGTAAAAAGCATTTATTTGTTATGGGATATTGGATGATGTTGGATCATGGGACTAGAATCGCTTGAAGTTGGAATTTCATCAGAAGTTTTATCCGATGCATCTAGTTCATCGTGATTGGAACTATATATAATTTTTGGACTCGTGAAGAGGAAAGCATCGCTCAAGCTTGGGGGAGGCTTAAATATATGATGCACACGTGCCCCAACTATGAGCTCTCAAGATAAATTATTATACAAAACTTTTATGCTCGGCTTTCTCATGATGATCAATTAATACTCGATTCTTTTTCTACTGACTCCTACATCAAGAGAACGATTGAACTCAAATGGGATCTTCTAGAAATAATTAAACACAACTCTGAAGATTGGGAAATAAACAAAGGTAAAGAATCGGGTATAAAGCTTGAGTTTGATTGTGTTAAATCTTTTATGGAAACTCGAACTTTTCATAAGTTTAGCAATAAATATGGGCTTGACTCTGAGATACTGGATTCTTTTTGTGATCATTTGCTACTCATGTTGATCTTTCTAAGGAGAAGAGTTTTAAATTCCATCCCCATATTGAAAAACTATTAGAGTAACCCATTAAAGTTAAGGAAGAAACAATTGTTTACCATATTGATCGAGTTGTGCCTACTGATTATACTGAGAAACCACATTTTCCTCTTAGGATTAAGGAACATGCTAAACCTGCAACTATGGTAAACAAAAGCCATATTAGGACACCTAAACCTTCTGAACAAATAAATGTAGAACCTAATATTGCTATGGTTAAAGATATCCAAGTTGATAATATTGATCGACAGGTTATTTACTTATGTGATGAAGCTGCTAGAATTGCAAAACCTGTTAAAAACAAGCATGATGAGTTAGATAAAAATAAACCGGTTGTTGGCATGTATGTTGTTTATATTAAGATTGGAGATCATTGCTATCATGGATTGTGTGACATGGGTTCTAGTGTTAGTCCTATACCTTTTACATTGTATCAAGAAATTATGAATGACATAGCACCATCTGAGCTTGAAGATAATGGCGTCACTATAAACTTGCAAACACAAACATTATTTCACCCCTTGGGATCGTTAGAGATGTTGAAGTATTGTGTGGAAAAATTAACTACCCTTCTTATTTCTTAGTACTTGGTTCACAACAAGATAATTTTTGTCCCATTATATTTGGTAGACCTTTCTTGAATATCGTTAATGCTGAAATTAATTGTGTTATAGAGAAGGTTAAAGTAAGCTTTGGTGATGTGTCTTGATGCGTCTCCATTGTATCTATAATTTTTTATTGTTCCATGATATTATATTATCATTCTAGGATACTTTTTGGTAGTTTATATATCAATTAATATTATTTTTGAGCAATAACCTATTGACCCAGTGCCTAGTGTCAGTTGTTATTTTCTGCATGTTTTTGGCTTTTCAGGTTTACAGTACAAAACGAGGTCCAATTGCCACGAAACTTTTAGGTGATTTTTTCTAGACCAAAAGAAGACCTAGAAGATTCGGGAGGAGGCTAGAAGCCTCACGAGGGAGGCACGAGACACCAGGGCATGGCCATGGCCTAGGGTGTGCCATGTTGCCTCGTGCTCCCCTTGGTTGCCTCTTGGCATACCTCTTCGTCCTATAAATTCAAAAATATCCCAAAAACCCTAGAGATCCTCCCGAAACACTTTTTCCACCGCCGCAAGTCTTTGTTCCTTCATGTGCCCATATGGAGCCCTTTTCCAGTGTCCTGTCGGAGGGTGATCACAGAGGAGCTCTACATCATACTCGATGCGCCCATGGTGATGTGTGAGTACTTCACCACATACCTATGGGTCCTTAGTTAGTACCTAGATGGCTATATCTCTCTCTCTCTCTTTCTCTCTTGATCTTCAATACAATGATCATCACATCTTCACTTTGATTTATCCGATGCAATTCTTTTGTGCGGCGCGTTTGTTGGGATCCGATGAATTGTGGGTTTATGTTCTGATTATTCATAATAAATATTTGAGTCTTCTTAGAATTCTAAATACGATTCTTATGTGTATAATTATCATAACTTTGTAAATCTCTCTGATCTATTGATTTTCTTTGGCCAAGTAGATTGATCTTTCTTTAGTGAGAGTGGTGCATTATAGTGGGTTCAATCTGACGAATTTTTATATCCAAGTGACATAGTAGGGGGAGAGATATGTCTTTGTAATGTTGCCACTAAGGATAAAATGATGGTGTTAGTTCATATTAATTGAATCATCTTTGTCTACATCATGTCAATGTTCTTCAAGCATTACTCTGTTTTACTTAATACTCTAGGTGCATGTTGGATAGCGGTCGATGGATGGAGTAATAATAATAGGTGCAGTCAGGAGTCAGTCTATTTTCTTATGGATGTGATGCCTATATACACATAATCATTGTCGTCAATATCACATATCTATACGCTTTTCTATCAATTTCCCAATAATAATTTGTTTACCCACCCTATAATTGCTTTAATGAGAGATGCCACTAGGGAAAACTATGGCCCTTGGGTCTATTCACTTTTAAGTTTACAAACTCTACAATTCCTCGCTATCTTTATTTACTTTTCACTTTCAACTTCCAACCACACTACTTACTTGCTTGCAAATAACGAGACAAGGGGACTGAAAACCCACTTGCCCACCTTGGGTGCAACTATTTGTTTCTCTTAAGTGCAATCGCGGAAGATGAGGGTTGTTTATTACTCCTATTGGTTCGATAAACGTTGGTTCTCTAATCACGGAATAACTTACGGATATTGTGTTGCATCACCCGTTCCTCCTCATGGAAAACCCAACGCAAATCACAAGCATCAGGAAGGATTTCTAGTGCCATTGCCGAGGTGTATCACCAACCGACTATCAAGTAACTTCACAAAAGTTATCATTCAATTGTTCTTATATTTATTTTTTGTTATATTTTGCTTGTCTCATAAAATTAAAAATACAAAAATATTTATCTTTGCTTGTTTCTTGTC
The DNA here is from genome assembly GCF_904849725.1 of Hordeum vulgare subsp. vulgare. Classification (NCBI taxonomy): domain Eukaryota; kingdom Viridiplantae; phylum Streptophyta; class Magnoliopsida; order Poales; family Poaceae; genus Hordeum; species Hordeum vulgare. Next base: position 70,450,878 of record NC_058518.1, read on the forward strand.
GTCATGGCTGGTTCTTCTTTTGGTCCCTTTACTCCTGAAAATGAGGTACTCAATTTTAAACAAAGGGGAGGCGAAATTTTAAAAGATTCTTAGCATAGGATTTGCAATTCTCAAAATAAATCAATTCATAAGCAATCCCCCAATATCTTCTTACATAATGTCTATGTTGTTATTACTACTTGGTATAGATTTGTACTTGATACGATTACCGATGGAAATTTCTTGATGAGTCACACTTCGGATGCTTTTAAGGCCATGGAAAATTTAGTTGGGTCACCACCTATTATCATTAATGAAACTATTTTGACCATGGAACATGTTATGCAAAGGCTCGATGCTGTTGAAAAGAAAATGACTACTAATAAACAAATTGAGGAGTTAGATAAAACTTCACAGCCATATCACTCAATTTCGGTCACGAGTAGGAATGACTTTGAAAACTTTAAAGGAGAAGGATACAATTATTGATGAGAGGGTAGAACAAAGCATGAATAGGATTGATACAATGGAAGAAGTCATTGATAAAGTAGGTTTCGCTTTCACACCCTCAGAAACTAATGCTAGTACCTCTCGAAATAAAAGTCCCAACTTCATACATATTCCTAAAAGCATTAGCACCCCTCCTATCAAAAGAAACAAAGATATCAAAATGACTAGTGTGCATCGATATAGGGACATGTTTTCAAGTCTCCTATTGTTCCTGTCATTCATGGTTGTGTTATTGAGGAGCTTGATGACAAATATTACAACACTTGATCATACGCATTATGCCTAGCTAGGGGTGTAAAACAATAGCGCTAGTTGGGAGGCAACCCAATAGTTATTTTTATATTATTATTTTTTCTGTTTGTGTGTGATAACTTGATTTTTGTCACTGTAATAATTGTGTTATTGTGTTTAAATTTGTGTGTGTGCCAAGTAAAGCCTTTGGGATGATTTGAATAATAGTAGAATTGATACGGTGCAAAAACAGAAACTTTAGCGTTCAGTCAAGAATTTCTCTGATTTTACTGGAAAGTGTTTTTTATCTGATTTTTTCACATTATTTATATACAAATTCCCCAGGTCTTCCTAGTTTGTCAGTATTTTTGGAGTTACATAAGTGTGGTACTTAATTATATCATTACAGACTATTCTATTTTAGACAGATTCTGTTTTTGCTTGCATAGTTTGCTTGTTTTGATGATGCTATGGATTATATCGGGGGTATAAGTCATGAATAAGTTAGAATACAGTATCATATATAAAAATAAAATATGAATAAAAATATATAACAGTACCAAAGTATTTGGTATTTTATTATACTAACGGGTCTCACAAAGTTTCTGTTGAGTTTTGTGTACTGAAGTTCTCAAGTTTTGGGTGTTATCGCGATGGACGAAGGAATAAGGAGAGGCAAGAGACTAATCTTGGGTATTACCAAGGCACCCCAAGGTAATATTCTAGGAAGACTCAAGCGTCTAAGCTTGGGGATGCCTCGGGAGGCATCCCCTCTTTTGTCTCAACCCATCGGTATGTCACTTCGAGCTACATTTTCATTCATCACATGATATGAGTTTTGCTTGGAGCATCGTTTTCTTTAGTTTGCTTTTTGTTTTTCACAATCATCGTTCTCTGAATACACCAACTTGAGAGAGACACGGAATACTCTTTGTGTTTCACTTATATCTTTTGAGCTTAGCAGTTTTTTTAGTACTTCATTTATATTTTTTTAGAGCACAGTGACATGGCGATGCAGCAGGGCATAGCGACGCTCGCCATGACAGGGGAGGTTGCGCGGGGTCATGTCCCTGGCCTTGGTGTGGCTCAGGGCGTGGGCCAGGGGCACACACTGGTGGTGGCACGGTTCTGGACGTGTCTGGTCATGGTGATGCACCCTGCGTCGTCGCTCTTTCCGTTGCCTCGTCAGCCAAATCTGCGTAGGAGGAAGCTGCATGCAAAGGAAAAGGAGGAGTCCCTGCCTTGTCGCTCTCCCCGCATCTCCTGCCGCTCTCTGAGGATTGCACGCTCCACCAACAAGCAGTAAAGGTATATCCAATCTCAAAGCCTCAATGGTAATGTAGTCGGTCTTTCATAGATATCCTATGTACTCCCTCCGTTTCTAAATATAAGTTTTTTAAGAGATTTCACTAGGAGTCTACATACGGAATAAAATGAGTGAATCTACACTCTAAAGTATGTCTATATATATCCGTATATAGTCTACTAGTATAATCTCTAGAAAGACTTATATTTAGGAATGGAGGGAGTACAAAATTTGGACGTAGGGTTTAGTAACCCCCAATGTTAACGTGCTTACAAAGAAACCTTTGCATTTTTGTCATTTTTATATTATTAGTAATATTTTTAGCATTGCATTTTTTTACATTTTTATATTATTAGTAATGTAATTAGCATTGCATTTGTAGCACTGAATTTTGTCATGTAGCCCTGACAAACACATAAAGCAAGCATGCATAAGTAATTGATAAAGAACAAATCTTTATGTTAAATAACAAATCTTTATGTCAAAGAACAAATATTTTAAATTTTCAATTGTCATTTTTTTGTATATAATGTGCACATTGAAGATCCTAAATGTGACATGTGTTGTATTATTTATACTTCTATGACATGGCAAAATAATTTCCAATCATCAAAAATATGACAATTTTCTTTAACATTGGTATATGCATTGTTTTGCAGATGGAAGTAAAAGTAAGTACAAAATGGATTGAAGAAGTGGAAGAGCCTGCAAACTGGTCTGATGTATGTTAAGACATGATGTATCTTAAGAGGTGATAGAAATTGATGTTTAGACTTGATGTATGTTAAGACCTGATGCATGATGGTTGATGTATTATGCTTGTCCCATGATCTATATCATTCTTCTATCAATTTGGTTGTATAGATAAGCTTATTCTTTGCCTTGATGGGTTGAGTATTTCTTTGGATTTAAGAGAAACTTGAATGGCAAATCATCCTGAACTGGAATCAGTATTGTGGAATCAGAAAAGCCAATTTTTTCTTTGGCTTTAAACTGTAGTGATAGGGGGAAATGGAACAGTTAACAAATTCAAAAGTCTGTATTTTATTTAGACGTTAATTGGATAAATGTCACTCGGATTCTGACGATTCCAAGAAACGGCCCGGCATTTTTCAAAGTTTTGAAATTGCAGTGGCATTTCTTGAAATCGTTAGAATTCGAGCGGCATTTATCAAATTAATCAAGTAGCTGAAGATATTTAGGATTTTTACAACGTTCTTTTGAACGAAACTCATTCAAAAAGATACAGACTAACTACTTGACACTCCCTCTCCCGCACAGGTCAATGACTCCACCGTCACCTTCTTTTGTGTCGTCGGTGTCGCCCTCGTCACTCCCGAAAAAGTAGTTGAAGAATCTACTAGGAGGGCTTCGATAGCCTCGAGACCCCCCCCCCTCTTTCTTCAAAAATTTAAAACGAAAAATTACTAGTATTTCTGTTAAAATTTCGACCTTATTTGCACTAAAGAATTAATTTTTTTTACTCTTTTTACACATAGTTAACTTTAAACATTTCCTTCATTTTCTTCCAAAATTCGCCACTCTTTGCCAGCGTCACCACCGAATTCCTCAACGGCGTAGACTTCAGGTCCTCTCCAGAAATGACGGCGAGCTATCATGTTTCAGGGACCATCGATCGGGGTGCATGCGACGTTCCTCGAGGGTGGCGCCAAGGTCAAGCGTCGCATAACTGGCGACGGTGACACGCCACTATGTCGCTGAGCGCACTGACTGTGGCACTAGGATGTTGTACCGATAGATCACGACGGTCTCCGACTGGCTAAGGCTAGACGGCCACGAGCCGGCGGGTGCGGTGCCGGCCCCGTGGCTGCTTCCAGTGCTATGGCTGGCCATCACAGCCGACCGGCCGACGGGATTGAGGAAAGTGGGCGACAAAGGAGCGCGATGGGCCAAGTGAAGAGCTGCAACAGAGGAGTGCGACGTGTTAAGAATAAACTCGCGTCATTAGCATTGATCGTTGTTAGGATTGTGTCAAAGCGTCGTACAGACGCGAACGTCCGCAAGGACTTCTCGCGCCGTATGGGCGTTCGATAGAAATCAAAATTTCGGTTTCTGCTGTTCGATTTATTTGTGAATTCGGTTTTCAAAAGTAAAAACCAAATTTAGAGTCAAAATGTAACTAACCGAAGAAAAAAACCGGTTAGTTCGGTTTTCGTTTTTCACCGAAGTATGGTTCAGGTCCCGAAAATGAACTTTCACAACATACTAATATGCATGTTTTCATCGAAAAATTTGACAACATAACGACGCAAAGTTGTAAAAATGCACAATATAGAACATATTCACAGCAAAAATGTAATCCAACAATAATAATAACAGCAAAAATATAATCCAACAATAGTCTCAGGCTCTCAACAGGTCAGCACAACACATAGTCCAACAATATAATGATAGTCTCAAGCCGAAGCACAACACATAGTCCTACAATATAATAATAGTCTCAGGCTCTCAGGACAACACATAGTCCAACAATAATAACCTGAAATGTTCATATTATTACACTTTAAGACATAGACACAACACATGAACAGGAGCATCTTGACATGTCCGGAGAATCATGACCATCCCAAGTTCCCAACTCCCAAGTTCCAGCCAGCCAGGTGATGTGCAAATCTGTGATGTTCTGTATAGTGTACATGAATCAATTGGAAGAACTTCATATATGTAAAACAAAAAACTATGAAGCAAATATGTTGTTCTTTTCATTCTTTTGAATCATACCTAACAAAAAGCTATGAAGCAAATCTGGCTATGTTGTGCATCTTTCATTCTTTTGATTAATACCTAACGGAAAAACTATGAAGCAAATTTGGCTATGCTGTGCATCTTTCATTCTTTTGAATCATACCTAACGAAAAAACTATGAAGCAAATTTGACTATGTTGTGCATCTTTCATTCTTTTGAATCATACCTAACGAAATAACATGAAGCAAATCTGGTTATGTTGTGCATCTTTCATTTTTTTGAATCATATCTAAGGAAATAACATGAACAAGAGCAAAAAAATTACTTGCAACTCACTTACCAACGTTAAGTAGAGGATGGAGGTGGACAAGATGGCTTGCAAACAGACTTGCTACTGCTTGCCTTTGACTTGTATGAATTTGTACTACCAAACTCTTCAATAAGTTCTGAAAAAGAATGAAATAAACATATAATAAGCATAGGAAAGCAGAAATAAATATATAATAAGCATAAGAAAGCAGAAATAAACAGAATTAAACAAGGACCTAATCTACTGAACCTAGTCTACTGATTTACACATAAGTCTACTGAACCTAGTGAACCAAATCTACTGATTTACACATAAGTCTACTGAACCTACTGATTTACACCTAATCTACTGAACCAAATCTACTTATTTACACATAAGTCTACTGAACCTACTGATTTACACCTAATCTACTGAACCTAGTCTACTGATTTACAAATAATAGATAAAAAATAAACAAGGACCTAATCTATTGAACCTAGTGCAGGACCTAATCTATTGATCTCACCAATGAAACAAAAAATGCAGACAAAGGATGTGATATTGGGCTTCTTAGTTCTTACATTGACTGAATGTCCAGTTTCTCCCATGGAAGACGTCGTGACGAATTGGAGAAGACACTGGTGAGCTCCTGTAGATGCGAGTGATGAGATCCTGCAGATGCGAGTGGTGAGATCCTGCGGATGCTCTTGATCCAGTAGGGGCCGAGCCGAGAGTAGTAGGGTCTGACTACCGAGTGTATACAGTATACTAGTATAGTACATGTGAGTCTGCTGCGCCTGCGAGTCTGCTACCGTGCTGCGAGTAGGGGTGGAGGCGGCTTCTTCTTCCTTGGTGAGGGACTAGGGGCGGCGGCGGCGACTGACCTGTGCGGCGGCGACACCAAACCACGATCTAGGTCTGCGCCTCTGCGCTGCGGGGTGCGGGACTGCGGGGTGTCGGGGTGCGTTGCGGCTGCGGGGTGAGGGAGTGGCCGAGTGGGGGTGCAGGACTGCGGTTGTAGGTTTTGCTAGGTGGGTTGCGTGGTGAAAGGCTGAAAGCCTGGGCCGGGGGCGGGGAATGGGTTGTTTACATGCTTTTCTACTTCGGTTAACCGACTTAAAAACCGAACTGGCCGAATTAGGTTCGGTTTTTAGCATAGCTAACCGAATTTTCTTGCTCATACTAAATAAACTAAAAAATCGGTTATTTCTGTTCCGGTTCCAGTTCAGTTTTCGGTTTGTCGATTTTTATGCCCGGGCCGAGCGTCTATTGTAAACGGACGCCTCTCTGAAGGCATCACAAATCCTATAAATAGAGCCTTACCCATAATCAATGAACATAAGTTTTTCTCAAAAAATCTTACACGTTATGAGCACTTGTTCCATCGACAAAGCATTGAGACAGACGAGAAGATAAAATGGTAGGGATGAACATGCATACAATCGCCTTTGCTTTTGTTCGATTCATTGGCCGGGAGATACGTCGATCTGCTAGACGCCACACCACCGGAGTTCCTCGCCATTGGGGCCCTGGTAACGGCCGCCTTGGTCCATGGTGGTCAGGATCACCCTGGCCCTGCCGCGGCAGATCATGCAGGACAACCCGTCTGCGTCTGTCCACTAAACCTATCAGGCACCCCCCAATGTCCGCCTTCATAGCTCTGCCTATGAACTCGCCGCATGCCGACCCAGGAACGCCGTTCATAGGCAAGAACGACTACTTCGACGCCGCTCAGGCCCCGCCACCGCCGGGGATCTTCTTCGACAACGGCATGGATGCATGCGTGGCCTTTTGTCCGGTGCATGGATATGGACCTTGCCCCGCCTAAGACTTCTGCCCCGTGCACGGGTACGAACTGTGCCCTACACCCCCGGTCACTCCACCACCAGAACCGAAGGTCATCACCGAGCAGTTCGCCTACCGACGCCGAACGAAAAGGAGGAGCAGTGGCTCAACTCCGTTGTGAAGCAGGAGCCCACCACACCGTCGGAGACCGACGAACCCGGTGCCACCATCCCCGACCTCCACACTACCACGGCGTGAAGATCAAGGACGCGGCATCGTCTTCCACGTCCCATGCATCTCCATCGCCCTAGCCCCCAGCAAGCCCACGAACGCCTCCACCGGCGGCTCGCCGGATCCTTCGCCGTTTCGCGTCGGCGCTGGAGGAGCACCACCCCGGCCTCCGCTCCGGCTCTTGGGCCCCTGCAAGCCTCCACCTCCTTGGTTACTCTGTGGGGGGCGCCCTCCTCCTCAAACTTGTCGGCGCTCGGCGCCATCGGCGACGGCCAACGGAATCCCGTGGGGTGGCGGTGGAATGGGGGAATTGACCCCAACCGCTCCACCTCCCAGTCCCCTTATCCGCTCCATCAGCGTTGCCATCGTGGGCCTGGGCCGAAAGGCCTTGCGGGCTATACGTTGTGGCCCATGTTCAATTAGCCGACAAAGAGGAAAAAACGAACTATAGACTAGTTTTCATAAAAGTCCTTATATTATTGAGAATTCAAGCATTAGTCCAACTACTAGTACTAATTTAGTGCTTGTCATGTTTTAGCCCCATAAATTTGGGAATTGGCAGATAGGTTCAACTACTAGTGTTTTAATTAAGTACTTGTCGTGTTTTAGACCTTGTATCTCGATGTGATTATATATTGTACTCAGTTAAATTGTGTATTGATGTTTAGACCATATTATGTCTATAAATGATTATATGTCCAATGTGTTTGCAATTTGCAATCCCTATAACATGTACAAATGGTACAATAATATCATTTTGCAATTGAAAATCATTCATTTTGCAACTCAAATATTAATTCACCATCAATTAAGTCCAAAAATGCTTATGAAGCATAAAAAATAGACTTAATTAGAATAGAATTAATACGCAAAATTATAAGTGACTATCTTAAATTTATATATGAGATCATAAGGTAATGTGGCATCTACTGCATAATGTGCAGATCGACCACAATTATTGTGAGGTCCACATTTTGTCGAAGATTGACAATATGACTACCTTCAATGTGCTTTCTCGTATATTTAAATAAAATCATAACATAAGGTACTAAGATCGACACATCTACTAACCTTGGTTAGATTATGCTTCTTAGTGTTGTGAGATATACTCCATAAAAATGGTTGTTATCTCCAAAGTGGTATGATAGATAATTTAAGGTCTACACTAAACAAATTTCAAGTCTTTACTTCAATTTACAACAATTGCAAAATTTATTACAACATGACCATGATGATTTTAATTTACATACAAGTAAATTGATCAAATATCTGGTTCTCAATATTGTAGGACAAAATTACCGTCAAAGAATTTGAAGAGCTCGCGCTCGCCGGACACAACTATCCTACATGGGCTATGGATGTTAAAATCAGTCTTTTATCCCCTAGAATTGCGGCTGCACTCATATATACCTCCTGCAGATCTTCCTCAAGAAGGAATTGCACAATTAACTGAGCAGCAACAATATGATGCTTTATACATAATAAGACACCATATCCATCTAGATCTGAAATCTGAATATTTGATGGAGGAATCTCCAAGCAATATGTTACAATCACTTAAGACTAGATATGAACAGCAAAAGGCAGTTATACTACCTGAAGCTAGTCATGAGTGGACTCATTTGAGACTCCAAGATTTCAAATCCATCGGAACTTATAATCATGAGGTTCATAAAATTTGTTCAAAGTTGCGGTTTTGCGAGAAGGAACCTAGAGAAGCAGAGAAGATAGAAAAAACTCTATCAACTATGCTCCCGGATGACACAATCTTACAGCAACAATATCATGCCCAGAATTATACAATTTATTCTGAACTTATACATGTGCTCCTCCAGGCTGAGAAACATGATGAACTTCTGCTAAATAATAGTAATCAATGCCCAGTTGGGGCTGCTCCTCTGCCTAAAGTACATGCAAATTTTTAGAAAAATACTAAGTTCAATGGTTCTTTCAAAGGCCAAAACAAGAAATTTAAGGGTAAGAGCAACCACAACAGGAAAAACAAGCCACAAAATTCAGAAAAAAGGAAGGGCATAATAAAGAATAAGTTTGATAAAACTAAACTTTGCCAAAAATGTGGATGCTACAAGCGTGTCACCGAAAAATGCTGCACCCCAAGACATCTGGTAAACCTCTACCTGGAATCCATGGAACGTAACATACCTGCCCAAGGAGCAAGATATGAAGCTCACTTCAATCTTCAACCTGATAACAACAAGGAAGCTGGTTGTTCACAAGATGTTCAAGGAGCACCAAGTAACAACAAGGATTCCATCTATCAAAGGACTCCATGGACACGAAGAATATGATGACCGAATATGCCGCCGACATGTTCTGGGACTTTGACTAGTCAATTGACTCCATTTAGATATTTTATTTGTTTACATCCACCGGGTTGTTGTAATAAAAACATATTATTATTGTTGTTGTCGTCATTCTATATTGTAAAAACACAATATATATTGTATCAACACTTTGATATCAATAAAATTTGTATGTATTCTATATATCCAATAAAGTGTTTTCATTAACTGAAAATTCCACATTTTAATATATAGATTTCTACGGGAGTCAATCTAGTGGAGGAGGAAATGTGCCTTGTGGACAGTGGCACCACAAACTATATACTTAGGGAAATAAAGTGTTTCCAAACTCTTACAAAATTGAATGGAGATATTTTCACAATCGTTGGACGTGATGCGGTAATTGTTGGCACGGGATGTACCATATGTACCCTCCCTATGGGTACACAAATTGTAATTGAGGATGCTTTATTATATCCCGATTCAATTTGTACCCACATAGGTTATAGAGATATCCGCAAAAATGGTTTCCACATTGAAACTTGTGAAGACAACAAAAAGGGATATCTCCTCTTTACCAAAGACAACGGATATGGCAAAAAAATATTTGCGAAAATTCCCTCTTTATCATCAGGATTGTACTACACATACATAAAACCCGTAAAACATGTTGTGTCTAAGGTAATTTTCCAGAATGTCAATGCATTCCAAACTTGGCATGCTCGTCCTGGTCATCCCGGTATCGGGATGATGAGGAAAATCATCTGCAATTCAAATGGTAATGACTTAAATGAAGCTAAATTCCCACAATCTTTGGATTTTATGTGCATTGCATGTGCTACGGGGAATCTCATTTTAAGACCCTCATATCTTAAAATTCAAGCAGAACCACTACAATTCCTTGAACGAATTCAAGGCGATATTTGTGGTCCTATCCAACCATTGTGTGGACCTTTTAGGTATTTCATGGTTCTAATAGATGCATCTGCATGATGGTCTCGTGTGTGTTTACTATCTACACGAAACTATGCATTTGCCAAAATAATGAGACAAGTTATCAAATTGCGAGCTCATTATCCTGAGAATCAAATTTAATCAATTCGAATGGACAACGCTACTAAATTCTCTTCACATGCTTTCAATGATTATTGCATGGCATTAGGCATTGAAGTTCAGCACTCTAAGCATTGAAGTTCAGCACTCTGTCCCATATATCCACAATCAAAATGGATCGTCCGAATCTCTAATTAAAAGAGTTAAGCTCATTGCACGGCCCTTACTAATGAATTGCAATTTACCAACTTTTTGTTGGGGTCACGCAGTTTTACATGCTGCTGACTTAATCCAATTGCGATCAATTGCATATCACATCACTTCCCCTCTGCAATTAGTATGTGGAAACCTACCAAATATTTCCCATCTACGTAAATTTGGACGCGCCACATATGTGCCAATCTCACCACCACAGCGTACATCCATGGGCCCACACAGAAATTTGGGGATCTATGTGGGGTACAAATCACCGTTGATAATCAAGTACCTTGAACCCCTCATGGGGGATCTGTTCACAACCCGTCACGCTGACTGCATCTTCAATGACGACCATTTATCGGCATTAGGGGGAGGTAACAAGTACCAAATAGAATGTCCAGAAATCAATTGGAATGCCCAAGGCATTTCCTCCTGTGATCTATGTACTCAAGAAACTAAACTTCAAGTTCGTAAAATAATTAATTTGCAATACATTGCAAATAACCTGTCATATTCATTTACTAACTATAAAGGTGTTACCAAATCCTACAATCCTACCAAAAATGCATCCGAAAGAGTGGAGGTGCCGACAAAAACTACTCAACCCTCTGTTCAAAGGAAGAGGGGGAGAAGTACGGCCATGGAATAGGATTCGGCTCCTTACAAGCAACAAAGGAAACACAGAAAGAAACCCTCTAAACCAATAGATGCAAACCAATCTAGTGTTGATAATCACCAAACGGGTAATATACTGTTGGGTAACATAGCATAAATTCAAAATTTTCCTACGCATATTCAGATCTTCCTATGGAGAGACCAGCAATGAGAGAGGGGTAAGAGCATCTTCATACCTTTGAAGATCGCTAAGCGGAAGCGTTGCTAGAACGCGGTTGATGGAGTCGTACTCGCAGCGATTCCGATCTAGTGCCGAACTATGGCACCTCCGCGTTCAACACACGTGCAGCCCGGTGACGTCTCCCGCACCTTGATCCAGCAAGGAGGAGGGAGAGGTTGGGGAAGAACTCCAGCAGCACGACGGCGTGGTGTCGATGGAGAGACGAGGTCTCCCGGCAGGGCTTAGCCAAGCACCGACAGGGAGGAGGAGGAAGAAGGGCAGGGCTGCGCCGAGGGAGAGGCAAAAGTCTATTCTCCAATGGCCAAAAGTGCCCACTATATATAGGGGGAGGGGAGAGGGGGTGCCACCGCTAGGGTTCCCACCCTAGGTGGTGCGGCAGCCCCACAGATGGGAGGTGCGGCGGCCAGAGGGGGAGGAGGGGATGGCGCACCACCTGGTGGGCCTTAGGCCCACCTGGCTTAGGGTTTGCCCCCCCCCCTTTTCTCTCCCCTGCGCATTGGGCTGAGTGGGGAGTCGCACCAGCCCACCTAGGGGCTGGTTCCCACCCCCACTTGGCCCATCTCACCTCCCGGGGTCGTTGCCCCCCTTCGGTGGACCCCAGGGGCCACCTCCGGTGGTCCCGGTGGTCCCGGTACGTTACCGGTGATGCCCGAAACACTTCCGGTATCCGAAACCATCTGTCCTATATATTAATCTTTACCTCCGGACCATTCCGGAGCTCCTCGTGATGTCCGGGATCTCATCTGGGACTCCGGACAACTTTCGGTAACCTCGCATAACAATTCCCTATAACCCTAGCATCACTGAACCTTAAGTGTGTAGACCCTACGGGTTCGGGAGACAGGCAGACATGACCGAGACGCCTCTCCGGCCAATAACCATCAGCGGGGTCTGGATACCCATGGTGGCTCCCACTTTCTCCACGATGATCTCATCGGATGAACCACGATGTCAAGGATTCAATCAATCCCGTATACAATTCCCTTTGTTTGTCGGTATAGAACTTGCCCGAGATTCGATCGTCGGTATACCAATACCTTGTTCAATCTCGTTACCGGTAAGTCTCTTTACTCGTTCCGTAGCACGTCATCGTGTGACTAACTCCTTAGTCACATTGAGCTCATGATGATGTTGTACCGAGTGGGCCCATAGATACCTCTCCGTCACACGGAGTGACAAATCCCGATCTCGATTCGTACCAACCCAACAGGCACTTTCGGAGGTACCCGTAGTGCACCTTTATAGTCACCCAGTTACCTTGTGACGTTTGATACACCCAAAGCACTCCTACGGTATCCGGGAGTTGCACAATCTCACGGTCGAAGGAAAAGATACTTGACATTAGAAAAGCTTTAGCATACGAACAATACGATCTAGTGCTATGCTTAGGATTGGGTCTTGTCCATCACATCATTCTCCCAATGATGTGATCCCGTTATCAATGACATCTAATGCCCATGATCAGGAAACCATGATCATCTATTGACTAACGAGCTAGCCAATAGAGGCTTGCTAGGGACACATTGTGATCTATTTATTCACACATGCATTATTGTTCGTGTTAATACAATTATAGCATGAACAATAGACGATTATCATGAACAAGGAAATATGATAATAACCATTTTATTATTGCCTCTAGGGCATATTTCCAACAGTCTCCCACTTGCACTAGAGTCAATAATCTAGTTACATTGTGATGTATCGAACACCCGTAGCATTATGGTGTTGATCATGTTTTGCTCGTGGAAGAGGTTTAGTAAACGGGTCTACAATATTCAGATCCGTGTGTACTTTACAAATATCTATCACTCCACTCTGGACATGGTCCTGGATGAAGTTGTAGTGGCGTTTGATGTGCTTCGTCTTCCGGTGAAACCTAGGCTCCTTGGCTATGGCAATGGCCCCAGTGTTATCACAGAAGAGTGTCATTGGACCCGACGCGCTTGGAACCACTCCAAGGTCGGTGATGAGCTCCTTCATCCAAATTCCTTCATGAGTTGCTTCTGAAGCAGCTATGTACTCCGCTTCACATGTAGATGCTGCCACGACTTCTTGCTTGCTGCTGCACCAGCTCACTGCCCCACCATTCAACACATATACGTATTCGGTATGTGACTTAGAGTCATCCGGATCTGTGTCGAAGCTAGCGTCGACGTGACCCTTTACGACGAGCTCTTCGTCACCTCCATAAACGAGAAACATTTCCTTAGTCCTTTTCAGGTACTTAAGGATATTCTTGACCGCTGTCCGGTGTTCCATACCTGGATCACTTTGGTACCTCCCTACCAAGCTTATGGCAAGGTTTATATCAGGTCTGGTACACAGCATGGCGTACATTAGAGAGCCCACGGCTGATGCGTAGGGGACAGAACTCATCTTCTCTCTATCTGCTGCCGTGGTCGGCGACTGAGTCTTACTCAATCTCACACCTTGCAAAACTGGCAAGAACCCTTTCTTTGAGTTTTCCATATTGAACTTCTTCAATATCTTGTCAATGTATGTACTTTGCGAAAGACCTATGAGGCGTCTTGATCTATCTCTATAGATCTTGATGCCTAATATGTATGCAGCTTCTCCAAGGTCCTTCATTGAAAAACTTTTGTTCAAATAGGCCTTTATGCTCTCCAACATCTCTATATTATTCCCCATCAATAATATGTCATCCACATACAGTATGAGGAAAGCTACAGAGCTCCCACTCACTTTCTTGTACAGACAGGCTTCTCCGTAAACCTGTATGAACCCAAACGCTTTAATCACCTCATTAAAGCGAATGTTCCAACTCCGAGATGCTTGCACCATCCCATAGATGGATCTCTAGAGCTTGCACACTTTGTTAGCACCCTTAGGGTCGACAAAACCTTCTGGTTGCATCATATACAACTCTTCCTTAAGGTTCCCGTTAAGGAACGTTGTTTTGATGTCCATTTGCCAAATTTCATAATCATAAAAGGCGGCAATTGCTAACATGATTCGGACTGATTTCAGCTTCGCTACGGGAGAGAAAGTATCTTCCTAGTCAACTCCTTGAATTTGTCAAAAACCCTTTGCGACAAGTCGAGCTTCGTAAACGGTTACATTACCATTTGCATCAGTCTTCTTCTTGAAGATCCATTTATTTTCTATGGCTCGCCGGTCATCGGGCAAGTCCACCAAAATCCATACTTTGTTCTCATACATGGATCCTATCTCGGATTTCATAGCCTCAAGCCATTTGTTGGAATCCGGGCCCGCCATCGCTTCTTCATAGTTCGAAGGTTCACCGTTGTCTAACAACATGATTTCCATCACAGGGTTGCCGTACCACTCTGGTGCAGAGCGTGCCCTTGTGGACCTTCGTAGTTCAGTAGTAACTTGATCCGAAGCTTCATGATCATCATCATTAACTTCTTCAGTCGGTGTAGGCGCCACAGGAACAACTTCCCGCGCTGCGCTACTATCCTGTTCGAGAGGGGGTGTAATTACCTCATCAAGTTCTACCTTCCTCCCGCTTACTTCTTTCGAGAGAAACTCTTTCTCTAGAAAGGATCCGTTCTTGGCAACAAAGGTTTTACCTTCGGATCTAAGATAGAAGGTATACCCAATAGTTTCCTTAGGGTATCCTATGAATACGCATTTCTCCGCTTTGGGTTCGAGCTTTTCTGGTTGAAGTTTCTTCACATAAGCATCGCAGCCCCAAACTTTAAGAAACGACAACTTAGGTTTCTTGCCAAACCATAGTTCATACGGTGTCGTCTCAACGGATTTAGACGGTGCCCTATTTAAAGTGAATGTTGTAGTTTCTAATGCGTATCCCCAAAATGATAGCGGTAAGTCGGTAAGAGACATCATAGATCGTACCATATCTAATAAAGTGTGATTACGACGTTCAGACACTCCGTTGCGTTGCGGTGTGCCAGGCGGCGTCAGTTGTGAAACGATTCCACACATCCTTAGGTGTGTGCCAAACTCGTGACTCAAATATTCTCCTCCACGATCAGATCGTAGACACTTGATTTTTCTGTCACGTTGATTCTCAACCTCACTCTGAAATTCCTTAAACTTTTCAAATGTCTCAGATTTGTGCTTCATCAAGTAGATATACCCATACCTACTCAAATCATCGGTGAGAGTGAGAACATAACGATAGCCACCGCGAGCTTCAACGTTCATTGGACCACACACATCAGTATGTATTATTTCCAATAAGTCGGTTGCTCTCCCCATTATACCTGAGAATGGAGTCTTAGTCATCTTGCCCATGAGGCCCGGTTCGCATGTGTCAAATGATTCAAAATCAAGAGACTCTAATAGTCCATCAGTATGGAACTTCTTCATGCGCTTAACGCCGATATGACCAAGGCGGCAGTGCCACAAGTATGTGTGACTATCATTATCAACTTTACATCTTTTGGTACTCACATTATGAATATGTGTAACATCACGATCGAGATTCATCAAGAATAAACCATTCACCAGCGGAGCATGACCATAAAACATATCACTCATATAAATAGAACAACCATTATTCTCTGACTTAAATGAGTAGCCGTCTCGCATTAAGAAAGACCCTGATACAATGTTCATGCTTAAAGCTGGTACTAAATAACAATTATTAAGGTTTAAAACTAATCCCGACGGTAGATGTAGAGGTAGCATGCCGACGGCAATCACATCGACCTTTGAAACATTCCCGACGCGCATCGTCACCTCGTCCTTGGCCAGTTCCTGCTTTGAGTTGCAAATGTGAGCAACAGCACCGGTATCAAATACCCGGGAGCTACTACGAGCGCTGGTAAGGTACACATCAATAACATGTATATCACATATATCTTTAACGTTGCCGGCCTTCTTGTCCGCTAAGTATTTGGGGCAGTTCCGCTTCCAGTGACCTTTTCCCTTGCAATAGAAGCACTCAGTCTCAGGCTTGGGTCCATTATTTTTCTTCTTCCCGGCATCTGGCTTACCGGGCGCGGCAACAGCTTTGTCGTCTTTCTTGAAGTTCTTCTTACCCTTGCCTTTCTTGAAACTAGTGGTCTTGTTGACCATCAACACTTGATGCTCTTTCTTGATTTCTACTTCTGCAGACTTGAGCATCGAGTACAACTCGGGAATGGTCTTCTCCATCCCTTGCATGTTGTAGTTAAGCACAAAGCCTTTGTAGCTTGGTGGGAGAGACTGGAGGATTCTGTCAATTATAGCATCATCCGGAAGTTCGACTCCAAGTGAAGTCACACGACCGTGTAACCCAGACATTTTGAGTATGTGCTCACTGACAGAACTGTTCTCCTCCATCTTACAGCTAAAGAACTTGTCGGAGACTTCATATCTCTCGACACGGGCATGATCTTGAAAAACTAGCTTCAGCTCCTGGAACATCTCATATGCCCCGTGTTGCTCAAAACGCCTTTGGAACCCCGTTTCTAAACTGTATAACATGCCACACCTAACCAGAGAGTAGTCATCACTCCGCGTTTGCCAGACGCTCGGAATGTCCTGGGCTGCTGAGGGAGCGAGAGGGTCACCTAGCGGCGCATCAAGGACATAAGCCTTTTTAGCTGCTTCAAGGATGAGCTTCAAGTTGCGAACCCAGTCCGCATAGTTGCTACCATCATCTTTCAGCTTGTTTTTCTCTAGGAATGTGTTGAAATTGAGGTTGATGTTGGCCATCTACAATATTTATAAAGACAACTTTTAGACTAAGTTCATGAAAATTAAGTTCATTTAATCAAATTAAGTATGAACTCCCACTTAAATCGACATCCCTCTAGTCATCTAAGTGATACATGATCCATGTTGACTAACCCGTGTCCGATCATCACGTGAGACGGACTAGTCACCATGGTGAGCAACTTCATGATGATCATATTCAACCATACGACTCATGTTCGACCTTTCAGTCTCTTGTATTCGAGGTCATGTTTGTACATGCTAAGCTCATCGAGTCAACCTAGGTGTTTCGCGTGTGTAAATCTGGCTTACACCCGTTCTATGCGAATGTTAGAATCTATCACACCCGATCATCACGTGGTGCTTCGAGACAACGAACCTTCGCAACGGTGCACACTTAGGGGAATACGTTCTCCAAATTTTAAGAGGGATCATCTTATTATGCTACCGTCGTTCTAAGCAATAAGATGTAAAACATGATAAACATCACAATGCAATCATATAGTGACATGATATGGCCATTATCATCTTTGCTCTTTCGATCTCCATCTTCAGGCATCGCATGATCATCATCGTCACCGGCGTGACACCATGATCTCCATCATCATGATCTCCATCATCGTGTCTCCGTGAAGTCGTCACGCCAACTACTACTATCACTACTACTATAGCTAACCGTTAGCAATGAAGTAAAAGTAGTAAGCACATGGCGTTGCATCTCATACAATAAATTAAGACAACTCCTATGGCTCCTGCCGGTTGTCATACTCATCGACATGAAAGTCGTGAAACCTATTACAATAACATGATCATCTCATACATCATACATGCAACATCACAACATTGGCCATATCACATCACATGTCAAACCCTGCAAAAACAAGTTAGACGTCCTCTAATTGTTGTTGCAAGTTTTACGTGGCTGATTTGGGTTTCTAGCAAGAACGCCTTCTTACCTACGTGACAGCCACAACGATGATATGCCAAAGCTATTTACCCTTCATAAGGACCCTTTTCATCAAATCCAATCCGACTAGAGTATGAGAGACAGACACCCGCTAGCCACCTTTATGCACGGCGTGCATGTGTGTCGGTGGAACCAGTCTCACGTAAGCGTACGTGTAAAGTCGGTCCGGGCCGCTTCATCCCACAATACCGTCGGAAAAGAATAAGATTAGTAGCGGCAAGCAAATTGACAAATCATCGCCCACAACTTTTGTGTTCTACTCGTGCATAGAATCTACGCATAGAAAACCTCGCTCGGATGCCACTGTTGGGTAACGTAGCATAAATTCAAAATTTTCCTACGCATATTCAGATCTTCCTATGGAGAGACCAGCAACGAGAGAGGGGTAAGAGCATCTTCATACCTTTGAAGATCGCTAAGCGGAAGCGTTGCTAGAACGCGGTTGATGGAGTCGTACTCGCAGCGATTCCGATCTAGTGCCGAACTACGGCACCTCCGCATTCAACACACGTGCAGCCCGGTGACGTCTCCCGCACCTTGATCCAGCAAGGAGGAGGGAGAGGTTGGGGAAGAACTCCAACAGCACGACGGCGTGGTGTCGATGGAGAGATGAGGTCTCCCGGCAGGGCTTCGCCAAGCACCGGCAGAGAGGAGGAGGAAGAAGGGCAGGGCTGCGCCGAGGGAGAGGCAAAAGTCTATTCTCCAATGGCCAAAAGTGCCCACTATATATAGGGGGAGGGGAGAGGGGGTGCCACCCCTAGGGTTCCCACCCTAGGTGGTGCGGCAGCCCCCCAGATGGGAGGTGCGGCGGCCAGAGGGGGAGGAGGGGGTGGCGCACCACTTGGTGGGCCTTAGGCCCACCTAGCTTAGGGTTTGCCCCCCCCCCTTTTCTCTCCCCTGCGCATTGGGCTGAGTGGGGAGGCGCACCAGCCCACCTAGGGGCTGGTTCCCACCCCCACTTGGCCCATCTCACCTCCCGGGGTCGTTGCCCCCTTCGGTGGACCCCCGGGGCCACCTTCGGTGGTCCCGGTGGTCCCGGTACGTTACCGGTGATGCCCGAAATACTTCCGGTATCCGAAACCATCCGTCCTATATATCAATCTTTACCTCCGGACCATTCCGGAGCTCCTCGTGACGTCCAGGATCTCATCCAGGACTCCGAACAACTTTTGGTAACCTCGTATAACAATTCCTTATAACCCTAGCGTCACCGAACCTTAAGTGTGTAGACCCTACGGGTTCGGGAGACAGGCAGACATGACCGAGACGCCTCTCCGGCCAATAACCATCAGCGGGGTCTGGATACCCATGGTGGCTCCCACTTGCTCCACGATGATCTCATCGGATGAACCACGATGTCAAGGATTCAATCAATCCCGTATACAATTCCCTTTGTTTGTCGGTATGGAACTTGCCCGAGATTCGATCGTCGGTATACCAATACCTTGTTCAATCTCGTTACCGGTAAGTCTCTTTACTCGTTCCGTAGCACATCATCGTGTGACTAACTCCTTAGTCACATTGAGCTCATGATGTTGCTCTACCGAGTGGGCCCAGAGATACCTCTCCGTCACACGGAGTGACAAATCCCGATCTCGATTCGTACCAACCCAACAGACACTTTCAGAGGTACCCGTAGTGCACCTTTATAGCCACCCAGTTACGTTGTGACGTTTGATACACCCAAAGCACTCCTATGGTATCCGGGAGTTGCACAATCTCACGGTCGAAGGAAAAGATACTTGACATTAGAAAAGCTTTAGCATACGAACAATACGATCTAGTGTTATGCTTAGGATTGGGTCTTGTCCATCACATCATTCTCCCAATGATGTGATCCCGTTATCAATGACATCTAATGCCCATGATCAGGAAACCATGATCATCTATTGACTAACGAGCTAGCCAACTAGAGGCTTGCTAGGGACACATTGTGATCTATTTATTCACACATGCATTACTGTTTCCTGTTAATACAACTATAGCATGAACAAGGAAATATGATAATAACCATTTTATTCTTGCCTCTAGGGCATATTTCCAACACATACACCCATTGGGAGAACAAGCTCCACAACCCAGCTCAGTTGTGCACTTAATGACTAGGACATCGGAAAACCCTCACTCAATCGTATTGGGAAATCACGACCAGTCAACAAGGGTAAATGAAATTTCCACAAACTATATAGATTCTGGAGAATCTTACAATTGTAAGTCTACAATTGTCGACATATATTTCTCAACTACAGTTGCAGACAACCTTTTAAATGATCATGATCCAAAGACCATGGCAGAGTGCAAGAAACGCTCCGACTGACCTAAATGGAAGGATCCAATCCATGTAGAGTTAGCCTCGCTCAATAAATGAAAGGTATTCACTGAAGCAATACCTACACCTCCCAGAGTTTTCCCTGTGGGATTCAAATAGGTTTTTGTTCGTAAAAGAAACGAGAACAATGAGGTGGTGAGATATAAAGCAAGGCTTGTAGCCCAAGGTTTCACGCAGAGACCGGGCATTGATTTCAATGAAACATATTCTCCAGTGATGAGTGGTATTACTTTATGATACCTTATATCTATGGCAGTACAAAGTCGTCTATCTATGCAGTTGATGGACGTAGTGATCGCTCACGTTTACGGTTCACTTGATTCGGACATATACATAAAGGTTCCTGATGGAGTCCCAATCCCGAATCCAAACGCAAAACGCAACACATATTGTGTAAAACTAAATAAGTCTTTATACGGCTTAAAACAGTTGGGTCGCATGTGGTACAACCGACTTAGTGAGTTCTTCTTGAAAAGAGGATACTCCAATAATGATGATTGCCCATGTGTTTTCATATATAAAAAGTCCGCAACTGGATTTTGCATTATTTCAGTGTATGTTGATGATCTTAACATCATTGGAACCACACAAGATATTGATGAAGCACGCAATCACCTAAAGACAGAATTTGAGATGAAGGAGTTGGTAAAACCAAATTTTTCTTGGGATTACAACTTGAGCACCTTCCCTCGGGTATTTTTTTCATCAAACCGCCTATATCCAGAAAATATTACAGAAATTCAATATGGGCAAATCCTATCCATCCAAAACTCTAATGGTAGTTCGATCTCTAGACGTAGATAAAGATCAATTTAGACCAATGGATAATGAAGAAGAGATATTAGGACCTAAAGTTCCATATCTTAGTGTCGTTGGAGTGCTCATGTATCTTGCAAATTGCACCAGGCCTGATGTTGCATTTCAGTGAATTTACTAGCTAGACATAGTGCAACTCCTACTAAACAACATTGGACGGGAGTTAAGAATATCTTTCGATGTCTCCAAGGCAGAAAGGATCTTGGCCTATTCTTTCAGTTTCAGAGAAATTTGGACATTGATATGATTGGGTATAATAATGTTGACTATTTATCTCACCCCCACAATGCCAGATCACAAACCGGTTTCGTGTTCCTACATGGTGGGACAACCATATCATGGAAGTCTTCCAAGCAGACTCTAGTGGCTACATCAACCAATCATTCTGAAATAATCGCATTATATGAGGCAACACGTGAATGTGTGTGGCTTCGCAGAATGATAAACCACATATAAAAATCATGTGGTAAAGATTCTATCGAATCTCCAACCATTATCTACGAAGATAATGCAGCTTGTGTTGCTCAAATGCAAACGGGTTATATAAAGAATAATATCACTAAGCATATTTCTCCTGAATTATTTTTCCCCATCAATTACAAAAGAAAGGGAAGATAAACATTTTACAAGTCAAATCATGCAATAATCTAGCTAATCTAGTCACAAAATCACTCCGAGCTTCAACATTTGAAAAATATGTTCATGCGGTTGGTATGCGACGACTTCGAGATTTGCGAAGATGAGGGGGGAGTCTCTCTGAATCATTACATGTTCAAACATTATATTGCACTCTTTTTCCCTTTATGAGTTTACTTTCATGGTTCTCATCAAGGTTTTTAATGAGGTAATATCAACATAAGATTATATGTCATACATCCTACTTTTCCTCACCGGGGTTTTTAATGGGTGTATACAAGACATTAGTTGTCCTCTGAACTTACCAATGAGTTTTTATCCTCAAGGTTTTCTCATACAAGTTATCAAAGAGACAATAACATATGTTGTATCATTTTCTCTTTATTTATTTTATTAGTTTTGACGAAGTTTTAACAACATATCAAATACATTTTTTCTCATATTTTTTCTACGGGGTTTTTGGAGAAGTTA
The DNA here is from genome assembly GCF_904849725.1 of Hordeum vulgare subsp. vulgare. Taxonomy (NCBI): domain Eukaryota; kingdom Viridiplantae; phylum Streptophyta; class Magnoliopsida; order Poales; family Poaceae; genus Hordeum; species Hordeum vulgare. The sequence continues at coordinate 70,473,197 of NC_058518.1, forward strand.
TTCAAGATCATATACGCTTGTGATTAAGAGCAATATCCTCGAAGTTATACAAGGATACAAGACATAGAACAGCTTTTCTACAAGGAAGAGTGTTGAGAACAAATTGACATCATTAGCACTAATCGTCATTAGGATTCGTCACGTGTGTCCAAAGCGTCAGACGCGAACATTCGTACGGACGTCTTCTCACGTCGTACACGCACCTATTGTAAACAGACGCCTCCCTGAAGCCTCCCCAGATCCTTGTATAAATAGAACCTTGCCTACAATCAATGAACACAAGTTTTTCTCACAAATTCTTACACGACGAAAAGAGATGTGCGTCAGGCAGACACGAACGTTCGTACGGACGTCTTCTCTCACGTCGCACAGGCGCCTATTGTAAACAGACGTCTCTCCGAAACCTCCCCAGATCCTTGTATAAATAGGACCTTGTCCACAATCAATGAACACAAGTGTTTCTTACAAATTCTTACACGACGGAAAGAGATGTGCGTCGGGGAAGGGCAGCGGAGTTGGCTTTTATAGACGTCTGATGGGGCGGGGACCGATGGCCTCTGGTTTCATCGAATCGAATCGGAGTCGACACGAGGCATCTTGTAGTTTTTGAACGATCGTCTACACAACACGTTTAAAACAACACGTTTAAAACCTGCGAACATGCAAAGCACGCACGGCCTTAAATGGGCTCTCACTGGATTCCAAAATGACTCGGCACGGGAGGCTGACAAGTGCCCCCCAAAGACGACAAGGCATGGCACGTGCACCGGATGGAGCGTAGTTTTTTTTTCTAAAACAATAGGGTGATTTATGCAACGCGGCAGTGTTATTTTTTCTAAAACACTAGGGTGATTTATGCAAAAATGCAGCAGTGACAGCAGGGTGATCTACTGTCAATGTATTTTTCATATATAGAAATCATACTGAAGCACTCAATCCCTACACACAATGACAAGGGGATTCACGAAAATATTTCTCAACCCCAACCCAAATCTTTCGTCACTGGTTCAACTTTCTCCTTCAAGTCCAACCACGACCTCGGCCGCTTTGTTTGGAGTTTCCCATTAGAACTCCCAGCAAGCGCACGAGAAATCACATGCATGTACTACAAAGACTGTGCTAGACATGCTAGCGAAGCACAAGGAGTTTCCCATTAGAACTCAAAGGCTGTGCTAGACATGCTAGCGAAACACAAGGAGTAATTAACATACCTTTACCCTCATGACATGACGAACATTTTTTCAATTTAAGCATTGAACATGTCAGGAAACATTCTGAGTTCTGATGGACATACAGTTTAATACCAACCAATTCATAAAATACTGCACTAGTCCTAAAGTTGATGAGCTTAGATGCACTTCTGAATAGAAACTGTATTAGTTTCTCTCTCGGAGCACTTTTTCCTCGCAAGGAACGCAGACAAGCATCTAAACGGCACTCCTGTCAGATGGGCATTAAAATGCCGAGCGCCCTCTAGGGTCCGACGATGGATTAGTGGAGTGGCTTGACCTTTTCCTCCTGAGGGTATTCCAGGTGAAGCTACCCCCGTGCTGCAAACCACCAGCAGTGACTTCATCTTCGTCGTTGTCGTCTTCGTTGTCGTCCTTGCTGTAGGAAGAAACTCCAGGTCTTCCTTTCTCTGGTGTCCAGGTTGAGTTGCCTGCACCATTGGCGCTGTCAGAATATTTGAGCCTTTTTGCCCTATCATGTAAATCAACCTCCTGTATATCGGATAAATAGGCACTCCGCTTTGCTCTTGGAGTCATCTTTGGGATGTCTTCGTATACCTCGTCAGATTTCATCCATTGATCAACATAAGAGTCTGAATAGACAACCTCCTTCCTTCGCCTCTTTGTGTTTATCACAGGATTTTTGGCTTCTTCCGCAAGGAGCTTCTCAGCTAAGGTTTCACTGATATCAAACACCCATTCTGGAACCTCGGGGCCCTGCATGAGCCTGGATTTATAGTTTTCTCGTCGCCGCCTCTCTTCATCCATCTTCTCAAACAACCAGAACTCCTCCTCAGTTCGAGCAGCCAAACGATTTATTTCACGCTCACTAGGGATGTCAGTTCCAAGTGTACTAGTCCCTCTCTTCAAGATCTCCTGTAGCAATGCTTTCCTATCCTGAGCTGCACGAGAGATCAATACAATATTTTTGTGAGTTCCAAATTCAGATACAACACAGACAAAAGAGATACAGGAACAGGACAGACCGCAATGGCATACAAACCTGTGGAGGTGTTGTTGAACAACCCAGCCTGGATAACTTTTGCATCAATACCCATCTTCTGTTTTGCACGATCCAATATCTCTTCTTCAATTGATCCAACACTAACAAGAACAAATACACGCACTTCATTTTTCTGTCCTATACGATGAGCACGGTCTTCAGCTTGCTGATCCATCTGAGGATTCCAATCACTGTCAAAAATAATAACTGTATCTGCAGTCTGCAAGTTCAATCCAAGGCCCCCAGCTCGTGTGCTGAGAAGAAAAATGAAGTACTCTGAGTCCTTCTTATTAAAATCTGCCAATAATTTCCCTCGTTCTTCAGTTTTCGTTGATCCATCAAGCCTCATATACTTGAAATTGTACATCTGCAAATATACTTCCAAAATATTAAGCAATCTTGTCATCTGAGAAAAAAGCAGAACCCTGTGACCAGCCCTGTGCAGTTTTGGAAGTAGTCGATCAAGCAATTCAAACTTCCCTGATGCTCTAACAATCTCCTCACGCTGATACATGTTATATTGCTCTACAAATAAGTAAGGATGATTGCAGCATTTCCTAAGCTGCATTGATAGGTTTGCCACAGCCTTTGGTTTCAGTCCTGCACATGCACATATTTGACAATAAAGAAGTGCCTCCATTCAAGAAAGATACAAGGATAATGAGTAGCTCTCAATGGTGGACACACATGGCTGTATCACCAAGCACCCGGTTAGGCTCCCACCTTCCACTTAAGAATTTATCATCGGTTTATTATTATTTTCAAGATGCAGTACAGGCACAAGGGCAATACTATGCCATTATACTCCCACCGTTCCTAAATATAAGTCTTTGTAGAGATTCCACTAATAACTACATACAAAGTAAAATGAGTGAATCTACACTCTAAAAATGCCTATATACATCTATATGTAATCCGAAGTGAAACCTCTAAAAAGACTTATATTTACGAACGGCGGGAGTACATGCCACCAATACAGAAGAGGACCAAGTTTGCATTGACATTATAGCATGAGTTTGTAATTTTATGCACAGCTTTCTCCAAGGATCGATCAAACATTACAAATTTATTCAGTCAGAAGTACTTCCTTGAGGGGAGAAAGAACTGGAAGTAAAACGTACCAGATCCTAGGGCAACCTTTCCCTTGCTTGCAACTTGCTCGTAGTATGCTTTTTGCCAAGCTGAAAAGTCACACTTGAGTATTACTTGCGTTTTCGAAGGGAGATACTTTTCGACTTCATCTTTTTTCCTTCGGAGCAAAAATGGACGCAAAACCTGGGCAAATATCAAGGACAAATGAATAAATATAAAAATCTCAAATACCATAAGTAGTCCTCATTTCATGTGTCACAAGTGCGTGCTTTGATGCTACCAACACACCGGTTGGTTCCGTTGAACCAAGAAGGTGTGAATACCAAAGAAGTGGTGGTACACATATCATTATATCAACATGTAAGCTTTGTTAAAATCACTGAGTGGCTGAGGGTGGACTGGGGCAAGCATTACTCACTTGATGCAAACGATGTATGATCAATAGCTCTTCCTCATCATTAATGCTAACATCACATGCAAATGGTGCATTAAACCATTCCTCAAAATTCCCAGATGAATTGAAAATATTTGGCAGAATAAAGTTGAGCAATGACCACAACTCCTGTAGGCTATTTTGGATAGGAGTGCCAGTCAAAAGTAGTCTGCGGCGGATCAAATATCTACAAGGAAGTATCAGCAATCTATAAGTCAGATTCTCAAAAGGTTAAGACAAATAATAACACTTCAGCCAATAAGGATGAACAAAAAGGTTAAAAGTTAATCACAAAAAGTGTTGAACCGGTATGGGCCCAAGCTCATCCTCTTATCTCTTAGGGCTCAAGCCCATGTAGAGGGATTGACCTAGAAGGAGGCATCCAGCCCTCCCATTCCCTGTTGAGCCGCCACACACACGCGCGCGGGCGCGCGATAGTTGCAGCAGCTGTTGTTCCCTGTTGAACAGGGTGAGCACGCGACTCAACATGGTATCAGAGCCAGGTTTTAGGACCAACAGCAAGATGTTGAAAACCCCTCCCCTTCTTTGAAACATTTTGATCTATAAGGCTATACAAGAAACTCGTGTATTGGCAAAACACAAGCATTTTCTCGTACAAGTTCTGCTGACTGAAGCCAAATGCACGGCAGAGTTAGTAGGGAAGATCAGCTAGCTTGAAGAATTGCAGAGGCAGCATTTTTGTTTTGCACAATCAACATGACAGCATCGAGAAAAGCCTTTGCAGCTTCAGACTCAGCTTCTGCAGCCCTTGCTGCTGCTTCAGCCTCCGCATTGGCAACTTATGCCTCAGCAACTGCCTTGGCAGCCAATGCTGCTGCCTCTTCCATATTCATGTGTGTCATTATATCCAGTTCAGCATCCACTTGAGGCTTAGTTAGTTGTCTAATACTAATATTATGTTTGTCATCTTCGGCTGAGTGCACATTGGTGCTCCTTCCACCTAACGAGACTGAACTCGGTGCAATCCTGTATTTTTGGTTGGCCTTCGTCAATTTTCCGGTAGCAACCAGTGCCTTCAATTTTGTAGATAGTTAGCGTTGAAAATCAGTAGGTGGCCAGTATTGCTCCTCAATGTATGAAGAGATGGCTGTTTTATTTGATCTGGAGGACTCCTTAAGCTTCTGTATAGCTTCTAATATGAGATCATCAAGCCTATGACCAGTGAGTTGTAAGTGGATCTATACAGTGAAGCAGAATCCTGAAGGGAAGGTGGAACGGTGTAAGGCCAGATTAGTCGCCAGAGGATATAGTCAAACTTATGGAATTGACTATGATGAGACGTTTGCTCCCGTGGCAAAGATGAACACAGTAAGGATATCGGTCTCCCGTGCTGCAAACTTTGGATGGAAGTTGCATCAATTAGATGTCAAGAATGTCTTCTTGCATGGTGAGTTGCATGAAGAAGTGTACATGGAGATACCACCAGATTTTGGTACTTCAGAGACTACGGGGAAGGTATGCGGGCTGAAGAAATCCTTGTATGGACTGAAGCAATCACCAAGGGCATGGTTTGATAGGTTCAGACGTGTTGTCCGTGGTATGGGGTATGGTCAGTGTAACGGTGACCACACGATGTTCTACAAGCACTCTAATCGGAAGATCATCATTCTTGCTGTTTATGTGGATGACATTATCATCACTGGAGATGATAAGGAGGAAATAGAGAGATTGAAGGGCTGTCTGAGCAAGGAGTTTGAGGTGAAGGATTTAGGTAACCTAAAAAACTTCCTTGGCATTGAAGTGGCTCGAAGAGAGAAGGGAATCTCTTTGTGCCAACGAAAATATACCTTGGATCTCTTGAGTGACGTGGGCATGATGGGATGTCGTACTGCTCCTACTCCGGTTGAACAAAATCACCAAGTGACAACACAATCAGCAGAGCTAGTGATTGGTTGGGAGATTGTTGTACTTGTGTCATACCAGGCCTAACATTACGCATGCCGTGAGGGTGGCGAGCAGATACATGCATGAACCAAGGAGTGGGCATCTTGATATTGTGCACATAATCCCGAGATACTTGAAGGGGACTCCGGGTAAAGGGTTGTGGTTTGGGATGAGTGGACATCTTCAGGTGGATGGCTATAGTGACTCTGATTGGGCCAGTTGTCAAGGTGATAGAAGATCAACTTCTGCCTACTGCGTGTTTGTGGGAGGAAATTTGGTGTCATGAAGAAGCAAGAAACAGCCGGTTGTATCTAGATCAACAGCAGAAGCTGAGTATAGAGCATTATCTCAAGGGTTGTCTGAGATGCTCTGGGTGAAATACCAAGAAACAGTCGGTTGTGTCTAGATCAACAGCAGAAGCTGAGTATAGAGCATTATCTCAAGGGTTGTCTGAGATGCTCTGGGTGAAGTACCTACGAAGCAAGTTGAAACTTCTGAGGAAGGGACCCTTGAAGGTGTGGTGTGACAATTAGTCGGCTATAGCCATCGCTAATAACCCAGTTCAACATGATAGGACAAAGCATGTGAAAATTGATCGCTTCTTCATTAGGCCTCGTTTGGTTAAGGGGGATTGGGGAGGGTTTGAGAGGAAAATCCCCAGGGGGGCCAGAAGCCCCACAGATCCTCGCGCGCCCATTTGGTAGGAGGGGTTTGCTTAGCCCAATCCCCTCCGTTCCCCTTCAATTCCTTCCTATCCATGTGTTTCAAAACCCTTCTCGGGGGACTAGTGGAAGCAAAACCCCGGGGATTTGAGAGGATTGGGTGGAACAAAGGGATTCACCCAATCCCCTGAAATCCCTCCCTCTCCAATCCCCCTTAACCAAACGAGGCCTTAAGGAGAAACTTGATGCTCGGATCATCAGTCTTACTCATGTCAGCTCTAGGCAACAGTTTGCAGATTGCTTGACAAAGGGACTAGGAACAAAGGATTGTAACTTGACATGTGACAAGATGGGAATGATAGATATCTACCACCCATCTTGAGGGGGAGTGTTGAACCGGTATGGGCCCAAGCCCGTCCTCTTATCTCTTAGGGCCCAAGCCCATGTAGAGGGACTGACCTAGGAGGCATCTAGCCCTCCATTCCCTGTTGAGCCGCCACACACACACACACACACGATAGTTGCAGCGGCTGTTCTTCCCTGTTGTTCCATGTTGAACAGGGTGAGCCCACGACTCAACAAAAAGGATGAAGGAAAATGAAGCCTCAACAGAAAATTGGAAAGTGGGAATAAGCAAGTAGCCATGAAGCAAAGAGATACTGAAGTACAAAGGAAGATATTCATCTTGATCAAGTTATTCTCAAGAAAAGAAACATTGTTCATAAAGAAAGATAAATATTTACTGGCCTACTCTGGAGTTTACGCGATTTACACCTAACTTAATGGTTAGCTTCTGAGCTTTAAATAAAAAATAAAGTGACTAATTTATCAATTATCAGTTGGGACCATACTGTTATATGGATAACGAGAGCTGCTAAGAAAAATAGCCACGGGTTTTGATGGGAAAAAATCCAGATGCCTGCCCAGAAGCCATCAAGTTCTTTTGTATAGTTGGATGCACTCCTTCAATTTTATTTTGAGCCTTCAACTGAATTTAAGCTTAAAACATAAGGATAAATGTGTGCACCTTGATAAGTTTAAAAAGAACTTAGGGTGTGTTTGATTTGAGCCCAAGCTAGCCCTACCAAAATATGGCTAGCCAATATTATGGTCAAGGAAGTTGCCCATGCTTTGATCAACGTTGGCAAGAAAAGTGAACTACAGTTAGCTAGAGGGGATGGGCATGCCAAAATATTGGCTATGACCAAAAAATTGGTATGGTTGGTTTTGGTCATCATCCAAACATACCCTTATACCCAAGGAAATATACCTGGTTTTCATGCGAACACGGAAACAAGATGTAATGCTTGTGTACAAATTAACCTTTTATATTTCATAAAGTCCACGGTCATAATTTTCTTAATTGTACTGTTAGGCTGTTAGCTACTCACATAAGACTGATTAAACACATGTTTCGGCTGTGTGCACAGGTGTAGCCTGCTAAATGGCCTGTCTGAAGACCACAAACTCAAGTACGTAAGTTTTAAATTCGCTCTTTCTTACTGATGAAGGGAGAGATATCCATACTTATTTTATTTCAAGTACAGAACAGATCAATCTATTCTTTGAAGAGTGTCATAACTGACAGGATAAGGTGCTTTTGAGGCTCAATTTGCCAAAACCACCTTATTGGAGCAGGAATGGGAGTTTCATACTTGCCAGCAGCACCAGCCTCGGTTTCTGAGACCTAATACTACAAACAAAGCTTAACGGTTGGAGTTTTTCAACAACTGTGATTGTACCAAACATGAACTGAACATCAGATAGGTTGAATAGAATATATCGGTTGACTGGGGGAGGTTGTGGAAAAAAAGTTGGGGCATGATTGGCAAATAAGGGTAAAAGAGAGAAGGACTGGAGGTTTATTTCTTGCATCCCTCAATAGAGTACAGACCCTGCCTTTTAGAGGGCAGACTGAACATGGCGCACGAGTGCTATGTCTAATTCTATCTTAGTCCTTTAACCAGTTACTTTCCTAAACTAATCTGATCTTTCTTCTGGACTACAATATTATTCTTACTCAGACAATAATTCATCTTTAATGAACTCAAACTCTATCATCTTTCCGATGTGACTGTTCCGCAACAGATATTTCCAAGTTATCTAATATGACAATGAGTTATGGAGTTACTAGCCAACAGAGCCATCCTCCGACAGAGGTACAAGTGATCACATAGAAGAAGCTTCACCAGAGTAAAGAAAAAGAAAAGGTAACTTATGACCAAAGCGTGTACCCGGAAACTAGTGTGCGAGCAAGAGCACATTCATGATTTTTCAAGCGATGTCCTTCATCAACTATCAAATAGTGCCAGTGAACCTTCTTCAGGAACTTCTTATCTTTCAGTATCAAATCATAGTGTGTGAGCAAAACGTTAAATTGTCCTCCAAAATGTGTTTCCCTGAGAGATTTCCTCTCATCTGGACGTCCATCATACAGAATTGTACCAATACTGCAAACGACGAGCATATCAGATTTAGGTTACTTTAATATATAGCAGGATAACATAGAAATACTGATCAAGCGAATTCCAGTGAAACAATACCTTGGAGCCCATGTTTTGAACTCATTAGACCAATTTGGTAATACTGCTTTAGGAGCTACTATTAAGTGAGGTCCTGTGACCTCCTTCTTTTCCAAAAGATAAGCGATCAAAGCTATGGTCTGAATTGTTTTGCCCAAACCCATTTCATCAGCCAGAATGCCATTCAAATTGTTGTTGAATAAAGAAAGCATCCATTGGAGACCCTCTAACTGATATGGTCTTAACTCCCCACCTACAAGGGCTGACGGTTGTTCTGTTACCTGTAAATTCAAAACAGTAGAAAGGAACATTAGTTGCCCCAGAAGTGGAAACTTAACAAATTGTATTGTAAGAACAAAATGGCAAAAACAAATTAACAGAGCACCATATAATACTGAAATATTTCATTCATGGACCATTCAGCAGTGAAATGTCACAAGTGAAATTAGATCCAAATAAACTGGGACCATCAGTTATTGCAAACAGGCAATATATTCTTCTGCAGAAAAATTCCCACATTACATGATTATAACACACTAATTATGGGCAGATGATCTCGCAGAATCAAGAATTCACATAAAATTTATTTAAGCCAGTGTGTATCTAGTACCAGTAGGGCTCTACCCCACTGTGTTATGGACAATAATACTATCTACCATCATCACGAATCCAAGGGGAGCATAACTTGAGTGCAGCCAAAAGGTTAATTCGTATTAGATCACTGAATCTTACTTGCCATGCTACAAGATTCTACGACACTGGTTGCATGTATATAGAAATCGATTAAAACTGTGAGACCGAGGCAACATCTCAAGCAACAAGTTACTAAATATATGGCTATAAGTCAAATTTCAATCTACCTTCTCTTCGATGGAATGGACGGTAGAATCAAGCCTACGGCCAGCAGCATTAAATTTACTAGTATTTGCAGAACCGTGTGTATCTGCATCATCATCTGAAGGAGACTCTGGGGATTCATCAGATTCTGAGTCTTCAGACCCTTCAGGACGACTAACATGCTCAGCATCTTTTTGTCGCTGTACAGCTTTCCCAATTCCTTCTAGAAGCTCATTTGTCTTATCAAGGAGCATCGTCAGCCGTTCATTCTTGCTCTCCTCAACCATCCGCATATACGCTTCTTGATCACCTGCTTTCAAAACTTGCAATCTACTTTTTTCAAGTCGATTGATACGTTGGCGCGCCCGAACATGCCATGCCTACATTTAGCAAGTAAAAAAAAAAAGTTCACGCTACTTAGATTAGCAAATCAACGGAAGGAGTATAGATAGGGATAAACGCATAGTTTAACATAGGAAATGTAACGGACAGAATAAACACAATGGTGTTCTAAAAAATTTAAAGGGGGGAAAGGGCGATAAACATCTTATCTTAAGGCTTGACCATGAACATCCACAAAAAGTAAGATATCTCTTGAGCACTAAAACATGCACAACACATTTCATCAGCAGATATCTTTTTTATCTGTTGTAAATTCTAGTGATTTCATGTATGCTACTAGAATGTCCATCTTACATGTTGCAACCAGCATCAAAAATATCATTCAAAAGCATGGCATGGCTCACTGAAGCAAGACAACTGCAGATAGGCCAATAGATACACCATAAAAATTGTAAAGTTATGCTAGAAAAAAGCATTTATCCCTATGGGAGACTCATCGCTCATGAAATGGTGTGCAGACAAGACATATCAATGAATATTGGAGAAAATAGCTAAAGAAAAATCATTTATCCCTATGCGAGGATCATCGCTCATGAAATGGTGTTGCAGACATATCAATGAATATTGGAGAAAATAGCTAAAGTAAGAAGTCCTCTAAATATAGCAAGTAGAAACTTTTGATACATTGTTCACATCTACCAGAAACTGACAATATCAGGTTATTGCTATCAGCAAAGAGGGCATGTTTCAAATCAAAGTCGCGAGATAAAAGAGTATCATAAGTAGAGCCGAGTTTGTAAACAAACAGGATGAGCTAATAACTCCAGTGAAGACACAAAATTAGGTGAGACATTGACCATCTTGTTGCTAACTCTGAAATAAGGAAACAAATCAAACCATACCTGAACTCCATCATTACGTTGCTTTCTTCGTTTGTAAGTAGCCGATGTTTGCACTTGATATTCCCTAGCAGCATTAAGAATTTCTGTAAAAAACCTTCTCTTCCTGGTCTCAGCCTGGTTCTTTTCCTCCTCTTCAAGCTTTGAGATCCTCTGAAGTTTGTGAACGCAGAAAATGAGAATCAAGATTTCAGTTGTATAAAAATTGTCAAAACTGAATATCAAATATGTGAGACAAAACCTCGGTGAATCTCTTTTTGCGATGGATATCATCGGTATCCATTGAAAAACCATCCCCTATTCCATACATGGTAAAAGGATATCGTATCCGCATCATCCCCCAGTCAAACAATTGCCTCTCAGGATGCGCACATTTTTTGTGTAACCAGTATTCAGCATTGACATCAGACCGTACTTTCTTCTGCAAGTCTAGTAACTGCAAGTATACAATTGAGTTAATCAATGATCATCAATACAATAACTCAGTGTCACTATTATACTTCTATATATAGATCTATAGATGCCAAGCACATGTTAAACTTCACTTCACTTCATAATCAAAATGGTGCATTATGAAATATAAACAACATAATCCACAGTTGACAGTTCATACTAATATTTGCAAACAAGATACGGTGGTGCACAACTACTTGCCATACTCTGCTCATTCCTGAAATGGAATTATTAATAAGTATAGAAAGTTATAGATGTCCTTTGTACCAAAGGACTCAAATGTTGCTCATGTGCCCCAATCAATGGGGAAATCGACATTAAAAGATCACATCTGTCATTATTTTTCTCCGTGTTGGAGCATTGTCATATTAGAACGACAATAGCTACCATCCTCCCACCGTGATGGTATATATCATGGTTTTTAAGGCGACGCCTTACCGCTTTAGGGAGGGGGAGCGCTTTGACGCCTAGGCGACGACTAGGCGGACGCAAAGCAGTCGATTTTCTAAAGCGGAGGGGGAGCGCTCTGACGCCTAGGCGTCGCCTTAAAAACAAGGGTATATATCAATCAAATGTTCCATTCAGAAGCATGAACATACATTTATATTACCATCTGGGCAACACGGATACAGCTGGGAACCAGCGTATCAGGGGTTGGATACGTCCTGATACCTCGAGATACATATCAGCCACTTCTTTATTTTTCAAATAATAAAAATAATTCTGATACAGCTGGGATGCACCCCGAAACCTGTCTGATACAGGAAAACCTAACCGTTCAATCCATACCACAAACGCACCCTGTCCTTTCGACTCGTTCTCACACGCCCATGCCTCCATCTGACCTTAGTACCACACGGCCGCCACACCAGCGAGGAGGAAGGCCCAAAGTCAAAATGGTTATGGGCATTAATTCTGCGTTTTGGGACATATTTAATGTGACTGTAGCGTGAAGAAATAAGTTAGATGGGCTCACCTAGCCCATTAAACCACCGGCCCGTCTATCCTATTCTCCTACTAAAGGCTCCTATTAGGTGCACAGTCGGCAGAAAATCTAGGGTTCCTCCTCACGCCGCCTTTCTCCCTCTTCCTCTGTCCCTTGCTGCACTGATGGGAACCAGCCAGTGAAGCTCGATGTCTTGCCAGAGAAGCTAGATCCGTCACTGAAATCGGTCAATTTGTCATTGGAGAGGTTGCATCCTCGTCGCGGAGGATGAATCCTCGCTGGGGAGGTCAAATCCTCGCCGGGGAGGTTGATTTCTCGCATGAGAAACGTGATTCCTCACCGGAGAAGGCTGATTTCTCCCCAGAGGTCCCTCCCCTGGTAGGAGCGCCACCGCACTGGAGAAGAAGGATAGCTGCTGTCAGCCTCTCACCGCCAGATCCAAAGTATCACCGCAGATGCCTTCGCCGTCCGCAGCCGATTTGTGTCCTTCCAAACCACAGGTCAGTTCCCCCTTCTCCCTTCTCCCTCTCAAACTTCTGTATGCCGATTACTTCTTATCCCCCTTTTAAGGTAGAAATGGCTAGTCCGTTAAGCACCGGTAGCGACTGGTGGTTCTGGAGTTGGAAGCTCTAAATCAAATGCAGGCAGTGGAAGTGCCAATGCAGTCCACAGGCTGAATGATGCTAGTGTGATTTCTCTAAGTGACGATGGCACCAGTGAGAGGAAGAGAAGGGGGTCATTGACTATTGAAGCAAGCATCAATCAGGAAACTCGCAGCAAGCTTTGATGCTCTTATTGCTAGGATGTTCTATACTTCAGGTGAGTAATTTACAATGCAAGTTTTTAATTACCATTTTTGCTAGGATGCTTTTAATAGCTTTCTATTTCATTTGTAGGCATGCATTTTTAATCTTGCAGGGCTAGAGGCCTTGCTTAGATAGATAATATTGGGGCGTTTGGACACTAGAGTTGGAGAACCAATAGACTTCTAGTATAAAAAAACCTAGTTTCTATATATATAGACACACACACACAAACAAACAAACATAGCCCATATCTGTGTTTTTTAAAGGTGATGTTCCATGGTATCAGTATTTGTATTTGTATGTTGGAGACCCAAAATAGACTTCTAGTATAAACATGACTAACTTCTATAATAAATAATAATAATATAGACACACACACACACACACAAACAAACAAACAAAACCCATATCTGTGTTTTTAATAGGTGCCGTATCACAGTATCGGTATTTGTATCTGTATCGCTATAACCAAGCATCCTAGTTTACCATTGTTCTACACGCCGAAACAGATCTTGGTACAGATTTTCCCTGCATGCTTACTCATCAAGTGTATCACTACACCAAACACTATAACTAGTTTACAGAAGTTGCATGTATTTACCGCCAAATTCCATGAAGACGTGAGGCCTGATTCAGTCAAATAAGACACCAGGCCTACTTGGTTAGCTGCCAGTTTTTGGCTTGTCAATATGTTGGCATACCCAGAAAGTAGGCATCCAAATGGTTTGCTTCCAAAAGAATTGGGAAATTGGCAGCTAAACATGTGGACCAAGTAAAAATTGGCAGCAGGCAGTGCCAAAATATGGACTTAGCAACATAAGTGTCTTTGCAAAGTTGTTCCCATCAACCAAACATGCCAATATTCTATAAATAATGAAGTTGTTCGGAAAAAAATAACGGGACAGCACTGTACTATAAAACCAGCATACTTCAGCTTATAACACTTATCAATATATAACCATCAAGCAATGCTACACAAATCTTAGATGGTCAGGGGAAAAGAGAAACTAACAGAAATAAGAAAGCTATGGAGTGGTAAGTGTAAGCATATAAAGCAGAAAAATGCAACACCTGGAAAGTAATCATTGGTCCCAATAGACATTGCATTTACCTTGAGCCCATATAATTCGAGTAAACACTTCATTTGCAAATCTTCACCCCTAGTAGATGGTAACCCTGGCACATAACAAGAAACGAGATTGACATTGGTGTACATAAATGATTTTTTAGGGAAGTTCAGAAGCACTCTAAAAAGCAGCTGCAAAAAATGCAAGTACAAGAAAATCGTGTTGGAGGCATGCCCAATAGTAAGCATCCACTAGAAATCATGTTTAGACGTGCAATTACAAGAGTGTGAACAGAGAAATGGACATGCAAGATTCTAAGAAAAAAATCAACCCTACCGGTTTGCACCGTCTTTGCCATTTTCAGAAGGTCAATTGCAGAACCAACTATTTATGCAAATAAAGATAAGCAAAGATACAGAACAGAAGATAAAACAGAAAGATCAGTAGTAAATCAAAATAACCAAGGACCTTCGTAATACAGAAAGATAAGGTGAAAGCGGGATAAGTACTAAGGCTAAGAGCCTAATTCATTTCCTACGGAAAATGGAACTCAGACAAGTAATCAGGCAACAAGACACTGAAGGAGTTGATATCTAACCTTCGAGTTCAGATAACCGATGCTGGATGCAGGTATTGAAGCGTTCTTCTTTTAGAGCAGTCAACTTTGAGGAAGACATGTGCGTCATTTGGTTCCTATATATAGAATCTTCAAGGTCTTGAATCAAGGTGGCTTCCTAAGAGGTAGAGGAAAACGCCAGTCAAAGAATATTAACAAACACTAAACCTCAATAATAGAACAAAAGAGTTAATTATATTTATGCCACTCGTTGTGTTCCTCCTTCTAGCATTACGTGTTTCTCTAGACATTGTCATGCTGTCCACTCCATACAACCATCAACAGAAAGAATAAAAGAAAATTCAGATCAGGATCAAGAAAATGCCAGATAATCAAGAAAAAAAAACATGGATTGCTTCTTGACTGAAACTTCAGAAGAAGAAAATTCAGTCTTAAACTTGTGCAGAGAAGTGACTCCAGAACTCTCCAGGTCATCCTGTATTTACTTTATGTGATTTTGTCGTGCTTTCCTTCCTGGTAATTTCTTGTCAGGTCAAGAGACGACTTGTGTGGCTATTTTCTAACCCAAGATCGGTGTCACAAACAGTGGGAGAAGGAGAAGTTTCTCGAAACAAGGGGAGTGGGGCAGAAGCAAGTACCTCGGATCAGTTATGACGGCAAACAACTTATAACATACTCAATCCGTCCCAAAATTCTTGTCTTAGATTTGTCTAGATATGAATGTATCTAGTCGCGTTTTAGTATTTAGATACATCCATTTTTAGACAAACCTAAGACAAGAATTTTGGGACGGAGGGAGTATAAAGGAAGACAAGCAATTTATTTATCCCATTTTTTCATCTGACTCCCCTCATTAACGAAAATCAGTCTGATGGCAAGACTGATTCTCAAGGAAGTCCTAGCTAAATATAGTACATTTTGGAAATGAAGCTACATGTTTCTGATTCCATTCTGACATTAGAAGGCCCAGTCACCCAAACAAGCAACATGATACCCAATCATCAAACGTCATTCAAGCCATCCCAGCTGAGTGCCTTGCTAAATAGAACTAGCACCAGTCCTGTAGCCCGGGGATAATATAAGTTGATATGTATAGCCAATTAATCATGTGTTCATCCAAGGTGAATCGAGAGCGTATCAGCCAGAAAAATTTACTAAACCACACGCATAAATATCCCTTCACTTACAAAGCGCCAAAGCTAACGTTCCCAATTGCACAAACATCCAGCCCAAGTCGAACCCAAAATGAGAAGCAGGAAGGCACGAACCACAGTAATTAATTATTGGGAACCACAGCTAAATCTCGCCAATCCCACAAACCCTAGCCAGACCGCGCATCAGACCAAACCCCGGCACCAGTCCCCATCGAGCTACGCGACGCCAGAGCATCCAACCGAAACGCGCCACATAGTGGAGAAGCACCGGCACGCACCTCGGCCGCACCGACGGCGTTAGCGGGATCCCCCCCTTGGCCTTCATCCCCGACCAGCGCCGGGCCCTCGGCCCCTTCCTCATCCACCTCATCCTCGTCCCCCGCGTCTTCACCGCCGTGGTTGTAGATGGACGAGACCGCGCACAGGACGGCGGGTGGCAGCGGGAGGTTGCGCGATAGCAGGTTGAGCGCGCCGATGAGGATCCTGGCCTGCTCCACGTCGCCCCCGCCGGCCTCCTCGGGCGCGGCGACGGGCGGCGGGGGAGCAGGCGCGGCCGCGTCCACGGACGCCGCCATCGCTAGGGTTTCCGCCTCCAGCCCGCGCGACGCGGCGGAGGCGAGGCGGGGGCCTTCGTCTTCGTCCCCCCGCTTCCCGGTTCAAATCGGAGCGCGGCAACGCCCCGCTCGAAGCCTTTGCGGGGGGCTGGCTTTGTTATGTTTTCGCGCGGTGTTGTCAGTGGGGAGGGGAAGCTTCTTCGGCTTCGATGGATCGATCGGGGAGGCAGGCGGGCGGGCGGGCGGGCGCCGGGGCTAGGGGGGTGGCTCTGCGCTTCGGATGGGGAATTTAGGTTTTCTTTTCTCTTTCGCTTTTTTGTTTTAATGGGTCGGGATAATATGCGCCAGATCGGGTAGGTTCGGGCCGGGTTGGATTTGCGGGACAGAACTGCGGGCCTAGGGCAGGGCCGCCGGTAGGAAGGGCTAAGCCCAGGTCCACGTCAGCTTTGTCATTCTTTGCGTGTGCGCTAAAGAGAACGCACGTTGCACATATTGCCCACAAGCTCTTATAACCCATCTTATAGCTAGTTTGTATAATAGTTAGCTATAAAAAATACTCCCTCCGTCCTAAAATAAGTGTCTTCAACTTAGTACAACTTTGTACTAGAGCTAGTACAAAGTTGAGACAGTTATTTTGGGACGGAGGGAGTACTACTTTTATCATATATGGTCCATCTTTCACTCTCACAAGGCACCTAGGAGCACGTGTTACACATGGCTCTTCACGAAGAGCTCGCTTTCCTTCTCTCTCCTCTTCTCTCTCATCCAACTCAGCAAAAATATAATATTTTAATTCTTACAACCTGCTGATTGTACATTATTGTACTTGCTCTAATAACTAGTATCATGTATTATAGTATCATGTATATGATATTAATGTATGATATCATATCTGTAATGCATAGTACCATATATTAGTATTATAGGATAGTTCATTTATTGTCATGCAAGAAACATAGTAGCACATCATTTAATATGATACGGTATCATGATATGATACTCAACCATTTCTTTTTTCATTAAATTATACGTCACCTCATCAAAATTGTCTACTCCCTCTGTTTCTCAATACAAGTCCTTTTAGAGATTTTACTAGGAGACTACATACGAAGCAAGATGAATGTATCTACACTCTAAAATATATCTATATACATCCGTATGTAGTCCCCTAGCAAAAACTCTAAAAGACTTATATTTACGAACGGATGGAGTAGTTAGCATGCATGATACTATCTATGTTACTTCCATTACGGGCAGCCTAAGAAGAACGCGTTACCCTGTCGTTAGGGTTTATCTCCCCTCGGTGACGATTTGCTCGTCAACATAGGGTTTCGTCTACCCTCCCTCCATCTGCATCGGCAACCGGCCTTTGGACCGATCAAGGTGCGCTCCTCGTAGCGCTGTCCGGTCTTGGCCTCTTGGTTTAGTTGTTTGGGGATTGATAGGGTTTCTTTCAGCACCCGATTGAATCTCATTTCGGATCATGGAATCAAGATGGCTACAAAAGCTTCAAGTTCTACAGTTGCGTCGGACTTGGAGGCTTTTATGAGCAAGATGGGCCTCTAGGAGGAGGACATGGATGATGTGGTGGTGGAGAAAGAGGACCCACTCCGCCGACTGCGACTCGTTGGATGGCCATAGTGCGAGTCCATACAGAGAAGAAGTACAGTCAGTATGGTTTTTTCAAGACCATGCGCGCAGCATGGGATTTAGCCCACACAGTACAGAGCCGCCCGCTCGAGGAGAACCTTTACATTCTGCAATTCACATGTCTGGAAGTCTGGGAACACGTAATGGGAGAAGGGCCCTGGAATTACAAGGGCAACGCGGTGATCTTGGCTAAGTACGACGGGTTCACAAAACCATCGTTGATCGAACTTGATATGCTAGAGTTGTGGATGCAGGTGCATGATCTCCCGGATGGTTTCTATCCTCTACTCAAATCCCTGGCAAGGAAAGTTGGGGATTTCATATATGTAGAGCCCAAATAGCAAGACTTCAAGGGGAATTTTTTTTAGAGTAAGGGTTCGCATCAACGTGTTCAAAACCCTAAAGAACATGGCCAGTCTGATACAGGAAGGGCAGTGTTAGATATTCAAGGTGAAGTACGAGAGGCTCCTGGATTGGTGTGTGGTATGCGGCCATCTCGGGCACTAATACAAGGAACACGGTGATGGCATCCACGCCAAATCAGCACTTGTGTTCAACTAGCTACACGCTAAGTGGTTTAGAGGCGATGGACCTAGACCTGGTCAAAACCGTTTCGGCGAAAGGGGAAGTTGTCAAGGTCGTGGTAGAGGTGTCGGATGGACAGGGACGGGCAGAGGAGATGCAGCACCATGGGAGTACTCTAAATCGACGAAAGTAAGGGACACTGCGATGATCGATGCTGAAGGCAATCGCAAACGCACGCAGGAGGAGAACGTTGCAAACCCTCAAGAGGCACACTCTCATGTGTAGGTGGCACCTGCAGGAGCGATCACCGTGTCACGGAAGACCCCGCTTCTGTTAATCGCGCCCACTCCATCTGCCAGCCCCAGCTCGAAGCAGGATTTGAAGCGCATAAAGATTGGAACAATTTCAGACAAGGTGCCAAAAAGTGATACAACAAGCAAGAACCAAGAACCAAAATTGGCGTCCTCTAACCCGGATGGTCGTCGGGCGCAATGAATACCATCTGTCGGAACTGTCGTGGCGCGGGCAATGCTGCCACAGTAAATGAGCTTCGCGAGAGGTAGGGTAGAAGCACTTGTTGGTACTTTGAGCTATGATAATTGTTTCACAATAGACACACAAGGTAGAAGTGGAGGCATAGGAATCTTTTGGAACAATCCAATAAAATTGATATTTGGGGGTACTCGATTTATCACATAGACTATGTAGTTCTTTATCCTAGTAAAGACCCGTGGAGGCTGACATGTGTGTATGGGAAAGCACAAACACATCTCCAGCATCAGACATGGACCGTGTTAAAAAAATATAAGCTCTTTGAGTGCCCTACCATGGCTCTGTATTGGTGATTTCAACGAAGCGCTACGTCCGGATGAACACGAAGGAGTAGGTCAACGGAGCAATGCCCGAATTCAGGGTTTTCGAGACACAGTTGACACTTGTATGTTGATGGATTTGGGCTACAAGGGCCTTTTTTGACGTTCGAGAAGAAGGTGGCTGGTGGCACATTCACCTGGGTCAGGTTGGGCGGGGCCTCGGGTTCAGCCGAATGGTGTGCATAATTCCCACTAGCTTGCATATCTCATCTTATAGCAGCAACCTCCGATCACTGCCCCATCCTATTGGAGATAAATGATAATCATAAGGTGTCTTGCAAGCGGGCTTTCAGGTACGAAACAATGTGGGAAACACATGAAAACTATCGGGATACCATCTTGGAGAGGTGGACGGCCAAACATCCGGGGCATATAATGGAGGAGATCCGACGAAAGTTGCCTGAATTGGCCATTGATTTGTCTAGATGGAACAATGACACATTTGGTAGTGTGCGCAAGGAGATAAAGACTCTGAGGCTCGAACTTGAGCGTCTGCGGGGGGGTCCAGGAAGGACAGGACCGTCTCATGCCGAGATCAAGATCAATGATAAACTGGTAGAGATTTACCATAGAGAGGAACTGATGTGGCGACAAAGGTCCAGGATCGAATGGCTATCTGCTGGGGACAAAAACACAAAGTTCTTCCATCTCAGAGCGAGTATTCGGAGGAAAAATAATATGGTGAAGGCTTTGGTAAACTCCCTTGGCAACCTCATTGATGATCCGGGTGACCGTAAGGAGATGGTAAAGGAATTCTACCATAATTTGTGCACTTCCAAGGGAGTAAGTGGAGTTGATGATGTTTTGGTGCATGTACCACAAAAGGCCACACTAGGTATGAATGATATCCTATGCACACCATACACAAGCGAAGAGGTGAAAGTTGCTCTCTTCCAAATGTTCCCGACAAAGGCCCCCGGTCCGGATGGCTTCCCTACACACTTCTATCAAAGACATTGGTATTTATGCAGGGAGGAGATCACTAGAGCGGTACTCAGAATTGTCACGGGAGAGGAGAGTGTAGAAAGCATAAATGATATAGTCTTGGCTTTAATACTAAGGTTAATGAATCCAACTCTTCTTCTTAGTTTAGACCCATAAGTTTATGCAATGCCTATACAAGATAGCCTTAGAGGTGGTTGCAAAGAGGCTCAAGCAGATCCTACTTGATATTATTACTAAGGAACAGTGAACGTTTGTCCCTCGGAGGCGCATCACTATTAGGGCATATTTTGTCCTAAGTGATTTTGGTGATTGATGACAGTACCTCTGCGGACTCATCGTGTACATTGAACATTTCAGATAATACATGGCAAGGCACAAGATGATTCGTCGCCCCTTGGTGGTTTTTGAAGCACGGTGGATTCTATGGTTCTCTTTGGTGGTTTTGGGTCATAGGAAAGTCGTACTATTAAGAGCGGGTCCGCGTCGGAAAGGTTTGGGTGGAATCAACACACACGCACACTTTTTCTTTCCTCCATCTTTTCCATGCAGCAATGGAGCTCCCACATGTTCTCTCTCTGTGTCTGCAAAAAGGTCTAGTGGTAGTACCGCTCGCCCGGCGGTAGTACCGCTCCGGATGGGTGGTAGTACCGCTTCGGGACGGTAGTACCTCTCTCTGAGCGGTTGTACTTCGTCGGACTTTTTGCGAACACTTTTCCAGTGGTGGTAGGCCCGGTAGTAGTGTTTTTACTACCGTGGATTTGTGCCTACCAAGCGGTAGTACCGCTAGGGGCAGCGGTAGTACCACTACCACCAAGCGGTAGTATCGTGCTGAGGGTGTTGTAAGTGGGGATAACGGTTGGATTTGTTCCCTCACTATATGAAGGGTTCTTCCACTCCAAGAACCCTACCTTTGACATTCCAAGACTCCATTGTTGCTCCTAAGCTCATTTAGTGCCCGATCTATCTCCCTAACCAATCAAACTTTTTGATTTCCTAGGGATTGGTTGAGAAGGCCAAGATCTACACTTCCACCAAGAGATATTTGATTCCCCCCCCCCACTAATCCCTTGTGGATCTTGTTACTCTTGGGTGTTTGAGCACCCTAGACGATTGAAGTCACCTCGGAGACATATCCATTGTGGTGAAGCTCCGTGGTATTGTTGGGAGCCTCCGAGCGTTGTGTGGAGATAGCCCCAACCTTGTTTGTAAAGGTCTGCCCGCCGCCTTCAAGGGCACCACTAGTGGAATCACGGCACCTCGCGTTGTGTGAGGGCGTGAGGAGAATACGGTGGCCCTGGTGGCTTGTTGGGGACCACTGTGCCTCCACACTGCTCCAACAGAGACGTACTTCCTGTCAAAGGGAAGGAACTTCGGTAACACATCCTAGTCTTCATCGGTTCCACCTGCGATTATCTCTTACCTTTACTTTGTGTATATTATTGTTATTGTGTATTTCTTGCTTACACTAGTTTTCATGGTAGTTAGCATCATATAGGTTGCTCACCTAGTAGTTTATTTAGAGAACCTTTGTGTTGCTTTCTCTAACTTGTTAAGAAGAGCTGAAAACTGGTAGTTGCCTATTCACCCCCCCCCCTCCAGTCAACCATATCGATCCTTTCAATTGGTATCAGAGCCACGTCTCTTTATTAAGGGTTTCACCATCCGAAGAGTATGGTTGACGATGGAGAGGGAGTCAGTGGACCACCCGAGGTCGCAGCCTTGAATTCAGTCACAAGGGACGACTTGAATGAGGCTATGGCCTCCCTCAGGTCATCCTTGACGAACGAAGTCAAGTCCATGTTTAAAGAGTTGCTTGAGGGGTTGAAAAATTCTCCAAAACCGGAGTTGGCGATTAAACCTACTAACACATAATCGGAGGCCAATTCCACGAAGGAAGCGCCTAAAGGTATGCAACCTTCTTCCCCTCTCAACAATAATGGGACATGAACCTTTGCCTCGGTTCCACCTCCCCTGGTCTATGGAGGACCGGTTCCTACACCGCATATTAATAATCTTGGTCCTCCTCCTAAGCTTGTTAAGGGAGAGTTTGCTAACTAGATGTTTTGCATTAAGTCTCATTTGAATCACAACTCAACAAATTTATGGAGAATCATTGAGCAAGGCTTCTACCCGCATGACCCAAATAACCTCACGCCAAGAGAAGAAGCAGACAATCAATATAATCATTTCGCATTGTTCATTCTTCAGTCTGCAGTGCCTCCTGAAGATCTTCCTCACTTGCGTACTTTCACTCGTGCCAAGGGCTGTTGGGAGCACATCATGGTGTTGTACAAGTGAAGATCTAGCATTCAACAGTCCAACTATGAAGTGGTTCTTGATGAGGCCGATGAGTTTGTGATGAAGGAAGATGGGGACCCTCGAGATCTCTATCGAAGGGTGACTGCTCTTGTTGTTTCTCTCAAGGATCACATGAGCAAGGATGTTGATGACACATGGAGCAAGCGCAGGTTTCTCAAGGCCATCATGCCATTCAACAAAGCCATGTCATCTGTCATTCGTCAACGGCCAGATTTTCACTCCTTGTCCTCCGGTGGAGTGTTGTATGAATTCATTGCAATGAATATCATGAACAAGACTGCCGATAATGCTCTTGCTCGCGTTCGGTCAAAGACAGCTTCACCCAACCTTGCCTTAAAAGCCAAGGTTGTTTCTGATGAAGAAGAGGAAGAGGAAGAGGATGGCTGCCCTGAAGACACTAAGTATGTTTATCACGAGCACATGGCTCTTGCGTCAAGGCAATTCTAGGGTAACAAGAGAAACTCAAGGCCCAACTTCTCCAAGAATAACTTGAGTGGGTCCAAGACCAAGCAGCGTGTGAGGACATGCTATAACTTCGATAATGTGAGTCACTTTGTGGCAGATTGTCCTTATGAGAAGAGGGAAGACAACGGTGGCAAGCTCATTCACAAAGACAAAGCCAAGTCTTTCCCAAACAAGAACAACTTTGTCAAGAAACCCCATCCAAAGGGTATGGTGGCACTTGAAGAGTACACCTCTGATGATGACGATGATGATACGGTTGCAACGGCTACTGTAGCCATTGCCACCTACTCTCCCAAGGTGTCTCTCTTCCGGGGCCCCAACAACAACCGCATCTCCAAGTGCCTTATGGACAAAGGTATCGATCAGGTCCAACATTAAGACCACCATCACTACTGCTCCTTCATTGTTAAACTGTGTTGATGATAGTGATGTTGTGGAACTTAATGAGCATGATTTTGACAAATTTCTGTGTAAAATCAAAGAAGAATCCAAGAAGCATTTTGTTGCTCTTTTGGAACAACTCGGTGAAGCTAATGACCTCATTGAGTCTCATCAGGAGACTATCTCCGAGTTGCAAGGACATAGTCGTGACTATGCCGATGAGATTGCTGAATTATATATTGCTCTAGAAGAAGAGCGTAGTCTTTGTTTGGCTCTTGAGGAGTCACACAACGATGATTGTGCTAAATTACAAAAAGTGCTAGATCACGCAATTGTCCTTACCCATGTGCTTAAGTCTGAAAAGGTTGCACTTAGGGTTGGCCATGAAAGACTCAAGGGAGATTTTAATACACTTTACAAGGCCCACAAGGTCTTGAAAGGTGCACATTTCTACCTAAAGGAGTCTCATGATCAACTCCAAGCAAAGCTTACCAAGGAGATCTCTACATGTCCTCCTTTTGTTTTAATTGATAATGCTTGTGCAACTAACCCTTGTTGTGAGCATGTACATCTTGTGAAGGAAAATGCTAAGTTGAAGGATCAACTTGAGAAGGGCCTTGTGTCATGCATCCAAGGCGAGAAGAACCTAAATGACCTTTTGAGTAATCAAAAAGAAGTTGTAGGAAAGGAGGGACTTGGACTTACATCCCAGTCGAAAAGAAAAAGGAAGAACAGGAACAAGCGATCGCTTACTCTCAAGGACATGTTTTTCAAAGAGGGCGAGGCGACTCAGAAGGAGAACAATAACAAGGTAGGGATGGTAATGCCAAGAAGGGCAAAACCATCCCGACCAACACAGCCGACGAATTTAATCCTTCTTATGTATTATGTCGTGCTGGTGATGGGCATGTCTATGCCATATTTGTTGGTTCTTATTATGAGTCCATTGAATGGGCTATTTGGGTTCCTAAGACCCTTGTTTCTAACATCAAAGGACCCATTCAAGAATGGGTACCTAAAACCAAGCCTTGACCTATTGCAGGAGTTTGCTTCCGGTGGGGTGTCATGGTTGCTCGATAGTGGAGCAACAAATCATATGACCGGAAGCAAGGACTTGGTGGTGGATGTGCATCCTACCCATCTATGACCACCCATGTACAATTTGCTAATGCTTCAACGTCTAAGGTACCGGGATTTGGTAAGGTGGTCATCTCTCAAGATTTATCTGTTGAGAAGGTCATGCTTGTTGAGTCCCTTGCTTACAATTTACTTTCTGTTCGTCAACTTGCAATTATGGGCTTTCCCACATTCTTTAATCTTGATATCGTGGCCCTTTTGTGGATCAAGACTCTTGAAGTAGCCTATGTTGGATATGTCGAAAATGGTCTCTATGTGGTGAACTTTTCACAACGACCCACTAAGACCGCGACTTGTCTAATGGCTAAAGTTGATGTGGGCTGGCTTTGGCATCACCGACTAGCCCATGTCAATATGAGATCTTTGCAAAGTCCTCTCAAAGGGGACCATGTTCGTGGACTAGCAAATGTGAGTTTTGCCATAGATCGTGCTTGCGGTGATTGTATTGAAGGGAAGATTCATGAAACTGCTCATCGTCTCACGACTCTCATTTGCACTAAGAGGCCCTTGGAGCTCCTTCACATGGATCTCTTTGGTCCTCCATCTTGTGATAGTCTTGGAGGCAGAAAGTATTGCTTGGTGATTGTTGACGATTACTCAAGATACACTTGGGTATATTTCTTCAAGAGGAAGAGTGAGACTCAACAAACCATCATCAACTTTGCTAATGAAGCTCAACGTCAACATGAAGCAAAGATTTTGATGATTAGAAGTGACAACGGCACCGAGTTGAAGAACTACACCCTCGATGAGTTTCTCAGTGATGAGGGGATCAAGCATCAATATTCAACACCATACACCCCTCAACAAAATGGTGTGGAGGAAAGGAAGAACCGAACATTGATGGACGCGGCAAGAACAATGATGGCGGAATTCAAATCTCCGTACAACTTTTGGGCCGAAGCCATCAACACAGCATGTCATGCATCCAATCGGCTCTATATTCGTAAAGGCTTGAACAAGACTCCATATGAGATCCTTACCGGAAACAAGCCCAACCTCAAGTACTTGTTTTTTCGGGTGTATGTGTTTAATTCTCAAGAAAGGTGCCCGTCTAGCTAAATTTGATTCTAGAGCTCAAGAGGGCATATTTGTTGGTTATGCTACAAACTCTCATGCTTACCGTGTCCTCAACAAGTCCACCGGACTCATTGAGGAGACGTGTAACATGGAGTTTGATGAAAATAATGTCTCCTAGGTGGAGCAAAGTGGTCTTTGTGATGTAGGTGATAAAATTCCTCCCCAAGCCATAAGAAGAATGGGGATTGGTCAAATACTCCCCATTGAGGAACCCCTTGTGGCTGAAGGAGAAGGACAATGCTCTATTCAAGTGGAGCCATCACCCTCGCTAGCCCCACATGCTTCCGATGAACAAAGTGAAGACCCTCAACCAGCTGAACAGGATCAAGGACGAGATCAACCACGCGAAGATGGTGATGCAATGATGCCCAAGTTCTAACACTAGGTTTGGAATCTGCTCAAGATCAAGTGCAGCCACAAGATCAAGATCAAGAAAAGCCACAAGATAAAGAACAAACCAGTGAGCTTGCTCAAGACGAAGATAAAGTTGATCAGGTGGTTTCTCCTCAATTTCCTACTGCAGCACCTAAAAGGGGTCGCGGTGCCAAGGCAGGGTCAAACACCAAGGACAAGGCCAAACAACGTGATCAAGTTGATGCTCCTCAATTAACTAGCGCGGAACTCTTGGAGCGTCGTGCAGCCAAGATAGCATCCAAGCTAAGGGTCAAATCACATCTTATGAAGAATGTGCTTGGAAGCTTAAAAAGGGGAGTATCCACTCGTCAACAAATTTCAAATTATTGTGAGGATCACGCGTTTGTTTCGTATCGTGAACCTCAACATGTACAGGAAGCGATCGATGATGAGGATTGGCTTATGGCCATGCATGAAGAACTGAACAAGTTCGAGCGCAATCAAGTTTGGGAATTAGTGCCAAGACCAAAGGTGGAACATAATGTCATTGGGACCAAATGGATCTTCAAAAACAAGCAAGACGCCAATGGGATTGTGGTTCGAAAGAAGGCAAGACCGATGGCTCAAGGCTACTCCCAAGTCGAGGGTATCAATTACGGTGAAACCTTCGCCCCTGTTGCTCGTCTTGAATCAATTCACATGTTGCTTGCATTTGCCTCTCATCATGATTTCAAATTACAATAAATGGATGTGAAGAGTGCATTTCTTAACGGTCCTTTAAATGAGTTGGTATATGTCAAACAACCCCCAGGGTTCGAACATCCCAAGCTCCCCAATCATGTATACAAACTCAACAAGGCGCTCTATGGCCTTAAACAAGCCCCACGTGTGTGGTATGAGTACCTTACCGAGTTGTTGCAAGATCGTGGGTTTGAAATTGGGAAGATCGATCCCACCCTTTTTACCAAAAAAGTCATAGGGGATTTGTTCATAGCCAACTATATGTTGATGATATCATTTTTGGTTCTCCTAACGAATCTTTCAATGAAGAATTTGCTGCACTAATGATCGAAAATTTGAGATGTCAATGATGGGTGAGATGAAGTTCTTCCTCGGATTCGAGATTAAACAAGGCTTAGAAGGAACCTACATCAAAAAAGCCAAGTACGCCCAAGACATGCTCAAGAGGTTCGAGCTAGAGGACGTCAAGCCGGTTAAATTTTCCATGCCAACCAGATGCAAGCTTGACAGTGATCCCGATGGTAAAGCAGTGGATCAAAAGGTATATCGCTCCATGATTGGATCCCTTCTTTACCTTTGTGCATCTAGATCGGCAATCATGTTGAGTGTAGGGATTTGTGCACGGTTTCAATCTGCACCAAAAGAAAGCCACCTTGCGGCTGTTAAACGAATCTTTCGATATTTGGCTCATACCCAGAACTCTGGCCTATGATATCCCAAAGGAGCAAGCTTCAATCTGGTGGGCTATTCTGACTCAGATTGGGCAGGAGACTGTGTGGAGAGGAAGTCAACGTCTGGAGGATGTCAGTTTCTTGGTCGTTCACTCGTAAGTTGGTCTTCAAAGAAGCAAAACTGTATCTCACTATCTTCCACCGAGGCTGAGTATGTTACAACTGCAAGTTGTTGTGCACATTTGTTATGGATGAAGCAAACTTTAAAGGATTACGGTGTCACTTGTGACAAAGTGCCTCTTCTATGTGACAATCCAAGTGCTATCAAGATTTCCCTCAATCCGGTGCAACATAGCAAAACCAAGCATATTGATATTCGTCATCACTTCATTCGTGAGCATATCAAGCATGGATATTGAGGTCAAATTCATCAACACTCAAGAGCAACTTGCAGATATTTTCACCAAGCCCCTAGATGAAGCAAGGTTCCGAGAGTAAAAGGCATGAGCTAAATATCATTGATTCAAGTAATGTGGATTGAAACTAGGCACTCTGCACCTCACTGTGCATTATATCTTGCTCTAGGTGTAGGCATGGACATAGGGGGAGTGTTGTTCAACCAATGAACTTTCCCTCCCCCCATTATGCATAAATCGATCAAGTCTTTCACATTAGCCATTATTGATGACACTTGTGCTTCAAATATGAGCTTTGGTCATGAACCCAAGGATAATTCTTCGCGGTGTCATACCATTTGTCTCAAACATAGGTGGCTCCGGCCACCGCCCCCTTCCTGCAAAAGAAGGTTATGACAATACCAGCCAGTATATTTTGTTTGAGTTTCTATTCTAATAATGTCTGATATGTGTCCATAGTGATTTCTCGTAGTTTTGGCAATTTCTGAATTTTATCTAAATTTTTCTGGCACGGTACTTGTCGTGGTGACGATTCCGACAATAGAAAGAGGGTAGGATAACGGAGCATGATTTATCAAGATGCACATGGGTGACACGGTGGTTTTAGCGAGTTCAGGCCTCTCACAGTGGAGATAACAACCCTACGTCTCGTGCTCCGGAGAGGCTTTGTTTTATCTGTCATGGACATGAGTTACATGGTATAGAGAGAGCCAGAGCTCCAGGGAAGGAATGAGCCCGTAGGGGGAGAAGAAGAAAAGATGTCCCTAGCTATGTGGAGGGGGGTGGCTTATATAGAGTGTGCCACCTCCTCACCTCTTATGTTACAAGATGGGGCATTGATGCCATAATGTCAGCCCACTACAGATGTCTTGCCGACTGTTGGTATTTGCATGACCGAGTGAGTCATACAGCCGAGTGGTTGACTGTCATCTGAGTGGATGGAATGTACTTGTCTGAGTGGATCCGTACCGAGTGGATTAGATGTTTTCACGATCCAGTAGGAATTTCCCTTGTAACCCTTAAACTAATAATGAGGTGCCCTTGGGTAGGACGTATTGGTCAGACCTATGACCCTACCCTAGGGCTATATCCCCGTCATTAGCCCCCGAATGGATCAGGGTCCGAGTGGTGAAGGTGTCGATGTAAATCTTGTAGCAGCAGACCAAACTTGAACGTGCTTCAGGGCCTTGCAAAATTATGCGTTGATTGAAGTCTTCATCATTCGCCCTGATCGATTCCGCTGAGTAGTACGTCCGAGTGAACTTAAGAATTGAAGTAGATCCGAGTGACCAACAGGATCTTGAGACTCTGACTAACTGCTGGTAGTCGGTTGGAATCTGTTGAATCTGTTGAACTTGGATGTTGTTGGTGGACCTGACCAAGCAGAATGTTTCTTTTTTGTTTTTCTCTTCTAGTGGGGGCACGCTAAGTGCACCCACTGGGTGTAGTCCCCGAGCCTCTGTCGGACTAGATGAGTCCGGCAGAGGGTTTAAGTCATCCAATGCTCGTCATGTTGAATGTTTGTTGTATCTGCATTATATGATTTCTAGATCAAAGTCAAGTCTCTAAGAGTTGTTTTTAGCTTAGGCGATACGGGGTCGCAGCTAAGTTCCCGAGTGTAGAGCGTGTCTGTACTCGGAGTAGTTTTTAACTTAGGCGATATGGAGCCGCAGCTAAGCCCCCGAGTGTGGAGCGTGTCCGTACTCGGAGTTGTTTTAACTTAGGCGATACAGAGTCGCAGCTAAGCCTCCGAGTGCGGAGCATGTTCGCACTCAGAGTTGTTCTTAACTTAGGCGATACGGAGTCGCAACTAAGTCCTCAAGTGTGGAGCATGTCCGCACTGGGAGTTGTTTTTAACTTAGGCGATACGGAGTCGCAGCTAAGTCCCCGAGTGTGGAGCATGTCCGCAGTCGGAGTTGTTTTTAACTTAGGCGATACGGAGTCGCAGCTAAGGCCCCGAGTGTGGAGCATGTCCGCACTCGGAGTTGTTTTTAACTTAGACGATACGGAGTCGCAGCTAAGCCTCCGAGTGCGGAGCATGTCCGCACTCAGAGTTGTTCTTAACTTAGGCGATACGGAGTCACAACTAAGTCCTCAAGTGTGGAGCATGTCCGCACTCGGAGTTGTTTTTAACTTAGGCGATACGGAGTCGCAGCTAAGTCCCCGAGTGTGGAGCATGTCCGCACTCGGAGTTGTTTTTAACTTAGGCGATACGGAGTCGCAGCTAAGCCCCCAAGTGTGGAGCATGTCCGCACTCGGAGTTGTTTTTAACTTAGGCGATACGGAGTCGCAGCTAAGTCCCTGAGTGTGGAGCATGTCCGCACTCGGAGTTGTTTTTAACTTAGGCGATACGGAGTCGCAGCTAAGCCCCCGAGTGTGGAGCATGTCCGCACTCGGAGTTGTTTTTAACTTAGACGATACGGAGTCGCAGCTAAGTCCCCGAGTGTGGAGCATGTCCGCACTCGGAGTTGTTTTTAACTTAGGCGATACGGAGTCGCAGCTAAGCCCCCGAGTGTGGAGCATGTCCGCACTCGGAGTTGTTTTTAACTTAGGCGATACGGAGTCGCAGCTAAGGCCCCGAGTGTGGAGCATGTCCGCACTCGGAGTTGTTTTTAACTTAGGCGATACGGAGTCGCAGCTAAGCCCCCGAGTGTGGAGCATGTCCGCACTCGGAGTTGTTTTTAACTTAGGCGATACGGAGTCGCAGCTAAGTCCCCGAGTGTGGAGCATGTCCGCACTCGGAGTTGTTTTTAACTTAGGCGATACGGAGTTGCAGCTAAGCCCCCGAGTGTGGATCATGTCCTCACTCAGAGTTGTTTTTAACTTAGGCGATACAGAATCACAGCTAAGCTGAGCGGTGGCGCGCGGGGTAGCCGAATGATGAAGACGTGCCACACGGAGTGGCGATGCGCATGTCATCTGAGTGAGGTAGACGATTCTGGCTGACTGGCAACGCGCGGGGTGGCCAAGTGATGTATGTCGAGGAGGCGTCCGACCCACTGACGGCCCGCGGGGCGGCCGTGTCCACTATGTCATTGAAGGGGCTTCCGAACACGTGAAAACGCATGAATGATCGTTGCGGCGACTGAGCCTGAGCAGCGACGAGGATGGCGCACGGATGTGTCGAATAACCTGTGTATGAAAAATAGCACAAGCCAGCATAAAAAATTATCAAAGTAATATGATCTTTTCTGAAATAGTTTGTGTAAAATACCCATAGACACCCACTGGGTGTGCCAGGTGGTTGTACTTGTGCAGGATCCGACTGTACTTATGCAAGTGAAGGATTCGACTGAACTCGTTTGAGTACTGGACCAAAACAAAGCGGAAGTGAAGTGTTCCCACATAAAAATAAACAACCAAGTGCAGAGGTACACTCGGTGGCGTGGTCTCCAAGTGAACGTCATGTGCGACTTCCTCGATACTCGGTAATGTAGAAACGATTATTTAATAAAATGGAGTTTGTGAAAAAATGACTTAGCTGCCTGACGACGCGTGGGGCGGTTGAGCGAAGTAGACACGTCCGGCTGAGTGGCGACGTTTTGGGTGGTCAAGCGATGAAGACGCGTCTATCTGAGTGGCGACACGCGGGGCAGCCGAGTGACGACGCGTAGAGCAACCAGGTGACGAAGGAGCCTCCAGCCAAGTGACAACGCGTGAAGCTGCCGAGTGACGAAGGAGCGTCCAATCGAGTGGCGGCACGCGGAGCTGCCGAGTGACGAAGGAGTCTCCAATCGAGTGAGGATGGTGTGTCTTGCTGACTGGCGATGCGCGAAGCTACCGAGTGCGAGTGGCAATGTGCGGAGCTGCCGAGTGATGACGACGCGTCCAGTAGAGCGACAGCGTGCGGGGTAGCCGAGTGACGATGGAGCGTCTGGCTGAGTGACGCCGCGCGGAGCGGTCGAGTGAAGAAGACGCGCCTCACCGAGTGGCGATGTGCGGGGACGGCCGAGTGATGATGACGCGTACAGTAGAACGACGATGCGCGGGGTTGCCGAGTGATGAAGTCACGTCCGGTTGAGTGATGATGCACGGGGCGATCGAGTGATGAAGTCGCGTCCCGTTGTGTAGCAACGCGTGGTGCTGCAGAGTGCCTGCACATTAGTCATCTGGATGAAAATACCACCAAACTAAACCTGAACGTTTTACTTGTCATGTGGACGTTTAGTTGTCCGAGTGACGAGTCTCTTGGTTATAGGGATAATCTGGTTTCCAGCTAGCCGAGTGACCCTGCAAGTTAGCAAGTATAGCCACTATTCTTTGTGCCGGACAAAAACGACCGTGTATTGATGCTAATTAGCCGGATTAAACGTTGGATGGTAATATATGCATGCATGTACAAATTAATTGGCGTAAAAACGGTGGAAACCGAAAGGTAAGCAATTAACTCCTGGAAGGAAGGAAGTAATTACTTCACACATTTGTCCTTACCATGACAAGCGTTGGATATTCCTCACCAATTACCCAATTAATTAGGTGGCCAATCCACCCTTACCAGATTTATGAGGCCCGCGTCTTTCTGTTACCTCTGGTGCGTTGTGTTCGTCTGCGCTCAATGCACAGGACGAGCGCCTGGGGAGGCCGTTTCCACGCATCGGGCGAGCTGCTGGCGAGGCCGTTTCCGACTTCCTCCTGCCCAACACCGACCAGGCTGACCAGGGACCATGCTCGGCGATGGCGCCGTCTCCATCAGCGTTGTCGCCAACCACGCCGTCGTGGACGACACTTCCTTCTGGCACTTTTATAACACCTGGGCCGCCCTGTGCCGCGGTGCGTCGCCCAAACTGCCGGACTTCCGCCACAACTTCTTTGGCGAGTCAACAGCCGTCCTCCGCTTTGCCGGCGGCATGGGCGCCGCCGTGACCTTTGACGCGGACGCGCCCCTTCACGAGAGAATCTTCCACTTCAGCAGGGACGCAATTCGCGAGCGAGATCTCGTCCCTCCAGTCACTGTGCGCGCAGATATGGATCTCGACGACGCGCGCGCGGAAG
The DNA here is from genome assembly GCF_904849725.1 of Hordeum vulgare subsp. vulgare. Taxonomy (NCBI): domain Eukaryota; kingdom Viridiplantae; phylum Streptophyta; class Magnoliopsida; order Poales; family Poaceae; genus Hordeum; species Hordeum vulgare. The sequence continues at coordinate 70,506,226 of NC_058518.1, forward strand.
CAGCTCGACGCTGATGCGACGACGATGCTTCGCCTGGCGGTGAACTGCCGTCACAGGCTGCGCCCGGCGGTCTCCCCTGCCTACTTCGGCAACGCCATCCAGAGCGCGCCCACGATGGCAACGGTGGCGGAGCTGGCGTCCAACGACCTGCGGTGGGCGGCATCCAGGCTAAACGCGAGCCTGGCGGTGTTGCGCAGTAGAGGCCAAGGAAGTGGTTTGGGCAGTGCTTCTTCATCCAGGAGACGAGCCGCCAACCGGAACTAAGGGATGTATCCTTCTGTACGAGCTCGTGTGCATACAAAAGATAAATAAACCATCATTAGATCATTGTCTGATTGTAAAGAAAACAAGATGATAAGAGGAACTCCCTCATCCTTAGTATTTTGTCCACCCGTAGGTGGTGTGATGGCCAAGACTCCGATAGTCCAATATTTGGTGATGATTGTTTGATCTTTGGGAGATCATCCAAAAGAGTTTGGGTTGCTAAGATTGAAGAAAACCATTTGCATCATGGCTTGATAGACGCCGATGCCCCATGGTGGGCGCCAGCTCCGCCACCGTCGCCATCGTGGGCGCGCTCTGGATGGCGTTGCCGAAGTAGGCAGGGGAGACCGCCGGGCGCAGCCTGTGATGGAAGTTCACCGCCAGGCGAAGCGTCGTCGTCGCGTCGGCGTCGAGCTACTTCCGCGCGCGCGTTCTATAAGCCTGACAATAGATGTATAGGGCACGAATGAGATGGGCAGAGTCCTAGCTACGACGAGGTTGTATGAGTTCAGGCCCCTCTGCAGTGGAGGTAAAAGCCCTATGTCTCAGTGCTCTCGGTGCTTGTTGCCGAGTGGAATATGGAGTACAATGATTTGCTAACCCCTTTACGAGTGGGGGAGGGCGGCTTATATAGAGTGCGCTGCCCTCCACAACGGTTCTGGTACAGGGGCGGAGTAGTGGCGATTGAATGCATACGTTACAGGTAACGTATGCCCTTAATGCTAATAAATACACCCGGAAACGTACGACCGTTTCCCTCCTGGGGGGTTACGATGTACCGAGTGGTATACAGTTGGTTGACTCGATGTCCTCCGAATGCTAGTCGCCGACTGGAGGACCGAAGGTATGTTACCGACTGGAAGACATGGATTCCTTAATTCAGTCGGAGTTGACTAAGGGTATTGTCCTTTGTGGGGGGTAGTCCTTTGGTAGGACCTATAGGGCAGGCCTATGACCCTACCCTAGGACTATAACCCCATCATTAGTCCCCGAATGGATTGAGGTTGGAACGACGAAGCGATGTTTGAAGTTGAATCCGACTGGAACAGATTCGGCTTGGCCGTTGCTTGCCTGAGTCCATTTTGACTTTTCTGATCGTCGATCCGAGTGGAAGTACTCGCGGAACGGACTGTCGGGAGCCGAGTGTTTCCGCGGCATCTTCTGACGCGACCGGTCAACTGACAGCGGCGGATTTTCCGGGATACTCAAATTTCGGTTTCCGCACGCCCAGCGGGGATGACGCCAGTGCGCTCGAGTAGCGCCTGATGCCTCGATTCTCGCGCCTTCAACCTCTCCACTAATATCGCCGCGGTGGGTCAGGGGGATAAGGTTTCGGGGCCACCCGCTAGTGACCTAGTCGGAACCCTATTTAAATCTCGGCGACGAGGCTTCTCCGATACGCTCGCCGAATCCTTTGCTCTCGCTTGCTCCGCCCTTCTTGCCACCTCCAGCGCTCCTACACTCCTCCCTTCTCCTTCCTCCCGAGGGGCTCGCAACCGCCGCCATGACCAAGGGCCAGACCAGCAAGATGGAGGCGAGGAAGAAGAAGGGGAAGACGGCGGCGCCTGCTCAGCGGCGGCAGCGGCCGCTGCCAGCGGGATGGATCCAAGGAGACTTCCTCCCCTCCATGGTGACGGAGGGGGACCTGCTGCAGCTGGTGGAGCACGGGATGATCGTGCACAAGTCCTGGAGGCTGCCGGCGGAGAACGAGGTCGAGCCAGCGCCTCGGGAGGGGGAGTGCGTCCTGCTGCTCAGCCACGTCCACCGAGGTTTTTCTTTGCCCCCGCATCCTTTCTTCAAGGGCATCATGAACCACTTCGGGGCTCAACTCCACCATTTTCCTCCGAATTCCATCGCCCATCTTTCTGCCTTTATTGTTTTGTGCGAGTGTTTCATCGGCTGCCCTCCCCATTGGGGTTTGTTCAAACACATCTTTTTCGCCAGATCCCAAACCATCAAACAACTTAGCCAGTCGGATGATAATACGCATCTCCTCTAGCTCTGCGGGGGCTTAGGTTTCCAGAAAAAGAGTCGGAGTAGCTATCCTGCTCTCCAGTTAAGCGAGTCGGTTAGGAACTGGCAGTCGACGTGGTTCTACTGCCAGGATATCGCCTGTCCGAATGCGTCGACTGGGCTGCCTCCTTTTAGTCTAGATCGGCCCGCCCCGCCTAAGCAGCTCGCGCTCTCAAAGGCGTAGAAGAACGACATCCAGCCCTTGGTTGAGGCACTCGCGGACGTCGTGAGGAGGGGGGTCACCGGCATAGATTTGCTGGAAGTCTTCCTTGGTCGGCGGATCCAGCCTCTGCAGGCTCGCGACCATGCCATGTGGCACTACACGGGGCCCGAAGACTCCACTCGGACCATCGTGGTGGGCGTGACTGAGGAGAGGGTGACCTCGTGGGTGCTCCAAATCACGGGCCCCTGCGAGAATCCCAAAGGAGCTCGGTGAGTGAAGCCTTATAGCGCGGATCATCCTCCGCCGAATCAGGTGAGTGGTACTTGCCGAGTGCACTGAACTGTCTTAATTCCTCTCGTTTGCCTATATCACCATGTGGTGTTTGATGTTGCCGATTGGAATTTATGCAGGCGTGGACCAACTGGTTCTCCCCCATCTCGAATGGGAATCCGGAGGAGGAAGAGGAGGAAGGCAGCCAGGAGGGCAGTGTGGAGAGCGCCGAGTACGTCTCCGACAGCGGGGAATCGGAGGAGGAGAGCAGCGAGGAAGAGGAAGAAGACGAGGAGCAAGACTCGCCACCTCCCCGACCAGAGCATCGGACCAAGCGCCGACACGAGCCCGCTGTTCCTTCGGCTCCTCCTGCGTCGTCGAGTGCTCCACCTACTGCTCCGGTGGTCCCGAGTGTTCGAAGCACCAAGAGGGCCAGGGACGCCGCCGTTGAGCCCGCGAGCCAGTCTTCTAAGGCGCCCAAGCCGAGTGGGCCTAAGCCTCGGAAGGCTCTGCCGCGAATGAGGGTTTCTATCCCCGTCACCTCCACGTAAGTGTATCCAGCTTTCGGTTCTTTCTGTTATCCGAGTGAACTTCTGTTTACTGGCCGAAGGGATTTCACTCGACAGGGTCACTACCTCTGCCACCTCTCCGGCGCGCCAAGGAGACGACCCCATGGACACAGACAACATCGTTTCGTCTCAGCCAGGTGCGTTGTAGGAGCGTCGAGTGTTTTATCCCATCGCGTCTCCAATTCTACCATAGGGCCTTCTTTCTTTTTCTGAGATGTCATGTCATTCGGCCTGTCAGGGGCGATTTGCCTGGACGAAGACGACCAGGGGAGAGCCGACCTCGCTGTGGAGCCTGTTCTTGAGGCTGCTCCTCCTGCTGTCGCTCCCGCCACCGACGTCGTGCCGACTGAGGCGCTGCCGCAGACTGAACCAGTGCTGGTGGAGAAGGAGCCGACTGGGGCGGACCTTGGAATGCCTCAGGAGCTTCCGACGATTCCAGGCTCGTTGAATGCTGAATTCAGCATCCAGCGTCTTCCAGAGGAGCAGGTGGGGGCGGCCAAGGGGGCTATGGTGCAGGCGGAGCTGATGGCTGGAGAAGCCAAGAGGGCCTACGACTCCATTGCAGCCTTGTACCAGCGGAGCTTGGAGCTGCGAGACGACATCCGAGTAAGTGGTCTAGTAAGTAATTACTTTTCCCCTGTAACCCACTGGGTGTTCCTGAATAGCAGTTGTTGATTGCAATGGGTTCACTCTGAGTGAACCCAGTGGGTGTAGTCCCCGAGACTTCTGTCGAGTGCTTGCACCGACAGTTGTCTTTATACATTTTGCCTTGAGTTTGATTGTTTCTGTAGATAGGACTACCGAGTGCGAGTAGTTGTTGTAGTCGGAGTGCACTTATGGTAAGAGTCCCCGAGAGTAAGTTGTACTCAGGTCGGGTAGTATTGGCCTCGGAGGCGTAGGTGATAACATGCATCTCAATAGGGCAGGCCTGCTTGAGATGCATGCCAGTGGGGTCACTCTTAGTGAACCCACTGGGTGTAGTCCCCGAGACCGCTGTCGACTGCTTGTGTCGGCAGGGGTCTGAAGAACTTAGACCGTTAACTGTTGAACTTTCTAATTGTCCCTTGTTTCTTGGTGGCAGAAAACTTGTGAAATGGGGACGGCCTATGAGGCTCTCAGAGCGGAGAGGAACCAGTTCGCTGGTGAACTTGATGCGGCTATGCTCGCAATGGCCGGCATGAAGGATGCTCTGGAGGGGCGAGAGAAGTCTTTGGAGGAGGCTCGTGAAGCTAACAAGGTGTTGACTGAGGAAGTGGAAAGAATGAAGAAACAGAGGGCTGCTCTCATGAATCAGATGGCCGTCCAGAATAGACTATGCATAGCTCAGGAGAAGTATGTCAACGACTGGGCTGGGCAGATGATGACTCGCCTGGCTGGTAAGTCTTATGTTTTTGCCGAGTGCTTGTACTGTGTGCGTGACACTCGACGTTTATTGTATGCTTGTCCTTTTGTTGCAGATTTTTGCGTAGATGGTGAGGCTGAAGCAGCGGCTGTGGAGCGGTCCATTTAGGACAACGTGCCACTCGGCGAGGACGCCAATCGGGATCTGCTCTGGGCGCATATCCGCGTAGGCAAAGTGGGTCCTTTCATCGGTCGACTGAGAGAGGTCGTTGGCCGAATTGACAAGGAACTTTGGCCAGAAGATGAGTCGTGGCAGGAGATGGAGAGCCTGATGGCGCGATTGGAGGATATTCCGAACCGAGTGCAATCGTGGAAGAAATCGGCAGCGCGTTGCGGTGCTGATGTTGCCCTGTCCTTGGTCCGAGTCCATTGCAAGGAGGTGCGGGAAGAGAAGCTGAAGACACTGAAGGTCGCCAACACGAAGAAGCTTCGATTCGAAGACTTCATGGAGACGTTCCTTGAGAGTGCTACCCGCATCGCTGACGGAATCGACTTGGACACCTTCGTGCAGCCCTCCAGTCCTGGCGCCGGCCCAGCTGACGCGTAATAAAACTTTATCCTCGGTATGCCGAGTGTTTATCTGTAAGGTACTTTGGCCACTTCTGTTGGCTGTCAAATTCTTAAATCGGTGCGGGTAAGCTTGATCCGCACCGAGTTAGCTATCGTTGCGAGGATTTTGGAATCCGAATGAAAGTGTTTAACCTTCTGTTTGAATGTTGTTTCGAGTGTGACGTTTAGTGCACACTTCGGGGAAAGTGATTACTTAGATGATTCTTGATCACATCTAAGTCTCCGAGTGCGACGTTTAGTGCACACTCGGAGAGAGTTAGGACTTAAGTGATTCTTGATCACATCTAAGTCCCTGAGTGCGACGTGTAGCGCACACTCGGAGGAAGTTAGTGCTTAGGTAATTCTTGATCACAGCTAAGTCCCCGAGTGTGACGTTTAGAGCACACGCGGAGGAAGTTATTACTTAGGTGATTCTTGATCACAGCTAAGTCCCCGAGTGTGACGTTTAGTGCACACTCGGAGAAAGTTAGAAACTTAGGTGATTCTTGATCACAGCTAAGTCCCCGAGTGCGACGTTTAGTGCACACTCGGAGGAAGTTAGTACTTAGGCGATTCAGGATCGCAGCTAAGTCCCCGAGTGCGACGTTTTAGTGCACACTCGGAGGAAGTTATTACTTAGGTGATTCTTTACCACAGCTAAGTCCCCGAGTGCGACGTTTAGTGCACACTCGGAGGAAGTTATTACTTAGGTGATTCTTGATCACAGCTAAGTCCTCGAGTGCGACGTTTAGTGCACACTCGGAGGAAGTTAGTACTTAGGCGATTCAGGATCGCAGCTAAGTCTCTGAGTGCGACGTTTAGTGCACACTCGGAGAAAGTTAGAACTTAGGTGATTCTTGATCACAGCTAAGTCCCCGAGTGCGACGTTTAGTGCACACTCGGAGGAAGTTAGTACTTAGGCGATTCAGGATCGCAGCTAAGTCTCCGAGTGCGACGGTTAGAGCACACTCGAAGGAAGTTAAAACTTAGGCAATTCCGGATCGCAGCTAAGTCTCCGAGTGCGACGTTTAGAGCACACTCGGAGGAAGTTAAAACTTAGGCGATTCAGGATCGCAACTAAGTTTGTTCTTTTTTCTTTTTTTTTTGTGTGTGACCGGAGTCTGCGACCGTGGGAAAACTCTGAATCTGCAAAAAACTAAATCTGCTGTATATTATTTCATCAATACTTGTTTGTTACACTGCTTCAGTCGACGATCACGTATGGAAGCGCTTGAGGAGGTCTCCGTTCCATGCGCGCGGCTCGTCTGTCTCCCTCTGAATGTTGTAGAGTCTGTATGCTCCATTGTTCACCACCTTGGAGATGATGAAAGGCCCTTCCCAAGCCGGAGCCAACTTGTGAGGTCTTTGCTGATCCACTCGGAGCACTAAGTCGCCTGCTTGGAATGTGCGACTCCTGACGTGACGCGCATGAAAGTGTCGTAGATCTTGCTGGTAAATTGTTGAGCGAGTTAGTGCCATCTCGCGTTCCTCCTCTAGAAGATCTACTCCATCTTGCCTTGTTTGTTCTACTTCAGCTTCGGAGAAGAGTTCGACTTGTGGGGCATTATGAAGCGGGTCACTCGGAAGGACCGCTTCTGCTCCATAAACGAGGAAGAACGATGATCGCCCCGTTGATCTGTTCGGAGTGGTGCGGAGGCCCCAAAGCACTGAAGATAACTCGGTGACCCATGTGCCAGCAGCGTGTCCCACCTCTCGCAGGAGTCGGGGCTTCAAACCTTGAAGAATAAGCCCATTCGCCCGCTCAGCTTGTCCGTTGGATTGAGGATGTGCTACGGAGGCAAAATCCACTCGGATACCCTGACTCGCACATAAACCTTTGAATCTGTCCGAGTCGAAGTTTGTCCCGTTGTCCGTGATTATGCTGTGAGGTACCCCAAATCTGGAAATGATGTCCCTGATAAATTTGACAGCTGTTGAGGTGTCGAGTTTCTTGATGGTCTTGGCTTCTATCCATTTTGTGAACTTGTCGACTGCCACCAAAAGATGTGTGTAGCCTCCTTGGCCTGTCTTGAATGGTCCGACTGTATCTAATCCCCAAACTGCAAATGGCCACACAAGAGGGATTGTCTTCAATGCAGATGTTGGCTTGTGGGATTTGTTGGAGTAGAACTGACAGCCTTCACATCGGTCGACCATATCTTTAGCCATCTCGTTTGCGTGCAGCCAAAAGAAACCGGCCCTGAACGCCTTGGCGACGATTGCGCTTGTAGAAGCGTGATGACCGCAGGTTCCCGAGTGAATATCCTCTAGGATCAACTGCCCTTCCTCTGGGGAAATGCAACGTTGAAGAACGCCTGAAACACTCTCCTTGTACAATTGACCATCAATGACAGTAAATGCCTTCGACCTGCGGACTATTTGCCTGGCTTGGACTTCGTCCTCTGGAAGTTCTTGCCTCAGGATATATGCAATGATCGGCACAGTCCAATCGGGAATGACAGCCAGAATCTCCATGACCAGATCAACCACAGCAGGTACATCGACTTCAGTCGGATCTGTTGTGCTCTTGGGTTGTACCGGTTCCTCTGTGAAGGGATCTTCTTTGACTGAGGGAAGGTGGAGGTGCTCGAGGCATACATCACTCGGGACTGGTCTCCGAGTGGATCCGAGTTTTGCCAACTCATCAGCTGCTTGGTTCTTCAGTCTTGGAACATGGTGGAGCTCTAGACCTTCAAACTTCTTCTCCAGCTTCCTCACCGCATTGCAGTATGTGGTCATGGTGGGGTTCCTGACGTCCGACTCTTTCATCACTTGATTGACCACCAAATCCGAATCACCGTAGACCATCAAGCGACGGACGCCGAGTGAGATGGCCATGCGCAATCCGTAGAGGAGAGCTTCATACTCTGCCTCGTTGTTGGAGGAATCAAAGTGTATCTGCAGCATGTACTTGAGCTTGTCGCCCTTTGGTGATATGATCACAACACCAGCGCCGGAGCCATTCAACATCTTAGACCCATCGAAGAACATCGTCCAATGAGCCGAGTAGATGTGGGTCGGTTGCTGTTGTTCTACCCATTCTGCTATAAAGTCAGCCAGGGCTTGAGACTTAATAGCTTTCTTGGCCTCGAACTTGATGTCACAGTACATCATCTCCATTGCCCACTTCGCCACTCGGCCTGATGCGTCTCGATTGTGGAGAATTTCCGACAACGGAGCATCAGAAACGACAGATACCGAGTGGTCTTGGAAATAATGAGCCACCTTCTTCGCAGTCATATAAATCCCATAGATAAGTTTTTGATAATGGGGATACCTCTGCTTGGAAGGAGTCGGGACTTCGGAGACGTAGTACACTGGCCGCTGAACTTTGTATGCTTTTCCTTCTTCTTCTCGCTCGACTGTAAGAATAGTACCGACGACTTGATTTGTAGCCGCGATATATAGAAGAAGGGGCTCTTTACTGAGCGGAGCAGTAAGAACCGACTGGGTGGAAAGTAGGACTTTGAGGTCGTCGAATGCGACTTGGGCTTCGTCTGTCCACTCGAAGTTATCTGATTTCTTCATGAGTCGGTACAGAGGAAGTGCCTTTTCACCGAGTCGACTGATGAACCTGCTCAAAGCCGATAGGCAACCTGTGAGCCGTTGAACATCGTGTATTCTGACCGGCCTCTCCATTCGGACGATGGTCCCGATCTTTTCGGGGTTGACGTCGATCCCTCGTTCGAAAACGAAGAAACCGAGTAACTTTCCGCTGGGAACACCGAATGAACATTTGGCTGGGTTGAGCTTGATATCGTACCTACGAAGGTTGGCGAATGTTTCTGCCAAGTCAGTCAGCAGGTCGGAACCTTTGCGTGACTTGACTACGATATCATCCATATATGCCTCCACAGTGCGACCGATCTGGTCAAGGAGACATTTTTGGGTCATGCGCATAAAGGTAGCTCCTGCGTTCTTCAGACTGAAAGGCATAGTGATGTAGCAGAAGCACCCGAATGGGGTGATGAAGGCTGTTTTTAACTCATCGGGACCATACAGACGGATCTGATGATAGACCGAATAGGCATCAAGAAATGACAAACGCTCGCATCCCGCAGTTGAATCGACAATTTGATCTATGCGGGGGAGCGGAAAATGGTCTTTTGGGCAGACCTTATTGAGATGCTTGAAGTCAATGCACATTCGGAGCGACTTGTCCTTCTTGGGCACCATGACAACATTGGTGAGCCACTCGGAGTGGTGAACCTCACGAATGAAGTTGGCGGCCAACAGCTTGGCCACCTCTTCTCCGATTACCTTCCTCTTGTGCGCGGCGGACCGGCCCAGGCGCTCTCGGACGGGCCGAGCGACGGGATCCACATGCAGTCGGTGCTCAGCCAACTCCCTGGGTACACCTGGCATGTCAGAGGGTTTCCATGCGAAGATGTCCCAATTCTCACGGAGGAATTGGGTGAGCTCGGCTTCCTATTTAGGGTCGAGGGAGGTGGAGATGTTCGTCGGGGCGGCAGAGTCATCCGTCGGGTGGATGCTGACCTTCTTCGTCTCCCCTGCCGACTGGAACGCGGACTCAGAAGCTGGTTTCTTTGAGCGCATCAGGTCGGCAGGGTCGACTGTCTTCTTGTACTCGTCGAGCTCGAGTACAGCCATCTGCTGGTCGGCGATTCTCGATCCCTGCTGCAAACACTCTTCGGCTCGCTGGCGGTTGCCCGTGATGGTGATCACGCCTTTCGGGCCTAGCATCTTCAACTTCAAGTATACATAGCATGGACGTGCCATGAAGCTCACATATGTTGGGCGGCCCAGAATTGCGTGGTAAGCGCTGTGGAAATCCACCACCTCAAATGTGAGCTTCTCCTTGCGAAAGTTCTTGTCGGAGCCGAAAACGACGTCCAACGCGATCTGGCCGAGTGACTTGGCTTTCCGTCCAGGGACGACTCCGTGGAACTACATACTGCTCTCGCTGAGTTTGGACATCGGAATGCCCATTCCCTTGAGAGTGTCGGCGTACATAATGTTCAGCCCGCTACCGCCGTCCATGAGGACTTTGCGCAGTCGGACTCCTTCTACCACCGGGTCGACGACCAGAGCCTGTCTTCCTGGGGTGGGGACATGCGCTGGATGATCCGACTGGTCAAAGGTGATCGCAGTCTGAGACCATTTAAGGAACTTGGGGTTGGTCGGAACGGCCATGTTGACCTCCCTATTCACCAGCTTTAGTCGACTCTTGCTTTCGACGTCAGCAAAAATCATGAGTGTCGCATGGACTTGGGGGAACGGATCCTCCTTATCCTCCTCATCCTGTTCGCTGACCTTCTCACTCGGTTGTCCTTCACCGAATCCCTGGATCAGGAGTCAGCACTGCCGAGTGGTATGCTTGGCGTATATGGGGTTGCCTTCTTCGTCCATCTTCGTGTGAACCGGACAAGGTTGGTCCAGGATGGGATTGTTGAACGGCTTCCTCTTGGGGGTATACTGTGTCTTCCCTTTGCCTTTGAACTTGGCATTGGTCACGACTGCAGCTTCTGCCTGCGGAGTGGATGGAGCTTTTTGTTTTTGCTTTCGAGTGTTGCTTCCTTCTCCGTCGCCGACTGTCTTGTGTTTGCCGCTTCGGATATGGTCCTCTTCTTCGCCATTTGCGTAGCGAGCTACTATCTCCATCATCTTGCTCATGGAGATGTCGCCTGTGCGGCCAAACTTCAGGTACAGCTCTCTGTACTTCACGCCTGCCTTGAAGGCGCAGGCTGCTTGATGTTCGGTGACGTTCTCCACCGTGTGGTAGAGAGTCGTCCAGCGCTGGATGAAGTCGCGCAGGGGCTCATTCGGCTTCTGGACGCAATGCTGGAGCTCCACGAGGCCCGCAGGGCGCTTGCATGTCCCTTCAAAGGTCCGGATGAACACTCGGGCCAGATCCGCCCAACTATAAATGCTCGAGGGGGCTAGTTGATTCAGCCACGCTCACGCCGAGCTGTCGAGCATCAGAGGGAGGTGCTTCATGGCGACGTGGTCGTCCCCTCCTCCGATCTGGACTGCCACTCGGTAGTCGTCTAGCCATGTTTCAGGCTTGGATTCTCCCGTAAATTTGCCGATTCCCGCTGCCAATCGGAAGTTGGGCGGGATGTCAGCCGAGCGGATGGCTTGACTAAAACACTCCGGGCCAGACACGATGGTCCTGCTTCCGCTTGGACGGTCAATATCGTGACCATCGCGGTGGGCTCGACCCCTATCGACTCTTCGCTGGGCGATTCGCCCTCTTGCGTCGGGTCTTGGGTCATAAGTGTCGCCGACTGAACGCTGATCATCATGATGTCGGGACCCATAGGGCCCACCCCGCGGAGGGGTGCGTGAGCGGCGGCGATCTTCATGGATCATGGAACGGCTGCCTCCCCTGTGGCGCCGATGGGAACCAGGGCTGTGAACCGACCGATGTGTATTCGCGTGGACGGAGCTATTATAGATCCGGTTATGCGACTGGGAGACCGCTGAATTCTGCTGCTGTGCCGTGTGCAACAGGGCTCGGATCTGCTCGATTCCCCTTCCTGCCTCTCAATCAGTCGGCTGGAGGGAATCGGCAATCTTGGCAGCCGCAGCCAAATTGAGGAGAGGTGTCCGAAACAACTCCACGTTGCTCCGCCGAGTGTGCCGACTGGCAGAACGGCGAGGTGGATGGCATGCACCGGATGCTTCACCGACCTCGCGCTCGCTCCGGCCAGCTTGACGGGGATCTTCATGGGAGTTGGCCATGTGTACTTCTGCTGCAGGCCCGCGACCCGCATACTCGGAAGGAAACTCAGTCGGAACTGAGCCCGATCGCTGGGAACGCGGGGCAACCACAACAGACTCCAGAACTGCCACTTGAGAAGACGCGAGCTGACGCGCTCGGGCATGCTGCACCCAACGTTGGAGACGCGGACGACGGGACCGCTTGTTGCGGCGCATGACGGAGGTGCAGGTCGACAACGGAGCCGATTGTTGGAGAAGAAGAATGCCGCGGGCGCCGGCACGAAAGTGCGTGGCCCCACAACGGGGAAGCGCCTCGACGTCGAGAGGTGCCTCCCGAAGCCACGCCGAATCATCGACGGCGAAGGAGAGAGCGCCGAAGAAGATCTGGTGACCCATGCTCGAATCTCCACCGGTCGACATGACGAAAGGAAGTAGTCGCAAACTCGCCGGAAGTCGCTTAGACGCCTGCCCCACGGTGGGCGCCAAATGTCGTGGTGACGATTCCGACAATAGAAAGAGGGTAGGATAACGGAGCATGATCTATCAAGATGCACATGGGTGACACGGTGGTTTTAGCGAGTTCAGGCCTCTCACAGTGGAGATAACAACCCTACGTCTCGTTCTCCGAAGAGGCTTTGTTTTATCTGTCATGGACATGAGTTACATGGTATAGAGAGAGCCAGAGCTCCAGGGAAGGAATGAGCCCGTAGGGGGAGAAGAAGAAAAGATGTCCCTAGCTATGTGGAGGGGGGTGGCTTATATAGAGTGCGCCACCTCCTCACCTCTTATGTTACAAGATGGGGCATTGATGCCATAATGTCAGCCCACTACAGATGTCTTGCCGACTGTTGGTATTTGCATGACCGAGTGAGTCATACAGCCGAGTGGTTGACTGTCATCCGAGTGGATGGAATGTACTTGTCTGAGTGGATCCGTACCGAGTGGATTAGATGTTTCCACGATCCAGCAGGAATTTCCCTTGTAACCCTTAAACTAATAATGAGGTGCCCTTGGGTAGGACGTATTGGTCAGACCTATGACCCTACCCTAGGGCTATATCCCCGTCAGTACTACTGCTCTGTCAGCGGTACTACCACCTTCAGAGTTTGTACTGCCTCAGGGGGAGCGGTACTACCGCGATGACCAGAGCGGTACTACCACCGCAAGTGGAACTACCGCTATGCCCAGCGCGGTACTCCGCCCTGCCCATGCCCTAGGGCATATAAGAAGAGGAGGCAATTTTTCTGCCCCATTTGTTCCTCTCCCGTGGAGCTCTCTCTCTTTCTCTCGAATCTCACCGGAAGAGATCTCCCTCCGCGGCGCTTCTCCTTCCGTACCAGTTTAAGGGATCACCCCTTCCTCCTCCTTGTGCCATGGATCCCGGTACTGCCCCTATCCCCCTTCTCTTGTTTTGCTTTTCTTGGTTCTAGGGTTAGGGGCTTGGTGTATTGGCTCCATTGTTATGGCATGATTTTGTCTCGTACATGGATGGGAGGAGAGCTCTTGGGAGCGTTCCATTGTGTTTTGTTGAATAGATTATGCATAGTTTGGGTCTCCGGTTATATTAAATCTGCAACACCATTGTTAGATCTATCTTCTGCCCTGTAAGATCTATAACCACGCGGTACTACCGTTCGTGGAGCGGTACTACCGTTGTGCCTTGTATGCATGATCTAAGTTGGTTCCATCTGATTTTTCTCCTGTGTTCTGGACTTTGCCATGACTTCTTTTTGTCGTTTTCACGTGTTTGTGTTGCGTGTCATAGGTGGTGGCTCCCGTCGATCAAACCCAGTTCGTGACACCCAGTCCAAGAGGTTCCGCAACTCTGACGACCTGGAAGGTTCCAATCCTCTGAAGCGCGATATAAAGAAGACTGCATCGAAGGATAAGGAGGCCAACGTTGACTATGACACTATGCCTCTTAAATAGTATGTGCAACGCCGAAAGGTCAATCCTTATGTCATTGAGAGGGCTCAGATCAGGGGCTGTGAGCTGTTCTGGTCCAAGAAGCAAGTCCTGGTATATCAAGATGTCATCCTGAGTCGGAAGAAAATCTATGTCTCGGTGCAGAGGATTGATCTTAACCATCTCCAGAGGGATCCGAAATATTTTGGAGAGGCCCTGAATATGATACAACAGCTGGTTATTGAGGACCTCATCACCTTTTGCTATGACTTCGATCCAGAGATAGTGGCACAATTCTATGTCACTGTCCACTTTCATTTTGATGTGGACTGTACTATGACCTGGATGACTAATGGTGAGAAGATGTCTGGCTCTTGGGTTGAGTTCATGAAGCTCCTGTGTCCATGACGGGGGCTACATAAACCTATTGGTTTGCACCCTCATGCAAACCCCGGTGCTACCCCCAAGGAGAAGCTAATGCCCTACTATCTCAGGAAGAATGTGCTCCCCTCCTTGGATGTCATGCATAGGATCTTCCGCAACACTCTGTTCCCTCAAGTTGGCAACAAAGATCAAGTACATTCTTATTTGGTGTACATGCTCCTAATGTGTGAGGAGGGACGGACGAAGAACTATGGCCCACTTGATGTGTCTAATGTGATATTTTGCGAGCTTCAGATGGCAATATACAACCGTAAGGTTCCCATCTATGGGCCTTTCCTATATTACTTCATCAAGACAAAGTGGTATGAGTCTTTTCCTCGTGTGCCCTTCCCTGCTGCCACTGGGTGTATCAGCCATGAGTCCATCAAGCTACGCCAGAAAGACAAGTGGGCCAACACCTCCACTTCACGTACTGCTAATCATATGGAGACTGAGGAAGAGGTTGCTGCTGCTGAGGATGAGGGCACCCCTGCCACACATACTCGCTCTTCTGCTGAGCCATCTTGGGCCAAGAAGCCGAAGGACCAAATGAGGACCTTATTTTGCATGCAGGCTAAGGGGTAGTATCTAACTCATGTGGCCCAAAATAAGAGCCGTCACAGGGATAAGCGTATTGTGAGGAAGCTTGACGTACACTTCTCGAGCGGATATGAGGAGGTCATCACTCTAGAGGCTGACTGGATGCAGGCGAGAGATTTCGAGTGGGCCGAGTCTGCTGCGAGGAGGATCCTGATGAGGAAGATGAGGAGGAGACTGATCCAGAGGCTACGGAGGAATCTGATGAGGAATCCGATGGCTGAGCTACCGCCCGTGTCGTTCGCATCCTCTGTGCCTTTTTGGTGTCCTGATGCCAAAGGGGGAGAGAGTGTTAGGGATTTGCTTTGGTTTTTTGTATTTTTCCGAGTCTTTCTTTCCTGAACTTGGCTAGTTTTATCTTGTCGGATAATTTATCATGTGTGTGAATACTCTTAGTCATATGGTGTGAGACATATGCTATCCCTATATTATCTCTATTATCTCTCTATATGCTTAACCTGTGAGATCATTTATCTTGTGCCCTTATCTTTATGCTCACATGCTATACCTTGCTTCCTTACTCAACGTTGTATCAGGTCATTGCAAGGAGTATCCGTCTATGATTTCTAGGGGAGTGCTTTTCCTTGGATTGTGTGCCTTGTTGTTCATAGCACTACTTTAAACATGCACACATCCAAGGGGAGCAAATCTCTAATTCATAGACTTTGGGTTTGCATATGTCTTATATTCTCTTTTGTGCAAATTCGGTGTTGTCATCAATTCACCAAAAAAGGGGGAGATTGTTAGGGCATATTTTGTCCTAAGTGATTTTGGTGATTGATGACAGTACCTCTGCGGACTAATCATGTGCATTGAGCATTTCAGATAATACATGGCAAGGCACAAGATGATTCGTCGCCCCTCGGTGGTTTTGAAGCACGATGGATTCTATAGTTCTCTTTGGTGGTTTTGAGTCGTAGGAAAGCCGTACTATTAAGAGGGGGTCCGTGTCGGAAAGGTTTGGGTGGAATCAACACACACACACACACACACACACACACACACTTTTGCTTTCCTCCACATTGTCCTTGCAGCAATGGAGCTCCCACATGTTATCTCTCTGTGTCTGCAAAAAGGTCCAGCGGTAGTACCGCTCGCCCAACGGTAGTACCGCTCACTGAGCGGTAGTACCGCTCCGGATGGGCGGTAGTACCGCTTCGGGACGATAGTACCTCTCTCTGAGCGGTTGTACTTCGTCGCACTTTTTGCGAACACTTTTCCAGCGGTGGTAGGCCCGGTAGTAGTGTTTTTACTACCGTGGATTTGTGCATACCAAGCGGTAGTACCGATGGGGCTAGCGGTAGTACCGCTCCCTACCAAGCGGTAGTACCACTAGGGGCAGCGGTAGTACCGCTACCCCCAAGCGGTAGTACCGTGTTGAGGGTGCTGTAAGTGGGGGTAATAGTTGGATTTGTTCCGTCACTATATAAAGGGTTCTTCCACTCCAAGAACCCTACCTTTGATCTTCTAAGACTCCATTGTTGCTCCTAAGATCACTTAGTGCCCGATCTCTCTCTAGCCAATCAAACTTGTTGATTTCCTAGGGATTGGTTGAGAAAGCCAAGATCTACACTTCCACCAAGAGATATTTAATTCCCCCACTAATCCCTTGCGAATCTTGTTACTCTTGGGTGTTTGAGCATCCTAGATGGTTGAGGTCACCTCGGAGCCATATCCATTGTGGTGAAGCTCCGTGGTCTTGTTGGGAGCCTCCGAGCATTGTGCGGAGATAGCCCCAACCTTGTTTGTAAAGGTCCGGTCGTCGCCTTCAAGGGCACCAATAGTGGAATCACGACACCTCGCATTGTGTGAGGGCGTGAGGAGAATACGGTGGACCTAATGGCTTATTGCGGAGCATTGTGCCTCCACACCGCTCCAACGGAGACGTACTTTCTGTCAGAGGGAAGGAACTTCGGTAACACATCCTCGTCTTCATCGGTTCCACTCGTGGTTATCTCTTACCTTTATTTTGTGTAAATTATTGTTGTTGTGTATTTCTTGCTTGCACTAGTTGTCATGGTAGTTAGCATCATATAGCTTGCTCACCTAGTAGTTTATTTAGAGAACCTTTGTGTTGCTTTCTCTAACTTGTTAATAAGAGCTAAAAATTGGTAGTTGCCTATTCACCCCCCTCTAGTCAACCATGTCGATCCTTTCAATCACTAATAACATTATTTGTGCATATGAATGTCTGGATTTCATGAAGTAGTCCTAAGCAAAAACAAACAACTCATGTGCTCTAGAGCTTGATATGATGAAGGCGATCATGGTAAAGCTTGGGTTTGCCCAGGCCTGGATCAACATTGTTATGAACATGGTTTCTTTTGTATCCTTCTCAGTTCTATTTAATGGATAAAAACTAAACCAGTTCAAACCTTCAAGAGGTATTCGTCACGGAAATCCCATTTCCCCTTACTTGTTTTTTTATTGCAGCGGAGGGCCTTTTGTGCGTTTTAAAATCCAGTTCTCGGTCATCGATACTTGGCGGAATCAGGGTGGCACCCACAACTCCGGTTGTCAACCACCTTTTGTTTGTGGATGACATCGTGCTCTTTTTCAAAGCAAGTGTTGAGGGTGCAGATGCAGTATCAAACCCGTTGAATGCGTATTGCACAACTTCTGGGCAGAGGGTAAACAACGAGAAGTCATCCATATTTTTTAGTAGGGGATGCTCCCAGGTGGTTCATGACAGTGTCAAAAATGGTGTGAATGTTCACAAGGAGTCTTTGAGCGACAAATACCTGGGTATGCCAACTCACGTGGGACATTCAAAGAATGGTGCTTTCAAATATCTACGAGACCGGGTGTGGGAAAAGATTAAAGGATGGATGGAGAAGCTCATGTCAACTACATGAAAGGAAGTACTCATTAAATCCGTTGCTCAAGCAATCCCAGTTTACTTGATGGCTTGTTTCAGACTCCCTAGAGGCTCATGTCAACTGAATTGCTTGATGACAAGTAATGAGTTAAGCTTGGGGGAGTTGATACGTCTCCAACATATCTACTTTTCCAAACACCTTTGCTCTGGTTTGACATCTAATTTGCATGATTTGAGTGAAACGAACACGGATTGATGTTGTTTTTAGCAGAACTACCTTCGTGTTATTTTTGTGCAGATACAAAAGTTCTCGAAATCGAATGAAACTTTTTGTGAATTATTTATGGGATTTATGGTGAAATATGGAGCAAAGACCTGCCGGATAAACTAAAAGGATTAATATGGTTGACTAGAGGGGGGTGAATAGGCAGCTACCAACTTTAGTTTTTCTGAACAAATTAGGGTTAGCAACAAAAGGTTCTCTCGATGAACAACTAGGTGAGCAACCTATATGATGCTAACAACAACAACTAGTGCATGCAAGGAATACAACACAACAATAGCAAGCACAAAGTAAAGGTAAGAGATAACACAAGTGGAACCGGTGGAGACGAGGATGTGTTACCGAAGTTCTTTCCCTTTGAAGGGAAGTACATCTCCGTTGGAGCGATGTGGAGTCACAATGCTACCCAAGAAGCCACTAGGGCCAGTGTATTCTCCTCACGCCCTCACACAATGCGAGATGTCGTGATTCCACTAGCGGTTGATGTCTACTACACAACCTTCTTCTTGTAGACTCGTGTTGGGCCTCCAAGAGCAGAGTTTTGTAGGACAATAGCAAGTTTCCCTCAAGTGGATGACCTAAGGTTTATCAATCCGTGGGAGGCGTGGGATGAAGATGGTCTCTCTCAAGCAACCCTGCAATCAAATAATAAAGAGTCTCTTGTGTCCCCAACACACCCAATACAATGGTGAATTGTGTAGGTGCACTAGTTCAGCGAAGAGATGGTGATACAAGTGTAATATGGATGGTAGATATAGGTTTTCTTAATCTGAAAATATAAAAACATCAAGGTAATAAATAGTAAATAGCGAGCAAAACATTGTATAAATGCTTGGAAACAAGGCCTAGGGTCCATACTTTCACTAGCGCAAGTTCTCTCAACAATACTAATATAGTTGAATCATATATAAATCCCTCACGTGCGACAAAGAGTTCACTCCCCAAGTCACAAATAGCGGGGAACAAACGAATACATTATTGTAGGGTACGAAACTACCTCAAAGTTATCTTTTTCGATCAATCTTATGAGCTATCCCTATAAGTGCCACGAACAACCCTAGAGTTCGTACTAAAATAACACCTTAAGATACACATCAACCAAAACCCTAATGTCACCTAGATACTCCAATGTCACCACAAGTACCCATGGGCATGATTGTACGATGTGGATCACATAATTTGAGATTCATCATGTTCAATCCAACACAAAGAACTTCAAAGAGTGCCCCAAAGTCTCTACCTGAACGTCAAGACGAAAACATGTGCCAAACCCTATGCATAGATTCCCAACGTCACGGAACCCGCAAGTTGATCACCAAAACATACATCAAGTGGGATGAATAGAACATCGCATTGTCACCATAGATATCCCATCACAATACATACATCAAGTGTTCTCAAATCCTTAAAGACTCAATCCGATAAGAAAACTTCAAAGGAAAAACTCAATTCATCACAAGAAGATAGAGAGGGGAAAACTTCATATGATTCATCTATATTAATAAAGCTCGCGATACATCAAGATCGTGCCATCACAAGAACACGAGAGAGATATATTAAACACATACTACCAGTACATACCCTCAGCCCCGAGGAGGATTACTCACACAATATCATGGTGAGAAAGAGAGATTTGTTGATGGAGAGGTGCAGCCCCGAAGAGATGGAGGCGATGGCGGCCACGGCACCGGCGACGGGCGGCGGCCCCTTGCCCCTCCTTCTTCCTTGGTCTTGGTGCTGCAATGGAGGATCCTCTCCCCTTCTTGGCGGCTGTCAAGGGAGAGGCAAATTCGTGGCTCTTGGTGGCTCTACCAAAATTAGGTTTTTCTCTCCTTATATGTGCCTCTATGGTGCTCTATGACCCTTCGATGGATGGACCCTTGATCAAATGGCTCCCAGGCACCTCTAGAACCTTCCTAGGGGCTCCTCACATCATGAGCCTCCAAAGCCGTGGCTTGGCTGAATATATCAGATATGTTAAGAGCTGGACTCAATCACATCAACAATTCTCGTGATCCCATAATCAGATATTTTCTTTTAGTAAACGGGTCTGCAGATTGCATACGAACTCCGTTTCGGACGAATTTGCAGTCCAGAATCATTACCATAAAATTCCCCACACTTTCCTAGTGTCAGGTGTTTTCCATTTGATGTCGTCTTCGGGGGTCAAACTGACGATCTCTAAAAACTGTTTGTGGACAAATTTTAGGAGAGTCAGAGTCCTCCAACAAGGCTCTTTTTGCGGGGGTTTTCGAAAATTTCTAATTAATTCCTTACAAATCAAAGTGTGAAACAAGAACTTGTGCAATTTTGCAACCATTAATAGGTTAGTCTTGAAAATAATATAAAGTTGTAGTAAAATGATTGTAAAACATCCAAGAATGATAATATTAGAGCATGGAACAAGCAAAAATTATAGATACACTGGAGACATATCAGCATCCCCAAGCTTAATTCCTACTCGTCCTCGAGTTGGTAAATGATAAAACAGAATTTTTGATGTGGAATGTTGCCTAACATGTTCATCAAATTCTTTTCTTCTTTGTATAGCATGGACATTTGGACTTGTTACTGATTCAAAGCAATAGTCTAGTTTTAACATAGTGACTTCAATATTCAAGCATGTCAGCAAGCAACCATGTCTTTCAAAATATCAACACTAAAGAAATTTATCCCTAGCCCATCATTCTCAATCATTGATCCATTCATTAAACAGACTCAGATATTAGTTATGCCAATGCTCAAGTATGATCATAGTGTTCCCTAGTTGGTGCTTATAAGAGAAGATGGAGACTCAAAGCAAAAATAAAAAATGCATAGAGTAAATAGATAGGCCCTTGACAGAGGAAAGTAGGGATTTGTAGAGGTGCCAGAGCTCAAGGTTTAAATTGAGAGAGAAAAATTATTTTTAGTAGCATGCTTTTCCTGTCAACGAAAACGACAAAGTAGCTCACAATACTTTCCATGCTATATACATTATAGGCGGTTCCCAAACAGAATGGTAAAGTTTTTACTCCCCCTCCACCAATCAATCACACTCCACGGCGAGCCGAATCCACGGGTACCGTGCATACCAACAACATCCGTGGGGGAGTTTTGTTTCATTATATTTGATTTGATTTTTGAGCATGCAACTGGGCATCCCGAATACCAGCCACTTCCTCGTGAATGATAGTGAATCAACACATATCATGAGAATAACCCACATAGCATGGAAAAATATTGGATACTCCCCACCGTTTCATGAGCGGTACTGGCACACAAAAGAGAAAAAATATTTTGAAAATTTAGAGATGGCACATACAAATTTGCTTGGAACGACATGGAAATACCACATATAGGTAGGTATGGTGGACTCATGATGCAAAACTTGGTTTAAGGATTTTGGATGCACAAGTACTATTTCTACTTAGTACAAATGAAGGCTAGCAAATAGATAGGGAAGTAATCAAACCAAGAAACGAAAAATCACATAGGTGAGCATTGAGTCATAACTAACACCGAATAATGCACCACAGTAGGATGTAACTTCATTGCATAACTATTGACTTTCGTGCATGCATAGGGAATCACAAACCTTAACACCGATATTCATACTTAAAGCATAATTACTCACTAACATGACTCACATATTACTATCATCGTGTTTAAAAACTATTACAAAGAATCAAGTTTAATTTGTCCCATGATCTTCATGAAAGTTTTTATTATATCCCTATTGGATATCTATTACTTTGGGACTAGTTTCATATATTGTTGTTGCCCTTGCGACATGCTCAAACTAATTTAAAGGAAGCACAAGAGCATAAAGATTTCATCCCTCAAAAAGGTAAAAGTGAAGCATTAAGAAAATGACAAGTTACTCACAAAAGATATAAGTGAAGATCAATGCATAGTCAAACAATTAAGAAGCTATGTGAGGACTCTCTCTCCCTCATTTTTTCAGGTCCGAGTATTTTATTTAAACGGAAAACAAAAGAAAAATAGCGCTCCAATAATAGGACGCATCATACGAACGAATAAATATTTAGGCTCAACATAGGCTAACCGATAGTTGACGAAGAGAGGTGGGATGCGTAGCATCCCCAAGCTTAGATGCTTGAGAGTTCTTGAAATATTACTTGGGGTACCTTGGGAATCCCCAAGCTTGAGATTTTGTATCTTTTTCAATCCTCCCGTATCCCAGTTTCACCTATTCTCAAAAACTTCATCCACACAATTCTCGTGATCCTGTAATCAAATATTTTCCATCAGTAAAACGGGTCTGCAAATCGCATCCGAACTCCATTTTGTACGAATTTATAGTCCACAACCATTGCCATAAAATTCCCCACATTTTCCTAGTTTTAGATTTTTCCATTTTACGTCGTCTTCGGGGGTCAAATTGAGGATCTCTAAAAACTGTTTCTGGACAGATTTCAGGAGAGTTAGAGTCCTCCTCCAACAAGACTCATTTTGCGTTTTTTCAACAGATTCTAATTAACTACTATAAATCAAAGTGTGAAACAAGAACTTGTGTAATTTTGCAACCATTAATAGGTTAGTCCCAAAAAATAATATAAAGTTTTAGTAAAATGATTGTAAAACATCCAAGAAATGATAATATAACAACATGGAACAAGCAAAAATTATAGATACGTTGGAGACATATCAGCGGTGCCCTTAAAGGCGGAGACTGGACCTTTACAAACAAGGTTGAGAATCTCCACAACAATTTTGGAGGATCCCAACAAGACCACGAAGCTTCACCACAATGGAATGTTGCTCAAGGGTGACCTCAGTCGTCTAGGGTTCCCAAACACCCAAGAGTAACAAGATCCGCAAGGGGTTAGTGGGGGAATCAAATTTCTCTTGGTGGAAGTGTAGATCGAGGCCTTCTCAACCAATCCCTAGAAAATCAACAAGTTTGATTGGCTAGGGAGAGAGGTCGGGTGAAAATGAGCTTTGGAGCAACAATATAGTTTAGGAAGGGAAGATGTAGTCTTCTTGGGGAAGAAGACCCCCTTTATATAGTGGGGGGAAAGAATCCAACTGTTACACCCACTTTCAGCCCGAGCATAGCGCTACTACCGCTGATAGGACGGTACTACCGCACGCACGGTAGTGGTAGAGGGAGGAACTAATGCATGGGGCAACGAGCGGTAGAACCGCCGGAGCGGTACTACCGCACGCCCTTACGGTACTACCGCACGGTAGTATCCAACTGTGAGAGGAGGTACAAGGAAGTAAAAAAATACTTCTGTGTCTACCTTCGCTGAGGCTACATCTCTGCAAAAATCTAGCACGGTAGTACGAGACATGGTTTTGCGGTACTATCGCACGAGGGCGGTAGTAAAATACTATGTCCGCTCTTACTACCGTAGACGCTCACAGTAGAAGCTAGTAACAGCGGTACTACCGCTGCTAGGAGCGGTACTACCGCTGGACACTGAAAACAGGGCCTTGCTGCTTTCACTTTGCACAGACAAAGGGAAACGAACTAAAGCTCCATTGAAGCGAAGGAAAGGTGGTG
This sequence comes from Hordeum vulgare subsp. vulgare, assembly GCF_904849725.1. Classification (NCBI taxonomy): domain Eukaryota; kingdom Viridiplantae; phylum Streptophyta; class Magnoliopsida; order Poales; family Poaceae; genus Hordeum; species Hordeum vulgare. Next base: position 70,529,677 of record NC_058518.1, read on the forward strand.
CAAAAGAATAGATGTGAAAGTGCCGATTCCACCCTAACCTTTCTGAAGCGGACCTCATCTTAATAGAATGGCTTTCCTATGACTCAAATCCACCGAAAAGGAACGTAGAAAGCAGTCGTCTTTGATAGACTCCGAGGGGCACCCAATCGTCTTATGCCTAGACATGAATTATCGGAAATGCTAAATGCACACAATTAGTCCGGATAAGCATTGTCATCAATCACCAAAACCACTTAGGGAGAAATATGCCATAACAATCTCCCCCTTTTTGGTGGACTGATGACAATACAAGATTTGCACAAAAGGATATAAAAGTAACATAAGCAACCCCAAAATCTATAAAATATAGAAAGACCTCCCTAGATGTGTGCATACTAGAGAAATGTTATGGACTGCAAAGCACACAACCTAGGAACATCACTCCCCCTAAATTTTATAGACGAGGCATTCCTTGCAACAAACTGATTAACACTAAGCATGGAAGCAAGGCATAACATGTGAGCATGAAAATAAGGGCACATAATAAATAGACTCACAAGCTACTAACATACTGGACAGTAATGAGACAATAATGAGAGAAGAGTGATAGCATATGTCTCACACCATATGATAGAATAAGTCCCCTGGTCTCACACACAAAAAACAAAGCAACGACGTAGGTTCAACAAACAAGGAGACAAGGAAAACGAACAAGGAGACACCAAAAAGGCAGAGAGGATACCTAAGACATAGGTGGTAGCCCCTACTCCAGAGATATCAACCATTGAACATGTAAGTGCATCTAGTGCCCCTTAGTTATTTTGGTGGTTTGAAGACTTATAGGTTAAGAGACTAATATGTTTGTGAGTATACACAGGCTCTATAAGTCGCTAGGGAGTTTGAGTTATCCGATGAATATCAACCCCTAAAAATGTATGTCTTTGGTTGAAGACTTTGGTCTTTCCTTGAAGACTTTGATTGCGAAGAAATTGCAATGAAATTGATATTTCTCATGAAGATATTGAAGATGAGGAATTCGGTGTGTCCTGAAGAAAACATTCTCAAGACTTTGAAGCGTGAAGTTTTATTCTTTATATTTCATTTTCTTTACTCTTGAGTCATAGGAACGTCGTACTGTTAGAGGGGGTCGAGGTAAAACTACGGAATGATTTTCCTCATGATGCTCAACCCAAACCTAAATGTACCAAAGCCTCAAAGTGAGGAATATGAGAGACATGAGGACTTTCACAGTAGAAAGTTCGGACCGTTGCCACGCCACGCACCACCTCACTGATCTTATCCACCCAACGATCACAATATTTAAGGGCATTTATGTCAAATCATGTCGGGATCCTCCCAAGCTATAAATAGTCGCCCCCACAACCACTTGCTGGTTGGCTGCTCCAAGAGAAACTGACAGTTGTCATTTAGAGCAACCCAAATTCCTTAGAGTTCTCGAGAAAAAAATCATATGGTGAGGAAATACCCCAAACACCAAACCCCAAACCAAAAACCAAGTGATTGAGCATCACTGAAGAAGTTGTTCCTATGTGGAACCGAAGCCTGTTACCTTTGAGGACTCTGTATCCTCCAAACGGTTAGGCGTCATGGTCTAGAGCATCTAGAAGTCAATTGTGGATCGCCGGGTGACCGAGTTTGTGAGGGTTTGGAAGTCTGACCTAAAGACTTACCATGAGTGTTGGGCGAGGACTGTGTGTCCTTAGCTCAATGAGAATACGGTAGGGACTGTGTGTCCTTTTGGTTTCAATACCAAGCCGCTCCGAACCAGACGTACAACTATCACATCAGTTGGAACTGGGTCATCAACAACTGTCTTCATCAAGCTACGAGTTCTATTTCTTCAATTCTTTCATTTCCTCAAATTATATGTTGAAGACTTTCATCGGTGTTGTTTGTAGAATTTGTGTGAAGACATTCCCTGAATTTCCTCAACCTCAAATTCTTCACTTGAGTTAATCTTCACCTGCGTACTCTGTACTTGTGAACTGTGCAAACCGAATCTCATAAACTTCATCGAGTACTTTGCTGTAGTTGTTTTGCACTCCCGATCCTGTGCTATTTCCGCTGCACTAAGTTCATCATTGAGGACTTTCCGCACAAGGAATTTCCTCAGTGATGAAATTCTAAAATTCACCTATTCACCCCCTCTAGTCAATATAACGCACTTTCAATTGGTATCAGAGGAAGGTACTCCCTTGTTCTGTGTGATTTTGGTTTAACCACCCGGAGTTTTGGTTATGTCGACAACAGGTATGATCAAGGTTACTATAGGATGTCGTACCTTCGAAGCAAATGACTTTCCCTACTGGAATACCAAGATGCAAATGCATCTTCAGGCTATTGACAATGGCCTCTGGTATATTGTGGAAAATGGTATTCCCTCCATCGCTGCTACTATCTCCGCCGCTGATGTGAAGAAGTTCAAGCAACTTGACTCACAAGCAAAGAATATCATCTGTGCCATCTGAGCAAAGGTCAGTATGATAGAGTGAGTGCTTTGGGCCCAGCTAAGCTTATCTGGGATAGGCTGTCCAAAGTCAACGAGGGAGTCTCAACACAGCGTGACTCTCGTGTTGATGTTCTTCGCAATCTCTTCAATCGCTTCAAGAGGCTTGACAATGAAAGCTGCCAAGATACCTTTGATTGCCTCACTGACATCTCAAATGAACTGCAAGCACTAGGAGCTAGAGACATCACTGACCATGAAGTTGTGAAGAAACTGCTAAGATCTCTTGATCCGTCGTTTGATACACTGGTTCTAATGATTCAAGAAAGAAGAGACTACAAAATGCTTGATCCTGTTGATATACTCGAGAGACTCAATACTCATGAATTCCAACAAGAAGAAAAGAGAGATCTGTATGGACCAAGCTATTCAAGACCTCGTGCGCTGAAGGCTAAGGATATTTCCTCATTTGAAGATGAAGACTCAGACTGCAGCATTGGTGACCCTGAAGAACTGGGACAGGAACTTTCTATGCTCGTGACGAAATTCCAGAAGTTCACAAAGCGTGGCCAGTTCGATAAATCTTCAAGAAGAGATATGAGAAAATCAGAATCTTCATCTAAGTTTTATAAGAAAAGAACCTGCCACAAATGCAAGAAATCTGGTCACTACATTACTGACTATCCTCACTGGGTGAAGGAAACTAGGAAGAAGAAATACAAGGATAAAAGTTCTGGTGACTCGAAGAAAAAGAAGAAATCTTCAAAGTACTCATCGCACAAGAAGACCAGTTGCAGAAATGCTCGTGCACTCATTGGCAAGGAAATGGATTATGAAGAAGAATCTCACGAATGTGATGAAGAGGAAGGTTCTGAAGAGGATCCAGAGTGTGGTGTGGCAAGTCTTGCACTGGCTACCACATTCGTCGGCAAGTCAATCTTCAACCTTGAAGAAAATGACAACGGTATCTACACTGATGAAAATGGTGATGACTTTGCTCCAACCTATTGCTTCATGGCAAAAGTTTCAAAGGTGCCAAACCATACTTCCTCCTCTGATTCTAGTGACTATGAACCTAATGATTATCAAAAACCCAGTTACTATAAACTTGCCAACATTGCCACTAAGCAACAAAGTGCCATTGAAAAGCTTCAAAAACTGCTAGACATAAGTGATGATCTGTTGAATGATGAAATGAATCGTACTCAAGTCCTCACCGAAGATGTGAAAAGTCTGTTGGAAATATGCCCTAGAGGCAATGCTAAAATAGTTATTATTATATTTCCTATTTCAAGATAATCGTTTATTATCTATGCTATAATTGTATTGAATGAAAACATAGATACATGTGTGGATACATAGACAAATCAATGTCCCTAGCAAGCCTCTAGTTGGCTAGCCAGTTGATCAAGGATAGTCAAGGTTTTCTGACTATATGCAAGTGTTGTCACTTGATAACTGGATCACATCATTAGGAGAATCATGTGATGGACTAGACCCAAACTATGAACATAGCATGCGATCGTGTCATTTTGTTGCTATTGTTTTCTGCGTGTCAAGTATTTATTCCTGTGACCATGAGATCATATAACTCACTGGCACCGGAGGAATACCTTGTGTGTATCAAACGTCGCAACGTAACTGGGTGACTATAAAGGTGCTCTACATGTATCTCCTAAGGTGTCCGTTGAGTTAGTATGGATCAAGACCGAGATTTGTCACTCCATGTGACAGAGAGGTATCTCGGGGCACACTCGGTAATACAACATCACACACAAGCCTTGTAAACAATGTGACTAAGTGTAAGTCACGAGATCTTGTATTACGGAATGAGTAAAGAGACTTGCTGGTAACGAGATTCAAATAGGTATGCGGATAGCGACGATCGAATCTCGGGCAAGTAACATACCGACGGACAAAGGGAATGACATACGGGATTATATGAATCCTTGGCACTGAGGTTCAACCGATAAGATCTTCAGAGAATATGGAGGATCCAATATGGGCATCTAGGTCCCGATATTGGATATTGACCGAGGAGTGTCCCTGGTCATGTCTACATAGTTCTCGAACCTGCAGCGTCTGCACACTTAAGGTTTGATGATGTTTTAGTATAGTTGAGTTATATGTGTGGTTACCGAATGTTGTCTGGAGTCCCGGATGAGATCACAGACGTCATGAGAGTTTCCGGAATGGTCCGGAAACGAAGATTGATATATATGATGGTTTCATTTGGTTACCGCAAAGTTTCGGGCAACTCCGGTAGTGTACCGGGAGTGACGAATGGGTTCCACGTGTTCACCGGGAGGGGCCCACCCACCCGGGAGTAAGGCCAGTAGCCTTAGGGTGGTGCACCAGCCCTTAGTGGGCTGGTGGAGTTAGCCCAAGAAGGCTATGGCGCCTCAAGTGAAAAAAAGGAAAGAGGGAGGTGGGAAGGAAGAGGAGGACTCCTCCTTCCCAAACCGAATTGGAGGAGGAGTCCTCCTCCCCCTTCGGCCGGCGCACCCTTGGGAACCTTGTGCCCCAAGGATAGCCCCTCCTATCCTACTATATATATTGGTGGTTTTAGGATTTTTGAGACACAACTTTGCCACGTGCAACTCAAACCTATTCCACATAGTTTTGCCTCTAGATCAGATTTCTGATGAGCTCAGGCGGAGCCCTATAGGAGTTCATCATCACCACCACCAGAGCGCCATCACGCTGCCGGAGAACTCATCTAATTCTCCTCCTTTCTTGCTGGATCAAGAAGGCCGAGATCGTCATCGAGCTGTACGTGTGCTGAACGCGGAGGTGTCGTCCGTTCAGCGCTAGATCGGAACGGATCGTGGGACGACGGTGATTTGAATCACGAAGTCGTACCACTACATCAACCACGTTTCTTAACGCTTCTCGCTTAGCGATCTACAAGGGTACATAGATCTAATCGCCTCTCGTAGATGGACATCACCATGATAGGTCTTCGTGTGCGTAGGAATTTTTTTGTTTCCCGTGCAACGTTCTCCAACAGTGGCATCATGAGCTAGGTTCATGCGTAGATGTTATCTCAAGTAGAACATAAAAGGTTTTGTGGACGTTGATGTTTTATTTGCTGCCCTCCTTAGTCTTTTCTCAATTCGACGGTATTGTTGGATTGAAGCGGCACGGACCGACATTACTCGTACGCTTACGAGAGACTAGTTTCATCGATCGACATGCAACTCGTTGCATAAAGATGGCTGGCGGGTGTCGGTTTCTTCAACTTTAGTTGAATTGGTTTTGACCAAGGCGGTCTTTGGAGGGAGGTTAAATAGCAATTTGCAAATCTCCGTTGTGGTTTTTGCGTAAGTAAGATGTGATCATACTAGATACCGATAGCAGCCACGTAAAACATGCAACAACAATTTAGAGGACGTCTAACTTGTTTTTGCAGGGTATGCTTGTGATATGATATGGCCAATGACATGATGTGATATATTGGATGTATGATATGATCATATTGTAATAGTTAATATCGACTTGCACGTCGATGCTACAGCAACCGGCAGGAGCCATAGGGTTTTCTTTAAACTTAAGTTTGTGTTTGCAGATGCGTTTACTATATTGCTAGGTCGTAGCTTTAGTTGTAATAGCATAGATAGCACGACAACCTCGATGACGGCACGATGATGGAGACCATTGTGTGGCGCCGGTGACAAGTAGATCATGCCAGTACTTAGGTGATGGAGATCAAGAAGCACAACATGATGGCCATATCATGTCACTTATGAATTGCATGTGATGTTAATCCTTTTATGCACCTTATTTTTCTTAGAACGACGATAGCATTATAAGGTGATCTCTCACTAAAATTTCAAGATGAAATTGTGTTCTCCCCGACTGTGCACCGTTGCGACAGTTCGTTGTTTCAAGACACCACGTGATGATCGGGTGTGATAGACTCAACGTTCACATACAACAGGTGCAAAACGGTTGCACATGCGGAACACTCGGGTTAAACTTGACGAGCCTAGCATGTGCAGTCATGGCCTCGGAACACATGAGACTGAAAGGTCGAGCATGAATCGTATAGTTGATATGATTAGCACAGAGATGCATACCACTGAAACTATTCTCAACTCACGTGATGCTCGGACTTGAGTTAGTGAATTTGGATCATGTACCACTCAAATGACTAGAGAGATGTACTTTTTGAGTGGGAGTTTATCAGTAATTTGATTAGTTAAATTCTAATTATCTTAAACATAGTCTAAGTCCACTTTGCAATATTTGTGTTGTAGATCAATGGCTCACGCAGTAGCAACCTTGAATTTTAATACGTTCCTAGAGAAAGCTAAGTTGAAAGATGATGGAAGCAACTTTGTAGACTGGGCTCGTAATCTAAAGCTGCTCCTGCAAGCTGGGAAGAAGGATTATGTCCTTAACGTTGCGCTAGGAGATGAACCACCCGGTACGTCTAGATAAGATGTTTGTAACGCCTGGTTAACACGAAAGGAGGATTACTGAGTAGTTCAATGTGCAGTCTTGTATGGCTTAGAACCGGGACTTCAATGTCGCTTTGAGCGTCATGGAGCATATGAGATGTTCTAGGAGTTGAAGTTTATCTTTCAGAAGAGCGCCCGGATCGAGAGGTATGAGACCTCAGATAAATTCTATGCTTGCAAGATGGAGGAGAATTCGTCTGTCAGTGAACATGTGCTCAAAATGTGTGGGTACTCAAACCGTCTAGCTGAGCTGGGGATTGAACTCCCGCAAGAGGCTATCACTACCAGAATTCTTCAGTCATTGCCACCTAGCTATAAGAGCTTTGTGTTGAACTATAACATGCAAGGGATGATCAAGTCACCCGGCGTGTTATTCGCGATGCTGAAAGTCGTAGAGTCAGAACTCCGAAAAGAGCATCAAGTGTTGATGGTCAATAAGACCACTGGTTTCAAGAGAAATGGCAAAGGCAAGAAGGGTAACTCCAAGAAGAGCGACAAGCGTGTTGCCAATCCGACGAAGAAACCCAAGGCTGGACCTAAGCGTGAAATAGAGTGTTATTATTGGAAGGGACTAGGTCACTGGAAGCTCAACTGCCCCAAGTATTTGGCTGATAAGAAGGCGGCTGATACGTCTCCATCCTATCTACTTTTCCAAACTCTTTTGCCCTTGTTTTGGACTCTAATTTGCATGATTTGAATGGAACTAACCCGGACTAACGCTGTTTTCAGCAGAATTGCAATGGTGTTGTTTTTGCGCAGAAATAAAAGTTCTCGGAATGACCTGGAAATTTACGAGGATTTTTTGTGGAATATATAAAAAATACCTGCGCCAGAATCAACCGGAGGAGTGGAGCGAGGAGCCCACAAGCCCATGAGGCGCGGGCCCCCCTGCCCACACCTAGCAGGCTTGTGGGGCCCTCGAAGCTCCGCCGCCTCCAACTCCAGCTCTATTTAGTCCCTTTAGTTCGGAAAAAAATCAAGGAGGAGAGTTCATCGTGTTTTATGATATGGAGACGCTGCCACCACCTGTTCTTCCTCTCGAGGGCAGATCTGGAGTCCGTTCTGGGCTCCGGAGAGGGGAGATCATCGCCATTGTCATCACCAACCTTCCTTCATCGCCAATTCCATGATGCTCTTCATCGTTCGTGAGTAATCTCGTCGTAGGCTTGCTGGACGGTGATGGGTTGGATGAGATCTATCATGTAATCGAGTTAGTTTTGATGGGGATTGATCCCTAGTATCCACTATGTTTTGAGATTGATGTTGCTACTACTTTGCCATGCTTAATGCTTGTCACTAGGGCCCGAGTGCCATGATTTCAGATCTGAACCTATTATGTTCTCGTCAATATATGTGTGCTCTTGATCCTATCTTGCAAGTTGTAGTCACCTACTATGTGTTATGACCCGGCAACCCCGGAGTGACAATAGCCGGAACCACTCCCGGAGATGACCATAGTATGAGGAGTTCATGTATTCACTAAGTGCTAATGCTTTGTTCCGGTTCTCTATTGAAAGGAGAACCTTAATATCCCGTAGTTTCCATTAGGACCCCGCTGTCACGGGAGGGATGGACAATAAATGTCATGCAAGTTCTTTTCCCTAAGCACGTATGACTACATACGGAATGCATGCCTACATTACATTGATGAACTCGAGCTAGTTACATATCTCTCCATGTTATAACTGTTACATGATGAATGTCATCCGACATAATTATCCATCACCGATCCAATGCCTATGAGTTTTTCCTACTGGTCCTTGCTTCGTTACTTTGTCGCTATTGCTGTCACTGCTGCTACTCTTACCGCTACTGCTGTCACTGCTGCTACTATTACCGTTGCTACTGTTGCTATCACACCACTTTGCTGCAGATACTAAGTCTTTCAGGTGTGGTTGAATTGACAATTCAACTGCTAATACTCGAGAATATTCTTTGGCTTCCCCTTGTGTCGAATCAACAAATTTGGGTTGAATACTCTACCCTCGAAAACTGTTGCGATCCCCTATACTTGTGGGTTATCAAGACTATTTTCTGGTGCCGTTGCCGGGGAGGCCTAGCTCTATTCTATGAGTCACTTGGGATTTACGTCTGCTGATCACTATGAGGAATTCGTGAGATCCAAAAACTAAAGTCTTGCCCTTAACTACGAGGACAGGTAAGGAACTGCCATCTAGCTCTGCACTTGATTCACCTTCAGTTATGAGTAAGTTTGCGACACCACCTCCTGCTAGAAATTTTGATGTGTCGCCTGTGCTTGATGATGCTACTTCTGCTGTCCATGATGCTTGTGATGATGCTTTGCCACTAGGTGCATTCCTTGATGCAAAAATTGGTAGAGTTGCTACTGAATGTGATGATACTTCTGAAACTGTTGAGATTATTGAAGTAGAACCTGCTATTTCGCCTGTTAGAACTAGCTCTCCTAGATATGAATTGCCTGATATGCCCGAGGGTTATGTTATGGAGGGTGAGATAGTTTAGGACTTTCTTGCTTGTAAGGATAGCTATGATCTTGAGAAATTACTGCGTAAGTGGAAAGAAAAATCTTTGGACGCTAGGATGAAATACGACCCGAAGTTTGCTACTTCGCCTATCTTTGTGATCGATAAGGATTATGAATTCTCTGTCGACCCTGAGTTAATCACTTTGGTCAAATCTGATCCTTTTCACGGTTATGAGTCTGAAACGGTTGTAGCACATCTTACTAAGCTGCACGACATAGCCACCCTATTCATGAGTGAGGAAAAGATCCGCCACTACTATATCCTTAAGCTATTTCCTTTCTCGCTAAAGGATGCTGCTAAGATTTGGTTCACTTCTCTTGCTCCTGGTTGTGTGCATAGTCCTGAGGATATGGTCTACTACTTCTGTGAGAAATATTTTCCTGCCTATAAGAAGCAAGCTGCCTTGGAGGAAATATATAACTTTGCGCAAGTTGAAGAATAGAGTCTCCCACAAGCTTGGGGGAGGTTTGTCCAGCTAATGAATGCTTTGCCCGATCACCCTCTTGAGAAAAACAAAATACTTGATATCTTCTATAATGGACTAACCGATGCTTCTAAGGACCACCTAGATAGTTGTGTCGGTTGTGTTTTCAGGGAACGAATTGTGGAACAAGCTGAGATCCTATTTGAAAGTGCGTTATATCGACTAGAGGGGGGTGAATAGGAGATTTTTAGAATTTCATCACTGAGGAAATCCCTTTTGAGGAAATTCCTCACTGATGACTAACTTACAACGGAAGCAGTAAAGGATCAGGAGTGCAAAGTTTCACTACAACAATTTTTCAGGATGAAGAATGTGAAAACAGATTGCACAGTAAGCAGGCACGCAGAAAACAGATGAGGATTAACTTGCGTGAAGAATTTGGGGTTGAGGAATTTCAGAGAAAGTCTTCAGCAAATTCTTCAAATAGTGACAGTGAAAATCATCAACACATAATCTGAGGAATATAAAGAGTTGAGGAATTAGAACCCGTTCCACAACGAAGACAGTAGTTGATGACCCAGTTCCAACTACTATGACAGTTGTACATCTGGTTTGGAGCGGCTTGGTATTGAAACCAAAAGACACACAGTCCCGGGACATACAGTCCCTACCGTATTCTCCTTGGGCTAATAACACACAGTCCTCGCCCAACACTCATGGTAAGTCTTCAGGGCATACTTCCAAACCCTCACAAACTTGGTCACCCCGCGATCCACAATTGACTGCTGGATTGCTCTAGACCATGACGCCTAACCGTCTGGAGGATGCACAGTCCTCAAAGGTAAAAGGCTTCAGTCCCAAACAGGAACAACTTCTTCAGTGATGCTCAATCACTTGGTTCTCGGTTTGTAGTTTGGTTTTTGGGGTATTTCCTCACTGATGAATTACTCTCGAAGACTCTGAGGAATTTGGGTTGCTCTTATGACAAGTGTCAGTTTCTAACGGAGCAGCCAACCAGCTAATGGTTGTGGGGGGGGGGGGGGGGGCTATTTATAGCCTGGGAGCATCCCGACATGATTTGACATTAATGCCCTTAAATAATATGACCGTTGGTGTGGATAAGACCAATGATGTGGCGTGGCCATCGAAACGGTCGGGACCCTCAACTATGAGAGTCCTCATGTCACTCATATTCCTCACTTGAGGCTTTTGGTAGGATTAGGCTTGGGTTGAGCATCATGAGGAAATTCATTCCAATGTGTTACCTCGACTCTCTTTAACTGTACGGTGTTCCTATTACTCAAGTGTGAAGAAAACAAAACAGAAAGAGTAAATCTTCATGCTTCAAAGTGTTCAGAATGATTTTCTTCAGGACACACCGAATTCCTCAATTTCAATATCTTCATGAGGAATATCAATTTCATCGCAAATTCTTCGCGATTCAAATCTTCAGCTTCAGACCAATTTCTTCAACCGAAGATATACATTTTTAGGGGTCGATATTCATCGAATATTTCAAAGTCCTCAGCGACTTATAGATCCCGTGTACACTCATGAACACATTAGATACTTAAGCTATAAGTCTTCAAACCACCAAAATCACTAAGGGGCACTAGATGCACTTACAATCTCCCCCTTTTTGGTGGTTGATGACAATTAGGTTAAGTCTTCAACAGGGATAAAAATATGAAGTGTAAATACTCATTTGAGGAATTTGAAATCAAGATTCAGAGAGACTCCCCCTGAAGATGTGCATATCTTGAGGATTTTGATTTTCACAGCAAATGCACATTGATGATTTATATCATGGAGATCTCCCCCTGAGTCTTGTAAATCATGCATACATATGACATATAGTATGAGGAAATTGAGGATGCATGATGACAAATGGTATCTGACGAATTCCAGCATGCATGCATTAAAATTTTGAGGAATAAGCATGCGAAGAAAAACGTTCAAAGCGTCAGAGTACCATCGGGCTTAAGTTACAACTCATTACATAAAACACTTCGGAAGAGCCAAGAGTTTGTAACTTAAATATAGTTCATAAGCCCCAAAATATCCCGCGTGAAGACTAACTCTCAAGTTTCTCCCCCTTTGTCATCAAGTGAAAAAAGGGACAAACTGAGGACTAACGCCCGTGAAGACTTTCACTCCTTGGCAGTTGATGAAGACGCGTGAGGATTCTTGGGAGCAGTCTTCTTCCTTGGACCGGTGGCAGTGTCTTGTTGTTCTTCATCAGATTCAGCAGTGCGGAATGAAGAAAAGAACTGTCCTCAAGGTCTGGAACTGGAATTGGCCTGAATTCCTTCTTGGGTGGCCACGACCAGTCAAAGTCTCGCACAAACTCCAATTCTTCAAGTTCTGCCGGAGTCTTCAGATGAGCAAGTGTGGCCCAGGTGCGATCAAGAACCTCATGAAGATAATGATGGTTAAGCTTCACAACATTCTGCGTTTCATTGAGGGTTTTCACAATGGCGCCGAACTGGCGTTTGACCCACTTGTGATTCCGATCCACCTTCTGGTGAAGACTGAGAAGAATCTCTCTGGTATTCAACACATGAGGAGCAAGAGGACTTGGAGGATGAGTTTGAGTGTCATCCCATGAAGAATAAGCTTCGGGCTCTCTAAACTGGCCATCAAGGGGCCTACGAACTTCATCAATGACAGACTTGCCTTTTCCTTCAACAGTCTCGAAAGTCTTCTTGTTGACCCTGATAGGAGGCATATAACCAACATGGTTGTTGAAATCAGCGTGATAGTTGATGCCTGACCTTGTTCTGATGAATCTCATGATCCATGGAGCATATATCTTGTGGTCAAAAGGACACATTGCATTGTCGGCCAAAGTCCTCAAGAAGAAATCATGGATGTTGATAGGAATACCATGGATGATGTTGAAGAGGATATTCTTCATGATGCCTACGACATCTTCTTCATCATCATGGCCCTTGATCGGCGCAAGAACGCTGCAGAGGATTCTGTAAACAGTCCTTGGTTCATATTTGAGCTCATGGATGAGGAAAGTCGTTCTTGGTGGTTTCCCCTTAGCCAAAGGCTTCATGAGGACTTCCATCATATTGTTAGGCAGCTCACGCTCATCATAAAGCTTCACGGCCTGCTCTAAGGGAATTGACACTGGTTGTTCACGTAGTAGCTCCATGGCAGGAGCCTTGTAGTGTGTTGTTTGCGTCATCCAGTCAAACACCCATTTGTTGATGTCTGTGGGATCTCCTGATATGTGAAGAGTTGCATAAAATTGAAGAATGAGCTCACTGTTCCAATCACAGATATATGAGCACACTGGGAGGAGTCCAGCTTCATGAAGGACGTTGAGGACTGGAGTGAGGCATGATATTTCTTCAAGCCCAACATGAGGAATATGCCTGTGCTGGAAAATCTTGCTTCTTCCACACAGCACAGAGGCATAGTAATTGAGTTGTGTCCTTGTCCAAAACTTCAGATGCCTGATGCGAGGCTTGTCATAGGGATTTTCTCTGATGAAGAACATGCGTTCTTCAAAGAAGGACTCCTTTTGAAACTTTGACCGCTTGGAGAACGGCTGATGCTGCATGGGCTGAAGGTTTTGCTGTTGGACCTCAGGGGAGACAGCAATTGCAGACTCTGGGTTAAGGACGACGAAGGCATTGTCTGGGTCTAGTGCATTTTCCTCAGCATGGTCCTCAGGGTGAGGAATTTCATCAGCTTGAGCTTCAGGCTGAGGAGCATTCTCTTGTTGTGCTTCAGGCTGAGGAATGGGGTCTGGTTGAGCTTCAGGCTGAGGAATGTCGTCAACTGGAGCATCTTGTTGAGGGTTTTCCTCCAGAGGAGGAATGGGTTCATCCCGAGCCTCAGCTTGAGGATCTTGCTCAGGAGGAGGAGTTGGGTCAGCCTGATTCTCAGGTTGAGGATTTCGCTCAGGACTATGACTTTCATCAGCTTGAGGATTTTCACTTTGTTCTTCCTCAGCTTGCTTGGTGACGGAGCCAGATTCATCAGCTGGTGCAGCTAATCCTTGTGTAGTTTCTTCATGAGGAAAGGAAGGCCGAGGACTGTCGTCAATGCAAATTTCCTCGTCAGTATGTTCCTCAGATTCAGCATCCTTCATTTCCTCATCTAGCCCTTGCTCTTGGTCTTTGCTTGCGAAGGTAACCATTTCATAAGATGGAGTGCTGTTGAGAGGCACATGATCCAGAGGAGCATTTTATTCAAGTGCTTTGAGGCGCTTGGCCTTGGTGTGTTCTTCTGCTGAAGAGGCTTTTCTCTTCTTGGCTTCCTTTTCAGCAGCCCTTGTCTTTTTCACGTCTGATGCAGACAGAGTCATCTTCTTCACCTTTGAAGCTTTTGGTGAAGGTGTTTTCTCAGCAGAGACATTTTCATCAGCTGGCTTTGAGGAACCAGCTAGAGCAGAGTCATCAGCTGGCTTTGAAGCAGCAGCTGGAACAGATTCATGAGCTGGCTTTGAAGCAACAGCTGGAGCAGAGTCAGTCTCACCAGTTGTAGCAGATTCATCAGCTGGATTTTCCGTGGTGATTTCCTCAATTGCCGGTTCATCCACACGGCTTCCTTGAGGGATTTCCTCAGCATGAGCAGTTTCATCAGCTGGTTCTTCAATCAGAGGCTGAGGAGTTGGTACTGGAGGGGCAGCTTTCTTGTTGTAGTTGTTAACAGCAAGTTTGATGAAACTGCTTTTGAGACTTTGAAGGTCAGAAAGCTTGGAGTACTTATCTGTCAAAGTCTTCAACTCTGCCTGTGTTGACACCAGGTCATCAGGCGTCAGGTTGAGGAGATTCTGCCTGAGGAATTTCTCCTTCTTGAGCTTAGTAACCTTGGCCTGTTTGGCTTGCTGCTCCTTCCACTTGGCCTCGTTGATGAATGTGGCCACCATGTGGCTGATGCCTGGGGGAAGTTTCAAATCATCAAGTGGAGTGTTGGGGTCCTCATACCAGATATTGATGTAGTCGAGGAGGACTTTTGGGTCCATGGCCAGAGGAATGGAGCTGCCAGAAGCTTGAGCTACCCTCTCTTGCTTGTTTCTGATCATTGCTTGCAGAGTGTCATCATCAAATTCATCACTACCTTCTGATGCAGATGGGACCGTGATGATTTTGCTTGGGCTGGGTCTTGTTCCTCTCCCAGCGGTCACCTTAGTCTTCAGAGGAGTTGGTGAAGACTTTGTCTCCGAGCTTGTTGCAGATGGGAGTGAGGAGCTGGAGGCAGCGGGCAGTGGCTTCACTACCGACTTCTGTTCAGGCTTTGAAGCCTATGGTGGTGCTGAGGATTTAGGTGCTGAGGGTTTTGGCGTTGATGGTTTTGGTGCTGATGCTGGAGCTGTTTTCTCTTGAGGCTTTGAAGCCTTTGGTTTTGGTGGCACAGGCTTTTGTTGAGGAATTGCCATACCAGAAGTCTCAGCAGCACAGGAAGTAGCGGAGTTGAAGCAGCAGCAGATGATTCGTTGAACTTCCTCACAGCAGCCTCTGCCTTCTTCTTGAGCTTTGACAAGTGTTTTGCCTTTTCATCAGGATAATCATCAAGTGTTTTGAAGTTTGAGGGATCTGCTGCTTGATAATCCTCAAGTGGAGCCCGTTTGCCAGGAGGCTTCAGAGCGAATTTCTTCGCATATTTGGGAGTGACGAATGTGTACTCCTTCCACTCCTTAGCCCAGCGGCGTTCTATCTTATGAACCCGAATCTTTCTCTTGGGCATAGTTTCATTTTCATCAGGAGTGCAGTAATCCAGGTATATATCCTCAGGGATATCTGCGGCAGTATTCTGCTCAAGTTTCTTGCCTCCCTTTTGCTTCGTGTCATCCTCCATTTTCTTCAGCTGAGGATTTTGCTCATGAGATTGAACTCTTGGGGATTCTGATGAGACTTGAAGATTTTCTTCAAGAAATGCTGCAAATGAGTTAATTTGATGAGAACCGAGAGATTCATCAGCTGACATGTGTGTACCTGTGAACAGAGTATAGTTGTGAGGAATTTGGAGAGGTCATATGCGTTCTCAGATTTGAAGAAAATGAAAAAAATTGACAGTTGAGGAATTTGACTAGTGGTTGAGGAATTTGTCTAAGCATACTGTTCTTGGGTTCCAGAGTTGTACAGATCCGAAAATTCACACAACTGAGGAATCTCATGAAAATCTTAGATGCTTAGTGAAGTTCATCAATAGTTTGGTGATAGGCAGTGTTTGAGGAAAAGAAATGGATGGATTCTTGAGGAAAAACAGATTTCACATCTCAGAGGTAAAATAGTAGATCAAACTTGCTGTAAAAATAGGGTTTTTATTTACCCTAGATGACGCGCACGAAGAACAGAGAAGAGTAACAGGAGAAGCTCTTTCGGTGCGTGTCCAATGTGCCCTAACTCGGCAGCAGAGGACGTCTACAGCGGCGGCGGACGAGGATGGTCCGACTCCGGCGTGGTTTCGGCGACGAAAAAGTCGAGGCAGTGAAGCTCTTCTTCGCCGGCGTCGAGACTTCTAGCGGTGGCGCTAGGGTTTGGAGCTTTGCTGTAGCAGGAGGGCGATGGAGCGAAGAAGATTTTACCGAGGGATGATGGGGACATATTTATAGCCAGACGGTAACTATTGGCGCGAGGAAATCAGACCAAATAGACCCTGTCTCTACGTCTCCGCAGGACACGTGTAGCTCACGAGAGAAGCGGTGGAGATCGTGGTTATCCGAACGAGGAAAGTGGGGTTCAGTTACTGTTCATTAAAAAAACATTTTTGAAGATTTGAGGATTTTGTTACAAAATCATCAGCTGACAAGGACGCAGTGAGGATGTCGAACAAAGTTTCAAGTAGAACACATATGAAGAATTGAATAGCCTGGATGAGAATAGCATAGAGGGAAAGTAGGGTCCGATCACATTCACTTAGATGAAATATCAAATTGAAGAAATAGCTATAAGTGAATGTTGTTGAGGACTTGAAATCAGAGTCTATCTAGGTAAACGAAAATCATCAAGTGTTTTTGAAGATTTGAATAACTTGAGGATTTTGTGATAAAGCGTCATGATGATGAATTTCAGTTTTGAAGAAAAACGATGTTGAAGAAAATCAAATTTTGAAGAAATGAAACTTTGAAGAAATTCAACTTGAGGAATTTCACGTTGGGCGGTGGCGTGACCCACCATATAAGAATGTTGATTACAGACGCCGCATACAATTGTCGTAGGGCCCTAAGAATCAATTTCTTCGTTGATTTCTTCACACCCAGAGTGATATTCTTCATCAGTTGAAGAAAATCGATTCATCGTGTGTTGCACATCTAAGTCATCAATTTTGCATAAGTGTTAGGATGTGTGCATGTTTTTACAAAACATTTGAAGATTCTAAGATATTTAGCTCACACCGCAACTTGCAAAACCTTCTCTCATCCAAGGGCTTAGTGAAGATATCTGCCAGTTGATCATCAGTCTTCACATGGTCGATGAGGATATTGCCCTTGAGGACATGGTCCTGAAGAAAATGATGACGAATCTGTATGTGCTTGGTCTTCGAGTGCTGTACTAGGTTGTATGCAATCTTGATTGCACTCTCATTGTCGCAGTAGAGAGGCACATTCTTCATGTTGATGCCGTAGTCCTTGAGGGTTTGCTTCATCCATAGTAATTGAGCACAGCATGAACCAGCAGCAATGTACTCAGCTTCGGCAGTGGAGAGTGATACACAGTTCTGCTTCTTTGAGGACCAACAGACTAGTGATCTTCCGAGGAAATGGCATGTGCCAGAGGTTGACTTGCGATCCACACGGTCACCAGCATAGTCAGAATCAGAATACCCTACCAGATGAAGATTTGAGCCCTTGGGGTACCATAATCCTAGTGTTGGTGTGTGAGCTAAGTATCGAAGAATATGCTTCACAACCTTATGGTGTGATTCCTTCGGTTTTGCTTGAAAAGGTGCACACATGCAAACACTAAGCATTATATCTGGCCTAGATGCACATAAATACAATAAAGAGCCAATCATAGAGCGATATACCTGCTGATCGAATTCTTCACCATTTTCGTCAGTGCATAGGTGGACGTTGGTAGGCATTGGAGTCTTGGCACCTTTGCATTCATGCATGTCGAATTTCCTCAGAACATCCGTGAGGTATTTCTCCTGTGATATGAAGATTCCATTGCGTTGTTGACGAATTTGAAGACCTAAGAAGAATTTCAGCTCCCCCATCATAGACATATGATATTCTTCACTCATCATGTAAGCAAATTCATCACTGTATCGTTTGTTAGTACAACGAAATATAATGTCATCGACATATATCTGGCACACAAATAACTCATTATCATAGGATTTAGTGAAAAGAGTTGGATCGAGTGAACCAGGTTTGAAGCCTTTCTTCATGAGGAATTCCTTCAATGTATCATACCATGCCCGAGGGGCTTGCTTGAGACCATAGAGCGCCTTTTTGAGTCTGAAGACTTTGTCTAGATTCTTTGGATCCTCAAAACCTGGGGGCTGAGCAACATATACTTCTTCCTCAAGCTTACCATTGAGGAATGCACTTTTCACATCCATTTGATATAAGATGATGTTATGATGATTAGCATAAGCAAGTAGTATTCGAATAGCTTCAAGTCTAGCAACAGGTGCAAAAGTTTGATCGAAATCTATTCCTTCAACCTGGGTGTAGCCTTGGGCTACAAGTCGTGCCTTATTCCTCACCACTTGACCATCCTCATATTGCTTCTTTCAGAAAATCCACTTGGTTCCGATGATATTGTGCTTGCGAGGATCTGGTCATTTGACTAGCTCCCATACGTCATTCAGCTTGAATTGAAGAAGTTCGTCTTGCATCGCTTGGATCCACTCCGGTTCCAGGAAAGCCTCAGCAAATTTTGAGGGTTCTGTGATAGATACAAAGGAGAAATGCCCACAAAAGTTAACTAAGTGTGAAGCTTTTGAGCGAGTGAGAGGACCTGGTGCGTTGATGTCATTGAGGATTTTGTCAAGTTCCACTTCATTTGCAATCCTCGGATGAGCTGGTTGAGGATTTCGTCTGGGCTGAGGAATTGGTTCTGGAGCAATTTCCTCACGAGCACCTTCTTGATTTTCATCAGTGATGGGGATGATTTCTTCATCAATTTCCTCAGTGGGAACAATGTCTTCAGTAGGTTTGAGCTTTATTGCCTCCTCAGGAGACATCTTATCTGGATCAAAAGGCAATTGCTCTCTTTGCGAGCCATTAGTTTCATCAAACCGCACATCTACAATCTCAACAACTTTGTTGTGATAGTTGTTGAAGACTCTATAGGTGTGCGAGTCCTTTCCATAACCGAGCATAAAACCCTCATGTGCCTTAGGTGCGAATTTTGAGCTATGGTGAGGATCTCTAATCCAACATTTTGCACCGAAGACTTTAAAATAACTTACATTGGGTTTCTTGTGAGTGAGGAGTTCGTATGAGGTTTTCTTGAGGAATTTGAGAAGATATACTATGTTGATGATATGGAATGCAATGTTGATTGCTTCAGGCCAAAAGTGACGAGTCTGTTATTCTTCAAGCATGGTTCTTGCCATCTCAAGCAGAGTCCTCTTCTTCCTTTCGACGACACCATTCCGTTGAGGAGTATAAGGAGTAGATAATTCGTAAGTAATACCAAGTTCATCAAGATAATCATCAAGACCAGTGTTTTTGAACTCTGTTCCATTATCACTCCAGATATGTTTGATCTTGATGCCGAAGTTCGTCGAGGCCCTTGAAGAAAATCGTTTGAAGATTTCCTGCACTTCAGTTTTATATAAGATGATATGCACCCATGTATATCTGGAATAATCATCAACTATGACGAAGCCATATAAAGATGCTGCATTCGTTAGTGTGGCATAGTGAGTAGGTCCAAATAGATCCATGTGAAGCAGTTCGAATGGACGAGTAGTGGTCATGATAGTCTTCGAGGGATGCTTGGATCTGGTCATTTTCCCAGATTCACATGCACCACACAGATGATCCTTGAGGAATTTGACTGATTCGATGCCGATGACATGCTTCTTCTTTGCGAGCGTGTGCAAATTCCTCATGCCTACATGACCGAGTCTTCGATGCCACAACCATCCTTCTCAGGTTTTTGCTAGTAAGCAAGTGGTTGGTTGAGGACCTGTAGAGAAATCAACAATGTACAAATCCCCTCTTGTGACACCTTCGAAGACTTTGGATTTGTCAGATTCCATGATCACAACACATCTATATCTACCAAAGATAACAATGATATCAAGATCACAAAGCATCAAGACTGACATGAGGTTAAATCCAAGGGATTCAACAAGCATCACTTTGTCCATATGCCTATCCTTGGAAATAACCACTTTGCCAAGTCCCAATACCTTGCTTTTACCTTTGTCGGCATATGTGATTTGCTTCAGAGGTGATGGAATTAGTGGCATATTCATCAACAAGCTTTTATCACCAGTCATGTGATGTGTGCAACCACTATCAAGAACCCACTCGGTACTCTTGGGTTTGTCATCCTGCAGATGAATTAGCACATCTTACCATCTCATATGCTTCAGATTTGATGAATATGATATCAATTTCATGAGATAGGAATTTCATCATAACAGAATTATAAGGACTTGTGAAATATTTCTATCCCATCAATATTAGCTTGCGTCCTATCAAGCATTTTCTCAGGTCTCCAGCAAATTCTTCAGATGATGATTTTCATCTCGAGACCTGGCCTGCATAAGTGATTAGTTCATTTTCTTCATCACCCACATCTGAAGGGGTGGTAAAGCATTCATCATCCTGCGAGCACCATATGAGAAAGGAGGCATTGAAGCTAATGCACTTCTCTTAGCAGTAGGGGGGTTAAAGTACTCATATGAATATGCAGAGAACTGGTTTGAGGATTTATGAACATAATGATTTGAAGAGTAACGCTCATATTCATATTCCTTGTAGTTTCCCTGCATGTTAGAAGCATTAGCACGGGTACGAGCATAATTTTGACCAGTTGAGGATTTTGGTCCTCTTGAAGACTTTGGTCCTCCTGAGGAATTTGATCTGGGGTTCAAATTCTTCATCGATGATGTCATGAGGACATTCACCTGAAGATTTTCAAGACAACTTTTGGGAACCCAGATTTTCCTCAAGGGAGGTCCATTCCTGCAGTTAGTTCCAACACATCGAGCAAATACTTCACCAGTTTGATTTTTGAGCAGTTTATAGTTGGAGTCAAATGACTCATATGAGGAATAGGATAATTCACATGAAAAGCCAGTTAGATTGGATGGATCAAAAGGAGGCCCAGTAGCAGCAACCCATGAGGTTTTGGGATACTGCTCAGGTTTCCAATAAGATCCATCAGTATTCATTTTCCTCTCAAAGGCAATTCCTTCTTCCCTCGGGTTCCTGTTCAAGATCTGCTTTTTGAGCACATCATAAAGGATTTGATGTCCTTTGAGGCTTTTGTATATGCCTATCACATACAATTCCTTCAGCCCTGCATTTTCATCAGTGACATTTGTGTTTTCCTCAAGTGAGGAATTTGACACTACACGAGCAGTTGAAGAATTTGTAGCAATTGAAGCATTTGATGATTCTGGTGAAGAATTAGCAGTTTCACGTTCAATGCATTTAAGACATGGAGGAATGAATTCAGCTTGAGCAGCGCTGATTTGTTGAGCTAATAATGAATCATTTTCCATTCGAAGATCATCATGAGAAATCCTCAACTTCTCTAGATCAAGCTTCCTTTGAAGAAATTCATAGGAAAGTTTCTCATGATCAGCGAGGAGTGCAACATGACGATCTTGAAGATTATCAAATTTAGACTGAAGACTTTTCATGTCATCAGTGAGGATTTGGGTAAGATTCATTTCATCATTCAATAGATCATCGCTTCTATCTAGCAGTTTCTGAAGTTTTTCCAGGGCAGTTTGTTGTTTAGTGGCAATGATAGCAAGTTTACTGTAACTGGGTTTTTTATAATCATCAGGTTCACAGTCACTTGAATCAGAGGAGGAAGCATCATTCGGTACCTTTGAACCTTTTGCCATGAAGCAATAGGTTGGACCGAAGTCATGAGCATAGTCATCGGTGTGGATGGTGTTATCATCTTCTTCAAGGTTGAAGATTGACTTGCTGACGAAAGTGGTTCCAAGTGCAAGACTAGCCTGTTTGGATTCTGAGTCTTCATCAGAACCTTCCTCTTCATCACATTCCTCTGATTCTGCCTCGGAATCCATTTCCTTGCCAATAAGTTCCCGAGCCTTTCTGAAACTGGTCTTCTTGTGCGACGAGGACTTTGAAGATGAGGATTTTGAAGGTTTCTTCTTCTTCTTCGACTCATCAGAACTGTCATCCTTGTATCTCTTCTTCTTTGATTCCTTTTCCCAACGGGGACAATCAACAATGTAGTGACCTGATTTCTTGCATTTGTGGCAGGTTCTTTTCTTGTAGTCCTCAGATGAAGATTCTGATTTCGTCATATCTCTTCTTGAAGATTTACCGAACTGGCCACGTCGTGTAAACCTCTGGAATTTCCTCATGAGCATTGCAAGCTCCTGTCCAAATTCTTCAGGATCACCAATGCTATCATCCGAGTCTTCTTCTTCAGATGAGGAAATTGCTCTAGCCTTCAGTGCACGTGGTCTAGAATAGCTTAGTCCATATAGATCTCTCTTTTCTTCTTCCTGGAATTCATGAGTATTGAGTCTTTCGAGTATATCAGCTGGATAAAGCATCTTGTAGTCCGGTCTTTCTTGAATCATCAGAACTAAAGTATCAAATGAAGAATCCAAAGATCTTAGCAGTTTCTTCAAAACTTCGTGATCAGTAATGTCTCGAGCTCCCAGTGCTTGCAGTTCATTTGATATGTCAGTGAGGCGATCAAAGGTATCTTGGCAGCTTTCATTGTCAAACCTCTTGAAGAGATTCTGAAGAACATCAACATGAGAATCACGCTGGGTTGATACTCCTTCATTTACTTTGGACAGTCTTTCCGAGATAAGTTTTGCTGAGCCCAAAGCACTCACTCTGCCAAACTGGCCTGGGCTTAGATGGCCACAGATGATATTCTTCGCTTGAGAATCAAGTTGCTTGAATTTCTTCACATCAGCAGCACACATACTAGTAGAGATGATGGGGACGCCATGTTCCACAATATACCAGAGATCATTGTCAATAGCTTGTAGATGCATGTGCATCTTGGTCTTCCAGAAGGGAAAGTTCTTTCCTTCGAAAGTAGGACATGTTGCAGTAACCTTAATCATGCCTGCAGTCGACATAACTAAAACTCTAGGTGGTTAAACCAAAATCACACAGAACAAGGGAGTACCTTGCTCTGATACCAATTGTAAGTGCGTTATATCGACTAGAGGGGGTGAATAGGAGATTTTTAGAATTTCATCACTGAGGAAATTCCTTTTGAGGAAATTCCTCACTGATGACTAACTTACAACGGAAGTAGTAAAGGATCAGGAGTGCAAAGTTTCACTAGAGCAGTTTTTCAGGATGAAGAATGTGAAAACAGATTGCACAGTAAGCAGGCACGCAGAAAACAGATGAGGATTAACTTGCGTGAAGAATTTGGGGTTGAGGAATTTCAAAGAAAGTCTTCAGCAAATTCTTCAAACAGTGACAATGAAAATCATCAACACATAATCCGAGGAATATAAAGAGTTGAGGAATTAGAACCCGTTCCACAGCGAAGACAGTAGTTGATGACCCAGTTCCAACCGCCGTGACAGTTGTACATCTGGTTTGGAGCGGCTTGAAACCAAAAGACACACACTCCCGGGACACACAGTCCCTACCGTATTCTCCTTGGGCTAATAACACAAAGTGCTCGCACAACACTCGTGGTAAGTCCTCAGGGCAGACTTCCAAACCCTCACAAACTTGGTCACCCCGCGATTCACAATTGAGTGCTGGATTGCTCTAGACCATGACACCTAACCGTCTGGAGGATGCACAGTCCTCAAAGGTAAAAGGCTTCAGTCCCACACAGGAACAACTTCTTCAGTGATGCTCAATCACTTGGTTCTCGGTTTGTAGTTTGGTGTTTGGGGTATTTCCTCACTGATGAATTACTCTCGAAGACTCTGAGGAATTTGGGTTGCTCTTATGACAAGTGTCAGTTTCTAACGGAGCAGCCAACCAGCTAATGGTTGTGGGGGGGGGGCACCTATTTATAGCCTGGGAGCATCCTGACATGATTTGACATTAATGCCCTTAAATAATATGACCGTTGGTGTGGATAAGACCAATGATGTGGCGTGGCTATCGAAACGGTTGGGACCCTCAACTGTGAGAGTCCTCGTGTCACTCATATTCCTCACTTGAGGCTTTTGGTAGGATTAGGCTTGGGTTGAGCATCATGAGGAAATTCATTCCAATGTGTTACCTCGACCCCCTTTAACAGTACGGTGTTCCTATTACTCAAGTGTGAAGAAAACAAAACAGAAAGAGTAAATCTTCATGCTTCAAAGTCTTCAGAATGATTTTCTTCACGACACACCGAATTCCTCAATTTCAATATCTTCATGAGGAATATCAATTTCATCGCAAATTCTTCGCGATTCAAATCTTCAGCTTCACACCAATTTCTTCAACCGAAGATATACATTTTTAGGGGTCGATATTCATCGAATATTTCAAACTCCTTAGCGACTTATAGATCTTGTGTACACTCATGAACACATTAGATACTTAACCTATAAGTCTTCAAACCACCAAAATCACTAAGGGGCACTAGATGCACTTACACTATTGAATAATATCTTGTGCAATGAGAATGCTTGGACTATTCCCGAACCACCTCCAAAGCGAACTCCGAAGAAAAGATGTATTCTATTCCTCAGTCCTGAAGATATGCAAGAAGCTAAGAAATCTATGAAAGAGAAAGGCATTAAATCTGAAGATGTCAAAAATCTACCACCTATCGAAGAGATCCATGGTCTTGATAACCCGACATAGGTAGTAGAGATAAATTCTCTTCGTAGATTCAATGAGAGTGATATTCCTTTTGATAAACCTGCTAGCTTATGCCTGGATGAATTTGATAACTTTGTTGCCAAACAACAAAGTTTGAATGATTATGTTAGCATACAATTGGGACAGAATGCTGGTATGCTTAGTCATTTAAGTGCTTGTGTGGATAGAAATGTCAATGATCTTAAGCTTTTGAGTAAACATGCCTCTATGGTTACTACTCAGGTAGAACAAGTACTTAAGGCTCAAAATGACTTGCTCAATGAGTTGAATGACAATTCTGTCAGAGTCGTTACTAGAGGCGATAGAATGACCCAGGAACCTTTGTATCCTGAGGGTCATCCTAAGAGAATTGAACAAGATTCTCAAGGAGTTAGCACTGATGCACCTAGTAATCCTAGAAAGAAACTCTATTCCGATGGACTTTTGGAGTCAATTGACTTTGAATCAGTTGACACATGCGAACCATGCCTCATGGGCAAGATGACTAAGACTCCATTCTCCGGAACAATGGAGCGTGCAAGTGACTTGTTGGAAATCATACATACCGATGTGTGTGGTCCGATGAGTGTGGAGGCGCGTGGCGGATATCGTTATTTCCTCACCTTCACTAATGATTTGAGTAGGTATGGATATATCTACTTGATCAAGCACAAGTGTGAAACATTTTAGAAGTTCAAGCAATTTCAGAGTGAAGTATAAAATCATCATAACAAGAAGATCAAGTTCCTACGTTCTGATCGTGGGGGCGAATATCTGAGTTTCGAGTTTGGTGCTCACTTAAGACAATGTGGAATTGTTTCACAGTTGACACCGCGTGGAGCACCACAGCGTAATGGTGTGTCCGAACATCGTAATCGTACTTTGCTAGAAATGGTGCGATCTATGATGTCTCTTACCGATTTGTCGTTATCGTTTTGGGGTTATGCATTAGAGACAATTGCATTCACTTTAAATAAGGCACCATCAAAATCCGTTAAGACAACACCATACGAGCTGTGGTATGGCAAAAGACCAAAGTTTTCGTTTCCTAAAGTTTGGGGATGTGATGCTTATGTCAAAATCTTCAGCCTGAAAAGCTGGAACCCAAAGCGGAAAAGTGCATCTTCATAGGTTACCCAAAGGAGACAGTTGGGTACACCTTCTATCTCAAATCCGAGGGCAAAGTGTTTGTTGCTAAGAACAGAGCTTTTCTTGAGAAGGAGTTTCTCTCAAAAGAATTGAGTGGGAGGAAGATAGAACTTGATGAGGTTGTCGAACCTCTAATCCCTCTAGATGGTGGCGCAGGGTAAGGGGAAACCCCTGTTGAAGCGATGCCGGTTGAGGAGGAAGCTGATGATGATGATCATGAAACTTTGGATCAAGTTCCTATCGGACCTCGCAGGTCGACAAGATCACGTACTACTCCCGAGTGGTACCGTAATCCTGTCTTATCAATCATTTTGTTGGACAACAATGAACCTGCGAATTATGAAGAAGCAATGGTGGGCCCGAATTCCAACAAATGGCTCAAGGCCATGAAGTCTGAGATAGGATATATGTACGAAAACAAAGTGTGGACTTTGGAAGTATTACCTGAAGGCCGCAAGGCTATTTAGAACAAATGGATCTTTAAGAAGAAGACGGACGCGGACGGTAATGTGACCATTTATAAAGCTCGACTTGTGGCAAAGGTTTTTTGGCAAGTTCAAGGAGTTGACTACGATGAGACATTCTCATCGGTAGCGATGCTTAAGTCCGTACGAATCATGTTAGCAATAGCTACATTTTTCGATTATGAAATCTGACAGATGGATGTCAAAACGGCGTTCCTTAACGGTTTTCTTAAGGAAGAGTCGTATATGATGCAACCCGAAGGTTTTGTCAATCCAAAGAATGCTAACAAAGTATGCAAGCTCCAACGATCCATTTATGGGCTGGTGCAAGCATCTCGGAGTTGGAATAAACGGGTGATGAAAGCATTTGGGTTTATACAAGTGGTTGGAGAATCTTGTATTTACAAGAAAGTGAGTGAGAGCTCTGTGGCATTTCTAATATTATATGTGGATGACATATTGCTGATTGGAAACAACGTGGAGTTTTTGGAGAACGTATATGATTACTTGAATAAAAGTTTCTCTATGAAGGACCTAGGAGAAGCTGCTTACATTCTAGGCATTAAGATCTATAGGTAGATCGAGGCGCCTGATAGGACTTCCACAAAGCACATACCTTGATAAAGTTTTGAAGAAGTTCAAAATGGAATAGTCCAAGAAGGGGTTCTTGCCAGTGTTACAAGGTATAAAATTGAGTAAGACTCAGTGCCCAACAACTGCGGAAGATAGAGAAAAATGTGTTTCCTCCCCTATGCTTCAGCCATAGGTTCTATCATGTATGCAATGTTGTGCACTAGACCAGACGTCAGCTTGGCCCTAAGTATGGCAGGCAGGTTTCATAGTAATCCAGGAGTGGATCACTGGACGACGGTCAAGAATATTCGGAAGTACCTGAAAAGGACTAAGGAAATGTTTCTCGTTTATGGAGGTGACAAAGAGCTCGTCGTAAAGGGTTACGTCGACGCAAGCTTTGACACTGATCCGGATGACTCTAAGTCTCAAACCGGATACGTATTTATTCTTAACGGGGGTGCGGTAAGCTGGTGCAGTTCCAAGAAAAGCGTCGTAGCAGATTCTACATGTGAAGCGGAGTACATGGCTGCCTTGGAGGCCGCAAAGGAGGGTGTCTCGATGAAGCAGTTCGTGACGGATCTTGGAGTTGTGTCGAGTGAACTAAATCCAATAACTTTGTTATGTGACAACATTGGTTCCATTGCTTTAGCAAAGGAACCAAGGTTTCACAAGAAGACCAGGCACATCAAACGACGCTTCAAACTCATCCGCGACTACATCGAAGGAGAGGACGTGAATATTTGCAAAGTGCACACGGATCTGAATGTAGCAGACTTGTTGACTAAACCTCTTCCACGGGCAAAACATGATCAACACCAGAATTGTATGGGTGTTAGATTTATTACAATGTAAATCGCATGGCGATGTGAGGACTATATTATTGACTCTAGTGCAAATGGGAGACTGTTGGAAATATGCCCTAGAGGCAATGATAAAATAGTTATTATTATATTTACTGTTTCAAGATAATCGTTTATTATCCATGCTATAATTGTATTGAATGAAAACATAGATACATGTGTGGATACATAGACAAAACAATGTCCCTAGCAAGCCTCTAGTTGGCTAGCCAGTTGATCAAGGATAATCAAGGTTTTCTGACTATATGCAAGTGTTGTCACTTGATAACTAGATCACATCATTAGGAGAATCATGTGATGGACTAGACCCAAACTATGAACGTAGCATGTGATCGTGTCATTTTGTTGCTATTGTTTTCTGCGTGTCAAGTATTTATTCCTATGACCATGAGATTTTTGGAAATATGCCCTAGAGGCAATGATAAATAGTTATTATTATATTTCCTGTTTAAAGATAACCGTTTATTATCCATGCTATAATTGTATTGAATGAAAACATATATACATGTGTGGATACATAGACAAAACAATGTCCCTAGCAAGCCTCTAGTTGGCTAGCCAGTTGATCAAGGATAGTCAAGGTTTTCTGACTATGTGCAAGTGTTGTTGCTTGATAACTGGATCACATCATTAGGAGAATCATGTGATGGACTAGACTGAAACTATGAACGTAGCATATTGATCGTGTCGTTTTATTGCTATTGTTTTCTGCGTGTCAAGTATTTATTTCTATGACCATGAGATCATGCAACTCACTCGCACCGGAGGAATACCTTGTGTGCATCAAACGTCACAACGTAACTGGGTGACTATAAAGGTGTTCTACATGTATTTCCGAAGGTGTCCGTTGAGTTAGTATGGATCAAGACTGGGATTTGTCACTCCGTGTGACGGAGAGGTATCTCGAGGCCCACTCGGTAATACAACATCAAACACAAGCCTTGCAAGCAATGTGACTAAGTGTAAGTCGCGGGATCTTGTATTATGGAACGAGTAAAGAGACTTGTCGGTAACGAGATTAAAATAGGTATGCGGATACCGACGATCGAATCTCGGGCAAGTAACATACCGAAGGACAAAGGGAATGACATACGGGATTATATGAATTCTTGACATTGAGGTTCAACTGATAAGATCTTCGGAGAATATGTAGGATCCAATATGGGCATCCAGGCCCCGCTATTGGATATCGACCGAGGAGTGCCTCGGGTCATGTCTGCATAGTTCTCGAACCCACATGGTCTGCACACTTAAGGTTCGATGATGTTTTAGTATAGTTGAGTTATATGTGTGGTTACCGAATGTTGTTCAGAGTCCCGGATGAGATCACGGACGTCACAAGGGTTTTCGGAATGGTACGGAAACGAAGATTGATATATAGGATGGTTTCATTTGGTTACCGGAAAGTTTCGGGCAATTCCGGTAGTGTACCGGGAGTGACGAATGGGTTCCGGGAGTTCACCGGGAGGGGCCCACCCACCCGGGAGTGAGCCCAAGGCCAAGGGTGGCGCCAAAATTCCTTAGTGGGCTGGTGGAGTCAGCCCAAGGAGCCCTTGGTGCCACATAAGAAAATACCAAAAAGAAAAAAAAGAAAAGGGAAAGACGGAGGTGGGAAGGAAGGGAATGACTCCTCCTTCCCAAACCGAATTGGAGGAGGAGTCCTCCTCCTCCTAGCGCCGGCGCACCCTTGAGGGCCTTGTCCCTCAAGTCTAGCCCCTCCCCCTCCCTCCTATATATAGTGGATGTTTAGGGCTTTTTGAGACACAACTTTGCCACGTGCAACTCTAGCCTAAACCACACAGTTTCACCTCTAGATCGGATTTCTGCGGAGCTCGGGCGGAGCCCTGCAGGAGTAGATCATCACCACCACCAGAGCGCCGTCACGCTGCCATAGAACTCATCTACTTCTCCGTCTTTCTTACTGGATCAAGAAGGCCGA
The DNA here is from genome assembly GCF_904849725.1 of Hordeum vulgare subsp. vulgare. Taxonomy (NCBI): domain Eukaryota; kingdom Viridiplantae; phylum Streptophyta; class Magnoliopsida; order Poales; family Poaceae; genus Hordeum; species Hordeum vulgare. The sequence continues at coordinate 70,559,428 of NC_058518.1, forward strand.
GATCATCGTCGAGCTGTACGTGTGCTGAACGCGGAGGTGCCGTCCGTTCAGCGCTAGATCGGAACTGATCGTGGGACGGATTGCGGGACGGTTCATGGGACGGTTGGAGGGACGTGAAGATGTTCCACTACATGAACCACGTTTCTTAACGCTTCCTGCTGTGCGATCTACAAGGGTACGTAGATCCAAATCTCCACTCGTAGATGGGCATCGCCATGATAGATCTTCGTGTGCGTAGGATTTTTTTGTCTCCCATGCAACATTCCCCAACAGTGGCATCATGAGCTAGGTTCATGCGTAGATGTTATCTCGAGTAGAACACAAAAGGTTTTGTGGACGGTGATGTTCAATTTTCTGCCCTCCTTAGTTTTATCTCGATTCAGCAGTATTGTTGGATTGAAGCGGCCCGGACTGACATAATTCGTAAGCTTACGAGAGACTGGTTTCATCGATTGACATGCAACCTCGTTGCATAAAGATGACTGGCGGGTGCATGTTTCTTCAACTTTAGTTGAATTGGTTTTGACTGAGGCGGTCCTTGGAGAGGTTAAATAGCAATTTGCACATCTCCGTTGTGGTTTTTGCGTAAGTAAGATGCGATCATACTAGATACCCATAGCAGCCACGTAAAACATGCAACAACAAATTAGAGGACGTCTAACTTGTTTTTGCAGGGTATGCTTGTGATATGATATGGCCAAATACGTGATGTGATATATTGGATGTATGAGATGATCATGTTGTAATAGTTAATATCGACTTGCACGTCGATACTACGGCAACCGGCAGGAGCCATAGGGTTGTCTTTAAACTAATGTTTGTGCTTGTAGATGCATTTACTATATTGCTAGGTCGTAGCTTTAGTAGTAATAGCATAGATAGCATGACAACCTCGATGGCGATACGTTGATGGAGATCATGATGATGGAGATCTTGGTGTGGCACCGGTGACAAGAAGATCATGCCGGTGCTTTGGTGATGGAGATCAAGAAGCAGAAGATGATGGCCATATCATGTCACTTATGAATTGCATCTGATGTTAATCCTTTTATGCACCTTACTTTGCTTAGAACGACGGTAGCATTATAAGGTGATATCTCACTAAAATTTCAAAACTAAATTGTGTTCTCCCCGACTGTGCACCGTTGCGACAGTTCATCATTTCGAGACACCACGTGATGATCGGGTGTGATAGAACTCCGGATGAACTATAACATGCAAGGTATGAACAAGTCACCCGACGAGTTATTCGTGATGCTGAAAGTTGCAGAGTCAGAACTCCGGAAAGAGCATGAAGTGTTGATGGTGAATAAGACCACTGGTTTCAAGAGAAACGGCAAAGGAAAGAAGGGTAACTCCAAGAAGAGCGGCAAGCCTGTTGCCAATCTGACGAAGAAACCCAAGGCTGGACCTAAGCCTGAAACAGAGTGTTATTATTGCAAGGGACTGGGTCACCGGAAGCGCAACTGCCCCAAGTATTTGGCTGATAAGAAGGCGGCCAAGTAAAAATCAGGTATATTAGATATAGATGCTATTGATGTGTACTTAACCAGCTCTTGTAGTAGTGCCTGGGTATTTGATACCGGTTTTGTTGCTCATATTTGCAACTCGAAACAGGAACTGCGGAATAAGCGAAGGTTGGCGAAGGATAAAGTGACGAGGCACGTGGGAAATGGTTCCAAGGTTGATGCAATCGCCGTTGGCACAGTTTCACTTCAGTTACCATCAGGATAAGTTATGAACTTAAATAATTGTTATTTAGTGCGCGCGTTAAGCATGAACATTATATGTGGATCTTGTTTATTGCGAGATGATTACTCGTTTAAGTCAGAGAATAATGGTTGTTCTATTTCTATGAGTAATATCTTTTATGGTCATGCACCCAATGTGACAGGATCGTTCATATTAGATCTTGATAGCGATGATACACATATACATAACATTGAGACCAAAAGAGTTAGAGTTAACAATGATAGCGCCATGTTTTGTGGAACTGTCGCTTAGGTCATATTTGTGTAAAGCGCATGAAGAAACTCAATTCCGATGGACTTTTGGAGTCACTTGATTTTGATTCACTTAACATGTGCGAACCATGCCTCATGGGCATGATGACTAAGACTCCGTCCTGTGGAACTAGGGAGTGTGCAAGTCACTTGTTGGAAATCATACATACCGATGTGTGCGGTCTGATGAGTGTGGAGGCGCGCGACGGATATCTTTATTTTCTCACCTTCACTGACGATTTGAGTAGATATGGTTATGTCTACTTGATGAAGCACAAGTCTGAAATGTTTGAGAAGTTCAAGCAATTTTAGAGTGAAGTTGAAAATCATTGTAACAAGAAGATCAAGTTCCTACGGTGTGATCATGGGGGTGAATATCTGAGTTTTGAGTTTGGTGCTCACTTAAGACAATGTGGAATTGTTTCACACTTAACACCGCCTGGAACACCATAGCGGAATGGTGTGTCCGAACGTCGTAATCGTACTTTATTAGAGATGGTGCGATCTATGATGTCTCTTACCGATTTGCCGTTATCGTTTTGGGGTTAAGCATTAGAAACGGCTGCATTCACTTTAAATAGGGCACCATCAAAATCCGTTGAGACGACACCATACGAACTGTGGTATGGCAAAAGACCGAAGTTGTTGTTTCTTAAAATTTGGGGATGTGATGCTTATGTCAAAAAGCTTCAGCCTGAAAAGATGGAACCCAAAGCGGAAAAGTGCGTCTTCATAGGTTACCCAAAAGAGACAGTTGGGTATACCTTCTATCTCAAATCCGAGGGCAAAGTGTTTGTTGCTAAAAACGGAGCTTTTCTTGAGAAGGAGTTTCTCTCAAAAGAATTGAGTGGGAGGAAGATAGAACTTGATGAGGTTGTCAAACCTCTAATCCCTCTAGATGGTGGCGCAGGGCAAGGGGAAACCCCTGTCGTTGTGACGCCGGTTGAGGAAGAAGTTAATGATGATGATCATGAAACTTCGGATCGAGTTCCTATCAGACCTCGCAGGCCGACAAGATCACGTACTGCTCCTGAGTGGTACGGTAATCCTGTCTTATCAATGATGTTGTTAGACAACAATGAACAGGTGAACCCTCCCGACCCTCCTCACGTGGTCGTGCATGGCTTGCATGGGTGGTTCTACGTTGGATATGGATTTTTCGCATGGTTTGGCTTTCTCTGATGAGGTTTATCGCCACTCTGGTGTTACGGTGCACCCTATGAAACACCGCCGCTCTTTCATGATGGTGGTTTCCTTTGGTCGTCATGTGTTTCGTCCCTCGACGGACACAGTCGCCACAGTTCTGGAATCGGTGATTGTGGGATCGGCTATTGAGTTTCGTGTCTCTCAAGTGACAGATTCGGTTTTCTCATTCAAAGTGTCCTGCATGCAAGTCGGTTTTCATATTCTGGATTTACGTTCTTTCAAGTGCTCAAGTTTTAAGTGCTTTTTCCATCTATGGGGACATGGTGGTCCTAATTGGCGTCGGTGATTTGCTCTGTGGAAGAAGCAATGTGATGCTGAATGGATTATTGTGAGTCCTTCTAAGAGGAGAGCCTCATTAGGTCTGATGGCGATGCATACCAGACCCCTCAAATCTTCTCTTAAATCTGGATCATCTGTTCGTAAGAAGCTCACATTAGCATCCCTTCAGCAATATGAAGTTTGCAAGGGCTACAGATGTCCTGTTTCCCATGATGAGCTACTCACGCTTGAACAGGCTGGTTATTCGGTGCCTTCTCCTGAACGTGTCATCATCTCAGCGCCACCGCCGGCAGAACTCCGGTGGACGACAGCCACGCCGCATATTACGTTCGGGACAGTTTCTCGCCAAGATTCATCTCCCGGATCTCCCGGCGATGATTTTCAAATTGCCAAATTAAACGGAACTTCTCCCGTGCAACAAGGAGCTACAGCTGACCCCGTCGAGATTCATGGTATTTTGAATGATGAGAATCGCTTTTCGGTGGCAAGTTTGGATTCTAGGCCTATTTCCACACTCATTAATGAGTTTGCTGAGGTTACCTCCTTCTCTCGTCCTGACCTTAACCCTTCGATGGATATTCCCTCCTCGCAGGAGGCCCATCTGGCCTTTGATGAACTCATTAATGGCATGGTTGAGGATATCTTTTCTTGCTCAATTTGCAACGCTCGGGGCCATCTAGCTGCGAACTGCATGGCTTCGCCTGGATTCGCTGACAGTACTGTGGGCCACACACGATCAAGAGGAGCCTCTTTTATGTGTAATAATTGTCTTACTTGGAACTGTAAGAGACCCACCACCTCCCCTGTCGCTGATATCTCAGGAACTGCTGATACTCTTGGTGAAACCGTAACGCCTGCGGCATAGTTCCGTCCTGTCTCATCGCCGTCGGATCCTCGAACTCCCTCCGAGACGCCACCTACCACTCCGCCACCGCCTCCCGCAATGGCGAACTTCGAGCTTGATCCTGAGTTCTTCCTCCCGCCTGGCCACAACATCATCGATGGAGGACCGGACCGGCTGCCTCGGACCTACACCACGCCTGCGGTCCCCATCACCAGACGTCATGAGCGTTTTGTCATCGCTGACGTCCAGCCAGCACCCCCGGCTGACAACGTGATTCAGGTACGGCAAGAAGTTGCTGCTCTTCTTCTTCACCGAGGGTTACATGTTCGGTCTGCCCAGCCATGGATTGAGGGTGTTGGATTGTTTGAGCTCCGAGATGCGGCGGAAAGCTATGCTGTGGTCCACATGGTTCCGCAGGAAGTTGCTCATAACTCTGTGGTGCGCTTCCTGCGTCACGATCAAGGTGTTGGTTTCCGTGGTCAAGAGGGTTTTCGTCAGGGCTGCCTCATGATTCTGGGGGTCCCCCTGGACTTCCGCAACACTGAAGATCTCCGGGCTGCTGTCAACACCTTCGGAGAGTTTCACCATTGGGTCAGTGATGATCCTTATTTGGTTCGCTCTATCGTGTTTGCTTCGTTCCCAGATGACCGGCTGGTCCCTCGCAGTATCAACTTCTCTGAATATGCTACTTGGGGAGGCGCCAAGGTTTCCTGGTCTGTGCCGGTATACATCCTGGGTGCGGCGGCTGCCGAGATTCTGGCTAATGATGAGGATCCCATGCCCCTCAATGGCAACCCTCACCCGCTCCCTGGACATCTCGTTCATGATAATCTGCAAGTTGCTCTACCCCCGTATCCTGTGTTGGGTTGGAATGTGGTGCCTCTGGTGCCTGAAGATCGAGTGGTTCCTGCTGCTGATGCCGGAGGTTGGGGACAGCCGCCTGCTGCTGCTGATGGAGGAGGATGGGAACCTGAAGCGGCCCCGGAAGCACGTGCTGCCGATCCTGTTCAGGATCAAGAGTCTATGGTGATTGATCTACCGAGTCCTTCTTCTTCGGACTCGGCTCATGAGCTTGTGGACCTAGACCCTCAGCCGCAGGGTGACATGGAGGTGGAACCTGCTGATCAAGAACCCCCGCTGGCTAACCCTGATGCCCCTGATGCTGACATGCCATTGGCTGCCCCGGGCCATGATGCTGAGCCGGAGGAAGATGTGCCTGTGATGGAGGAGGCACACGATGAAAATCCTCTGGCAATTGTCCTCTACAAACCCCCTCACATTCAGACCGACAACATCTTTGTTGGGGCTGCAAGGGTTGTGTACGGGCCTCCTCTGCCGCCAGTTATTTCCTGGGCACGCACCTTCGATGCTCTCATGGGAGCTGCTACTTCTATGCACGTGCCTCGTCAACTGCAGATGCCAATTCTGGAGCCCATTGTGATCCCCAAGCGATCCTGGGCGGCGGCTTTCGACCCTGATGCTCCAGAACCACCACCATCAGAGCCTGCTAGTACCTCTCTCTCAATGCACGAGGTAATCCCTCTCAGTCCTTCTTCATCTGCAGAGGACTTATCTTTTCTTTCTCCTGCTCCATCCAAGAAGGGGACCCGCAAGAAGGCCACTCCGGTCATTGACTCCTCTATCCGTCGTTGTACTCGCGGCTCCATCAAGCGCGATGGCTTCAAGCAAATCCTGTAGGAGCTGCCTGCGCACGTCCCCAAGAAGAGGAAGCCCAAGGCCAAGCCAATGCCCTCTACATCGCAGGAGACTGAGGATATGCAAGTACCTCCTGCCACTCCTATCCTAGTGATTCAGGAGGTTGGACAGTCACTAGGCATTGCCCCTGAGCATCTTACGGTGGATCGACTTATGGAAGATCCTGCTGATTCCGTGCCATCGTCTACTGAAGTTTAAACCACCTATGTTAATCTGTTACTGTACTCGCTCTATGTACTGTCAAACTTCTGCTTGCTATGTCTTTTGGTTTTCGGAACCTTGGTCGCACTGGCTATTACATAGCCCTGCTTTTGCTATATATATATATATTGTGCAATGGATAGTCGTTCTACGAGAAGTTGGCGTGTGCTGTGTTGGAATGTGCGTGGCCTAAATTCGGACCATAGGCAGCGTGCGGTCTGTAACAAGACTGATGAGAGCCTAGCTGCTGTGGTGTGCTTGCAGGAAACAAAAATGCAGTCAATAGAGTTTCGTACAGTCAAATGTTTATGTCCCAAACGCTTTGATCAGTTTGCTTACTCTCCTTCCAGGGGTGCATCACGGGGGCTTATCACCCTTTGGAACTCTTCCATTCTTACTGGTCAATTAGTGGAATGCACACCCTATGGATTGATCATCTCTTTTACCTCAAATCACACGGGTGAATCATGGACTTTAGTGAATGTCTATGGTCCATGTCAAGGTGAAGCCAGAGATCTTTTTGTTAGGTGGCTCTACAATCTTAATATTACCACTGGGGCTAATTGGTTGCTTCTTGGAGATTTTAATTTCATTAGATCTCCTGACAACAGAAACCTTCCTGGGGCTGATGTAAATGACATGTTCATCTTCAATGAAATTATTGGGCATCTGGGATTGCTGGAACTAGCCATTAAAGGCAGATCTTACACTTGGTCCAATATGCAAGATTCCCCTCTTCTGGAGCAGCTTGACTGGTTTTTCACATCAGCCAACTGGATCTCGTCATATCCTCTTACACAAGTGCTACCCCTTGCAAAGACTACTTCTGATCATGTTCCTTGTGTGGTCACTGTTAACACTTCCATCCCTAAATGCAACCTATTTCGCTTTGAAAACTACTTGGTTGAAATGGAGGGCTTCATGGAATGTGTCCAGCAATCCTGGCTCATTCCTTCAAGGAAAACCCACATTACTGCTGTTATTATGGATAAGATGAAGCATCTTAGGCAGGCTTTGAAAAAATGGCAGACAAATCTATCACAGTTCAAAACTTTTATTTCCAGATGTAATCAAGTTGTGACGTGTTTGGATGAGCTTGAGGAGTTGAGGTCACTTTTCATACCAGAAGCTAATTTCAGGAAAATTGTCCAATTACATTTGGAACATCTTCTGCATCTTCAGTGCTTGTACTGGAAGAAGAGAGCCACTATCAGATTTGTTAAGGTTGGTGAGGAAAACACTAAATTCTTCCATGCTATGGCTACTGAGAGATATAGGAGGAATTCCATTGCATCTCTCAAGTTAAATGATGGTTCTACCATATTTGATCATGATCAAATTGCTGCATGCTTTTGGGCATCTTTTAAGGATAGAATGGGAACTTCTCTTGGCATTAACATGGCATTTGATTTACAATCCATGCTGCATGAGGTGGAGGGTCTAGATATTCTCAAAGAACCTTTTTCTAAGTCTGAAATGGACAAGACTGTTCAGGATATGCCCATTGACAAAGCTCCAGGTCCTGATGGTTTCAATGGTCTTTTCTTCAAGAAATGCTCGCACATTATCTCCCCTGAGTTTTATCAACTTGCTGCTGCTTTTCATGCTGGTCAGGCTCAGCTTGAGAACATGAACTCATCTTATATTACTCTGATTCCAAAGAAGAGATCACCAGAACATGTGGGAGATTACATACTAATATCACTTACTGGAATGGGCTCAAATTTCTGTCCAAAATGATTGCTAACAGGCTACAGTTGCAGATTGTGAAGTGCCTTCACAAGAATCAGTATGGTTTTATCAAATCTAGGACCATTCAAGATTGTGTGGGATGGACTCTGGAGTACCTGCACCAATGTCATCAATCCAAGAAACCTATAGTTATTCTTAAGCTGGATTTTGAAAAGGCATTTGATTCTGTGGAACATGAGTTCATTTTCCAGATTCTTAAGCACAAAGGCTTCAATGACAGATGGATCCTTTGGGTTAAGCAGCTCCTAACTTCTGGCTCATCTTCAGTTCTGATCAATGGTGTGCCTGGAAAGAAATTCATGTGCAAGAAAGGTGTCAGGCAGGGAGATCCCATGTCTCCACTGCTGTTTGCTATTGCTGCTGATTTTTTACAAACTCTGGTTAATCAACTGCTGGTGGAGGGGCTGATACAGCTGCCTATACCTTGTCATGATAAGGATTTCCCTATAGTGCAATATGCTGATGATACCCTTATCATCCTACCCGCTGATAAATCCCAGTTGTTGCAGTTCAAGAAAATGCTCTTACTTTTCTCCTAGTCCAGTGGATTACAGGTGAACTAGCACAAATCTGCCCTTCTACCTGTTAACACTTCTCCTCAGCATCTACAGGATCTGGCAGACTCCATTGGTTGCAAAGTGGGATCTTTGCCCTTCACATATCTTGGCCTTCCTGTTGGGACAACTAAACCAAGAATCATTGATCTCATGCCTCTGGTTGATAACATGGAAAGAAGACTCAGTGCTAGTTCATCTTTTCTTGCTCAGGGGGGAAGGCTGCAGTATTTAAACTCAGCCATGTCTTCTGTGCCTATCTTCTTTCTATGCAGTCTGGATATCCCACCAGGCATACTGAAGCAGCTGGAGAGGATTCAAAGGCAATGTCTATGGAGAAGAAATGGGAATGATCATGCACCCTCTCTTGCTGCTTGGCCTCTGCTGTGCATGCCTAAAAATAAAGGGGGGCTAGGAATTATGAACCTAGCAGTCCAGAATGAGGCACTCCTGCTCAAGCATGTTGATAAATTCCTCAATCATGATGATATCCCTTGGGTTCATCTGATTTGGAACACTTACTATCATGACACAGTACCTCAGGGAACAGCACTTTGTGGTTCTTTTTGGTGGAAGGATATCTGTAAACGGCTTGACAAATTCAGATCAGTTACATATGTTCTGCCGAATAAGGGTGACTCCTTCCTGTTTTGGTCTGACTCCTGGTTGATTGGAAACTCCATTATGCCACTGGCTGCCAGATTCCAAAGACTGTTTTCTTTTGTGGCTGATCCTTTCTGCACAGCTCAAGAGGTCTTTACAGCCTTTTATGATGACAGCATGCTCTCCATGTTTCACTTACCACTGTCTGCTCAAGCTTATCAGGAACTGCTTTCGGTCCAATCTTTGCTTCAAGACCTGGATCTTGATCACCAGGCCTCTGACAGATGGGTATGGGGAAAGGATGCTAAGGTCTACACAGCCAAGAGTTACTATGCTCATATTCATAGCAGTATTATACCAAACCCTTTACTCAACTGGATCTGGAGAAGCTGCTGTACCATGAAGATTAAGATGTTTGCGTGGATGCTCATCATGGACAGGCTAAATACTCAAGATATGCTTGAACGGCGTCACTGGAATGTTTCTGACTCCAACCTTTGTGTTCTATGTCACGCTCGAGTCAAGGAAGACAGAGATCACTTATTCTTCAACTGTCTTTTCAGTACCAGGGTCTGGAATTACCTGCAGATCACATGGCAGGGTCCATCCATGTGGAGCGCTGCTGTTGCTGCTAAAATGGACTACCATAACCCTTTCTTTGCTGAGGTGGTCTTCACTGCATGTTGGAACATCTGGACTATCAGCAATGCAAAGGTCTTCAACCAGGAGCAGCCAAAGTTCAGAAAATGGAGATCTGGATTCATTCATGACATTTCTCTGTTAGCTCATAGAATTAAGGCTAGTTTCAGGGATGATATCCTTAAATGGGTTTCCTTTTTGCCTCCTCGAGGTTTGTAATATTTGCTCCTCTTCCCCTTTATACATTCTAATTTCCTCTTGTACATATTGCTCTCATATATGGGAATAAAGGAAAATGGCTGTGGGGGGTTTTCCCTACAGTAGCTGGTCAAAAAAAAGAAGCAATGGTGGGCCCAGATTACAACAAATGGCTGGAGGCCATGAAGTCCGAGATAGGATCCATGTACGAGAACAAAGTGTGGACTTTGGAAGTACTACCTGAAGGCCACAAGGCTATTCAGAACAAATGGATCTTTAAGAAGAAGACGGACGGAGACGGTAATGTGACCGTTTATAAAGCTTTACTTGTGGCAAAGGGTTTTCACAAGTTCAAGGAGTTGACTACGATGAGACGTTCTCACCGGTAGCGATGCTTAAGTCCATCAAAATCATGTTAGCAATAGCTGCATTTTTAGATTATGAAATCTGGCAGATGGATGTCAAAACGGCGTTCCTTCACGGTTTTCTTAAGGAAGAGTTGTATATGATGCAACCCGAAGGTTTTGTCGATCCAAAGAATGCTAACAAAGTGTGCAAGATCCAGCGATCCATCTATGGACTGGTGCAAGCATCTCGGAGTTGGAATAAGCGCTTTGATGAGGTGATCAAAGCATTTGGGTTTATACAAGTGGTTGGAGAATCTTGTATTTAAAAGAAAGTGAGTGGGAGATCTGTGGCGCTTATAATATTATATGTGGATGACATATTGCTGATTGGAAACAACGTGGAGTTTTTGGAGAGCATAAAGGATTACTTGAATAAAAGTTTCTCTATGAAGGACCTAGGAGAAGCTGCTTACATTCTAGGCATTAAGATCTATAGGTATAGATCAAGACGCCTGATAGGACTTTCACAAAGCACATACCTTGATAAAGTTTTGAAGAAGTTCAAAATGGATCAGTCCAAGAAAGGGTTCTTGCCAGTATAGAAGGTATAAAATTGAGTAAGACTCAGTGCCCAGCAACTGCGGAAGATAGAGAACAGAAGAGTTCCGTCCCCTATGCTTCAGCCATAGGATCTATCATGTATGCAATGTTGTGCACTAGACCAGACGTCAGCTTGGCCATAAGTATGGCAGACAAGTTTCAGAGTAATCGAGGAGTGGATCACTAGACGCCGGTCAAGAATATTCCGAAGAACCTGAAAAGAACTAAGGAAATGTTTCTCGTTTATGGAGGTGACGAAGAGCTCGTCGTAAAGGGTTACGTAGGCGCAAGCTTTGATGCCGATCCGGATGACTCTAAGTCGCAAACCGGATACATATTTATTCTTAATGGGGGTGCGGTAAGCTAGTGCAGTTCCAAGCAAAGCGTCGTAGCAGATTCTACATGTGAAGCGGAGTACATGTCTGCCTCGGAGGCAACAAAGGAGGGTGTCTGGATGAAGCAGTTCATGACGGATCTTGGAGTTGTGCCGATCGCACTAAATCCAATAACTCTATTCTGTGACAACATTGGTGCCATTGCTCTAGCAAAAGAAGCAAGGTTTCACAAGAAGACGAGACACATGAAACGACACTTCAACCTCATCCGCGACTATGTCGAAGGAGAGGACGTGAATATTTGCAAAGTGCACACGGATCTGAATGTAGCAGACCCGTTGACTAAACCTCTTCCACGGGCAAAACATGATCAACACCAGAACTGTATGGGTGTTAGATTTATTACAATGTAAATCGCATGGTGATCACCCACAAGTATAGGGGATCAATCATAGTCCTTTCGATAAGTAAGAGTGTCGAACCCAACGAGGAGCACAAGGATCTGACAAGTGGTTTTCAGCAAGGAAATATGTGCAAGCACTGAAATTGTCGGTAACAAGTAGTTGTGTGGTGAGATGATTCGTAGCAAGCAACAAGTAACAAAAGTAGCAACAGTGCAGCAAAGTGGCCCAATCCCTTTTGTAGCAAGTGACAAGCCTGCACAAAGTTTTATAGGAGGAAAAACGCTCCCGAGGACACACTGGAATTTCTGTCATGCTAGTTTTCATCATGTTCATATGATTCACGTTCGTTACTTTGATAGCTTTATATGCGGGTGGCCCGGCGCTTGGGTACTGCCCTTACTTGGACAAGCATCCCACTTATGATTAACCCCTCTCGCAAGCATCTGCAACTACGAAAGAAGAATTAAGACAAAGTCTAACCATAGCATTAAACTAGTGGAGCCAAATCAGCCCCTTACGAAGCAACGCATAAACTAGGGTTTAAGCTTCTGTCACTCTAGCAACCCATGATCTACTTACTACATCCCAATGCCTTCCTCTAGGCCCAAATAATGGTGAAGTGTTATGTAGTCGACGTTCACATAACACCACTAGAGGAAAAACAGCATGCAACACATCAAAATACCGAATGAATACCAAATTCACATGACTAATCCCATGTCCTCAGGAACCAAAGTAACTACTCGCAAAGCATAATCATATTCATGACCAGAGAGGTAATGAGTAGCATCAAGGATCTGAACATAAACTCTTCCACCAAATAATCCAACTAGCATCAACTACAAAGAGTAATTAACACTACTAGCAACCTTACAAGTACCAATCGGAATCGCGAGACGGAGATTGGTTACAAGTGATGAACTAGGGTTTGGAGATGAGATGGTGCTGATGAAGATGTTGATGGTGACGAGTTCCCTCCAATGAGAGGAGTGTTGGTGATGACGATGGCGACGATTTCCCCCTCCGGGAGGGAAGTTTCCCCGGCAGGATCGTCGTGCCGGAGCTCTAGATTGGTTCTGCTCAAGTTCCGCCTCATGGCGGCGGCAAATCCACAAAAAAGCTCCTCACAGTTTTTTTCCAGACGAAACCCTTCATATAGCAGAATAGGGGGGACAGTGGGCCAGCAAGCTGCCCACAAGCCCTCATGGCGCGGCCTGGGGGGGGTGGCCGCACCGTGCAGGTTTGTGGCCACGTGCTGGCGCCCCTCTAGCACTTCTTCGGCCGCGTATTTTTTATAAATCCGGAAAAAATCCTTGTTGATTTTTACGGCGTTTGGAGTTGCGCAGAATAGGTATCTCAACTTTGCTCCACTTTCAGGCCGGAATTCCAGTTGTCGGCATTCTTCCTTTTCATGTAAACCTTGCAAAATAAGAGAGAAAAGGCATAAGTATTGTACAGTGAAGTGAAATAACAGCCCAAGAAGCGATAAATATCAACATGAAAACATGATGCAAAATGGACGTATCAACTCCCCCAAGCTTAGACCTCGCTTGTCCTCAAGCGAAAGCCTAGCTCAATAAATATGTCCACATGTTTAGGGAGAGAGGTGTCGACAAAACAAGATACGAACATGCATGCATCATGATCATGATCAGAACAACAATACCAACATATAATCTCTCATGCTAAAGTGATAATTCCTTCACAAAGTAAAGCATGGATCAAGAACCTTACTGAGAAATAACAACCGATAGCCTTTAGTCATTGAAGCAATTGCAATTTATCACAACATCAGAAAGAGTCAAATAAGAGCTTGTAAAGCAAATCCACATACTCAATCATTCTTTCATTCTCTACAATTGCTACAACTCACGTGGTACTCATGAGATCAAAGTTTCAGCTGGACACAAAGAAAGATAGGGGCTTACAGTTTTGCCTCCCAACTGCTTACCTCAAGGGTAATGTGAACAATAATAATTCATGAATACTTACCTCCAAGTTGATATATGAATATAGATCTTTCCCAAGCATATGACGTTAGCCAAGACAAAGGCGAAATAGGGAATTGGTGAAGATCACCATGACTCTTTCAAGGGCAAAAAGTAAAGGTACAAGATAGGCCCTTCGCAGAGGGAAGCAGAGGTTGTCATGCGCTTTTGAGGTTTGGATGTGTGTCCTCTCAGTGCGGAGGAACGTCACTTTATATTGCCTCCTGTGATAAAGAACTTTATTATGCAATTTGTCGCTTTTATGTCTTCCTCATCACAGGTTCGTACAAAGCTTATTTTCCACACACTAATAGATCATACATATTAGAGAGCAATTTTTATTGCTTGCACCGATGACAACTTACTTGAGGGATCTTATTCAATCCATAGGTAGGTATGGTGGAGACTCATGGCAAAACTGGGTTGATGGTTTATGGATGCACAAGTAGTATCTCTACTTAGTGCAGGAGGTTTGGCTAATGTGAGGTGGAAGCAATCGTCACATGCTAAGGGATCTCTAATCATATAACATTGTTCGGAGCCAAGCAAACACAATTCATTATGCTGTCTTCCTTGTCCAACATCTACTTCTAGGCATGCAATAGTTTAGTGAGTTTTCACAATCATAGATGGTGTCAGAGATGATATATTTATATGTGAACCTCTCCTTTTTTATCACTTCTTATTAATTGCAACAATGACCAAGGTCTACGTTTGCCTACCCTCAACAAGTTTCAATCATCATTCTTTTTATATGTGAAGCCATCACTTCCCATAAGATCATTACATGATCTTTCATGCTTTTGTTCTATTCTCACTCTTTTGATCATGGAAAGAGGCAAAGCCCTTCAACTAAGACACTCTTTATTATATGGCTCACGAGCTCGAATACATCGGGGGTGACACAAAGCAAAACTCAAGACTAAAACACTAAGACTTTTAATCTACTAGAGAAAGAGAAAACTAAAAAGGAAAACTAAAACAAAGGTAAAGGCAAAAGATGTGATGGTGATACGATACCGAGGCAACTCCCCCAAGCTTGGCACAAGCCAAGGGGATTGCCCATACCAATGCTCAGTTGTCTTCCTGTGGAGGTGATGGTGGTGGAGTTGTTGAAGAGGTCTTGAGCTTGTTTAATTTCCACTTGAGCATAAAATTCTGCTCCCTCAAATCATCATTTTCCTCTTCAAGCTTCAACGCCCTTTGGCATAATTCCTGCTTACTCTCCTGCAAGAAACGAGAAGGGATAAACAAAGCCCTAGGATTCTTTCTTGAGTCAGGAAGGCTCGACTTCTTGAACTCCACATGCGTGTGTCCAGGTTGAGGTAGAGGAGCCTCCTCTTCATCGGAACTTGTTTGTTCCTTCCCCTTCGGATCATAATCTTCTTCTTCATCAGTGGTCCAGCCATAAGGATCCAAGTCCCCATAGACCTTGGGATTAGCAAGGTAATCTGCCACAAAGCTCTCCCCCTCTGAATCTTGAGAAGACATCTTGCCCTAAATCTGTGGCAGAAAACAGGCTCGAATCGAGAAACAGAGGAAATCTGCGTGATGCAGGGGTCAGACCAAACAAGAGTATATATAAGGATTTTTTTTTCAGACCAGAAGGAGTACCCCGCACGAAAACGGAGTCCGGGAGGCGCACGAGGTGGCCACAAGCCCTCACGGTGCGGCGAGGGGGTGGGCCCGCGCCACGCAGGCTTGTCGCCTCCTCGCGCCCTTTCCAGACTACTTCCAATTTTTGTATTTTTTCAAATATTCCAAAACAGAGAAAATTTCCTACTGGAAAAGTTTTGGACTCTGTTTTCTTACCAAATCACATACCTCTTTGTTTTTGGAGTCTGAAACAGGCTGATAAATGTCCCTTAGGTATTCTTCTGGAGTTATGGTATTGATAATATTGCTTTCAACATTTATGGGAGTACCTGAGATATAATGCTTGATTCTCTACCCATTTACCACTCTCGGACAATTACCTTCTGTGTTGTTGATCTTGATAGCACCGGAACGATATACTTCCTCAACAACATAGGGACCTTCCCAGAGAGAAGCTTGCCTGCAAAGAATCTTAAACGAGAGTTATAAAGCAAGACATAATCACCTACATTGAACTCACGCTTTTGTATCCTCTTATAATGCCACCTCTTAACCTTCTCTTTGAACAGCTTGGCATTCTCATATGCCTGAGTTCTCCACTCATCAAGCGAACTAATATCAAATGAACTCTTCTCACCGGCAAGTTTGAAATCAAAGTTGAGCTCTTTGATTGCCCAATAAGCTTTATGCTCTAGCTCAACAGGTAAATGACATGCTTTACCGTACACCATTTTGTACGGAGACATGCCCATGGGATTCTTATAGGTAGTCCTATAAGCCCACAGTGCATCATCGAGCTTCTTAGACCAATTCTTTCTAAACCGGTTGACAGTCTTTTGCAGAATTAGTTTAATCTATCTATTGCTTAGCTCTACTTGACCACTAGACTGAGGGTGGTAGGGAGACGCAATTCTATGGTTGACATCGTACTTAGCAAGCATTTTACGGAAAGCACCATGAATGAAGTGTGAACCACCGTCGGTCATTAGATATCTAGGGACTCCAAATCTAGGGAAGATAACTTCTTTCAGCATCCTGATAGAGGTGTTGTGATCAGCACTACTAGTGGGGATAGCTTCTACCCACTTAGTGACGTAATCAACAACAACTAGGATATGAGTATACCCGTTGGATTTTGGAAAAGGTCCCATATAATCATAGCCCCACACATCAAATGGTTCAATGACAAGTGAATAGTTCATAGGCATTTCCTGACATTTGCTAATATTACCTATTCTTTGACATTTGTCACAAGACAAGACAAACTTACGGGCATCCTTGAAGAGAGTGGGCCAATAGAAACCTGATTGCAATACCTTGTGTGCAGTTCTATCTCCCGCATGGTGTCCTCCGTAGGCCTCTGAGTGACACTTCTGTAGGATCTGTCCCTGTTCATGTTCAGGTACACAACGTCTAATAACACCATCTACTCCTTCCTTATCAAAAGGTAAGTTCCAATCAGGTGGTTGAACAATAGGTGCTGTTATCAAAGCCCTCTTAAGTATTTCGAAGGCATCCTCACAATTATCGTCAAAAACAAAAGGAATATCCTTTTGTAAGAGATTGGTAAGAGGCCTAGAAATCTTAGAGAAGTCCTTGATGAACCTTCTATAGAAACCAGCATGACCAAGGAAACTTCTTATACCTTTGATATCTGTGGGGTATGGCATTTTCTCGATTGCATCAACCATAGCCTTACCGACTTCAATACCTCTTTCAGAAATTTTATGTCCCAAGACGATGCCTTCATTAACCATAAAGTGGCACTTCTCCCAATTCAAGACAAGATTGGTGTCTTTACATCTCAGTAAGACTCGATCAAGGCTGCTGAGGGAATCATCAAAGGAAGACCCGTAAACAGAGAAGTCATCCATGAAAACCTCAACAATCTTTTCACAAAAGTCAGAGAATATAGCCATCATACATCTTTGAAAAGTGGCAGGTGCATTACATAAGCCAAAAGGCATACGTCTATAAGCAAATGTACCGAAAGGACAAGTGAAAGTAGTTTTCTCCTGATCAGATTGTGCAACTGGTATTTGGGAGAAACTAGAATAACCGTCTAGAAAGCAGAAGTGTGTGTGTTTGGACAGCCCTTCTAGCATTTGGTCGATAAAAGGCAAAGGGTAATGATCTTTCCTAGTGGCTTTATTCAATTTCCTAAAATCTATCACCATCCTATAGCCAGTAATAATCCTCTTTGGGATCAATTCATCCTTATCATTAGGGTCAACGGTAATGCCTCCCTTCTTAGGGACGCAATGCACCGGACTCACCCAATCACTATGAGCAACAGGATAAATGATACATGCTTCCAGGAGCTTTAGTATTTCTTTTCTTACTACCTCTTTCATCTTAGGATTTAATCTCCTTTGATGATCATCAACTGGTTTGAAATTAGGATCGGTTTTAATCTTGTGCTGGCATAGAGTGGGACTAATGCCCTTAAGATCATCAAGAGTATATCCAATAGCAGCACAGTGCTTTCTCAGAGTTTTTAGTAACTTATTTTCTTCATGCTCCGAGAGGCTAGCACTAATAATAACAGGATATATCTCCTTTTCATCAATATAAGCATACTTAAGAGTATCATGCAACTGTTTTAGCTCAAACACAGGATCACCCTTTGGTGGGGGTGGATCCTCAAGCAGTTCAACAGGCAGATTATTCTTAAGGATAGGATATTGTTCTAAGACAACTCTATCTATCTCATCCCTTTCATCCATATGCATATCATTTTCATGCTCAAGCAAGTATTGCTCTAAGGGATCAGTAGGAGGCACGGCAATAGAAGCTAAGGTAATAGTTTCATCCCTACTAGGCAACTCCTTTTCATGAGGTTGTCTACCAAACTTAGAGAAATTGAAGTCATGTGACACACCTTCAAAGCCAACAGTGACAGTTTGCTTCTCACAATCAATATGAGCATTGACAGTATTGAGAAAAGGTCTGCCAAATATGATGGGACAAAAGCTATCTTGTGCGGTAGCAAGAACGAGGAAATCAGCAGGATACTTCGTTTTACCACACAAGACTTCAACATCCCTAACAATTCCCACACGGCAGATAATATCTCTATTGGCAAGCTGAATAGTGACATCAATAGGCTCTATCTCAACAGGTGCAATCTCATCTTTGATTTCATCGTATAAGGATTGAGTTATTGCACTAACACTAGCACCCACGCCACATAAACCATGATAACAATGATCTCCTATCTTAATAGAAACCACAGGCATGCCAACAACAGGCCTATGTTTGTCTCTAACGTGAGGTTTAGCAATTCTAGCAGCATCTTCACAGAAGTGAATATTATGTCCCTCAACATCGTCGGACAAAATATCTTTGATAATAGCAATGCTAGGTTCAACTCTAATTTGCTCAGGGGGTGTAGGTGTTCTAATATAGCCTCTACGTATCATAGTTGAAGCTTTAGAATGATCCTTTATCCTAACAGGCCTATGCTTCTCAATGTAAGCACTCAGAACAACATGATCATTATAGGCAATGACATTCTCTTCAACTGGAGTGGGTTTAACTACATTGACTTCTAAAGGAGGATGATATTTAAACCACTTCTCTTTGGGGAGATCAATATGAGCAGCAAATGATTCACACAGTGAAGCTACCATCTCAAAGTCAAGTCCATACTTAGCGCTAAAATCACTAAAGGTATTTGTCTCAACAAAGGATTTAACGCAATCAAACGTGAAATTCATACCTGACTCCTTACCTTCTTCAAGCTCCCAATCTTCAGAGTTGTGTTTAATTCTCTCCAATAAATTCCATTTGAAGTCAATATCTTCATAAAAGAACCGGTACAAGAAGTGTCAAGCATGGTGCGATCATCATGAGAAAGCCGAGCATAGAAGTTCTGAATGATAATTTCTCTCGAGAGCTCATGATTGGGGCATGAATATAACATTGATTTAAGCCTCCCCCAAGCTTGAGCGATGCTTTCTCTGTCACGAGGCCAAAAATTATAAATATAATTCCGATCACGATGTATTAAATGCATAGGATAAAACTTTTGATGAAATTCCAATTTCAACCGATTGTAGTCCCATGATCCAGTATCATCACATAGCGTATACCATGTCAACGCCTTATCCTTCAAAGATAAAGGAAAGACATTTTTCTTGACCTCATCCTCGGGCAAACCTGCAAGCTTAAATAAACCACAAACTTCATCTACATAGATTAGATGCAAGTCTAGATGTGATGTTTCATCTCCTGTAAAAGGATTAGCCAACAGTTTCTCAAGCATACCCGAAGGAAATTCAAAGCAAATATTTTCATTAGGTGAAGCAGGTTGAGGATCAACTATTTGTGCTTCCGTTCGAGGTGAAGATACCCCCAACAAGACCCTCAAAGGATTCGTATCCATAGTGACAAGTGACAATAAATTTCAGCACACTATATGAATGTTTCCTTACGAAGTTCCACTTACTAAAGGCGCTTCACTCCCCGGCAATGGCGCCAGAAAAGAGTCTTGATGACCCACAAGTATAGGGGATCAATCGTAGTCCTTTCGATAAGTAAGAGTGTCAAACCCAACGAGGAGCAGAAGGATCTAACAAGTGGTTTTCAGCAAGGAAATATCTGCAAGCACTGAAATTGTGGGTAACAAGTAGTTGTGTGGTGAGATGATTCATAGCAAGCAACAAGTAACAAAAGTAGCCCGGTCAAAAAGAAGTAGCAAAAGTAGCAACGGTGCAGCAAAGTGGCCCAATCCCTTTTGTAGCAAGGGACAAGCCTGGACAAAGTCTTATAGGAGGAAAAACGCTCCCGAGGACACACGGGAATTTCTGTCATGCTACTTTTCATCATGTTCATATGATTCGCGTTCATTACTTTGATAGTTTGATATGTGGGTGGACCAGCGCTTGGGTACTGCCCTTACTTGGACAAGCATCCCACTTATGATTAACCCCTCTCATAAGCATCCGAAACTACGAAAGAAGAATTAAGACAAAGTCTAACCATAACATTAAACTAGTGGATCCAAATCAGCCCCTTACGAAGCAACGCATAAACTAGGGTTTAAGCTTCTGTCACTCTAGCAACCCATCATCTACTTACTACTTACCAATGCCTTCCTCTAGGCCCAAATAATGTTGAAGTGTTATGTAGTCGACGTTCACATAACATCACTAGAGGAAAAATAACATGCAACACATCAAAATACCGAACGAATACCAAATTCACATGACTACTATTAGCATGACTTATCCCATGTCCTCAGGAACCAAAGTAACTACTCACAAAGCATAATCATATTCATGACCAGAGAGGTAATGAGTAGCATCAAGGATCTGAACATAAACTCTTCCACCAAATAATCCAACTAGCATCAACTACAAAGAGTAATTAACACTACTAGCAACCTTACAAGTACCAATCGGAGTCGCGAGACGGAGATTGGTTACAAGTGATGAACTAGGGTTTGGAGATGAGATGGTGCTGATGAAGATGTTGATGGTGACGAGTTCCCTCCAATGAGAGGAGTGTTGGTGATGACGATGGCGACGATTTCCCCCTCCGGGAGGGAAGTTTCCCCGGCAGGATTGTCCTGCCGGAGCTCTAGATTGGTTCTGCTCAAGTTCCGCCTCGTGGCGGCGGCGAATCCACGAAAAAGCTCCTCCCTGATTTTTTCCAGACGAAACCCTTCATATAGGAGAAGAGGGGGGCCAGTGGCCAGCAGGCTGCCCACAAGCCCTCATGGCGCGGCCTGGGGGGGGGTGGCCGCGCCGTGCAGGCTTGTGGCCACCTGCTGGCGCCCCTCCAGCACTTCGTCGACCGAGTATTTTTTATAAATCCGGAAAACAATCCTCGTTGATTTTTACGGCGCTTGGAGTTGCGCAGAATAGGTATCTCAACTTTGCTCCACTTTCAGGCCAGAATTCCAGTTGTCGGCATTCTCCCTCTTCATGTAAACCTTGCTAAATAAGAGAGAAAAGGCATAAGTATTGTACCGTGAAGTGAAATAACAGCCCAAGAAGCGGTAAATATCAACATGAAAACATGGTGCAAAATGGACGTATCACATGGCGATGTGAGGACTAGATTATTGACTCTAGTGCAAGTGGGAGACTGTTGGAAATATGCCCTAGAGGCAATGATAACTAGTTATTATTATAGTTCCTGTTTAAAGATAATCGTCGTTTATTATCCATGCTATATTGTATTGAATGAAAACATAGATACATGTGTGGATACATAGACAAAACAATGTCCCTAGAAAGCCTCTAGTTGGCTAGTCAGTTGATCAAGGAGAATCATGTGATGGACTAGACCCAAACTATGAACATAACATATTGATCGTGTCGTTTTATTGGTATTGTTTTCTACGTGTCAAGTATTTATTCCTATGACCATGAGATCATATAACTCACTTGCACCGGAGGAATACCTTGTGTGCATCAAACGTCACAACGTAACTGGGTGACCATAAAGGTGTTCTACAGGTATTTCCGAAGGTGTCCGTTGAGTTAGTATGGATAAAGACTGGGATTTGTCACTCCATGTGACGAAGAGGTATCTCGGGGCCCACTCGGTAATACAACATTAAACACAAGCCTTGCAAGCAATGTGACTAAGTGTAAGTCACGGGAACTTGTATTACGGAATGAGTAAAGAGATTTGCCAGTAACGAGATTGAAATAGGTATGCGGATACCGACGATCGAATCTCGGGCAAGTAACATACCGAAGGACAAAGGGAATGGCATACGAGATTATATGAATCCTTGGCACTGAGGTTCAACCGATAAGATCTTTGGAGAATATGTAGGATCCAATATGGGCATCTAGGTCCCGCTATTGGATATTGACCGAGGAGTGTCTCAGGTCATGTCTACATAGTTCTCGAACGCGCATGGTCTGCACACGTAAGATTTGATGATGTTGTAGTATAGTTGAGTTATATGTGTGGTTACCGAATGTTGTTCGGAGTACCGGATTAGATCACGGACGTCATGAGGGTTTCCGGAATGGTACATAAACGAATATTGATATATATGATGGTTTCATTTGGTTACCGGAAAATTTTGGGCAATTCCGACAGTGTACCGGGAGTGACGAATGGGTTCCGGGAGTTCACCGGGAGGGGCCGACCCACTCGGGAGTGAGCCCAAGGTCCTAGGGTGGTGACACAAGTCCTTAGTGGGCTGGTGGAGTCAGCGCAAGGAGCCCATGGCGCCACATAAGAATATACCAAAAAGAAAAGAAAAAGAAAAGG
Organism: Hordeum vulgare subsp. vulgare; assembly: GCF_904849725.1. Taxonomy (NCBI): domain Eukaryota; kingdom Viridiplantae; phylum Streptophyta; class Magnoliopsida; order Poales; family Poaceae; genus Hordeum; species Hordeum vulgare. The sequence continues at coordinate 70,581,932 of NC_058518.1, forward strand.
GAAAGAGGGAGGTGGGAAGGAAGGGAAGGACTCCTCCTTCCCAAACCGAATTGGAGGAGTCCTCCTCCTCCTAGTGCCGGTGCACCCTTGAGGTCCTTTTCCCTCAAGGCTAGCCCCTCCCCTCCCTCCTATATATAGTGGAGGTTTAGGGCTTTTTGAGACACAACTTTGGCGCGTGCAACTCTAGCCTAAACCACACAGTTTCACCTCTAGATCGGATTTCTACGGAGCTGAGGCAGAGCCCTGCAGGAGTAGATCATCACCACCACTGGAGCGCCGTCACGCTGCCGGAGAACTCATCTACTTCTCCGTCTTGCTTACTGGATCAAGAAGGCCGAGATCATCATCGAGCTGTACGTGTGCTGAACGCGGAGGTGCCGTCCGTTCGACGCTAGACCGGAACGGATCGTGGGACGGATCGCGGGACGGTTCGTGGGACGGTTCGAGGGACATGAACACGTTCCACTACATCAACCGCGTTTCTTAACGCTTCTTACTGTGCGATCTACAAGGGTGCGTAGATACAAATATCCACTCGTAGATGGGCATCGCCATGATAGATCTTCGTGTGCGTAGGATTTTTTTTTGTTTCTCATGCAACGTTCCCCAACAGAGATCATATAAATCACTGGCACCGAAGGAATACCTTGTGTGTATCAAACGTCGGAACGTAACTGGGTGACCATAAAGGTGCTCTACAGGTATCTCCAAAGGTGTCTGTTGAGTTAGTATAGATCAAGATTGGGATTTGTCACTCCGTGTGACGGAGAGGTATCGGGCCCACTCGGTAATACAACATCACACACAAGCCTTGCAAGCAATGTGACTAAGTGTAAGTCACGGGATCTTGTATTACGGAACGAGTAAAGAGACTTGCCGGTAGCGAGATTGAAATAGGTATGCGGATACCGACGATCGAATCTCGGGCAAATAACATACCGAAATACAAAGGGAATGACATACGAGATTATATGAATCCTTGGCAATGAGGTTCAACCGTTAAGATCTTCGGAGAATTTGTAGGATCTAATATGGGCATCCAGGTCCCGCTGTAGGATACTGAGCGAGGAGTGTCTCCGGTCATGTCTACATAGTTCTCGAACCCGCACGGTTTGCACACTTAAGGTTCGATGATGTTTTAGTATAGTTGAGTTATATGTGTGGTTACCGAATATTGTTCGGAGTCCCGGATGCGATCACGGATGTCACGATGGTTTCCGGAATGGTCCGGAAACAAAGATTGATATATAGGATGGTTTCATTTGGCTACCGAAAAGTTTCGGGCAATTCCGGTAGTGTACCGGGAATGACGAATGGGTTTTGGGTGTTCACCGGGAGGGGCCATCCACCCGGGAGTGAGCCTAGTAGCCTTAGGGTGGCGCACCATCCCTTAGTGGGATGGTGGAGTTAGTCCAAGAAGGCCATGGTGCCAGAAGTGAAAAAACCAAAGGAAAGAAAAAAAGGAAAGAGGGAGGTGGTAAGGAAGAGGAGGACTCCTCCTTCCCAAACCGAATTGGAGGAGGAGTCCTCCTCCCCCTTCGGTCGGCGCTCCCTTGGGGCCCTTGTGTCCCAAGTCTAGCCCCTCCTCTCCTCATATATATATTGGTGGTTTTAGGGTTTTTGAGACACAACTTTGCCACGTGCAACTCAAACCTATTCCACATAGTTTTGCCTTTAGATCGGATTTCTGCTGAGCTCGGGCGGAGCCGTGCAGGTGTAGATCATCACCACCATCGGAGCACCGTCACGATGCCGGAGAACTCATCTACTTATCCATCTTGCATGCTGGATCAAGAAGGCCGAGATCGTCATCGAGCTGTACGTGTGCTAAACACGGAGGTGCCATCTGTTCAGCACTAGATCGGAACGGATCATGGGACGACGGTGATTTGAATCACGAAGCTGTACCACTACATCAACCGCGTTTCTTAATGCTTCCCGCTTAGCGATCTACAAGGGTACGTAGATCTAGTCTCCTCTCGTAGATGGACATCACCATGATAGGTCTTCATGTGCGTAGGATTTTTTTTTTGTTTCCCATGCAACGTTCTCAACAAAGTCCTCAGTCAAGATTTGATAGTCTTCATGATCGTTATGGCACACTCTTGGCTGATCATGACAAACTTTCCTATGAATTTCTTCAAAGTAAGCTTGATCTTGAGAAGTTAAGAATGTCTCATGATGATCTTCAAATAGAACATGACTCATTGCTTGCTCAATAGATCAGTACCGCTCAGGTTGAATTCATTCCACCATGTTTGAAATGCACCGACCGTAAAACTGCTAATTCTTCACCAGAATCATCTAATGCTTCTATCACTACAGATTCTTCAATTGTCCCTGTGGTATAAAATTCTTCACTTGAAGAAACCACAAATGGTACTGACGAAAATGCAGGGTTGAAGGAATTGTATGTGACATGCATATACAAAAGTATCAAAGGGCATCAAACCCTTTGTGATGTGCTCAAAAAGCAGATTCTGAACAAGAATCCGAGGAAAGAAGGAATTGCCTTTGAGAGGAAATTGAATGCTGATGGATCATACTGGAAACCTGAGCAGTACCCCAAAACCTCATGGGTTGCTATTAAAGGTCCTCACATCGATCCATCCACTCTAACAGGCTTTGCATGTGAATTATCCTATCCCTGAGATGAGTCATTTGACTCCAACTATAAACTGTTGAAAAATCACTATGGTGAAGTATTTGCTAGATATGTTGGAACTAACTGCAAGAATGGACCACCCCTGAGGAAAATCTGGGTCCCCAAAAGTTGCTTGGAAAATCTTCAAGTGAATGTCCTCATGACACCACGTGTTAAGAACCAGAAACCCATATCAATTTCCTCAGGTGGACCAAAGTCTTCACGAGGATCAAAATCCTCATATGGTCAATACTATGATCATACTCGTGCTAATGCTTCTGATATGCAGGGAAATTACAAGGGACATGAATATGAGCATTATTCCTCAAACCATTATGTTCATAAGTCCTCAAAGAATTTCTTTGCCTATTAATTTGAGTACTCTAACCCCCTACTGTGAAAAGAAGTGCATTAGCTTCAATGCCTCCTTTCTTATATGGTGCTCGCAGGATTATGAACTCTTTGCCACCCCTTCCGATGTGGGCTGTGAAGAAATTGAACTAATCACTTCCACACGACAGGTCTCCAAATGAAAGTTATCGTATGAAGAATTTCCTGGAGACGTGAGGAAATTGCTTGTTTGGACGTAAGCTAAAATTGACGAAATGATAACATTTCACACATCCTCAAATTTACTGTTTATGATGAAATTCTTATCTAATGAAATTGATATCATATTCTTCAAGTCTGAAGCATGTGAGATGGTAAGCTGTACTAATTCATCTGCAGGATGACAAACCCAATTATACAGAGTGGGTTCTTGACAGTGGTTGCACAAACCACATGACTGGTCATAAAAGCTTGTTGATGAATATGCCACTGACTCCATCACCACTGAAGCAAATCACTTATACCGATAAAGGTAAAATCAAGTTATTGGGACTTGGCAAAGTGGCTATATCCAAGGACATGCACATGGACAAAGTCATGCTTTTGAAATCCCTTGGGTTTAACCCTCATGTCAGTCTCAATGCTTTGTGATCTTGATATGGTTGTTATCTTTGGAAAATACAGATGCGTAGTCATCATGGAATCTGACAAATCCAAATTCTTCGTAGGCTTTAGGAGAGGAGATTTGTACATTGTTGATTTTTCCACAGGCCCTCAACCAGCCATATGCTTACTAGCAAAAACCTCAAAAGGTTGGCTATGGCATCGACGTCTGGGTCATGCAGGCATGAGGAATTTTCACACGCTGGTTAAGAAGAAGCATGTCATTGGCATCGAACCGTCAAATTACTCAAGGATCATCTGTGCGGTGCTTGTGAATCTGAAAAAATAACCAGATCCAAACACCCTTCGAAGACTATCATGACTTCTGCTCGTCCGTTTGAATTGCTTCACATGGATCTATTTGTACCTACTCATTATGCTAGTCTAACCAATGCAGCATCTTTATATGGCTTTGTCATTGTTGATGACTACTCTCGCTATACTTGGGCACACATCATTTTGTATAAAATCGAAGTGCAGGAAGTCTTCAAACGATTTTCTTCAAGGGCCTCGACACATCATTTTGTATAAAATCGAAGTGCAGGAAGTCTTCAAACGATTTTCTTCAAGGGCCTCGACAAATTCGACGTCAAGATCAAACACATCAAGAGTGATAATGGGACAAAATTAAAAAACACTGGTCTTGATGATTATCTTGATGAACTTGGTATTACTCACGAATTATTTGTTACTTATACTCCTCAACAGAATGACGTTGTTGAACGCAAAAACAGGACTCTAGTTGAAATGGCATGAACTATGCTTGAAGAATATCACACTCCTCGTCGTTTTTGGCCTGAAGCAATCAACACTGCTTGCCACATCATCAACAGGGTATATCTTCACAAATCCTCAAGAAAACCTCATATGAACTCCTCACTGACAAGAAACCCAATGTAAGTTATTTCAAAGTCTTTGGTGCAAAATGGTGGATTAGAGATCCTCACCATGGCTCAAAGTTTGCAGCTAAAGCACATGAGGGTTTTATGCTTGGTTACGGAAAGGACTTGCACACCTACAAAGTCTTCAACACCTATCACAACAAGGTTGTTGAAACTGTAGATGTGCGGTTTGATGAAACTAATGGCTCGCAAAGAGAGCAACTGCCTCCTATGCCAGATAAATTACCTCCCGAGGAAGCCATCAAGGTCAAGGCAACTGAAGATATCATTCCTACTGAGGAAAAACCCCTTGTTGAAGAAGTCGTGCCCAACACTAAGGAAATTCAAACTCGTGCACCTGAGGAAAATACTACAGATCAAATTCCTCAGCCCAACCAAAGTCATCAACCAGCTCATCCAAGGATTGCAAATGAAGTAGAACTTGACAAAATCCTCGATGACATCAATGCGCCAGGTCCTCTCACTCGCTCAAAGCTTCACATTTAGTTAACTTTTGTGGGCATTCCTTGTTTGACTCTATCACAGAACCCTCAAAAGTTGATGAAGCCTTCATGGAACCTGAGTGGATTCAAGCCATGGAAGATGAACTTCTTCAGTTCAAGCTAAATGACGTATGGGAACTCTTCAAACAACAAGATCCTCGCAAGCAAAATATCATTGGCACCAAGTGGAACTACCGAAACAAGCAAGATGAGGATGGTCAGGTAGTGAGGAATAAGGCATGACTTGTAGCCCAAGGCTACACATAGGTTGAGGGAATTGACTTTGATGAAACTTTTGCACCTGTTGCTAGACTTGAAGCTATTCGAATATTACTTGCTTATGCTAATCATCACAATATTACTCTATATCAAATGGATGTGAAAAGTGCATTCCTCAATGGTAAGCTTGAGGAAGAAGTATATATTGCTCAGCCCCCAGGTTTTGAAGATCCAAAGCATCCAGACAAAGTATTCAGACTCAAAAAGGCACTCTATGGCCTCAAGTAGGCCCCTCGGGCATGGTATGACACATTGAAGGAATTCCTCATGAAGAAAGGCTTCAAACCTGGTTCAATTGATCCCACTCTTTTCACAAAATCCTATGACAATGAACTATTTGTGTGCCAAATATATGTCGACGACATTATTTTTGGTTGTACTGACAAATGTTACAGTGATGAATTTGCGTACATGGTGAGTGAAGAATATCAAATGTATATGATGGGGGAGCTGAAATTATTCTTAGGTCTGCAAATTCATCAACAACACAATGGCATCTTCATATCTCAGGAGAAATACCCCAAGGATGTTGTGAGAAAATTCAACATGCATGAATGCAAAGGCGTCAAGTTTCCTATGCCTACCAACGGCCACCTCTACACTGACGAAAATGGTAAATATTTCGATCAGCATGTATATCTCTCTATGATTGGCTCTTTATTGTACTTATGTGCATCTAGGCCAGATATTATGCTTAGCTTAGTCTTCAATTTGATATTTCATCTAAGTGATGTGATTGGACCTGACTCCCCTCTATGCTAAGCTCAAACCAGTCTATTCTCAATTCTTCATATGCGTTCTATTTGACACTTTTTCAAAATCCTCACTGAATCCTTGTGAGTTGAGGACTTCGTAACGAAATCCTCAAAATTCAAAATTTTAACCGTTGCAACAGTAACCGCACCCATTACTCACGTCCGGATAACCAAGATCTCCACCGCTTCAATCGTGGGCACCACGTGTCAAGAGGAGACGAAGGGGCAAGGGCAGTTCAGTCCGAAAGTTTCGGCCCGAACAGTTTTTCACCTGAGCTATAAATAGCTACTTATCCCCCTTAGTCAAAACTCTTCTTTCCCTCTCGTCTTCTCCGCTCGAGCTCGAACCCTAGCGCCGCCGCTAACATCTTCGCCGCCGGTGAGGAAGAGCTTCACTGCCTCGCCCTCGCCCTCACCGGACTCACGCCGACAGCGGAATATCCTCCTCCACCGCTGTTGTAGCTGTTTTCAGTCGCCAAGTTAGGGCACTGAAGATCTGAATCGAAGAACTTCTTTTTACTGCCTCAGTTCATTGTGTTCTTCGCACAGGGTAAATAAAATCTTATTTTACCACCCCTGTTGATCTTTTATTTCACTGTATATTTGTGAAATCAGTTTTTCCTTAGAAATTTCCTCAGATGTGCACACTCATGCCTAGAACACTTGTTGAATTTCACCAAGTTACTAAAATTCGTCACGAGATTCCTCAGTTATGTAAACTAGTCGTCAACCCGTGCATCTGCACGGGCTAGTGATTTTTCAATCGTTTATCCCTTAATTTCAATATGTTATACAACCATGCAAATAAACTTTTTTGATATATTGTTCTACCCAATATTAATTGTAGGTTAATTTAAGTGAATGTATACACTTGTTGAGTAGTATAATCCAAACCTAAGATAAAGTTATAGGTTCCGAACATAATTTTGATTATTTCTGGCTTTGAACTTAAAAATGCGCTTATATATAAGGAAGGACTAGATGAGAACATTACCTTGTTCATTGGATGTCTTAGATCCCAATTTGGAAGCATCTTCAAAAGATCCCAATCCTTTGTAACAAAAATACAGCTCTTATTTCCCATTCTTCATCTTTCCCAAGAATGGAGAAATATAAGTAGTAATTCTCAGGAAAGCCCATTTTTGTTGTATGCATCAGTGTAATGACAAACAATAGTAGCACATGAAGTATCAATGTGACAGATAGGTTGGCATCTTGATTTTAGAAACTATTATGTACTATAGTTTGTTTCATCTACAATTATACTCCCCAATTAGTATTCCCATCTGACACACACGACTAAGAAAAATGTCTCTAGGACTGAAACTAATAATTCAAAAATGTATACAAAATGCATGGATTTGTGCAATATGATGAGAACAAATGCAATATATAGTAGGAGGATTTACCTACTTGCTACTTCCTCTTGTGGCTCATTCTGAATAGATCTCGTAGCTTGGATAACTTTATAAGTAAATATGCTTTGTCAAACATTTTGACCTTTCCCCTTGAAAGACATATTTCCTCAAAAAGTGGTAATATTTTAAATATCCTTGATCCAGAGAAAATATATGCTAGTGGACCTGAATGTGGATGTACGTACAACATAGAAGTATGAAAGCATAAAACAATGCAATGATGCATGCTTACATGCAAGACAACTATTGTCGTCCTAGCTTCTAATTAAAAGATCATATATTAATACTACCATGTCTGATCTTAACTTTCTAGACATCCATTCATAGCAATCTTATTCAGAAAGAAATAAATGTTTCGGCGGGTCGGATAAAAGTATTTAAGAACAAATGACAAAGTTTTTATCGAATGGGCATCTAATACAGATAATTAAACATGATATTTAGTTTACCTGCATTTTTTTGATAAATAAGTGGCACAATAGGAAATAGTCACACTTCAAAGAGACATATATCATCTTGTTTGTTCTCCTCATAAGCCCAATTGCGGTTAAGTACTCCCTGTGTAAATTAATATAAGCTCTTTTAGATCACTAAGATCATTAAAGTACTGCTCTAAACGATTTCATAATTGTTTAAGAGAGAGTATAATATTAGGACATGAGCTGCAACTATAACAGAAAATGATCTAGGCTGCACCATGAATATTTATAATATGGTATTAACACGATTTAATATCTACATTATGATTGAAAACCCAGAGACTCTTTCTTCTAGTACTCACACCGAGACATGCCATAATATCTTACAAAGCTCCATCTTGACATAGAAACTGTAGGCAAACCTACTGGAATTTTGTGTATATCTGGGCCAGCCCAATATGTAATTTCAGAAATTCCTAATAAATCCTAGAGGCCCACGCAGCTCATTTGTGCAAGGCAAGAGGTGGAAATGTTTAGTCCCACATCGCTAGTTTAGTGGGAGTTGGACCTCCTTATAAGGGAGGATGTTTTCACACATGTATGAGCTTGAGAACAAGAGAGACATACACGCGCGCTCCTCCGCCGCCCGCCTCGCCTCGTCACGACGCGCCGCGCCGTGGGAATGAGCCGAGCCGAACTAATTTTTTGCCACGCACGACTGGTATATGAAAGGCCATTCGAGAAAAGCTGAACGTTTTCTGCTGTAGTGGATATTGAAAGCTCACGCTGCAGTTTCAAACGTTTTCTGCTGTAGTGGATATTGAAAGCAGCTGCGTCTGTTCGCTTCACATCCCGTCGCTGGTCTCTCGTCTCCTTCTCCTGCGCCTATAAAAGAGAGGTCGCTCCTCTCCAGAGATACGACGCATCAGAAGTTCCCACTCGCCGCCGGTTTCTTCTCTCTGTGCTGCTGCTACGTTCTTCCTCATCCCGTCCTGCGGCGTGCACCGTTCGTCGGGACAGTAGGCCTCCGAAACTCCGCCTCTTCGAGTCCTGTACGGGAGAAGGGCGATAAGGTTTTTGGGGAGCGCTCAGCGCGACTACTGGCTTCCATCACGTACTCCGACGATCTCTTCCCGAACGACGACTTCTTCCCCGACATCGACCACCTCTTCGGTACTATGGCCAACGATAACGCCAACACCAATGCTCCTGCTGCTGCATCTCAGTACGTACTTTTGTGCTTCTTCTTTGAATTCCTATCACACCCTTTTGCTATAGTTTCTCTGCTAGATATGTTCCGTATCTACTCATTACTCCATATGATACATTATCTTTGTAGAACGGTTTTATATATGCTCTTTTCTGGATTCTACGTCCGCATGCCTTGTATCTTCTCATCTCTATATAGCTTGCCTTCTTTCGTTGTTGTTATATTGGTTATGTTTTTCCTAGTTTTTCCTGTAATAAAATCCTATGGTAAATTGCTCATATTTCCAACAATCCAAAAACCTTATTATAGGCAATTTACCCCGAGTGGTTTTGCTGCCTCCATGAGGCCTCCTATGTTTGAGGGTGTTCACTACAAGAGGTGGCGCGTGAGAGCTGTTCTATGGTTTCAAACCATGAGCTGCTATGACGCCACTCTTGGCAAACCTGAAGGAGATCATGATGCTCAACATGAGCTAGCTTTTCAGAAAATGGATACCTTGTTTAAGGCTGCTCTCTTGAGCGTTCTTGGTGAGAACATAGTTGATGCTTATGCGTCAATTGATAATGGAAAAGATATGTGGGATGCAGTCGAGACCAAGTTTGGGGTCTCGGATGCTGGCACTGAGCTGTACATCATGAAACAATTCTATGATTATAGGATGACTGAAGAGCGCTCCGTGGTTGAGCAAGCTCATGAAATACAGTCATTTGCAAGAGAACTTGAGCACTTCAATTGCATGCTACCGGACAAATTTGTTGCCGGAGGCATCATAACTAAACTTCCTCCTTCATGGAGGAACTTTGCTACCTTACTGAAGCATAAGAGACAGGAGTTTTCCGTTCCGGATCTCATAGGTACTCTTGATGTGGAAGAAAAGGCGAGAGCAAAAGACACACGTGCTCGAGCTATTAAGGGAGGTTCTAGTGCCAATCTGGTATAGAAGAAAAACTTCCAGCCCCACAATTTCAAGAACAAGGGCAAGTTCGATGGTAAAGGAAAGTTCGATGGGAAAAACAAGGCTGTGCAGCACACCAACTTCAAGAAGAAGAATGACAAGAAGAAAGGTGTTTGTCATGTGTGCGGAGATCCTGATCATTGGGCACCTAACTTCCCTAATCGTTATGACAAGCGTCAACATGGGAAAGGCGGCAAGTCTGCTAATGTCGTTATTGCTGACACTGACGTGGAGGATGTTGGGTATGGTATATTACCCACTATTCTTTCAGTATGTCATTTTCCTGATTGGTTAATTGACACGGGTGCTAATGTGTATATATGCGGTGATATTTCCATGTTTTCATCTTATCAGTCCGCAGGGACTTCCACCGTCCTGATGGGCAACGGTTCACGTGCTTCTGTTCGTGGTGTTGGCACGGTCGATCTGAAGTTTACTTCGGGAAAAGTCGTGCGGCTGAAGAACGTGCATTATGTCCCCTCCGTCAATAAAAATCTTGTTAGCGGATCTCTTTTGTGTAGAGATGGCTACAAGCTTGTCTTTGAGTCTAATAAATTTGTAATATCCAAGTATGGAACTTTTGTTGGTAAAGGCTACGAGTCAGGAGGCATGTTCCGTTTATCCTTGGCAGACGTTTGCAATAAAGTTGTTAATCATGTTTACAACAATAGTGAATCAAATGTGTGGCATTCACGTCTTTGTCATGTTAACTTTGGTTGCATGTCGCGACTAGTCAAATTGAACTTAATCCCTAGCTTTAACACAGTCAAGGGATCTAAGTGTCAAGTTTGTGTGCAAGCCAAACAACCTCGAAAGTCCCACACGACTGCCAAAACGAGGAATCTTGCACCACTAGAACTCATACATTCAGATCTATGTGAAATGAATGGTATTTTGACAAAAGGTGGAAAGAAATATTTCATGACACTAATTGATGACTCCACTAGATACTGCTGAGTGTATCTTTTGAAATCTAAGGATGAGGCTTTGAACTTTTTCAAGATCTATAAAGCCGAAGTAGAAAACCAACTTGATCGAAAGATCAAGAGGCTTAGGTCCGATCGTGGTGGAGAGTATTTCTCAAATGAATTTGATTCCTTTTGTGCGGAACATGGTATAGTCCATGAGAGGACGCCTCCCTATTCACCTCAATCAAATGGGATAGCCGAAAGAAAGAACCGTACTCTAAGTGATTTGGTTAACACCATGTTAGACACATCGGGTCTCTCCAAGGCATGGTGGGGGGAGGCGATATTGACTGCATGTCATGTCCTAAATCGAGTTCCCACAAAGAACAAAGAGATAACTCCATTCGAGGAATGGGAAAAGAAAAGGTTAAAATTCTCTTATCTACGAACCTGGGGTTGTTTGGCAAAAGTCAATGTGCTAATCCCAAAGAAGCGCAAGCTAGGACCAAAAACTGTGGATTGTGTTTTTCTGGGATATGCTTTTCATAGCATTGGATATAGATTCTTGGTTGTAAAATCTGAGGTATCTGACATGCATGTCGGTACAATCATGGAGTCGAATGATGCGACTTTCTTCGAAGATATCTTTCCCATGAAGGATATATCTACCTCATCTAATCAGAAGATGCCTAATTCATCAAACCATGAATTAGTTACATCTACTGAACCTATCATTTCGATGGAACACTTTGAAAATATTGTGGAGGAGAACAATGAAGTTCCTACCAGGAGCAAGAGACAGAGGACTGCAAAGTCCTTTGGTGATGATTTTCTTGTGTATCTCATAGATGATACTCCCAGTTCTATTTTAGAGGCCTATGCGTCTGAAGATGCTGACTACTGGAAGGAGGCAGTCCGTAGTGAGATGGATTTCATCTTGGCAAATGAAACTTGGGAGATTACTGATCGTCCTTATGGGTGCAAACCTATAGGATGCAAATGGGTATTCATGAAGAAGCTTAGGCCAGATGGTACTATCGAAAAGTACAAGGCACGGCTCGTGGCGAAGGGTTATACCCAGAAGGAAGGTGAAGACTTCTTTGATACTTACTCACCCGTGGCTCGACTGACCACTATTCGAGTACTACTTTCATTAGCCGCCTCACATGGTCTTTTCGTTCATCAAATGGATGTTAAGACTGCTTTCCTAAATGGAGAGTTGGATGAGGAAATTTACATGGAACAACCAGATGGGTTTGTAGTACATGGTCAGGAAGGGAAAGTATGCAAGTTGCTGAAATCTCTATATGGACTTAAGCAAGCACCAAAGTAGTGGCATGAGAAATTTGAAAGAACTCTGACTACTGCAGGCTTTGTAGTAAACGAAGCTGATAAATGTGTGTACTATCGCCATGGTGGGGGCGAGGGAGTTATCCTTTGCTTGTATGTTGATGACATACTGATTTTTGGAACAAATCTGAATGTTATTAAAGAGGTCAAGGATTTCCTATCTCAATGTTTTGAGATGAAGGATTTAGGAGTGGTTGATGTCATTCTGAACATCAAGTTGTTGAGAGACGAAGATGGTGGGATTACATTGCGTCAATCTCATTATGTGGAAAAGATCTTGAGTCGCTTTGGATATAGTGACTGCAAGTCCTCTCCCACACCATATGATGCGAGCGTGTTGCTTCAAAAGAATCGAAGACTTGCTAGAGATCAATTGAAATATTCTCAGATTATTGGCTCGCTTATGTACTTAGCTAGTGCTACAAGACCTGACATCTCTTTTGCTGTTAGCAAACTGAGTCGGTTTGTCTCAAAACCAGGAGATGTGCATTGGAAAGCTCTAGAGAGAGTTTTGCGTTATTTGAAAGGCACTGCAAATTATGGAATTCACTATACTGGAAACCCAAAGGTGCTTGAAGGGTATAGTGATTCAAACTGGATCTCTGATGCTGATGAGATAAAAGCCACTAGCGGATATGTATTCACTCTTGGAGGTGGCGCTGTTTCTTGGAAGTCTTGCAAGCAAACGATCTTAACAAGGTCAACAATGGAAACAGAACTCACAACACTGGATACAGCTTCGGTCGAAGCAGATTGGCTTCGTCGGCTCTTGAGTGACTTGCCGGTTGTTGAGAAACCAGTACCTGGAATCCTTATGAACTGCGACAATCAAACTGTGATCACGAAAGTGAGCAGCTCTAAGGATAACATGAAGTCATCAAGACACATACAGAGAAGGTTAAAATCTGTCAGGAAAATGAGAAACTCCGGAGTTATTGCATTGTACTATATCCAAACATCTAAAAATCTGGCAGATCCTTTTACTAGGGGTCTATCACGTAATGTGATAGATAATGCATCGAGGGAGATGGGTATGAGACCCACAATTTGAGTTGTTCACAGTGGTAACCTATTCTTTGTGATCGGAGATCCCGTGAATTAGATGTGGAAGACAAGCTGTTGGTCAACTGAGAGGAAAGTATCCTTATCATTAATGATACCACTCCATGAAAATGCAATACTTTCCTGAACTGCATGGCAGGTTGATATACATCTTAATATGTTCTAAGTTGTTTTACTGAAGCAGAGATGTTGTCCTGCAGAACATCTTTTGAAGAACATACCTATATGAGTCAGATTGTTAAACGTCGCAATCTATGAGAGTAGGGTGCTCTCTAGTATACTCATGAAAGGTCTCGGAGTATGACGCATAAGCTCCATCCGCGGGGAAGTCCCACGGTAGCCTAGTATCGGTCAAGGATCTGTGTGAAACTAGATTCGCAGAAAACTTGCAGTTCAAGGCCTAGTCCACTGTTCAAGTTGCTTACTAGTGTAGCATAGATTTCTAGGTGGAAGTTCAACTTAACAGTTTCCACTGTAGTATCGGTATATAAAACAGTGTTTTGGAACCAAAGGCAAATTTTGTGTGCCTCTGGGATCTGGTGGGGGATTGCTGGAATTTTGTGTATATCTGGGCCAGCCCAATATGTAATTTCAGAAATTCCTAATAAATCCTAGAGGCCCACGCAACCCATTTGTGCAAGGCAAAAGGTGAAAATGTTTAGTCCCACATCGCTAGTTTAGTGGGAGTTGGACCTCCTTATAAGGGAGGATGTTTTCACACATGTATGAGCTTGAGAACAAGAGAGACATACACGCGCGCTCCTCCTCCGCCGCCCGCCTCGCCTCGTCGCACCGCGGGAATGAGCCGAGCCGAACTAATTTTTTGCCACGCACGACTGGTATATGAAAGGCCATTCGAGAAAAGCTGAACGTTTTCTGCTGTAGTGGATATTGAAAGCTCACGCTGCAGTTTCGAACGTTTTCTGCTGTAGTGGATATTGAAAGCAGTTGCGTCTGTTCGCTTCACATCCGTCGCTCGTCTTTCGTCTCCTTCTCCTGCGCCTATAAAAGAGAGGTCGCTCCTCTCCAGAGATACGACGCATCAGAAGTTCCCACTCGCCACCGGTTTCTTCTCTCTCTGCTGCTGCTACGTTCTTCCTCATCCCGTCCTGCGGCGTGCACCGTTCGTCGGGACAGTAGGCCTCCGAAACTCCGCCTCTTCGAGTCCTGTACGGGAGAAGGGCGATAAGGTTTTTGGGGAGCGCTCAGCGCGACTACTGGCTTCCATCACGGACTCCGACGATCTCTTCCCGAACGACGACTTCTTCCCCGACGTCGACCACCTCTTCGGTACTATGGCCAACGATAACGCCAACACCAATGCTCCTGCTGCTGCATCTCAGTACGTACTTTTGTGCTTCTTCTTTGAATTCCTATCACACCTTTTTGCTATAGTTTCTCTGCTAGATATGTTCCGTATCTACTCATTACTCCATATGATACCTTATCTTTGTAGAACGGTTTTATATATGCTTTTTTCTGGATCCTACGTCCGCATGCCTTGTATCTTATCATCTCTATATAGCTTGCCTTCTTTCGTTGTTGTTATATTGGTTATGTTTTTCCTAGTTTTTCCTGTAATAAAATCCTATGATAAATTGGGCTTTGTGGCTCGTGAGCGGAACCATTAGTAGGACCACCACCGACGAATGATCCATCAGTTCCCTGCATTTTTGAAAAGAGATGGGAAAGCAATATATTATTGTATTGAATAAATGCTAAGTTGTGGTTGAATAGTTTGGTGATGTACTAACCGGAGTGCCATAGTATTCTACCAAGAATTGTTCGAATGTAGGCGGCACTGGTTGAGGTCCAGGAGATGGTGGTGCTGGTGGCAGTGTAGGAACCTCCCCTCTTGACATAGAAGCAACCAGAAGCTCTGTTGTGCGTCTGTTGTGCTCAGTGACTGTTGCAACTCTCTCGTTCCAATCGAACTGTTGCCCACGTATGAAATTCATGTAGGCCTAAAAATATGACATGATGGTACTCATAAAACATAGGAATGCGGAAAATAAAGGTTGAATGAAAGAAGATAAGAGGGAAATACTTACAGAGTTCTGCTGGGCTAGCAGGGACAGTGAAGAGGACGTGCTGGAGCGGGGGCACGGGCGATTGCTCGTCCTCGGGTCGATAGCGCGGATCTGCCTGTAGGAGACAGAAGGGGTGATCATAGAATCCAGAATCTTATGCCGACCATGACTCCTCGGCCCTATGCCGACGGCGGCCCTCTCGTCGGTATCCTCAGACATGGGGTCTGATGTCTCAGGATTCCACTTCAGAAACTCCTGCGTGTATGCCATCAGGTTCTCCCCAGTATGGCCGTAGTACTCACTCTCGCCGGCCTTGCGATTAGGCCGCACACGGGCAAGCGTCCACGACTCGATGTCTGAGAGCGACAGCTTCAATTTCTCCTCCTGCAACACCAAACAGAGGTTAGTGATACATAATAATATGGTAAAGAGAAGATTAAGAATGTTTCATGTACATAGATATACGTGAAGTTTCTTGTGGCGCCAGTGGTTTCGGTTTCCCTGACGGTGTGTTCCGTCGGTTCCGCGATTAGCCTTGTTTATCATGCTCATGGCAGCAAACTTTGCGTCCTCGCCGACCCACAAATCCACCAATCCCTCCCATCCATCACTTCCATAGCACCAATTAGGACGCACCTACATAAGAAGCATAATGGCATGTGACCACGAAACAATGAAATTTACCACAAACGTCGTAATGAAAAGTCTGTTATACTTATCGACATGTATTGCTCCTTAGTCAAGGTAAGGTCACGCTTCTTCACGTCATCCTTGGTCACCTTCTCGCTACATGCCACGTGATAATATTGCGAGACGGCCAGAAAGCGAACCTCATGACGCCACTGACGGGCCTGCTTCCTCGCAGCCCACAGCAAGACCTCATCGGCCTCGGCCTTGTGCTCCTCGAGAACTCTATAGAATTTCTACAGTTATTCATGAAACCAGAATGGAACAAGCCATGAGTTAAACGATGTGATGCTAAACTATGAAAGTAACTCAAGAATTGTGCTTCACAAGAGAACTTACCCAAAACCTTAATATCACGGCCTTAGCGGCCGTCTTATGGGTTGGGTGGTAGGCCGCTTTGTAGTGCTCCCAGCACGTGGCCAAAATCTTGTGCTCCTCCTTCTTTCGGTCCGGAGCAAAGATCCCCGGCCAAAACTTCTTCAACAGGATAGTGAGGATGCCGTTTGGAATACGACCACCTTCAGGATATTTCCAGCTACTGCAAAAGAATGAAAATATTAGCATGTGTACAATCAAAATGATGTTATGTGTTAAAAATATTATTAAGGGCCACTTACTATTTCCCCTTGGGCTTAATGAGCCACTTCATCTCCTCGCTAGCAAGAGGATTTGGGAGTCGTGCACCACCACGCAGCCAACCCTTCTGCTTGCCAGCCCCCTCCCCACCAGCACCCCCTTCCTCGCCACCATCCTCCTCCTCGCCACCATCCTCATCCTCCGCCCTAACCTCCCGTTCCTCCTCCTCCTCCTCCTCCCCCTCCCCCCTAACCTCCTGCCCCTCCTCCTCCTCCTCCCTAACCTCCTCCTCCTCCTCAGAGGTTACCTCACTAGCGAAGGGTCGCGAAGACGACCCACCTATGTCGGTCATAGAGCGTAGTTTCTGGCCCCGAGACCGTCCCCCTGGGCCTCTCCCCCCACCACGTCCTCCTCGGGCACCTCTCCCTCGACCTCCCTGTGAGAACTCATCGTCAAGTAGTCGGGAGGGGACATTACGGGGTCGACCACTCCGACTAACCTTCGCGACGAGTTTTTTTAGCAAACCAGTACCATCGGCCTTGCCTTTTCCCATACTTAGCGAACCTGCATTAAAAGAGAATAAAAGGTTAGTGTAATAATAGAAAAGACATATTAATAAACCATATAAAAAAGACATATTAATAAAACATATAAAAGAGACATATTAATAAACCATATAAAAAATACATATTAATAAAACATACAAATAAGACATGGAACATACATGTGTTAAAACCCATACGAATCATCACTGTTGTAACCGTTTCCTCGACCGGTCTCATCGTCACTATCACGCATATCATCTTCATTGTCTGACGTAGGTGCAGGCTCTTCCTCGTCTTCAGCGTATTCATTTAATTTCTCTAGCATTAATATGTCTTGGTTGTTCACAATGGTCTCGCCATCATCTCGTGCATCGTCATCATTTGGATCCACATCAACATCAGCATCATTGTATCGAACCACATCAACATCATCAAGTTGCTCTTGATAGAACACTCCCTCGTATGTCATGGGGTTAATGTAGAAGTAGTCGTCATCGTCCGGGTCCGGTAGCTTACCATGTGGCGCCACCTTGAACACAACTTCCCAACCCTTTAGGTACTCTTTCTGGCATGGGTAGGGCAGATAATAAACTTGTGTGGCATGGGTAGCCGCAATAAAAAGATCGGCTCCTGCATAAACGGTGGATGGTTTTACTTCGACCAAACCAAGGGAAGGCGTATGTCTCAACCCCTCATATGGGTCAAACCATCGACATTTGAACACAGCAAGATTTAGGTCCTCGCCACCAAGATCGAATGACAGCTCGTATATTTTTCCTACCCTTCCGTAGTACTCAACTTCATTTTCTCCTGGGGTGTACACTCCTGTGTTTATAGTTTTGGGATCAGGCCGGCTATTCTGGTGATCCTCTGTATGGAAGCGATAACCATTCACATCATACTTTTCACATTTCATGACCTGAGCGTTAAAACCCATGGAAACCCATCTCAATTCATCATCCATAGAGGTGTTCGGATCTTTGCCCTACAAGTGTAATTGAAATTGATGGGTGCATTAGTTCCATCAAGTCATAAATGTTGAACTAGGAATTAAGTTGAACTAGGGGAATTAAGTTGAACTGCCTCAGCTATGGAAGCTTCAATCTTAGCTTTGTTTCCACATTTCTTTCTAAGATGCTTGTTCTGTCTCTCAGGGCCGTACTGCCAACGATTCTGCACAGGCCCCCCCCCAACAATACCTCCTTCGCAAGGTGCAAAATGAGATGTGTCATCGGAGTAAAGAAGCCTGGCGGAAAGATCTTCTCTAGCTTGCATATCAAGTCTGGTGCCTTCTTATGCAATTGTTCAATCACCTCAGGACATACTTCTTTAGCACATATCGTGCGAAAGAAATGGCTTAGCTCTGCAAGCACTCGCCAGACACGCTCAGGGACATAGCCACGAACCATCACCGGCATTATCCGCTCAATCCATACATGATAGTCATGACTCTTGAGCCCGGTCACTTTGCCCGTTGAAAGATTGACTCCCTTACTAATATTTGATGCATAACCATCAGTGAACTTCACAATGTGTTTGAGCCACATAAGTGCTTCCTTATTTTCTAGCGGTTTAAGGACGAAGTCAGCATCTGGTTTGAACCAATTTGTTCGACCGTCTGTTGGAGGTCGCATGTTTAGACGTGGTCTATCACAAATTTTTTGTTGATCGGCTCTAGCTTTAACGTTATCCTTTGTCTTATCAGGAATGTTGAGGATCGTGGAAAAAAGGGACTCTGCAACATTCTTTTTGGTGTGCATCACATCAATGTTATAAGGAAGTTTGAGGTCCTTGAAATAGGGAAGCTTCGTGAACGGGGTAATGTGAGTCCAGTTGTGCATCTCACCATATCCCTCAAAACGTTTCGCTTTGCCTTTTCCTTTGCCTTTGCATTTGTCTGGGCCTTCTCCTTCACTTTCCCCTTTTCCTTTTCCTTTTCCTTTGCCTTTGCCTTTGCCTTTGCCTTTGCCTTTGCCTTCGCCTTTAGGCTTGAGAGCTTTTAGCTGAGCAAGAACATCTGCCCCAGAAAATGTTGGAATCTCGTTTACTTCATGGACAACCCGGCCTTTCGTGAAGTTCTTCTTGTCTTCCCTGTCTGGATGGTTTGGAGGGAGGAACTGCCGATGCATGTCAAAGGCTACATACTTGCCACCCTTCTGCAGCCAAATAAAAAGTAGAGCCTGCATGCACACTGGGCATGGCATCTTCCCACTTGTACACCATCCGCAAAATAGGTGATAACCGGGAAAGTCATGCATGCAATACATCAACCAAGCTTTCATTAAGAAGTTTTTCTGCAGATGTCGGTCATATGTCAACCTTGGGAAGTACCAACAATGGAGCAAATCATCCACCAGCGGTTGCATAAACACTCCCAAATTCTTTCCCGGGTAGTCAGGCCCCGGAATGATCAGCGACAAGAACATGGTCTTGCGTTGCATTATGACACCGGGAGGGAGATTGAGCGGAATAACAAACACGGGCCAGCAACTGTATGGATTGGATGACATACCATAGGGATTCAACCCGTCACCTGTTATCGCAAGCCTGACATTCCCGGCCTCGGCTGCTTCCTCGGGATATTCTTTATCGAATGACTTCCATGCTTCAGCTTGCGATGGATGTATGATTTTTCTTTTATCGTCCCTTTCCCCTTTGTGCCACTTCATCATTTTGGCAGACTCCTCCGTAATGAAAAGGCGCTGCAGTCTTTCTATGAAATGGAGATACCGAAGAATCTTCACTGGGATGTCTAGTTGCTTCTTGTCACCGTGCTCATCGACCACCTCAAGGTACCGAGAGGAACCACACTCCCTACAGTACTTGTCATCCGCATACTCGTGCCTAAACAAAAGGCAATTCTTCGGACAAGCATCTATTTTCTCATATTTCATAGACAGTGCGTTCAGGATTTTCTTCGTGGCATACATGCTTTTCGGCAGTTCATGACCCTCAGGAAGGCTGTTAGCCCATACTCCCAGAAATGCTTCAAAGCAAGCTTGGGTACAGCCGTACTCAGCCTTGACTGCCATCAGTTGTGAGATGGCATCCAACTGAGAAATTTTGGCACCCGCATAAAGAGGTTTCTTTGATGAGGCCAAGACCTCCAAGAAGGCCTTTGCAATTGCCTCTGGCTCCTCTGGTTCATTCTCTGAAGGTGTTGTATGTGTCGTCTCGGCAGCAAAGACATCATCTAGCATGTCTCTAACCCCATCATCCTCGTAACCACCGATGCGTTGTCGCATCACCTCCTCTCTACCACGATCCCGCTCGGCAAAGTTTATGGGCATATTAAAGTCTTCCATATATCCAAACGTGCGAAGGTGCACCGTCATTTCTCCCGTATCTCTACGGTGACGTCTTTCACATTTTGCACAGGGGCATTCTGGGTTAACTATCATTGGACAACGGAATATCTCCTTCAAGAACACATCGGTTTTCTCGACCCACTCTGTTGTCACTTGATTCCGTCGGATAAAACCGTTGTACATCCACTTATTATCTGTCATCCTTTACTGTATCACGAGCCACACAACAAAATTATGGATTCATTAAATTTAATCACATACAAATTATGGATTCATTAAAGAGGTTTTATTTTCTATCGGGTTAACGAGAAAAGGCACTGAATCCACCTACATCTCTAATAGGTAAAGAGGGTCCTAATCCCACCCGAGGATGTGTAGATTGAGTACGTCCTCCATGCTCTATCCCGTTCCGAGACAAAATTTCGACAGCACCTCCCCGCTGCTCTCCAGATACAAGTCTCGGCAAAAAGCTGAGAGAATATGCATCCGGAGAACAACGGGGAGGCGCCGCCGAAATCCTGTCTTCAAACGGGATAGAGCATGAAAAACGTACCCAATCTACACATCCCCGGGCTGTCCGTGGAAAACGCTGGACAATCCGAAACAATTGCGGTGATAAATATGCAATTAAATACATATTTATCGATGCAACCATTTCGGACGGGAGACGCCTAGGTTACGCGACTTGACGTGAAAAGAAAATCTGGCGACATGAAAAAAACCCGGAGAATGAGGTGGGTTTGCATCTCACCCTCGGATGTAGAGGAAGTAGTCCAAAAGCAATAAGATGATCAAGGACCAAAAGTTGCGTCAACGCTTATGAGATGCAACACCACAAAGTCTGCAAATAGAAATCTTGTCAATCCACATTCTTCACATTCAGTAAACCAACATGATTCTTGCACAAATCTGAAATATGATGCACAATCAAAACTTCCGTTTATGCAGTTTGGTACACATTTCTCAGTCAGAAGATAAATAGCTATGAGTTCAAGCCTACATGCAAGAACGCATGTCCCTCTATAAAGAAATATACGAAGTACAATAAAGGGAAAAAAAGAGAGATAGATTTTTTGATATAAGAAAATTGTTCTATAAGAAAAAAGAGAGACCTGCGACCTGCACAAAAAGAAAGGCTGGGGAGGGGCGGGGTCAGGCTGGGGAGGGGCGGGGTCGGGCCGGGCGGGGCGGAGCAGTGGACGGCCAGGCCGGGGCAGGGCAGAGCAGTGGACGGCGGGGAGGGGCCGGAGCAGCACAGCGGACGGCGGGGCGGGGTGGAGCCGTGGACGGCGAGGCCAGGGCGGGGCGGAGCAGCGGACGGCGGGGAGGGGCCGGAGCGGCGCAGCGGACGGCGGGGAGGGGCCGGAGAAGCGCAGCGGACGGCGGGGAGGGGCAGTGGACGGCGGGGCGGGGCAGTGGACGGCGGGGCGGAGCCGGAGCGGCGCAGCGGACGGCGGGGCGGAGCCGGAGCGGCGCAGCGGACGGCGGGGCGGAGCAGTGGGCGGCGGGGCGGAGCCGGAGCGACGCAGCGGACGGCGGGGCGGGGTGGAGCCGTGGACGGCGAGGCCGGGGCGGGGCGGAGCAGTGGACGGCGGGGCGGGGCCGGAGCGGCGCAGCGGACGACGGGGCGGAGTGGAGCCGTGGACGGCGGGGCAGGAGCGGGGCGGGGCCGGAGCGCGACCGAGGCGAAGGAGAGGGCCGGCGGTCGCGCCGGGGCGAGGCGAAGGAGAGGGCCGGCGGCGCGCTACTGTGGGGAGCGGGACTGGGATGCGAGAGAGAGATGAGTGGTGGAAAGGATAGGTTGTGGATGGATAAGACAAAAAACAATTCACTCTAAAATCCACTCTATGCCGACGGTTACCTCGTAGGCATAGTTATTTTCACTCTAAAATTCACTCTATCCCCGCCCGTGAGGGGGGCACACCCCGGAGCCGAGTGTCGGGTGCTTGCGCCTGCGACCACACTTCCACAAACGTAGGAGGGGCCCACCGCAACACCTGGTGGCATTGCTACCCCCCCATGTACCCGTCCCGTCTAACCCTGACATAGTCGACCGCCGGATCTAGCCCTTTGACTTCCGTCGAACGGGGTTTGACCGTGGAAATTTTCACCGGTTTACCATAGCCCAGCCCATAGCTACACCCCCAAACACGGTCCCCGCCCAACCCACCCCAATATTCCCTCCGTGTCGGCCCGACATGGCAGTTTACCCCCTCCGTGGCATGGCGGCAGCGATGCCCGTGAGGGGGGGCACACCCCAGAGCCGAGTGTCGGGTGCTTGCACCTGTGACCATGCTTCAACAAGCGTAGGAGGGCCTACCGCAACACCTGGCGGCATTGCTACCCCCATGTAGAACGTCCCGTCTAACCCTGACATAGTCGACCATCGGATCTAGCCCTTTGACTTTCACCGGACGGGGTTTGACCAGTGGATCTTTTCACCGGTTTGCCATAGCCCAGCCCATAGCTACAACCCCGAACACGGTCCCCCGCCCAACCCACCCCAAGATTCCCTCCATGTTGGCCCGACGTGGCCGTTTCCTCCCTCCGTGACACGGCGGGAGCGACGCCCGTGAGGGGGCACACCCCGATGCCGAGTGTCGGGTGCTTGCGCGTGCGACCACGCTTCCACAAGTATAGGAGGGCGACCACCACAACACCTGGCGGCATTGCTACCCCTCATGTACCACGTCCTATCTGACCCTAACACAGTCAACCGCCGGATCTAGCCCTTTGACTTCCACCGAACGGGGTTTGATCGGTGGAAATTTTCACCGGTTTGCCATGCCCAGCCCATAGCTACACCCTCGAACACGGTCCCCGCCCAACCCACCCCAAGATTCCCTCCATGTCGGCCCGACGTGGTCGTTGCCTCCCTCCGTGACATGGCAGCAGCGATGCCCGGGAGGCGGCACACCCCGGAGTCGAGTGTCGGGTGCTTGCCCTTGCGACCACGCATCAAGAAGCGTAGGAGGGCCCACCTCTACACCTGGCGGCATTGCTACCCCCCCCCCATGTACCCGTCCCGTCTAACCCTGACAAAGTCGACCGTCGGATCTAGCCCTTTGACTTTCGTCGGACGGGGTTTGACCGATGGATCTTTTCACCGGTTTGCCATAGCCCAGCCCATAGCTACACCCCCGAACACGATCCCCGCCCAACCCACCACAAGATTCCCTCCATGTCGGCCCGACGTGGCCGTTTCCTCCCTCCGTGACACGGCGGCAGCGACGCCCGTGAGGGGGGCACACCCCGGAGCCGAGTGTCGGGTGCTTGCGCCTACGACCACACTTCCACAAGAGTAGGAGGGGCCCACCGCAACACCTGGTGGCATTGCTACCCCCCCCATGTACCCCGTCCCGTCTAACCCTGACATAGTCGACCGCCGGATCTAGCCCTTTGACTTCCGTCGAACGGGGTTTGACCGTGGAAATTTTCACCGGTTTACCATAGCCCAGCCCATAGCTACACCCCCAAACACGGTCCCCGCCCATCCCACCCCAATATTCCCTCCGTGTCGGCCCGACGTGGCAGTTTACCCCCTCCGTGGCATGGCGGCAGCGATGCCCGTGAGGGGGGCACACCCCAGAGCCGAGTGTCGGGTGCTTGCACCTGTGACCATGCTTCAACAAGCGTAGGAGGGCCTATCGCAACACCTGGCGGCATTGCTACCCCCCATGTACCACGTCCCGTCTAACCCTGACATAGTCGACCATCGGATCTAGCCCTTTGACTTTCACCGGACGGGGTTTGACCGGTGGATCTTTTCACCGGTTTGCCATAGCCCAGCCCATAGCTACAACCTCGAACACGGTCCCCGCCCAACCCACCCCAAGATTCCCTCCATGTTGGCCCGACGTGGCCGTTTCCTCCCTCCATGACACGGCGGGAGCGACGCCCGTGAGGGGGGCACACCCCGATGCCGAGTGTCGGGTGCTTGCGCGTGCGACCACGCTTCCACAAGTATAGGAGGGCGCCCACTGCAACACCTGGCGGCATTGCTACCCCTCATGTACCACGTCCTATCTGACCCTGACACGGTCAACCGCCGGATCTAGCCCTTTGACTTCCACCGAACGGGGTTTGACCGGTGGAAATTTTCACCGGTTTGCCATGCCCAGCCCATAGCTACACCCCCGAATACGGTCCCCGCCCAACCCACCCCAAGATTCCCTCCATGTCGGCCCAACGTGGTCGTTGCCTCCCTCCGTGACACGGCAGCAGCGATGCCCGGGAGGCGGCACACCCCGGAGTCGAGTGTCGGGTGCTTGCCCTTGCGACCACGCATCAACAAGCGTAGGAGGGCCCACCTCTACACCTGGCGGCATTGCTACCCCCCCCCCATGTACCCGTCCCGTCTAACCCTGACAAAGTCGACCATCGGATCTAGCCCTTTGACTTTCGTCGGACGGGGTTTGACCGATGGATCTTTTCACCGGTTTGCCATAGCCCAGCCCATAGCTACACCCCCGAACACGGTCCCCGCCCAACCCACCACAAGATTCCCTCCATGTCGGCCCGACGTGGCCGTTTCCTCCCTCCGTGACACGGCGGCAGCGACGCCCGTGAGGGGGGCACACCCCGGAGCCGAGTGTCGGGTGCTTGCGCCTGCGACCACACTTCCACAAGTGTAGGAGGGGCCCACCGCAACACCTGGTGGCATTGCTACCCCCCCCCATGTACCCCGTCCCGTCTAACCCTGACATAGTCGACCGCCGGATCTAGCCCTTTGACTTCCGTCGAACGGGGTTTGACCGTGGAAATTTTCACCGGTTTACCATAGCCCAGCCCATAGCTACACCCCCAAACACGGTCCCCGCCCATCCCACCCCAATATTCCCTCCGTGTCGGCCCGACGTGGCAGTTTACCCCCTCCGTGGCATGGCGGCAGCGATGCCCGTGAGGGGGGCACACCCCAGAGCCGAGTGTCGGGTGCTTGCACCTGTGACCATGCTTCAACAAGCGTAGGAGGGCCTATCGCAACACCTGGCGGCATTGCTACCCCCCATGTACCACGTCCCGTCTAACCCTGACATAGTCGACCATCGGATCTAGCCCTTTGACTTTCACCGGACGGGGTTTGACCGGTGGATCTTTTCACCGGTTTGCCATAGCCCAGCCCATAGCTACAACCTCGAACACGGTCCCCGCCCAACCCACCCCAAGATTCCCTCCATGTTGGCCCGACGTGGCCGTTTCCTCCCTCCGTGACACGGCGGGAGCGACGCCCGTGAGGGGGGCACACCCCGATGCCGAGTGTCGGGTGCTTGCGCGTGCGACCACGCTTCCACAAGTATAGGAGGGCGCCCACCGCAACACCTGGCGGCATTGCTACCCCTCATGTACCACGTCCTATCTGACCCTGACACGGTCAACCGCCGGATCTAGCCCTTTGACTTCCACCGAACGGGGTTTGACCGGTGGAAATTTTCACCGGTTTGCCATGCCCAGCCCATAGCTACACCCCCGAATACGGTCCCCGCCCAACCCACCCCAAGATTCCCTCCATGTCGGCCCAACGTGGTCGTTGCCTCCCTCCGTGACACGGCAGCAGCGATGCCCGGGAGGCGGCACACCCCGGAGTCGAGTGTCGGGTGCTTGCCCTTGCGACCACGCATCAACAAGCGTAGGAGGGCCCACCTCTACACCTGGCGGCATTGCTACCCCCCCATGTACCCGTCCCGTCTAACCCTGACAAAGTCGACCGTCGGATCTAGCCCTTTGACTTTCGTCGGACGGGGTTTGACCGATGGATCTTTTCACCGGTTTGCCATAGCCCAGCCCATAGCTACACCCCCGAACACGGTCCCCGCCCAACCCACCACAAGATTCCCTCCATGTCGGCCCGACGTGGCCGTTTCCTCCCTCCGTGACACGGCGGCAGCGACGCCCGTGAGGGGGGCACACCCCGGAGCAGAGTGTCGGGTGCTTGCGCCTGCGACCACACTTCCACAAGTGTAGGAGGGGCCCACCGCAACACCTGGTGGCATTGCTACCCCCCCCCATGTACCCCGTCCCGTCTAACCCTGACATAGTCGACCGCCGGATCTAGCCCTTTGACTTCCGTCGAACGGGGTTTGACCGTGGAAATTTTCACCGGTTTACCATAGCCCAGCCCATAGCTACACCCCCAAACACGGTCCCCGCCCATCCCACCCCAATATTCCCTCCGTGTCGGCCCGACGTGGCAGTTTACCCCCTCCGTGGCATGGCGGCAGCGATGCCCGTGAGGGGGGCACACCCCAGAGCCGAGTGTCGGGTGCTTGCACCTGTGACCATGCTTCAACAAGCGTAGGAGGGCCTATCGCAACACCTGGCGGCATTGCTACCCCCCATGTACCACGTCCCGTCTAACCCTGACATAGTCGACCATCGGATCTAGCCCTTTGACTTTCACCGGACGGGGTTTGACCGGTGGATCTTTTCACCGGTTTGCCATAGCCCAGCCCATAGCTACAACCTCGAACACGGTCCCCGCCCAACCCACCCCAAGATTCCCTCCATGTTGGCCCGACGTGGCCGTTTCCTCCCTCCGTGACACGGCGGGAGCGACGCCCGTGAGGGGGGCACACCCCGATGCCGAGTGTCGGGTGCTTGCGCGTGCGACCACGCTTCCACAAGTATAGGAGGGCGCCCACCGCAACACCTGGCGGCATTGCTACCCCTCATGTACCACGTCCTATCTGACCCTGACACGGTCAACCGCCGGATCTAGCCCTTTGACTTCCACCGAACGGGGTTTGACCGGTGGAAATTTTCACCGGTTTGCCATGCCCAGCCCATAGCTACACCCCCGAATACGGTCCCCGCCCAACCCACCCCAAGATTCCCTCCATGTCGGCCCAACGTGGTCGTTGCCTCCCTCCGTGACACGGCAGCAGCGATGCCCGGGAGGCGGCACACCCCGGAGTCGAGTGTCGGGTGCTTGCCCTTGCGACCACGCATCAACAAGCGTAGGAGGGCCCACCTCTACACCTGGCGGCATTGCTACCCCCCCATGTACCCGTCCCGTCTAACCCTGACAAAGTCGACCGTCGGATCTAGCCCTTTGACTTTCGTCGGACGGGGTTTGACCGATGGATCTTTTCACCGGTTTGCCATAGCCCAGCCCATAGCTACACCCCCGAACACGGTCCCCGCCCAACCCACCACAAGATTCCCTCCATGTCGGCCCGACGTGGCCGTTTCCTCCCTCCGTGACACGGCGGCAGCGACGCCCGTGAGGGGGGCACACCCCGGAGCAGAGTGTCGGGTGCTTGCGCCTGCGACCACACTTCCACAAGTGTAGGAGGGGCCCACCGCAACACCTGGTGGCATTGCTACCCCCCCCCCCCCCATGTACCCCGTCCCGTCTAACCCTGACATAGTCGACCGCCGGATCTAGCCCTTTGACTTCCGTCGAACGGGGTTTGACCGTGGAAATTTTCACCGGTTTACCATAGCCCAGCCCATAGCTACACCCCCAAACACGGTCCCCGCCCATCCCACCCCAATATTCCCTCCGTGTCGGCCCGACGTGGCAGTTTACCCCCTCCGTGGCATGGCGGCAGCGATGCCCGTGAGGGGGGCACACCCCAGAGCCGAGTGTCGGGTGCTTGCACCTGTGACCATGCTTCAACAAGCGTAGGAGGGCCTATCGCAACACCTGGCGGCATTGCTACCCCCCATGTACCACGTCCCGTCTAACCCTGACATAGTCGACCATCGGATCTAGCCCTTTGACTTTCACCGGACGGGGTTTGACCGGTGGATCTTTTCACCGGTTTGCCATAGCCCAGCCCATAGCTACAACCTCGAACACGGTCCCCGCCCAACCCACCCCAAGATTCCCTCCATGTTGGCCCGACGTGGCCGTTTCCTCCCTCCGTGACACGGCGGGAGCGACGCCCGTGAGGGGGGCACACCCCGATGCCGAGTGTCGGGTGCTTGCGCGTGCGACCACGCTTCCACAAGTATAGGAGGGCGCCCACCGCAACACCTGGCGGCATTGCTACCCCTCATGTACCACGTCCTATCTGACCCTGACACGGTCAACCGCCGGATCTAGCCCTTTGACTTCCACCGAACGGGGTTTGACCGGTGGAAATTTTCACCGGTTTGCCATGCCCAGCCCATAGCTACACCCCCGAATACGGTCCCCGCCCAACCCACCCCAAGATTCCCTCCATGTCGGCCCAACGTGGTCGTTGCCTCCCTCCGTGACACGGCAGCAGCGATGCCCGGGAGGCGGCACACCCCGGAGTCGAGTGTCGGGTGCTTGCCCTTGCGACCACGCATCAACAAGCGTAGGAGGGCCCACCTCTACACCTGGCGGCATTGCTACCCCCCCATGTACCCGTCCCGTCTAACCCTGACAAAGTCGACCGTCGGATCTAGCCCTTTGACTTTCGTCGGACGGGGTTTGACCGATGGATCTTTTCACCGGTTTGCCATAGCCCAGCCCATAGCTACACCCCCGAACACGGTCCCCGCCCAACCCACCACAAGATTCCCTCCATGTCGGCCCGACGTGGCCGTTTCCTCCCTCCGTGACACGGCGGCAGCGACGCCCGTGAGGGGGGCACACCCCGGAGCAGAGTGTCGGGTGCTTGCGCCTGCGACCACACTTCCACAAGTGTAGGAGGGGCCCACCGCAACACCTGGTGGCATTGCTACCCCCCCCCCCCCCATGTACCCCGTCCCGTCTAACCCTGACATAGTCGACCGCCGGATCTAGCCCTTTGACTTCCGTCGAACGGGGTTTGACCGTGGAAATTTTCACCGGTTTACCATAGCCCAGCCCATAGCTACACCCCCAAACACGGTCCCCGCCCATCCCACCCCAATATTCCCTCCGTGTCGGCCCGACGTGGCAGTTTACCCCCTCCGTGGCATGGCGGCAGCGATGCCCGTGAGGGGGGCACACCCCAGAGCCGAGTGTCGGGTGCTTGCACCTGTGACCATGCTTCAACAAGCGTAGGAGGGCCTATCGCAACACCTGGCGGCATTGCTACCCCCCATGTACCACGTCCCGTCTAACCCTGACATAGTCGACCATCGGATCTAGCCCTTTGACTTTCACCGGACGGGGTTTGACCGGTGGATCTTTTCACCGGTTTGCCATAGCCCAGCCCATAGCTACAACCTCGAACACGGTCCCCGCCCAACCCACCCCAAGATTCCCTCCATGTTGGCCCGACGTGGCCGTTTCCTCCCTCCGTGACACGGCGGGAGCGACGCCCGTGAGGGGGGCACACCCCGATGCCGAGTGTCGGGTGCTTGCGCGTGCGACCACGCTTCCACAAGTATAGGAGGGCGCCCACCGCAACACCTGGCGGCATTGCTACCCCTCATGTACCACGTCCTATCTGACCCTGACACGGTCAACCGCCGGATCTAGCCCTTTGACTTCCACCGAACGGGGTTTGACCGGTGGAAATTTTCACCGGTTTGCCATGCCCAGCCCATAGCTACACCCCCGAATACGGTCCCCGCCCAACCCACCCCAAGATTCCCTCCATGTCGGCCCAACGTGGTCGTTGCCTCCCTCCGTGACACGGCAGCAGCGATGCCCGGGAGGCGGCACACCCCGGAGTCGAGTGTCGGGTGCTTGCCCTTGCGACCACGCATCAACAAGCGTAGGAGGGCCCACCTCTACACCTGGCGGCATTGCTACCCCCCCATGTACCCGTCCCGTCTAACCCTGACAAAGTCGACCGTCGGATCTAGCCCTTTGACTTTCGTCGGACGGGGTTTGACCGATGGATCTTTTCACCGGTTTGCCATAGCCCAGCCCATAGCTACACCCCCGAACACGGTCCCCGCCCAACCCACCACAAGATTCCCTCCATGTCGGCCCGACGTGGCCGTTTCCTCCCTCCGTGACACGGCGGCAGCGACGCCCGTGAGGGGGGCACACCCCGGAGCAGAGTGTCGGGTGCTTGCGCCTGCGACCACACTTCCACAAGTGTAGGAGGGGCCCACCGCAACACCTGGTGGCATTGCTACCCCCCCCCCCCCATGTACCCCGTCCCGTCTAACCCTGACATAGTCGACCGCCGGATCTAGCCCTTTGACTTCCGTCGAACGGGGTTTGACCGTGGAAATTTTCACCGGTTTACCATAGCCCAGCCCATAGCTACACCCCCAAACACGGTCCCCGCCCATCCCACCCCAATATTCCCTCCGTGTCGGCCCGACGTGGCAGTTTACCCCCTCCGTGGCATGGCGGCAGCGATGCCCGTGAGGGGGGCACACCCCAGAGCCGAGTGTCGGGTGCTTGCACCTGTGACCATGCTTCAACAAGCGTAGGAGGGCCTATCGCAACACCTGGCGGCATTGCTACCCCCCATGTACCACGTCCCGTCTAACCCTGACATAGTCGACCATCGGATCTAGCCCTTTGACTTTCACCGGACGGGGTTTGACCGGTGGATCTTTTCACCGGTTTGCCATAGCCCAGCCCATAGCTACAACCTCGAACACGGTCCCCGCCCAACCCACCCCAAGATTCCCTCCATGTTGGCCCGACGTGGCCGTTTCCTCCCTCCGTGACACGGCGGGAGCGACGCCCGTGAGGGGGGCACACCCCGATGCCGAGTGTCGGGTGCTTGCGCGTGCGACCACGCTTCCACAAGTATAGGAGGGCGCCCACCGCAACACCTGGCGGCATTGCTACCCCTCATGTACCACGTCCTATCTGACCCTGACACGGTCAACCGCCGGATCTAGCCCTTTGACTTCCACCGAACGGGGTTTGACCGGTGGAAATTTTCACCGGTTTGCCATGCCCAGCCCATAGCTACACCCCCGAATACGGTCCCCGCCCAACCCACCCCAAGATTCCCTCCATGTCGGCCCAACGTGGTCGTTGCCTCCCTCCGTGACACGGCAGCAGCGATGCCCGGGAGGCGGCACACCCCGGAGTCGAGTGTCGGGTGCTTGCCCTTGCGACCACGCATCAACAAGCGTAGGAGGGCCCACCTCTACACCTGGCGGCATTGCTACCCCCCCATGTACCCGTCCCGTCTAACCCTGACAAAGTCGACCGTCGGATCTAGCCCTTTGACTTTCGTCGGACGGGGTTTGACCGATGGATCTTTTCACCGGTTTGCCATAGCCCAGCCCATAGCTACACCCCCGAACACGGTCCCCGCCCAACCCACCACAAGATTCCCTCCATGTCGGCCCGACGTGGCCGTTTCCTCCCTCCGTGACACGGCGGCAGCGACGCCCGTGAGGGGGGCACACCCCGGAGCAGAGTGTCGGGTGCTTGCGCCTGCGACCACACTTCCACAAGTGTAGGAGGGGCCCACCGCAACACCTGGTGGCATTGCTACCCCCCCCCCCATGTACCCCGTCCCGTCTAACCCTGACATAGTCGACCGCCGGATCTAGCCCTTTGACTTCCGTCGAACGGGGTTTGACCGTGGAAATTTTCACCGGTTTACCATAGCCCAGCCCATAGCTACACCCCCAAACACGGTCCCCGCCCATCCCACCCCAATATTCCCTCCGTGTCGGCCCGACGTGGCAGTTTACCCCCTCCGTGGCATGGCGGCAGCGATGCCCGTGAGGGGGGCACACCCCAGAGCCGAGTGTCGGGTGCTTGCACCTGTGACCATGCTTCAACAAGCGTAGGAGGGCCTATCGCAACACCTGGCGGCATTGCTACCCCCCATGTACCACGTCCCGTCTAACCCTGACATAGTCGACCATCGGATCTAGCCCTTTGACTTTCACCGGACGGGGTTTGACCGGTGGATCTTTTCACCGGTTTGCCATAGCCCAGCCCATAGCTACAACCTCGAACACGGTCCCCGCCCAACCCACCCCAAGATTCCCTCCATGTTGGCCCGACGTGGCCGTTTCCTCCCTCCGTGACACGGCGGGAGCGACGCCCGTGAGGGGGGCACACCCCGATGCCGAGTGTCGGGTGCTTGCGCGTGCGACCACGCTTCCACAAGTATAGGAGGGCGCCCACCGCAACACCTGGCGGCATTGCTACCCCTCATGTACCACGTCCTATCTGACCCTGACACGGTCAACCGCCGGATCTAGCCCTTTGACTTCCACCGAACGGGGTTTGACCGGTGGAAATTTTCACCGGTTTGCCATGCCCAGCCCATAGCTACACCCCCGAATACGGTCCCCGCCCAACCCACCCCAAGATTCCCTCCATGTCGGCCCAACGTGGTCGTTGCCTCCCTCCGTGACACGGCAGCAGCGATGCCCGGGAGGCGGCACACCCCGGAGTCGAGTGTCGGGTGCTTGCCCTTGCGACCACGCATCAACAAGCGTAGGAGGGCCCACCTCTACACCTGGCGGCATTGCTACCCCCCCATGTACCCGTCCCGTCTAACCCTGACAAAGTCGACCGTCGGATCTAGCCCTTTGACTTTCGTCGGACGGGGTTTGACCGATGGATCTTTTCACCGGTTTGCCATAGCCCAGCCCATAGCTACACCCCCGAACACGGTCCCCGCCCAACCCACCACAAGATTCCCTCCATGTCGGCCCGACGTGGCCGTTTCCTCCCTCCGTGACACGGCGGCAGCGACGCCCGTGAGGGGGGCACACCCCGGAGCCGAGTGTCGGGTGCTTGCGCCTGCGACCACACTTCCACAAGTGTAGGAGGGGCCCACCGCAACACCTGGTGGCATTGCTACCCCCCCCCATGTACCCCGTCCCGTCTAACCCTGACATAGTCGACCGCCGGATCTAGCCCTTTGACTTCCGTCGAACGGGGTTTGACCGTGGAAATTTTCACCGGTTTACCATAGCCCAGCCCATAGCTACACCCCCAAACACGGTCCCCGCCCATCCCACCCCAATATTCCCTCCGTGTCGGCCCGACGTGGCAGTTTACCCCCTCCGTGGCATGGCGGCAGCGATGCCCGTGAGGGGGGCACACCCCAGAGCCGAGTGTCGGGTGCTTGCACCTGTGACCATGCTTCAACAAGCGTAGGAGGGCCTATCGCAACACCTGGCGGCATTGCTACCCCCCATGTACCACGTCCCGTCTAACCCTGACATAGTCGACCATCGGATCTAGCCCTTTGACTTTCACCGGACGGGGTTTGACCGGTGGATCTTTTCACCGGTTTGCCATAGCCCAGCCCATAGCTACAACCTCGAACACGGTCCCCGCCCAACCCACCCCAAGATTCCCTCCATGTTGGCCCGACGTGGCCGTTTCCTCCCTCCGTGACACGGCGGGAGCGACGCCCGTGAGGGGGGCACACCCCGATGCCGAGTGTCGGGTGCTTGCGCGTGCGACCACGCTTCCACAAGTATAGGAGGGCGCCCACCGCAACACCTGGCGGCATTGCTACCCCTCATGTACCACGTCCTATCTGACCCTGACACGGTCAACCGCCGGATCTAGCCCTTTGACTTCCACCGAACGGGGTTTGACCGGTGGAAATTTTCACCGGTTTGCCATGCCCAGCCCATAGCTACACCCCCGAATACGGTCCCCGCCCAACCCACCCCAAGATTCCCTCCATGTCGGCCCAACGTGGTCGTTGCCTCCCTCCGTGACACGGCAGCAGCGATGCCCGGGAGGCGGCACACCCCGGAGTCGAGTGTCGGGTGCTTGCCCTTGCGACCACGCATCAACAAGCGTAGGAGGGCCCACCTCTACACCTGGCGGCATTGCTACCCCCCCCCATGTACCCGTCCCGTCTAACCCTGACAAAGTCGACCGTCGGATCTAGCCCTTTGACTTTCGTCGGACGGGGTTTGACCGATGGATCTTTTCACCGGTTTGCCATAGCCCAGCCCATAGCTACACCCCCGAACACGGTCCCCGCCCAACCCACCACAAGATTCCCTCCATGTCGGCCCGACGTGGCCGTTTCCTCCCTCCGTGACACGGCGGCAGCGACGCCCGTGAGGGGGGCACACCCCGGAGCCGAGTGTCGGGTGCTTGCGCCTGCGACCACACTTCCACAAGTGTAGGAGGGGCCCACCGCAACACCTGGTGGCATTGCTACCCCCCCCCCCCCCCCCATGTACCCCGTCCCGTCTAACCCTGACATAGTCGACCGCCGGATCTAGCCCTTTGACTTCCGTCGAACGGGGTTTGACCGTGGAAATTTTCACCGGTTTACCATAGCCCAGCCCATAGCTACACCCCCAAACACGGTCCCCGCCCATCCCACCCCAATATTCCCTCCGTGTCGGCCCGACGTGGCAGTTTACCCCCTCCGTGGCATGGCGGCAGCGATGCCCGTGAGGGGGGCACACCCCAGAGCCGAGTGTCGGGTGCTTGCACCTGTGACCATGCTTCAACAAGCGTAGGAGGGCCTAT
This sequence comes from Hordeum vulgare subsp. vulgare, assembly GCF_904849725.1. Lineage (NCBI taxonomy): Eukaryota > Viridiplantae > Streptophyta > Magnoliopsida > Poales > Poaceae > Hordeum > Hordeum vulgare. The sequence goes on from NC_058518.1 coordinate 70,616,748, forward strand.
CGCAACACCTGGCGGCATTGCTACCCCCCATGTACCACGTCCCGTCTAACCCTGACATAGTCGACCATCGGATCTAGCCCTTTGACTTTCACCGGACGGGGTTTGACCGGTGGATCTTTTCACCGGTTTGCCATAGCCCAGCCCATAGCTACAACCTCGAACACGGTCCCCGCCCAACCCACCCCAAGATTCCCTCCATGTTGGCCCGACGTGGCCGTTTCCTCCCTCCGTGACACGGCGGGAGCGACGCCCGTGAGGGGGGCACACCCCGATGCCGAGTGTCGGGTGCTTGCGCGTGCGACCACGCTTCCACAAGTATAGGAGGGCGCCCACCGCAACACCTGGCGGCATTGCTACCCCTCATGTACCACGTCCTATCTGACCCTGACACGGTCAACCGCCGGATCTAGCCCTTTGACTTCCACCGAACGGGGTTTGACCGGTGGAAATTTTCACCGGTTTGCCATGCCCAGCCCATAGCTACACCCCCGAATACGGTCCCCGCCCAACCCACCCCAAGATTCCCTCCATGTCGGCCCAACGTGGTCGTTGCCTCCCTCCGTGACACGGCAGCAGCGATGCCCGGGAGGCGGCACACCCCGGAGTCGAGTGTCGGGTTCTTGCCCTTGCGACCACGCATCAACAAGCGTAGGAGGGCCCACCTCTACACCTGGCGGCATTGCTACCCCCCCCCCCCCCATGTACCCGTCCCGTCTAACCCTGACAAAGTCGACCGTCGGATCTAGCCCTTTGACTTTCGTCGGACGGGGTTTGACCAATGGATCTTTTCACCGGTTTGCCATAGCCCAGCCCATAGCTACACCCCCGAACACGGTCCCCGCCCAACCCACCACAAGATTCCCTCCATGTCGGCCCGACGTGGCCGTTTCCTCCCTCCGTGACACGGCGGCAGCGACGCCCGTGAGGGGGGCACACCCCGGAGCCGAGTGTCGGGTGCTTGCGCCTGCGACCACACTTCCACAAGCGTAGGAGGGGCCCACCGCAACACCTGGTGGCATTGCTACCCCCTCCCCATGTACCTCGTCCTGTCTAACCCTGACATAGTCGACCGCCGGATCTAGCCCTTTGACTTCCGTCGAACGGGGTTTGACCGTGAAAATTTTCACCGGTTTACCATAGCCCAACCCATAGCTACACCCCCAAACACGGTCCCCGCCCAACCCACCCCAATATTCCCTCCGTGTCGGCCCGACGTGGCAGTTTACCCCCTCCGTGGCATGGCGGCAGCGATGCCCGTGGGGGGGGCACACCCCAGAGCCGAGTGTCGGGTGCTTGCACCTGTGACCATGCTTCAACAAGCGTAGGAGGGCCTACCGCAACACCTGGCGGCATTGCTACCCCCCATGTACCACGTCCCGTCTAACCCTGACATAGTCGACCATCGGATCTAGCCCTTTGACTTTCACCGGACGGGGTTTGACCGGTGGATCTTTTCATCGGTTTGCCATAGCCTAGCCCATAGCTACACCCCCAAACACGGTCCCCGCCCAACCCACCCCAAGATTCCCTCCATGTTGGCCCGACGTGGCCGTTTCCTCCCTCCGTGACACGGCGGGAGCGACGCCCGTGAGGGGGGCACACCCCGATGCCGAGTGTCGGGTGCTTGCGTCTGCGACTACGCTTCCACAAGTATAGGAGGGCGCCCACCGCAACACCTGGCGGCATTGCTACCCCCCCCTCCCCATGTACCCCGTCCCGTCTAATCCTTATATAGTCGACCGCCGGATCTAACCCTTTCACTTCCGCGGGACGGGGTTTGATCGGGTTTTCATAGCATGGACTATATATAACCTGGACATAGGGACAAGTTTTTTAAATAACTGAACGTACACGATGGTTAATCAAAATAAAGAAATATAGGGAAAAGATTTAAAAAAAGGACCTACGCCGACGGTTAAACCGTCGGCATACCAAAATAAAAAATATATATAGGTATGCCGACAGTTAAAACGTCGGCATATCGAAATAAAAATATATATAGGTATGCCGACGTTTAAACCGCCGGCGTAGTCAAAATTGGTATGCCCGAGGCCTGTTGCTTCCTCGGATTGATGACGTGGTATGAACCGCGGATCGATGACGTGGAGCATCAGAGCTATGCCGACGGTGTCCGTTAGGGCCGTCGGCATATCTTTCACGGCGTCAAACGATCGTTGGCCGTCGAGTAGTCGGGCCCGCGGATACACCGACGGGTCTGCTATGCCTACGGCCACCGTCGGCATAAAAAGATCTATGCCGACGGCCTTTATACGCCGACGGTGGCCGTCGGCGTAGGTGGGGCTACACCGACGGTGTTTTGTACGCCGACGGTGGTCGCAGGCCGTCGGCATAGGGTCACATATGCCTACGGGGGCCGTCGGCATAGATTAGGCCGTCGGCAACTTGCTTTATTCTGGTAGTGTTTTCAACAAAACCTCGCATGGTAAACTGTAAGTTCCCAACATTCAGAAGTGGAAAAAACTCCTAGGCAAACGATGTAGGCAAAAGAAATCACAAACATACTACTATTGCTATTGGTTGACGCTAGTCTTATTTTTCGTTTTGTGATCTAGTCTGCATCGACGAACTTTTCCACTGCATTATAGTTTCTCATTGCTCTATAGCTCAAAGCAGCCAGACCAGTATATGAGGACGCCGTTCGGTAAAACATTCTCTCCACGACTATCAATGTCAAAGCAGGTCAGGTCATTATCATGGTAGGAAATCCATTGTATAAGTTAGCCGTAAAGGAAACTACATAAGAATTCTGGTTGGTCAAACCTTCCAAATGAGAAGCACGAAAATGATAAGAATAAATAACGTGAGGTAGATTATATATATAGTTATATACATGAAAATCAGACCAAGTTTGAAGGAGAATTTATCATGTGCCCATAGTACTTCTCATATATATATGTATATTAGATTGTATACCATGCATATATGTTCACACAAACCCATCTCCCACGCGACTTTCTCTTGTGCATACAACACTTAATACAGAATCCTCACCAGACGATCCTATCTCACTGACCATGATTCATCGTCTTACCCCGTCCTATACGTGAGTATTTTCCCGCATGGGGCAACAATGACGACGACCAAGCAAGCTGGGTGGCAGCTCCTCTGTGACATAACCCTGTACAAAGCAAACTCAATAGCTGGCTATCTAACAAATAGATTGATCAATTATGGCAAGATATAAGACACAGGGCCCGCACGCTATTGATTACATGCTATATTTAGTACTACTGGGATGTACGTGTACAACCTACAGAGTTTGGACGTCGGCGACCAACACAGACCAATATAGGGTATACAAATATGCATGTGCATCCATATTACGTGCATGATGCTTATTCTGTTGACAGTAATTTGAGCTCGTCATCTGCGATGGGAACTTCCTGCAGCAGCGGCGCTCATGAAGCAGCAGCAGCAGCCATCAGTTGTTGGCGCTCATGAAGGAACCGGGGCACGACGATGGATTGCACTGGCAGCGGGAGCGCGCGCTCGACCAAGCGCAATCGAATCAGACCACCCTCAGCGTCCACAATGAGTTAATGGCGGCGCCGACATAGTGGGTTTTCTGGGACGTTGTTGCTCATAGGTCAAAACAATCAGGAGACCGTGGTTCGCTAGCGTTCATATTTCAGTTTTCGTGATAACCGAGTAAAAAGACAAAAGAGATAGATTGACACGGGAGTTCTTTTCTTTTTCAGTTTATTCTGGAGAAAAAAATAGTTTTTGACTACAACTGAGGAAAAAATTGGTCAGGATTTTATCAATAGATCTACGCCATAATAATCCGGCCCCGCCAGATGAACGGCTCGTAATTTTTAATTAATGTGGTAATTTCTTGGGAGTCTGTAATTAGTATAAGTATAGATTTTCAAATCTGCACAACTCTCGAACCCAAGATGAGGATGCTTAGTCAAATTCCTCAACTCACTGGTCAAATTCCTTAACTTTTCAAAAATTTCAATTTCCTTAAATCTGAGAACGCATATGACCTCTCCAAATTCTTTGCACCTATACTATGTTCACAGGTACAAAAATGTCAGCTGATGAATCTCTAGGTCCTCATCAACTTAACTCATTTGTAGCATTTCTCGAAGAAACTTTACCTGTGTCTTCGGAATCATCAAGAATTCAAATTCCCCAGCAAAAACCTCAGCTGAAGAAAATGGAAGAAGACTGAAAACAAAAAGGTGGCAAGAAACTGGAGCAGAATACTGCTTTTGAGATTCGTAAAGAAATATATGGTGACTACTATACACCTAATGAAGAAATACATGGTAAAGAGACCATGATGAAGCACAAGATTAGGCTTCAAAAGATTGAGCGCAGATGGGCAAAGAGTGGAAGGAGTACAAATATGTGACTCCTAAATATGCAAAGAAGTTTGCCCTCATACCTCCCTGTGAAAGGCCGCCACAGGGAGATCAACAAGCAGCTCATCCCTCAAGTGTAGCCACTATTGAGGATTGTCCTGATGAGAAAGACAAATAGTTGTCTAAGTTGCAGAAAAAGGCAAAAGCTACTGTGACGAAATTCAATGCGGACTCTGCTGCTGCAGCCACTGCTGCCACTTCTTCAGCTGCTGAGGCCTCTACTACTGCAATTCCTGAGAAGAAGACTGTGCTGAAGAAACCAGAAGCTTCAACTGCTGCATCAAAAGAGCAATTTCCTCAGAAAGTTGCAACGACTGCAAAATCCTCAACTGCAAAACAGTCTTCACCTCCTCCGCAAAAGCAGCTCAGTAAGATTCAATTTGGACAACCTAGTTCCTCTATGCCATCTGCTACTAGCTCCGCCTCAAAATCTTCACCAAGTCTTTTAAAGACTAAGATGACTGCTGGTAGTGGTACCAGACCCAGTCCTAGCAAAATCGTCGACATTCCTTCTGCATCAGAAGGAAGTGAAGAATTTGATGAAGAAACACTCCAAGCCATTATCAGAAACAAACAAGAACGTGTTGCACAAGCCTCTGGCAGTTCCATTCCTCTTGCAATGGATTCGAAGGTATTGCTGGACTTATTGACCTCTGGTATGAAGATCCAAACACACCGATTGATGATTTGAAGCTTCCCCCTCGTGTAAGCCATATGGTTGCTACTTTCATCAATGAAGCTAAATGGAAAGAACAGCAAGCCAAGCAAGCCAGAGCTGCTAAAGTCAAAAAGGAGAAATTCCTGAAGCAGAATCTCCTCAACTTGTCGCCTAAAGTACTCGTTTCAACTCAGGCTGAACTCAAAACCCTCACGGACAAGTATGCAAGTCTTCACGCTGATCGTATAGGGGTCAAAGCGAAATTTGTCAATGCTGCTACTGCAGCAGTTGATGAATACAATACCAGAATGGCCGCATCACAGCGACAGACAAACCCTCAGCCAAGCTACACTGTTCAATTGCGTGAGGAAGATGAAGATGAAGTACGAGCTGCTGAAGATATTCCTCAGAATATTCCAACTGATGAATCTGCCATGTCTAACTCTAATAAAACAACGCCTCATGAAATTGCTCCTTCACCAGAAACCTCAAAGGTGAAGAAAGTGACTCCGTCTGCATCAGACGTGAAGAAAACCAAGGCGGCTAAAAAAGAAGCTAAAAAGAGACAAGCTTCAATGGCTTGAGAATCCTCAGAAGCCAAACGTCTGAAGATTATGCCTTCAGAATCCTCATCAGCCCAAGTGCATGCTACTCCTCTCAATTTAGCACCATCGTACATGATTGTTCCTTTAGGTGAGGACTATGTCATTCCCGAAGAGGATGATGAAATGGAAGAAACTCGCTCACGTGCATCCACACTGATGGATGAGGAAATACGAATTGATGATATTCCTCAAATCAATACACCTCCGAGGACCAGTGAAGAAAAGGAGGGTGATGAAGAGATTGGATGCAACACACCTCTTATCCATGATGAGTTCTGGGAAGAGACACATCCAAAATCACCAAGGACAACTCAAGTCCCTCAAACTCCAGCTGCCACGGAGATTCACACTGGCTCTAATGAAAAGAGCATTCGTGCGGAATCAGCTGCATCAGCTAAAGAAAATGCAGCATCAAAAACTGAAACTGCCTCCTCAAATAAGCAAGTTCCTCAAAATGAAGAAAATTCTCAAACTGAAGAAACTGCTCGTGCTCCAAATGCTGAGAGTGCAATTGTTGTGGTGAATCCAGAAACTGCAATTGTAGTGGCCTCTACTCCTCAAGAGCATAATCTTCAACCAAAGCCTCATCAACCCGTCACCAAGAGGCCTAAGTTTCAGAAGGAAGCATTTTATGAGGAACATTAGTACTTCAAATGAGAGAATCTGTATGACAAGCTTCCCATCAAACACAGGAAGTTCTGGACAAGAAACCAGCTTAACTACTATGCCTCTATGCTCTATGGAAGAAAGAAGATATTTCTTCACACTCACATTCCTCACTGTGATATGGAAGAAATACCTTGCTTCGTCCCAGTCCTCAATGTTCTTCATGAAGCTGGGTTATTGCCTTTCTGACAGATATCAGTGACTGGAACATGGACATAATTCTTCAATTTTATGCCACACTACATATCTCACACGACCCAAAAGACGTCACCACATGGGTATTGGACTGGATGACTCAGCATACGCATTACAAAGCTCAACCATTGAATTGCTTCGAGCTCTCCCAATATCAATTCCATCACAGGATGCAGTGAAAATGTATGATGAACGAGAACTGTGGAACAAGCTCATGGAAGTCCTCATGAAGCCTTTGGCCAAGGGCCAACCTCCAAGGACTCAATTTCTGGTGCAAGATTTAAAGTATTAGCCCACAACCGTGTACATGATCTTATCCTATGCCATTGCACCTATGAAAGGGCATGACAATGAAGAAGACGTCGTAGGCATCATGAAGAATATCCTGTTCAACGTCATTCACGGATCCCTATGAATCTTCATGATATCTTCTTGAGGATTTTGGCTCACAATGCTTTGTCACCATATGAGTTGAAGATTTATGCGCCTTGGATCATGAGATTCATCAGGAACAGATCAGGCATCAACTATCAAGCTGACTTTTAGAATCACCTCGGATATCTGCCGCCTATCAAAGTCATCAAGTCATCTTTTGAACCTATTGAAGGCAAAGGCAAGTCTGTGATTGATCAAGGTAATCGGCCTCTAGATGGCCAAATTCGCAAGGCTGATTCGTATTCCTTATATGATGACACCACTACTCAAGACCCTCCAAGCCCAACTGCTCCAAGGGTGATGACTAACACATAGCTTCTTCTCAGTCTACACCAGAAAGTCGATCGCAATCACAAATGGGTGAAACGCCAGTTTGGTGCCATTGTGAAACCCCTCAATGAGACTCAAAATGCAGTGAAGAAAAATCACTATTATCTTCATGAGTATTTGATCGCACTTGGGCCACCTTGGCTCATTTGAAGACTCCTGAGGAACTTGAGGAATTGGAATTTACTCAAGACTTTGACTAGTCGTGGCCTCCAAAGAAGAAATTCAAGCCTATTCCAGTTGCTGACTTGGAGGACAATTCATTTTCTTCATTTTGCACTGCTGAATCAGATGAAGAACCAGAAGTCAGTGCCACTGGTCCAAGAAAGAAGCATGTCTCCAAGGATGCTCACGCCACTACATCAACCAAGAAGTGAAATTCTTTAAGGGCGTTAGTCCTCAGCTTTGTCCCTTTTTGTCACTTGATGACAAAGGGGGGAAATCTGAGAATTAGTCTTCAAGCGGGAAACTTTATTGGGCTTATAAACTTTATTAAGTTACAAACTCTTGGTTCTTCTGAAGTTTTTGATGTAATGAGTTGAAACTTAAGCCCGATGGTGCTGTGACTCTTTTGGATGTTTTTCTTCGCATGATTATTCCTCAAAGTTTATTAATGCACGCATGCTAAAATTCGTCAGACACCATTTTTAATCATGCATATCTAATTCCTCATAATATATGGCAAATGCATGCATGTATTGTAAGATACAGGGGAAGATCTCCATGATATAAATCATCACTGTGCATTTTCTGCTCAAAGCAAATTCCTCAAAATATGCACATCTTCAGGGGGAGTTTCTCTGTATCTTAATTTCAAATTCCTCCAACTCAGTACTTACATTCCATATTATTATCCCCGTTGAAAACTTAACCTAATTGTCATCTACCACCAAAATGGGGGAGATTATAAGTGCATCTAGTGCCCCTTAGTGATTTTGGTGGTTTGAAGACTAATAGGTTAAGAGACTAATATGTTTGTGAGTATGCACAGGCTCTATAAGTCGCTGAGGAGTTTGAGTTATCCGATGAATATCGACCCCTAAAAATGTATGTCTTCGGTTGGAGACTTTGATTGCGAAGAAATTGCGATGAAATTGATATTCCTCATGAAGATATTGAAGATGAGGAATTCGGTGTGTCCTGAAGAAAACACTCTGAACACTTTGAAGAGTGAAGTTTTATTCTTTATATTTCATTTTCTTTACTCTTGAGTCATAGAAAAGTCGTACTGTTAAAGGGGGTCGAGGTAAAACTACGGAATGATTTTCCTCATGATGCTCAACCCAAGCCTAAATCTGCCAAAGCCTCAAAGTGAGGAATATGAGAGACATGAGGACTTTCACAGTTGAAAGTTCCGACCGTTGCCGCGCCACGCGCCACCTCACCGATCTTATCCACCCACCGCTCACAATATTTAAGGGCATTTATGTCAAATCATGTCGGGATGCTTCCAGGCTATAAATAGCCGCCCCACAATCACTTGCTGGTTGGCTACTCCGAGAGAAACTGACACTTGTCATTTAGAGCAACCCAAATTCCTCAGAGTCCTTGAGAGAAAATCATCAAGTGAGGAAATACCCCAAACAACAAACCCCAAACCAAAAACTGAAACCTGTTACCTTTGAGGACCGTGCATCCTCCAGATGGTTAGGCGTCATGGTCTAGAGCATCCAGCAGTCAATTGTGGATCAAGTACCACGAGTTTGTGAGGGTTTGGAAGTCTGTCCTGAAGACGTACCACGAGTGTTGGGCGAGGACTATGTGTCCTTAGCACAAGGAGAATACGGTAGGGACTGTGTGTCCTTTTGGTTTCAATACCAAGCCGCTCCGAACCAAACGTGCAACTGTTACATCAGTTGGAACTGGGTCATCAACATCTATCTTCATCAAGCTACGGGTTCTATTTCTTCAAGTCTTTCATTTCCTCAAATTGTATGTTGAAGACTTACATCGATGTTGTTTGAAGAATTTGTGTGAACACTTTCTCTGAATTTCCTCAATCTCAAATTCTTCACTTGAGTTAATCTTCACCTGCGTACTCTGTACTTGCGAGCTGTGCAAACCGAATCTCATAAAATTCATCGAGTACTTTGCTGTAGTCGTTTTGCACTCCTAATCCTATGCTATTTCTGCTGCACTAAGTTCATCATTGAGGACTTTCCTCACAAAGAATTTCCTCAGTGATGAAATTCTAAAAATCGCATATTCACCCCCCCTCTAGTCGATATAACGCACGTTCAAAACTCCTCATTAGACTCATCCCACTGTAAGTTCTTCTTCTCCATCCAAGCAGCTTCAGGAGTGATGTTCTTCTCAAACCCACCTGAGATGTTCTTGCCAAAATTCCACAGAAACATCTTGTCGCGCCGACGACTCTCCTTCCGAGCAACATGGGTCAGATATTGCCCCTTAGCCTCCATGCAAAACAGACTCTTCATCCTGTCCTTGAGCTTCTTGGCCCAAGATGGCTCAGCAGAGGAAGGCTCATACGTCTCATGATTGCCCTCATCCTCAGCCTCATCCTCATCAAAATCCACGTTGGCAGCAGCTGGCATAGTGGTAGTGTTAGCCCACTTGTCCTTCTGACGCAGCCGAATGGGCTCATGGCGGATCCAGTCGGGAGCCTGAAAAACCACGTCTGGGAAGGTCGCCGACCACCTCTCCCGGATCAAGTAGAACAATTAAGGTCCAAAGATGGGGACCTTACGGTGAAACACAGCCGACTGAAGCTCACTTCACATGACATGGAACACATCAAGTGGTCCAGGAGCGTGAACCCGCCCTTTCTCACACATGAGAAGCATATCCAACAAATAGCAAGGCACCTGGTCCTTGTTGCCCATACGAGGAAAGGGAGTGTTGCGAAAGATTCTGTGCAGGACATCAAGAAACGGGTTCAACACATGAGATTGTTGGCCAATTGGAGACACCTTCTCAATAAGGTATGACATCTGCTTTTCCATGGGGGCATCATTTGGGTTCTCGTGCGGGTGCAAACCAACTGGCTTCTCAAGCCCCTCATCGCGAATGTGCAAAAGACCCATGAACTCCTTCCAGGTAGCAGACAACCTCTCACCATTGGTCATCCAAGTCGTTGTTCGATCCTCATCAGTGTGGAAGTGGACGGAAGCAAAGAACTGAGCCACAATCTCCGGATCATAGTCAAGTTGAAAAGAGATGATCTCCTCGATGCAAAGCTGCTCCACCATGTCCAGAGGTTCATCAAAGTATGTCGGGTCCTTCCTGAGATGATCCATGTCAATCCACTGAACCGGTATATAGATATTCTTCTTTGCCTTGATCACATCTAGATAGATGAGAGCCCGTTGCTTGGTACAGAATAGTTCACAACCCTTGAGATGAACCCTATGGTTGACATAGAGGTTGAGCTTCCGGAGAATCTGAAACTCTGCTTGCGGCATCCCCTCCAAACACACAGTGTGCTCCTTGTTCTTGTTTGCGGGCCTCTTGAAGTTGCGCTTCGGAGCATTGGATCCCTCAGGTGCCTCTTGATTGCGAAGGCGCTTGGAACTTGTATCTCGAGAAGGATTCGAGCATCTGGAGCCAAAACCGGAGCCACCACCTAGACACACAACGCGGACACAAGAGAAAATCGAAAGAAGTCAATGCAAAGACCAAAGCAAACCACAGAACCACATAGAAATGAGAATAAGCATGACAAAATAGGGTAAGTTAGTGTCGAGCGGTAGTAAAATTTTACTACCACGCCCGCTATGGTAGTACCGCTCCAGGAGGAGGGGTTGTACCACACGGGGCGAAAACCGCAAGATGTGACAAGCAAAACTCAGATCGGTACCATCTTAGATCAAAACTACCATGTTGTATCCTACTAAATAGAATTTCTACCACACAAGCACTCTCGAACCATCCACTCATGCAAAGATTTTAGTCACAAATCGATGAAACCAACTCATATGGCCCCAAACCTAGATCCAACAAAATAGAAGCAAAGAGAGAAGAACTAGGGGTAATACTAGGTTCCATGGCACAAGGGAGAGGAAGAAACAATCCCACCAAACAGAATAAGAGGTGAGTGGCCGGAGACGGAGATCCGGCGAGGTCCTCCGATACCGTTCCTTGAGAGGAGAGAGAGACACACAAGAGGAGGGGATGAATGGGTATGGGGGATTAGGAATTCCCCCTGCCCGTCCATAACCCCTCGCGGTCCCGGCGGCGCGGTAGTACCGCTCGTCCAGCAGCAGAAAAAAAATACTATCGTGCTGGATGCAGTAGTACCATGCCGATGCTGCTACTGCACGAGTGCAGCAGTAACACTTCTCCAGTGGTAGTACCATGGCGACCCACGGTAGTACTGCTCAGCCAAGAAAAGACAGGTTCGGGCCTTTGCATGGAGAAACGAAGAAACACAACAAGCTCGAAGCGAAAGGGACACACACTAGAGAGCACAATCAAAGCAAATCAAACACGAACAACAAACATCGAAACGAATACTCTCATGAAGAGAGGGCGATGGCCGGAGCCACCTATGTCTGAGATAATTGGTATGACACCACAAAGAATTATCCTTGGATCCATGTCAGGGTGGGAATATAACCCAAAAACCGATGTACCAAACCGAAATAACTGTCACCGAAGCTGAATAAACCGAAACTGATTACTTCGGTTGTACACTCGGTTTGCCTGTGTGGGAAACCGAAACTAGATCAGTGAATTTGGTTTTATCATTCAGTCAACCGAACTGACCGAGCACCGATTAAAAAGAGGCCCACGCGCCCAGCCCATATGCAGACTACAGCCGCACGCCCGGTCGCCCATATACAGGCTACAGTCGCACGGTGCACGCCTTACCCTAATCCCCAATCCCCTCTCGCAGCCTCACACGTGAGACGTGCCGTCGGGCTAACCTATCCAGTATCCACTTCAACTCATCGTCGCCTCGCTTCCCGCATGGAGTTTAATGGTTGATGCCTCACCTTCCCTCTCTTCCTTGAGTTCCCGGTGATGAGCCCCATCCAGCCATCCTTATATACCGCGATGCTCGCTGGGACGCGAGTCACTCACCGCGCCCACGAGCTCCAAACCCTAGTCGGCTCGTTGGAGACGGATTTGCATGCCAACACACCATCTGAAGCAGCGTTGCGCGGCAGTGACGCGCATCACCCTCTGGTGACAGCTGATTTTGCAAGGTTGCAAGCCTGCAACGTAAGTCCTCTATTTTGAATAGATCCTTCTGAGTCCTGACCTATGTTCCACAGTTCGAGTGCATATATCATCATACACCAGTAGGTTTCTTGATTGCTATATTTGACTGAATAGAAGTTGCTGAAAAACAGTGTTAGATTTCTCAAACAAAAACTAGAGATAGAAATAGAGGTCAGAAGGAGACATCCTTTTTACCTATCCTGTTCATTTTTCCCTATGTTAAAATATGAAACTTGGTGGAATTCAAAAGTCATGCCGTACTATATTGCTTTTTATTTTTGCTTTGATTTGTTCATGTGGAATACTATTGACAACGAAACTTGGTTTGGCTGTAGATGTCATCTGAGGTTCAAGAGATCATGGGGACAGTCACTGTTGTGCCCACTTCAACTTCAACGTCAAATGGTGTAGCACCTATGGATGTCGAGAAGGCTGTTGAGATGGTGCAGGCAGCGGAAGCAGGGAAGGCGGATGAAACAAGGGACCGGGAAGGCAAAGGCTATGAAGGGAGATGACAATGACAATAAAGACACCCGGAAGCAAATGGCTTCAAGATGAGAGATGTGGAACTGATGACGAGGTGATGTATATGCTTTTCGCCCCTTGTTGGACCCCAAGTGGAAGGTGGAGATGTAGTCAACAGCAAATTTCCCTTACATAGAGACTGTAAGGTTTATCGAACCAGTAGGACTCCCAGGCTTAACAAGTAGGCGTCTGATGCGTCTCCATCATATCTACTTTTCCAAACTCTTTTGCCCTTGTTTTGGACTCTAATTTGCATGATTTGAATGGAACTAATCCGGACTGACGCTGTTTTCAGAAGAATTGCCATGGTGTTGTTTTTGTGCAGAAATAAAAGTTCTCGGAATGACCTGGAAACTTACGAGGTATTTTTGTGCAATATATAAAAAATATTGGGCGGAAGAAATACTGGAGGAGCGCCCTACCCCCCTGGCCGCGCCTGGGTGGCTCGTGGGCACCTTGTTACCCCTCCGGCTCCCATCTTCTACTATAAGGAGGGTTTCGTCCCAGAAAAATCGAGGGAGAGATTTCGGGAAGAAACGCCGCCGCCACGAGGCGGAACTTGAGCAGATCCAATTTAGAGCTCCGACAGGGCCGTCCTGTTGGGGAAACTTCCCTCCCGGAGGGGGAAATCGTCGCCAGCGTCATCACCAGCACTCCTCTCATCGGAGGGGACTCGTCTCCATCAACATCTTCGTCAACACCATCTCATCGCCAAACCCTAGTTCATCTCTTGTACCCAATCTTCGTCTCGCGACTCCGATTGGTACTTGTAAGGTTGCTAGTAGTGTTAATTACTCCTTGTAGTTGATGCTAGTTGTTTTACGCGGTGGAAGATCTTATGTTCAGATCCTTAATGCTATTCAATACCTCTCTAATCATGAACATAATTAGGCTTTGTGAGTAGTTACATTTGTTCCCGAGGACATGGGATAAGTCTTGCTATAATTAGTCATGTGAATTTGGTATTCGTTCGATATTTTGATGCGTTGTATGTTGTCTTTCCTCTAGTGGTGTTATGTGAACGTCGACTACATGACACTTTACCATTATTTGGGCCTAGAGGAAGGCATTGGGAAATAATAAGTAGATGATGGGTTGCTAGAGTGACAGAAGCTTAAACCCTAGTTTATGCGTTGCTTTGCAAGGGGCTGATTTGGATCCACCAGTTTAATGCTATGGTTAGACTTAGTCTTAATTCTTCTTTGTAGTTGCGGATGCTTGCGAGAGGGGTTAATCATAAGTGAGATTTTTGTCCAAGTAAGGAAAGCACCCAAGAACCGGTCCACCCACATATCAAACTATCAAAGTAGCGAAGGGGAATCATATGAACATGATGAAAACTAGCTTGACAGAAATTCCCATGTGTCCTCGGGAGTGCTTTACCTTATATAAGAGTTCGTCCAGGCTTTTCCCTTGCTACAAAAGGGATTGGGACATCTTGCTGCACCTTTGTTACTATTGTTACTTGTTACCCGTTATGAATTATCTTATCCCGCAACTATCTGTTACCGATAATTTCAGTGCTTACAGAGAATACCTTGCTGAAAACCACTTGTCATTTCCTTCTGCTTCTCGTTGGGTTCGACACTCTTACTTATCGAAAGGACTATGATATATCCCCTATACTTGGGGGTCATGAAGACTCTTTTCTGGCGCCATTGCCGGGGAGTGAAGCGCCTTTGGTGAGTGGAATTTGGGAAGGAAACATTTATATAGTGTGCTGAAATTTATTGTCACTTGTGACTATGGAAACTAATCCTCTGAGGAGCTTGTTCGGGGTATCTTCACGTTGACCAGAAGCATAAAGAGTTGCTCCTCAACCTACTGTACCTTCTGAAAATATTTATTATGAAATTCCTTTGGGTATGCTAGAGAAACTGTTGGCTAATCCTTTTACACGAGACGGAACATCACATCCCGACTTGTATCTAATCTATGTAGATGAAGTATGTGGTTTATTTAAGCTTGTAGGTTTGCCCGAGGATAAGGTCAAGAAGAAGGTCTTTCCCTTACCTTTGAGGGATAAAGCATTGACATGGTATAGGCTATGTGATGATACTGGATCATGGAACTACAACCGGTTGAAATTGGAATTTCATCAAAAGTTTTATCCTATGCATTTGGTACATCGTGATTGGAATTATATCTATAACTTTTGGCCTCGTGATAGAGAAAGTATCCCTCAAGCTTGGAGGAGGCTTAAGTCAATGTTATATTCATGCCCCAACCATGAACTCCCTAGAGAAATTATTATTATGAACTTTTATTCTCGGCTTTGTCATGACAATCGCACCATGCTTGACACTTCTTGTACCGGTTATTTTATGAAGAGAGATATTGATTTCAAGTGGGATTTATTGGAAATAATTAAACACAACTCTGAAGATTTGCAATTTGATGAAGGTAAGGAGTCAGCTATGAATCTTAAGTTCGATTGCGTTAAATCCTTTGTTGAAACAAGTACTTTTCGTGATTTTAGCGCTAAACATGGACTTGACTCTGAGATAGTAGCTTCATTATGTGAATCATTTGCTGCTCATATTAATATCCCTAAGGAGAAGTGGTTTAAATATCATCCTCCCATAGAAATCAATGTAGTAAAACCCAATGCAGTTGAAGAGAAAGTTATTGCTTATAATGATCCTATTGTTCCTAGTGCTTACATTGAGAAACCACCTTTCCCTGTTAGAATAAAGGATCATGCTAAAGCTTCAACTGTGATACATAAGGGCTACATTAGAACACCTACACCCCCTGAGCAAATTAAAGTTGAACCTAGCATTGCTATTATTAAAGATCTCTTGGCCGATAATATTGATGGGCATGTTATTCAATTCTGTGAAGATGCTGCTAGAATTGCTAAACCTCATGCTAGAGACAAACATAAACCTGTTGTTGGCATGCGTGTTGTTTCTGTTAAGATAGGAGATCATTGTTATCATGGTTTATGTGACATGGGTGCTAGTGTTAGTGCAATACCTCGATCTTTATATAATGAAATTAAAGATGAGATTGCACCTGCCGAGATGGAATTTATTGATGTTACTATTCAACTTGCTAATACATATACTATCTGCCCTGTGGGAATTGTGAGAGATGTTGAAGTCTTGTGTGGTAAAACTAAGTATCCTACCGATTTTCTCGTTCTTCCTAGCACACAAGATAGCTTTTGTCCCATCATATTTGGTAGACCTTTCCTCAATACTGTTAATGCTCAGATTGATTGTGAGAAACAAATTGTTACTGTTGGCTTTGAAGGTGTGTCACATGAATTTAATTTTTCTAAGTTTGGTAGACAACCTCATGAAAAAGAATTGTCTAGTAAGGATGAAATTATTGCTCTTGCTTCTATTGATGTGCCTCCTAGTGATCCTTTAGAGCAATACTTGCTTGAACATGAAAATGATATGCATATGGATGAAAGGAATGAGATAGATAGAGTTATCTTTGAACAACATCCTATCCTTAAGAATAATTTGCCTCTTGAATTACTTGGAGATCCACCTCCACCAAAGGGTGATCCTGTGTTTGAGCTTAAACAATTACCTGATACTCTTAAGTATGCTTATCTTGATGAAAAAGAGATATATCATGTTATTATTAGTGCTAACCTTTCAGAGCATGAAGAAAAGAAATTATTGAAAACTCTCAGGAAGCACCGTGCTGCTATTGGATATACTCTTGATGATCTTAAGGGCATTAGTCCCACTCTATGCGGGCATAAAATTAAAACTGATCCTGATTCCAAACCAGTTGCCGATCATCAACGAAGATTAAATCCTAAGATGAAAGAGGTGGTAAGAAAAGAAATACTAAAGCTCCTCGAAGCATGTATTATTTATCCTGTTGCTCATAGTGATTGGGTAAGTCCGGTGCATTGTGTTCCTAAGAAGGGAGGTATTACCGTTGTCCCTAATGATAAAGATGAATTGATCCCACAAAGAATTGTAACTGGCTATAGGATGGTAATTGATTTTAGGAAATTAAATAAAGCTACTAAGAAAGATCATTACCCTTTACCTTTTATTTATCAAATGCTAGAAAGATTGTCTAAACATACACACTTTTGCTTTCTATATGGTTATTCTGGTTTCTCCCAAATACCTGTTGCACAATCTGATCAGGAGAAAACCACTTTTACTTGCCCTTTCGGTACCTTTGCTTATAGACGTATGCCTTTTGGTTTATGCAATGCACCTACTACCTTTCAAAGATGTATGATGGCTATTTTCTCCGACTTTTGTTAAAAGATTGTTGAGGTTTTCATGGATGATTTCTTCGTTTACGGATCTTATTTTGATGATTGCTTGAGCAACCTTGATCGAGTTTTGCAGAGATGTAAAGATACTAACCTTGTCTTGAATTGGGAGAAGTGCCACTTTATGGTTAATTAAGGCATCCTCTTAGGACATCAAATTTCTGAAAGAGGTATTGAAGTCTATAAATCTAAAGTTGATGCGATCGAGAAAATGCCATGCCCTACATACATTAAAGGTATAAGAAGTTTCCTTGGTCATGCTGGTTTCTATAGAAGGTTCATTAAAGACTTCTCTAAGATTTCTAGGCCTCTCACCAATCTCTTGCAAAAATATATTCCATTTGTTTTTGATGATGATTGTGAAGAAGCATTTGAAATACTTAAGAAGGCCTTGATAACTGCACCTATTGTTCAACCACCTGATTGGAACCTACCTTTTGAAATTATGTGTGATGCTAGTGATTATGTTGTTGGTGCTGTTCTAGGACAAAGAGTTGATAAGAAATTAAATGTTATTCACTATGCTAGTAAAACTCTAGACAGTGCCCAAAGAAACTATGCTACTACTGAAAAAGAATTTTTAGCAGTTGTGTTCGCATGTGATAAGTTCAGGTCTTATATTGTTGATTCCAAAGTTACTATTCACACTGATCATGCTGCTATTAAATATCTCATGGAAAAGAAAGATGCTAAACCTAGACTTATTAGAGGGGTTCTCTTGCTACAAGGATTTGATTTGCATGTTGTTGATAAGAAGGGTGTTGAGAACCCCGTAGCAGATAACTTGTCTAGGTTAGAGAATGTTCTTGATGACCCACAACCTATTGATGATAGCTTTCCTGATGAACAATTGAATGTCATCAATGCTTAACGTGGTACACCATGGAAAAGTTCTTTTATGATTTGAGACATTACTTTTGGGATGATCCTCACCTTTATAAAGAAGGAGTAGATGGTGTTATTAGACGTTGTGTACCGACGCATGCACAGCGACAGATCCTACAGAAGTGTCACTCCGAGGCTTACGGAGGACACCATGCGGGAGATAGAACTGCACACAAGGTATTGCAATCCGGTTTTTATTGGCCCACTCTCTTCCAGGATGCTCGTAAGTTTGTATTTTCTTGTGATGAATGTCAAATAATAGGTAATACCAGTAAGCATCAGGAAATGCCTATGAATTATTCTCTTGTTATTGAACCATTTGATGTTTGGGGTTTTGATTATATGGGACCTTTTCCAAAGTGCAATGGGTATACTCATATTCTAGTTGTTGTTGATTACGTTACTAAGTGGGTAGAAGCTATTCCAACTAGTAGTGCTGATCATAACACCTCTATTAAGATGCTTAAAGAAGTCATTTTTCCTAGATTTGGAGTCCCTAGATATTTAATGACTGATGGTGGTTCACATTTTATTCATGGTGCTTTCCGTAAAATGCTTGATAAGTATGATATCAACCATAGAATTGCATCTCCTTATCATCCTCAATCTAGTGGTCAAGTAGAGTTAAGTAATAGAGAAATTAAATTAATTTTGCAAAAGACTGTTAATAGGTCTAGAAAGAATTGGTCTAAGAAACCTGATGATGCACTATGGGCTTATAGAACTGCTTATAAGAATCCCATGGGCATGTCTCCGTATAAAATGGTTTACGGTAAAGCATGTCATTTACCTCTTGAGCTAGAGCATAAGGATTATTGGGCAATCAATGAGCTCAACTTTGATTTCAAACTTGCTCGTGAGAAGAGGTTATTTGATATTAACTCACTTGATGAATGGATAACTCAGGCATATGAAAATGCCAAGTTGTTTAAAGAAAAAGTTAAGAGGTGGCATGATAATAGGATACAAAAACGTGAGTTCAATGTAGGTGATTATGTCTTGCTATACAATTCTCGTTTAAGATTTTTTGCAGGCAAGCTTCTCTCTAAATTGGAAGGTCCTTACATTGTCGAAGAAGTGTATCGTTCCGGTGCCATCAAAATCAACAACGCGGAAGGCACTTTTCCGAGAGTTGTGAATGGGCAAAGAATCAAGCATTATATCTCAGGTACTCCCATAAATGTTGAAAGCAATATTATTAATACCATAACTCCGGAGGAGTACATAAGGGATATTTACCAGCTTGTTTCAGACTCCAAGAACGAAGAGGTATGTGATACGGTAAGTAAACCGACTCCAAAACTTTCCAGCATGCTTAGTGGTAATTAAAAACAAAACCCAAAAATAGTTCCCGTTTTTCTTTTGATTGTTGGGAGCTTACCCGTGTAAATAGTTTTCTTTTTCTTTGGGTCAAGGTAGAAGACCATGATTAAAATGATTAGTGGCTCTCATATGCATTATTGTTTATCCGTCAAAGAGCCATATTACTTTGTCTTCTCCTCTGAATTTGCTTGCACATTCCAGCTTAGTCCAATGCACGAACACTCTTATTATTATTCACATCATTCGGTCGTGCAAGTGAAAGGCAATAATGACGATATATGATGAAGTGACTGAGCCTGGTAAAGCTGGTATGAACTCGACCTATTTTGTTTTTGTAGATGTGACTAGCTCATCGTTCCTAATTCAGCATTGTTATGAGAGAAACATGTTTGCAATGACAACTTAGAGATCATAGTTTCTGATGCCATGCTTAATTAGCTAGGACCTTATAATGGTTTGTCTTGGGTGCCAACATGAATTTCAAGATGATTATGATGTAATATGATAGGATGGTATCCTCCTTTGAATGATTCAAGTGGCTTGACTTGGCAGATGTTCACGCATGTAGTTGAAACAAAATCAACATAGCCTCTACGATATTCATGTTTATGGTGATTTATATCCTACTCATGCTTGCACTCAACATTGGTTAATTTCAATGCATATTGATGACTGTTGTCGCTCTCTAGTTGGTAGCCTCCCAGTCTTTTGCTAGCCTTCACTTGTACTAAGCGGGAATACTGCTTGTGCATCCACTTCCATAACCCAAAGTTGTTCCGTATGAGTCCACCATACCTACCTATATGCGGTATCTACCTTCCATTCCAAGTAAATTTGTATGTGCCACTCTCTAATCTTCAAATAATAATTTGTTTTGTATGCCCGAGCCGCTCATGTGGTGACAAGGGGCGGTCAGTATCTTCCATGCTAGGCGGGTTATCCTCGATACGTGTTTATTCACTATCACTCACGAGAAAGGGGCCGGTAATCGGAATGCCCAGTTCCATGTTCAAATCAAATCAAAGATATAATTGCAAACAAAACTCCCCCTGGATTATTGTTGGTATGGACGGCACCCGAGGATTCGGCTAGTCGTGGAGTGTGATTGATCGGTGGTGAGGGAGTCAAAACTTTACTGTTCTGTTTGGGAACCGCCTATAATATGTGTAGCATGGAAGATGGTGAAAACTCTTTGTCATCGCGTTGCCAATGAAAGCATGCCACCCAAAATTATTTATCTCTGTTTTAAAAAGCTTGAGCTCTGGCACCTCTACAAATCAATGCTTCCCTCTGCGAAGGGTCTATCTATCTACATTACTGTTGAGTCATTCTCTTCTTATAAAAGGCACCAATTAGAGAGCACCTCCGTCATTTTTATGATTTGCTATTAATTGATATTGAGTATGACTGTGACTGGATCTTCTTTGCCATGAATTACAATGTTCAGTCAGCCCTTGGTCTTTGAAGATGCTCTGCAATTATGTTTTGCAGTATTAGAAAGGGCTAGCGAGATATCATCTGTTCATATTGTATCATGATTGTTTTGATTGAAGTGTTGACCTTTGAAACTTATTATTATTGCTTGCTAGTTGATTATGCCATTGATATGCGTACACCATGAGACCTAAATGTTATTGCTTATGTGGTTAGCTTATGATCTTGCTGAAAATCCAAATATGAGTTAGACATAATTACAACAACAAGATCAAACAGAGTTCGTAAAAGTTTTTCTTTTGTCTCTTTCAGTTTGTCAACTGAATTGCTTGACGACAAGCAAGGCTTTAAGCTTGGGGAAGTTGATACGTCTCCATCGTATCTACTTTTCCAAACTCTTTTGCCCTTGTTTTGGACTCTAATTTGCATGATTTGAATGGAACTAACCCGGACTGACGTTGTTTTCAGTAGAATTGCCATGGTGTTGTTTTTGTGCAGAAATAAAAGTTCTCGGAATGACCTAGAAACTTACGAGGAATTTTTGTGGAATATATAAAAAATATTTGGCGGAAGAAATACTGGAGGGGGGCCACCAGGAGGTCACCAGCCTGCCAGGCGCGCCCTACCCCTGGCCGCGCCTGGGTGGCGCTTGGGCCCCCTGTTACCCCTTCGGCTCCCATCTTCTGCTATAAGGAGGGTTTCGTCCCAGAAAAAAATGAGGGAGAGCTTTCGGGAAGAAACACCGCTGCCACGAGGCGGAACTTGAGCAGAACCAATCTAAAGCTCCGGCAGGGCCGTCATGCCAGGGAAACTTCCCTCTCGGAGGGGGAAATCGTCGCCATCGTCATCACCAACACTCCTCTCATCGGAGGGGACTCATCTCCATCAACATCTTCGTCAGCACCATCTCATCTCCAAAACCTAGTTCATCTCTTGTACCCAATCTCCGTCTCACGACTCCGATTGGTACTTGTAAGGTTGCTAGTAGTGTTAATTACTCCTTGTAGTTGATGCTAGTTGGTTTACTCGGTGGAAGATCTTATGTTCAGATCCTTAATTCTATTCAATACCTCACTGATCATGAACATAATTATGCTTTGTGAGTAGTTACGTTTGTTCCTGAGGACATGGGATAAGTCTTGCTATAATTAGTCATGTGAATTTGGTATTCGTTCGATATTTTGATGCGTTGTATATTGTCTTTCCTCTAGTGGTGTTATGTAAACGTCGACTACATGAAACTTCACCATTATTTGGGCCTAGAGGAAGGCATTGGGAAGTAATAAGTAGATGATGGGTTGCTAGAGTGACAGAAGCTTAAACCCTAGTTTATGCGTTGCTTCGCAGGGGGCTGATTTGGATCCACCAGTTTAATGCTATGGTTAGACTTAGTCTTAATTCTTCTTTCGTAGTTGTGGATGCTTGCAAGAGGGGTTAATCATAAGTGGGATGTTTGTCCAAGTAAGGACAACACCCAATCACCAGTCCACCCACATATCAAACTATCAAAGTAGCGAACGCGAATCATATGAACATGATGAAAACTAGCTTGACAAAAAATCACATGTGTCCTCGGGACCGCTTTACCTTATATAAGAGTTCGTCCAGGCTTGTCCCTTGCTACAAAAGGGATTGGGCCATCTTCTTGCACCTTTGTTACTATTGTTACTTGTTACCAGTTACAAATTATCTTATCCCACAACTATCTGTTACTGATAATTTCAGTGCTTGCAGAGAATACCTTGCTGAAAACTAC
The DNA here is from genome assembly GCF_904849725.1 of Hordeum vulgare subsp. vulgare. Taxonomy (NCBI): domain Eukaryota; kingdom Viridiplantae; phylum Streptophyta; class Magnoliopsida; order Poales; family Poaceae; genus Hordeum; species Hordeum vulgare. The sequence continues at coordinate 70,639,390 of NC_058518.1, forward strand.
TTGTCATTAACTTCTACTCCTCGTTGGGTTCGACACTCTTACTTATCAAAAGGACTACGATAGATACCATACACTTGTGGGTCATCAGTGTCTTCCACCCTGGCGCTAGCAGAAGACTTGGACCTGCACACACAACAAATAACTTTCCTCCCAACGAGTACAAAGAGGTTGTCAATCTCTTCGGCCTTGTAGTTTGCAAAGGATAAAAACACAAGCGGGAAGGTAATAGTGATTGCAATGGAAAAGTAAATGAAAGCGGTAAATGGTTGAGGTGTAAGCAATGCTCGTGATACGGACCAGAGTCACATGACGTTCACTAGTGATGTCTCTCTCCCAAAAGACGATAAACAACTAAGCTAGGGTAAACACATCACAGTTGGGCAATTGACAGAATTATGATCGTACCGCAATGCTAATTATGCTCCTTGATAGTTAGAGGTTCAATAGTAATGGACAATACACCAAGACAAGTAAACCATTATTCATCAACATCTACTTACTAATAATCCACCTTGAGATATCTATCCAGAACATCTCTCCCGTATTAAGTTGTGAGCCCCACCCAAAGTGTAAACTCAAAGCAACGGACAACTGCATTAACGAACTATGTGTAAGGTAAAAAAAATCCTTGCAACCTTGGTCACAAACACCGTTGTTTTCTCCTTGGTGGCAACCAGAACATCCCCTAGTCTCATGTTTCTGTCACTCAAGCTAGACATCGAGGGGCCCGAACCCACAATCATGCATAACGCTCCCTCTTGGAGTTATGATCTACTACTTGGCCAAAGCAATAAAAAGAAACGGAGAATATGCATGAATCACTAAGGAACATAATATAAAAGGATAATCAAATATATAACTCTTAACAAGCTGAACATATTCTCATAATCCATGGGATCCCAACAAACCGAGCATAGCAATAGCAAGAAATTACATAGATGCCTTGATCATGTAGGGCAGCTCGCAAGGACTAACCATTGAAGCACAAGATTGGAGAGAAGACATCACATAGCTACTGGTCATGGACTCATGGTCCAAGGGAAACTACTCAGGACACATCCGAGAGGCGTCCATGGTGGTAGGGAAGCTCCCGAAGGTCAATCCTCCCTTCGGCAGGGTGCCGGGAAGAGGTCTTCGGACGCTCTCGATCTCGGAAGCGCTGCGGCGGCAGAACGATGGAGAAATTCACGATTCCTGAAAGTCTGTGAGGGTTTCCTCACGGAACACTAAATATAGGCCAAAGGAGGGCACCGGAGGAGGTGGTACCCACCCAGGCGACCTCCTGGCGCGGCCTAGGGCCTGGCCGCGCCAGCAGGCTGCCTCGGAGGCCCCTGGACACCCACTGGCCCTCCTTGGGTGATCCGGAAGCTTCGGTTTCGCTGATTTTTTATATATTTTTTCTGGATTTTTTCGGGTTTCAGAAAATTGGGTAAAAGCCCCTGCGAAATAGACATCATCAGACAGAAACTGGCACTAGGTGCACTCAGTTAGTAGGTTAGTCCAAATATGTGTAAAATGATATAAAAGTGTAGCAAAACATATAATAATGTTACCCAAAAGATCATGGAACAAGCAGAAATTATAGATACGTTTGGGACGTATCAAGATCCCCAAGCTTAATTTCTGCTCGTCCTCGAGTAGATAAATGATAACACAATAATTTATGTGGTGACATGCGAACACAGATATAAGAACTTCAAATTAAAGCAAGTGATATATGCAATTCAAGTCAAGACAATAACAAGCAAGAGTCTATATATAGTATTGAATTAAGCAAAGTAAGAACATAAAGGTGCAAGAGCTCTCGCTGTCCGTCACTCGAATGTCTCCAAATGGTGTTTGCGTGCAAGAAGTGGGAGATGGGTTGAGATCATAAAATATATTTTTAATTGCGAACTCAATCTACTAAACCTCACACTTAGTCTCCTTCGGAATCTTATTTGGACTCATCCCCAGACCACTTGTCAAGCACAAGTTAAAATAATCCTCTCCCTTTCAATTTTGAGCACTCATGCAATGGATGAGCGTAAGCAAGATATGTTGGCACTTAGGATGGCAAATAGAATAATGATGGGGAAGGAAGACAAAAAGGTGTGAAAGGCTCACATCAATGAGGACAACCATAGGCGAGAGAAAGCCAAATGATAGATATGATGTGAGGAGTAGGGATTGCCATATAACGGATGCACATATGAGCTAAGGTAAGCTCTCCAATGGAACTAGTGGGGGTGCATCCAAGTTGTTTGCTCATGAAGACCTAGAGCACATTTGAGGAGGCTCACCATTGGAATATGCAAACCAAGTTCTATAGTGTAAGGAACCCACATAGTTATGCATGAATTATAATCTCTATGTAGTACCAATATAGTAATGGAGTACGAGTGTGGATCTTTCAATAGGAATAGTAGTGTTTCCCCCTTCTCTTTTTTTGTGGCCTCTTTGGCTCTTCTTTTTTTCTCTCATTTGTCCTCTTTGGGATCTTTTGTTTTTTCCTCTTTGGGATCTTTTCGTCACTTAAGGGAAACACTCTGTTTTACATGAATGAAAAGAAAAATCATCACACTTTATAAGAAGTACTGAACATAAAGACAAGTGAAAACTATCATGATGTATGCAAATGTATGCCTCTGCAAGTGTAGCAGGATATGCAATGATACTAGCGTGTCATGTAGCAGTAATAAGGGCAAGTCCCAACTAGCATGCGGCTCTACGATCAAGCAAAAGCATGTATGAAATGAAGATCAAGTCATGAGATGGTGCATGTTGCATGGCAATGTATCTTGGAAAGGCTATGTAAATGCCTTAATAGGTAGGTATGGTGGCTATTTTGAGGAAATATATAATGAGGCTTATGTATGACAGAGCGTATCATGTCATGGGTTTGGATGCACCGGAGGAGTTTGCACCAACTCTCAATGTGAGAAAGGGTAATGTACGGTACCGAAGAGGCTAAAAAATATGGATGGTGGAAGTGCCAACAACCGATACTCAGATTAGTCCGAAGAACTCATACACTTATTATTGGTAACTCTATATATAGTTAGGAGGTTCACAAAGAGACAAGTACCCCGAGGAGGAGTGTTTGGGGGTTTGGTTATCCTTGCGCATCCTCGACTCATGGTAACGTGAGGGTACTCTATATATTCCAACCCCTCCAGAGGTTAGCGATAAATTTGGTAGCTAGAGTTCTCAACTAATTTTTAGTTTTTGAAAAACACACGGATTTCCCAAAATACGACACCTATCACTAAAGGCTCAAGCTCTTGGCACCAATAGTCCAAACATTACTCAAATCAATACCTCAAAACTATTGCAGGTTACTACTATACTTAAATAGCAATCTCAGTTACCTACTCATGCAAGACACACAACTCAGTGCAACGAGCCAACTCTCTAAACAAGATAAGCATGATAACTCAAGAGAGTTCCAAAATCAACCTAAATAATAGCTTTAAAAATATAAGCATGAAAACTAAGAGCTAAGCATGAAAATAGCTACGAAAAGATGAAGAACACACAAAAAGATAAGCATGGAAACCTATGTTGTGTTCTAGAGTGAACTGGAGCGTGTTTCTCTCCCAAACAAGGTAATCTAGGTTCCGACTTGTTATGAACAACAAGCAGAACTAAAAAAACTAAAAAGCAAATGTAACATCCCAAATTTCCAATTTGGAATGTTATTGCATTAGAGCACCTTGCATATCATATTTTATTTGCATAATTGTTGATCCTAAAAATTTTAAGCAACTCAAGGACCCTTGGAGAGAGTTGGGAATTTATTTATTTTCATATTGGGATTTTCTCAAATAATGAAAAGAGGATCAATGGTTTTTAATTATTTCTCTCTTCAAATATTTCATGTATAAAAATATGAGAGAGAGGATAAAATGACTTTCCCAAACTTTAGAAATATTTGAGAGGAAATATTAAAGCCAAATAATAATTTTTATTTGGATTTTATTTGCTATTTTATTGGATTTATGAAAATACACATTTTTCAAAATATTATTTCCGCCTTTTAAAAATGTCCACGTTGTAGGGTTCATTTTTAGGAGTCCGGCAAAATTTGTTTCATCGAAATCGGAGTTCGTATGGACTTCCTTTTTAATTTTCTATCTCGTCCGATTTAAAAAAAACGAACCGACCCCGGAGGCCTATATAAGCCGCCTGCCCCCCGCGCACAAACCCTAGCCCCCGCCCGCCGCGGCCGCCGCCGCCCGCCGCCGCCGCTCGCCGCCACTCGTCGGAGCACGCCGCCCGACGTACAAAAACAAAAAATATTTTTTTTCCAGATTTTTTTTATTTTTTTGTTTTAACAAACACTGTTCGTTAATTAATTTCAGACGACGAACGTTCGTTCGTCCGCCTGTTCGTCATATTTATTTTTGGGGATTTTTCTGCGATTAATTTCGATCGTGATTCCTAATCTAAATTTCGTTTTAGTATAACTTTTCGCTTATTTATCGGAATCAGATGATTCAAACGCCTAGATTTTCGTCACGGAAATCTCTTTCCGATTAATCCACTTGCACAAGATTTTTATAAATAAATTTTTTACTTTAGTCCAGATTAGTAAACGAATCTCGTTTCTTTTGCAGTTTGAGTTTCGTTGATCCGTTTGATTTGATTCTTTTTGCAAAGCGGAGGTCTTTACTTGAACTTTCTGGTTAGATCTTATTCGATTTTACCCGTGCATCTATATTGTTGCTTATGTGTGCTATTGTTTGTTGCGATAGAATACCCGGATTGTGAAGCGTGCTACTACGAGTCCCTATGTTTTGCGGATCATTAGCAAGGCAAGTAACACTTTGATCATATTCCTTATTACCCAGTTTTATTGCATTAGATCCACCCTCACACATTGCATGGTTAGGATCTAATTAACATGTGAGTATTGGGAAGTAGATACAGAGGTAGGACCTATTACCTGTTTACTATCAAACTTTTGGGAGTTACTTCTACATTATGCTATTATTGCTATGCTATGCTCGTAGACGATTATTTGGGTGAGTGATTTCCATGACAGATGTGAGTATTGTTAATTAAAGGTTAACTTAAGGTGGCTACTTAAATACACATCTGGGTGGATTGCTTGAGGCACCCTGGAATCCCCAGTGGCTGTCAGGATATCCCGGGGGAACCGTGTGATCATCCTAAGGTCCGCCACCCAGGTTCAAAGGGATCATAAGACTTTTGATACCTGAAACTTACGTGTGCAGCCGCAAGCTATTATGGGCTCTAGCATAGTTGAGTAAGTTGTGTGAAGCTCTCGAAGTGGTAGACTAGCAGATGTAGAGGGTATAGGTGGTATGGTCTACCCAGAAGTAGAGAGTTAATGCTTCAGAAAGACTGTGTCTCGAATCTCCGACCATGGATGTATTTCGAGTCTTGTGGGAAAAGTGCACAACCTCTACAGAGTGTACAAACTAATCATGATTAGCCGTGTCCCCGGTTATGGACATCTTGAGTATCTGGTTCTTGGATTTTCATGTGTATCCCAACAGTCTAAATTAATTTGCGGGTTAATGATGATTATTTTGGGTTTGAGTTGGAGGAACCATCTCATTGTTTAATAACTAACAACGTAGTTAAATAAACTTTGTTCCACTACTATAGGAAGAAATTTGGCTTTATGCAAAACTGTTAACCATAGAGCTTTCCACCAACCAAATATGCATGTAGATATAGCTTTTATTTCTGTTCACTCTCTATGTGTTACCTTGTCAACATATTCCATGTGCAGACCCGTTTCAGGCTGCAACGTTCATGTTGCAGACTTTTCAGATATCGAGTAAGCGCCATAGGTCGTTGTTTTGCACTCAACTATGCCGTTAGAGTTAATGGACCTACTTTATCTTCCAAGCCTTCCGTTGTTATCATATTTAGATGGCCTTAGGCCATATTATTGTAATAAATTCTCTTTGAGTCATTCGTTGTAATATGTGTGTGATTGCTACTCTATTATAATACCCATCGAAGTACTGTGCGTGTTAGCATACCGATCCAGGGATGACACAGATGCATAGAGACTGGACTAATTGAGGTCTGGTCGCTACAGCAAATAGCGGGACGCTCCAAGCATAGCACATATCATATGAAGTGATAAAAATATAGCATGGAGATGGGCGGCCTGATGATTGTTGATAGAGAAGGGGATGCACGGGGGCATCCCCAAGCTTAGACGCTTGAGTCTCCTTGAATATTTCTTGGGATGCATGGGGACATCCCCAAGCTTGAGCGTTTGACACTCCTTTATCTTCTTTCATCATCTCTCCCATCGCAATACTTGAAAACTCCCTTCATACAAAACTCATCATAAGCTGATTAGAGTAGTTAGTTCCCTTAATAAGCTAATTCAATACCTGCTGGAAATAAAGATTCTCATGAAAAGCTACTGCTTCTCATCAATGCCAAAATATTTTTGCAAACAAAAAGCAATCTTAGGATTCGCAAAACAATGAAAACACAAAACATGGCAGAATGTATGAAAAATAGAACAACGGGTAGTAAATAATTTATTCGGGGCACTTCTGCAACTCAAATAAAAAACTCAAAACAGATGGAAATACAATTATATATAGCATTCTGTAGAAAAAATTCAGATCAAAAAGATGATCTTGTGAGTTTTGGCAAATTTTTCCGTCAGGCAGACATAGTCTGTTTCTGGCACCATGTCACAATTTTTGAACTTTCTTGCAATCGGAGGCTACAACTTGGCACAAAGCTTGAAAATAAAGATACAATGATGTTGCTACAGTAGTAACAAGCATCAAGACCACTAAAAACTGAAAGTAAAAACGCAAAGTAAAGATAACAAGGGTTGTCTCCCTAGAGCTCTTTCTTTATAGCCATCAAGATAGGCTTAAGATTTTAATGATGCTCTCGTAGGAATAAGAGTTGTATAACAAAATAGAGCATCAAGAAGAAAATACCAAACAAATTTAAGTCTAACATGCTTCCTATGCATAGGAATATTGCAATATAATAATTCATTGAAGCACAAAGCAATAAGCATAGGAAGGAAAAACAAGTGCAGCTTCAAAACCTTCAACATAAAGAGAGGGAACTTGATATTATTGAAATATTTTTAAGCATATGTTCCCTTCTCATAATAATTTTTAGTTGGATCATGAATAAACTCAACAATATAAGTGTCATATAAAGCATTGTTACTATGATCCACATGGACTTCATGAAGAGGATAAAACTTGGAGTAAAAGAGAGACTGAATCTCTTCCCAATCCCGTAGGTGAGAATCATCTAGTAGCCTATACACATTCCAATGCTTTTCCTTTCAGTGACAAGGCAAATAATTTCCTCATGAATCCATCTCTTGTCAAACCTGACATCTTAAACAACTCACAAAATTCTATAAGTTTCAACAAATGAATACTAGGATTGACTGTTCCATCTCCTGCATAACAATCATTCCTAATTATTTCAATTATCCCAAGTGGTATTTTGAATGGGATACATTCAGTAGGTGGAGGAGACTTGTCTACCATGGGTGTGGTAAAGCGGCCTTCCCCAAGCAGAGAACTAAGAGTGCAGTTTTCCATAAGCCGAGGTCATCTAATTTTTTGTGGTTATTTTGGTATAAGACACTAAAGCAAAAAACTAAAAAGCAAACTAACAAGACTAAAAAGCAAAGGTAAAAGATAGCATGCAACTCCCCTATCTTGAAGAGTGGAGTCCCCGGCAACGGCGCTAGAAATTCGCTTGATGACGAGGTGATGTATATGCTTATCGCCCCTTGTTGGACCCCAAGTGGAAGGTGGAGATGTAGTCAGCAGCAAATTTCCCTTACACGAAGACTGTCAGGTTTATCAAATTAGTAGGACTCCTAGGCTCAGCAAGTAGGGGTCTTCCACCCTGGTGCTAGCAGAAGACGTGGACCTGCACATACAAAAAATAACTGTCCTCCCAACGAGTACAGAGAGGTTGTCAATCTCTCCGGCCTTGTAGTTTGCAAAGGATCAAAACACAAGCGGGAAGGTAATAGTGATTGCAACAGAAAAGTAAATGAAAGCGGTAAATGGTAGAGGTGTAAGCAATGATGGTGATATGGACCGGAGTCACATGACGTTCACTAGTGATGTCTCTCTCCCAAAAGACGATAAACAACTATGCTCGGGTAAACAAATCATAGTTGGGCAATTGACAGAATTATGATCGCACCGCAATGCTAATCATGCTCCTTGATAGTTAGAGATTCAATAGTAATGGGCAATACGCCAAGACAAGTAGAACGTTTATTCATCAACATCTACTTACTAATCATCCACCTTGAGATATCTATACAGAACATCTCTCCGGTATTAAGTTGCGAGCCACACCCAAAGTGTATCTTAAAGCAACGAACAACTGCATTAATGACCTATGTGTAAGGTAAACAATCCTTGCAACCTTGGTCACAAGCACTATTGTTTTCTCCCAGGTGGCAACAAGAACATCCCCTCGTCTCATGTTTCTGTCACTCAAGCTAGACATCGAGGTGCCCGAACCCACAATCATGCATAACACTCCCTCTTGGAGTTACGATCTACTACTTGGCCAAAGCAATAAAAAGCAACGGAGAACATGCATGAATCACTAAGGAACATAATATAAAAGGGTAATCAAATATATAACTCATAACAATCTAAACATAATCTCATAATCCATCGGATCCCAACAAACCGAGCATAGCAATAGCAAGAGAATTACATAGATGCCTTGATCATGTACGGCAGCTCACAAGGACTAACATTGAAGCACAAGATTGGAGAGAAGACATCACATAGCTACTAGTCATGGACTCATGGTCTAAGGTAAACTACTCAGGACACATCCAGGAGGCGTCCATGGTGGTGGAGAAGCTCCCGGAGGTCAATCCTCCCTCCGGTAGGGTGCCGAGAAGAGGTCTCCTGACGCTCCCGATCTTGGAAGCGTTGTGGCAGCAGAATGATGGAGAAATTCGCGATTCCAGAAAGTCTGCGTGGGTTTCCTCATGGAACACTAAATATAGGCCAAAGGAGGGCACCGGAGGAGGTGGGACCCACCCAGGCGACCTCCTGGCGCGGGCTAGGGCCTGGCCGCGCCAGCAGGCCGCGTGGGAGGCCCCTGGCCCCCCTTTGGCCCTCATTCGGTGATCCAGAAGCTTCTGTTTCACTTTTTTTATATATATTTTTCTGATTTTTTCGGGCTTCGGAAAATTGGGTAAAACCCCCTGCAAAATAGACATTAGCACACAGAAACTGGCACAGGGTCCAGTGAGTTAGTAGGTTATAGTCCAAATATGTGTAAAATAATATAAAAGTGTAGCAAAACATATAACAATGTTACCCAAAAGATCATGGAACAAGCAGAAATTATAGATACGTTTGGGACGTATCAGGCACCACTTTGAAAAGATCATGATCAATGGTGTTTTGCAGAAGGGAAAATGCAACTACTGCAAGAGTGATATCAACGCCAATACTACTATTAATGGTACATCTGCTTTGTGCAAACATTTTCATATTTGCAAGCGTAATCCTCATAGAAGTATTGGTGATTATAAGCAAGCTGTTTTGCAAGCTAATCATGGCAATGGTGTTAACACATGGAAATATGAACCAGATGCTATTAGGGCTGCTTTTACTGAAATGCTAATAGAGGACAAGCTCCCATTTGCATTTTGTCAAAAAATCTGGGTTTAAGAAGTTTATGTATCTAGCATGCCCACGTTTCCTAGTTCCATCTAAGAGAACATGCACTAGGGACATTGTCGACAAATATTTTGAAGAGAAGACTAAATTGAAACTTTTCTTTAAAGAACATTGTGAAAGAGTGTGTCTCACCATTGATTGTTGGACTTCTCAACAACAAGATAGCTACATGCCTGTTACTGCCCACTTCATTTGTAAAGACTGGAAACTTCACAAGGAAGTGATTGGTATTTTCAAGATTAAGAGTCATAAATGAGATGATATCGGGAAACAATTACATAAAACCTTGATTGATTGGGGGATAGAGAAGGCGATGGCCATTACAGTTGATAATGCTAGTAATAATGATGGTGGAATTGGTTACATGAAAAAGGAACTCAGTAAAGCTAAGACTTGCATATCTGAAGGCAAATATCTCCACATGAGGTGTGTTGTCCACATTGTCAACTTAATAGTAACTGGTGGTCTGAAAGAAGTTGATACTTCAGTGAAGCGTGTGCATGTAGCTGCTAGATTTGTGAGGAATAGACCAAATAGGTTGACCAAGTTCAAAGAATGTGCTGACCAAGAGAAGGTTAATACTAAAGCTTTCATAATCCTTGATGTGAGCACTAGGTGGAACTCTACATATTATATGTTGAAGGCTGCTGCTAGCTACGAGAAAGTTTTTGCGAGGTATGTTGATGAGGATCTGTACTATGTAATTGATCTACTTAGTGATAAAGGTAAGGACAAGGCCCCTGGAGTTCCAGAAGAGCAGGATTGGGAGAATGTCAACAAGTTGGTAGAATTTCTTGCACATTTTGCTGATCTAACAACTCGTGTTTCTGCCTCACTACATGTGACTGCGCACAGTTTTTCCATGAGATTGGTGAGGTGAATATATTAGTGAAAAAATGGATGGACAATGGGGATGGTTTGAAAATTGCAATGGCAGAGAGGATGAAGGATAAGTATGAGAAATACTGGCGTAATTGGCATGAGCTTGATCCTAGTAAAAAGGGGAAGGAAAAGGAGAACATGAACTTGCTGATTTTCATTGCAGCAACATTCGATCCAAGGTAAAACAATTGAATTATTGTAATATCTTTTTCATTAGGTGAGCTTTCTTCTTCGGTAGTAGCACACACTAAATTTATCTATTGTTGAGTCGCTGATACAAGCTTCTAGAATACACACATCTTGCCATTTTGGAAATGTATGGGTATCACAAAGGGCCTAAGGTGTGGGCTGCAGTCAATACCTGTCTCAGAGATTTGTTCGAAGAGTATAGGGTGATGTTTGCTCCAGAAATTGTGTTGACTCAAGGTAGTGCTTCTCAGGAAGCTAAATCTGCAAGTGGAGGGCACACAAGCATGATGAAGTCTTTGATTGCCAAAAAGATGAGGCTGAACAATGGCGGTAGCAGCAGTAGCAAATCTAAGCTAGACAAGCTCCTTGCTGAGGAAATTGAAGATGATTCCCCAAATTTTGACATATTACTTTTGTGGAAGGTCAATTCATCGAGGTTTCCTATACTGGCATGCTTGGTTCGTGATGCTTTGGCAGTCCCCATTTCAACAGTTGCATCAGAGTCTGCATTCTCAACTAGTGGGCACATTCTTGATGATTTCAGAAATTCTCTTACTCCTTTTATGGTAGAAGCTCTTGTGTGCACTCAATATTGGCTTTGACGTGGGACTCCTCCGAGCATAGTAGAGAACATTGAAGAGCTGGCCAAGCTTGAACAAGGTAAATCAAATACATTTGTCTAGCATCCTGTAGTATGTGTTCATTTGGTGTTAAATAACGCTTCTTTCCACCATTATTGTTTTCAGACTTAATTGCAGAACATAAGGAGAAAGCAAAGCTCCAAAGCAATGCCAAGTCCACCACCACCGCAAAGCCTACTTCTTAAGAATTGGTGAGATTTCAAAAAATATATTCTTATTTACAAGTGTATTTTATCAGATGAACCACTCAATTGTATTATTGGTTGTAGCTCTGGATAACTTGTTGATGAAGGCAGGAGCAGAAGATTTGGATAACTTGTTGATGAAGGCTGGAGCAGAAGTGAAGCCTTCAAGTTCAAAACTTGATGAATGACAGTGATAGTGCTCTTATAAGCTGCCCACTAGTATTTATTTCCTATTTAGAAATTAAGTCCTGAGGGTGTGCCATGTGTCGTTGAACTTTACTGTTATTGTCGTCTCTTGAGACTTGAGTTTGTTCGTGTGCTAAACTAATGTTTGTTGAGTCCTTTGAGACGTGATATCTCTCCCTGTGCATATATTTTATCTTTTAGCAGCAGTCATGCAGTGTTGTAGTGCTACAGGCACCGAGTACTGTCATTGTCACTGTGTCTGCATCCACACACCGAGTAAAGGCACTGAGTACTGTCACTGTCATCGTGAGTCAGTGGTCATAGAGATTTATGATGCTGCTGGCTTTTTCCATTATATAAGTATGCATCGGTGTCGTTCGGTCACAACCGATGACCGAACCGATTTCTCGGTGTACCGGAATGTCGGTTTGGCAATTTTTGATGCACTGATCGGTCATCGATTTCTCAAAATCGAACTCTTATAGAGACCGAAGAACTGCACCGATCGGTTCGGGGGAACCGAACGCCCAGTCTGAGGTCCATGACCAAAGCTCGACTTTGAAGCACAAGTGTCATCAACAATGGCTAACGTGAAATACGTGATCAATCTATGCATAATGGGGGGAGGGAAAGTTCATTGAGAGAACAATACTCCCCATATGTCCATGCCTACACCTAGAGCAAGATATAATGATGAGTATGGTGTGGTGTGCATAGTTTCAAGCCACATTGCTCGAATCAATGGTATTTAGCTCATGCCTTAACTCGCGAAACCTTGCTTCATCTAGAGGCTTTGTGAAAATATCCGCAAGTTGCTCTGGAGTGTTGATGTAGATGATCTCAATATCTCCATGCTTGATGTGATCTCGAATGAAACTAGCGAGGCCACCCGCGCATTCGCGCGGCTAGATGATTATATTATTACTTTTGGTATTATTGTATCTTACTTTTATTTGGAGAACTATTAAAAATGTAGGCTTGCTAAGGAGAAATATGAAAAGACAACTAGCATTCAGCCATACACGATTTGATAAATCCAATAAAAACCCCAACATAAGATAGTCCGTTACTCGGTGTGTAAATTTAACTACAATGTTATTAACCACAATTTTATCTTCATACATTTGCTTACATTGACAATTGCCACCTAGGTGCTACATAGGGTTTATGGATATCGAATAGGTAGATAAATTTGTACCCAATTTGAAAGTGGTCCATGTATAGAAGCAATCTAGGTGTATCTGATGAATTTCTATTATGATTTGTCTATAACATTGTTGTCTTTACCAAACGGCATACCATGATATTAGTTAAACTTATTTGTGCTAAACTGGAGTTCCACAATCAAACTACACAAAACTCAGTAAATAACTAAAAGTTCATATCTAAGACAAAACAAAAGGATCTAACAAACTACCATCGTCGATCAAGTAGTTGGCATTCTTTTATTCACCGGCATACAAACTGTGTGTTTCTCACACTTAATCGTGATATACACAATTTTCTAGTCGGATATGCGAGTGGCCTAGCTAGTAATTTCCTTCCGAATAGCCTTGCTAGGAGCTCATTATTCATACCCCGCATAGAGCACCGCTCACTTTTCACCTTTCCACAAAACTATTTGCTAAAACATGTCAATATAGGATGGCCTTTTGGTTTCTCTCGTCAGTGAAACCATCTAGGTAGAATGAGGAAAATCATGTATAAAGTTGCAAACCCTCGCTCATTTGCCGCCGAAACTCCATGTAACCAAGAATTTTTGAAAGGGGAAACATAATCACACTTATATGTTTCAGGACATTTTTCTAGTCACACTTATACTATATGGTAAACAATATGACGTGTATAGGTAGATATTCTCTAAATATATGTACAAATCCACTGTTCAATATTTTCATTTGTAGCCTATAATAAAAGGAATAACATGTGGATATATAATATTAAATAGTAAATCCATTAAATGCAAATACGTATGGCTTTTCTGTCGTACACAAATTAAGAAATTTCTGCATGGATTTATAAAGGAATGCAGTAAGCATTTGTATGTACTTGTAAAATAATAATTCAGATATTTAATTTTGAGTTGTACCATTCTATTTTTAAAGTACTTTATAAATCACTCAATCCATTTGTAACTAAAAAGAATGAACTTTATATAGCCCTAGGTCCATTCGTGATAGTACACCACAAAGATAGCTAATGTTCCATCTTTTATTGGACGTTGATATACATGCATGCACTATATCTTCATATACCATTAGTAAATAGTATTCGATGTTACTTACACGTGAAAACCTATACTCCCTCCGTTCTTAAATATTTTTTTTTAAAGATATCAAAATGAACTACATACGAAACGAAATGAGGGAAAATCTACATCTAAAGTACGTCTATATATAACCGTTTGTAGTCCATATAAAAATCTCTAAAAAAACTTATATTTAGAAATGAAAGAACTATATATTACATTTTGTATTTGGACATGCATGGCTGCATGCGTATATATTGGCAAAGAACAATGCAGATATACTACTTTGATTCTAAAACAGACTCCTAAACGGACGTCCGATCGTGTGCGTGAAATGCAAGAGATGGACCTTAAATGCATATACATGATGTATATTGATTTTAAATAGTAACATTTCAAATATGTTGTCAACAATTAGATAATTTTAGCCTTTGTCAAAGTACACAATGCCCTTTTTATCTTTTGCTTTAATAATGGTATTATAAATAAGTTGTTATTTTGCGTAATCTATTTTATTATCCCACTCACTTCTTCTCATAGGTTTCTCTGGGTATAGCCCCTCTACTTTGTTGGTCCCTTCTCTCACACCAAATAATTGATATGCAATTCCTTTTCTTATCTTTCAATCTCCACAGGCTTTTAAATTTGATGGAAGTGTGTTGAAACTGGACTGGTATTCTTGATAAAAATAAGTTGGTCTAATACTCTTGAAAGAAAAAAGTGAAGGCCGGTTGGCCTACCGAACATGGCTTTTCTGGTCTTAGAACTCCAGTCGGAATCAACTGCACGTCCCTTCCTTAAAGAAAGATAAACTGCATGTCCGTTATCCCTTTCAAGAAAACAAACTGCACCTCCCTTATCCCCTTCAAGAAAAAAAAATAGACGTCATGTGGTCTTAGATTTTACAAATTGAAGGTGGCATTGCAGATTTGCACGTGTCCTTCTCCTATATGTAGACCTGATTGCATTTTTTCCTTATAAAAACATACGCGGCAGACTTGCATGTCTAAAACAACTACGCGTCGAGCTAATAGGAAGTTGTGGCTGATGCAAACTATTTTGTGGCCCGCGTGACACATGTATGTTGTACTACAAATTTAATGAATCTCCACCGTTAAAATATCTATGTTTTAGACTGATTAACCTTCATCGTTCCTTTTCTATCGTCTTAATAATATAGTAGATAGATAAGGGTGAATCCTCTAAAAAAGGTGATGAAGATCTTAAGATGATAAGAGTTAACCCTAGCTTTATTAGGGAAATTATTAGTACAAGTGAAATTCTGGATTTCTCACCTAGGAGTATGATTATTGATAAAACTAAAGGATCTCTTAGGGTTCACAAGTGTGCAATTGAGGAGTTGCATACCAAAGATGACAATACCTAGATCTATTGCATTATGCCTAGCTAGGGGCGTTAAACAATAGCGCTTGTTGGGAGGCAACCCAATTTTATTTGTTTTGCTTCTGTTTTTTAGTGCTGCACACATTATTACCTCTGTAATAATTGTGTTTTCTTTTTTTAATTAGTGTTTGAGCCAAGTAAGACCTTTGGGATGGTCTACGGTGTTTGCAAGTTGATTTTGCTAAAAACAAAAAACTTTCCCTCTTAGTCCGGGAATTTTATAAATTCACTCGTACATGCTTTTGATGTGATTTTTTTACACACGATTGGTTTACAAATTTCCAAGATTTCTAGTTTTTTAGAATTTTTGGAGTTACACAAGTATTCGAAGTAAACAGATTGCTACAGACTATTCTGCTTTTGACAGATTATGTTTTCTTTGTTTTGTTTGCTTATTTTGATGAATCTATGTGTTGTATCGGGGGGTATGAACCATGGAGAAGTTGGTATACAGTAAATATTACATCAATATAAATAAATAATGAGTTAACAACAGTACCTAAAGTGGTGATTTATTTTTCTTATACTAACACATCTCATGAGTTTCCTGTTGAGTTTTGTGTTGTGAAGTTTTCAAGTTTTGGGTAAAGATTTGATGGGCTATGAAATAAGGATTGGAAAGAGCCTAAGCTTGGGGATGCCCAAGGCACCCCAAGTAATATTCAAGGATACCTAAGAGCCTAAGCTTGGGGATGCCCCAGAAGGCATCTGAAAGGATCGATATGGTTGACTAGAGGGGGGGGATAGGCAACTATCAATTTTTAGCTTGTCTTAACAAACTAGGGTTAGCAACAAAAAGGTTCTCTAAATGAACAACTAGGTGAGCATCCTATATGATGCTAATAGCAAGAACAACAAATGCAAGCAAGGAATACACCACAACAATAATAAGAACAAAGTAAAGGTAAGAGATAACCGCAAGTGGAACCGGTGGAGACGAGGATGTGTTACCAAAGTTCCTTCCCTTTGACATGAAGTACGTATCTGTTGGAGCGGTGTGGAGGCACAATGCTCCCCAAGAAGCCACTAGGGCCAGCGTATTCTCCTCACGCCCTCACGCAATGCGAGATGTCATGATTCCACTATTGGTGCCCTTGAAGGTGGCAACCAGACCTTTACAAACAAGGTTGGGGCTATCTCCACACAAAGCTTGGAGGCTCCCAACAAGACCACGAAGCTTCACCACAATGGAATGTGGCTCCAAGGTGACCTCAACCGTCTAGGGTGCTCAAACACCCAAGAGTAACAAGATCCAGAAGGGATTAGTGGGGGAATCAAATATCTCTTGGTGGAAGTGTAGATCAAGGCTTTTTCAAGCAATCCCTAGGAAATCAACAAGTTTGATTGGCTAGCGAGAGAGATCGGGCAAGAATGAGCTTTGGAGCAACAATGGATCTTGGGGAGGTAAGAGGTGAGCTTGTCGGGGAAGAAGACACCTTTATATAATGTGGGGTACAATCCAACCATTACCCACCCACCTACCACACTAGCCAAGCGGTACTACCGCTGCTAGGAGCGGTACTACCGCTCTAAGAGTGATACTACCGCCCTGCAGATCACCAACCGTGGTAGTAAGAAAATACTATTGTGCCTACCACTGTGGAGGCAAAAGGATGCGCAAAAAGTCTGATGGACCGGTAGTAAAAAACTACTATCGCTCACAGAGAGGTACTACCACCCATAAAGCGGTAGTAAAAAAACTACTACCACTCATAGGGCGCTACTACCGCTGTGCCAGCGGTACTACCGCTGGCCCTTTTGCACATACAAGGAAAACAAGGTTGGAGCTCCAATTATAGCAAAGGAAAGGTGGTGCAATAGAAGTGTTTACGTGTTGATTCCATCCAAACCTTTCCGAAGCGGACCCTCTCTTAATAGTACAGCTTTCCTACGACTCAAATCCACCAAAGAGAAATGTAGAAAGCAACCGTCTTTGAAAGACTCCGAGGGGCATCGAATCGTCTTGTGCCTAGTCATGAATTATCTGAAATGCTCAATGCACACGATTAGTCCAAACAGGCATTGTCATCAATCACTAAAACCACTTAGGGAGAAATATGCCCTAACAACCTCCCCCTTTTTGGTGGATTGATGACAATACATGATTTGCATTGAAGGATATAGAAATAGCATATGCAAACCCATAATCTACAAACTAGAGACAGGCCCCCCTGGATGTGTGCATACTTCGGAAAAAGGATATGGATTGCCCAGCACACAACCAAAGAAAAGTACTCCCCCTAGATTTTATAGACGAGGCAATCCTTGCAACAAACTGAATAAACACTAGGCATGGAAGCAACTGCATAGCATGTTGATACGTCCATTTTGCATCATGTTTTCATGTTGATATTTATCGCTTCTTGGGCTGTTATTTCAATTCACGGTACAATACTTATGCCCTTTCTCTCTTGTTTTGCAAGTTTACATGAAGAGGGAGAATGCCGCCAACTGGAATTCTGGCCTGAAAGTGGAGGAAAGTTCAGATACCTATTATGCGCAACTCCAAACGCCGTAAAAATCAACTCTTGTTTTGCAAAAAATACTGGGCCGAAGAAGCGCCACAGGGGCGCCAGCAGGTGGCCACAAGCATGCACGGCGCGGCCACCCCCCAGGCCGCGCCATGAGGGCTTGTGGGCAGCCTGCTGGCCCATTGCCCCCCCTGTTCTGCTATATGAAGGGTTTCATCCAGGAAAAAATCGTAGAGGAGCTTTTTTGTGGATTCGCCGCCGCCACGAGGTGGAACTTGAGCAGAACCAATCTAGAGCTCCGGCAGGACGATCCTGCCGGGGAAACTTCCCTCTCGGAGGGGGAAATCGTCGCCATCATCATCACCAACACTCCTCTCATCAGAGGGGACTCGTCACCATCAACATCTTCATTAGAACCATCTCATCTCCAAACCCTAGTTCATCACTTGTAACCAATCTCCGTCTCGCGACTCCGATTACTACTTGTAAGGTTGCTAGTAGTGTTGATTACTCTTTGTAGTTGATGCTAGTTGGATTACTTGGTGGAAGAGTTTATGTTCAGATCCTTGATGCTACTCATTGCCTCTCTGGTCATGAATATGATTATTCTTTGTGAGTAGTTACTTTTGTTCCTGAGGATATGGGATAAGTCATGCTAATAGTAGTCATGTGAGTTTGGTATTCGTTCATAATTTGATATGTTGTATGTTGTTTTTCCTCTAGTGGTGTTACGTGAATGTCGACTACATAACACTTCACCATTATTTGGGCCTAGAGGAAGGCATTGGGAAGTAGTAAGTAGATGATGGGTTGCTAGAGTGACAGAAGCTTAAACCCTAGTTTATGTGTTGCTTCGTAAGGGGCTGATTTGGATCCACTAGTTTAATGCTATGGTTAGACTTTGTCTTAATTCTTCTTTTGTAGTTGCGGATGCTTGCGAGAGGGGTTAATCATAAGTGGGATGCTTGTCCAAGTAAGGGCAGTACCCAAGTGCCGGTCCACGCACATATCAAACTATCAAAGTAACGAACGCGAATCATATCAACATGATGAAAACTAGCATGACAGAAATTCCCGTGTGTCCTCGGGAGCGTTTTTCCTCCTATAAGACTTTGTCCAGGCTTGTCCCTTGCAACAAAAAGGGATTGGGCCACTTTGCTGCATTGTTGCTACTTTTGTTACTTGTTGCTTGCTACGAATCATCTCACCACACAATCACTTATTACCGACAATTTCAGTGCCTGTAGATTTTACCTTGCTGAAAACCACTTGTTAGATCCTTCTGCTCCTCGTTGGGTTCGACACTCTTACTTATTGAAAGGACTACGATTGATCCCCTATACTTGTGGGTCATAAAGACTCTTTTCTGGCACCGTTGCTGGGGAGTGAAGCGCCTTTGGTAAGTGGAACTTGGTAAGGAAACATTCATATAGTGTGCTGAAATTTATTGTCACTTGTCACTATAGATACTAATCCTTTGAGGGGCTTGTTCGGGGTATCTTCACCTTGAACGGAAGCACAAATAGTTGCTCATCAACCTGCTGCACCTACTGAAAATATTTGCTTTGAATTTCCTTTAGGTATGCTTGAGAAACTGCTGGCTAATCCTTTTACAGGAGATGGAACATCACATCCAGACTTGCATCTAATCTATGTAGATGAAGTTTGTGGTTTATTTAAGCTTGCAGGTTTGCCTGAGGATGAGGTCAAGAAGAAGATCTTTCCTTTATCTTTGAAGTATAAGGCGTTGACATGGTATAGGCTATGTGATGACACTAGATCATGGGACTACAATCGGTTGAAATTGGAATTTCATCAAAAGTTGTATCCTATGCATTTAGTACATCGTGATCGAAATTATATTTACAACTTTTGGCCTCGTGACAGATAAAGCATCGTTCAAGCTTGGGGGAGGCTTAAATCAATGTTATATTCATGCCCCAATCATGAGCTCTCGAGAGAAATTATCATTCAGAACTTCTATGCTCGGCTTTCTCATGATGATCGCACCATGCTTGACACTTCTTGTACCGGTTCTTTTATCAAGAGAGATATTGACTTCAAATGGAATTTATTGGAGAGAATTAAACGCAACTATGAAGATTGGGAGCTTGATAGGCTCATGGCGAATCCACCCAGGACCATGGAACTCAATAGATGGGAAATCCTCCGCCCACTTCTTCTTGATCGGGTAAAATATATAGGGGCGTAGATAGGGACCTTACGGTGGAAGACTGCCGAGTGAAGCTCGCTCCACATAACGTGAGATACATCAAGTGGTTCACAGGGACGAGTCCGCCCTTACTGACACATCATAAGCATATCCACCAGGTATGAATGTACCTGGTCCTTGTTGCCAACGCGCGGAAACAGTGTGTTGTGAAATATACGGTGCATGACATCAAGGAATGGGTTCATAACATAGGAGACCTCACCAGATGGGGATTCCTTCACAATATAGTACGACAGCAACTTCTCCTTAGCTGTAGCAGAAGGCTTAGTGTGTGGGCGCAAGCCAACTGGGTGGTCAAGCCCCTCATCATGGACGTGTAGAAAATCCGTAAACTCACTCCAGTTAGAAGTTAGCCTCTCCCCATTGGTCATCCAGGACATAGTGCGCTCATCATCAGGGTGAAAGTGGATAGTAACAAAGAATTGTGCCACTATCTCGGGATCAAAATCATAGTGAAACGTGATGAGCTCCTCAATCTGAAGTTGTTCCACCATGGCCAGATGTTCCCCAAAGTATGCAGTGTCCTTCCTCAGATGATTCAAGTTAATCCACTGAACTAGTACATATGTATTCTTCTTGGACTTGATGACATCTTCATAAATAAGAGACTGTTGCTTAGACCAGAACACCTCACCTCCGGGAAACTGAACCCTAGGGCTGTCATAGGGGTTGACCTTGCGGCAAAGCTGAAACTCTCCAAGTGGCATAGCATCCCAATCAACAACGCTTATCTTGTTCTTGTGAGCTGGCTTATTGAAATTGCACTTCGGAGCTTGTGAACCCTCGGGTACATCTGAAGAACGAGGTCGCTTGGAACTGGCATCCTGAGGTGGGTTAGAGCGTCTGGAGCCAGCACCTATGATACGTAACATGAACACAAGAAAATGACAAAGAAAAGGTCAAGGCAAATATCAAAGAAACCAGGCAGTCCCAGATAAGAGAGAACTGGAAGGATAAAGCATGTGTGCTCGGGGAACAGCGGTAGTACCGCTGCTCGAGCGGTATTAAATTTTACTAATGTTCTGACAGCGGTAGTACCGCCCTGACAGTGGTAGTAAAATTTTACTACCACTCTGACTGCGGTAATACCGCTCCATGAAGAGCGGTAGTACCGCATGGGCAACAAAGTGCCAGATCTAACTATGGAACTTGCAGATCTGGTACTACTGGAGACCCAAACCCACATGTTGGAACCTTCACAAACAAGAAAATCTACCACACAAGTACTCCCCGACCCTCCTAGCATGAAGATACGGTGCCATGACACGAAGAACGAATAAACTTGCCCCTAACCCTAGATACAAAAAGAACGAGGAAAAAATAAGGGAACGAGGGGCAATATCGAGGTCCATGGCATGAGGGAGAGGAGGGAGAGGATCCCACCAAACGGAATCGGAGGAGAGTGACCGGAGAGGAGATCCACTGAGTTCCTCCGGTAGCGTCTCGAGAGAAGAGAGGGAGAAAAAGTAGAGGGCCACCAGACGAATGGGTATGAGGAGAAAGAATTGCCTCATGCCCTAAAATAACCCCCTACGGCCCTGGCGGCGCGGTAGTACCGCTTGGCCAGCGGTAGTAAAATTTTACTACCGCTAGTTGAGCGGTAGTACCGCTCATCAGCGGCAGTAAAAATTTACTGTCATGCTGGGAGCGGTAGTACTATGCCCCTTTTGACAAAAACACGTGGAAACTTTGCTCTCATTCTATGAAAACACTATGAACTTTGCCACGGGAAGAGAAACAACACATGAAAAACCCAAGTGAAGATAAAATAAAAAAGGACACACACACACTTGAACACAGAACCGAATCTTCTAACGAAGAGAGGGCGGTGGCCGGAGCCACCAATGTTTAAGACAAATGGTATGACACCGCGAAGAATTATCCTTGGGTTCATGACCACAACTCGTCTTTGAAGTACAAGTCCCATCAACAATGGCTAATGTGAAAGACTTGATCAATTTATGCATAATGAGGGGAGGGAAAGTTCATTGAGAGAACGACACTCCCCCTATGTCCATGCCTACACCTAGAGCCAAATATAATGATGAGTGAGGTGTGGTGTGCCTAGTTTCAATCCACATTATTTGAATCAATGATATTTAGCTCATGCCTTAACTCGCGAAACCTTGCTTTGTCTAGAGGTTTAGTGAAAATATCTGCAAGTTTCTCTTGAGTGTTGATGAAGAGGACCTCAATATCTCCTTGCTTGATATGATCTCGAATGAAATAATGACGAATATCAATATGCTTGGTCTTGCTATGTTGCACGAGATTAAGAGATATCTTGATGGCACTCTTATTGTCACACAGAAGAGGCACTTTGTCACAAGTGATGTCGTAATCCTTTAAAGTTTGCCTCATCCATAATAATTGAGCACAACAACTTGTGACAACTACATACTCAGCCTCAATGGAAGAAAGTGACACACAGTTTTGTTTCTTCGAAGACCAACTTACCAAAGAGCGACCAAGGAATTGGCATCCTCCAGAGGTTGACTTCCTTCCGACACAGTCTCCAGCCCAATCTGAGTCAGAATAACCTACTAAACTAAAGCTTGCTCCATTGGGATACCATAAGCCAAATTTTGGGGTATGAGCCAAATATCTAAAGATTCGTTTGACTGCCGCATAGTGGCTTTCCTTTGGTGCGGATTGAAACCATGCACCAATTCCCACACTCAGCATGATATCTAGTCTAGATGCACAAAGGTAAAGTAAGGATCCAATCATGGAGTGATATACCTTTTGATCCACTTCTTTACCATTGTGATCATTGTTGAGCTTGCATTTGGTCGGCATGGGAAATTTGATTGGCTTGACGTCCTAGAGCTCGAACCTCTTGAGCATGTCTTAAGTGTACTTGGCTTGTTTGATGAAGGTTCCTTCTCTTCCTTTTTTGATTTCAAACCCGAGAAAGAACTTCAACTCTCAAACTTCTCGGTCATTAGTGCACCAAATTCTTCATTGAAAGATTCGTTAGGAGAACCAAATATAATATCATCAACATATAGTTGGCATATGAACAAATCCCCTTTGAAATTTTTGGTAAAAAGGGTGGGATCAATTTTCCTAATCTCAAACCCACGATCTTGCAACAACTTGGTAAGGTACTCATACCACGCACGTGGGGATTGTTTAAGGCCGTAGAGTGCCTTCTTGAGTTTGTATACATGAGTAGGTTGCTTGGGATCCTCGAATCCCGGGGGTTGTCTGACATATACCAACTCATTTAAAGGACCATTAAGAAAAAGCACTCTTCACACCCATTTGTTGCAATTTAAAATCATGATGAGAAGAAAATGCAAGCAACATGCGAATAGATTCAAGACGAGAGACATGAGCAAAGGTTTCACCGTAGTCGATACCCTCGACTTGGGAGTAGCCTTGAGCCACCAGTCTTGCCTTGTTTCGAGTGACAACACCATTTGCATCCTGCTTGTTCTTGTAGATCCATTTGGTTCAAATGACATTATGTTCCTCCGTTGGCCTTGGCACTAATTCCCAAACTTGATTGCGCTCGAAGTTGTTAAGTTCATCATGCATGGTTTCAAGCCAATCCTCATCATCGAGTGCATCATGTACCTTTTGGGGTTAAACACACGAAACAAACGCGTGATGCATACAAAAGTTTGATAATTCTTGACGAGTGGTTACCCCCTTTTCGAAGCTATCAACACATTCTTGAAGATATGTTGTCGAACTTGGAGCATGTTAGCTATCCTGGCAACGCGGCACTTCAAGACTTCCCTACTTGATACTTTAGGAGTTTCTTCTTGAACATCCTGAGCACCGTCTTGAGCTTGCTCACTAGTTTTCCCTTGATCTCATGGTTGCACTTGATCATGAGCAAACTCGGAGTCTTGAGCATGATCTTGGACATCATTTGGTGTGACACCATGTTCATGAGGTTGATGTTGTCCTTGATCTTGTGCATCGAAAGTGTGTGGGTCTAGCGAGGGTGATGGCACCACTTGAGTAGAGCATTGTCCTTCGACTTCGGCCACAAGAGGTTCCTCAATGGGGAGTATTTGACCAATCCTCATTCTTCTTATGGCTTGAGGAGGAATTTCATCACCTACATCACAAAGACCACTTTGCTCCACATGGGAGCCATTATTTTCATCAAACTCTATGTTGCACATCTCCTCAATGAGTCTGGTGGACTTGTTGAGAACACGGTAATCATGAGAGTTTGTAGCATAAAAAAACAAATATGCCCTCGTGAGCTCTAGCTTCGAATTTAGACAAACGAACACTTTTCTTGAGTATGAAACACTTACAACCAAACACCCGGAAGTACTTGAGATTGGGCTTATTCCCGGTAAGAATCTCATATGGAGTCTTGTTCAAGCCTTTGCAGAGGTAGACCCGATTGCATGCATGACATGCGGTGCTAATGGCTTTGGCCCAAAAGTTGTACGGAGATTTGAACTCCGCCATCATGATTCTTGCCGCGTCCATCAACGTCCGCTTCTTCCTCTCCGCCATGCTGTTCTGTTGGGGGTATAGGGTGCTGAATATTGGTGCTTGATCCCCTCGTCACTAAGGAACTCACTCAAGGTGTAATTCTTGAACTCGGTGTCGTTGTCACTTATAATCATCAAATTTTTTTCTTTATGTTGATGTTGAGGTTCATTAGCAAAGTCAATGACAGTTTGTTGAGTCTCACTCTTCTTCTTGAAGAAGTATACCCAAGTGTATCTTGAGTAGTCATCCACAATCACCAAGCAATACTTTCTTCCCCCAAGACTATCAAAAGATGGAGGACCAAAGAGATCTATGTGAAGGAGCTCCAAAGGCCTTTTAGAATAGATGATAGTTGTGGGACGGTGAGTTGTTTCATGAAGCTTTCCTTCAATACAAGCACTGCAAGCATCGTCTCTGGCAAAACTCTCATTTGTTAGTCCACGAACATGGTCCCCTTTTAGGAGACTTTGCAAAGATCTCATATTGACATGAGCTAGCCAGCGATGCCATAGCCAACCCACATCAACTTTAGCCATTAGACAAGTCGCGATCTTAGTAGGTCGCTCCGAAAAGTTCGCCACATAGAGAACGTTCTCGACTTGTCCAACAAAGGCTACTTTAAGAGTCTTGCTCCACAAAAGGGCCATGGTATCAAGATTAAAGAATGTGGAAAAGCACATAATTGCAAGCTGACAAATGGAAAGTAAATTGTATGCAAGAGACTCAACAAGCATGACCTTCTCTATAGATAAATCTTGAGAGATGACCACCTTACCAAATCCCATTACCTTAGATGTTGAAGCATGAGCAAATTGGACATGGGTGGGCATAGATGGAATTGGATGCACATTCACCACTAAGTCCTTGCTCTCGTTCATATGATTTGTGGCTCCACTGTCGAGCAACCATGACACTTCACAGGAAGCAAACTCCTACAGGAGATCAATGCTTGGATTTATGTACCCATTCTTGAATGGGTCATTTGATGTTAGAAACAAGGGTCTCAGTAACCCAAATAGCCCATTCAATGTACTCATAATAAGAACCAACAAATTTGGCATAAACATGTCCATCACTAGCACGACATAAAACATAAGAGGGGTTAAAGTCGCGGGCTTTATTGGTAGAGGTGGTTTTGCCCTTCTTGGCATTGTCACCCCCGTCCTTGTTCTTCTTCTTCTTATGAGTACTCTCACCCTCTTTGACAAAGATGTCCTTGAGAGGGGTAGAAAGCTTGTTCTTGTTCTTATTTTTCTTCTTTGACTTGGGTGCAAACCAAAGTCCTTCCTTTCATACCACCTTCTTTTGATTACTCAAAAGGTCATTGAGATTCTTCTAGCCTTGGATGCATGACACAAGGCCCTTTTCAAGTTGTTCTTTCAACTTGGCATTCTTCTCCACAAGATGAACAAGCTCGCAACAAAGGTTAGTAGCACAAGCATTATCAATTAGAACAAAAGGAGGACAAGTAGAAATCTCCTCGGTTAGTTTTACTTGGAGTTGATCATGAGACTCCTTAAGAGATGAATGAACACCTTTCAAGACCTTGTGGGCCTTGTCAAGTGTGTCAAATTCTTCCTTGAGTCTATCATGGCCAACCCCAGGTGCAACATTATAGGATTTAAGCACACGAGAAAGAACAATAACATGATCAAGATCTTTTTGTAATTTAGCATGGCCAACGTTGTGTGGCTCCTCAAGAGCCAAACGAAGACCACACTCTTCTTCTAGAGCAATGGATAGTTCTGCTATCTCATGAGCGTAATCATGACTATGCTCTTGCAACTTGGATATAGTATCCTCATGAGTCTCAATGAGATCATTGGCATCACCAAGTTGTTCCAAAAGAGCAACAAAGTACTTTTTTCTTTCACCTTTGATCTTACACAGGAATTTGTCAAACTCATTCTCATAAAGCTCCACTACCTCACTATTATCAACACAGTCAAACAAGGAAGGAGAGGTAGTAAGAGTGGTATTGATGATGGGGGTTACTGATAACCCACAAGTATAGGGGATCGCAACAGTTTTCGAGGGTAGAGTATTCAACCCAAATTTATTGATTCGAATCAAGGGGAAGCCAAAGAATATTCTCAAGTATTAGCAGTTGAGTTGTCAATTCAACCACACCTAAAAGATTTAGTATCAGTAGCAAAGTAGGGTGATAGCAGCAGTAGCAACAGTGACCAGTAGCAGCAGAGTAACAGCAGTAGCAGCAAAGTAAGAGCAGTAGCAACAGAGTAACAGTAGCAGCAGTGAAAGCAGTAGTAGCAAAGTAACGTAGCAAGGACCAGTAGTAAAAGACTCGTAGGCATTGGATCGGTGATGGATGATTATGCCGGATGTTATTCATCATGGAACAGTTATAACACAGAGAGATAAGTCACTAGCTCCAGTTCGTCAATCTAATGTAGGCATGTATTCCTTATGTAGTCATACGTGCTTAGGAAAAAGAACTTGCATGACATCTATTGTCCATCCCTCCCGTGGCAGCGGGGTCCTAATGGAAACGACGGGATATTAAGGTTCTCCTTTTAATAAAGAATCGGACCAACACTTTAACACTTGGTGAATACATGAACTCTTCATACTATGGTCATCTCCGGGAGTGGTTCCGGCTATTGTCACTCTGGGGTTGCCGGGTCATAACACATAGTAGGTGACTACAACTTGCAAGATAGGATCAAGAACACACATATATTGGCGACAACATAATAGGTTCAGATCTGAAATCATGGCACTCGGGTGCTAGTGACAAGCATTAAGCATGGCAAAGTAGTAGCAACATCAATCTCAGAACATAGTGGATACTAGGGATCAATCCCCGTCAAAACTAACTCGATTACGTGATAGATCTCATCCAACCCATCACCATCCAGCAAGCCTACGATGAGATTACTCATGAACGGTGAAGAACATCATGGAATTGGCGATGAAGGAAGGTTGGTGATGATGATGGCGACGATCTCCCCTCTCCGGAACCCAAAATGGACTCCAGATCTGCCCTCCAGATGAAGAACAGGAGGTGGTGGCGCCTCCGTATCGTAAAACGCGGTGAACTCTTCTCCTTGATTTTTTTTCCAGGCGAGACGGACTAAATAGAGCTGGATTTGGAGGCGGTGGAGCTTTGTGGGCCCCACAAGCCTGCCAGGCGCAGCCAGGAGGTCGCGCCTAGTGGGCTTGTGGGCTCATGGCTCCACTTCCTCCGCTGATTCTTGCGCCAGTATTTTTCATAAATTCTTGAAAAAATCTCCGTAAATTTTCAGGTCATTCCGAGAACTTTTATTTCTGTGCAAAAACACCACCATGGCAATTCTGCTGAAAACAACGTTAGTCCGGGTTAGTTCCATTCAAATCATGCAAATTAGAGTCCAAAACACGGGCAAAAGAGTTCGGAAAAGTAGATACGACGGAGACGTATCAGTTACCTTATTGATACCTTTGTCCATGAGGCACTTGGCGATACGGTTCTCGTTGGTGGCGTTGAAGAGAGACACCTTGGGGGAGGAAGTGGCAATGGCCACGGTAGTCGTTGCCATTCCCTCACGGCATGTATCATCTTCGTCATCATCAAAGGTGTACTCTTCATGGGCTACCAAATCCCTTGGAGGAGTTTTCTTGGTGAAGGTGTTCTTGCTTGGGAAAGACTTGGCTCTGTCCTTGCGAATGAGCTTGCCCCCTTGTCTTCCCTCTTCTCATAAGGACAATCCGCCACAAAGTGACTCACATTGCCGGAGTTGTAGCATGTCCATAGTCATTGCTTGTTCTTGGACCCACTTGAGTTGTCTTTGGAGAAGTTGGGCCTTGAGTTTCTCTTGTTGCCCCAAAACTGCCTTGAAGCAAGAGCCATGTGATTGTGATATGCATACTTTGTGTCTTCGGGGCAGCCATCTTCTTCCTCTTCTTCTTCATCAACAATGGCCTTGGTTCTAAAAGCAAGGTTGGGCGAGGCTATCTTTGACCGGACACGAGCAAGAGCGTTGTTGACGGTCTTGTTCATAATATTCATAGCAATGAACTCATCCAACACTTCGACTGAGGTCAAGGTGTGGAAATATGGTCTTTGACGAATGACGGAAGACATGACTTTGTTGAATGGCATGATGGCTTTGAGAAACCTGTGTTTGATCCAAGTGTCATCCGTATCCTTGCTACCATGATCATGGAGAGCAACGGCAAGAGCAGTCACCCTTTGATAGAGATCACGGGGGTTCTCTTCTTCTAGCATCACAAAATCATAGGCCTGATCAAGAACCACTTCAAAGTTAGACCGTTGAATGCTTGACCTCCCCTTGTACAACACCATGATGTGCTCCCAACAATCCTTTGCACGTGTGAAGGGGCGCATATGAGGTAGATTTTCTGGAGGAACCGCGGAAAGATTGTATTGGTTGTCCACCTCTTCTCTTGGAGTGAGGTTCCTTGGATCATTAGAGTAATATTCGTCTTAGATGATTCTCCAAAGATTTTTTGAGTTGTGATTCAAATGAGACTTGATGGAAAAGACCCAATTAGCGAAATCACATTTAACAAGTTTAGGAGGATGACCTAGGTTATTAATATGCAGTGTAGGGACCGGTTCTCCATAGACCGGGGGAGGAGGAACCGAGGCAAAGGTTCCTGTCCCATTATTGTCAAGAGGGGAAGAAGTTCGAGTACCTTTAGTTGCTTCCTTGTGAGAATTGGCCTCCCACTCTGATGAGGTGGGTTTAACCACAAGCAACAGGTCGGGATAATTCTTCATCCCCTCAAGTAATTTTTTAAGCATGGATTTGACTTCGGTCGTCATGGATGTCTTGAGTGAAGCCATGGCCTCATTCAAGTCGTCCTGTGTGACCGAAACCAACTCAACGTCCTCGGACCCTTTGGGCCGAACCTCACCATCGTCAACCATACTCTTCGGGTGGTGAAACCCTTAATAAAGAGACGTGGCTCTGATACCAATTGAAAGGATCGATATGGTTGACTAGAGGGGGTGAATAGGCAACTACCAATTTTTAACTTGTGTTAACAAATTAAGGTTAGCAACAAAAAGGTTCTCCAAATGAAAACCTAGGTGAGCAACCTATATGATGCTAACAACAAGAACAACAAGTGCAAGCAAGGAATACACCACAAAAATAGTAAGAACAAAGTAAAGGTAAGAGATAACCGCAAGTGGAACCGGTGGAGACGAGGATGTGTTACCGAAGTTCCTTCCCTTTGACTCGAAGTACGTCTCCGTTAGAGCGGTGTGGATGCATACTGCTCCCCAAGAAGCCACTAGGGCCACTGTATTATCCTCGCGCCCTCACACAATGCGAGATGTCTTGATTCCACTATTGGTGCCCTTGAAGGCGGCGACCGGACCTTTACAAACAAGGTTGGGGTATCTCCACACAAAGCTTAGAGGCTCCCAACAAGACCACGAAGCTTCACCATAATGGAATGTGGCTCTAAGGTGACCTCAACCGTCTAGGGTGCTCAAACACCCAAGAGTAATAAGATCTGCAAGGGATTAGTGGGGGGAATCAAATATCTCTTGGTGGAAGTGTAGATCAAGGCCTTCTCAAGCAATCCCTAGGAAATCAACAAGTTTGATTAGCTAGGCAGAGAGATCGGGCAAGAATGAGCTTTGGAGAAACAATGGAGCTTGGGGAGGTAAGAGGTGAGCTTCTCACGAAAGAAGACACCGTTATATAGTGGGGGGTACAATCGAACCGTTACCCACCCACCTACCACAGTAGCCAAGCGGTACTACCGCTGCTAAGAGCGGTACTACCGCCCGACAGCTCACCAACCACGGTAGTACGAAAATACTACCGTGCCTACCACTCTGGAGGCAAAAGGATGCACAAAAGGTCCGACGCAACGGTATTAAAAAACTACTACCGCTCAGAGAGCGGTACTACCGCCCAGAGAGCGGTAGTAAAAAACTACTACCGCTGTGCCACTGGTACTACGCTGGCACCAACGGGACTACCGCTGGCCCTTTTGGACATACAAGGAAAAGAAGGTTGGAGATCCAATTGTAGCAAAGGAAAGGTGGTGCAATAGAAGTGTGTACATGTTGATTCCACCCAAACCTTTCCGAAGCTGACCCCCTCTTAATATACGACTTTCCTACGACTCAAATCCACCAAAGCGAAACATAGAAAGCAACCGTCTATGGAAGACTTCGAGGGGCATCAAATCGTCTTGTGCCTAGTCATGAATTATCTGAAATTCTCAATGCACACGATTAGTGCGCACATGCATTGTCATCAATCACTAAAACCACTTAGGGAGTAATATGCCCTAACATCATCCCCGCTTTCATCTTCAATCCATCGGTAATTTACTTGAGGCTATATTTTTATTCACCACATGATATGTGTTTTGCTTGGAGCGTCTTGTATGATATGAGTATTTACTTTTTAGTTTGCCACAATCATCCTTGCTACACACATCTTTTGAGAGAGAGAGACGCAAAATCGTGAATTTATTAGAATACTCTTTATGCTTCACTTATATCTTTTGAGCTAGGCAATGTTGCTCTAGTGCTTCACTTATATCTTTTAGAGCACGGCGATGTTGTGTTTTATAGAAATTATTAAACTTTCGTACCTCACTTATATTATTTTGAGAGTTCTTTAAACAACATGGTAATTGGTTTAGGTTATAAATTTAGTCCTAATATAATAGGCATCCAAGAGGGATATAATAAAAACTTTCATATTAAGTGCATTGAATATGATGAGAAGTTTGATTCCTTGCATATAGTTTTGAGATATGAAGATGGTAATTTGAGAGTCATGCTAGTAAGTAATTGTGAATTAGAAAAAATACTTGTGTTAAAGCTTGTGATTCCCGTAGCATGCACGTATGGTGAACCGTTATGTGATGAAGTCGGAGCATGATTTGTTTAATGATTGTCATTCTTTGTGTGGAGCTCGGGATCGCGCGATGGTTAACTCCTACCAACCCTTCCCTTAGGAGCATGCGTCTAATACTTTGCTTCGATAACTAATAGGCTTTTGCAATAAGTATGTGAGTTCTTTATGACTAATGTTGAGTTCATGGATTATACGCACTCTCACCCTTCCACCTTTGCTAGCCTCTCTAGTACCGCGCAACTTTTGCCGATACATTAAACCCATCTTCCTTCAAAAATCCACCATATATTTTCCTCAAAACAGCCACCATATCTACCTATCATAGCATTTTCATAGCCATTACGAGATATATTGCCATGCAAGACCGCCGTCCCATTTTTAGGACACGAACCATCACTTCCATATTGCTCATAGAGTCATATTTTGTTCTAGATATAGAGTTGTAATATTGGAGTTGTAAGTAAATAAAAGTATTATGATTTGCAATATTAGAGCATTGTCCTGTGTGATAAAAGGATGATGGAAGCTATGATTCGCTCACAAGTTGGGATGAGTGTTGGAAATATGCCCTAGAGACAATGATAAATAGTTATTATTATATTTCTTGTTTAAAGATAATCGCTTATTATCCATGCTATAATTGTATTGAATGAAAACATAGATACATGTGTGGATACATAGACAAAACAATGTCCCTAGCAAGCCTCTAGTTGGCTAGCGAGTTGATCAAGGATAGTCAAGGTTTTGTGGCTATGTGCAAGTGTTGTCACTTGATAACCGGATCACATCATTAGGAGAATCATGTGATGGACTAGACCCAAACTATGAACGTAGCATATTGATTGTGTCATTTTATTGCTATTGTTTTCTGCATGTCAAGTATTTATTCCTATGACCATGAGATCACATAACTCACTGGAACTGGAGGAATACCTTGTGTGCATCAAACGTCACAACGTAACTAGGTGACTATAAAGGTGCTCTACAGGTATCTCCGAAGGTGTCCGTTGAGTTAGTATGGATCCAGACTGGGATTTGTCACTCGATGTGACGGAGAGGTATCTCGGGGCCCACTCGGTAATACAACATCACACACAAGCCTTGCAAGCAATGTGACTAAGTGTAAGTCACGGGATCTTGTATTACAGAATGAGTAAAGAGACTTGCCAGTAACGAGAATCAAATAGGTATGCGTATACCGATGATCGAATCTCGGGCAAGTAACATACGGAAGGACAAAGGGAATGACATACGGGATTATATGAATCCTTGACACCGAGGTTCAACCGATAAGATCTTCAGAGAATATGTAGGATCCAATATGGGCATCCAGGTCCCACTATTGGATATTGACCGAGGAGTGCCCCGGGGCATGTCTACATCAATCTCGAACCCGCAGGGTCTGCACACTTAAGGTTCGGCGATGTTTTAGTATAGTTGAGTTATATGTTTGGTTACCGAATGTTGTTTGGAGTCCCGGATGAGATCATGGACGTCACGGGGGTTTCCGGAATGGTCCGCAAACGAAGATTGATATATAGTATGGTTTCATTTGGTTACCGGAAAGTTTCGGGCAATTTCGGCAGTGTATCGGGAGTGACGAATGGGTTCCCGGAGTTCACCGGTAGGGGCCCACCCACCCGGGAGTGATCCCAAGGGCATAGGGTGGCGCCACAAGTCCCTAGTGGGCTGGTGGAGTCATCCCAAGGGGCCCATCGCGCCACTTATAGAAATACCAAAAAGAAAAGAAAAAGGAAAGGAAAAAGGGGAGGTGGGATGGAGGGGGGACTCCTCCTTCCCCAAACCGAATTGGAGGAGGAGTCCTCCTCCTCCTTGTCCGGTGCACCCTTGAGGGCTTGGCCCTCAAGGCAAGGCTCCGCCCCCCTCCCTCCTATATATAGTGGTCTTTTAGGGCTGATTTGAGACAACTTTTTCCACGTGCAACTCAACCCTAAACCACATAGTCCCACCTCTAGATCGGATTTCTGTGGAGCTCGGGCAGAGCCGTGCAGGAGTAGATCATCACGACCACCGGCGCACCGTCATGCTGCCAGAGAACTCTTTAACTTCTCCGTCTTGCTTGCTGGATCAAGAAGGCTGAGATCATCATCGAGTTGTACGTGTGCTGAACGTGGAGGTGCCGTCCGTTCGGCACTAGATCGGAACGGATCGTGGGACGGATCGCGGGACTGTTCGTGGGACAGTTCGTGGGGCGGATTGAGGGACGTGAAGATGTTCCACTACATCAACCGTGTTTCTTAACGCTTCCTGTTGTGCAATCTACAAGGGTACGTAAATCCAAATCTCCTCTCATAGATGGACATCACCATGATAGGTCTTTGTGTGCGTAGGAAATTTTTTGTTTCCCATGCAACATTCCGAAACAATGAGTCTCCGGTCTTTACAAAAGATAAAAGAGGCGAGCGAAGCCCATAAAAAATAAAGAGGCCAAAGAATCCCACCAAAAAAGAAACAAAGAAAATAAAAAAAGAGAAAAAAAATGAGAGAAAGAGAGAAAGGACAATGCTACTGGCTCTTTCCACACTTGTGCTTCAAAGTAGCACCATGTTCTTCATAGAGAGTCTCATATTTTGTCACTTTCATATAACTAGTGGGATTACATCTTTTGCACAACCACTTAGTTTTATTTTTGAGCTTTCATACACTTATAGCTCTAGTGCATTTGTTGCATGGCAATGCCGACTCACTCACATTAATACCTATTGATGGGCATCTCCATAGCCCGTTGATATGCCTAATTGATTTGAGACTATCTTCTCCTTTTTTTGCAACCTCCAACACACTCTATTCCACCTATAGTTCTATATCCATGGTCACGCTCATGTATTGCGTGAGAGTTGAAAAGGTTTGAGAACATAAACAGTGTGAAACAATTGCTTGATTTTCATCGGGGTTGTGCATGATTTAGATACTTTGTGTGGTGAAGATGGAGCATAGCCAGAACATATGATTTTGTAGGGATAACTTTCTAAGACCATGTTATTCCGAAACGAACCAATTACCTTATTAGCATGCTTGAAGTATTATTGTTTTCTATGTCAATATTAGACTTTTGTTTTGAATCTTATGGATCTGAATATTCATGCCACAATAGAGAATATCACATGGATAAATATGTTAGGTAGCATTCCACATCAAAAATTCTATTTTTATCATTTACCTACTCGAGGATGAGCAGGAAGCTTGGGGATGCTTGATACGTCTCTAACGTATCTATAATTTTTGATTTTCCATGTTATTATATTATCTATTTTGGATGTTTTATATGCATTCATATGTTGTTTTATATTATTTTTGGGACTAACCTATGAATCTAGAGCCTAGTGCTAGTTTCTATTTTTTCTACATTTTTTAGTATTGCAGATAAGGAATATTAAACAAAGTCCAAACGAAACAAAATCTCCGGAAAGATTTTTCTTGGACTAGAAGACACCGAGTAGACTTGGACTAGGGGGCAGGGCATCTGCCGGGAGGCCACAAACCTGCAGGTCGCGCCCTGGGGGTGGTCGCGCCCCCTGGCTTGTCGCCCCCCTGCAGGTCAACTAACCCTATTCTTTGGCCTATAAATTCCGAAATATTCCCGTATCGCCAAAGAGAGCCACGAAAATACTTTGACGCCGTCGGGAGCCTCTCTTCCCGTGAGATCCAATCTGGGATCTTTTTCCGGTAATCTACCAAAGAGGGAATTGATCATGGAGGGCATCTACATTAACTCCATCGCCCCTCCGATGATGTGTAAGTAGTTTACCACAGGCCGGTCCATAGCTAGTAGCTAGATGGCTTCTTCTCTCTCTTTGATCTTCAACACCATGTTCTTCATGATCTTCATGGACATCTATCCGATGTAATACTCTTTTGCGGTGTGTTTGTCGAGATCCGATGAATTGTGAGTTTATGTTCAGATTATCTACGAATGTTATTAGAGTCTCTTCTGAATTCTTATATGCATGATTTCATATCTTTGCAAGTCTCTTCGAATTATTGGTTTGGTTTGGCCAACTTGATTGGTAATTCTTGCAATGGGAGAAGTGCTTAGTTCTGGGTTCAATCTTGCGGTGTCGTCACCCACTGACATAGTAGGGGTAGCGAGGCACGTATTGTATTTTTGCCATCAAGGAAAAAATAATGGGGTTTTCATCATATTGCTTGAGTTTATCCCTCTATATCATGTCATCTTACTTAATGCGTTACTCTGTTCTTCATGAACTTAATACTCTAGATGCAGGCAGGAGTCAGTCGATGTGTGGAGTAATAGTAGTAGATGCAGAATCGTTTCGGTCTACTTGATATGGACGTGATGCCTATATGCATAATCATTGCCTTGGATATATTCACAATTATTCGATTTTCTATCAATTGCTCGACAGTAATTTGTTCACCCACCGTATTATTTTCCTTTATGAGAGAAGCCTCTAGTGAAGCCTATGGCCCGGGGTCTATTTTCCATATTATATTTTCAAATCTGTAACCTAAAATACCAAAAGTAGTTTGCTGCAATTTATTTACTTTTGTTTCCGCAATCTTTTATATCTATATCTATGAGATCTCATCCTTGCAAATAACTCTAAAGGGATTGAAAACCCCTTTATAGCGTTGGGTGCAAGTGTTTGAT
Organism: Hordeum vulgare subsp. vulgare; assembly: GCF_904849725.1. Classification (NCBI taxonomy): domain Eukaryota; kingdom Viridiplantae; phylum Streptophyta; class Magnoliopsida; order Poales; family Poaceae; genus Hordeum; species Hordeum vulgare. The sequence goes on from NC_058518.1 coordinate 70,675,472, forward strand.
GGTTGTGTAGGTACTACTATTGGGGCCTTGCTTGTTCCTCCTACTGGATTGATACCTTGGTTCTCAATAAACTGAGGGAAATACTTATCTACTTTGCTGCATAACACTTTCCTATTCAAGGGAAAACCAATGCAAGCTCAAGAGGTAGCAGTACACCACCGCGCCATCGTAGGAGTACGCCCGTTGCGGTGCACTTGGGCACGGAAATGAAAGAGGTGGCGGAAGAAGGACGGAAACGGACAGAAGCTTAGGTATGCCTCGCACAGCGTGGCGAAACACGCGAGATACAAGACGGAGTTAGACCCTAGATGATGCATCTCGAGCCCGTAAATCTTGAGGAACTTCCGAAGAAAGATGCTCCCCGCAGCCCGAAGCCAATGAGAAAGTGCGTACCGAAGACGACGCGCTCGCCGGGGCGGGGCTCCGACACCCGCTCCTCTCCGAGCGCGTGGGCCTCAACGAGTTCCTTGGACGGAAGCTTCCACGTCCGTCGGAGGTACTCGATGTGCACCTCGGCAAAGACAAACCCTCCCACAAGCCAGCGGGAAGCGAGGCCATCTCGTCGATCGCCAGCGGTGAGCTGAAGGAGAGAAGGCGAGAGAAACGAAATCCCAGTGGATCGACCGCGGGGAAGCACTCCGGGCGCGAAGAGGAAGGAAGGAGGCGGAGAGTAACGGCACAAGAGCTCGAGGAATGTGGGAGTAAGGGGAGGCAATGGCGAAACCGGCCTCCCCCATCCCCTTTTAAAGCCCCGGGGAGACAGGGGGATGTGGGATCGGTTGCGCCCATGACCCCCCACTTACCCATGATCCCCGCGTATTAAACCTTGCAGGGAACCCCAACTGACCGCTTGCGGCCACAGTAAATCCGCACGTGGGCCGAGGCACACCGGACTAGGCATGTAGTGTCGTCCCATCATGTGGGTAGTAGCGGGCCCGCCGTGTGTTGCAGTTGATTTTTCAAGTATTAGCAGTTGAGTTTTCAATTCAACCATACGTGAAAGACTTAGTATATGCAGACAAGTATCAGTAGCAAGGTATTATGATAGCAGCAGTAGCAATGGTAACCAGTAGCAGCAAAGTAACATCAGTAGCAACAGAGCAACAGTAGCAGCAGTGACAGCAGTAGCGGCAAAGTAACGTAGCACGAAGCAGTAGGAAAAGACTTGTAGGCATTGGATCGGTGATGGATGATTATGCCGGATGTGATTCATAATGCCACAGTTATAACACGGAGAGATAAGTACCTAGCTGCAGTTCGTCAATCTAATGTACGCATGTATTTTGTATGTAGTCATACGTGCTTCGGGAAAAGAACTTGCATGACATCTATTGTCCATCCCTCCCATGGCAGCGGGGTCCTAATGGAAACTACGGGATATTAAGGTTCTCCTTTTAATAAAGAACTGGACCAATGCATTAACACTTGGTGAATACATGAACTCCTCATACTATGGTCATCTCCGGGAGTGGTTCCGGCTATTGTCACTCCGGGGTTGCCGGGTCATAACACATAGTAGGTGACTACAACTTGCAAGATAGGATCTAAAACACACATATATTGGCGACAACATAATAGGTTTAGATCTGAAAACATGGCACTCGGGCCCTAGTGACAAGAATTAAGCATGACAAAGTAGTAGCAACATCAATCTCAGAACATAGTGGATACTAGGGATCAATCCGTCAAAACTAACTCGATTACATGATAGATGTCATCCAACCCATCACCGTCCAGCAAGCCTACGATGAGATTACTCACGAACGGTGAAGAGCATCATGGAATTGGCGATGAAGGAAGGTTGATGATGACGATGGCGACGATTTCCCCTCTCCGGAGCCCAGAACGGACTCCAGATCTGCCCTCCAGATGAAGAACAGGAGGTGGCGGTGCCTCCGTATCGTAAAACGCGATGAACTCTTCTCCTTGATTTTTTTCGAGGCAAGACGGACTAAATAGAGCTGAGATTGGAGGCGCTGGAGCAACGTGGGCCCCACAAGCCTGCCAGGCACGGCCGAGGGGGCTCGCCTGGTGGGCTTGTGAGCTCCACGCTCCACATCCTCCGCTGATTCTTGCGCTAGTATTTTTCATAAATTCCAGAAAAATTCTTCGTAAATTTTCAGGTCATTCCGAGAACTTTTATTTCTGCGCAAAAACAACAACATGGCAATTCTGCTGAAAACAGCGTTAGTCCGGGTTAGTTCCATTCAAATCGTGCAAATTAGAGTCCAAAACAAGGGCAAAAGAGTTCGGAAAAGTAGATACGACGGAGACGTATCAACTCCCCCAAGATTAAAGCCTTACTTGTCCTCAAGCAATTCAGTTGACAAACTGAAAGAGACAAAAGAAAAACTTTGACGAACTCTGTTTGATCTTGTTGTTGCAACTATGTCTAGCTCATAACCAGAATTTCAGCAAGATCACAAGCAAACCACATAAGCAAATGACATCTAGGTCTCACGGTAAACTCATATCAATGGCATAATCAACTAGCGAGCAAATAATAATAAGTATCAAACATCAACACTTCAATCAAAACAATCATGAAGCAGTACGAACGGATGGTATCTCGCTAGCTCTTTCTGAGACTGCAAAACATAAATGCAGAGCACCTTCAAAGACCAAGTGCTGACTAAACTTTGTAATTCATGGCAAGGAAGATCCCGTCACAGTCATACTCAACACGGTTAAAAGCAAAGCATAAAAATGACAGAGGTGCTCTCTAATTGGTGCTTTTACAAGAGGAGGATGACTCAACAGGAACATAAATAAACAGGCCCTTCGCAGAGGGAAGCATTGATTTGCAGAGGTGCGAGAGCTCAAGCTTTGAAAATAGAGATAATAATTTTGGGTGGCATGCTTTCATTGTCAATGCAATGACTAAGAGTTCTCAACATCTTCCACGCTACACGTGCTAAAGGCGGTTCCCAAACAGAAAAGTAAAGTTTGGCTCCCCCACCATCGATCAATCACACTCCACGGCTAGCCGAATCCTCGGGTACTGTCCATACCAACATCAATTCAGGGGGAGTTTTGTTTGCAATTATCTTTTCGATTTGAGCATGGAACTGGGAATTCCAATTACCGACCCCTTTCTCGTGAATGATAGTGAATAAACACATATCGAGGATAACACGCCTTGAATGGAAGATACTGATAGCCCCCTGTCACCACATGAACGGTTCGGGCATGCAAAACAGATTATTTTTTGAAGATTTAGAGAGTGGCACATGCAAATTTACTTGGAACGGCAGGTAGATACCGCATATAGGTAGGTATGGTGGACTCATATTGTAACGCGCCGGACACACCCGCTGGCGGTCGTTACTCCTGGCGGGATCTGGACTGGCCCCAAATATCAATACTAGTCTTTTCTGCGCACTTTATCCTCACTCATGCGCACCCGGGATCAAGTTCCCGGTCGGTCACCCATCCTAGAACTACTCCAAGCCAAGCACGCTTAACCTGGGAGTTTTGTTCGAATGGGCTCCCGGTATATCACCTACACCACCACTCAGAGGAACCGACGTCCTCGTCGGGCCACATGAGCGTTCCCTCTTGGTACAAACGTCTGTGCATCCAGTCCAATACATGTACCATGCCGTGTGCCACAACGGGTCACAAACGTCATGAACAACATGACCGCACACCTGTTTGCAAACATCCATGTAACCGCGAGGGTCGACTCTGATACCAAACTTGTAATGCCCCGGACACACCCGCCGGCGGTCGTTACTCCTCGTGGGATCTAGACTGGACCCACATATCAATACTAGTCTTTTCTGCGCACTTTGTCCTCACTCATGGGCACCCGGGATCAACTTCCCGGTCGGTCACCCATCCTAGAACTACTCCAAGCCAAGCACGCTTAACCTAGGAGTTCTGTTCAAATGGGCTTCCGGAAAAGAAGGAATTCCTTATTGATATGAGTAGTCTATCATCCCTAATAAGCCAGGCTATCACACATATGGAACAACTTTGGGTTTATGGAAGTGGATGCACAAGCAGTATTCCCGCTTAGTACAAGTGAAGGCTAGCAAAAGACTGGGAAGCGACCAACTAGAGAGCGACAACAGTCATCAAAGTGCATTGAGATTAATTAACATTGAGTGCAAGCATGAGTAGGACATAAATCACCATGAACATGAACATCATAGAGGCTATGTTGATTTTGTTTCAACTACATGCGTGAACATGCGCCAAGTCAAGCCACTTGAATCATTCAAAGGAGGATACGATCCTATCATACTACATCATAGTCATCTCAAAATTCATGTTGGCATCCAAGGCAAACCATTATAAGTTCCTAGCTAAGTAAGCATGGCATCAGCAACTATGATCTCTAAGTTGTCATTGCAAACATGTTTCTCTCACAACAAAGCTAAATCAGGAACGATGAGCTAGTCATATTTACAAAAACAAAATAGATCGAGTTCATACCAGCTTTTCTAGGCTCAGTCACTTCATCATATATATCATCATTATTGTCTTTCACTTGCACGACCAAACGATGTGAACAATAATAAGCGTGCTCGTGCATTGGACTAAAGCTGGAATCTGCAGGCAAACACAAAGGAGAAGACAAAGTAATATGGCTCTATGACAGCTAAACAGGTATACATGCGAGAGCCACTAAACATTGTAACCATGGTCTTCTACCTTGACCCAAAGAAAAAAAACTATTTACACGGGAAAGCTCCCAACAAGAAAAAGAAGAAAAAGGAAATATTTTTGGGTTTTCTCAAACTAGACAGACACACGAAAAGAAAACAAGAAAAAAAATAAACTAGCATGGATGATACAGTGGCAAAGTGTGAACACCGACGAACAAAGTGAAAGCATAAGCAAGAATGTAAAGTCGGTGAGAAACACGTACTCCCCCAAGCTTAGGCTTTTGGCCTAAGTTGGTCTACTCCCATGGATGGTCCGGGCGATACCCAAAATCATAATGGGGGTTATACGGGAGCACTGCAGCCACTGCCTGAATAGCTGCCTCATGGAGACGAGCAGCATTTTCCTCCCTCTCATACTCCTCTGTCTCTGTGTTGGTTATGTAATATCTCCGTTTTACCTGGAAGTCAAAGAAGGCAGGAGCAGAAAGGGTAATATGGAAAACACGCTGTCGGTTCAATATCAGACGGTATAGGAGGGATTCATCATCCCTCTCGAGGAACTGGTAGCGTCTCAAAGCGACGTGGTCAAGGTAAGCTGTATGGAGCAGGGGATCTCCTTCGCGGATGGGTACTCCAAGAAAATTTGCTATGCGGGTGGAATAGATCCCACCAAAGAAATCCCCTTCATTAGCATTATTATTCAGCCTCCTTGCTATAATAGCTCCCATATTGAAACTTTTATCACCCGTTAGTGCGCACTTAAGAATACTAAGGTCGGGTGCGTAGAGGTGACAATGCTTAATCTTGCCATTAATGCATCTGCCTATGAAGAGGGCAGAATAATGCAAGGCAGGAAAATTAATGCTTCACATGGTAGCCTGCGTAATATCTCTAGTTTCTCCAACAGTTATACGAGAGAAAAAAATTCTCTAATCGAAGATTTAGGAGGATCATTGAGACTATCCCAAATGCGTATCTTGCAAATTCTATTGAAATCCTATAAATCCATGGTATACGATTTGTCATAGAGATCAAACAGTACAGATGTATCACGGCCAACTGAAAATTTGAATCTACGAACAAAAGAGGCAGTGAGAGCAACATACTGTTCACATTTTATCGGAGATGAATTCTTCGAGTCCGACGTTGTGAACAAGTGTATCAAACTCATCTTTGAAACCTGCCTCAATCATGAATTCATCAGAAGGCCATTCACATGGTTGTACCTATGCGTTCCTCGGTTGGTAAGCATCGGGCTCCCGAATCACAAGACGGGGACCTCTCTTGCTTGAGGAACCACCATGATAGTCTCAACTGAACATCTTCCTTTTCTGAAATTTTCAGTGACCCAAAGGAAAGGTGAACAAGGGTCAACTAAACTCGTAGCAACTACTCCCACAAGTGCCTAGAGGCCATATTACGCATCAAAACTACTTGGGACCAGCTAGAATTAGCATGCAAAGCTCAAGAACAGGGTCACCAAGGCAACAAAAATACGCGAAGTATAAGGCACTAGAGAAAAAACTAATTGGACCAATGGAGGAGTCACTTACCAAGGAGCAATTTCCCCAAAACAGTTTGGAGAATGGTCCTTTGAGCAAGGAGATCGAAAATCCCAGCAAGAATAGCAAGAACACGGGTTTGAGCTGCGAAACGATTTTTTCTGGAGGTAGGAGAAGCAGACGGGAGCTAGAATGAGTGGAGGGGGTGCACATGGGGCCCACAAGCCAGGTAGGCGCGGCCAGGGGGGTGCCCGCGCCTCCAGGGCTTGTGGCCCACTGGTGCAGCCCCCAGACTAGCTCTTCGTCTGAGTACTTTTCAAAAATTCCAGAAAAATCATACTTGATTTTCAGGACGTTCAGAGAACTTTTATTTTCCGGGTACTTTTTCACAGGACGCTAAAACAGAAAATAGGGAAAACTAAACTAAATCTATCATTTTTCTTCTAAGCAACCGAAGGTGAAAGCTTGGAACAGAGGTTTGTGACTCCTCGATTCGTCCATCTCATGGTCATTGAAAGAAATCCGTCAATGAGGTTGATGAAGTCTCCTTGACAAACTTTTCGAATCGCAAAAGAAGACGGAGAATTTTCGAATAGTCACTAGGTTACCTCAATGGGGATGTGTATCTCGCCAACAAGCAAATCATACTTCATCTTAACAGGAGGAATTGGGCATTCAAAGCTCCCGATAAGAATCGATGAAGTTTGTTCGATAGCATTGATGCAATGTACTCGATATTGTTTCTTCGGAAAGTGCATCGTATGCTCATTACCGTTGACATGGAAAGTGAGATTGCCTTTGTTGCAATCAATAACAGCCCCTGCAGTGTTTAAAAAGGGTCTTCCGAGGATGACCGCCATGGCATCGTCCTCGGGAATATCCAGAATAACAAAGTTTGTTAAGATAGTGACGTTGGCAACCACAACAGGCACATCCTCGCAAATGCCGATAGGGAAAGCAGTTGATTTTTCGGCCATTTGCAGAGAGATTTCAGTGGGTGTCAACTTATCCAGTTCAAGTCTACAATAAAGAGACAGAGGCATAACACTAACACCGGCTCCAAGGTCGCATAAAGTAGTTCTAACGTAGTTTCCTTTAATGGAGCAAGGTATAGTGGGCACACCGGGATCACCTAGTTTCTTAGGAGTTCCACCCTTGAAGGTATAATTAGCGAGCATGGTGGAAATCTCAACCTCGGGTATCCTCCTCTTATTAGTCACAATATTCTTCATGTACTTAGCATATGGAGACATTTTGAGCATTTCTGTCAAACACACTTGTAGAAAGACAGGTCTAATCATTTCAACAAATCGCTCAAAATCCTCATCATCCTTTTTCTTGGATGGTTTGGGAGGAAAGGGCATGGGTTTCTGAACCCATGGTTCCCTTTCTTTACCATGCTTCCTAGCAGTGAAGTCATTCTTATCGTATCTTCTACTCTTACGTTGTGGGTTATCAATATCAACAGGTTCAATCTCCACATCCTTATCATTGCTAGGTTGAGCATCTTCATGAACATCGCTATTGATATTATCATTAGGATCATGTTCATCATGAAATTGTGTTTCAGCATCAGAAACAGAGGTGTCGTTTGGACTCTCAGGGGTAACAGCATCTGGGTTGCTAGCGTGCAAGTTCCTATCATCTTTCTTCTTCTTCCTAGGATGAGTAGGTGCATCAGTGCTAACTCCTTGAGAATCTTGTTCAATACTCTTCGGATGACCCTCAGGATACAAAGGTTCCTGGGTCATTCTACCGCCTCTAGTGACGACTCTAATAGAATTGTCATTCAACTCATTGAGCAAGTCATTCTGAGCTTTAAGTACTTGTTCTACCTGAGTAGTAACCATAGAGGCATGTTTACTCAAGAGCTTAAGATCATTGACGTTTCTGTCCACACAAGCACTTAAATGACTAAGCATACGAGCATTCTGTTCCAATTGTCTACTAACATAATCATTGAAACTTTGTTGTTTGGCAACAAAGTTATCAAATTCATCCAGGCATAAGCTGGCAGGTTTATCAAAAGGAATATCACTCTCATCAAACCTACGGAGAGAATTTACTTCTACTACCTATATCGGGTTATCAAGACCATGGATCTCTTCGGTAGGTGGTAGATTTTTGACATCTTCAGATTTAATGCCTTTCTCTCGCATAGATTTCTTAGCTTCTTGCATATCTTTGGGACTGAGGAATAGTATACCTCTTTTCTTTGAAGTTGGCTTAGGAGGTGGTTTTGGAATATTCCAAGCATTCTCATTGCACTAGATGTTATTCAGTAGAATGTCAGCTTGTTCTACAATTCGTTCCCTAAAAACACAACCGGCACAACTATCTAGATGGTCTCTAGAAGCATCGGTAAGTCCATTATAGAAGATATCAAGTATTTCATTCTTCTCAAGAGGGTGATCACGCAAAGCATTCAGTAGCTGGACGAGCCTCCCCCAAGCTTGTGGGAGACTCTCTTCCTCAACTTGCGCAAAGTTGTATATTTCCTGCAAGGCAGCTTGCTTCTTATGGGGAGGGAAATATTTTTCAGAGAAGTAGTAGACCATATCCTGGGGGCTACGCACACAACTAGGAGCAAGAGAAGTGAACCAAGTCTTAGCATCATCCTTTAGCGAGAAAGGAAACAGCTTGAGGATATAGTAGTGGCGAATCTTTTCCTCACTCATGAATAGGGTGGCTATATCGTGCAGTTTGGTAAGATGGGCTACAACCGTTTCAGACTCATAACCGTGAAAAGGATCAGATTCAACCAGAGTGATTAACTCAAGGTCGACAGAGAATTCATAATCCTTATCGGTCACAAAGATAGGCGAAGTAGCAAACTTCGGGTCGTATTTCATCCTAGCGTTCAGAGATTTTTCTTTCCACTTGCGCAGTAATTTCTCAACATCATAGCTATCCTTACACGCAAGAAAATCCTCAGGTATCTCTCCTTCCATAACATAACGCTCAGGCATAATAGCAGGTTCTACTTCAATAGTATCAGCAGTTTTAGAAGTATCATCACATCTAGCAGCAACTCTAGCATTTTGTGCATCAAGGAATGCACCTAGTGGCAAAGCAGTATCAAGCATAGCATCATCAGGCAAAGCAGTATCAAGCATAGCATCATCAGGCATAGCAGTATCAAGCATAGCATCATCATAAGCATCATGGGCAGCAGAAGTAGCATCATCAAGCACAGGCGACATATCAAGATTTCTAGCAGGAGGTGGTGTCGCAAACTTACTCATAACTGAAGGTGAATCAAGTGCAGAGCTAGATGGCAGTTCCTTACCTGTCCTCGTACTTGAGGGCAAGACTTTATTTCTTGGATCTATCGGATTCCTCATAGTGACCAGCAGACGTAAATCCCAAGTGACTCAGAGAATATAACTATGCTTGCCCGGCAACGGCGCCAGAAAATAGCACGTTGACGGGAGAATATTCTTGACTTGGCTTCCCCGGCAACGGTGCCAGAAAATAGTCTTGATAACCCACAAGTATAGGGGATCGCAACAGTTTTCGAGGGTAGAGTATTCAACCCAAATTTATTGATTTGACTCAAGGGGAAGCCAAAGAATATTCTCAAGTATTAGCAGTTGAGTTGTCAATTCAACCACACCTGAAAGACTTAGTATCTGCAGGCAAGTATCAGTAGCAAGGTAATATGATAGCAGCAGTAGCAATCGTAACCAGTAGCAGTAAAGTAATAGCAGTAGCAACAGAGCAACAGTAGCAGCAGTGACAGCAGTAGCGGCAAAGTAACGTAGCAAGGACCAATAGGAAAAGACTAGTAGGCATTGGATCAGTGATGGATGATTATGCTGGATGTGATTCATCATGCAACAGTTATAACATGGAGAGATAAGTAACTAGCCCCAGTTTGTCAATCTAATGTAGGCATGTATTCTGTATGTAGTCATGCGTGCTTAGGGAAAAGAACTTGCATGACATCTATTGTCCATCCCTCCCGTGGCAGCGGGGTCCTAATGGAAACTACGGGATATTAAGGTTCTGCTTTTAATAAAGAACCGGACCAACGCATTAACACTTGGTGAATACATGAACTCCTCATACTATGGTCATCTCCGGGAGTGGTTCCGGCTAATGTCACTCCGGGGTTGCTGGGTCATAAGACATAGTAGGTGACTACAACTTGCAAGATAGGATCTAGAACACACATATATTGGTGACAACATAATAGGTTCAGATCTGAAATCATGGCACTCGGGCCCTAGTGACAAGTATTAAGCATGGCAAAGTAGTAGCAACATCAATCTCAGAACATACTGGATACTAGGGATCAATCCCCGTCAAAACTAACTCGATTACATGATAGATCTCATCCAACCCATCACCGTCCAGCAAGCCTACGATGAGATTACTCATGAACGGTGAAGAGCATCATGGAATTGGCTATGAAGGAAGGTTGATGATGACGATGGCGATGATTTCCCCTCTCCGAAGCCCAGAACGGACTCCAGATCTGCCCTCGAGATGAAGAACAGGAGGTGGCGGCGCCTCCGTATCATAAAACGCGATGAACTCTTCTCCTTGATTTTTTTCCGGGCGAGACGGACTAAATAGAGCTGAGATTCGAGGCGGTGGAGCAACGTGGGCCCCACAAGCTTGCCAGGCGAGGCCACGGGGGCCTTGTGGGCTCCATGCTCCACATCCTCCGCTGATTCTTGCGCCAGTATTTTTCGTAAATTCCAGAAAAAATCTCCGTAAATTTTCAGGTCATTCCGAGAACTTTTATTTGTGCGCAAAAACAACACCATGGCAATTCTGCTAAAAACAGCGTTAGTCCGGGTTAGTTCCATTCAAATCATGCAAATTAGAGTCCAAAACAAGGGCAAGAAAGTTCGGAAAAGTAGATACGACGGAGACGTATCAGGATGCGGCTGGCTACGGCCTTGGTTGGTTGTCGATCCCGCCGACCAGAAGACACCTCACCACCTGCCGGCCCCAGCCGATCAGCCGGCCTCGAATACTCCTTCGGGTGCACGGGGGTAAAACAACTGCCCCCTCGTATGGAGGCCTCCGGGCCCCAATGGTTTTGGGGGCTACGGATGGGGATATTACCCCTGGGTATACCAAGGGCGGAGACTAGCCATCTCCAAGACATTTGGGGGCCTCGTAGCCCCCCGAGGCCGACTGGCGATAGCCGGCCCCATTGGCTAGCGCGTGCTTGGATGGCTGGCAATAGCCGGTTCACTTGACCAACGCGCACCCAGCCAACTCGCGATAACCGGCCCACTTAGCCAACGCGTGCCTCGCTGGCTGGTGATAGCCGACCCACTTAGCAAACGCATGCTTGGTCGACTGGCAAGATTCGGCCTGCTGGCTGGCCCGCCACCAGCTGGACCGCCGGCTCCCGTCCCATCCGGTCGTACCTCCGTATGAAGATACGATAAGACGAATGATACAGAGGCTATCACGGCAGCAGTATGCGCTGACATACTCGGCATGGCCGCGGCATGATGATGAAAGGGTTAGCGAGGCTAGAGGGCTCCTGTCACCGCCGACGCTGACTGGGCGAGGACGACCCTGTAGCCACCTTCCCCCTTTTCCCGCACCCTGACGACTCGGCGTGTCACCCACTGATGCACACGGTCGACGGGACCTGCACCAGACAAGACTCGACACCCAGAGGTTCCCGTAGCCAGCCCGAGAGGCTGGCAGCCGGCCCCCACCTCGTGTCCTACCCTTCCTACTATACCCCTCGGTTACACTATAAGGCCTCACCCCAACCCTCAGAGAGGGGAACGATGGAGAGGAGGTTGATACTCACGCTCACACCCACACATACAAAGAGACACACGTAGAACACTACCGAGGCAGCGAGACCGGCAGCCAGAGCTCTCTCTCCCTCCTCACGAGCAGCTCAAGGAGCACTATTTGTAATGTGATTATCATATAGTCACACTAGCAGGACTAGGGGTTTTACCTCGCTAGAGGGCCCCGAACCTGGGTAGATCAGCGTCATGTGTGTTACGCCTACACCCGTTCTCAGACATAGTCGGCGCCCATCGGCCCCAAACCATGAACTAAGCCACCCCCTGGCATCTATCCCGGAAATACCACGACGCCAATGTATCAATCTAGTAGGAAGCTCCACAAGACTATGTAAGCAGCACGTGCACACAAATAGCAAATCCCCGCAACCCAATGCATAGAGGGATTGTTAATCCCTCGTGGGAAAAGTAAGGATAGATTGATAGATGCAAATAAGAGTGATATAAAATAAGACGCAGCAGGCTATTTTTGGGTTTTTTGATAATACAGATTTGAAAACAAAAGAGCAAATAAAGTGGAAAAGCAAATAACAAGGTAGAGATTGCAAATAGATGATGTGAAGTAGAACCGGGGGGCGTAGGTTTCACTAGTGGTTTCTCTCGAGAAAATAGCAAGCAATGGGTAGACAAATTACTGTTGAGCAATTGATAGGAAAGCAAAATATTATGTCGATATTTAAGACAATCATCATGTATATAGGCATCACGTCCAAAATAAGTAGACCGACTTCTGTCTGCATCTACTTCTATTACTCCACAGATCGACCGCTGTAGAGCATGCATCTAGTGTATTGAGTTCATGAAGAAACGGAGCAATGCCTTAAGAACGATGGCATGATGTAGACAAGATCTATTCATGTAAGGATAGACCCACTAGTAGAAAACGGGCCTTTGGCCGGGACCCTTTAGTCCCGGCCTGCCTCTGGGCCGGGACTAAAGGCCCGGCCACGTCGCCCCAATTCTCATATCCTCCCTCGAGGCTTTAGTCCCGGCCCGTAAGGAGCCTTTAGTCCCGGTTCGTGTCCCAAACCGGGACTAAAGGGCTACACGGTGGGCAGCCCGCATGTGCGCCACCTTTAGTCGCGGTTTGTGTCTCAAACCGGGACTAAAGTCCTCTGTCTATATATAGCACAGCCGCCCTCTCCCCTCTTCGTTGCATTTTTCTTGGATGGAGGATTGTGGGTGGGTGCTTGCTCTCCACTTTTTTTGATGCACTAGAGGTGTTTGTTGAAATGTGTGTTAGAGCGATGACGCTTCAGTTCACCGAACACAACTACGATATGAGATGCCCGAGCCACGCTTAAACCTCTTCCTCTTTATTTCTACTTATTCTAAAAGGTTAGCAACTATATTTCCTCGTTTATACCGTGCGGTACTAATTTTTAGGATCGTGATTGTATTTGATATACTGTCGTATAATGCAGATGAGCCATCCATGGATGTACGATGATCGACGCACATCCGCTTACAGAGAAGGCGTGCATTCTTTTCGAGATGCAGCCGATGCGAACAAGCATGGTGGTGGCTATATGTTTTGTCCATGTGTTGAATGTCGGAATGAGAAGGATTACACTTCCTCAAGAGTCATTCAGAGCCACCTGCTTCGGTCCGGTTTTATGTCGGGCTATAATGTTTGGACCAAGCACGGAGAAAGAGGGGTTATGATGGAAGACGACGATGAAGAAGAAGAGAATGATGATGACAACTACCGATCTATGTTCCCTGAGTATGCTGATACCGCAATGGAAGACAATGAAGAAGAAGATCAGGATGAAGAATGGGAACCAGATGAGCCCATTGATGATCTTGGCCGGGTCATTTCTGATGCACGGCGAGGTTGCGACACAGAAAAGGAGAGGTTGCAGTTCGAGCAGATGTTACAGGACCACAACAAATTGTTGTACCCAACTTGTGAAGATGGCCAGAAGAAGCTGGGTAGCACACTGGAATTGCTGAAGTGGAAGGCAGAGACCGGTATGACTGAGTCGTCATTCGAAAAGTTGCTGGTAGTGATGAAGAAGATGCTTCCAAGAAAGAACGAATTGCCCGCCAGCACGTACGAAGCAAAAAAGCTTGTCTGCCCTCTAGGATTAGACGTGCAGAAGATACATGCATGCCCTAATGACTGCATCCTCTACCGCGGTGAGAAGTACGAGAATATGGATAAATGCCCGGTATGCACTGCATTGCGATATAAGATCAGAAAAGATGACCCTGGTGATATTGAGGGCGAGCCACCCAGGAAGAGGGTTCCTGCCAAGGTGATGTGGTATGCTCCTATAATACCACGGTTGAAACGTCTGTTCAGAAATAAAGATCATGCGAAGTTGTTGCGATGGCACATGGAAGATTGTATGAAAGACGATAAGTTGAGGCACACCGCTGATGGTCGGCAGTGGAGAAAAATCGACAGAGAGTTCCCGAGATTTGCAGCTGACGCAAGGAACTTATGGTTAGGTCTGAGTACAGATGGCATGAATCCTTTTGGGGAGCAGAGTTACAGTCACAGCACCTGGCCTATTACTCTATGTATCTACAACCTTCCTCCTTGGTTGTGCATGAAGCGGAAGTTCATTATGATGCCAGTGCTTATACAAGGTCCAAAGCAACCAGGCAACAATATTGATGTGTACCTAAGGCCATTAGTCGATGAACTTTTACAGCTGTGGGCCGAACCAGGTGTACGTGTGTGGGACGAGCACAAACAAGAGGAATTTGACCTTCGAGCATTGCTTTTCGTAACAATCAATGATTGGCCTGCTCTTAGTAACATTTCAGGACAGTCAAACAAGGGATACAATGCATGCACGCACTATTTGGATCAGACAGAAAGTATATATCTCGACAACTGTAGGAAGAATGTGTATCCGTACAATCATCGTTTTCTTCCGCCCAAGCATCCCTTAAAGAAAAAAAAGGCAAGCATTTCAATGGCAAGGCAGAACCCCGGGGGAAGCCTGTCATTCGTACTGGTGCTGAAGTATTTGATATGGTCAAAGATTTAAAAGTAATCTTTGGAAAGGGTCCTGGCAGCCAACCTGTTCCTAACGGCCCTGATAAGCACGTACCCATGTGGAAGAAGAAATCTATATTTTGGGAGCTACCCTACTGGGAAGTCCATGAGGTCCGCTCGGCAATCGACGTGATGCACCTGACGAAGAATCTCTGCGTGAATATTCTAGGCTTCCTCGGCTTGTATGGGAAGTCAAAAGATACACCGGAAGCACGGGAGGACCAGGAACGTCATAAAGGAAGAGATGGCATGCATCCAGGGCAGTTTCAAGGGCGTGCCAGCTACGCTCTTACTAAGGAAGAGAAGGAAATCTTCTTTGAAGTCCTGTTCAGTATCAAGGTCCCGACTGGCTTCTCGTCGAATATAAAGGGAATCGTAAATATGAAAGACAAAAAATTCCAAAACCTAAAGTCTCATGACTGCCACGTGCTTATGAAGCAATTGCTTCCGGTTGCATTGAGGGGAATTCTATCGAAAAATGTTCGCCTGGCAATTGTGAAGGTATGTGCATTCCTCAATGCAATTTCTCAGAAGGTAATCGATCAAGAAAGTCTATCAGGGTTACAGATTGATGTGGTCCAATGTCTGGTCAGCTTTGAGTTGTTGTTCCCGACATCCTTCTTCAATATAATGACACACCTCCTAGTTCACCTAGTCGAAGAGATTAGAATTCTCGGTCCTGTGTTTCTACACAATATGTTCCCCTTCGATAGGTTCATGGGAGTCTTAAAGAAATATGTTCGTAACCGTGCTAGGCCAGAAGGAAGCATCTCCAAGGGCTATGGAACAGAGGAGGTCATTGAGTTTTGTGTGGACTTTCTTCCTGACCTTAAGCCGATTGGTGTTCCTGAATCTCGGTATGAGGGTAGGCTGACAGGAAAAGGCACACTAGGAAGGAAAGCAAAAGTATGTGTGGACGGGCATTCTTTCTCTCAAGCACACTGCACAGTTCTACACAATTCCACCGTGGTGGCTCCGTATATCGTGAGACACAAGAATATTCTACGCTCCGAAAACCTGGGGAAGGCTGACTCTTGGATTAAAGGGGAACACGAGAAGACTTTCGGCAGTTGGTTGCAGACACATCTCATGAATGACTACACCGTTGAAGATGAGCTGTACTATTTGGCCAGGCCACCATCTTCGACTATATGTACTTTCCAAGGGTATGAGATAAATGGGAATACATTTTACACGGTTTCCCAAGATAAAAAGAGCACCAACCAAAATAGTGGTGTCCGCTTTGATGCAACAGACGAAAATGGGCACTGTTTGGAAACATATTACGGGTACATAGAGGAGATATGGGAACTTGACTATGGACCTACTTTTAAGATCCCTTTATTTCGGTGCAAATGGGTGAAGCTGACAGGAGGCGGGGTAGTTGTAGACCAAAAGTACGGCATGACAACAGTGGATCTCAACAATGTTGCGTACATGGACGAACCATTTGTCCTAGCCAATGATGTCGCTCAGGTTTTCTATGTGAAGGACATGTCTACATTAACGAGAAAAAGAAATCAGCAAAAGAAGATATCGTCCGATGAGCCAAAACGCCACATAGTTCTTTCAGGGAAAAGAAACATCGTGGGAGTAGATGACAAGACAGACATGTCAGAAGATTATAATAAGTTTCATGAAATTCCGCCCTTCAAAGTGAAAACTGACCCAAGCATCCTACTGAATGATGAAGATTCTCCATGGCTACGACCCAGAAGAAAACAGAAATAATAGATAGGAATATTGGTGCAATAATGTAATAATGTATTAAACCTTTTATGTAATGCATGTATGGAATGTACTAAATTTCAAACACTTTTCATTTTCATAGTATCCATGTAAGAGATGAGTTCTCGTTCGAAACCCTGATACTTCGAGAGAGATTGTCCGTTTTGTACACGAAGTGCATCCAGTTTTTGTCGTAGCCCTATCAACTTTTTAACACATGCTATGTGGGTGAAATGATGATAGCATGCCAACTTTCAACATTTTCAGAGTTCATTTGTAGTGCTTTTCAATTTCAGGGTCAACTAGCTCAAAAAATAAGTAAATGCACGAAATATACCAAATGAAGTCAGAAATTGTTGAAATTTTGTGATGTGCCTTTGAATGGTGCATTTTGAACACACAAAAAGTATGGAGTTCAAATAAGTTCAAAAAAATGAAATCCCTTTGTAAGAGATGAGTTCTCGTTCGAAACCCTGATACTTCGAGAGAGATTGTCCGTTTTGTACACGAAGTGCATCCAGTTTTTGTCGTAGCCCTCTCAACTTTTTAACACATGCTATGTGGGTGAAATGATGATAGCATGCCAACTTTCAACATTTTCAGACTTCATTTGTAGTGCTTTTCAATTTCAGGGTCAACTAGCTCAAAAAAATAAGTAAATGCACGAAATATACCAAATGAAGTCAGAAATTGTTGAACACACAAAAAGTATGGAGTTCAAAAAACTATATTATGAAATTAAATATTATCATTGGCGATTCATCTCTATTATGAAATTAAATATATCAAAAAACCATTGCAGAACATATGACCAAATTAATACAAGTTCATCATCACATTAAAGCCAAAGAACAGTAGTGATGAAATGTTATTATTGCAGAAAATAAATACATAAAGTTCTCTCATAAAACAACATACAACTATGTAAAACATTTAAATGCAACAACAAACGCGATCAAAATCGCAACTAAGGTAACAATTGACCCAACAACATAATGATACCAAGCCTCTTTATCAATGGCATATTTTCTAATATTTCTAATCTTCAAGCGCATTTCATTCATCTTCAAGCGCATTGCATCCATCTTCAACCGCATCGCACCGATCTTCATCTTGCGATCATCGATGACATCGGCGACATGCAACTCCAGTTCCATATTCTTATCCTCAATTATTTTCAATTTTTTCTTCAAGTATTTGTTTTCTTCTTCAACCAAATTTAACTTCTCGACAAGAATTTTTATGTGGGTTGGAATTTCCGGTTCACATACCTCCTAGATTAAAAAAATATATGTCACATTGGTCGTCATAATTGTCATAAACACCAAATAAAACAAATAGTTATAAAAGATAATATATACCACATCCGAATCATAGACAGGACGAGGGCCGACGGAGGCGGATACCAAAACCATCTCACTATATAATAACAAAAAATAATGAAAGTGAGTAATTTATACAAGTATGTATCTAAATCATACAAGTAAGATTTTTTTGATTTTAAAAAGAAGATAAGAACAAGAGGCTCACCGCGGTGGTGCTCGCAGTTGGTGCACGGCCAAACCTAGACAAATATTAAGGAAAATGGAGCTTGGAGGTCGAGCTTGGAGAGGAGAAAGCTTAAGTAGAGTGGCTCGGGCATTTCATCGAACACGTCATGTGCATGAACTAGAGTGGCAAGAGCATGGCATGGTCACACTTCAACAACCAAAAAACAGGGGATATGGCGGGCAGGGGCGAGGGTTTATATAGGCAAAACTTTAGTCCCAGTTCTTGCCACGCCCCGGGACTAAAGGCCACTGCTTCCCGCCTTCTGGTCTGCCGAATTTAGTCCCGGGTCCTGGCTCCACCCGGGACTAAAGACCCCCTTTAGTCCCGGTTGGAGCCACGCCCCGGGACTAAAGACCCCTGCTTCCCGCCTTCTGGTCTGCCCGAAAAAGGGTCTTTAGTCCTGGATCGAGCCACGAACCGGGACTAAACATCCACCTGTATAAGCGGGAGTTAGAAAATTTCGAACCCAAATCGTCCATTTCTCTTCTTCTTCCTCTCGTTCTCGTGCCCGGCACGGCAAGCGACGAACTCGACGACGCCGTCAGGCTGCCCGCCGTCCTGCTCGTCGCCGCCTGCCGTCCTCCTCGCCGACGATGGCTCGCCGCCGCCGTCGTCCTCCTCGTCGGGCGCCGCCCTCCTCGCCGCGCGTCGCCGTCCTCCTCTCCGCGCGCCGCCGTCCTCCTCGTCGCGCGCCGTCGACACCTCCGGCCGGTAAGCCCCACGCCCCCTCCTCCCCAACACTCCGGCCAGCACAAGCAAAGAAGAAAAAGGAGAAGAAAAGAAGAAAAAGGAGAAGAAAAGAAGAAAAAGGAGAAGAAAGGTAGAAAAAGGAGAAGAAAAGAAGAAAAAGGAGAAGAAAGGAAGAAAAAGGAGAAGAAAAGAAGAAAAAGGAGAAGAAAGGAAGAAAAAGGAGAAGAAAAGAAGAAAAAGGAGAAGAAAGGAAGAAAAGGAGAAGAAAAGAAGAAAAAGGAGAAGAAAGGAAGAAAAAGGAGAAGAAAGGAAGAAAAAGGAGAAGAAAGGAAGAAAAAGGGAAGAAAGGAAGAAAAAGGGAAGAAAGGAAGAAAAAGGAGAATAAGAAGAGGAGGAGAAGAAAAGAAGAAAAAGGAGAATAAGAAGAGGAGGAGAGGAGAAGAAGAGGAAAAATAGAAGAAGAGGAGAGGAGAAGTAGTAGAATAAGAGGAGAAGTAGAAGTAGAAGAAGAAGTAGAAGAAGAGGAGAAATAGAAGAAGAGAAAAAATTAGTTTAGGGTTACAAGAAGAAGAAATATTTTTTTGTCATTTAATTTTGCTATTGTATAGTGTATATGCTTAAGTGTTAATAGTGTTTCTTAGATTATTTCTTAATTTTGCTATTGTATATGCTTAAGTGTTAATAGTTTAATTTTTCTATTGTATATGCTTAAGTGTTAATAGTTTATTTTTAGCAAGAAAATTAATAGAACTAGTTTAATTTTGCTATTGTATATGCTTAAGTGTCCGGGACTGGGCTCCGCCCGGCTGGTATTTTAGAGTTTAGGTTCTAGCCAAGACCCGGGACTAAAGGTCCTCCTATATAAAACGAGCCTTCGAAGTTTCCAACCCCTCTTATATAGTTTGTTAGTTTATTAGTTAATCAAATGCCCATTTTTTGTAGAACTATGGATCCACATATCAGGAACCTCGAAGAGGAAGAACTTCTCGAAGATATAATCAAAGACGGCCCCGACGTTGAACCAGCCGAATCTCCGACGTCATATCTAAACGACTCCGGATATGGAATGGAGGTCGCGACACGAAGATGAAGCCGATGGGGCAGGAGATAGGTCCAATGACGGAGAAGGTGATAGCTTCATTGATGGAGAAGCCGGTGGAGAAGCCGGTGAAGAAATAATAAAGTCCGGCGAGGTATACATATGAAGTTCGACAATCACTTGTAATATGTGAAAAATATTGGAGATAGCTCTATATTGTATACATATACATTCATTTGACGAATGTTTCTCCCTCTTAGGCCTCCACATCGAGCAAATCTATGAAACGAGGCCCGACTAGAAAGTTGGATGCACGGACGCATTACACCTTTGAGGTGATAATGCCTACGGGCGAACCCAAGCTTCCTAAGAATGCTGCTGACACATTCAAGAAGCAATGCGGAGTTCTCGTTAGGGATCACGTCCCAATCAGCGTTCGGGAGTGGAACAAGCGCAAAGGGGCAGCCGATAGTGACTATGTCGCCGAAAGGTACAAAGATAATCTTTGGAATGATCTCATGTCACATTTCAACCTGCCAGAATGTGAGAATGAAGACGCCGCAGACAAACTGAGGGCCAAAGTCAAGCAGTGGACTCTGAAGAAGATGGCCGAACTGTTCCGTAGCTGGAAGAAGAAGCTATGGAAAAACTATCTGAAGACAAAGAAAGTGCCAGTATTCGAGGGGTATCTAGCCAAGCAGGCGAATCACTGGAAGGAATTTCAAGAGTACAAGGAGTCAGAAGATGCCCAGGCATTATCAGAAAAGAACAAGATAAATGCCGACAAGAAGAAATATCACCACAAGCTGGGGCCAGGGGGCTATGAGACTGCCATCCCAAAGTGGGAAAAGAAAGAGCAAGATCTGATAGATAAAGGCATCATACCTGAACCACTCCGTGATGAGTGGGAATTGAGAGCAAGAAATTGGTTCCTTGCGCATGGTGGGTCGTACGACGAAACAACAGGGGACCTCATATGCAATGAAAATCTTAGGATACCCAGGGAGAATTGGAAAAGGATAGTGAAAGAAATTAAGGAGGGACAAAGAAAGTTCACTGCAGATAGAGATAAAGATTTGCTCACACTGGTCCTTGGCAATGACGAACATGGAGGACGAACGCGAGGCTTCGGTCCATCTTACCCGTGGTGTCTTGGGTTTGCCAGAGACCAAGACACTTACAGAAGCCGAGAGAGAGAGCAAAGAAGCGGCAGCGGGATGAGGAGAATGACAAGTTCAACCAGTTGCTTGCCAGGATTAACGAGCAACAGAAGCAGATTGATGAGCTTAGAGGAGTACCGCGCCAGGAAGATCCTGCACTTGATATTACCAGCGCCCCATCGAAGCGGAAAAGTAGCATGGTTGAATCTGAGGCCCCGCCCGACGATGAACGAAGAATGATAGAGGGCGGTCCCGGCTACCCCGTGGATGGAATCAAGGAGTCAACATCATGTGAACTCCATCAGAAATTCAAGAACATATCCATGAAGGTGGCCGTCGGACAAGCTTTACCTTCTGGCCCTGATGCACGCTGGCATGGCCGTGAGATTCCAGCTGGCTTTGCTAAAGTTGGGGTGGATGAAATCATGACGGGGTTTAGTGATATGGATCTCGACATAGCTGGACCCGAAGATGAGAGGACACTCGGAGAAGTACTGGGTGGAGTCATCCTATGGGACAAGAACTACATCAAGCTTCCAGGCTCGGCCCCAAGGACAACACCGCCTCCGATTCATCGCAGGTCACCTACACCTCCATTACCTCCAAGCCCTCCACATGACGTCGGCCAGCACAACACAAGTCCATCTCGATCACCGCCGCCGGACTTGGGTCGTCCGTCTCCGCCGCCTCCCGCTCCGGATACAAAGCCTGAGCCTGCCACGGATACAAAGCGGGAGCGTCCACCAAGAACGCTCCGCCGCCGCCCGCTCCGGATACAAAGCCTGAGCCTGCCACGGATACAAAGCGGGAGCGTGCCACCAAGAACGCTCCGCCGCCGCCCGCTCCGGATACAAAGCCTGAGCCTGCCACGGATACAAAGCGGGAGCGTGCGACCAAGAACGCTCCGCCGACGATTCCTAAGCCACAGAGCACCCCAAAGCGCAAACGGTCGCCCCTCCCAAAGGTACGTCATGCTAATCTTCCTATTGGACCTTATGATCGTACCCCCTTCCATCACAGTATGACTTACACCATAAGCCTGATGACTATACACGCACATTGCAGAAGGAAGTGAAAAAGAGCAGATCACGTGCAAGCCCTCCACATGACATCGGCCAGCACAACACGAGTCCATCTCGATCACCGCCGCCGGACTTGGGTCGTCCGTCTCTACCGCCGCCCGCTCCGGATACTAAGCGGGAGCGTGCCACCAAGAACGCTCCGCCAACGATTCCTAAGCCACAGAGCACCCCAAAGCGCAAACTATCGGCCCTCCCAAAGGTACGTCATGCTAATCTTCCTATCAGACCTTATGACTTACACCATAAGCCTGATGACTATACACACACATTGCAGAAGGAAGTGAAAAAGAGCAGATCACGTGCAAGTGCAAGTGGGAGCAAATCAAGTTCAACTACAAGCAAGAAAAAATCAGACGTTCCTTAGCTTGGACAACAGGCCAAACAGTCGATCCCACCCCTCAAGGTGTTAACCGAGAATGTTCCCCCTCCGGTGCAGGGGCTAGCTTTAGAAAGTGCAAAGGAGTTGGCGGCTGCATGTGGTGTCTCGGTTGAAGAGTTGCTGTCTTCCCAAGACGACAAGATACCCAAGGCTGTGGTAGCCCCTAAGCCACAGTTTGTCATGGGTGAGCCTTTGGTCAGCAAAGATGATCTCCCAACAAATATGCGTTACTTGCATCAATGGTACTTAAGTGAATCAAAGAATGGGAGAACGATGATCGTGCTGAGTGTCCCACAGGAGTACTACGGCCGCCCCGAACAATTCCATATCGACTTTGATGAACTCTTCCAGATGTACAATGGCGACGCCCTCGACAAATCGCTTATGAGTTGCTATTGTCTGTAAGTTTTTCAATTCGTTGTCTACATATAACTTGTTTAGTTATTTCAATTCATTGTCTATATATAACTTGTACTCTATTATGCAGAATGAAGATTCTGGATTGTAAAAGTAAGAGCATCCTAAATATTGGGTTTATTGACCCAGATAAAATACATATAGCAACGCTAACTAATTATCCCAAGGAGACGGAGGAAAACCTTCTAAGGTTTCTAATAGATCAAAATTTCTGTGACCACATACTGTTTCCATACAACTTCAGGTGAGGGTCTTTACTCTGTTGTGTCCATTCACTTATAAGTGTAATTGATAAGTTACTGACACACACACACACATATATATATATATACATGTGCAGCTTCCATTGGATTCTTTTGGACATTCAAATTGATAAGGGAAGAGTTGATGCCTTCGACCCATTACCGAGACCCTTGGAACAGTTCCAAAGCCTGCAGGACATGCTCCAAGGGTAATTTTAATAATTCTTGCGCTCTATCGGTCTCTTTCGATGATTTTCTGATATATCAATTAATGAAAAACTTAGCAAATCAGTATCCTTGTCGGGCAGGGTTTGGAAGCGGTTCAAGTGCGTGACTCCCGGTAACTTTCATGAGAAGCTGACCTTTAGAGCGGCTCAGGTAAGTAGTAGTATGATATACTTCTATTAATTTTCAATACATTTATGATGCTAGATTATTATTTTGATTATATATATTCTATTCTCGTAAAGTGCGACCAGCAGCCACGGGGAACGCATCTATGCGGATACTATGTTTGCGAGACCATTCGCACGTTTACCTCTGATCACAGATTCGACGTAAGCAATGAACATCCACACCTCTATTTTTACCCGTCATTCTTTGTTATCATGATTGATATTCATATTCATCTCCTCTTCTTATATAGCACACGGCCATGACGACGAAGGTCCTACCAGAGCAACGCGCGATTGCTTTTGCAGAGTAGCTTGCGACCTTTCTGAGGACACAAGCTATAGATGACAAAGGACGATTTAGTGTAGCTAGGGGCCATTACTGATGTTCGTCCATGTAATCGAATAGACGGGCTCTAGTCCCGATAATTCAGATCTCCATATAATTGTATATATATGCTCGCTTGTAAGATAAGTTAATCTTATATATATATATATATATATATATATGCATAATTATTTCTATTTAAATTATATGAAAACTAATTCTCGAACACCAAACGAGGCATCACGTTAATCTCCCGAACACCTAAACCCTAAAACCCTAAAACCCAAAAATAATTTCATTCAAAAAAAAACCAAAAATAAGCAAAATCTGAAAATCTTTAGTCGCGGTCCTTGTAACGAACCGGGACTAAAGGGCCTGCCCCTGGGGCGCTACGAGGCGCCCACGTGGAGCACCTTTAGTCCCGGCTTGTAACAGGGCCGAGACGAAAAGGTTAGGCCTTTAGTCCCGCCCCTTTAGTCCCGGTTGGTGAACCGGGACTAAAGCCCCTTACGGGCCGGGGCTAAAGGCCCCGTCCCCACTAGTGACCCCATCGTTTTATCCTTAATGGCCACGATACATGCGTGTCATGTCTCTTTCTGTCATTCAGACTAAGCACCACAAGATCAAACCCATCACAAAGCACCTCTTCCCATTGCAAGATAAAAGATCAAGTTGGTAGGACAAAAACCAAATATCGGAGAAGAAATATGAGGCTATAATAATCAAGCATGAATATGTTTTCATAGATCTGATCATAAACTCACAATTCATCACATCCCAACAACCACACCGCAAAAGACAGAGTTATATCATATGGATCTCCAAGAGACCATTGAATTGAGAAACAAAACGAGAGAGAAATCCATCTAGCTACACCCTATGGACCCGTAGGTTTGATATGAACTACTCACCCATCATGGGAGGAACACCAATGAAGATGGTGATCCCCTCCATGATCGTGTTCTTCTCTAGAAAAGGCTATAGATTGGTTTTCGTGGCTCTCGAACTTGTGCGGCTGAGACAATTTTTCATCGAATCCTCCAGGTTTTCTAGAATATTGGGGTATTTATAGAGGTGAGAGGTGGAGGAGAAGCTTCCAGAGGGCCCCACTAGACACCAGGCTGCGCGAGGGGCCTCTGGCGCTGTGGTGTCTAGTGCCCCCTGGGCCTTGGCTCCTATTCAATCTTGGCCCCCAAGTTTCCTTCTCGTCCAAAAAAATCTTCGTAAAGTTTCGTGGCAATTATACCTCATATGATATGGATTTTCTGCGGAAAAAAAAACAGCAACTGACACTAGGCATTATGTTAACTAGTCGTCAACCCGTGCGTCCGCACGGGCTAGCAAATTCATATGCATACCATATTCAAACAACTATGGGAAGATCCTTATTGTTTATGTATGTAATAATATAGCTATTTTAATTTTATGATTTACATTTAGATTATTTTAGGGATACTCATTTGACATATTTATATCGAGGACATGTATTAGTTTGTAGTGTTAAGATGAAAAGGAATACCATTTCTCCAAAGAGTTTTCAAATATTTGATTCCATTGTCTTTATGTGTTTACAATTTTTTACATGTGTATTATGATTTCAAAATTTTATGACACGTGGGTATTTCAGTTCAAGTCTTATGATTGTACACTATTTACTTGTATATAGCAATCCCATATCTTTGGTTCGCATACAATCCAAAATATGACCTACACCACCGTCTCTGCCATATGAGCACACATAACCAACAAAAAATAAATCAATGAATGCAAAATTGTTATATCAAAGTAAAATCTAAGGACATGTCAATCTAATAAGAGGATAGGGTTAAAGTGTCTACTTGTATACCAGTGATAAAAGGAGATAATACTATGATAGTTTTTCATCGTTGAACATACCATACATGCTTCAGAAAACATGCTATAATTCTAATAAAGGAAGGTTCACACATAATCTTCCATTATTCAAACTGGAAAGACATACATAGTATTTCTAACACAGAAACATGAAAGTTGGTATGGATCTTGTCGTTGCATCAAAAATAATTTGAAGGATTCTAGAATAGACAAACTTAATTTAAATTTCTCTATTCTACACAATCACCTGAGCAAATATGTCATTATTGGAGATGAAATTCGAAGAAAGAGAGATAAATATAATAGTGGTGGAACGGTGGTACTAAGCTGAGTAAATATGTCATTTTCTGAAATCTCATGCCTTATAATAGCTTCATGCATTTAGTAAATTGGAAGCTAACATAAACAATATATTAATAATTTTAGAAGGGTAGAGTATGGAAATTATCATGAAGGCACATTGTTCATTTCAAACTTCACTACTATAAAGATCTAATATGTCATGTCAAAGTGCTCAAAAATCATTATAAATTGCCTTAAACGATCGCACTACATACTCAATGCTTTCATGTGGAAAATTTGGATGAATCATTTAAAATTTATACAAAAAATCATGCATGGGGTAAACTCTATCTAGGAGGGAGCACTAAATAGAAGAACTACTATGAAGTTTCCTAGCACGCGAACGCCACAAGTTAAAATATCTAATTTATATTCCATTGTATTTGATCAAAAATGCAACACTATGATATTGTTGGGTATTCAGGTAAAACGAAAGTGGGACATATAGTAAGGGGTTAACAATAATATTTGCATATGGTAAGGGTTAGTTGAGGAGTTTCAAAAATAAAGACCCAATTGTGTACCTAGATAGAAACTTACTTAGACATGGCTAATTATACATTTATTTTCTAAAACAAAAGAGTGTAAACAACAAACATGAAGGATTAAAAAATACAAACAAATTGAATTTGACCAACAACTATATCCACTTCATTGCCTAACAATCTTTAATCCTCAAATCTATGAAAAAAATGTTGTGGGTTCCTCCAATGTTTCAAATGATAATTGCCAGAAGATTAGTGAAACTTGAATCGCATGTCCAATTTGAAAGAAAAAAGTAACACAGCCATTGGAGCCATCACTGTTTTTTCAATTAGCTAAGCACCATATCAGTAATAACATAGAAGTTGTTATTTGATAATCATAGAGGAAGATACGGTTCAGAAGTAAACTCAACCCATGAAAAAACATCAAACTAAATGTGAAATGTTGCCTTACAACATAGAGAGGTACTTACATTTTATGACACGCGGGTGAGGTAAGTATCAACAAATGATGTTGCAGTAGAAAATAAAAGGACCAATATAGTATGTGATAAATGGAATTGAACCCTAATTGTTGATGCTTGACTCTGTTTATTTGCAAATCATGTCTGAAAAAACAAATCTGTTCAAAATGTCATCATTATTCTCCAGGTGTGTTGGACAGTCTATGTATTGCAGATAACACACATTAGTACACAGTGTGGGAAATAGTGCAAATGACGACACTCGCAATAGCTAAAGTAATGGTTTCTATAAAAGTATAAAGAACAAAAAGTTTACTATATATATAACACATTTGTATATGGCATATAAAATCTTGCATGTGCATGAGATTGTGGTAACACGTAATAATCAAAGGGTACTAATTTCATGGAAATACTGTATTTGATCATGTTTTAGAAAACACTTGTCTCTGAGTTATTACTTATAAGTAAAAAATAGTATATATACATAGTGGTGGCGCGTGCTACATCACTTTATGGAGTAGAATAATTAATCTACAACCCTTTTTTGACTCTCATCATCAAATAATGATAATTCTGAGAAAACTTTGGATCACAATTTTTTGGCCAAAATCGAATTTCGATTTTCTCTGAGAAACATAATATTACGAATAAAGAAACCAATCTGGACATACACATAGTATAAAAAAAATTAAATGTGATTAAGTATCAGAAATACATATATTCCAAACTTGAAAAAATCATACAAACCCTTGCTCTAACAAAATAAATAGATTTCACCACCTGACCCGTTGATTAAAGAGAAATATTCATGCCATCCATAAGTTATAAAAGCATTTTGGAACAAATCATATATACATGCAAATTGGACAACAATACTCAAACCCTTCACTCTATTTTAGCAGTAGCACGTCGACCAAACTGCATCCATGAGGCAAGCCCTTCACATAAGGAGACATTAGATATAAACTATCGTAAAATAATTAATCTATTACCCTATTTTAAGTCTCATCATAAAAATAATGATAACTTTGAGAAAACTTTGGATCACAAATTTTTAGGCCAAAATCGAATTTACGACCATCTGTGAGAAACATGATATTCACAAACAGAGAAATGAATCTGAACAATCCCGTACTATGAAAAATATATAAGAAATTAAATGTGATTAAGTATCAGAAATACATATATTCCACACTTAAAAATAATCATACAAACCCATGCTCTAAGAAAATAAATAATTTCACCACGTGACCCGTAGATTGAAGAGAAACATCCGTACCATTTATAAGTTATAACATCATTTAAAAAAATCATATATACATGCAGATTGGACAACAATAGTCAAACCCTTCACTCCATTTTAGCAGTGGCACATCTACCAAATTGCATCCATGATGCACGTACTTCACATAGGGAGACATCAGATATAGGCCATGTTTGGATCCCACTGCTAGAGCTAGTTGGAGCTAGTTGGAGCTGGACTAACCCTCAAAGTATCCAAACAGCTGTGCTAGTTTGAGTTAGATGAAAACTAACCCACCAAAAAAACTATCCCTGAGAAGGGGTGCTAATTGGAGCTAGTTGGGGTATACCAGTAAAAAAAGTCACATCCTCCCGCATCTTATCCTCTCCCATCCTCCCGCATCCACCCCCGTCGCCCGCGCTCGCCCCAGGCCCCGTCGCCCGCGCTCGCCCCAGCTGCCCGCGCTCGCCCCAGCCGCTCGCGCTCGCCAGCCGCCGCTGCTCGCCGCGCTCTCCCCGGCCGCCGCTGCTCGCCGCGCTCCCAGCCGCCCGCGCTCGCCCCGGCCGCCGCTGCTCGCCGCGCTCCCCAGCCGCCCGCTGCTCGCCACCGCCTGCCGCCGCGCTCGCCACCGCCTGCCGACGCCGCCACCAGCCCGCCACCGGCTGCCGACGCCCCCACCGCCTGCCGATGCCGCCACCAGCCCGCCACCGGCTGCCGACGCCCCCACCGCCTGCCGACGCCGCCACCAGCCCGCCACCGGCTGCCGACGCCCCCACCGCCTGCCGACGCCGCCCCCGCCACCGCCTGCCGACGCCGCCACAACCACCGCCGGCCACTCTCGCCCCGCCTGTCACTGCCGGTCCCGTCGCGTGCCACTGTCGGCCCCGGTCCCGCCTCCCACTGTCGGCCCTGTCCCGCCTCCCACTCTGCGATGGACGGAGGCAGCTTCAACGCTTGGGGTTCGCAGCCGTCGGCAAGCGGCCCTGCTGCCCAGGCCGGCCTTGACCTCAACTCGCAAGCGTCGCCTTCGGAGGGATTTCCAGGGCTTGGGCTCTATGGAGCTTTCCTCCAAAGCGACAGTGACGAGCTTCTTCCTGGGCGCGAAAGGAGCTCCGGGCTCCCTCCTTATCGCCGCCCGCGTGCCGGAGCAGGAGACGGATTGGCGAATCCATCGCCGCCATTTGTCCGACAACTGGACTTCGGCGGCTCCTCGTCGGCGGCAGATGGTCGCGGTGGAGGAAACGGCAGCTTGTTCGTTGGCGGGTCATCGATGAGGGATGGAGGCGGCGTTCGGCAGCGCGCCAACTCAGCCGCCGCGGCACCCGGCCGCCGTAACCAGCGCAACAGCACGACAATCCGGGGCGGCGGTGGAGGCCAGCGCGTACCGCCCCGGGTTCCACGGAGTGCCGTCCGTGGGCAAGCATCCGGCTACGGTGCTCCCTTCGATAATGATGATGAAGAATTGGAGGACGATGTGGAGGAGTTATCGAGCTTCGGAGGTCCCCCGGTGAGCCAAAGAAATCGAGCCCACTGGAATGATGCTAATAGTGCTTGCTTGTTAGAATTGTGCATTGAGCAACGTAAAGCAGGAACATATAATGGTACAGTGATGACTGGTGAAGGGTATGAAGCTGTTGTCGACGGCTTACTTGCTAGAAGAGGGTTGGTATATTCCCGCGTGCAGGTGAAGAACCAGATACTCGTACTCAAAAATACCTACTCTTTCTGGCGATACATGCAAGTTCATACAGGGTTGGGGAGGAAACCAGATGGAACCGTTGATGCCGACTCTCAGTTCTGGATGACACACACAGAGGTACACTTCTTAGTAATGCTAATTTTACTTGAATTCTGGAGTGTGCTATCATATATTAACTAGTTTCTCCGTTTCACTATCGTGCAGAAGAAACCATACCTAAGGAAGCTGCAGTTGGGACATCCAGCAAACGAGGATTTGCTTGATCAATTGTTCAGAGGTTACATTGTGGATGGAAGCACGGCCTTTGTTCCTGGAGATGATTACGGTCAGAATCAAGGGCAAGATTTAGGGACAGGAGAGGAAGAGGAGGAGTTTCAAGGAACACCTACAAGTAGAAGCAACGAGAGGAGCCAGAGATGCAAGAGATCATCAAGCACTACAAGCACTTTAACCAGTCCATTGAAGAAGAGCAAGAACCCAATGGTGAAGATTGTGAAGGACATAGCTAGTACCTTCAAGGAGTCTGTCGTAGCCAACACTAAACAAATGCAGAAACGTGCAAATGAGAAGGCTGCATTTTCTGTGAAGAGATGTCAGCAGTTGGCTTTTGAGTGTGGCATCGAGCAAACAGTTGACTCTATATATGCTATGTCCAAGATGTTCGAAACGGAGTACCAAAGAGAGTTCTTATGTGGCCTATTAAGTCATGAGCTTAGGCTGGGTTACTTCAAGAAATGGTGCAGGGACAACAATTTGGAGTAGTTTTTAGGTTGGGTTGGGTTACTAAAAGATATGGTGCAGGGACCTATTTAAATTTCTGCTTGTGAGGTGTTGGACCTATTTAAATTTCTGCTTGTGAGGTGTTGGATCTATTTAAATTTCTCCTTGTGAGGTGTTGGACGTATTTAAATTTCTGCTTGTGAGGTGTTGGACCTATTTAAATTGCTGTTTTTGAGCTGCTGGAGTGATATAAATTGCTGTTTTGAGCTGCTGGAGTGATATAAAGTGCAGTTTTTGAGCTGCTGGAGTGATATAAATTGCTGTTTTGAGCTGCTGGAGTGATATAAAGTGCTGTTTTGAGCTACTGTAGTCATATAAATTGCTGTTTTTAGCTATTGTAGTCATGTAAACATGCTGTTTTTAGCTGTTGGAGTCATATAAATTGAGGATTAATTTCATTTGTTGTTTGTGAATCAGGAAGAAGGTCATGGCCACATGAGTGAGGAAGAAGAATATGATGGAGGTAGCACAAGTGAGGATGAGATCATATCCATGTGCCACAACAATTTGGTGCAGTCCGAGAAATTAATCTTGCAGCTGGTTCCTATCTTGGGTATGTACTCTGATAACTACTTTGTAAAATTACCTAGAAGGTCTAGTGGGTATTCTGGTTTGGATTGGGTGCAAGAGACACTATCCCGCGATACCCAATGCTACAACATGTTCAGGGTTGAGAGACATTTGTTTAACAGGCTACATAATACTTTGGTGCAATCATATGGGTTGAAGTCCAGTAGTAAAATGACATCTGTGGAGGCTCTAGCTATGTTCTTATGGATTGTTGGATCACCACAGTCAGTTAGACAGAGTGAGAACCGTTTCAGGAGGTCTACAGAGATAGTAAGTAGGACATTTAACAAAGTTTTGACATGCCTCCTTAGGTTAGCACATGATATAATTGTACCCAAGGACCCAACATTTTCAGAGGTGCACCCAAACTTAGAAAATCCAGCATTCTGGCCTCACTTTAATGACTGTATAGGAGCTATAGATGGGACACATGTGAAGGTTGTGGTGGATAAGAGTAAGAGGATTCCATACTTAAACAGGCACAATGAAACCAGTCAGAATGTGCTTGCTATTTTGTGATTTCGACATGAGATTTACATTTGTGATGTCGGGATGGCCTGGTTCAACACACGACATGAGAGTTTTGAAAGATGACATAAGTACTCATCATCACAAATTTCCCCATCCACCATCAGGTTTGCTACTTGAACTGTCTTGTAACAATTTTTGACCAATTACACTGGTTCAATTAAGTCTCATTGTGTGCCTTTGAAAATATGTAGGGAAGTACTATGTGGTTGATGCGAGATACCCAAACCGGTCGGGCTACCTTTCGCCATACAGATGCACAAGGTACCATGTGCAGCAATGGCAAAACGGCCCGCCACCACAAGGTATGAAAGAAACCTTCAACCATGCACACGCCAAAGTTAGGAATGTCATTGAGCGATCCTTTGGAGTGTTGAAGATGAAATTTAGGATTTTGTTGAACATGCCAAAATTTCCAGAAGACAAGCAAACTAGAATTAGTGTTGTTTGTATGGCTCTTCATAATTTCATTCGAGAGAGCAGAATTGCGGATAGGGAATTTGATGCCTGTGATGCGGATGAAAATTATAACCCAATGCCTAGTTCTTCGGCATCCGCATGGCCAGAAGATGAACCTTTTGTTGAAGATATCAACATGAACGCCTTTCGTGATGAGTTAGCTCATGCTCTCTTTCATGGAATGTAATTTTATTTTTTTAAGCCTGATTGATGACTTGTATGTTTAAGTGGGACGCCTTATTTGTATGAACAAAATAAAATTTATCATATTTTGGATATTTGATTTGCAAAGATGATTTTAATATCATTTGTGAGTGGAAAGAGGCCACACAAGAGCCGGCCACAACAAATCCTGGTTAAAAGAGTCAAATGATTAAAAAAATATATTTGTTGTCAAACTAACTCTATCATCCAAACACCACCAAAGGCTAGAGCTAGTTCAGAGTTAGTCCAGAGTTAGAAACTAACTCTAACCTCTAGCCAGGCTAGTGTATCCAAACAGGGCCATAAACTGGCTCGTCGCATCCGGAGACACTGGATGTGGCGGGACGACACTGGGCGGCGTACAGGTGGTCGCCTCTTCTCATGTGCTTTGAACCTTGTCACTTCAGATTTCATGCTGCGAGCGACGACCGATGACTTGTATAGTCCTATATCAATGATGTCTTTTACAATCGGCATGTCTCCCTGATGTACGTCGTACTCAGGTTAAGGGCAACTTATCAGGCGTAGTATGATACGCACTTGCCAGTGAAGAATCTAAACCTTTTACAGAGAATATCACCCACGTTCGAGGTTTAGGGAAACATGATCACAGCAGGAGAGGATGGATTGCACCATACCTATTTTTTAGATGATTCTAGTGGTTGATGGATCACTAAAGGCCGCGCTCCCATGTCTTGAACAAAAGCCAACGCGGCAAGGTGGGGGATCAAGAAGAGCCACGGTAGGGACTGCCGATGATGTCCGTCAGGAAGGACCGCAAAAATGACTGCAGCATGTGGATGTGTTTTTTTGTCTTTTATAATCAACCGTAGAGTCCATAACACATGCGTGTGACTTTCCAATTCAAAAAGAAAATAGTGCAAGGCTGCCAAGAAAGGACGTTCTTTAATATTTTTAGTGGAGAAGGTTGTTCATCTGTTTGGATGAGTCACACGGATGGGTATATTTTTTATTCTGATGGTACATACGCACATGTTTGACATTGTGTCTTTGCCAGACGTGTCGGGTTGTTTTTATTTTTGCCATAACCACAACGTAAATTGTAGGGTTAAGGTAGAACAATAATTTTGATCGAACGGTTAACATATTTTTAATGATGTGGATTAATGTGATGATTGGTATAAGGCCTCCAATTAGTAAATAAGAAGATAGGTTAGTCCCAAAAAATCATATAAAATTGTTATAAAATTATTATAAAACATTCAAGAATAATAACAAAACAACATAGAACAATAAAAAATTATAGATACGTTGAAGATGTATAAACATCCCCAAACTTAAGTACTGCTCGTCCTCGAGTAGGTAATGATAAAAACATAATTTTTGATTGTGGAATGTTGTCTCTCATGTTCATCATATTATTTTTCTTTCAGCATGGACATATGGACTTGTAGATGATGCGAAGCAATAGTCTATAAGTTGACATGAAGATTTCAATACTCAATCGTATCAACAAGCAACCACGTGTTTCAAAATATCAACGCTAAAGAACGTTATCACTAGACCATCATGCTCTATCATTGATCCATTCATGCAACACACTCAAATATTAACTACATCCAATGTTCAAGTGTGATAATGATGATCCTTAGTTAGGGATTTATAAGAGAAGATGGAGAATCAAATTCTAAAATAAAAATAGCATAAGGTAAATAGGTAGGACCTTCGTAGAGGGAGGCGGGTATTTGTAGAGGTGACATAACTCAAAGTGAAAAACAAAGAGATAAAAAAAATAGGGTGGCATGCTTTTCCTGTCAACGAGAATGAATAAGAGTTTCCAATATCCTCCATGCTAAACAAATTATAGGCGGTTCCCAAATTGAAAATGAAGTTTATTCCTTTTCCACCATTCTTTCACATTCCACGGCTAACCGTATCCACGGGTGCCGTCCATACCAACACTTTCCAAAGAATTTATTATTTGATAACATAAAATATATTTTTGTTTTTGGGACTCGGCATCTCTATCATCGCTATACTCTCGTGCAATGACAAGTGAATAAACACTCATCTTAAGAATAACCTATTTAACATGGAAGATACCGGCCACCTCTCGCTGCTTCATGACCGATACAGGCACACAAAACAGAATTTTATTTTGAACTTTTAGAGTTGGCACTTGCAAATTTACTTGGAACGGCGTTGAAATACCGCATATAGGTAGGTGTGGTGGAATCATTTGGCAGAACTTTGAGTTTAGGATTTGGATGCACAAGCAGCATTCCCGCTTAGTACAAGTGAAGGATAGCAAATAGATTGAGAAGCGCCCAACCAAGGGACAAACATCATCATAATTGAAAATTAAACATAACTAACACCGAATAATGCAACACAAGTAGGATGTAATTTCATCGCATAATTATTGACTTCATGTGCATGCATAGGGAATCACAAACTTTAAACCCAATATTCTTACTAGAGCAAAATTACTCATCAACATAACTCACATATTACTATCTTCATATCGCAAAACTATTGCAAAGAATCAAGTTCAATATCCAATGATCTTCATGAAAGTTTTTGATTATATCTTTCCTGGACATTCATCACTTTGGGACTAATTTTCATTTAAAGCAAATTTCCAATTCAAATAACAAGCTCTCAAGCAAGTATATGTGAAGCACAAGAGCACAAGTTTCTTTAAAATTTTCAACTCCCAACATTCTATAAGTGAAGCAAGAGAGGATTTCTTTAGAATTTCAGAAACTCTCAAAATAATCTAACTGAAGCATGAGAGCAAATTTCTTTAAAATAGTAGCACCACCGTGCTCAAAAAGATATAAGTGAAGTACTTGAGCAATTCCATGGCTCAAAAAATTTAAGTGAAGCATAAAGAGCGATTCTAACAAATCTAGCGTAATTTAGCTCTCTCAAATGGGTGTGTCCAGCGGTCTATTATGAAAAACTAACCAGCAAGTAAATCAAAGACACAAATGATACAAGACGCTCTAAGCAAAACTCATGATATGTGTTGAATAGAAATATAGCTCCAAGTAAAATTACCGATGGTTTCTAGAAAAAAGAGGGGATGCCTTCTGGGGCATTGATATGTCTCCAACATATCTATAATTTTTTATTGTTCCATGCTATTATATTATATGTTTTGGATGTTTTATATGCATTTATATGTTGTTTTATATTATTTTTGGGACTAACCTATTAATCTAGAGCCTAGTGCGAGTTTCTGTTTTTCCACGTTTTTGAATATTGCAGATAAGGAATATTAAACATAGTCCAAACGAAATAAAATCTCCGGAAAGATTTTTCTTGGACCCCAAGACACGCAACAAACTTGGAGTAGGGGCAAGGCAGTTGGTGGGAGGCCACAAGATGGCAGGGCGCGCCTTGGGGGTGGCCGCGCCGCCTGGCTTGTGGCCCCCCTGCATGTATCCTTACCCTAATTCTTGGCCTATAAAATCCCAAATATTCCAATATCACGAAAAAGAGCCACGAAAATAGTTTTTACGCCGCCGCGAACCTGTGTTCCCGAGAGATCCAATCTAGGAACCTTTTCCGGTAATCTGCGTGAGAGGGAATTGATCACGGAGGGCATCTAGATCAACTCCATTGCCCCTCCGATGATGTGTGAGTAGTTCACGCAAACCTACGGGTCCATAGCTAGTAGCTAGATGGATTCTTCTCTCTCTTTGATCTTCAATATCATGTTCTTCATGATCTTTATGGATATCTATCCGATGTAATACTCTTTTACGGTGTGTTTGTCGAGATCCGATGAATTATAAGTTTATGTTCAAATTATCCATGAATATTATTTGAGTCTCTTCTGAATTCTTATATGCATGATTTCATATCTTTGCAAGTATCTTCGAATTATTTGTTTGGTTTGGCCAACTAGATTGGTAATTCTTGCAATGAGAGAAGTGCTTAGTTTGGGGTTCAATCTTGCGGTGTCCTCACCCAGTGACACTAGGGGTAGCGAGGCACGTATTGTATTGTTGCCATCAAGGGTAAAAAGATGAGGTTTTCATCATATTGCTTGAGTTTATCCCTCTACATCATGTCATCTTATTTAATGTGTTACTATGTTCTTCATGAACTTAATACTCTAGATGCAGGCAGGAGTCGGTCGATGTGTGGAGTAATAGTAGTAGATGTAGAATCGTTTCGGTCTACTTGATACGGACGTGATGCCTATATCCATAATCATTGCCTTGGATATCTTCATAATTATTTGCTTTTCTATCAATTGCTCGACAGTAATTTGTTCACCCACCATATTATTTTCCTTTATGAGAGAAGCCTCTAGTGAAACCTATGGCCCCTGGGTCTATTTTCCATATTATATTTTCAGATCTATAAACCAAAAATACCAAAAATACTTTGCTGCAATTTATTTACTTTAGTTTTACTTTCAGATCTATCAATATTTTATATCTATCTCTATCAGATCTCATCCTTGCAAATAACTCTCAAGGGATTGACAACCCCTCTATAGCGTTGGGTGCAAGTGTTTGATTATTTGTGTAGGTACTGCTATTGGAGTCTCGCTTGTTCTTCCTACTGGATTGATACCTTGGTTCTCAATAAACTGAGGGAAATACTTATCTACTTCACTGCATCACCCTTTCCTCTTCAAGGGAAAACCAACGCAACCTCAAGAGGTAGCTAGGAGGATTTTTGGCGCCGTTGCCGGAGAGGATACATAGCAAGATCATGTCTACCAAGTACCCATCACTAACTCATATCTTGCATTTACTTCATTTGCCATTTCCTTTTCGTTTTCCTCTCCCCCACTTCACCAATTTGCCGTTTTATTTGTTTTTTTGTCGCCGGATCTCTTTTTGTCTACTTGTGTTACCATGTGCCTTCTATTTGCTTGCATCTTCGCTTGCTAAAAATCTATCAATATGGATCCTCATCCACTTACTAATATTTTCGAGAGACCCAATTATGATGAACCACTTGCTAGTGAGTTGAGTGTACTTGATTATCTCCATGAAGTTTTGCTTGAGATCCGTAAAACTGAAAAATGTGATGAAGTTATTCACGATGTTTCCTTGGATGAAAAGCATGATTGCAATGATATTGTTATAAGTTCTATTAATATAAATTGTGCTAATGATATGTAAACCCACAAGCTTGGGGATGCTATATTTGATGAGTTTGCCATGACCACTACTTATTGCAATGATCATGATTGGGGTGATAATGCTTCTTATGATCTTGATTTTTTTTTAAAATCTTGATGATTATGATATCGAAAGTGGGTTTGGAAGAGGGTAAAATTTAGGTAAAAAGAATCCCACATATTTGGAGAGTGTTCAATCTTATGATTTTTTTGATAAAAGTGGGTTTGGAGAGGTCATGACTTTAGTTAATGTTAATCCCACTACCTTGGAAGATTGTAAGACTTTTATGCATGTGGATCATGAAAATAATGTTTTATGTGATAGTAATATTGTTGAATTTATTCATGATGCTAATGAAAATTACTATAAGAGAGGAGCATATGCTTTTACATATTGCAATAATATCAAGTTTCTTCTCTATGTGTTGGAAATTTTGAAGTTATACTTGTTTTGTCTTCCTATGCTAATTGATTGTTGTTGCCATAATTTGTTTGCTCACAAAATCCCTATGCATAGGAAGTGGGTTAGACTTAAATATGCTTGACATGTGACTCATGATGCTCTCTTTATGTTTCAATTCTTACCTTTATGCGAGCATCATTGAAATCACCATGCCTAGCTAGGGGCATAAAACGATAGCGCTTGTTGGGAGGCAACCCAATTTTATTTTTATGATTTTCTTTTTTGCTTCTATTTTTTAGTACTACACACATTATTACATATTTATAATTGTGTTTTCTTGTTTTAATTAGTGTTTGAGCCAAGTAAGACCTTTGGGATGGTCTATGGTGCTTGCAAGTTAATTTTGCCAAAAATCAGAAACATTCGCTCTTAGTCCAGGAATTTTATCAATTCGCTGGAACCTGATTTTGATCTGAATTTTTTACACAAGAATGGTTTATAAATTTCCCAGATCTTCTGAATTTTTTAGAAGTTTTGGAGTTACATAAGTATTCAAAGTAAACAGATTGCTACAAACTGTTTTGTATTTGAGAGATTCTGTTTTCTTTGTGTTGTTTGCTTATTTTGATGAAGGGATTTTTATTTCTGTGCCCCTCATTCGTTAGTTCTACTCATTCATCCCCACGCTCTTAACTTTTGTTCACTTTTCCCCACTCCCTTGCTCAAAACCCTTAGAACAGGTTACAACGAACGTTGCCGTCGGGTCAGTGCTTTGACCGTTAACTCTGACAAGTGGGGCCGCATAGGGCGCATGCAACTGACCGCGGTCGTGGGGTAGCACGTGTCGATGGGGGCAGTCAGTGGGACATGCATGCCCGAAACGTCCCATCATATAAAGAGGGGGAACCACCTCCCAGTGCATCGCCCCTACCATTTCCCCTGAATCCCCTCCCTGTCGCATCGTCTTCCTCTCCCCAACCGACATCATCTCGCTCTCCTCCAAGTGTCGTCTCGCTATCTCCCACCACATCCTCTTCCTCACCTTCATCGCCTCCATCTATCCAATGGCGGAAGCTCATGGCGACACCGGTGCAGCGGTCAAAGAAGTAGTGGAGTTGCAGGGCGTGGTGACCGCGGATGAAGTGAAGGATGTTGGTGGCGTCCACGGTGGTGCGGGGAAACTCGCAACCGCTGCGGATGTGGAGAAGGAGGTGGCGGTCTCTGCCTCAGTGCTGCCGGAGCAGAAGGTGACGGCGTCGAGCGGCGCAGTCCATCCCGATACCCGTGATGCGCAACCTGGCGAGGAGGAGAAGGTATTTGCACTTGCTTGTTAGTTGCAATATTTAGGATATTAGCTTGTAGAGTTAGTTGCATTGGTTAGATTGTGATTCATACGGTAGTACAGATGGTTAGAGTAGTTGGTTTGACGGATGGGCTGGGGTTTTCTATATGAGGGGGATGGGGGTTTTTTCTTTGCAAAAATGCTAGATTGGTTTGTATGAGAGATAGGGATCTCTGTGCTTCAATGCTACACATATGTATGCTTATTAGATTTGTTTTTAATGCTACACAAATTGGGTTTTTTTAATGCTACAGACATGTATGCTTATTAGATTGGGTCCCTATTAGATTTGTTTTTGAATGCTACGCATATTGGGGTTTTGAATGTCATATGCCCAAATGGAATCCATTGATTAAGAAGTTATTTGATTCATTAGTATATAAATTTGTCCACAATATGTAGTTATATTAGCTCTGTTGTTCAATGTGTGTGCATGACAATGGAAAATGCAAATAACCCTAGTATATTAGCCCTATGATCAATGTGTCATGTGTGCATCTGATACGTCTCCAACGTATCTATAATTTTTGATGGTTCCATCCTATTATCTTGTCAAACTTTGGATGTTCTGTATGCCTTTTATATCTTTTTTGGGACTAACTTACTAACTCAGTGCCAAGTGCCAGTTCCTCTTTTTTCCGTGTTTTTGACCTTTTTCAGAGGAGAATATTAAACGGAGTCCAAACGGAATAAAACCTCCGAAAAGATTTTTTCGGGAACAGAAGATACGACGGAAGCTTGAGAACCAAGGCAGAGGGCACCAGGGGAGGCCACAAGCCGCCTAGCCGCGGCCTCGGAGGGTGTGCCTAACAGGCTTGTGGGCCCCCTGTGGCTCCTCTGCCCTACTTCTTCCGCCTATAAATCCTAGAAAAATCCAAAACAACGGGAGAGAGCCACGAAAATACTTTTCCGCCACCGCAAGCTTCTGTCTCCGCAAGATCCCATCTGAGGAACCCTTCTGGTGCCCTGTCGGAGGGGGGATTCGGACACGGAGGGCTTCTTCATCAACACCATTGCCTCTCCGATGATGCGTGAGTAGTTCACCATAGACCTTCGGGTCCATAGCTAGTAGCTAGATGGCTTCTTCTCTCTCTTGGATCTTCAATACAAAGTTCTCCATGATCTTCATGGAGATCTATCCGATGTAATCTTCTTTTGCGGTGTGTTTGTCGAGATCCGATGAAATGTGGATTTATGATCAGATTATCTATGAATCTTATTTGAGTTTCTTCTGATCTCTTATATGCATGATTTCATATCCTTGTAATTCTCTTCGAGTTGTGGGTTTTGTTTGGCCAACTTGATCTATGATTCTTGCAATGGGAGAAGTGCTTGGTTTTGGGTTCATACCGTGTGGTGACCTCACCCAGTGACAGTAGGGGTAGCTAGGCACGCATCATGTTGTTGACATCAAGGGTAAAATGATGGGGTTTATATCTATTGCATGAATTTATCCCTCTACATCATGTCATCTTGCTTAAGGCGTTACTCTGTTTGTCATGAACTCAATACACTAGATGCATGCTGGATAGCGGTCGATGTGTGGAGTAATAGTAGTAGATGTAGAAAGTATCGGTCTACTTGTTTCGGACGTGATGCCTATATGTATGATCATTGCCTTAGATATCGCCATGACTTTGCGCAGTTCTATCAATTGCTCGACAGTAATTCATTCACCCACCATAATATTTGCTATCATAAGAGAAGCCTCTAGTGAACACTATGGCCCCCAGGTCTACTGCACATCATATTTTCCACCCAACACTTTTACTTTGTTGCACTTTCCGCCTTCAGATCTCACCTTGCAATCAATCGTGAAGGGATTGACAACCCCTTTGTAGTGTTGGGTGCAAGTTTGCTGTTTTTGCGTAGATACTTTGGAGACTTGGCTTGATACTCCTACTGGATTGATACCTTGGTTCTCAAACTGAGGGAAATACTTACTGCTACTGTGTTGCATCACCCTGTCCTCTTCAAGGGAAAAACCAACGCAAGCTCAAGTGGTAGGAAGAAGAATTTCTGGCGCTATTGCCAGGGAGCATCAAGTGAAGCTTATCCAAGTAACCGTCGCAAACTCATCTCTTGCATTTACTTTTTTGCCTCTCGTTTTCCTCTCCCCCACTTCTGAAAAACAAAAATTTACAAAGATATTTGCCTTTTCCGTTCGCCCTTTTCTTTCGCTTGTTTTCTGTTCGCTTGTGTGCTTGTCTACTTGCTGAAGTCAGCATGACTGAAAACACCAAACTTTGTGACTTCTCAAATACTAATAATAATGATTTTATTAGTACTCCGATTGCTCCCGCCACTAGTGCGGAATCATATGAAATCAATGCTGCTTTGCTGAATCTTGTTATGAAAGAGCAATTCTCCGGCCTTCCTAGTGAAGATGCCGCATCCCATCTTAATACCGTCATTGAGTTATGCGATATGCAAAAGAATAAAGATGTGGTTAATGATGTGATTAAATTGAAGCTATTTCCGTTCTCATTGCAAGATCGAGCAAAAACTTGGTTTTCATCTTTGCCCAAAAATAGTATCGATTCTTGGAACAAGTGCAAAGATGTTTATATATCCAATTATTTTTCATCGGCTAAGATTATCTCTCTCTGTAATGATATCATGAATTTTAAGCAACGAGATCATGAACATGTTGCACAATCTTGGGAGAGAATGAAATTGATAATTATAAATTGTCCCGCTCATGGCTTGAGTCTTTGGATGATTATACAAACCTTCTATGCTGGTTTGAATTTTGCTTCTAGAAATATCTTGGACTCCGCCTCCGGTGGAACTTTCATGGAAATCACGTTAGGAGAAGCCACAAAACTCCTAGACAATATCATGACAAACTATTCTCAGTGGCACACTGAAAGGTCACCTACTAGTAAAAAAGTACATGCTATAGAAGAAATTAACTCGTTGAGTGCTAAGATGGATGATTTAATGAAATTGTTTGCTAGTAAAGGTGCTTC
Organism: Hordeum vulgare subsp. vulgare; assembly: GCF_904849725.1. Classification (NCBI taxonomy): domain Eukaryota; kingdom Viridiplantae; phylum Streptophyta; class Magnoliopsida; order Poales; family Poaceae; genus Hordeum; species Hordeum vulgare. The sequence goes on from NC_058518.1 coordinate 70,717,858, forward strand.
TTTAGATCCAAATGATGTGCCCTTGTCTTCCTTGATTGAGAGTAGCAATAAAAGCTTGTATGTTAATTTTTTTGGTAGGAATAATTTTGGCAACAACAATGCTTTTAGAGGAAACTATATATTCCTAGGCCTTTTCCTAGTAATCCCTCTAATAACTTTGGAAACTCCTACAAAAATGCTCATGGAAATTACGATAAATTACCCTGTGATCTAGAGAGTAATATTAAAGAGTTTATCAACTCGCAAAAGATTTTCAATGCGTCCATAGAAGAAAAACTACTCAAAATTAATGATTTGGCTAGGAGCGTTGATAGAACGTCTTTTGATATTGATACTTTGAAAGTTAGATGTGCTCCTCCCAAGATCAATATGGATGAAACTTTGAAAGCTATGTATGTTTCCATGAATGACATTAAATAAAGAACCGCCCAAATTCGTGCTAGACACGAATGGCTTAAAAAGGTGTGTTCTCGTGATGAGAATCACAAAGATCTTAAAGTACTTGGTGTGACTCCCATTGAATCCTTGTTTTCTATTGCCAAAACTAATGATGATGAGGCTGGATATGAATCCACTTGGGATGAAAAACGCCCCAATGATTCGGAGTCTATCTATCTTGATGCTAAAAGCATTGAAAGTGGAGTAGAGGATATCAAAACTTTGAGTAGTAATGAAACTACTACTTTGGATTTCAAGGAATTCAATTATGATAGTTGCTCTTTGATTGAATGTATTTCCTTCATGCAATCCATGCTAAACTCCCCACACGCTTATAGCCAAAAAAAAGGCCTTTACCGATCATATCGTCGATGCTATGATGAAATCTCTTGAAAAGAAACTTGAATTGGAAGTCTCTATTCCTAGAAAACTTCATGATGAGTGGGAACCTACTATCAAAATCAAGATAAAAAACTATGAATGCAATGCTTTGTGTGATTTGGGTGCTAGTGTTTCCGCGATTCCAAAGTCTTTATGTGATGTTCTAGGCTTCAATGAGATTGATGAGTGCTCTCTTAAATTGCATCTTGCGGATTCTACTGTTAAGAAACCTATGGGAAGGATCAATGATGTTCTTATTATTGCAAATAGGAACTATGTACCCTAGATTTCATTGTGCTTGATATTGATTGCAATCCTACATGTCCTATCATTCTTGCTAGACCTTTCCTAAGGACTATTGGTGGTGTCATCGATATGAAGGAAGGGAATATTAGATTTCAATTTCCATTAAAGAAGGGCATGGAACATTTTCCTAGAAAGAAAATAAGATTGCCTTATGAATCCATGATGGGGGCTACTTATGGTTTGAGTACTAAAGGCGACGATACGTGATTCTTTTGCCTTATGCCTAGCTAAGGGCGTTAAACAATAATGCTTGTTGGGACGCAACCCAATGAATTTATCTTTGCTTTTTTGCTTTCTGTTTAGTTGCGTCCACACCATCATAATTCTATTATGATTGTGTTTTTTGTGTTTCTTTTTGTGTTTGAGCCAAGTAAAACCTTTATAACTAGTTTTGGTGATGGTTGTTTGATCTTGCTGGAAAAAGACACAAGATTTTCGCTCACGAAATTATTTTTCGTTTTTATCCATAAAGAGCTTTTGAGTTGATTCTTTTTGCTACTGGTTGATATGCCAATTGCACAAATTATCGTAATGTTTCAGAATTTTTGAGATACCAGAAGTATATGAAGTATACAGATTGCTACAGTCTGGTTTGTTTTTGACAGATTCTGATTTTGTTGTGTTGATTGCTTATTTTGATGAAACTATGGATAGTATCGGGGGGGTACTAGCCATGGAAAAGTGATAATACAGTAATAAAACACCAATATAAATAGAAATAAAGCTTTCTACAGTAACTAAAGAGGTGGTGGTTTGTTTTCTTGTGCTAATGATATCACGAGTTTCTATTTAAGTTTTGTGTTGTGAAGTTTTCAAGTTTTGGGTGATGTTCTCATGGACAATGGGATAAAGAGTGGAAAGAGCTCAAGCTTGGGGATGCCCAAGGCATCCCAAGCCAAATTCAAGGACACCAAAAAGCCTAAGCTTGGGGATGCCCCGAGAAGGCATCCCCTCTTTCGTCTTCAATCCATCGGTAACGTCACTTGGAGCTATATTTTTATTCACGACATGATATGTGTTTTGCTTGGAGCGTCGTGTATTATAGGAGTCTTTTATTTTTGTTGTGTCACAATCATCCTTGCTGCACACCTTTTGAGAGAGACATGCACTCATAGTGAATTTGCTAGAATATTCTTTCAGCTTCGCTTATATCTTTTGAGTTAGGCAATTTAGCTCACATGTGCTTCACTTATATCTTTTGAGCTAGATAACTTTGCTCTAAGTGCTTCATTTAGATATTTTAGAGCACGGCGGTGTCATAGTTTGGAGAAATAAGAACTCTCGATCTTCACTTATATCTTTTTGAGAGTGCTCTCTCTGAGTAACTTGGTAGTTGGCTTGTGCTATGAAAGTAGTCCTAAAGATGATAGGCATCCAAAGAGGATACAATAAAACTTCCATATTCATGTGCATTGATCAAAAAGATAAGTTTGATTCCTCTCAATTAGTTTTGAGACATGGATTTGGTAATATCAAGAGTCATGTTAGTAGGGTGTTGTGAATCTAGAAATACTTGTGTTGAAGTTAGTGATTCCCGTAACATTCACATATAGTGAACCGCTATGTTAGGAAGTCAGAGCATAATTGATTTATTGATTGTCATCCTTTGTGTTGCGGTCGCGATTGCGTGATGGTTAACACCTACCAACCCTTCCCCTAGGAGTATGCGTTTAGCACTTTGTTTCGATTACTAATAAAAACTTTCGCAATAAGTATGTGAGTTCTTCATGACTAATGTGAGTCCATGGTATAGATGCACTTTCACCTTCCACCATTGCTAGCCTCTCTAGTGCCACGCAACTTTCGCCGATACACAAAACCACCATAGTCTTTCCTCAAAACAGCCACCATACCTACCTATCATGGCCTTTTCATAGCCATTCCGAGATATACTGCCATGCAACTCCCACCGTTCCGTCTCATGACTTGTGCCGTCACTTACATATTGACATTGCATGATCGTAAGATAGCTAGCGAGTCATACGCTAAGCTAGATCGTTGCACATCCCGGTACACTGCCGGAGGCATTTCCTCTAAGAGTCATCATTGTTCTAAGCTTTGAGCTGTGAGTAAATAAAAGTGTGATGATCATCATTATTAGAGCATTGTCACATGTGAGGAAATAAAAAAAAGGGAGGCCAAAGTTTCCCATACAAAAAAATATGGGAAGAGGCCAAAGAGCCCAAACACAAAAAAGAGAAAAAGAGAGAAGGGACAATGCTACTATCTTTTTCCACACTTGTGCTTCATAATAGCACCATGTTCTTCATGATTGAGAGTATCTTGTTTTGTCACCACCATATACTAGTGGGAATCTTCATTATGTAACTGGGCTTGTATATTCCAATGATGGGCTTCATCAAAATTTCCCTAGGTCTTCGTGAGCAAGCAAGTTGGATGCACACCCACTAGTTCTCCTTTTGAGCTTTCACATACTTATAGCTCTAAGTGCATCCATTGCATGGTAATCCCTACTCTTTCACATTGATATCTATTGATGGGCATCTCCATAGCCCTTTGATATGCCGAGTCAATGTGACCATCTCCTCCTTTTTGCCTCGCAACCTCCACCACACTCAGTTCCACCTATAGTGCTATATCCATGGCTCACTCAGTTCACAACCTTCTTTTTGCCTGGGGGGGTGCCTAGCAGGATTCTGGGCCCCCTGTGGCTCCTCTGCCCTACTTCTTCCGCCTATAAATCCCCGAAAAATCCAAAACCACGGGAGAGAGCCACGAAAATATTTTTACGCCGCCGCAAGCTTCTGTCTCCGCAAGATCCTATCTGGGGCACGTTCTGGTGCCCTGCCGGAGGGGGGATTCGGACACGGAGGGCTTCTTCATCAACACCATTGCCTCTCCGATGATGCGTGAGTAGTTCACCATAGACCTTCGGGTCCATAGCTAGTAGCTAGATGGCTTCTTCTCTCTCTTGGATCTTCAATACAAAGTTCTCCATGATCTTCATGGAGATCTATCCGATGTAATCTTCTTTTGCGGTGTGTTTGTCGAGATCCGATGAATTGTGGATTTATGGTCAGATTATCTATGAATCTTGTTTGAATTTCTTCTGATCTCTTATATGCATGATTTCATATCCTTGTAATTCTCTTCGAGTTGTGGGTTTTGTTTGGCCAACTTGATCTATGATTCTTGCAATGGGAGAAGTGCTTGGTTTTGGGTTCATGTCGTGCGGTGACCTCACCCAGTGATAGAAGGGGTAGCGAGGCATGCATCATGTTGTTGCCATCAAGGGTAAAAATATGGGGTTTATATCTATTGCACGAATTTATCCCTCTACATCATGTCATCTTGCTTAAGGCGTTACTCTATTTGTCATGAACTCAATACACTAGATGCATGCTGGATAGCGGTCGGTGTGTGGAGTAATACTAGTAGATGCAGAAAGTATCGGTCTACTTGTTTCGGACGTGATGCCTGTTGGAAATATGCCCTAGAGGCAATAATAAAATGGTTATTATCATATTTCCCTGTTCATGATAATCGTCTATTGTTCATGCTATAATTGTATTAACAGGAAACAGTAATACATCTGTGAATAAATAGATCACAATGTGTCCCTAGCAAGCCTCTAGTGGGCTAGCTCGTTAGTCAATAGATGATCATGGTTTCCTGATCATGGGAATTAGATGTCATTGATAACGGGATCACATCATTGGGAGAATGATGTGATGGACAAGACCCAATCCTAAGCATAGCACTAGATCGTATTGTTCGTATGCTAAAGCTTTTCTAATGTCAAGTGTCTTTTCCTTCAACCGTGAGATTGTGCAACTCCCGGATACCGTAGGAGTGTTTTGGGTGTATCAAACGTCACAACGTAACTGGGTGACTATAAAGGTGCACTACGGGTACCTCCGAAAGTGTCTGTTGGGTTGGTACGAATCGAGATCGGGATTTGTCACTCCGTGTGACGGAGAGGTATCTCTGGGCCCACTCGGTAGAACATCATCATGAGCTCAATGTGACTAAGGAGTTAGTCACACGTTGACGTGCTACGCAACGAGTAAAGATACTTACCGGTAACGACATTGAACAAGGTATAGGTATACCGACGATCGAATCTCGGGCAACTTCTATACCGACAGACAAAGGGAATTGTATACGGGGTTGATTGAATCCTTGACATCGTGGTTCATCCGATGAGATCATCGTGGAGCAAGTGGGAGCCACCATGGGTATCCATACCCCGCCGATGGTTATTGGCCGGAGAGGCGTCTCGGTCATGTCTGCCTGTCTCCCGAACCCGTAGGGTCTACACACTTAAGGTTCGATGACGCTAGGGTTATAGGGAATTGTTATACGAGGTTACCGAAAGTTGTTTGGAGTCCCGGATGAGATCCCGGACGTCACGAGGAGCTACGGAATGGTCCGGAGGTAAAGATTGATATATAGGACGGATGGTTTCGGATACCGGAAGTGTTTCGGGCATCACCGGTAACGTACCGGGACCATCGGGACCACCGGAGGTGGCCCCGGGGGTCCACCGAAGGGGGGCAACGACCCCGGGAGGTAAGGTGGGCCAAGTGTGGAAGGGAACCAGCCCCTAGGTGGGCTGGTGCGCCTCCCCACTCAGCCCAATGCGTGGGGGAGAGAAAAGGGGGGGCAAACCCTAAGCCAGGTGGGCCTAAGGCCCACCAGGTGGTGCGCCACCCCCTCCCCACCCTAGCCCCCCCCCCCTTTACCATCTGGTGGCCGCCGGCCCCTAGGGAGGGAACCCTAGGGGTGGCGCAGCCCCTCCCCCTCCTCCTATAAATAGAGAGGGGTTTTGGCCTTTGGGAGATAGACTTCTCCCTCTCCCTCGGTGCAGCCCTGCCCTTCTTCCTCCTCCTCTCTGCCAGTGCTTGGCGAAGCCCTGCCGGGAGACCTCGTCTCTCCATCGACACCACGCCGTCGTGCTGCTGGAGTTCTTCCCCAACCTCTCCCTCCTCCTTGCTGGATCAAGGTGCGGGAGACGTCACCGGGCTGCACGTGTGTTGAACGCGGAGGTGCCGTAGTTCAGCACTAGATCGGAATCACACCGCGATCTGAATCGCCGCGAGTACGACTCCATCAACTGCGTTCTAGCAACGCTTCCGCTTAGCAATCTTCAAAGGTATGAAGATGCTCTTACCCCTCTCTCGTTGCTGGTCTCTCCATAGGAAGATCTGAATATGCGTAGGAAAATTTTGAATTTATGCTACGTAACCCAACAGTGGCGTCCGAGCCAGGTTTTCTATGCGTAGATTCTATGCACGAGTAGAACATAAAAGTTGTGGGCGATGATTTGTCAATTTGCTTGCTGCTACTAGTCTTATTCTTTTCCGGCGGTATTGTGGGATGAAGCGGCCCGGACCGACTTTACACGTACGCTTACGTGAGACTGGTTCCACCGACAGACATGCACACCGTGCATAAAGGTGGCTAGCGGGTGTCTGTCTCTCCTACTCTAGTCGGATTGGATTTGATGAAAAGGGTCCTTATGAAGGGTAAATAGCTTTGGCATATCATCATTGTGGCTGTCACGTAGGTAAGAAGGCGTTCTTGCTAGAAACCCAAATCAGCCACGTAAAACTTGCAACAACAATTAGAGGACGTCTAACTTGTTTTTGCAGGGTTTGACATGTGATGTGATATGGCCAAAGTTGTGATGTTGCATGTATGATGTATGAGATGATCATGTTATTGTAATAGGTTTCACGACTTGCATGTCGATGAGTATGACAACCGGCAGGAGCCATAGGAGTTGTCTTAATTTATTGTATGAGATGCAACGCCATGTGCTTACTACTTTTACTTCATTGCTAACAGTTAGCTATAGTAGTAGTGATAGTACTAGTTGGTGTGACGACTTCATGGTGACACGATGATGGAGATCATGATGATGGATATCATGGTGTCACGCCGGTGATGATGATGATCATGCGATGCCTGAAGATGGAGATCAAAAGAGCAAAGATGATAATGGCCATATCATGTCACTATATGATTGCATTGTGATGTTTATCATGTTTTACATCTTATTGCTTAGAACGACGGTAGCATAATAAGATGATCCCTCTTAAAATTTCAAGAACGTATTCCCCTAAGTGTGCACCATTACGAAGGTTTGTTGTCTTGAAGCACCACGTGATGATCGGGTGTGATAGATTCTAACGTTCGCATACAACGGGTGTAAGCCAGATTTACACACGCGAAACACCTAGGTTGACTCGATGAGCTTAGCATGTACAGACATGACCTCGAATACAAGAGGCCGAAAGGTCGAACATGAGTTGTATGGTTGAATACGATCAGCATGGAGTTGCTCACCATGGTGACTAGTCCGTCTCACGTGATGATCGGGCACGGGTTAGTCAACATGGATCATGTATCACTTAGATGACTAGAGGGATGTCGATTTAAGTGGGAGTTCATACTTAATTAAATGAACTTAATTGTCATGAACTTAGTCTAAATGTTGTCTTTATAAATATTGTAGATGGCCAACGTCAACCTCAATTTCAACGCATTCCTAGAGAAAAACAAGCTGAAAGATGATGGTAGCAACTATGCGGACTGGGTTTGCAACTTGAAGCTCATCCTTGAAGCAGCTAAAAAGGCTTATGTCCTTGATGCGCCGCTAGGTGACCCTCCCGCTCCCGCAGCAGCCCAGGACATTCTGAATGTCTGGCAAACGCGGAGTGATGACTACTCTGTGGTTAGGTGTGGCATGTTATACAGTTTAGAAACGGGGCTCCAAAGGCGTTTTGAGCAACACGGAGCATATGAGATGTTCCAAGAGCTTAAGCTAGTTTTTCAAGCTCATGCCCGTGTCAAGAGATATGAAGTCTCCGACAAGTTCTTTAGCTGTAAGATGGAGGAGAACAGTTCTGTCAGTGAGCACATACTCAAAATGTTTGGGTTACACGGTCATCTGACTTCACTTGGAGTCGAACTTCCGGATGATGCTATAATTGACAGAATCCTCCAGTCTCTCCCACCAAGCTACAAAGGCTTTGTGCTTAACTACAACATGCAAGGGATGGAGAAGACCATTCCCGAGTTGTACTCGATGCTCAAGTCTGCAGAAGTAGAAATCAAGAAAGAGCATCAAGTGTTGATGGTCAACAAGACCACTAGTTTCAAGAAGGGCAAGGGTAAGAAGAACTTCAAAAAAGACGGCAAAGTTGTTGCCGCGCCCGGTAAACCAGATGCCGAGAAGAAGAAAAAGAATGGATCCAAGCCTGAGACTGAGTGCTTCTATTGCAAGGTAAAAGGTCACTAGAAGCAGAACTGCCCCAAATACTTAGCGGACAAGAAGGCCAGCAACGTTAAAGGTATATGTGATATACATGTTATTGATGTGTACCTTACCAGTGCTCGTAGTAGCTCCTGGGTATTTGATACCGGTGTTGTTGCTCACATTTGCAACTCAAAGCAGGAACTACGGAATAAGCGGAGACTGGCCAAGGACAAGGTGACGATGCGCGTCGGGAATGGTTCAAAGGTCGATGTGATCGCCGTCAGCACGCTACCTCTACATCTACCGTCGGGATTAGTTCTAAACCTTAATAATTGTTATTTAGTACCAGCTTTAAGCATGAACATTGTAACAGGGTCTTGCTTAATGCGAGACGGCTACTCATTTAAGTCAGAGAATAACGGTTGTTCTATTTATATGAGTGATATGTTTTATGGTCATGCTCCGTTGGTGAATGGTTTATTCTTGATGAATCTCGATCATGATGTTACACATATTCATAGTGTGAGTACCAAAAGATGTAAAGTTGATAATGATAGTCCCACATACTTGTGGCAATGCCGCCTAGGTCATATCGGCGTTAAGCGCATGAAGAAGCTCCATACTGATGGACTATTAGAGTCTCTTGATTTTGAATCATTTGACACATGCGAATCGTGCCTCATGGGCAAGATGACTAAGACTCCATTCTCAGGTATAATGGAGAGAGCAACCAACTTATTGGAAATAATACATACTGATGTGTGTGGTCCAATGAACGTTGAAGCTCGCGGTGGCTATCGTTATGTTCTCACTCTCACCGATGATTTGAGTAGGTATGGGTATATCTACTTGATGAAGCACAAATCTGAGACATTTGAAAAGTTCAAGGAATTTCAGAGTGAGGTCGAGAATCAACGTGACAGAAAAATCAAGTGTCTACGATCTGATTGTGGAGGAGAATATTTGAGTCACGAGTTTGGCACACACCTAAGGAAGTGTGGAATCGTTTCACAACTGACGCCGCCTGGCACACCGCAACGCAACGGAGTGTCTGAACATCGTAATCGCACTTTATTAGATATGGTACGATCTATGATGTCTCTTACCGACTTACCGCTATCATTTTGGGGATACGCATTAGAAACTGCAGCATTCACTTTAAATAGGGCACCGTCTAAATCCGTTGAGACGACACCGTATGAACTATGGTTTGGCAAGATACCTAAGTTGTAGTTTCTTAAAGTTTGGGGCTGCGATGCTTATGTGAAGAAACTTCAACCAGAAAAGCCCGAACCCAAAGCGGAGAAATGTGTATTCATAGGATACCCTAAGGAAACTATTGGGTATACCTTCTATCTTAGATCCGAAGGTAAAACCTTTGTTGCCAAGAACGGATCCTTTCTAGAGAAAGAGTTTCTCTCGAAAGAAGTAAGTGGGAGGAAGGTAGAACTTGATGAGGTAATTACACCCCCTCTCGAACAGGATAGTAGCGCAGCGCGGAAAGTTGTTCCTGTGGCGCCTACACCGACTGAAGAGGAAGTTAATGATGATCATGAAGCTTCGGATCAAGTTACTACTGAACCGCAAAGGTCCACAAGGGCATGCTCCGCACCAGAGTGGTACGACAACCCTGTGATGGAAATCATGTTGTTAGACAACGGTGAACCTTCGAACTATGAAGAAGCGATGGCGGGCCCGGATTCCAACAAATGGCTTGAGGCTATGAAATCCGAGATAGGATCCATGTATGAGAACAAAGTATGGACTTTGGTGGACTTGCCCGATGATCGGCGAGCCATAGAAAATAAATGGATCTTCAAGAAGAAGACTGATGCAAATGGTAATGTAACCGTTTACAAAGCTCGACTTGTCGCAAAGGGTTCTCGACAAATTCAAGGAGTTGACTATGAAGAGACTTTCTCTCCCGTAGCGAAGCTGAAATCAGTCCGAATCATGTTAGCAATTGCCGTCTTTTATGATTATGAAATTTGGCAAATGGACGTCAAAACAACGTTCCTTAACGGGAACCTTAAGGAAGAGTTGTATATGATCCAACCAGAAGGTTTTGTCGACCCTAAGGATGCTAACAAAGTGTGAAAGCTCCAGCGCTCCATCTATGGGCTGGTGCAAGCATCTCGGAGTTGGAACATTCGCTTTAATGAGGTGATTAAAGCGTTTGGGTTCATACAGGTTTACGGAGAAGCCTGTTTGTACAAGAAAGTGAGTGGGAGCTCTGTAGCTTTCCTCATACTGTATGTGGATGACATATTATTGATGGGGAATAATATAGAGATGTTGGAGAGCATAAAGGCCTATTTGAATAAAAGTTTTTCAATGAAGGACCTTGGAGAAGCTGCATACATATTACGCATCAAGATCTATAGAGATAGATCAAGACGCCTCATAGGTCTTTCGCAAAGTACATACCTTGACAAGATATTGAAGAAGTTCAATATGGAAAACTCAAAGAAAGGGTTCTTGCCAGTTTTGCAAGGTGTGAGATTGAATAAGACTCAGTCGCCGACCACAGCAGCAGATAGAGAGAAGATGAGTTATGTCCCCTACGCATCAGCCGTGGGCTCTCTAATGTATGCCATGTTGTGTACGAGACCTGATATAAACCTTGCCATAAGCTTGGTAGGGAGGTACCAAAGTGATCCAAGTATGGAACACTGGAAAGCGGTCAAGAATATCCTTAAGTACCTGAAAAGGACTAAGGAAATTTTTCTCGTTTATGGAGGTGATGAAGAGCTCGTCGTAAAGGGTTACGTCGACGCTAGCTTCGACACATATCTGGATGACTCTAAGTCACAGACCGGATACGTATATGTGTTGAATGGTGGGGCAGTGAGCTGGTGCAGCAGCAAGCAAGAAGTCGTGGCAGCATCTACATGTGAAGCGGAGTACATAGCTGCTTCAGAAGCAGCTCATGAAGGAATTTGGATGAAGGAGCTCATCACCGACCTTGGAGTGGTTCCCTACTCGAGGACGAGCAGGAGTTAAGCTTGGGGATGCTTGATACGTCTCCAACGTATCTATAATTTTTGATGGTTCCATGCTATTATCTTGCCAAACTTTGGATGTTTTGTATGCCTTTTATATCTTTTTTGGGACTAACTTATTAACTCAATGCCAAGTGCCAGTTCCTGTTTTTTCCGTGTTTTTGACCTTTTTCAGAGGAGAATATTAAACGGAGTCCAAACGGAATAAAACCTTCGAAAAGATTTTTTTGGGAACAGAAGATATGCAGGAAGCTTCAGAACCAAGGGAGAGGGCACCAGGGGAGGCCACAAGCCCCCTAGCCGCGGCCTGGGGGTGCCTAGCAGGCTTGTGGGCCCCCTGTGGCTCCTCTGCCCTACTTCTTCCGCCTATAAATCCCCGAAAAATCCAAAACCACGGGACAGAGCCAAGAAAATATTTTTCCGCCGCCGCAAGCTTCTGTCTCCGCAAGATCCCATCTCAGGAACCCTTCCGGTGCCCTGCCGGAGGGGGGATTCGGACACGAAGGGCTTCTTCATCAACACCATTGCCTCTCCGATGATGCGTGAGTAGTTCACCATAGACCTTCGGGTCCATAGCTAGTAGCTAGATGGCTTCTTCTCTCTCTTGGATCTTCAATACAAAGTTCTCCATGATCTTCATGGAGATCTATCCGATGTAATCTTCTTTTGCGGTGTGTTTGTCGAGATCCGATGAATTGTGGATTTATGGTCAGATTATCTATGAATCTTATTTGAGTTTCTTCTGATCTCTTATATGCATGATTTCATATCCTTGTAATTCTCTTCGAGTTGTGGGTTTTGTTTGGCCAACTTGATCTATGATTCTTGCAATGGGAGAAGTGCTTGGTTTTGGGTTCATGTCGTGCAGTGACCTCACCCAATGATAGAAGGGGTAGCGAGGCATGCATCATGTTGTTGCCATCAAGGGTAAAAAGATGGGATTTATATCTATTGCACGAATTTATCCCTCTACATCATGTCATCTTGCTTAAGGCGTTACTCTATTTGTCATGAACTCAATACACTAGATGCATGCTGGATAGCGGTCGGTGTGTGGAGTAATACTAGTAGATGCAGAAAGTATCGGTCTACTTGTTTCGGACGTGATGCCTGATGGAAATATGCCCTAGAGGCAATAATAAAATGGTTATTATTATATTTCCCTGTTCATGATAATCGTCTATTGTTCATGCTATAATTGTATTAACAGGAAAAAGTAATACATGTGTGAATAAATAGATCACAATGTGTCCCTAGCAAGCCTCTAGTGGGCTAGCTCGTTAGTCAATAGATGATCATGGTTTCCTCATCATGGGCATTAGATGTCATTGATAACGGGATCACATCATTGGGAGAATGATGTGATGGACAAGACCCAATCCTAAGCATAGCACTAGATCGTATTGTTCGTATGCTAAAGCTTTTCTAATGTCAAGTGTCTTTTCCTTCGACCGTGAGATTGTGCAACTCCCGGATACCGTAGGAGTGCTTTGGGTGTATCAAACGTCACAACGTAATTGGGTGACTATAAAGGTGCACTACGGGTACCTCCGAAAGTGTCTGTTGGGTTGGTACGAATCGAGATCGGGATTTGTCACTCCGTGTGACGGAGAGGTATCTCTGGGCCCACTTGGTAGAACATCATCATGAGCTCAATGTTACTAAGGAGTTAGTCACACGATGACGTGCTACGGAACGAGTAAAGGGACTTACCGGTAACGAGATTGAACAAGGTATAGGCATACCGACGATCGAATCTCGGGCAAGTTCTATACCGACACACAAAGGGAATTGTATACGGGATTGATTGAATCCTTGACATCGTGGTTCATTCGATGAGATCATCGTGGAGCAAGTGGGAGCCACCATGGGTATCCATACCCCGCTGATGGTTATTGGCCGGAGAGGCGTCTCGGTCATGTCTGCCTGTCTCCCGAACCCGTAGGGTCTACACACTTAAGGTTCGATGACGCTAGGGTTATAGGGAATTGTTATACGAGGTTACCGAAAGTTGTTCGGAGTCCCGGATGAGATCCCGAACGTCACGATGAGCTCTGGAATGGACCGGAGGTAAAGATTGATATATAGGACGGATGGTTTCGGATACCAGAAGTGTTTCGGGCATCACCGGTAAAGTACCGGGACCACCGGAGGTGGCCCCGGGGGTCCACCGAAGGGGGGCAACGACCCCGGGAGGTAAGGTGGGCCAAGTGGGGAAGGGAACCAGCCCCTAGGTGGGCTGGTGCGCCTCTCCACTCAGCCCAATGCGTGGGGGAGAGAAAAGGGGGGGCAAACCCTAAGCCAGGTGGGCCTAAGGCCCACCAGGTGGTGCGCCACCCCCTCCCCACCCTAGCCCCCCCCCCTTTCCCATCTGGTGGCCGCCGGCCCCTAGGGAGGCAACCCTAGGGGTGGCGCAGACCCTCCCCCTCCTCCTATAAACAGAGAGGGGTTTTGGCCTTTGGGAGATAGACTTCTCCCTCTCCCTCGGCGCAGCCCTGCCCTTCTTCCTCCTCCTCTCTGCCGGTGCTTGGTGAAGCCCTGCCGAGAGATCTCGTCTCTCCATCGACACCATGCCATCGTGCTGCTGGAGTTCTTCCCCAACCTCTCCCTCCTCCTTGCTGGATCAAGGTGCGGGAGACGTCACCGGGCTGCACGTGTGTTGAACGCGGAGGTGCCGTAGTTCGGCACTAGATCGGAATCACACCGCAATCTGAATCGCTGCGAGTACGACTCCATCAACCGCGTTCTATCAACGCTTCCGCTTAGCGATCTTCGAAGGTATGAAGATGCTCTTATCCCTCTCTCGTTGCTGGTCTCTCCATAGGAAGATCTGAATATGCGTAGGAAAAATTTGAATTTATGCTATGTAACCCAACAATGCCTATATATATGATCATTGCCTTATATATCGTCATGACTTTGCGCGGTTCTATCAATTGCTCGACAGTTATTCGTTCACCCACAGTAATATTTGCTATCAAGAGAGAAGCCTCTAGTGAACACTATGGCCCCTGGGTCTACTTCACATCATATTTTCCACCCTACACTTTTACTTTGTTGCACTTTCCGCCTTCATATCTCACCTTGCAATCAATCATGAAGGGATTGAAAACCCCTTTGTAGCATTGGGTGCAAGTTTGTTGTTTTTGCGCAGATACTTTGGAGACTTGGCTTGATACTCCTACTGGATTGATACCTTGGTTCTCAAACTGAGGGAAATACTTACTGCTAGTGTGTTGCATCACCCTTTCCTCTTCAAGAGAAAAACCACCGCAAGCTCAAGAGGTAGCAGCATCCCTAAATTTTCAATTGGCTTATGTATTTACTAGTGATGGATGTAATTGTATATTTAGGAGGATGATGGATGGGGAAAAAAGAGGAAGCTTGCCTTTACTGGGTTCGACCCGCACGATCCAAGGTATAGTGACGACGAAGAATATGAGGTAAGCCTACTTGAAATTTAGATTGTTCATTTAGTTCCTTCGACATGGTGTATATGAATCTATAATGTATTAATGCAATTCATTCATGTGTGCAGTATGATTCTGGAGAAGATGTGTACAAGGGCAACTTCAAGTCCTTCAAAACGAAGGAGGTGGAGAAGATCAAGGCCAAGGGAGTTGCTTCCTTCTTCAACCGCAAGATCAAGAAGTGGCGCTGCCCCTACTGCACCACCAAGCCAAAGCCAAAGGATGGCCGCTTCGATCACCTTGTGTCTCATGCAGAGGATGTAGCGAATCGCGGGGAGGACTACATGATCAGGGGGCAGCATGCTGCCCTCGCGAAGGCACTGACTCCGGTGTGATGTGATGATGTGATGAACTGAATGTGGCAGCATGTTTATCTTTATCTTTTGTGTTACTTTTGGTAAACTGAATATGGTTGTTTATGATGTGATGAGCTGAATCTATGGTAGTAATGTATTAGGGTACCCAATGTATTATGGGAACCCATGTATTATGCTATCTATATTTGTCTGTCCTTAAATTTGCGTGTGGTGTATGGTTACTTCTGTTTAGATATTTTTTGAATTAATCTTCATATTTTTACATTTTCTTTTGAAAAATATGCTTTAATATAAAAACTATTAAAAACACGTTTAAAATATGAGAATGTAAAACTAAGTTAAGATCCTTGTTTTTCACTTTGAAATAAAGCTTTGGTGATTTTTTTAAATTTTTCAAAAACAGAAGCTAACCCTACCTCATCTCCTTGAACTCTATGAAATCTTGTAGGTGATAGCTCATATGTGTGAAGGTTTTCTCATGAAAATGACCATAGATGTTGTGCCCTTAAATTTGCTTGTGGTGTATGGTTATTTCTGTTTAGATGTTGTGAGCTATGAGTTTAGGTGTTGCAATGATCACACATGTTGTTTCAGTGTTGCTTCACTGATTAGACATGCTGCAAAAAAAAATCTTGGCAAACTATCTAGGGTAACTATCTATGTTTGTATAGGAGATCATGTGTGCAAAATTTGAGGATATTTAGAGGATGTCAAAGAAATTTCAATTTGAGAAAATGTGCTCCAAATGAGCTCCCAGGCTAGGGTAAACAACACCATTTGTAATCAAGTTTTTCAGGACCTACTCTAAATGAGCCAAATGTTTTTTATTCACACATATTCAATCTATATAGTGTAGATTCTAAGTCTCACTATTTTTTGAATTAATCTTCATATTTTTACATTTTCTTTTGAAAAATATGCTTTAATATAAAAACTATTAAAAACACGTTTAAAATATGAAAATGTAAACTAAGTTCAAATCGTTCTTATTCACTTTGAAATAAAGCTTTGGTGATTTTTTTTTAAAAAAAAATTCAAAAACACAAGGTAACCCTACCTCATCTCCTTGAACTCTATGAAATCTTGTAGGTGATAGCTCATATGTGTGAAGGTTTTCTCATGAAAATGACCATAGACCAAGTTTATGATTTTTGGTTGGTAACATGTCACATAAGACAACATTGTGCGCAGGTTTCATATTTTTTTGATTTGTTTTAAATTAATGGTGCTCATTTGACCTCGATTGTGCCAGCTAGGGTTTTTTCATGAAAATGACCATACACCAAGTTTAGTATTTTTCCTAGTTAGTGTGTCTTATAAAACAACGAACGGCGAAGGTTTCATATTTTTTTTATTTTTTAAAAATTATTTATGCTCAGTCAAAGCTTTCATAACCCTGTTGACCAGCTCAAAACCCCTCTAAACCCCGCGAGGTTTCGCCTAACCCTAGCTCCCAACGTCAGCCGTCCGATCACACCCTGGCGCCAAGCGACAGCCCTCGAATGTGGTCTTCTAGAAGGAATTCAGTGGGCAGGCTCCACGCAGGCTCCGGGCCATTGGATCACAAGGACGGCTCTATATCGTTGGATCGTGGGGCGATCCGCGAGAGCCGATCCCGTTGGTTGTGCTCGGCTGCTCGCCCACCATCGACTCCGCATTGTTTTTTTTGCATCGTTTTTAACACCGTTTTTTGCGTCGTTTTTTGCACCGTTTTCTGCGTCGTTTTTTTGCATCGTTTTTTCGCATTTGACCATCGTGATGGCTCTATCACATTTGACCATAGTTTACCACGCGTGTACATTTGATCACAGTCCACTCATCAAACCAACCACAGTTTCCCACGCGTGTACACTCCTGATGCCGCAGTGGGTGTGAAAACGGGGCGGTTTAGGGTTTAGGTTACAATGGCTATTTAAGCCGGACGAACACTCTCCTCCCCCAGCCGTAGCTCTTGGACTCCTCCGTTTTCCCGTCGGCTCAAGCACTCCCCTCTCCCAGCCCATCAACCATGCCACCACGCCGCCAGTACTACACGATTGAAGAACGTCTCTACCTCCTTCGGTGGGCCCAATTTCGGAGGGAAGCGGGGCTACCTCTAGAGTATGTCGGGGAGCCGGAGGAGGAGGCCCCGGAGGAGGAGCCGGAGGTGGAGGCATCGCTAGAGGAGGAGCCGGAGGTGGAGGCGCTGCGGCAGGAGCCGGAAGTGGAGGCGCCACCGATCTACTATGTGTGGTCCGACCAAGTGGTGATCCTCAACTCCATCCGCTCGGAAGCAGCTGCGGAGGCCCGACGTCTTCGTTAGCAGCAAATGCAGGCAGCGCGGGCGGCACAGGTGGTGGCCCAGGAGGACCAGGCTCCGGCCATCTCCGACGACGAAGACGCATAGTGCACTAGGCAGTACATAGGATATATATATCGTAGGCTTCCCTATATTGTATGCTTTCGTTATTATGCTCTCTGAGCTATGTTTGTTGATGCTTCAGCATGTATGTTGTCATTATTATGCTCTCTGAGCTATGTTTGTTGATGCTTCAAAAAATATATTACATGCTTTTTGTAGATGCTTCAAAGCCCTAAACCCTCAAATACATAAAAGCTAGCTCGGTCAGTGGCAGCGACTGTCGCTGCGTCCGTGACGGCGCGCATGCAGGCAGCCTAGCTCGATCACATGGCATGCACAGCAAGCTTCGCCGCTTCGGTATCATGGCGGCGCACGTCGATCTGTATGTCCTAGAGTTTAATTGCCATGCTAAATTGATGCTGTGGTGGTAAAAGGCTGAAACGGTGTGAACTATGAATCAATCGAGAAGGCAACAGACGCTGCATCCCGTGGCGGCTCATAGGAAGGTTGCATCTGTGGCGGGGCGCAACGACGCATGCTGGCACGCAGGCGGGCAGGCGGTTCATGTCGCGCATGCATAGCTTTAATTGCCACGTTGAATAGATGCGAGTGGATCAGGGAGACAAGCGTGTGACATGAGACGAGCTAACAACAGCGACCGTCCCTACGTCCGTGGCAGCTAGAATGCACAAAGAGGCCAGTCAGCGCACGTGGCGGCGAGCAGCAGCGCATGGAGGCAGGCTAGCTACATGCATGCATAGCAGGCTCATGTCGTTACGGAGCGCGTAGGGCCCAGCAGCGACCGATGGAGGCAGGTGCATGCATAGCAGGCTCATGTCGTTACGGCACGCGCAGGGCCCAACAATCTAACCACGGCCCAACGGGCTATCCGCGGCACCATCCGCCGCGACCCCACTCATCAGGTCCAACGGGGGACGCAGTCAGTGCGGCCCCACTCGTCAGAGTTAACTGTCAAAGCACTGACCCGACGACATCCACCGTTTGTGACCATTTATGAGGGTTTCGGACAAGGGAGTGGGTAAAAGTGAGAAAAAGTTAAGAGCGTGGGGATGAATGAGTAGAGCTAACAAACCAGGGGCACAGAAATAAAAATCCCTTCATCAAAATAAGCAAACAACACAAAGAATGGTTTACAAATTTCCCAGGTTAGCTGGAACGTGATTTTGATCTGAATTTTTTACACAAGAATGGTTTACAAATTTCCTAGATCTTCTGAATTTTTCAGAAGTTTTCGAGTTACATAAGTATTCGAAGTAAACAGATTGCTACACACTGTTTTGTTTTTGATAGATTCTGTTTTCTTTGTGTTGTTTGCTTATTTTGATGAATCTATGGGTTGTATCGGGGGGTATGAACCATGGAGAAGTTAGAATACAGTAAATATTACAACAATATAAATAAATAATGAGTTCACCAAAGTACCTAAGTGGTGATTTATCTTTCTTATACTAACGGATCTCATGAGTTTTCTGTTGAGTTTTGTGTTGTGAAGTTTTCAAGTTTTGGGTAAAGTTTGATGGACTATGGAATAAGGATTGACAAGAGCCTAAGCTTGGGGATGCCCAAGGAACTAAAAACCATATTAAAGGATACCAAAGAGCCTAAGCTTGGGGATGCCCCGGAAGGCATCCCCTCTTTCAACTTCAATCCATCGGTAAATTTACTTGAGGCTATATTTTTATTCACCACATGATATGTGTTTTGCTTGGAGCATCTTGTATGATATGAGTCATTAATTTTTAGGTTTCCACAATCATCCTTGCTGCACACATCTTTTGAGAGAGACACACACACTGAATCGTGAATTTATTAGAATACTCTTTATGCTTCACTTATATCTTTTGAGCTAGGCAATGTTGCTCTAGTACTTCATTTATATGTTTTAGAGCACGAGGTGTTGTGGAATTATTAAACTCTCATACTTCACTTATATTATTTTGAAAGTTCTTTAAACAACATGGTAATTGGTTTAGGTTATGAATTTAGTCCTAATATAATAGGCATCCAAGAGGGATATAATAAAAACTTTCATATTAAGTGCATTGAATATGATGAGAAGTTTGATTCCTTGCATATAGTTTTGAGCTGTGAGGATGGTGATATGAGAATCATGCTAGTACGTAATTTTGAATTAGAAAAAATACTTTCGTTGAAGCTTGTGATTCTCGTAGCATGCACGTATGGTGAACCGTTATGTGATGAAGTCGGAGCATGACTTTTTTAATGATTGTCATCCTTTGTGTGGAGGTCGGGATCGCCCGATGGTTAACTCCTACCAACCCTTCCCCTAGGAGCATGCGTCTAATACTTTGCTTCGATAACTAATAGGCTTTTGCAATAAGTATGTGAGTTCTTTATGACTAATGTTGAGTTCATGGATTATACGCACTCTCACTCTTCCACCTTTGCTAGCCTCTCTAGTACCGCGCAACTCTTGCCGGTACATTAAACCCACCTTCCTCAAAACAGCCACCATATATTTTCCTCAAAACATCCACCATACCTACCTATTATGGCATTTTCATAGCCATTCCGAGATATATTTCCATGCAACACCACCGTCCTATTTTTTTATGACACGCACCAACACTTCGAGATTGCTTATAGTGTCATACTTTGTTCTAGCTATCGAGTTGTAGTCTTTTGAGTTGTAAGTAAATAAAAGTGTGAAGATTTGCATTATTAGAGCATTGTCCTGTGTGATAAAAGGATGATGGAAGTAATGATTCCCTCACAAGTTGGGATGAGTCTCTGGACTTTACAAAAAATAAAAGAGGCCAGCGAAGCCCATAAAAATTAAAAGAGGACACAGAAGCCCATTAAAAAAAAGAAAAATAAAGAGAAAAGAAAAGAAAAGAAACAAAAATGAGAGAAAGAGAGAAGGGACAATGCTACTATCTTTTTCCACACTTGTGCTTCAAAGTAGCACCATGTTCTTCATAGAGAGTCTCCTATGTTGTCACTTTCATATAACTAGTGGTACACATCTTTTGCACAACCAATTAGTTTTCTTTTTGAGCTTTCATACACTTATAGCTCTAGTCCATTTGTTGCATGGCAATCCCTACTCACTCACATAAATATCTATTTATGGGCATCTCCATAGCCCGTTGATACATCTAGGTGATGTGAGACTATATTCTTCCTTTCTTTTTGCAACATACACCACATTCTATTCCACCTATAGTGCTAGATCCAAGGCTCTCGCTCATGTATTGTGTGAGAGTTGAAAAGGTTTGAGAACATAAAAAGTGTGAAACAATTGCTTCATTTCCATCGGGGTTGTGCATGATTTAGATACTTTGTGTGGTGAAGATGGAGCATAGCCAAACCATATGATTTTGTAGGGATAACTTTCTAAGACCATGCTATTTTGAAAGGAAGCAATTACCTTATTAGTATGCTTGAAGTATTATTGTTTTTATGTCAATATGGACTTTTGTTTTGAGTCTTATGGATCTGAATATTCATGCCACATTAGAGAATATTACATGGATAAATATGTTAGGTCTCATTCCACATCAAAAATTCTGTTTTTACCATTTCCCTACTCGAGGACGAGCAGGAATTAAGCTTGGGGATGCTTGATACGTCTCCAACGTATCTATAATTTTTGATTGTTCCATGCTATTATATTATATGTTTTGGATGTTTTATATGCATTTATATGTTGTTTTATATTATTTTTTGCACTAACCTATTAATCTAGAGCCTAGTGCGAGTTTCTGTTTTTTCCACGTTTTTGAATATTGCACATAAGGAATATTAAACGGAGTCCAAATGGATAAAATCTCTAGAAAGATTTTTCTTGGACCAGAAGACACGCAACAGATTTGGAGTAGGGGCAAGGCAGTTGCCGGGAGGCCACAAGCGTGTAGGGTGCGCCCTCGGGGGTGGCCACGCCCCCTAGCTTGTGGGCCCCCTGTAGGTCTCCTGACCCTAATTCTTGGCCTATAAAATCCCAAATATTCCAGTATCGCCAAAAAGAGCCATGAAATACTTCTACGCCGCCTGGAGCCTCTGTTCCCGAGAGATCCAATCTGGGAGCCTTTTCCGGTAATCTGTCGGAGAGGGAATTGGTCACGCAGGGCATCTACATCAACTCCATTGCCCCTCCGATGATGTGTGAGTAGTGCACCGTAGACCTACGGGTCTATTGCTAGTAGCTAGATGGCTTCTTCTCTCTCTTTGATCTCCAGTACCATGTTCTTCATGATCTTCATGGAGATATATCCGATGTAATACTCTTTTGCGGTGTGTTTGTCAAGATCTGATGAATTGTGAGTTTATGTTCAGATTATCCATGAATATTATTTGAGCCTCTTCTGAATTCTTATATGCATGATTTCATATCTTTGCAAGTCTATCCGAATTATTTGTTTGGTTTGGCCAACTAGATTGGTAATTCTTGCAATGGGAGAAGTGCTTAGTTTTGGGCTCAATCTTGCGGTATCCTCACCTAGTGATAGTAGGGGTGGCGAGGCATGTATTATATTGTTTCCATCAAGGGTAAAAAGATGGGGTTTTCATCATACTGCTTGCGTTTATCCCTCTACATCATGCCATCTTACTTATTGCTTTACTCTGTTCTTCATAAACTTAATACTCTAGATGCAGGCAGGAGTCGATCGATGTGTGGAGTAATAGTATTAGATCCAGAATCGTTTCGGTCTACTTGATACGGACATGATGCCTATATGCATAATCATTGCCTTGGATATCTTCATAATTATTTGCTTTTCTATCAATTGCTCGACAGTAGTTTGTTCACCCACCGTATTATTTTCCTTTATGAGAGAAGCCTCTAGTGAAACCTATGGCCCCCTGGTCTACTTTCCATATTATATTTCCAGATCTATAAACCAAAAATACTTAAATTACTTTGCTGCAATTTATTTACTTTAGTTTTACTTTCAGATATATCAATATTTTATATCTATCTCTATCAGATCTCATCCTTGCAAATAACTTTGAAGGGATTGACAACCCCTTTATAACATTGGGCGCACGTGTTTGATTATTTGTGTAGGTACTACTATTGGAGTCTCGCGTGTTCCTCCTACTGGAAGTATACCTTGGTTCCCAATAAACTGAGGAAAATACTTATCTACTTTGCTGCATCACCCTTTCCTCTTCAAGGGAAAACCAATGCAAGCTCAAGAGGTAGCAGGCATCCCCAAGCTTAGCTGCTTGGTACTCCTTAGATATTGCCTTGTGGTACCGCATCCCCGTGCTTAGGCTTTTATCACTTCTTATTCCATCATCCATTGTGATCTCACTCAAAACTTGGAAACTTCAATCACACAAAACTCAACAAAATTTTGTGAGATCCGTTAGTATAAGAAAGCCGAACTTTACTATCGTTACTATTGAAAACCTATTCAAATTTTGTTTTTGCATTATATTTACTATATTCTAACTCTACCATGACACTCATCTTTTCTCTATCTTCTGCAGTTATTGGGCATTGAGTCTTACTCAACTTTATAACTTGTAACACACGCAAGAACCCCTTCCTGAATTGTTCCATTTTGAACTTCTTCAAAACTTTGTCAATGTATGTGCTTTGTGAAAGTCCAAGTCACCATTGTTGGAAATATGCCCTAGAGGCAATAATAAATTAGTTATTATTATATTTCCTTGTTCATAATAATCGTTTATTATCCATGCTAGAATTTTATTGATTGGAAACTCAAATACATGTGTGGATACATAGACAACACACTGTCCCTAGTGAGCCTCTAGTTGACTAGTTCGTTGATCAAAGATGGTCAAGGTTTCCTAGCCATAGGCATGTGTTGTCACTTGATAACGAGATCACATCATTAGGAGAATCATCTCATGGACAAGACCCAAATTATAAACATAGAATGTGATCGTGTTATTTTGTTGCTATTGTTTTCTGCGTGTCAAGTATTCATTCCTATGACCATGAGATCATGTAACTTTCTGGCACCGGAGGAATACCTTGTGTGTATCAAACGTCGCAACGTAACTGGGTGACTATAAAGGTGCTCTACAGGCATCTCCGAAGGTGTCCGTTGAGTTAGCATGGATCAAGACTGGGATTTGTCACTCCGTGTGACGGAGAGGTATCTCGGGGCCCACTCGGTAATACAACATCACATATAAGCCTTGCAAGCAATGTGACTCAAGTGTGAGTCACGGGGATCTTGTATTAAGGAACGAGTAAAGAGACTTTCCAGTAACGAGATTGAAATAGGTATAGGGATACCGACGATCAAATCTCGGGCAAGTAACATACCAAAGGACAAAGGGAATGTTATACGGGATTATATGAATCCTTGACACAGAGGTTCAACCGATAAGATCTTCGTAGAATATGTAGGATCCAATATGGCCATCTAGGTCCCGCTATTGGATATTGACTGAGGAGTGTCTCGGGTCATGTCTATATAGTTCTCGAACCCGCAAGGTCTGCACACTTAAGGTTCGATGGTGTTTTAGTATAGTTGACTTATATGTGTTGGTGACCGAAGGTTGTTCGGAGTCCCGGATGAGATCACGGACATCACGAGGGTTTCCGGAATGGTCCGAAAACGAAGATTGATATATAGGAAGTTGGTGTTTGGATTCAGGAAAGTTTTGGGGCATTGTCGGGAGTGTACCGGGAGTGACGAATGGGTTCCGGGGGCCCACTAGGTGGGTCCACCACACCCCAAGGGGTCCACGTGGGTTTATTGGATGTACAATAAGGTATAATGGGCTGACAAAGTCATCCAAGGAAAGCCCATGCGGAAAAAGTGGAAAATCCAAAGGAGGTGGGAAAATAAGGAAGGAGTCCTAATCCAAGTGGGATTGGAGAAGGACTCCTCCCTCTCTTCCACTTCGGTCGACCCAAGGAGGACTCCATGGTGCTCCAAGGCTGCCTAGGGCTGCCTCTCCCCTCCTCCTATATATACTAGAGGTTTAGGGCTTTTTGAGACACAACTTTGCCACGTGCAACTCAAACCTACACCTCGTAGTTCTTCCTCTAGATTAGATTTGTGCGGAGCTCAGGCGGAGCCGTGCAGGAATAGTTCATCACCAACACCGGCGGCCATCGCGCTGTCAGAGAACTCATCTACTTCTCCGTCTTTCTTGCTGGATCAAGAAGGCCGAGATCGTCATCGAGTTGTATGTGTGCTGAACGCGGAGGTGTCGTCCGTTTGGCGCTAGATCGGGACGGATCATGGGACGGATCGCGAGATGGTTCGTGGAACGGATCGAGGGACGGTTCATGGGACGGTTCGAGGGAGATGAAGACGTTCCACTACATCAACCGCGTTTCTTGACGCTTGTCGTTGTGCGATCAACAAGGGTACGTAGATCTAATCTCCGCTCGTAGATGGATATCACCATGATAGGTCTTCGTGTGCGTAGGAAATTTTTTGTTTCCCATGCAACGTTCCCCAACAGTGGCATCATGATCTAGGTTCATGCGTAGATGTTATCTCGAGTAGAACACAAAAGGTTTTGTGGACGGTGATGTTCGATTTGCTACCCTCCTTAGTATTTTCTCGATTCGGTGGTATTGTTGGATTGAGGCGGCCCGGACCGACATAACTCGTACGCTTACGAGAGATTGGTTTCATCGATTGACATGCAACCTCGTTGCATAAAGATGACTGGCGGGTGCCTGTTTCTTCAACTTTAGTTGAATTGGTTTTGACCGAGGCGGTCCTTGGAGAGGTTAAATAGCAATTTGCACATCTCCGTTGTGGTTTTTGCGTAAGTAAGATGTGATCATACTAGATACCCATAGCAGCCACGTAAAACATGCAACAACAAATTAGAGGATGTCTAACTTGTTTTTGCAGGGTATGCTTTGTGATATGATATGGCCAATGACGTGATGTGATATATTGGATGTATGAGATGATCATGTTGTAATAGTTAATATCGACTTGCACGTCGATGCTACGGCAACCGGCAGGAGCCATAGGGTTGCCTTTAAACTAACATTTGTGTTTGCAGATGCGTTTACTATATTACTAGGTCGTAGCTTTAGTAGTAATAGCATAGATAGCACGACAACCTCGATGGCGGCACGATGATGGAGATCATGGTGTGGCGCCGGTGACAAGAAGATCATGCCGGTGCTTTGGTGATGGATATCAAGAAGCATGAGATGATGTCCATATCATGTCACTTATGATTGCATGTGATGTTAATCCTTTTATGCACCTTATTTTGCTTAGAACGACGGTAGCATTATAAGGTGATCTCTCATTAAAATTTCAAGATGAAATTGTGTTCTCCCCGATTGTGCACCGTTGCGACAGTTTGTCGTTTCGAGACACCATGTGATGATCGGGTGTGATAGACTCAACGTTCACATACAACGGGTGCAAAACAGTTGCACGCGCGAAACACTCGGGTTAAACTTGACGAGCCTAGCATGTGCATACATGGCCTAGGAACACATGAGACTGAAAGGTCGAGCATGAATCGTATAGTTGATATGATTAGCATAGAGATGCTTACCACTGAAACTATTCTCAACTCACGTGATGATCGGACTTGAGTTAGTGGATTTGGATCATGTACCACTCAAATGACTAGAGAGATGTACTTTTTGAGTGGGAGTTCTTAAGTAATATGATTAATTGAACTAATTATCATGAACATAGTCTAATGGTCTTTGTGAATTACGATGTAGCTTGCGCTATAGCTCTACTATTTTTATATGTTCCTAGAGAAAATTTAGTTCAAAGATGATA
The DNA here is from genome assembly GCF_904849725.1 of Hordeum vulgare subsp. vulgare. NCBI lineage: Eukaryota > Viridiplantae > Streptophyta > Magnoliopsida > Poales > Poaceae > Hordeum > Hordeum vulgare. The sequence continues at coordinate 70,744,082 of NC_058518.1, forward strand.
GTAGCAACTTTGCGGACTTAGTCCGTAAAACTGAGGATTATCCTCATTGTTGCGTAGAAGGCTTATGTCCTTAATGCACTACTCGGTGTGTTGCACCTCGAGCATCGTTTGTGGATGTTGCGAACATCTGACATACACATTTTTGATGACTACGTGATAGTTCAGTGCATAATACTTAATAGCTTAGAAGCAAGGGGTCGAAGACGTTTTGAAACATCACGGAACATATGAGATGTTCTAAGAGATGAAATTGAGATTTCATGCTCCTGCCCTTGTTAAGAGGTATGAGACGTCCGACAAGATTCTTTGTCTACAAAGTAAAGGAGAAAAGCTCAAATCGTTGAGCATGTTCTCAGATTGTCTGAGTACAACAATCACTTGAATCAAGTGGGAGTTAATCTTCCAGATGAGATAGTGATGGTTCTCCAAAGTCACTGCCACCAAGCTATGAGAGCTTCGTGATGAACCATAACATATCAAGGATAGATACTATGATCTTTGAGTGATTCGCGATGTTTGACACTGCGAAAGTAGAAATCAAGAAGGAGCATCAATAGTTGATGGTTAGTAAAACCACTAAGTTTCGAGAAAGGCAAGGGCTAGAAGGGACACTTCGTGACACGACAAAACAGTTGCTGCACTAATGAAGAGACCCAAGATTAAACCCAAACCTGAGACTAAGTGCTTCTGTAATGAGGGGAACAGTCACTGAGGCGGAGCAACTCTAGATACTTGGTAGATAAGAAGGCTGGCAAAAGTCAAGAGAAGTATATTTGATATACATGATGTTGATGTGTACTTTACTAGAACTCCTAGTAGCATGAGGGTATTGGATACCGGTTCGGTTGCTAAGTTATTAGTAACACGAAATGAAAGCTACGGCATAAACGGAGACTAGCTAAAGGCGCGGTGACGATACGTGTTGGAAGTGTTTCCAAGGTTGATATGATCAAACGTCGCACGCTCCCTCTACCATCGGGATTGGTGTTAAACCTAAATAATTGTTATTTGGTGCTTGCGTTAAGCATGAACATGATTGGATCGTGTTTATTGCAAAACGATTATTCATTTAAAGAGAATAATGGTTATTCTATTTTCTTGAATAATCACCTTCAATGGTCTATTGAATCTCGATCGTAGTGTTACACATGTTCATGATATTGGTGCCAAAAGATACGAGGTAATGATGATAGTACCACTTACTTGTGGCACTGCCGCTTGAGTCATGTTGGTATAAATTGCATGAAGAGGCTCCATGCTGATGGATCTTTATACTCACTTGATTTTGAATCACTAGTGACATGCAAATCATACCACATGAGCAAGGCCTTGTTTTCATTGAGATGAAATAAGATAGTAACTTGTTGGAAATGGTACATTTTGATGTATGCAGTCCAATGGGTTCTCCAAAGTCACTGCCACTAAGCTGCTAGAGCTCCATGAAGAACTAGAACATATCAAGGATAGATATGATGATCCTTGAGCGATTCGCACTATTTGACACTGCGAAAATAGAAATCAAGAAGGAGCATCAATAGTTGATGGTTAGTAAAACCACTAGTTTCAAGAAGGGCAAGGGCTAGAAGGGACACTTCATGAAACGACAAACCAGTTGCTGCTCTAATGAAGAAACCCAAGATTGAACCCAAACCTGAGACTAAGTGCTTCTGTTATGAGGGAAACGGTCACTGAGGCGGAACTACCCTAGATACTTGGTAGATAAGAAGGCTGGCAAAGTCGACAGATATATGTTTGTTATACATGATATTGATGTGTACTTTACTTGTACTCCTAGTAGCACGAGGGTATTAGATACCGGTTTGATTGCTAAGTGATTAGTAACTCGAAATAAAAGCTACGAAATAAACGGAGACAAGCTAAAGGCGAGGTGATGGTACGTGTTGGAAGTGTTTCCAAGGTTGATGTGATCAAACATCGCACGCTTCCTCTACCATCGCAATTAGTGTTAAAACCTAAATAATTTTTATTTGGTGTTTGCCTTGAGCATGAACATGATTAGATCGTGTTTATTGTAATACGATTATTCATTTAAATAGAATAATGGTTATTCTGTTTGCTTGATTAATTACCTTCAATTGTTTATTGAATCCCGATCGTAGTGTTACACATGTTCATAATATTGGTGCCAAAAGATACAAAGTAATAATGATAGTACCACTTACTTCTGGCACTGCCGATTGAGTCATGTTGGTGTAAAATGCATGAAGAAGCTCCATGCTGATGGATCTTTGTACTCACTCATTTTTGAAACGTTGAAGACATGCAAACCATACATGTTGGTATAAACGCATGAAGAAACTCCATGCAGATGGATCGTTTGGACTCACTTGATTTTAAATCACTTGATACATGCAAAATCATACCACATGGAACAAGAGAGTAACTTGTTGGTAGTAACACATTTTTTATGTGTGCAGTCCAATAAGTGATGAGGCACGCTGTGGATATCATTATGTTCTTACTTCACTAACGACTTGAGTAGATACAGGAGTATTTACTTGATGAATCACGAGTCTGAAGTATTGAAAAGTTCAAAGCTATTTCAGAGTGAAGATCGTCATGACAAGACGATAAACTGTCTACGATATGATCATAGAGATGAATATCTGAGTTGCGAGTTTTGGCACACAATTGAGACAATGTGGGAATTGTTTCGCAATTCAGGCCACCTGGAACATCATAGTGTGATGGTGTGTCCGAACGTCATAGCCACGCCCTATTTGATATGGTGCATGGATAATAAACGATTATCTTTAAAAAGGAAATATAATAATAACTATTTATCATTGCCTCTAGGGCATATTTCCAACAGTCCCCCACTTGCACTAGAGTCAATGATCTAGTCCTCACATCGCCATGCGATTTACATTGTAATAAATCAAACACCCATACAGTTCTGGTTTTGATCATGTTTTGCCCGTGGAATAGGGGTTTAGTCAGCGGGTCTGCTACATTCAGATCCGTGTGCACTTTGGAAATATTCACGTCCTCTCCTTCGACGTAGTCGCGGATGAGGTTGAAGCGTCGTTTGATGTGTCTGGTCTTCTTGTGAAACCTTGGTTCCTTTGCTAAGGCAATGGCACCAGTGTTGTCACATAACAGAGTTAATGGATCTAGTGCGCTCGGCACAACTCCAAGATCTGTCATGAACTGCTTCATCCAAACACCCTCCTTTGCTGCCTCCGAGGCACCCATGTACTCCGCTTCACATGTAGAATCTGCTACGATGCTCTGCTTGGAACTGCACCAGCTTACTGCACCTCATTAAGAATAAATACGTATCAGGTTTGCGACTTAGAGTCATCTGGATCGGTGTCAAAACTTGCGTCGACGTAACCTTTTACTATGGGCTCTTTGTCACCTCCATAAACGAGAAACATTTCCTTAGTTCTTTTCAGGTACTTCAGAATATTCTTGACCGCCATCCAGTGACCCACTCCTGGATTACTCTGAAACCTGCATGCCATACTTATGGCCAAGCTGACGTGTGGTCTAGTGCACATCATTGCATACATGATAGAACCTACGGTTGAAGCGTAGGGGACGAAACTCATTTGTTCTCTATCTTCCGCACTTGCTGGGCACTGAGTCTTACTCAATTTTATACCTTGTAATACTGGCAAGAACCCTTTCTTGGACTGATCCATTTTGAACTTCTTCAAAACTTTATCAAGGTATGTGCTTTGTGAAAGTCCTATCACACGTCTCGATCTATCCCTATAGATCTTAATGCCTAGAATGTAAGCAGCTTCTCCTAGGTACTTCGTAGTGAAACTTTTATTCAAGTAATCCTTTATGCTCTCCAAAAGCTCCACGTTGTTTCCAATCAGCAATATGTCATCCACTTATAATATTAGAAACGCCACAGAGCTCCCACTCGCTTTCTTGTAAATACAAGATTCTCCAACCACTTGTATAAACCCGTATGCTTTGATCACCTCATCAAAGCATTTATTCCAACTCCGAGATGCTTGCACCAGTCCATAAATGGATCACTGGAGCTTGCACACTTTGTTAGCATTCTTTGGATCGACAAAACCTTCGGGTTGCATCATATACAATTGTTCCTTAAGAAAACCGTTAAGGAACGCCGTTTTGACATCCATCTACCAGATTTCATAATCGTAAAAGGCAACTATTGCTAACATGATTTGGATGGACTTAAGCATCGCTACTGGTGAGAATGTCTCATCGTAGTAAAGACTTGTGAAAAACCCTTTGCCACAAGTCGAGCTTTATAAACGGTCACATTACCGTCTGCGTCCGTCTTCTTCTTAAAGATCCATTTGTTCTGAATAGCCTTGCGGCCTTCAGGTAGTACTTCCAAAGTCCACACTTTGTTCTCGTACATGGATCCTATCTCGGACTTCATGGCCTCCAGCCATTTTTGGAATTCCGGCCCACCATTGCTTCTTCATAATTCGCAGGTTCATTGTTATCCAACAACATAATTGATAAGACAGGATTACCGTACCACTCAGGAGCAGTACGTGATCTTGTCGACCTGCGAGGTCCGATAGGAACTTGATCCAAAGTTTCATGATCATCATCGTTAACTTCATCCTCAACCGGCGTTGCAACGACAGGGGTTTCCCCTTGCCCTGCGCCACCATCTAGAGGGATTAGAGGTTCGACAACCTCATCAAGTTCTATCTTCCTCCCACTCAATTCTTTCGAGAGAAACTCCTTCTCAAGAAAAGCTTCGTTTTTAGCAACAAACACTTTGCCCTCGGATTTGAGATAGAAGGTATACCCAACTGTCTCTTTTGGGTAACCTATGAAGATGCACTTTTCTGCTTTGGGTTCCAGCTTTTCAGGCTGAAGCTTTTTGACATAAGCATCACATCCCCAAACTTTAAGAAACGACAACTTTGGTCTGTTACCATACCACATTCCGTATGGTGTCGTCAAAACGGATTTTGATGGTGCCCTACTTAAAGTGAATGCAGTTGTCTCTAATGCATAAGCCCAAAATGATAACGGCAAATCGGTAAGAGACATCATAGATCGCACCATCTCTATTAAAGTACGATTATGATGTTCGGACACACCATTACGCTGTGGTGTTCCAGGCGGTGTCAATTGTGAAACAATTCCACATTGTCTCAAGTGAGCACCAAACTCGAAACTCAGATATTCACCCCACGATCAGACCGTAGGAACTTGATCTTCTTGTTACGATGATTTTCAACTTCACTCTGAAATTGCTTGAACTTCTCAAACGTTTCAGACTTGTGCTTCATCAAGTAGACATAACCATATCTACTCAAATCGTCAGTGAAGGTGAGAAAATAACGATATCCGCTGCGCGCCTCCACACTCATCGGACCACACTCATCGGTATGTATGATTTCCAACAAGTCACTTGCACGCTCCATTGTTACGGAGAACGGAGTCTTAGTCATCTTGCCCATGAGGCATGGTTCACACGTGTCAAGTGAATCAAAGTCAAATGACTCCAAAAGTCCATCAGAATGGAGTTTCTTCATGCGCTTTACACCAATATGACCTAAGCGGCAGTGCCACAAAAACATGGCGCTATCATTGTTAACTCTAACTTTTTTGGTCTCAATGTTATGTATATGTGTATCATTGCTATCAAGATTCAATATGAACAATCCTCTCACATTGGGTGCATGACCATAAACGATATTACTGATAGAAATAGAACAACCATTATTCTCTGACTTAAACGAGTAATCGTCTCGCAATAAACAAGATCCAGATATAATGTTCATGCTTAACGCATGCACTAAATAACAATTATTTAAGTTCATAACTAATCCTGATGGTAACTGAAGTGAAACTGTGCCGACGATGATTGCATCAACCTTGGAACCATTTCCCACGTGCATCGTCACTTCATCTTTCGCCAGCCTTCGCTTATTCCACAGTTCGTGTTTCAAGTTGCAAATATGAGCAACAGAACCGGTATCGAATACCCAGGCAATACTATGAGAGCTGGTTAAGTACACACCAATAACATGTATATCAAATATACCTGATTTTTCCTTGGCCGCCTTCTTATCAGCCAAATACTTGGGGCAGTTGCGCTTCCAGTGACTGACGTCAGCTGTGCTTCCCTGGCAATGACTCCAGAAAAGGGTTGATCCTGCAATCTCTAGTGTTAGCTAGACGAATGCTTATAAACAACTAACCTTCTCCTGCAACGGCACCAGAAGAATGCTGATAGCACTCCCTCGCAATGAAACTGGAAGAATGTTGTTGATGACCCACCAGCGCGTGGGTTCGCAGCAGTTTTCGAGGGTAGAGTATTCGACCCAATTTGTTGGTACACCAGACAGGAGGTGAGAGTATACTCTCAAGTATTAGCAGCTGAATTTGTCAGATTCAACCACACCTGAAAGATTAGTATCTGCAAGCACAATAGTAACAGTGAAGTAGTAATAGCGAAGTAGCGGGTATCGGCAGTGTAACGAGCAATAACAGTGGCAAGGAACAACAGTAGTGATAGCAGTAGCAAGTAGCAACAGTAGCAAGTGACAGTAGTAGCAACAGAAACAGTAGCAGCAGAGCAAGACAAGTAACAGCAGTAGCAACATTAGTAGCAGCAGAGCAAGACAAGTAACGGCAGTAGCAACAGTAGTAGCAGCAGAGCAAGACAAGTAACGGCAGTGGCAACAGTAGTAGCAGCAGAGCAATACAAGTAACGACAGTAGCAACAGTAGGACAAACTCGTAGGCATTGGATCTGTGATTTGTTTGGATGATATTCATCATGCAACATACATAACACGGAGAGATATGTGGCTAGCTCCCGTTCGTCAATGTGATGTAGGCATGCATTCCGTGTGTCGTCATACGTGGTTAGGGAAAAGAACTTGCATGACATCTATTGTCCATCCCTCCCGTGGCAGCGGGGTCCAAAAGGAAACTACGGGATATTAAGGTTCTCCTTTTAATAAAGAACCGGACCAATGCATTAGCACTTGGTGAACACATGAACTCCTCAAACTATGGTCATCACCGGGAGTGGTTCCGGTTATTGTCACTCCAGGGTTGCCGGATCATAACACATAGTAGGTAACTACAACTTGCAAGATCGGATCTAAAACACACATATATTGGTGACAACATAATAATTTCAGATCTGAAATCATGGCACTCGGGCCCTAGTGACAAGCATTAAGCATGGCAAAGTAGTAGCAACATCAAATCTCAAAACATAGTGGATACTAGGGATCAATCCCCGTCAAAACTAACTCGATTACATGATAGATCTCAGCCTACTCATCACCGTCCAGCGAGCCTACGAATAGATTACTCACAAACGACGAAGAGCTTCATGGAATTGGAGAGGGAAGAAGGTTGATGATGACGATGGCGACGATTTCCCCTCTCCGGAGCCCAAGACGGACTCCAGATCTGCCCTCTAGATGAAGAACAGGTGGTGGCGGCGCCTCCGTATCGAAAACGCGATAAAAACTCTTTTTATTTTTTCTGGGACGAAAGACAACTTATAAAGCTGGAGTTGGGGGCGGCAGAGGCCTGTGGGCCCCACATGCCTGCCCACCCCCACCAGGGGGTGGTGGAGGAGCAGGGGCTTGTGGCCCACTGGCCCACCCCCTCAGGTGGATTCTGGCGCAGGTATTTTTGATATTTTCCAAAACTGCTCCCCGTAAATTTTCAGGACGTTTGGAGAACTTTGATTTCTGCACAAAAATAACACCAAGGCAATTCTGCTGAAAACAGCGTCAGTCCAGGTTAGTTCCATTCAAATCATGCAAATTATAGTCCAAAACAAGGGCAAAAGAGTTTGGAAAAGTAGATACGTTGGAGATGTACCAGTGACCCATACCCTTGCAATAATAACACTCTGTTTCAGGCTTAGGTCCATCTTTGGGTTTCTTCGTCGGATTGGCAACAGGCTTGTCGCTCTTCTTGGAATTACCCTTCTTTCCTTTGTCGTTTCTCTTCAAACTAGTGGTCTTATTCACCATCAACACTTCATGCTCTTTACGGAGTTCTTACTCTGCGACTTTCAGCATCGCGAACAACTCGCCAGGTGACTTGTTCATCCCTTGCATGTTATAGTTCAACACAAAGCTCTTGTAGCTTGGTGGAAGTGATTGAAGAATTCTGCCAGTGATAGCCTCTTGCGGGAGTTCAATCCCCAGCTCAGCTAGACGGTTTGAGTACCCACACATTTTGAGCACATGTTCACTGACAGACGAATTCTCCTCCATCTTGCAAGCTTAGAATTTATCGGAGGTCTCATACCTCTCAATTCGGGCGTTCTTCTGAGAAATAAACTTCAACTCCTGGAACATCTCAAATGCTCCATGACGCTCAAAGCGACGTTGAAGTCCCGGCTCTAAGCCATACAAGACTGCATATTGAACTACTGAGTAGTCCTCCTTACGTGTTAACCAAACGTTCTTAACATCCTGGCCAGCCGTAGCGGGTGGTTCATCTCCTAGCGCAGCATTAAGGACATAATCCTTCTTCCCAGCTTGCAGGAGCAACTTAAGATTATGAGCCCAGTCTACAAAGTTGCTTCCATCATCTTTCAACTTAGCTTTCTCTAGGAACGTATTAAAATTTATGGTGACTATCGCGTGAGCCATTGATCTACAACACAAATATTCAAAGTGGACTTAGACCATGCTAAACACAATTAGAGTTTAACTTAATCAAATTACTTGCTAAACTCCCACTCAAAAATTACATCTCTCTAGTCATTTGAGTGGTACATGATCCAAATTCACTAACTCAAGTCCGATCATCACGTGAGTTGATAATAGTTTCAGTGGTAAGCATCTCTATTCTAATCATATCAACTATACGATTCATGCTCGACCTTTCGGTCTCATGTGTTCCGAGGCCATGTCTGCACATGCTAGGCTCGTCAAGCTTAACCCGAGAGTTCCGCGTGTGCAACTGTTTTGCACCCGTTGTATGTGAACGTTGAGTCTATCACACCCTATCATCACGTGGTATCTCGAAACGACAAACTGTAGCAACGGTGAACAGTCGGGGCGAACACAATTTCATCTTGAAATTTTAGTGAGAGATCACCTTATAATGATACCGTCGTTCTAAGTGAAGTAAGGTGCATAAAAGGATTAACATCACATGCAATTCATAAGTGACATGATATGGCCATCATCTTGTGCTTCTTGATCTCCATAACCAAAGCACCGGCACGATCTTCTTATCACCGGCGCCACACCATGATCTCCATCATCATGCTCTCCATCAATGTGTCGCCATCGAGGTTGTCGTGCTACATATGCTATTACTACTAAAGCTACGTCCTAGCAATATAGTAAACGCATCGGCAAACACAAACGTTAGTTTAAAGACAACCCTATGGCTCGTGCCGGTTGCCGTAGCATCAACGTGCAAGTCGATATTAACTATTACAACATGATCATCTCATACATCCAATATATCACATCACGTCATTGGCCATATCATATCACAAGCATACCCTGCAAAACCAAGTTAGATGTCCTCTAATTTGTTGTTGCATGTTTTACGTGGCTGCTATGGGTATCTAGTATGATCGCATCTTACTTATGCAAAAACCACAACGGAGATGTGCAAATTGCTATTTAACCACTCCAAGGACCGCCTCGGTCAAAACCAATTCAACTAAAGTTGAACAAACCCACACCCGCCAGTCATCTTTATACAACGAGGTTGCATGTTAGTCGATGAAACCAGTCTCTCGTAAGCGTACGAGTAATGTCGGTCCAGGCCGCTTCAATCCAACAATACCGCCGAATCGAAAAAATACTATGGAGGGCAGCAAATCGAACATCACCTTCCACAAAACCTTTTCTGTTCTACTCGAGATAACATCTATGCATGAACCTAGCTCTGATACCACTGTTGGGGAATGTTGAATGGGAAACAAAAAAATTCCTACGCACACGAAGACCTGGTGATGTCCATCTACGAGAGGAGATTTGGATCTACGTACCCTTGTAGATCGCACAGCAGGAAGCGTTATGAAACGCGGTTGATGTAGTGGAACGTCTTCACGTCCCTCGATCCGCCCCACGAACCGTCCCACGATCCGTCCCACGATCCGTTCCGATCTTGTGCCGAACGACGACACCTCCGCGTTCAGCACACGTACAACTCGACGATGATCTCGGCCTTCTTGATCCAGCAAGCAAGACGGAGAAGTAGATGAGTTCTCCAACAGCGTGACGGCGCTCCGGTGGCGGTGATGATCTACTCCTGCAGGGCTCCACCCAAGCTCCGCAGAAATCTGATCTAGAGGTGGAACTATGTGGTTTAGGGTTGAGTTGCATGTGGTAAAAGTTGTCTCAAATCAGCCCTAAAAGACCACTATATATAGGAGGGAGGGGGAGGAGGCTTGCCTTGAGGGGCAAGCCCTCAAGGGTGCGTCGGCCAAGGAGGAGGAGGACTCCTGCTCCAATTCGGTTTGGGGAAGGAGGAGTCCTCCCCTTCCTTCCCACCTCCCCTTTTTCCTTTTCTTTTTCTTTTCTTTTTGGTATTTCTATAAGTGGCCCCATTGGCCCCTTGGGCTGACTCCGCCAGCCCACTAGGGACTTGTGGCGCCACCCTATGCCCTTGGGCTCACTCCCGGGTGGGTGGGCCCTGATACATCCATTTTGCATCAAGCTTTCATGTTGATATTTATCATTTTTTGGGCTGTTATTACACTTCAAGGTACAATACTTATGCCTTTTCTCTCTTATTTTCCAAGGTTTACATTAAGAGGGAGAATGTCGGCAGCTGGAATTCTGGCCTGAAAAAGGAGCAAGTTTGAGATACCTATTCTACGCAACTCCAAAAGCCGTGAAAATCAATGATGATTTTTTTGGGATTTATAAAAAATACTGGGCTGAAGAAGTACGAGAGGGGCGACAGCAGGAGGCCACAAGTATGCTAGGTGCGGGCCCCGTGGTCGCGCCTAGGGGGCTTGTGGGCTCCCACTTGGCCCTATGGCTCCTCCCTTTTGCTACAAGAAAGGTTTCGGTTTGGAAAAATCAGGAGGAAGCTTTTCGGAGGATTCGCCGCCGCCACGAGGCGGAACTTGAGCAGAACCAATCTAGAGCTCCGGCAGGACGATCCTACCGGGGAAACTTCCCTCCCGGAGGGGGAAATCGTCGCCATCGTCATCACCAACACTCCTCTCATCGGAGGGGACTCATCACCATCAACATCTTCATCAGCACCATCTCATCTCCAAACCCTAGTTCATCTCTTGTAACCAATCTCCATCTCGCGACTCCGATTGGTACTTGTAAGGTTGCTAGTAGTGTTAATTACTCTTTGTAGTTGATGCTAGTTGGATTACTTGGTGGAAGAGTTTATGTTCAGATCTTTGATGCTATTCATTACCTCTCTGGTCATGAATATGATTATGCTTTGTGAGTAGTTACTTTGGTTCCTGAGGACATGGGATAAGTCTTGCTATAAGTAGTCATGTGAATTTGGTATTCGTTCGATATTTTGATGTGTTGTATGTTGTTTTTCCTCTAGTGGTGTTATGTGAACATTGACTACATAACACTTCACCATTATTTGGGCCTAGAGGAAGGCATTGGGAAGTAGTAAGTAGATTATGGGTTGCTAGAGTGACAGAAGCTTAAACCCTAGTTTATGCGTTGCTTCGTAAGGGGCTGATTTGGATCCACTAGTTTAATGCTATGGTTAGACTTTGTCTTAATTCTTCTTTTGTGGTTGCGGATGCTTGCGAGAGGGGCTAATTATAAGTGGGATGCTTGTCCAAGTAAGGGCAGTACCCAAGCGCCAGTCCACCCACATATCAAACTATCAAAGTAACGAACACGAATCACATGAACATGATGAAAACTAGCTTGACAGAAATTCCCATGTGTTGTCGGGAGTGCTTTACCTCCTATAAGACTTTGTCCAGGCTTGTCCCTTGCTACAAAAGGGACTGGACCACTTTGTTGCACATTTGTTACTTTTGTTACTTGTTGCTTGCTATGAATCATCTCACCACACAACTACTTGTTACTGATAATTTCAGTGCTTGCAAATATTACCTTGCTGAAAACCACTTGTCAGATCCTTCTGCTCCTCGTTGGGTTCGCCACTCTTACTTATATAAAGGACTACGATAGATCCCCTATACTTGTGGGTCATCAAGACTCTTTTCTGGCGCCGTTGCCGGGGAGTGAAGCGCCTTTGGTAAGTGGAACTTGGTAAGGAAACATTTATATAGTGTGCTGAAATTTATTGTCACTATGGAAACTAATCCGTTGAGGGGCTTGTTCGGGGTATCTTCACCTCGAACGGAAGCACAAATAGTTGCTCCTCAACCTGCTGCACCTACTAAAAATATTTTCTTTGAATTTCCTTCGGGTATGCTTGAGAAACTGCTAGCTAATCCTTTTACACGAGATGGAACATCACATCCAGACTTGCATCTAATCTATGTAGATGAAGTTTGTGGTTTATTTAAGCTTGCAGGTTTGCCCGAGGATGAGGTCAAGAAGAAGGTCTTTCCTTTATCTTTGAAGGATAAGGCGTTGACATGGTATAGGCTATGTGATGATACTGGATCATGGGACTACAATCGGTTGAAATTGGAATTTCATCAAAAGTTTTATCCTATGCATTTAGTACATCGTGATCGAAATTATATTTACAATTTTTGGCCTCGTGAAAAAGAAAGCATCGCTCAAGCTTGGGGGAGGCTTAAATCAATGTTATATTCATTCCCCAATCATGAGCTCTCGAGAGAAATTATCATTCAGAACTTCTATGCTCGTCTTTCTCATGATGATCGCACCATGCTTGACACTTCTTGTACCGACTCTTTTATGAAGAGAGATATTGACTTCAAATGGAATTTATTGGAGAGAATTAAACGCAACTCTGAAGATTGGGAGCTTGAAGAAGGTAAGGAGTCAGGTATGAATTTCACGTTTGATTGCATTAAATCCTTTGTTGAGACAAATACCTTTAGTGATTTTAGTGCTAAGTATGAACTTGACTCTGAGATAGTAGCTTCATTGTGTGAATCCTTTGCTGCTCTGATCTCCCCAAAGAGAAGTTGTTTAAATATCATCCTCCTTTAGAAGTCAATGTAGTTAAACCCACTCCAGTTGAAGAGAAAATCATTGCCTATAATGATCTTGTTGTTCCCAGTGCTTACATTGAGAAACCACCTTTCCCTGTTAGGATAAAGGATCATTCTAAAGCTTCAACTGTTATACGTAGAGGCTATATTAGAACACCTACACCCCCTGAGCAAATTAGAGTTGAATCTAGCATTGCTATTATCAAAGATCTTCTGTCCGACGATGTTGAGGGACATAATATTCAATTTTGTGAAGATGCTGCTAGAATTGCTAAACCTCACGTTAGAGACAAACATAGGCCTATTGTTGGCTTGCCTGTGGTTTCTATTAAGATAGGAGATCATTGTTATCATGGCTTATGTGACATAGGTGCTAGTGTTAGTGCAATACCTCAATCCTTATACGATGAAATCAAAGATGAGATTGCACCTGTTGAGATAGAGCCTATTGATGTCACTATTCAGATTGCCAATAGAGATACTATGTGCCCTGTGGGAATTGTTAGGGATGTTGAAGTCTTGTGTGGTAAAACCACTTGTCAGATCCTTCTGCTCCTCGTTGGGTTCGCCACTCTTACTTATATAAAGGACTACGATAGATCCCCTATACTTGTGGGTCATCAAGACTCTTTTCTGGCGCCGTTGCCGGGGAGTGAAGCGCCTTTGGTAAGTGGAACTTGGTAAGGAAACATTTATATAGTGTGCTGAAATTTATTGTCACTATGGAAACTAATCCGTTGAGGGGCTTGTTCGGGGTATCTTCACCTCGAACGGAAGCACAAATAGTTGCTCCTCAACCTGCTGCACCTACTGAAAATATTTGCTATGAATATCCTTCGGGTATGCTTGAGAAACTGCTGGCTAATCCTTTTACAGGAGATGGAACATCACATCCAGACTTGCATCTAATCTATGTAGATGAAGTTTGTGGTTTATTTAAGCTTGCAGGTTTGCCCGAGGATGAGGTCAAGAAGAAGGTCTTTGCCTTATCTTTGAGGGATAAGGCGTTGACATGGTATAGGCTATGTGATCATACTGGATCATGGAACTACAATCGGTTGAAATTGGAATTTCATCAAAAGTTTTATACTATGCATTTAGTACATCGTGATCGGAATTATATTTATAATTTTTGGCCTCATGACAGAGAAAGCATCGCTCAAGCTTGGGGAGGCTTAAATCAATGCTATATTCATGCCCCAACCATGAGCTCTCGAGAGAAATTATCATTCAGAACTTCTATGCTCGGCTTTCTCATGATGATCGCACCATGCTTGACACTTCTTGTACCGATTCTTTTATGAAGAGAGATATTGACTTCAAATGGAATTTATTGGAGAGAATTAAACGCAACTCTGAAGATTGGGAGCTTGATGAAGGTAAGGAGTCAGGTATGAATTTCAAGTTTGATTGCGTTAAATCCTTTGTTGAAACAAATACCTTTTGTGATTTTAGCGCTAAGTATGGACTTGACTCTGAGATAGCAGCTTCATTGTGTGAATCATTTGCTGCTCGTATTGATCTCCCCAAAGAGAAGTAGTTCAAATATCATCCTCCCTTAGAAGTCAATGTAGTTAAACCCAATCCAGTTGAAGAGAGAGTCATTGCCTACAATGATCCTGTTGTTCCCAGTGCTTACATTGAGAAACCACATTTCCCTGTTAGGATAAAGGATCATTCTAAAGCTTCAACTATGATACGTAGAGGCTACATTAGAACACCTACACCCCCTGAGCAAATTAGAGTTGAACCTAGCATTGCTATTATCAAAGATCTCCTGTCCGAGATGTTGATGGCCATAATATTCACTTATGTGAAGATGCTGCTAGAATTGCTAAACCACACGCTAGAGACAAACATAGGCCTCTTGTTGGCACACAAGTTGTTTCTGTTAAGATAGGAGATCATTGTTATCATGGTTTATGTGACGTGGGTGCTAGTGTTAGTGAAATACCTCAATCCTTATATGATGAAATTAAAGACGAGATTGCACCTATCGAGGTAGAACCCATTGATGTCACTATTCAGCTTGCCAATAGAGATACTATGTGCCATGTGGGAATTGTTAGGGATGTTGAAGTCTTGTGTGGTAAAACGAGGTATCCTGCTGATTTCCTCGTTCTTGATACCACAGAAGATAGCTTTTGTCCCATCATATTTGGTAGACCTTTTCTCAATACCGTCAATGCTCATATTGACTGTGAGAAGCAAACTGTCACTCTTGGCTTTGAAGGCGTGTCACATGAGTTCAATTTCTCCAAGTTTGGTAGACAACCTCATGAAAAAGAGTTGCCTAGTAAGGATGAAACTATTGCCTTAGCTTCTATTGTTGTGCCTCCTACTGATCCCTTAGAGCAATACTTGCTTGAGCATGAAAATGATATGCATATGGATGAAAGGGATGAGATAGATAGAGTTGTCTTAGAACAATATCCTATCCTTAAGAATAATTTTCCTGTTGAACTGCTTGGGGATGGACCCCCCACCAAAGGGTGATCCTGTGTTCGAGCTTAAGCAGTTGCCTGATACTCTTAAGTATGCTTATCCTGATGAAAAAGAGATATATCCTATTATTATTAGTGCTAGCCTCTCAGAGCATGAAGAAAACAAGTTACTAAAAACTGTGAGGAAGCATCGTGCTGCTATTGGATATACTCTTGATGATCTTAAGGGCATTAGTCCCACTCTATGCCAACACAAGATTAAAACCGATCCTGATTCCAAACCAGTTGTTGATCATCAACGGAGATTAAATCCTAAGATGAAAGAGGTAGTAAGAAAAGAAATACTAAAGCTCCTGGAAGCAGGTATTATCTATCTTGTTGCTCATAGTGATTGGGTGAGTCCGGTGCATTGC
This sequence comes from Hordeum vulgare subsp. vulgare, assembly GCF_904849725.1. Classification (NCBI taxonomy): domain Eukaryota; kingdom Viridiplantae; phylum Streptophyta; class Magnoliopsida; order Poales; family Poaceae; genus Hordeum; species Hordeum vulgare. Next base: position 70,760,013 of record NC_058518.1, read on the forward strand.
GTCCCTAAGAAGGGAGGTATTACCGTTGTCCCTAATGATAAGGATGAATTGATCCCACAGAGGATTATTACTGGCTATAGGATGGTGATCGATTTTAGGAAATTGAATAAAGGAAAGATCAGTACCCTTTGCCTTTTATCGACCAAATGCTAGAAAGACTGTCTAAACACACACACTTCTGCTTTCTAGATGGTTATTCTGGTTTCTCCCAAATACCAGTTGCACAATCAGATCAGGAGAAAACCACTTTCACCTGCCCTTTCGGTACCTTTACTTACAGACGTATGCCTTTTGGCTTATGTAATGCACCTGCCACCTTTCAAAGATGTATGATGGCTATATTCTCTGACTTTTGTGAAAAGATTGTTGAGGTTTTCATGGATGACTTCTCCGTTTACGGGTCTTCTTTTCATGATTGCCTCAGCAACCTTGATCGAGTCTTGCAGAGATGTAAAGATACCAATCTTGTCTTGAATTGAGAGAAGTGCCACTTTATGGTTAATGAAGGCATCATCTTAGGACATAAAATTTCTGAAAGAGGTATTGAAGTCGATAAGGCTAAGGTTGATGCAATCGAGAAAATGACATACCCCACAAATATCAAAGGTATAAGAAGTTTCCTTGGTCATGTTGGTTTCTAGAGGAGGTTCATTAAAGACTTCTCTAAGATTTCTAGGCCTCTTACCAATCTCTTGCAAAAGGATATTCCTTTTGTCTTTGACGATGATTGTGAGGAAGCCTTCGAAATAATTAAGAAGGCTTTGATAACTGCACCTATTGTTCGACCACCTGATTGGAACCTACCTTTTGAAAACACGTGTGATGCTAGTGATTATGCTCTTGGTGTTGTGCTAGGGCAAAGAGTTGATAAGAAGTTGAATGTTATTCACTATGCTAGTAAAACTCTAGACAGTGCCCAAAGAAACTATGCTACTACGGAAAAGGAATTTTTAGCAGTCGTGTTTGCTTGTGAAAAGTTCAGGTCTTACATAGTTGATTCCAAAGTCACTATTCACACTGATCAGGCTGCTATTAAGTACCTCATGGAGAATAAAGAGGCTAAACCTAGACTTATTAGATGGGTTCTCTTGCTACAAGAATTTTATTTGCACGTTGTCGACACGAAGGGTGCTCATAACCCCTGTAGCAGATAACTTGTCTAGGTTGGAGAACGTTCTTGATGACCCACAACCTATTGATGATAGCTTTCCCGATGAGCAATTGAATGTCATCAATACTTCACGTAGTGCACCATGGTATGGTGATTATGCAAACTATATCGTTGCCAAATATATACCACCTAGTTTCACATACGAGCAAAAGAAGAAATTCTTCTTTGACTTAAGACATTACTTTTGGGATGATCCTCATCTTTATAAGGAAGGAGTAGATGGTGTTATTAGACGTTGTGTACCTGAACATGAACAGGGACATATCCTATAGAAGTGTCACTCCGAGGCCTACGGAGGACACCATGCGGGAGATAGAACTGCACACAATGTATTGCAATCAGGTTTCTATTGGCCCACTCTCTTCAAGGATGCCCATAAGTTTGTCTTGTCTTGTGATGAATGTCAAATAATAGGTAATATCGGTAAACGTCAGGAAATGCCTATGAACTATTCACTCGTTATTGAACCATTTGATGTTTGGGGCTTTGATTATATGGGTCCTTTTTCCAAAATCCAACGGGTATACTCATATCCTAGTTGCTGTTGATTACGTCACTAAGTGGGTAGAAGCTATCCTCACTAGTAGTGCTGATCACAACACTTCTATCAGGATGCTTAAAGAAGTTATTTTCCCGAGATTTGGAGTCCCTAGATATCTGATGACCGACGGTGGTTCACATTTCATTCATGGTGCTTTCCGTAAAATGCTTGCTAAGTACGATGTCAACCATAGAATTGCGTCTCCCTATCACCCTCAGTCCAGTGGTCAAGTAGAGCTAAGCAATAGAGAGATTAAACTATTTCTGCAAAAGACTGTCAACAAGTCTAGAAAGAATTGGTCTAAGAAGCTTGATGATGCACTATGGGCTTATAGAACTGCCTATAAGAATCCCATGGGCATGTCTCCGTACAAAATGGTGTACGGTAAAGCATGTCATTTACCTCTTGAGCTAGAGCATAAAGCTTATTGGGCAATCAAAGAGCTCAACTTTGATTTCAAACTTGCTCGTGAGAATAAGTTATTTGATATTAGCTCGCTTGATGAATGGAGAACTCAGGCATATGAGAATGCCAAGTTGTTCAAAGAAAAGGTTAAGAGGTGGCATGATAAAAGGATACAAAAGCGTGAGTTCAATGTAGGTGATTATGTCTTGCTATATAATTCTCGTTTAAGATTTTTTGCAGGCAAGCTTCACTCTAAATGGGAAGGTCGTTACATTGTTGAGGAAGTATATCGTTCCGGTGCTATCAAGATCAACAACACAGAAGGTAATTGTCTGAGAGTGGTAAATGGGCAGAGAATCAAGCATTATATCTCAGGTACTCCCATAAATGTTGAAAGCAATATTATCAATACCATAACTCCGGAGGAGTACCTAAGGGATATTTATCAGCCTGTTTCAGACTCCGAAAACAAAGAGGTATGTGATTGGGTAAGTAAACAGACTCCAAAACTTTTCCAGTAGGAATTTTTCTCTGTTTTGGAATATTTAGAAAAATAGAAAAAATTTAAGTAGTCCAGAAAGCGCGCGAGGAGGCGACAAGCCTCCAGGCATGGGCCACCCCCTGGCCGCGCCTGGGGGGCTTGTGGCCACCTCGTGTGCCTCCCGGACTCCGTTTTCTTATGGAGTACTTCTTCTGGTCGGAAAAAAATCATTATATATTCTCCCAAAAGGTCTGATCCTCGTATCACGCAAATTTCCTCTGTTTTCGTTTCGAGCCTGTTTTCTGCCGCAGATTTAGAGCAAGGATGCCGTCTTAGGAATATGTCGGGGAGAACAACTTCCCTCAAGTCTATGAAGAAGTAGATGCTGATCTGAAAAGAGTGGAAGTCACGGAAGCCAAGGGCAAAACTAGGGAGAAGAATCATGCGTGGGACGAAGTACAATCTGTGTTCAACAAGGAAGAAGTTGAAGAAGTGGATTTCCTCCAACCCTACCTCCACCTACTATCTCCATCCTTGATTGAACTTTTGAGGTTTTGTGAAACAACTCATGCTCTCAATACTTATCTCACTCGTGAAGTTGTTTTGTTGGAGAAACATATCACATATCTCCAAGGTATAAATCAAAGATTGATGGCCCTCTTGGAATTGAAGGACAAAACAACTCCACCACCATCACCTCCAAAGGAAGACAACTGAGCTTGGGTATGGGCAATCCCTGGCTTGTGCCAAGCTTGGGGGAGCTGCCCGGTATCGTATCACCATCACATCTTTTGCCTTTACCTTTGTTTTAGTTTGTTCCTTTTCAGTTTTCTCTTTATCTAGTAGAATAAAGGTCTTAGTGTTTTAGGCTTGAGTTTTGGTTTGTGTCACCCCCGATGTATTCGAGCTCATGAGCCATATAATAAAGAGTGTCTTAGTTAAGGGCCTTGCCTCATGCCATGATCAAAAGAATGAGACAAGAACAAAAGCATGAAAGATCATGTAATGATCTTATGGGAAGTGATGGCTTCACATATAAAAAGAATGTTGATTGAAAATTATTGAGGGTGGACAAACGTAGACCTTGGTCATTGTTGCAATTACTTGGAAGTGATGAGGAAGGAGATGTTCACATATAAATATATCATCTTTGACACCATCTATGATTGTGAACATTCACTAAACTATTGCATGCTTAGGAGTAGATGTTGGACAAGGAAGACAACATAATGAATTGTGTTTGCTTAGTTCCGAACAATGTTATATGACTAGAGATCCCTTAGCATGTGACGATTGCTTCCACCTCATATTAGCCAAAACTCCCACACAAAGTAGAGATGCTACTTGTGCATCCATAAACCTTCAACCCAGTTTTGCCATGAGAGTCCACCATACCTACCTATGGATTGAATAAGATCCCTCAAGTAAGTTGTCATCGGTGCAAGCAATAAAAATTTCTCTATAATATGTTTGATCTATTAGTGTGTGGAAAATAAGCTTTGTACGAACCTGTGATGAGGAAGACATAAAAGCGACAGACTGCATAATAAAGTTCTTTATCAGAGGATGCAATATAAAGTGACGTTCCTCCGCACTAAGAGGACACACATCCAAACCTCAAAAGTGCATGACAACCTCTGCTTCCCTCTGCGAAGGGCCTATCTTGTACCTTTACTTTTTGCCCTTGAAAAAGTCATGGTGATCTACACCAATTCCTTATTTCGCATGTATCTTGGCTAACGTCATATGATAGGGAAAGATCTATATTCATATGTCAACTTGGAAGTAAGTATTCATGAATTATTATTGTTGACATTACCCTTGAGGTAAATGGTTGGGAGGTGAAACTATAAACCCCTATCTTTCTCTGTGTCCAGCTGAAACTTTGATCTCATGAGTACCACGTGAGTTGTAGCAATTGTAGAGAATGAAAGGATGATTGAGTATGTGGATTTGCTTTACAAGCTCTTATTTGACTCTTTCTGATGTTGTGATAAATTGCAATTGCTTCAATGACTAAAGGCTATCGGTTGTTAATTCTCGGTAAGGTTCTTGATCCATGCTTTACTTTATGAAGGAATTGCCACTTTAGCATAAGAGTTGATATGATGGTATTGATGTTTTGATCATGATCATGATGCCTGCATGTTCGCATCTTGTTTTGTCGACACCTCTCTCTCTAAACATGTGGGCATATTTATTGAGCTCGGCTTTCGCTTGAGGACAAGCGAGGTCTAAGCTTGGGGGAGTTGATACGTCCATTTTGCATCATGCTTTCATGTTGATACTTATCGCTTTTTGGGTTGTTATTACACTTCAAGGTACAATACTTATGCCTTTTCTCTCTTATTTTGCAAGGTTTACATGAAGAGGGAGAATGCCGGCAGCTGGAATTCTGGCCTGAAAAAGGAGCAAGTTTGAGATACCTATTCCGTGCAACTCCAAAAGCCGTGAAAATCAACGATGATTTTTTTGGGATTTATAAAAAATACTGGGCCGAAGAAGTACCAGAGGGGCGCTCGCAGGAGGCCACAAGCCTGCTAGGCGCGGACCCCCTGGTCGCACCTAGGGGGCTTGTGGGCTCCCACTTGGCCCTCTGGCTCCCCCCTTTTGCTACAAGAAGGGTTTCGGTCTAGAAAAAATTAGGAGGAAGCTTTTCGGAGGATTCGCCGCCGCCACGAGGCAGAACTTGAGCAGAACCAATCGAGAGCTCCAGCAGGACGATCCTGCCGGGGAAACTTCCCTCCCGGAGGGGGAAATCGTCGCCATCGTCATCACCAACACTCCTCTCATCGGAGGGGACTCATCACCATCAACATCTTCATCAACACCATCTCATCTCCAAACCCTAGTTCATCTCTTGTAACCAATCTCCGTCTCGCGACTCCGATTGGTACTTGTAAGGTTGCTAGTAGTGTTAATTACTCTTTGTAGTTGATGCTAGTTGGATTACTTGGTGGAAGAGTTTATGTTCAGATCTTTGATGCTATTCATTACCTCTCTGGTCATGAATATGATTATGATTTGTGAGTAGTTACTTTTGTTCCTGAGGACATGGGATAAGTCTTGCTATAAGTAGTCATGTGAATTTGGTATTCGTTCGATATTTTGATGTGTTGTATGTTGTTTTTCCTCTAGTGGTGTTATGTGAACATTGACTACATAACACTTCACCATTATTTGGGCCTAGAGGAAGGCATTGGGAAGTAGTAAGTAGATTATGGGTTGCTAGAGTGACAGAAGCTTAAACCCTAGTTTATGCGTTGCTTCGTAAGGGGCTGATTTGGATCCACTAGTTTAATGCTATGGTTAGACTTTGTATTAATTCTTCTTTTGTGGTTGCGGATGCTTGTGAGAGGGGCTAATTATAAGTGGGATGCTTGTCCAAGTAAGGGCAGTACCCAAGCGCCAGTCCACCCACATATCAAAGTAACGAACACGAATCACATGAACATGATGAAAACTAGCTTGACAGAAATTCCCATGTGTTGTCGGGAGCGCTTTACCTCCTATAAGACTTTGTCCAGGCTTGTCCCTTGCTACAAAATGGATTGGGCCACTTTGCTGCACTGCTGTTACTTTTGTTACTCGTTGCTTGCTATGAATCATCTCACCACACAACTACTTGTTACCGATAATTTCAGTGCTTGCAAATATTACCTTGCTGAAAACCACTTGTCAGATCATTCCACTCCTCGTTGGGTTTGACACTCTTACTTATCGAAAGGACTACGATAGATCCCCTATACTTGTCGGTCATCAGGCCCCTCCCGGTGAACTCACGAAACCCGTTCGTCACTCCGAGTACACTGCCGGAATTGCCCGAAACTTTTCGGTAACCAAATGAAACCATCCTATATATCAATATTTGTTTCCGGACCATTCCGGAAACCCTTGTGACGTTTGTGATCTCATACGGGACTCCGAACAACATTCGGTAACCACACATATAACTCAACTATACTAAAACATCGCCCAACCTTAAGTGTGGAGACCCTGCGGGTTCGAGAACTATGTAGACATGCCCCGAGGCACTCCTCGGTCAATATCCAATAGCGGGACCTGGATGCCCATATTGGATCCTACATATTCTCCGAAGATCTTATCGGTTGAACCTCAGTGTCAAGGATCCATATAATCCCATATGTCATTCCCTTTGTCCTTCGGTATGTTACTTGCCCGAGATTCGATCGTCGGTTTCCGCATACCTATTTCAATCTCATTACTGGCAAGTCTCTTTACTCGTTCTGTGATACAAGATCCCGTGACTTACACTTAGTCACATTGCTTGCAAGGCTTGTGTGTGATGTTGTATTACCGAGTGGGCCCCGAGATACCTCTCCGTCACACGGAGTGACAAATCCCAGTCTTGATCCATACTAACTCAACGGTGCCAGTGAGTTATATGATCTCATGGTCATAGGAATAAATATTTGACACATAGAAAACAATAGCAATAAAACAACACGATCAATATGCTACGTTCATAGTTTGGGTCTAGTCCATCACATGATTCTCCTAATGATGTGATCGAGTTATCAAGTGACAACACTTGCACATAGCTAGAAAACCTTGACTATCCTTGATCAACTGGCTAGCCAACTAGAGGTTTGCTAGGGACATTGTTTTGTCTATGTATCCACACATGTATCTATGTTTTCATTCAATACAATTATAGCATGGATAATAAACGATTATCTTTAAATAGGAAATATAATAATAACTATTTATCATTGCCTCTAGGGCATATTTCCAACAGCTATGACATCAACTTGGGGATTCCGGTGACCTTGGGAATCTATGCATAGGAGTTGATTACACGTTTTCATACTATTTTCTCCGATAGAAATCTTGGGGTGCTCCTTTAAGTTATTTGTGTTGGATTGAGTATTATGAATCTGAATTTGTTTTGGTGTTATTTTAGTACGAACTCTAGATAGATCGACGGGAAAGGATAACTTGTGTTATTTTAGTACGAACTCTTGGATAGATCGATCGGAAAGAATAACTTTGAGGTGTTTTCGTACCCTACAAACAATTTCTTCTTATGTTCTCTACTAGATATGAACTTTGGAGTGATTCTTTATCGCACATTGAGGGATTGTTATGTGATCCAATTATATTAGCATTGTTGAGAGATTGCACTAGCGAAAGTACGTGCCCTAGGCCTCATTTTCAAGCATTGCAATACCGTTTGTGCTCACTTTTGTTACTTGCTACACCTTGTTGTTTTTATATTTTCAGATTACAAAAAACTATATCTACTATCATTACTACACTTGTATCACCATCTCTTCGCTGAACTAGTGCACCTATACAATTTACCATTGTATTTGGTGTGTTAGGTACACAAGAGACTTTTTATTATTTGGTTGTAGGGTTGTTTGAGAGAGACATCTTCATCCTACGCCTCGCACGGGTTGATAAACCTTAGGTCATCCACTTGAGAGAAAATTGCTTCGGTCCTACAAAACTCTGTGCTTGGAACACCATTTTTTCTATCTGTGCCACTTCTAGTCGACATCTTGATCCTTCACCTACCTCGCTTGTAAAAAAACATCAGTGTGTTTTTCACATGCTTCAAGACAAGCAATATTGTGCCGTATCTTTCACTTGAGTTTGACGGCTTGCCCCTTATTATTTAGTTTAGACTTTTCTTGGAACACCATTTTTTTCTTAGCCTTATTCATCGTTTGATCATTCGCCTTTATTAACTTTTTAGGCTTGCTTTAGAATCGATACCACATACATGGTTTATTGTGCCCCTTCTTTGCCATTCATCTTCCCTTCGGTTCAAAGTTCTAACAGTGAATTATGAAGAATTCAAGAAAAGCATACTCATCAATACATATGTATTTATTAGAATACAAAATACACCATGTTTCTATGACGTGCCTGTTGGGGAATGTTGCATGGGAATAAAAAAATCCTACATGCAAACACGATATATCCATGGTGATGACCATCTACGAGAGGAGAGATTGAATGTACATACCCTTGTAGATCGCTAAGCGGAATTGTTCAAGAATGCGGTTGATGTAGTGGTATGTCTTCGTGATCCAATCATGAACCGCCCCGCAATCTCCTGATCAAGTGTCAAACGGACGGCATCTCCGTGTTCAACACACTACAGCTTGGTGACGCCTTCACCTCTTCGATCCAGCGAGCGATGGCGAAGTAGTAGTCTGAGTCCTCCGGCAGCACGACGGCGCGGTGAGATGTTGGTGGTGATAGCTCAGCAGGGCTTCACCGTGGGGTATTTGGAGGAGAAAACTACGAGGGAGAGGAGGTGCAGCGCCGCGACAAGATTGTCGTGTGGTTGCCCTCTCTCTACCTCTCTATATGTAGGGGAAGGGAGAGGGGAGGGTGCCCTAGGGTTTCCCCCTAGGGGCCGGCGGCCAAGGGAGAGGAGGGGCGGCGACTAGGGTTGCGTGGCCCCTCCCACTTGGGTGCCTTGCCACCCAAGTTGAGCTCGCAGCGCCCCAAGGAGGCCCACCCCCCTTCGACCGAAGTGGGTTGGGGAGAGGGGCTGCGCCCAGCCCCCTGGTGGGTTGCGGTGCCCCCTCTCCTTGGCCCATGAGGCCCCCCAACAACTGTCGGGCCTCCCAAAACCCCTTTCGGCACTCCGTGAATCCCTCGGTACACCTTGGAACACTTCCGGACTTCGATGACCTTCATCCTATATATCAATCTTCACCTCCGGACTATTCCGGAGTTCCTCTTCATGTCCGGGATCTCATCCGGGACTCCGAACAACCTTTGATCACCAACACAATGACTCAGTTATGCTTATATCGTCACCGAACCTTAAGTGTGTAGACCCTGCGGGTTCGAGAACTATGCAGACATGACCGAGACACTCTCTGGTCAATAACCAATAGCGGGACCTGGATGCCCATATTAGTTTCTACATATTCTACGAAGATCTTCATTGGTCGAACCTCATTGTCAAGGATTCAATCAATCCCGTATGCTATTCCCTTTGTCCATCCGTATGTTACTTGCCCGAGATTCAATCGTCGGTATCTCCATACCTAACTCAATCTCGTTACTGGCAAGTCTCTTTACTCGTTCCGTAATACAAGATCCCGTGACCAACTCCTCAGTCACATTGCTTGCAAGCTCATTGTGATGTTGTATTACCGAGTAGGCCGAGAGATACCTCTCCGTCATACGGAGTGACAAATCCCAGTCTCGATTCACGCCAACCCAACAGATGCCATCGGAGATACCTGTAGTGCACCTTTATAGTCACCCAATTACGTTGTGATGTTTGATACACACAAGGCATTCCTCCGGTGTCCGGGAGTTGCATGATCTCATGGTTATATGAATAGAGAGTTGACATGCATAAAACAACAACAGTAAACTGACATGATCATATGCTACGTTTATAGTTTGGGTCTTGTCCGTCACATCATTCTCCTAATGATGTGATCCCATTATCAAATGACAACTCATGTCTATGGTCAGGAAACCTTGACCATCTTTGATCAACGAGCTAGTCCATTAGATGCTTACTAGGGACAATGTGTTGTCTATGTATCCACACATGTATTTGAGTTTTCAATCAATACAATTCTAGCGTGGATAATAAACAATTATCTTGAACAAGGAAATATAATAATTACTTTATTATTGCCTCTAGGGCATATTTCCAATAGTCTTTCACATGTGATGATAGATGTCCATACGAAGGAGCAAGTCAAATGCTGTTTTTTGGCATGTTTTTGTTTCTTCTCACGTTTGGAGCGAGCTACATGCATGTCTATAGTAACAATGACCTTAACTTAATTATCCATCCCTCCTTAGAACATGTATCTCAAAGAGTCCAAGAAGCAGTGGTCGTCAACATGATGAACATACACTATGTTTATTGGAATGCAACCCTCGTGCCTTATAATCGATCTTTCGCATGGATTATATCAGTTCATTAATATCTTCACAATGATGTATTTATACTTTTGTTTTCCTCCCGTCGATACGTTTTCTTTCTAAAGTACATATGGGCGCATCTTTTTATCGCCAGTGCCCCACCATTTAGTACCTAGATGTGTAGACAACCAAAGTTGTTTTATGAACTATGATCACAATTATAGATCGCATGCATCATTGATAGATGGAAAAACATGAGACAACCTCACTATTATCTCATAGTATTGTTCCAACATATCATTATAAAAGTATTGTTTATTCCAACATATCATTATAAAAGTATTGTTTATTACTATATCAACTACTCAATGATCCGATTGGATACCCTACAAGCCTGCATATGATATATATTAAACTCGCTTCCCTTGTTTCCTTAGGAAAGGAGAAGCAATTCGTGACCTCCACATCGTTTGATGCACACAATTAAATATTATTATTATTATCATCCAACAATGCCAAGTAAAGCCAACATTGCTGCTAAATGAATTGCTTAAAGAAAAGATCTGTTTCACGACAACATCCCACAAACCTTGCACAAACACCATGCCACATGATCGAGAAATAACTAACTACTCCTAGACAAGGAAGACATCACCACACTCACATTGATGTTGACGGGTCCAACTAGAGGTTGCACTTGACATTTCCATTCTCAAAGCGAGCTTTGAGCCAACACCTTTAACAGGGGCACGATGCAATCCATGTCAACATTGCCTGTTCAAGACGGAGATACGCGATCATGGGTTTTCACCTTGGATGCACATACTTGTTGTCGAAATAGCCAACGACCATTATACCAGTTGGTGACGACTTAGTAGTTGGATCCTACTGTCATGAGATCTCGAATCCCATATGAGATCTCGAATCCCATACACACCGCTAGCTAGAGCGAACACTGAAAGTAGGTAGATGGCTTGGCCGCGAGCGCTGCTGCACCACCTTCAATCTTCGTCGATGACGAAGATGGGGATGTTGGATGTAGGGTTACAATTAAAATCGAACCGCTACCGCGGCAACCAAGACGAACCACAAATAGGGCCATCACCCGCTATAGCCCCTCCGATGTCGGCACACACACACGAAATTAGGACGCCATCTTGCCACGATGCCATCACGTCTCCAACCGCCTCCGTCACTCCTGCTACGCCCGAGGCCGCACCGTGCTGGGTGCCGCCGCCACCGTGGCCATGCCACTCGTCGCGGCTACAAGCAAATCACCTTCCCATGTGGCATTTACATGGGGCTGACCTAGAGAGCCCTGGTTTGCATCCCTACAACCAGCTGACCAGCCATGCTCCATCGTGTTGACGATGATCTTCGCGGCCAAGCCCCGGCCAGCCACCGTGGCCCTATGAGGCTGTCTCCCTCTCTCTGCGTTTCCCTACACGTTCCGGTTCCAATCCAAAAGGAGAAACCTTTGTGAACTGTACCTATCCGAAAAGGCAACCAGTTATAAAGTCAGCCAGCCGGGCCGGTGGCGCCCACAGCCCACCCGGCGGCGGCCGTGCCTACCATCCCACGCCCCTCCTCCTTCCGTTGTGTCCTCCTTCGCTCCTCCCCCACCTCTGAGCTGTATACGATGACGGAGGCCCCCATTGACTCCCGCAGCGCCCGCACCCGCACCCGCGCGCCATTTACCCCCGCCCACCGACGCCCGGGCCCCACCGTATTAACCCCCGCCCACCGCCCCACCACCGTGTTACCGCACACCCCGCTGTCGCCTCCCTCTCCGCGTCCAGTGCGAACTGCAGCAGTAGTAGTAGTACTACTCTTCTCTTCTCTCCCAGCCGTTTCTCTTCCTCCCCTCACTCCCCACCTCCTCGGATCCCAACCCGCGTCGGCGCCGTGGCGGCTGCGGCTTAGGGTTTAGCGCGGGGGGAGGGGAAGCTAGCTAGGGTTCGGGGCCGGGATGGGGACGGCGGGGAAGGGCGCGTGGGTCGTGCCGGCGCCGGCGTACAGGGAGGTGGAGGGGTGGGAGGGGTCGGGCGACGACTCGCCGGGCTACAGGTGCGGCCACTCGCTCACCGTCATCGCGCCCACCAAGGGCCACGGCCCGCGCCTCATCCTCTTCGGCGGCGCCACGGCGATCGAGGCCGGCGCCACCTCCGGCCTCCCCGGCATCAGTTCGGTGCCCCCCTGCCCCCCTCCTCTCGCGCGCGCCGTGCTCCGGTTGAGATTCTCCCTTCTGTTTTGCTCTATCTAATGGTGGGTTTTTGGTCTTGGGCTGAAGGGCTCGCGGGGGTGACCAACACGGTGCACTCGTACGACGTGGACAAGCGGAGGTGGACCAGGTGAGGCCGCTGCTCCACCCAGATTTTACTCAGCTGCTTCATTAGAAGGCGTAATTGTAGCTCAATTTTGAGTCATATTCCGTCGCAGAGGCTAAATGTAGATTCTGTCCCATTACTGGTTGTACCTGTGTCTGGTTGTGTCAAATGTTGTGAACTCTGTATCTTATGTTCGAGCTCACTATAGCAGTTGTGTAGAATCATATGCTTTCCATACATCAGTTACTTTGCTTGGCATTATTCGGTAGGCAAGCCGAATGGAGTCGTAACGGTATATTCGTCAGGCAATCCGAATGGAATCGTAACGCTAGATTCGTATGGACTCGTAACGGTATATTCGTTAGATTAAGTTGTACGTGCCTGCAGGTTATATCCAGCTGGAGAGCCTCCATTTGGCTTCATTACAAGCCATAATTCTAGGTCAATTTTAAGTCATTTCTTGTTGGGGAGGCCGGATGTGTAGATTGTGTCCAATTATGGGTTGTACTTGTGTCTTGTTCAGGTAAATGTGGTGAACTCTGTATCTTATGTTTGAGCTCATGCAGTTGTGCACAATTATATGCTTTCCATACATCAGTTACTTAGCTGGGCTTATTCGTTAGCCAAGCCAAATGGACTCGTGACAGTATATTCGTTACGCAAGCCGAATGGACTCGTAACGATATACTCTCTCCGTCCCATAATATAAGAGAGTTTTTGACACTACCGCATGTCCTCGTAATGGTACGTTCGTTAGGCAAGTCGAATGGACTCACAGCACTAGATTCTTTTGTCGTAACGGTAGATTCGTATGGACTCGTAACGGTATATTCATTAAATTAAGTTCTACGTGCCTGCAGGTTACATCCAGCTGGAGATCCTCCATCTCCGAGGGCTGCGCATTCTGCTGCTGCTGTGGGCACCATGGTTGTTTTCCAGGTATGAGGAACTTGGTATCTTTGAGTTCTGATTTGGTGCCATCCAACTTAGTTCAGTGGTGAGTGGTGCAATTTTTGTGCAGGGTGGGATTGGACCAGCAGGGCATTCGACAGACGATCTCTATGTGCTTGATCTGACAAACGACAAGTTCAAATGGCACAGGTGAACACAAAGATACTTCTTTTGTTTGTTTGTCAGCATGCTCGCCTTTTTGGAGTTGATCTTTGGATGGGGATGTGATGTTTCCATTTCTGTCATCCAATGCAGGGTTGTTGTTCAGGGGGCCGGTCCTGGTCCTCGCTATGGTCATTGCATGGATTTGGTAGCGCAGCGTTACCTTGTGTCAGTCTCGGGAAATGATGGTTAGTTCTTAGCTGCAAAATTAACTGTATTGTATATCTGCGGTAGTTACTTTGACATTTTGTTTTCTTACTATTTCATGGAACGGCATTTTATTTTGGCTAGCAGCATCCACATGAACTTGTCAAATGACTTATTTTTCTGGTACAGGAAAGCGGGTCTTATCAGATGCTTGGGCTTTGGACACAGCCCAGAAACCATATAAGTGGCAGAAACTTAACCCTGACGGTGATAGACCTTCAGCAAGGATGTAAGTGGATCCATGCTCTCCAGAGATGTGGAAAATCAAGTCACTAGTCATTGAGGCATGCTTGCATATGTTATTTTTGTTATTTTATTTTGTCCTACATATCTGTGGGCCTTTCTCCATCTAATCTGACGTCAGTTGGTAGTTGATGGTGCCAGTATTATGGGGTTGTTATGGCCTGAGTCTAAGGATCTTAGGTTGTAGGTGTGTTGGACAGGAAGTGAGGTTGATAACCTTGCCGATGACTAGGTGCCACGGTGGCACGTTGTCTGCCAGCTAGAGAGAAGGCTAGAGGAGATAACGAATTTGTTTCTTCTTGATCTAAAAAGCAAACGTAGTTCTATTTATAGAGGTGCCTAACAAGCCACCTCTAGTTTATAGGAACTCTCGAATTCCTTATATACGATTAGATAACTGACCAAACTAAGGGATATCCTTCTATTTAAAACTTATCCTGCTAATTTTGGAAACAATTATCATAATGAAGTATTTGGAAGAGTTGGCCTCCAAGCCTAGGCACTGTGGCTGCTGTGGAGACGTGGTGACTATAAGTGAACGTGTTCCCACATAACAATTATTGTAATTCACAGCATCCCGGCTTTAAGTATTACTCCATTTTGCAAATATTTGAATTTCTGTTGGCTTATTTTATAACTGAATGGACGAGTCCCTCAAAAGGAAGAAATAAAACTGCATATGTAAGCCTGTGTTTTGCGTAAATTCTGGTACTCTTATCTTATGGGCTTATTAGGGTTTTCCTGTATACTAAAATAACAATGCTGCCTTCTGCCCATAACACACCGGTAATTATCTCCCTCTAAACAAATTTTATGCTACTTATTGAGAAAAGCTGCTGTTGCGCTACATAAATAGGGCATACACAGAATTTAGTACCTTTGCTGCAAGCTTTACATGTGAAAATAAACTGTCACTTCAAATCTCCTAGGGACTAGACTTTATTGCAATTCAACCATTTGTATAAATATGCAATTGTCTTACTTTCAGTTTGTTTTAAATCACTATAGGTATGGCACTGCCAGTGCACGCTCCGATGGCATGCTTTTACTTTGTGGTGGAAGGGATGCTTCTGGGACGGTACAATCTTCTGCGCTTGTTACTGTTTGATAGTCATCCTGGGTCCTGTCTGTTTGTTATTATGTTATCTGTCAATGTTTAGCTCTGACATATTAATACGAGGTCAGGCTGCAAGTGGACACGGACTGTCCACGGTGCCCACTTAAAAGCCCACATAATATGTGTTAGTGGACACCCACGTAATTTATGTTTTTAGATGTGGAATAAGTGGGCTGTCCCGCGGGCGCCGCATTTAACCCACATTCTCGTTCTCGTTCCGTAAAAATTGACGTCTTTCTCGTTCCTTTGTGTCGATTGGGATGCAACAATTGTTATAGGGCACGCCGCCGTCCATCTCCTCCTTGGCCGGCTAGCGCTGTCGTCATCGCCGCCGTTCCTTTGCGACGAGTTCTTCCGCACCGTCGCTGTGGCCGTTGTTCCTCTGCGACGAGTTCTTGCCGTCGAGCTCCATCTCCGACTTGAACGAATCCCTTCGACCGGATCTGGCGTTCGCCGCCACCATTCCTCTGCGACGAGTTCTTCCGCGCCGCCGCCATCAAGCTCCATCGCCGCTTTGAATGGGTCCCTCCGCCTTAGATCTGGCGTCCGCCGCCGTCCCGGACCTCCCTGCACTGTGCTGCCAACCGCCATGGACAGTGCGGCTGCCATATGTGCCAAGGATGCAATCTGCTGGTGATATTTTGCTGGAAGCCATGGATGCAAACTCAGAACAGAACAAATCAAACTTATGTGAGCATGCGTCAATACGGAAGAGTTTATTTAAGTGGGTATGCGACAGCCGCAAACTCTTGTTTGTGTTAAGTGGAAAGCCCACTTTATCCCACTTAACCATGTGGACATATGCGGCATTATGTGGGAGGCCCGCAGATGATCCCACTTGCAGCCTGAATACGAGGCATCATATGTATATATTTTAATAAGAAGGTCACCGGTAAAGCTTGATATAATACCTATAGATAATTTTTAAAACTGCCATTTCATTAGTTTGCAAATTTATATCCCTAGGAAGGCCTACGTATTTACAACTTACGCAGCTGTGAAATCACTTCATAATACTCCCTCGACTCCAGCCTCTGAAAACTTAACATTTTGGACATCGACACGGTCTTCGAACTGTAACTTTATCCATTATTTGTTATAATATGTTTGTTATACATAATGAAATTATTGTTTATATAATATGTTTGTTATACATAATGAAATTATTGTTTATAATGTACTTCTCAGGAAAAATCGCAATCAGCACATATGATCCCCAAGAGTTCAATGATTTTTTAAAATTATGTATATAGTCAAGCCTCTACAGTTAGTTTAAGAAGGCCCTTGGTCAAAATATCAAGCTCTTAAAGACTGGAGGGAGTAATCTCGTTTGAATGTTAGATGTAGAATCATTTGTAAAGAATTAGTTTAGTAATGTCACAAAAAATTAGAAGACTAAAATTAGAGGAATATCATGGTAAATAAGTTTGACTGCTAAATCACATCGGTCAATGATTGTTATGCAAAAATGACAATCATGCAGGTACCCCCCCCCCTCCCTGCATGGTACCATGTTGTGGGCTTGGATATACTATAGCCATATATAGCGTGTTCTGCAGCACATGACACTGTAAAATGAACTGTTTGATCATTCTTAATTTTGATTTGTTTGGAATTGGGACCATTGGATGCTGGTCTAACTGGAGGTTCTAATATATTCTTATTTATGCTGTTAATTTGTTGTACATTGAGATTCATTTGATGATAATTGTAATGCATTTACAGCCGCTCTCTGATGCTTATGGACTACTTATGCATACAAATGGTCAGTGGGAGTGGACTCTGGCTCCCGGGATATCTCCATCTCCAAGATATCAGCATGCAGCTGTAAGTTAAATAGAAGTGTGACAGCTGAATGTATTGTGATGTTCATGAAGAATCATTGTTCAGATGGCATGGATAGTCAATGTCACAATTGCTTGTTTCTTGCAAATGTTACCATATTGATTTGATTTGTGAACTTATGTTCAAATATTAGCTTCCCTTGCTTCTCCTGATTGTCTTAAGTTTTTAGGTCTTTGTTGGTGCTCGGCTGCACGTTACTGGAGGTGTCCTTAGAGGAGGGAGAGCTATTGAAGGGGAGGGTGCCATTGCAGGTTAGTGCACACTCTCAATACTTCCATTACATTCAAATACATATGTTTACTCTCCTAGACTCACTGGGCGAACACTTTCTGAAGTTCTGGACACTGCTGCTGGAGTTTGGCTGGATAGAAATGGCATTGTGACCTCTCGCACTCTAAAATCTTCCAATGAACATGATGCTTCTTCGGATCTACTTCGTCGTTGCCGCCATGCAGCTGCTTCTGTTGGTTCTCAGATATATATTTATGGTGGACTGAGGGGAGGTAAGTAATAGGAATATCACTTTGGTGCTTCTTGCCACTTTTTGTATTGGTTCGTCTGAAAATCGAGGAAACTATTTCCTATTACAGCATGTCACTGTTGTTTTTCTTTTGAGGAAACACATGGTCATTGTTATATTTCTTTTGTGAAAGCACACGATCATTGCTATTTTCCTTTTGAGGAAATGCATGATCATTGTCATCGGAGCTGTATTTCGTTTTGCTGTCACTAGATGGCATTATGACATTAATGTTTATTTCTCAATGGAGTGGATTTTGGCACGATATGTGTAGTGTAGACAGTCTGTTCATACGCAGTCAGATGATCATACTCATAATATCAGATAATTACAGTAGTTGCAACCTTTTACCTGGATAACTGCAGCATGATTGTACCAAAATCGTAGTCTTAGGCAATATTTGAGAGCTTAAAATGGTTGAGCAGAGATAAGCACATGTCTTGGTCCTTAATTCTATTGGTTTGTATTGTTACCTTTGACTCCGGGATTGAATTATTTTGGGTGCATCTTTTGCATGATGAAAGATATATCACCAAATATGTGAAGCTGAAATCTTATACATGTTTTTTTTTCCTGAACAGATATCCTCCTCGATGATTTTCTCATTGCTGAGAATGCACCCTTCCAATCAGAAACTGATAGGGTCCCAAGGTCAGAAAATCAAAATAGAAACAATAATTTTAATTCTGACTCAACGCCCTTCGAGCAATATACAAATAACAGTCATGATACAGCTCCTGGTTTCAGGTTTCATACTCATCTTCTGTAGACTTTGTACATCATTTGTGTATGGTGAAAGCTAAATATTTCTCCTACGAATTTCAGCACGGACAAGAAGTCAATTGACATGCTGACAGAGGCCTCAGCTGCCGAAGCTGAAGCTGTTAGTGCTGTATGGCGAGCTGCAAAGGAAGCATCTCATGCATCTTCAGAAGACAGTCTTTCAGATGGAATAGGATCCGAGTCCCCTCTCAGTGAAACTTCACCAATGGCTGATGATTTAGATGATGGGGGCTCCATGGAACCAGATGTGAAGTTGCATTCTAGAGCAGTATGTATTTTTACGAAATTTCTTCCCATTTGTTTTCTTATTTGAATAAGTTGCATTCTAGAGCAGTATGTATTTTTATGAAATTTCTTCCCATTTGTTTTCTTAATTGAATATGGACAAAAGATCCGTACAAAGTTAATTGGGTTGAAAAGGAGTCCTTTATATACCATTTCACTTTTGAAGCATCCAAACACAATTCTCAGATTGCTGTGAAGTATATGATTCTACATACACAATTTTCCTAGAGTGTGTGGGTAATATAGTTGAATTTGTTTCAATTAGTGTAGCTATTTACTTCAAGAGAAGTTAATTCAACCTACGGTGGTAATATATCCTCTATAGTCTAAGGTTCTGTTCCCTCTGCTAATGTACTCTGCTAATTTTGTATGCTTCAATGCTTGTGGGGCTTTTGTAGGCTGTAGAAATGTCTTGAATGAGTTGTCTGTTTTACCTAAAGATTCATCTGTGATTTTTTTGGGTGTGAATGTAGCTACTTCATTTAGGTTGTTTGTGTTGTCAATTTCGGTGAAGTTACTGCAGTTTAATGATCTGAATTGTTGATCTTCCACCTTGAAGGTTGTAGTTGCTAAAGAAGCAGTAGGAGATTTAGGATGTTTGGTCCGGCAGCTTTCACTTGATCAGTTTGAGAATGAAAGTAGAAGAATGCATCCCGGGAACAATGATCAATCATATTCATCGAAGAAAGCACTAAATAGACAAAGGTCCCCACAAGGTTTGCATAAGAAGGTATGGTCCCATCTTTAAATCCTCTGAGTTTGTGGAAGGAGCTATTTTTCTTACAATTTTGTTGCAGGTCATTTCACTCTTACTGAGGCCAAGGAATTGGAATGCTCCAGCTGATAGGACCTTTTTCCTGGACTCTTATGAAGTTGGCGAGCTATGCTATGCTGCTGAGCAGATTTTTATGCAGGAACCAACTGTCTTACAACTAAAAGCACCTGTTAAAGTATTTGGTGATCTGCATGGGCAGTTTGGGGACCTAATGCGCCTTTTCGATGAATATGGTTATCCTTCCACTGCTGGTGACATAACGTAAGTTGGTTCTGAACCTTGTATGTACCTTTTGAACAACTGAAACTAGTGTCAACAATCTTTTTTCTGTACACTCAATCTTCATATTCCAATACAAATTTTGAAATTATGTTTGTTTTCCTTATGTGATGTGTTATTGCGCTTGCTTTCATATTTTCAGATATATTGATTATCTCTTCTTGGGAGACTATGTCGACCGAGGTCAGCACAGCTTGGAAACAATAACATTACTTCTTGCTCTTAAAGTGAGTAGTGATTTTTCATACGTGAAACATGTTTGCTGCTGTTAGAACACTGTTTCGTCTAAACTATAGTTCTGAATCATTGGAAACAAATTTTGCAGATAGAGTACCCTGAACATGTTCACTTGATTAGAGGAAATCATGAGGCTGCTGACATCAATGCTCTTTTCGGCTTCCGTCTTGAATGCATTGAGAGAATGGTAGTTATGATAGTGCTTCATCTATCCTTGGGGATTGAAGTATTTGACACGTTGGTTGACTTAATAATTCCTTTATGTAGGGTGAAAGTGATGGTATATGGGCCTGGACTAGATTCAATCAACTATTTAATTATCTCCCTCTGGCTGCTATGATAGAAAAGAAAATAATATGTATGCATGGTGGCATCGGGAGGTCAATAAACAGTGTGGAGCAAATTGAAAAAATTGAAAGGCCTATCACAATGGATGTTGGATCTATTGTCCTCATGGATCTTTTATGGTAGTACTTGGTGGCCATGCTATTTCTATTTTTGGTATCATTTCTTACATCATTACATATGATAATTAATGAATACTTTCTACTTGTATAATTACAGGTCTGATCCTACAGAGAACGATAGTGTAGAGGGTTTGAGGCCAAATGCACGAGGACCTGGCTTGGTAACATTTGGGGTATGATTGTGTGATGATTCAGTTGCTGTAGGATGCTTCATATCATAGCTTTCTAGTTTATCAAGTGTCAATTATTCTAGAAAAAATATTGACCATTTTATCTTATTATTGTTTCTTCATTTCCAGCAATTAGTCTTATCGTGAGCTTATTATGGACCATGTTGATTGAACTTATTTCCTGTCAACTTGCAGCCTGATCGAGTGGCAGAATTCTGTAAACGAAACAAATTGCAATTGATCATAAGAGCTCATGAGTGTGTTATGGATGGATTTGAGCGTTTCGCCCATGGGCAGTTGATCACTTTATTTTCAGCCACTAATTATTGTGGTATGTATCTTCCAACTCATTTCATCACCTATGCAACATAATATTCGCTAAGATCGTGCATGAACCAGGCACTGCAAATAATGCCGGCGCCATACTTGTGGTGGGAAGGGGACTAGTTATTGTCCCGAAGTTAATTCATCCACTTCCACCACCTGTTAATTCTCCTGAGTCATCCCCTGAGCGTGCCATGGATGCCACATGGATGCAGGTCAGAATGAATATTCTTGTACTCTTTTAATTTCTTTAGTGAGTCGAAGCATTGATCAAATTGATCTTGTTTTTTTTTACCAACATCATGCTTTAAATGGATAGTGGTGCTTTGAATGATTATTTTCCATACTCATTCATCCCTATTATGGAAGTTCATAAACCATCATAACTCATGTTGTTCTTGTCTTGTGGAATTACTGATTAGGATAAGTTAACTCACAACGGTGGTGAAATTGTAATCATCTGCAGGAACTTAACATACAACGGCCACCTACACCAACTAGGGGACGGCCGCATTCTGCTGGCGACAGGAACTCCCTTGCTTACATATGATACATGCCAACCCCCTCCATCTTCTTGACCCTGTATGTTTCTCGTCAGAAATTTCTTTGCCAGTTGCAAGGTACATACATTATACCTCGGGACAGCCAGCCAACAGAGCATCATGGACTCCCAATTTTTCGAGACATTGCCCAGTAGTTAAGTTGATAGTGACTCATCAGTGTTCAGTGCAGTCAGCCCCTCATTGGGAAGCTACATACATAACAGTTCTGAAGGGAGGAATGGAATGTTGTCAGATAATTGTCGAAAAGCAAAAGTCTGTGTATTGTTGTCGTGGTTTACCTGTAACTGTAGTGTTGTACATGGTTGTTAGATCATTGTTCATCCAGAGCAAGAAGGCTTGTAATGTGTTCCGTATACCGTGGTCGTTACCGTTTAGGACGCTGCTTGCACAGCGCAGCTATACAAGTTTTACTGAGGTAGATTGGCTGGAGGAGAACTACCTCCTCGTGATGTTGTAACTGAAGTGTGTTGTTGTTGATTAAATTTGTTATAGGAATGTTTACAATAAATTAAGTTTATCTCAAGCAAGTGGTTGGTTTAAGTAATATCTTGTTTGGAGCGTAGGAGGAATATGGGAATACCTAACCTTTTTCTTTTCTTCACGAAGTAAGTATGACTTCTTTTTAGGCTTTTTAATCAAAAAAGCTTTTTTTGTGTGTGTTTTCTAGAGGAAAAGGGAGATTTGCTCTTCCCGGCTTCTTTACTCGAATGAAAACCAGAAGGTGCATACATCAGCTCTCTTAGAGGAGCAGTTCAAACAGAAAAGGCAACTAAAACTAAAAGCGACGGAATAATTCAAAGTTTCACATCTGACAACACAACGCATGGTGAAACATCATCAAGAGCAACCAGCAACTAAGTCTACCCGCAGGTGATCTCCATAGCAGATTTCCTGGTCTTCAGGGGAGGAGCTGATGGGGTTTGAGGAGACCAGCAGGCCACAAAGGTTGACACCGGGCTGGCTACCTCAAATTGGCAATCTGAGTTCTTTTTTGCAGGAGAGCCGAAGCAGGTATCGTCGTCAGCGATCTTGAGCTTGCCCCATGGGTCGAACGCCAGCGAGTCATGTGTCGAAGCAACAGGACTCAGCCACTTGTGATTGTGGGGGCCTTCCGCAGGAAATCCACTAGGTGTGCTGCCAAGGCTGAGAGTCTCTCTTGAGCTTGCTCTGGAGACAGGATGATCCAAGCTTTGATCATATTCAGTAATACCTTCAGGACCTGATGAATGGATATTCAGGTGGTGTTTGAAAATCATAGCATTTCTATATTTCCAAAGAACACCACAATACAACAGAACTAGCAGTATTTAAAGCAGAACTCCTATTGTTGGAGATCCAGAGTCTAGCAATTGACTCAAAGTCTCCACCTATCTGCACTTTAAAATGTTCACAAATTAAAGGCCAGATATTCCTGGCTACCAAAGAATCAAAGAAAAGATGATGGATTCATTATCAGAGCAAACCACACAATCAAGGGGTTTAATTATGTGCCTTTTCCTAAGGTTGTTCTTGGTCATCAGTTTATTGTGTGAAAGTAGCCACAGAAAAACATGAATTCTAGGTGGCACTCTAATTTTCCACACAACAGGAACGAATATAGGTTGGACACCTCTAAAATTAATAAATATGGTATAAAGAGCTAGAAGAGTATTGCCCTTTATTTTCTAGTTGCCAGACCAGGCATCAAAATCCACATAGAAGGTAATGCTCCCTGCAATTTCAACCAGTTGATACCATTTTTCCATAAGGGTGTCATCAAAGTTTCTTCTAAAAGTAGTTTTAATTGGTGGCCATCCCAAAACTCATTAATACACTTGGTCTGCTCATTGCAAATAGAGTAAACATGCTGGAATTGTATTGCTAGGGGATAAGTACCAAATCAAGTATCTTCCCAAAATCTAACTTTTTGCCCATTCCCTATTTTCCATCTATAACCAAATTTCAAGGCCTGGATAATAGATCTAACCCCTTTCCAGAATCTGGAGATTTTCAAAGTGGGAGATGGTGCAAAGAGATTAGGTTTTCCAGCCATGTACTTGTGATCAATGATCATTGTCCAAGGTTTTCCATCTCCCTCACAATATCTTTTAGGGAAATTTACATTTCCCCCCTAACTTTGGCCCGACCTCATCTTTACTCCTAAAAAAATCTGTGCTTAACTATACCCCTCTTCCATCTCAACCGCTTATGGAAATACCCCTCCGTACCCTTTTCGTCTGGTCAAAGTGCTTTGACCGCATTAGAGAGTTATTCTGGACATCGTTGCCCCTCTTTCTTACATGTGGGGCCTGCACACATCTCTCCATCCACATCTCACCCCCTCTCTCTTCTCTTCTGTTTTCTCCCGCGATGCGACGCACCCTAACCCTACTTCATCCGTTTCCTCTATCGCAACGGCTACCGAGGGCGAGGTCATGGATCCATGTGCTGAGGGGGTGGATCTGATTCCGCTACTCATCTTTAGCCTACTGGATTGGTAGAGGATGCGATGACCATGCAGAATGGCCGGTGCTCGTGGTAGCGGCAAGAGCGGTAGAGCAGAGAGCTCACAGACCACGACGGTGATGACAAGAAAGGTTCCAAGAGGGTATGTCTCTACGCACCATCACCGCCTGCTTACATGCGCACTTGTTTAGGTTAATTTCATTAATACTGCTTGTGTTGTTCATGAATTGTTCTTTGTTTTGAATATTTGTCATAGGATGGACCCAACTAGAGCGTTTATCCTGAACCGTAGGATGGAAACAAGTGTGTTAAGCAGTTCCAGTACCAAAGGATCTGGCATAGGGTTTTCACTCCCTTTGGTTGTGGATTGTACATCAACTTTTCTCAAGTTTAGAAGTGCTATCTATTGGGGAACGTAGTAATTTCAAAAAAATTCCTACGCCATACAAGGATCTATCTATGGAGAAACCAACAACGAGCAAAGGGGTAGAGCATCTTCATACCTTTGAAGATCGCCAAGCGGAAGCGCTGCTAGAACGCGGTTGATGGAGTCGTACTCGCAGCGATTCAGATCGCGGTGGATTCCGATCTTTGCGCTAAACAACGACGCCTCCACGTTCAACACACATGCAACCCGGTGACGTCTTCAACGCCTTGATCCAGCAAGGAGGGAGGAGAGGTTGAGGGAGAGCTCCGGCAGCACGACGACGTGGTGACGGTGGAGCTACGTGGCACTCCGACAAGGCTTCGCCAAGCACTACGGAGGACGAGGAGGAGGAGGAGTAGGGCTGCGCCGAGAGAGAGAGAGAGAGAGATTGTTGTCTCAAACAGCCCCAAAACCCTCACTATATATAGGAGGAGAGGGAGGAGGGTGCCCACCTTTAGGGTTTCCCACCCTAAGGGTGTGGCAGCCCTAGATGGCCCTTGGGGCTGCGACTAAGGTGGAGGCGTCCTAGGGTGGGCCTTGAGGCCTAAGGTGGCCTCCCCACGCCTAGCATTTTGCCTCCTCCAATCCCTGCTGTGCCTTGGGCCCTTAGTGGTGGCGCACCAGCCCACCTAGGGGCTGGTTCCCATCCACTTTTGGCCCAGGTAGCAGTTTGAGGCTGGTGGCCCTTCCCGGTGGACCCCCGGAACCCTTCCGGTGGTCCCGGTACATTACCGGTGTCGCCCGAAACAATTCCGGTGACCAAATCCTCACTTCCTATATATGAATATTTACCCCTGGACCATTCTGGAACTCCTCGTGACGTCCGGGATCTCATCCGGTACTCCGAACAACCTTCGGTAACCACGTACACTATTCCCCTATAACCCTAGCGTCATCGAACCTTAAGTGTGTAGACCCTACGAGTTCGGGAAGCATGCAGAATGACCGAGACACCTCTCCGATCAATAACCAACAACGGGGTCTGGATATCCATGTTGGTTCCCACATGTTCCACGATGATCTCATCGGATGAACCACGATGTCAGGGATTCGATCAATCCCGTATGCAATTCCCTTTGTCTACCGGTATGATACTTGCCCGAGATTCGATCGTCGGTATCCCTATACCTTGTTCAATCTCGTTACCGGCAAGTATCTTTACTCGTTCCGTAACACATCATCTCGTGGCTAACTCCTTAGTCACACTGAGCTCAATATGATGATGGATTACCGAGTGGGCCCAGAGATACCTCTCCGTCACACGGAGTGACAAATCCCAATCTCGATTCATACAACCCAACAGATACTTTCATAGATACCTGTAGTGCACCTTTATAATCACCCAGTTACGTTGTGACGTGTGATACACCCAAAGCACTCCTACGGTATCCGGGAGTTGAACAATCTCATGGTTTAAGGAAATGATACTTGACATCAGAAAAGCTTTAGCAGACGAACAACACAATCTAGTGCTATGCTTAGGATTTGGTCTTGTCCATCACATCATTCCCCAATGATGTGATCCCGTTATCAATGACATCCAATGTCCATGATCAGGAAACCATGATCATCTATTGTTCAACGAGCTAGCCAACTAGAGGCTCACTAGGGACACATTGTGATCTATATATTCACACATGTATTGCGGTTTCCGGCTAATACAATTATAGCATGAATAATAGACAATTATCATGAACTAGGAAATATAATAATAACCAGTTTATTATTGCCTCTAGGGCATACTTCCAACACTATCTCACATAAATATCCATGGGGGTTATATGATGCTGTTGAAATTAGGTATTGGGACATGGCAAACATTGCTTGGGTTCCTGTCAAGTGTGATGATGAGTTAGCTATCATGTTTGCAATCTATGCACAAAGTAAATCAACATATATTGAAATAAATATAATACAAAGAAGTAGAGGAGAGCTTGAGAGGATAACTACTAGGTCACAAGCTACCAGTTCTCAAGCTAGGTGCAACCAGACAAGAGGGAGGGGTAGAAATTCAGATGGGAGAGGAAATGGAGGTAGCAGAGCAAATTCTGTTGGCAGAGGTCATTCTGATGGTAGAGGTAGTTCTGGTGGTAGGAATGCAGGAAATTCACAGGCTCATTCATTACATGAACCAAGTGGAGTAGGACCTAGTAGTAGCAGACAAGCAAATGTTGCTCCTGTCATAGAAGAGGAAGCATCGGATGATGTTCCCACAGATGATGAGGATGAAATCTTGCATCCCGAGTTTGTAATTAGCAAAGTGCCCAATGGGAAAGAAGCAGTTTGAGAAGATAAATATTATATCCCCCCCTTAGTTTGAAGAGACAGATCCAGATGAGAGAGATGAGGATGATGACATGGCTTATTATGAGAGTTCTCATGAGGATAGGACAGGTGTGCAGTTCAACAGAGATGATCCTTCTTTGGCAGAAGGAACAATATTCTCTCATGTGATAGAGTGCAAAAATGCACTAGCAACCTTCTCAATCAAGACACAAAGTGAGTTCAAAATTGACAAGAGTGAGCCAGGTAGACTAACAGTTCACTGTGCATATCCAAGGTGTAAGTGGAGGATGCATGCCTCCTTAATGAGAAATAGCAAATTATTTTAAGGTACTAACAAGTAGGAAAGATCAATATTAATATTGGAGGTTATTATTGTTTGAGCACATACAACTATAGAATTTGTATGATCTTTTGTTTGTCTTACTTGCTTGTTAATTGTTTTTGTAGGTGAAAGTTAAAAAACATCCTCACACATGTCCTAGTGTCAAAAGAAGACAAAGGTTGAGGTCAGCAAAGTGTAGATGGTTGCCAGATGCAGTTAAGAACTGGGTCAGTGAAAATTCAAGCATTTGTGTGCCACAACTTCAAACTGATCTCAAGAAAAGGTATGGGGTTGAGCCGCCATACATGAGAGTTTTCTATGTAAGCAAATGGCCATTGACAACATATATGGTAAGTGGCCTGAAAGTTCTCATTTTCTTTACACATTCAAAGCTGAATTTTGGAAGGCATCACGTGGTAGTATAGTTCACAATGATAAGCACACAATACAGTTTCAGAAAAATGGTCAGACCAGCTCAAATGAGTGTTTTAGGAGAGCTTTTGTGTCATTTAAGGCCTATTGGAAAGGATTTTTAGATGGGTGTAGGTCACACCTGGTAGTAGATGCCACTTCGCTGAATAAGAGGTATAGAGGACAACTTGTAAGTGCTTGTGTTGTAGATGCAAACAATTGGATCTTTCTAGTTGCTTATGGTGTGCTAGAGGTAGAGAGCATAGATAGTTGGACATGGTTTTTCAAGCACTTGAAGGAGCTCATAGGCCACCGAGAAGGGCTTATCATACACACCGATGCTTGTAAAGGACTTGAAACAACTATAGATGATGTGTTCCAAGGAGCAGAGCATAGGGAGTGCATGAGGCACCTTGCTGCTAACTTCTCCAAGAAGTTCAAGGGGATATTTTCGATGAGAACTTGTAGCCCTGTTCCCTAACTTATAGTAGTAAAAAGCATAACTATCACCTGAGGCAGTTGTATAGCAAGCCTGATGTGAAAGAGTATTTAGATGAGCATTACACCAAGATATGGGCTAGGGCACTCTTTAATGAAATCTGCAAGTTAGATTATGTGAACAATAACCTTGCAGAGTCATTTAATTCCAAGATAAGAAAATGGAAAGGATTGCATATTGTAGACCCGTTTGACAAGATCAGGCAACATTTGATGGAGAAATTTGACCTAAGGGAGAGCATTGTTGCTCCTACTTATGTAGGGCACATCATAGTCCCTAAAGTGATGAAAATGCTGCTGCTAAAGTCCAAGGGCTTGGATATGTCCACTGTGAATATAAGTACATATCAGGCAGATGTAACTGCAATTGGCAAAGAGAAAAGGGAGCGGAGGTATCCTGTGGATCTGCAAGCAATGACATGTAGTTGTAGAAAGTGGCAAATTACTGGTCAACCTTGTATACATGCTCTCTATTTCATTACTTCAGTGAAAGGTGCAGCTAGTGAGATAGATCAGTATGTGCATGAATTTTACTCAGTTAAAAAATCCACTCTCACTTATGGTGAAAATTTGTCTGGAATGGAGGGAAAACAACATTGAGACATCGTTGAGCGTGGGTTTAAACTCTGTGCACCAATGCAACACAGACCTCCTCGCAGGCCAAGGAAGACTAGGATAAGGGCATAGTCTGAAGGAAAAGGCCTAGGAGGCAGGAGAAAGAACTGTTCTCGTTGTGGAAGATTAGGACACGTGGGACCCACTGCAAAGAGTCAATTGATCTTGTTTTTGGAGAAGATGAGCATTGGAGTGTTGCAAATACTGGGTCTGAAGCTCCAGAAGCTATTGAAGCAACTGCTCAGACTAAACCTACTAATGCAACTGCTCAAACTGAAGCTCCAGAAGAAACAACTCAGACAGAAGCTCGAGGAGAAACAACAGGAACAAAAGTTCCTATCTCTCCTCCAACTGCTACAAGCTCTCCAACTGCTCCTAACTCTCCAGCTGCTACTTCCTCTCAGGCTTTTGATAGTGTTCTACTGTCTAGGTATGCAATATGTTATATTGTATGTGAATTCATTACTGTTATAACTGTAAATGTGGTAACTGACCTTGAATGTGATCATGTTTCTCAGTCCAAGGAAGAATTTCAAAAGGCCAATTGCTAGAGGTGTCAAGTGGGGGTCACCAAATAAGAAGATGAAAGGCGACATGGTACCAATTGTGAGCATAACGAGTAAGGCTGCTATTCCTGCTACCAACACTAGGAGCAAGATGACCAAACTGAAGTGATCATGATGTGTTTGATTTTGTGAAACAAATGTTGGATGGTAATGCCGTGGTGTGAACTATTGTATTAAGGTGTTGGTTGTGAACTTATGAGTCTGTCTGCTGTTTAAATGTTGGGATGTGAACTGATGTGTCTTGTAATGATTTGATGTGAACTACTACAATTTAATATGCTATGAACTACCGATTTGTGCTTCATTTGCCTCTACATATCTTATGAATGCTCAGTTTTGCCCCTAAAAATATTGTTAGGTGCTCAAATCTGCCCCTTTTGTTGTCATTATGCGTTGGACATAGATCAAATATAAATGCTAGAAATTTCAATACAAATTAAGAAAACGGGTAGCTCCAAGAGTGCACAAATGGCAACATTACATCAACATTTCACAACATTACATCAATTTAACACCGCGAGAAACATAACACATACATTGGCACTTAATTTGCTTGCTTAGACCAAATAGAAATTGAACTAGCCACAATGCTAATGACAAGAACAATGAGAAAAACCGCACTCATCAGGAAGCTGTCAAATCACATTTCACAAAAGAATTGGTCAAATTTATAACTTCAAAACAAATTGACAAAAACAAAGGACAAAGTGAGGCTACGAAGTCAATGACGTCGAGTGGACAACCCAAAAACCTTATTTCGGTGCTTGCTCCACCCCAAGAAACATGACAAGCAGGAATTAGCCTGTGCCCCGGGCAACGGTGCTTCGAGCGGTCCTGAAGGCCGTAGAAAGTGGGATTGGACAGGAAGAACTCAAATTGGAACTGAACAATCCCGCAACCCTCCACCTACGAGCTCAAACGGGGCATATTACGGCCAACCCCGCAAAACCCAAAAGGAGAAATCCCCAAAGCCAAAGAACCCTAAATCCGAATCTACTTACTTCACTATTCACGGAGGAGCTTACAAACGACATTGGAGACATGCATATGCATGGGCCCCAGTCATGCCTCCCTCGAGGAGCTCCAATAGCCGATGTACGACCACCTTCCTATCTCATATCACTGTCGGGAGGTAGAAGAAGAAGAGAGAGAGAGATAAATGTTCGGGTAGGTCCCACTTGTAAGGAGGGGCATACTTGTCCCGGAAATGTCCTAAAGATAGTCAAACCCCTTTGACTGGATGGAAACGACGTGGAGGGGTATTTCCATAACGCCATCTAATGAAAGAGGGGTATAGTTGAGCGCTGAATTTTTTAGGGGTAAAGATGAGCTCGGGACAAAGTTAGAGGGGAATGTAATTGTCCCTATCTTTTAAGCGAGGAGCCTAGTAGGCATAAGTTAAGATCTTGGAGGTTAGGAATGCC
The DNA here is from genome assembly GCF_904849725.1 of Hordeum vulgare subsp. vulgare. Taxonomy (NCBI): domain Eukaryota; kingdom Viridiplantae; phylum Streptophyta; class Magnoliopsida; order Poales; family Poaceae; genus Hordeum; species Hordeum vulgare. The sequence continues at coordinate 70,790,735 of NC_058518.1, forward strand.
AAGTCCCCAAAAGTCTTTTTTTCATAGAAACCATACCCCAGTTAGCTAAGTGAAGTTTCTTGTGACCTTCAAAATCATTCCACACACAATTGCCTGTTTGTGAATTGATCATCTGTGTTGTCCATTTGGGGAATTTCAAAAAGGAAAGCAAATAGATAGGAATGCTGGCAAGGCATACATGAATGAGAGTACACATACCTTTGTAAGAAAGGAGCTTATCCCTCCAACCAACAATGCTTTATAAGATCTTATCTATGAGTAGTTGAATATCTTCCCTCCTCAGTTTATCATGGTGAAGGGGCCCCTAAATATTTGATTGGGAAATTCCCACCACTACAATCTAAGATAGTGAGGAAGTTTTGAAATTCAGCCTCATCAATTAATAGGAAATAAGCTCACTCTTGCAACAATTAATCCTCATGCCATAGACTTGTTCAAAGAAAGTCATATCTACCTTGATGTTTTGTGCCTGAGTGAGGTCATTATCTAGAAACATGATATAGTATCACCTGCATATTGGAGGCAGATGATCCCTCATGGACACACCTTAGGGAATAGGTCAGCAATTAGATTTTGATCAGCAACCTTAGCCAAGATCCTAGTAAGGACATCTACCACTAGGTTAAAAATAGGATGAGAAATGGGATCTCCTTGTCTAAGCCCTTTGCCAGTGATAAAAAAATACTTTCAATATTATTAAGTTTAACACCAACAGACCACCATGAGTGAGTTGGTGGATCCAATGGAGCCATTTATCTCCAAAGCCTCTAAGTTTGAGCAGATTCGACAAAAAAGTTAAATCTACCTTGTCAAAAGCTTTTTCATAATCTAGTTTGAGCACTAGCCACTATTTTTTTACTAGAGTGGATAGAATGTAGGACTTCATGGGAAATGGCCACACTTTCCAAAATATATCTACATTTGAGGAAAGCATACCGATTATTAGCAATCAGGCTATCCAGGACACTAGCAATCCTATTAGTAAGGACTCTGGAAAAGATCTTAAAACTACAGTTCGTCAGACTAATAGGTTTGAATTTTTTCATTGATGTAGCCTCAACCTCCTTAGGAATGAGGGCGAGCGTGGCGAAAGTGAGTTTGTAAATATCCAATTTCCCTTCATGAAAATCATCAAACGAAGCCATCAGGTCAGGTTTGATAAAATCCCAGAAGTGTTGGTAAAAATTGAAGGGGATACCATCTGGGCCAGGGGCCCCATGTGGGTATTAACTGAAGACCGCAAGTTTTACCTCTTCTTCAACAAAAGGAGCTTCTAATAGTGACTTTTTAGATTGAGTAATTTTATCCCCATCACAGAAAAAGTTATCCATTAAACTGAAAGCACTATCCTCTTCTTTCTTGAAGAGATCTTTGTAGTAGTCACTAGCTATATCTTGAATGTTAGTGACTGGCCCATCTGGGCCTTCTAGAGAGTGAATTAAGATTTTTCTCCTTCTATGGTTAGCCACTGCATGGAAGTACACAATATTTATATCACCTTCTTTAATATCCCTATCTCTAGACTTTTTTCTTAGCTTTGGACTCCTCTTGGAGCCATATTTTCTGAAGCTTGACATGTATAAATTTCATTCTAGTCGATTCAGTTTCAGAAAGGACAAAGGTTTCAGATTTAATATCTAGAGAGTCAAACTCTTCTAGGAGTGTCTTCTTATACCTCCTGAGGCTCGCCTCTTCATTAGAACTCTGACCTTTTGTGACCTTTCTAAGTTGTCTAATTTTATTCTAATAGTTCTCCAAAGAAGATCTATGGGGGTTACTGACACACCAAATCTTCTTAACTAGGGTTGAGAAGTCTTCTCTCAGCAGCCACCATTTTTCAAACTTATAGCTTTTATTCCTGGGAGGATGTTCCACCCGAGAATCTCAAAGGAGTGGAGTATGGTCACTACCAAACCTGGGTAAGGCAATACATGCTGCCATGGGAAAGATTTTGTCTAATTCAGTACTAAAGAAGAGTCTATCTATTGTGGACATAATAAGATCTACGTGATTGTTGGCCTAAGTAAATTTCCTACAAGTGAGTTTGATCTCTAACACGCGCTAGATCTCAATCTGGGCATTAAAATTATCACTCCATTTGTGATTGATTACCCCATTACTTTTATCTCTAGCATTCCTAACTAAATTGAAATCCCCCAATAAGAGTGGGGGTATCAACATTAACAAACATTGCATGAAATCTCAGAGATAAAAGCCTTTTTGCCATCATCATAAGGAGAGGCATAAAGTGCGCTAATCCTGTCCAGAGTTCTTCAACTTTACTAGACGACTAAGTGAAAATTTTAGGTGTGACCAGGAAATAACTTCAAAGATCTGTACATCAACTCCCATCAAGATGCCCCGAGCAGATCCTATGGAAGGCAAGTGGTGCGAGGCAAAGTCCCTGGTACCAACTAAAGACTTTATATAAGACACATAAAATATTCTTTTTTGGTTTACTAAAACCCTAAAATAGAAGCATGAGTCTTATTAATAGTGTCTATTATTGAAGGTTTTCTCCCAAGTGCGGAGATCCCCTTTACATTCCAAAAGAGTGCATTCATGGGGAAACCTTGTACCTGGGGTGCTTACTCCTTTTATGATTGCAAACTATTAACCACAGACCCTCATTTGGGATAGAGTGGGGATCAGAAAAAACCTCATCTCTAGAACTAGAACTAGATGGAGAGTTATGCTTAGGAATGGAACCCACAGTTATGTCCTGAGCCACAATGTAAGAATTACTACTGCTACTAATGGAGATTAATTGCCCTCGGAAATAACCCACAGTTTCGTCCTGGGAAAAACCATTATCTCCCATAAGCAGTTTGACTGATATTTTGGGAATCAACCTCTACACCAACACAGGAAGCAACAACAACAAAGGAAGGATCATCGAAAAGAGATAAATGAAGTTGTTTTTACCTTGCTCCTTAGGCACCTCAGATTATGTCTCCCTTTGAGTTGCTGAGCTTTCTCTATAATGGGCCTTTCGTCCCCAAGAATCCTGGAACTTGCCTTATGAGCTTGCACTGGGCCCCATTTGGCAGAATTTTCATTCTTGTTTTTAGTAAGGATAGGGAACTCAACATCATATGTGTTAACAAATGCCATCTCCCCATCACAGATAGGTTCCATAGTTTCATCACCAACATGTTCCGTAGTTTCATCCAACAAAGTATCTATGTTTTCACCAGACATTAGTTCATCATCTTCCAACAGTTCCATTTCCTTCATCAGATTGAATCCATTAGCATCCCCTTGAGCAGAGTTCAACAGATGCTCCAAGGCATTTATTCTAGATGTGTACTGGGACTCACGAGGCTGAGTCCTTAGTAGGGAAGTGGGGGTAGTCTCTCCAATTAATGATTATGACCCAGTGACTGAGATATGATCTTTGTGGTCCTAGACCGAGCAACAGACTCATGATCATATCTAACCCTAGAACCTTTGTGAGAAGCTTCATCCTCAGAAATGTTATCTCTGGAATCATAGTCTATGGATAGTTGGTTTCCATAAGTTGGATTAGTGGAAGTAGCAGGATCCCCATCACTAGGTGTTTCTACTTCAATGAGCAGCTTGTAGATTTTTCCATGAATGCCAAACAATATTTCTTCTGGAATTATGGTGTGGTCTTCACATGAAATTGTCACTCTAATAGGTTCATAGAAAGTCTTGAAGTTGTGTTGCCAATCCACATGAATTAGCACACCAAGAGTGGATGTGATTTGATCTAACATGGAGAGACTACCCCATACTTCCACATTGACTATAACATTCTTGCTCTTGAGGCCAAAACAAAGTTAACCAGCCACCTGAACCACATCAATTTCTAGTGGGAAATTGACCAGAAAAGTCCACTAATCTAGGGCATTGATGGACCATGGCAGTTAATTTTGTAGATTTTAGCAAAATCCTCAGCTAATTCTTGCCTAGTCACATCTCTAGCCTTAATAAGTACTATTCTAACATTCTTCAGATTGCCTTGATGTTGGGGGTTGACATCTGGTCCATCCATATGCTAGAAGCTAAGTGTTGGACATATGCCCTAGAGGCAATAATAAATTGGTTATTATTATATTTCCTTGTTCATGATAATAGTTTATTATCCATGCTAGAATTGTATTGATTGGAAATTCAAATACATGTGTGGATACATAGACAACACACTGTCCCTAGTGAGCCTCTAGTTGACTAGCTCGTTGACCAAAGATGGTCAATGTTTCCTGGCCATAGACAAGTGGTGTCACTTGATAACGGGACCACATCATTAGGAGAGTGATGTGATGGACAAGACTCAAACTATAAACGTAGCATAAGATCGTGTGAGTTTATTGCTACTGTTTTCTCCATGTCAATGTATTTGTTCCTATAACCATGACATCATGCAACTCCCGGACACCGGAGGAATACCTTGTGTGTATCAAACGTCGCAATGTTACTCGTTGAGTATAAAGGTGCTCTACAGGTATCTCCAAAGGTGTCTGTTGGGTTGGTGTGGATCAAGACCGGGATTTGTCACTCTGTGTGACGGAGAGGTATCTCGGGGCCCACTCGGTAATACATCATCACAACAAGCCTTGCAAGCAATGTGACTAAGGAGTTAGTCACGGGATCTTGTCTTACGAAACAAATAAAGAGACTTGCCGGTAACGAGATTGAACTAGGTATGGAGATATCGATGATCGGATCTCACGCAAGTAACATACCGAAGGACAAAGGGAACATCATACGAGATTAACTGAATCCTTGACATAGAGGTTCAGCCGATAGAGATCTTCGTAGAATATGTAGGAGCCAATATGGGCATCCACGTCCCACTATTGGTTATTGAACGAGCAGTGTCTCAGGTCATGTCTACATAGTTCTCGAACCCGCAGGGTCTACACACTTAAGATTCGGTGACGTTTCGGTATAGTCGTTGAGTTAGAGGTGTCGGTGACTGAAGGTTGTTCGGAGTCCCGGATGAGATCCTGGATGTCACGGGGAGCTCCGGAATGGTCCGGAGGTAAAGGTTGATATATAGGAAGTCCTGTTTTGGTCACCGGAAAAGTTTCGGGCTCATCGGTAGTGTACCGGGAGTGCCGGGATGGTACCGGGGAACCACCGGGAGGGGTGTGACGACCCAAAGGCTTCATGGGCTGTGAGAGGAGTTAGACCATCCACTAGTGGTCTGGCCAAAGCCTCCCCTAAGGGCCCATGCGATTCGAGTGGAGGAATAAGGCAACAAGCCAAAAGGTGGAAAGAGTTTCTAAATTAGGAAGGAGTCCTAATAGGATTCCACCTCCCTTGTGGGAGGTGGATTCCTCCCTTGGTGGCTCGGCCAAACCTCTCCTTGGAGGAGGGGCCAAGGAAGCCTCCCCTCCTCTTCCTCCTATATATACTAGAGGTTTTAGAGGTGAGGGCTAACCCTAATTGCCACGTGCTCCCTCTACTTCATCTAGATCGGTTTCTCCTCTAGTCTGATTCGGCGGTGCTTAGGTGAAGCCCTGCTAGATTAGTTCACCACCACCACCACCACGCCACCATGATGGAGAACTCATCTACCTCTCCGCCCCTCTTTATGGATCAAGAAGGCGGTGATCGTCATTGAGCTGTACGTGTGCTGAACGCGGAGGTGCCATCCGTTCGGCACTAGATCGGGATGGATCGTGATGGGATCGCAGGACGGACCGTGATGAGATCGCGGGATGGGCTGCGATTTGGATCGCAAAGATGTTCCACTACATCAAGCGCATTATATACGCTTCTGCTTAGCGATCTACAAGGGTAGGTAGATTCACTCTCCCCTCTCGTAGATGATCATCACCATGCATAGGTATTGCGTGTGCGTAGGAATTTTTTTGTTTCCCATTCAACGTTCCCCAACAGTGGCATCATGAGCTAGGTTAATGCGTAGATGATATCTCGAGTAGAACACAAAAGAGTTTGTGGGTGTTGATGTTCAATTTGCTGCCCTCCTTAGTATTTTCTTGATTCGACGGTATTGTTGGATTGAAGCGGCCCGGACCAACATTACTCGTACGCTTACGAGAGGCCGGTTTCATCGACTAACATGCAACTTGTTCATAAATATGACTAGCGGGTGCCTGTTTCTTCAACTTTAGTTGAATTGGATTTGACCAAGGTGGTCCTTGGAGAAGGTTAAATGGCAACTTGCATATCACCGTTGTTGTTTTGCGTAAGTAAGATGCGATCATGCTAGATACCCATAACAGCCACGTAAAACATGCAACAACAAATTAGAGGACGTCTAACTTGTTTTTGCAGGGTATGCATGTGATGTGATATGGCCAAAGACATGATATGATATATTGGATGTATGAGATGATCTTGTTGTAATAGTTAAATATTGACTTGCATGTCGATGCAACGGCAACCGACAGGAGCCATAGGGTTGTCTTTAACTATTTCTACGCTTGGAGATGCTTTGCTTTATCGCTAGTAGTACCTTTAGTAGTAACAACATAGTTAGCGTGACAACCTCGATGGCAGCAAAATGATGGAGATCATGATGATGGATATCATGGTGTGGCGTCGGTGACGATGGAGATCATGGTGCAGCGTCGGTGACGATGGAGATCATGCCGGTGCTTTGATGATGGAGATCAAGAATCACAAGTTCATGGCCATATCATATCACTAATGATTTGCATGTGATGTTAATCCTTTTATGCACCTTGTTTTTCTTAGGTCGACGGTAGCATTATAAGGTGATCCCTCACTAAAATTTCAAGATAAAATTGTGTTCTCCCCGACTGTGCACCATTGCGACAGTTTGTCATTTCGATACACCACGTGATTATCGGGTGTGATAGACTCGACATTCACATACAACGGGTGCGAAACCGTTGTGCACGCGAAACACTCAGGTTAAACTTGACGAGACTAGCATGTAAATACATGGCCTCAGAACACAAGAGACCTAAAGGTCGAGCATGGATCATATTGTTGATATGATCAACATGAAGATGTTCACCACTGAAGCTAAACTCAACTCACGTGATGATCGGACTTGAGTTAGCGAATGGATCATGCGACACTCGAATGACTAGATGGATGTCAATTTGAGTGGGAGTTCTTAAGTAATATGATTAATTGAACCCATTATCAAGAACATAGTCAAAAGGTCTTTGCAAATTATGTTGTAGCTTGCGCTGTAGCTCTACTGTTTTAGATATGTTCCTAGAGAAAATTTAGTTGAAAGATGATAGTAGCAATTATGCGGACTGGGTCCGTAAACTGAGGATTGTCCTCATTGATGCACAAAAGTCTTATGTCCTTAATGCACCGCTCGGTGTGCTGAGCCTCGAGCGTCGCCTCTGGATGTTGCGAACATCTGACATAGACGTTTTTGATGACTACATGATAGTTCAGTGCATAATGCTTAAACGGCTTAGAATTGAGGTGGTGAAGACGTTTAGAACGTCGCGAGACATACGAGATGTTCCAAGGGATGAAATTGGGATTTCAGGCTCGTGCCCTTGTTGAGAGGTATGAGACCTCCGACAAGATTCTTTGTCTTCAAATGGAGAAAAGCACAATCGTTGAGCATGTGCTCGGATTGTCTGAGTTCTACAATCGCTTGAATCAAGTGGGGGTTAATCTTCGAGATGAGATAGTGATGGTTCTCCAAAGTTACTGCCACCAAACTACTAGAGATTCGTGATGAACTATAACATATCAGGGATAGATATTATGATCCTTGAGCTATTCGCGATGTTTGACACCGCGAAAGTAGAAATCAAAAAGGAGCATCAATTGTCGATGTTTAGTAAAACCACTAGTTTCGAGAAGGGCAAGGGTAAGAAGGGATACTTCATGAAACGACAAACCATTGCTGCTCTAGTGAAGAGACCCAAGGTTGAACCCAAACCCGAGACTAAGTGCTTAGGTAATGAGGGGAACGGTCACTGAAGAGGAACTACCCTAGATACTTGGTAGATGAGAAGGCTGGCAAAGTCAACAAAAGTATATTGGATATACATGATATTGATGTGTACTTTACTAGTACTCCTAGTAGCACGAGGGTATTAGATACCGATTCGGTTGCTAAGTGTTAGTAACTCGAAATAAAAGCTACGGAATAAATGGAGACTAGCTAAAGGCGAGGTGACGATATGTGTTGGAAGTGTTTCCAAGGTTGATGTGATCAAACATCGCACGCTCCCTCTACCATCGGGATTAGTGTTAAACCTAAATAATTGTTATTTGGTGTTTGCGTTGAGCATAGACATGATTAGATTGTGTTTATCGCAATACGGTTATTCATTTAAAGAGAATAGTGGTTACTCTGTTTATTTGAATAATACCTTCAATGGTCTTGCACCTAAAATGAATGGTTTATTGAATCTCGATCGTAGTGATACACATGTTCATAATATTGATGCCAAAAGATACAGAGTATTAATGATAGTACCACTTACTTGTGGCACTGCCACTTGAGTCATATTGATATAACACACATGAAGAAGCTCCATGCTGATGGATCTTTGGACTCACTCGTTTTTGAAACGTTTGAGACATGCGAACCATGTCTATTGGTATAAACGCATGAAGAAACTCCATGTAGATGGATCGTTTGGACTCACTTGATTTGAATCACTTGAGACATGCAAATCATACCACATGGGCAAGATGACCGAAGGCCTCGTTTTCCAGTGAGATGGAACAAGAAAGTAACTTGTTGGAAGTAATACATTTTGTTGTCTGCAGTCCAATGAGTGCTGAGGCACGCGGTGGATATCGTTATGTTCTTACTTCACTGATGATTTGAGTAGATACATGAGTATTTTCTTGATGAATCACAACTCTGAAATATTGAAAAGTTCAAGCTATTTCAGAGTGAAGATCATCGTGACAAGAGGATAAAATGTCTACGATATGATCGTAGAGATGAATATGTGAGTTGCAAGTTTGGTACACAATTTAAGACAATGTGGAAATTGTTTCACAACAAATGCCACCTGGAATACCATGATGTGATGGTGTGTCTGAACGTCATAGCTGCTCCCTATTGGATATGGTGCATACTATGATGTCTCTTATCGAATTACCACTATCATTTTTGGGTTAGGCATTAGAGACAACCGCATTCACTTTAAATAGGGCACAATGTAATTCCATTGAGATGACACCATATGAACTATTGTTTGGAGAAACCTAAACTATCGTTTCTTAAAATTTTGGGGCTGCGACGCTTATGTGAAAAAGTTTCAGCGTGATAAGCTCGAACCCAAAGCGAATAAATGCATCTTCATAGGACATCCAAAATAGTTGGCTATACCTCCTATCTCAGATCCGGAATCAAAGTGTTTGTTTCTAGAAACGGGTGCTTCTCGAGAAAAAGTTTATCTCAAAAGAATTGAGTGGGAGGATGGTGGAACTTGATGAGGTTATTGAACCGTCACTTCAACCAGTGTGTAGCAGGGCACATGAAGTTGTTCGTGTGGCGCCTACACCAATTGAAGTGGAAGCTGATGATAGTGATCATGAAGCTTCAGGATCAAGTTACTACGAGCCTCGTAGGTCGACAAGGTCACGTACTGCTCCAGAGTGGTACGATAACCCTGTCTTGGAGGTCATGTTGTTAGACAACAATGAACCTACGAGCTATGGAGAAGCAATGGTGGGCCTGGATTCCGACGAATGGCTGGACGCCATGAAATCCGAGGTAGGATCCATGTATAAAAACAAAGTGTAGACTTTGTAAGAACTACTTGATGGTCGTAAGGCTATTAGGTACAGATTGATCTTTAAGAGGAAGACAGACGATAATGGTGAATTTCACCATTATGAAAGCTCAACTTGTCGCAAAGATGTTTCCGACAAGTCCAAAGAGTTGACTATGATGAGACTTTCTCACTCGTAGCGATGCTAAAAGTCTGTTGGAATTATGTTAGCAGTTGCTACATTATTTATGAAATCTTGCAGATAGGATGTCAAAACATTGTTTCCTCGACGGTTTCCTTGAGCAATGGTTGTATGTGATACAACGAGAAGGTTTTGTCGATCCTAAGGATGATAACAAGTATGCAAGCTCCAACGATCCTTCTATGGACTGGAGCAAGCATCTCGGAGTTGGAATATACGCTTTGATGAGATGATCAAAGTTTTTGGTTTTATACAAAGTTTATGAGAAACTTGTATTTCCAAAGAAGTGAGTGGGAGCACTATAGAATTTCTGATAAATATACGTGGCTCACATATTTTGATAAAAAATAATGTAGAATTTCTGGAAAGCATAAATGGTTGTTTGAAAGGATTTTTTCAAAGGAAAACCTGGATTAAGCTACTTGAACATTGAGCATCAAGATCTATGGAGATAAATCAAAGCTCTTAATAGAACTTTCAACGAAATGCATGCCTTGACAAGTTTTTGAAGGAGTTCAAAATGGATCGGCAAAGAAGGAGTTCTTGGTTGTATTGTAAGGTGTGAATTTGATTGAGACTCAAAGCCCGACCACGACAGAAGAAAGAGAAATGACGAAGGTCGTCCCCTATGCCTTAGCCGTAGGATCTAAAGTATGCCATGTTGTGTACCTTACCTTATATGTGCCTTGCCATGAGTCTGTCAAGGGGTACAAAGAGTGATCCAAGATTGAATTACTGAATAGCGGTCAAAGTTATCCTTAGTAACTAGTGGACTAAGGAATTTTTCTCGATTATGGAGGTGATTAAAGAGTTCGTCGTAAAGAGTTACATCGATGCAAGCTTTGACACTAATCCGAATAACTATGAGTAGTAAACCGGATTCGTATAGTGGAGCAATCATTTGGAATAGTTCCAAATGGCGCGTGGTAGCATCATCTATAGGATGACATAGAGATTTGTAAAGCACACACGGATCTGAAAGGTTCAGATCCGTGTGTGCTTTACAAATCACTATGTCACCAGTTGACTAAAACCTCTCTCACAAGCAAGACATGATCGGAACCCAGAACTGTGTGGGTGTTAGATTCATTACAATCACATAGTGATGTGAACTATATTATTGACTCTAGTGCTAGTGGGAGACTGTTGGACATATGCCCTAGAGGCAATAATAAATTGGTTATTATTACATTTCCTTGTTCATGATAATCGTTTATTATCCATGCTAGAATTGTATTGATTGGAAATTCAAATACATGTGTGGATATATAGACAACACACTGTCCCTAGTGAACCTCTAGTTGACTAGCTCGTTGATCAAATATGATCAAGGTTTCCTGGCCATAGAAAAGTGTTGCCACTTGATAATGGGATCACATCATTAGGAGAATGATGTGATGGACAAGACCCAAACTATAAGCGTATCATAAGATCGTGTCAGTTTATTGCTACTGTTTTCTGCATGTCAATGTATCTGTTCCTATAACCATGAGATCGTGCAACTCCCACACACCGGAGGAATACCTTGTGTGTATCAAATGTTACAACGTTACTCGATGACTGTAAAGGTGCTCTATAGGTATCTCTCAAGGTGTATGTTGGGTTGGCGTGCATCAAGACTGGGATTTGTCACTTCGTGTGACGGAGAGGTATCTCGGGGCCCACACGGCAATACAACATCACAACAAGCCTTGCAAGCAATGTGACTAAGGAGTTAGTCACGGGATCTTGTATTACGGAACGAGTAAATAGACTTGCCGGTAACGAGATTTAACTAGGTATGGAGATACCGATGATTAAATCTCGGGCAAGTAACATACCGAAGGACAAAGGGAACAACATACGGGATTAACTGAATCCTTAACATAGAGGTTCAACCGATAGAGATCTTTGTATAATATGTAGGAGACAATATTGGCATCCAGGTCCTGCTATTGGTTATTGACCGGGGAGTGTCTCAGGTCATGTCCACATAGTTCTCGAACCCGCAGGGTCTGCACACTTAAGGTTCGGTGACGTTTCGGTATAGTTGAGTTATAGGTGTTGGTGACCGAAGGTTGTTCGGAGTTCCGAATGAGATCCTGGACGTCACGAGGAGCTCCGGAATGGTCCGGAGGTAAATATTGGTATACAGGAAGTCCTTTTTTGGTCACCGGAAAAGTTTTGGGCTCATCAATAGTGTACCGGGAGTGCCGGGAGGGTACCGGGGGACCACCGGGAGGGGTGTGACGACCCAAAGGCTTGATGGGCTGTGAGAGGAGATAGACAAGCCACTAGTGGGCTGGCCAAAGCCTCCCCTAAGGGCCTATGCAGCTGGAGTGGAGGAATAAGGTAAAAAGCCAAAAGGTGGAAAGAGTTTCTAAATTAGGAAGGAGTCCTAATAGGATCCCACCTCCCTTATGGGAGGTGGATTCCTCTCTTGTTAGCTCGGCCGAACCTCTCCTTGGAGGAGGGGCCAAGACAGCCTCCCCCCTCCTCCTCCTATATATACTAGAGGTTTTAGAGGTGAGGGCTAACCCTAATTGCCACGTGCTCCCTCTACTTCATCTAGATCGGTTTCTCCTCTACTCTAATTCGGCGATGCTTAGGTGAAGCCCTGCTGGATTAGTTCACCACCACCACCACCACACCACCATGCTGGAGAACTCATCTACCTCCCCGCCCCTCTTGCTGGATCAAGAAGGCGGTGATCGTCATTGAGCTGTACGTGTGCCGAACGCGGAGGTGTCGTCCGTTCGACACTAGATCAGGATGGATCATGATGGGATCGCGGGACGGATCGTGATGAGATTGTGGGACGGGCTGCGGTTTGGATCGCGAAGATGTTCCACTACATGAACTGCGTTATATAGGCTTCCGCTTAGCAATCTACAAGGGTATGTAGATTCACTCTCCCCTCTCGTAGATGATCATCACCATGGATAGGTATTGCGTGTGCGTAGGAATTTTTTTGTTTCCCATGCAACGTTCCCCACCACCAAGCCCATGAGCCACATTGCCCACATACCTGACAGACGCGTGTGGTCTCTTCCTGTTTGGGCAGCTCTCAACCTTTTGTGTGACCATTTTACATATGAAGAAGCATTTAGGCTTCAGACACTTATCGACATGATTGCCTGGATCACCACAGTTGTAGCAGATGACAGAGGCATACGACATCATCCCAGGATCAACATAAGAGGATGGTTTAAGAACCTGGTCCTGTTTTTTCCTGTGTGAATTCTTTGTCTGACTCCTGTTGCTAAGTTGAGTACCCGAGGAGGAAGGATTAAATTGTCCAAAACCCCCTTGCCCGCCCCGTCCTTGAGGTGGACCTTGCTCGGGTGGGGAGGGGCCAAACCACGGTTGTTGCTGAGAAGGCCATGGTAGAGTGGGTATGGGTTGGGGAATTGCCCAGGGAAACCCCAAGGTGGAGGTGCTCCCGAAAGCCATATCCAAAGAACTGCGATCGAGGCGGTTGCATTTGAGACTGCTTCGGTTGCCAACTGTTGAGGTTTTCTCCCCTTCCTCCCTTGTTCTTCCCTCTACCACGACCTCTACCACCATCGGCCATCGTCATGGGATTTTGGTTGGTGGTGGTGGCGCCAGCAAAGGAAGGGAAAGGAAACCAATTGCTCATAGTGTTAGCTCTGGCCCCTCCTTTTATAGAGGCCCAGAGTTGACTATGAAATCCATCAGTTGAGTCACCATGGCATCTAGGCAAGCATTGGGACAGGTTGGCTTCGCGTGCTACTTTATTTGGTAGCTTCTTTTTGCCACGACTTTGCTTTTGAAGAAATCGGAAACCACCTTCTTCTTGCATCACCAACATTGTGGGACTGGCGTCAGGGCACCTCAAACCAACATGTTGGAAATATGCCCTAGAGGCAATAATAAAGTTATTATTATAATATTTCCAGTTCATGATAATTGTCTATTATTCATGCTATAATTGTATTAACCAGAAATCATATTACATGTGTGAATATATAGATCACAATGTGTCCCTAGTGAGCCACTAGTTGGCTAGCTCGTTGATCAGTAGATGATCATGGTTTCTTAATCATGGACATTGAATGTCAGTGATAACGGGATCACATCTTTGGGAATGATGTGATGGACAAGACCCAATCCTAAGCATAACACTAGATCGTGTTGTTCGTGTGCTAAAGCTTTTCTAATGTCAAGTTTCATTTCCTTAGCCATGAGATTGTGCAACTCCCGGATACCGTAGGAATGCTTTGGGTGTATAAAATGTCACAACATAACTGGATGATTATAAAGGTGCACTACGAGTATCTACGAAAGTGTGTGTTGGGTTGTACGAATCGAGACTGGGATTTGTCACTCTGTGTGACAGAGAGGTATCTCTGGGCCCACTCAGTAATCCATCATCATATTAAGCTCAGTGTGACTAAGGAGTTAGACACGGGATGATGTGTTACGGAACGAGTAAAGAGACTTTCCGGTAACGAGATTGAACAAGGTATGGGGATACCGACGATTGAATCTCGGGCAAGTATCATACTGATAGACAAAGGGAATTGCATACGAGATTGATTGAATCCTTGACATCGTGGTTCATCTGATGAGATCATCGTGGAACATGTGGTAACCAACATGGATATCCATACCCCACTGCTAGTTATGGACCGGAGAAGTGTCTCGGTCATGTGTGCATGTCTCCCAAACCCGTAGGGTCTACACACTTAAGGTTCGATGATGCTAGGGTTGTAGGGAAATAGTGTACGTGGTTACCAAAGGTTGTTTGGAGTCCTGGATGAGATCCCGGACGTCACGAGGAGCTCCGGAATGGTCCGGAGGTAAAGATTGATACATAGGAACTCCTGTTTTGGTCATAGGAAAAGTTTCGGGCTCATCGGTAGTGTACCGGGAGTGCCGGCAGGGTGCCGGAGGACCCCTAGAAGGGGTGTGAAAACCAAAAGACTTCATGGGCTGTCAGAGGAGGTGGACCAGCCCTTATTGGGCTGGCCAAGGCCTTCCCTAAAGGCCTATGCGGCTAGGGATAAAGAGATAAGGCAAAAGAGGTTTTAAAAGGATGGGATCCACCTCCCTTGTGGGAGGTGGACTCCTCCCTAGCTTGGCCGAACCTCTCCTCCTTGGAGGGAAGCCCTCCCTCTCCCTCCTCCTATATATACTTGAGGTTTTGGCCCTTTTGAGACACAAAATTGATCTTTCCACGATGCAGCCATACTCCTCCTCCTCCTCATCCTCCTTAGTGCTTAGCAAAGCTCTGCCGGAGTACCACGTAGCTCCATCGTCACCATGCCATCGTGCTATCGGAGCTCTCCCCCAACCTCTTCTCCATCCTGTTGAGGAACATTGCATGGGAAACAAAAATTTTCCTACGCACACGAAGAACTATCATGGTGATGTTCATTTACGAGAGGGAGATCGGATCCACAAACCCTTGTAGAACACTAAGCGGGAAGCGTTAGGAAACACGGTTGATGTAGTGGAATTGCTTCGTGATTCAAATCACCGTCGTCCCACAATCCGTCCCGATCTAGCACCGAACGAACGGCACATCCACGTTCAGCACACGTACAACTCGATGATGATCTCTGCCTTCTTGATCCAGCAAGAGAGACGGGGAAGTAGATGAGTTCTCCGGCAGCGTGACGACGCGTCGGTGATGGTGATGATCTTATTCCTGCACGGCTTCGCCCGAGCTCCGCTGAAATCTGATCTAGAGGAAGAACTACGAAGTAGAGGTTTAGGGTTGCACGTGGCAAAGTTGTGTCTCAAAAACCCTAAAACCTCTAGTATATATAGGAGGAGGGGAGGGGGTAGCCTTGAGTCTCAAGGTATCCTCCAAGGCGTCGGCCGAAGTGGGCGGAGGGACTCCTACTCCAATTCGGTTTGGAAGGAGGAGTCGCTTCCTTCCTTCCCACCTCCTATTTTTTTCTTTCTCCTTTGATTTTTCCTCTTGGCCAAAATAGTCCTATTGGGCTGGCCTCACCAGCCCACTAAGGGCTGGTGTGCTATCCATGGTGCTATTAGGTTCTCTCCCGGGTGGGTGGCCCCTCCCGGTAAAAACCCGGAACCCATTCGTCACTCCCGGTACAGTGCTGGTAATGCCCGAAATCTTTCCGGAAGCCAAATGAAACAATCCTATATATCAATCTTCGTTTCCGGACTATTCCAAAAACCCGCGTGACGTCCGTGATCTCATCTACGACTCCAAACAAAACTTCGGTCACCATCACTTATAACTCAATTATACTAAAACGTGACCGAACCTTAAGTGTGCAGACCCTGCGGGTTCGAGAACTATGTAGACATGACCTGAGACACTCCCTGGTCAATATCCAATAGCGGGACCTGGATGTCCATATTGGATCCTACATATTCTATGAAGATCTTATGGTTGAACCTCTGTGCCGAGGATTCATATAATCCCGGATACCATTCCCTTTGTCCTTCGGTATGTTACTTGCCCAAGATTTGATCCTCGGTATCCCTATGCCTATTTTAATCTCGTCACCGACAAGTCTCTTTACTCGTTCCGTAATACAAGATCCCGTGACTAACACTTTAGTCACATTGCTTGCAAGGCTTATATGTGATGTTGTATTACCGAGTGGGCCCCGAGATACCTCTCTGTCACACGGAGTGACAAATCCCAGTCTTGATCCATGCTAACTCAACGGACACCTTCGGAGATACCTGTAGAGCACCTTTATAGTCACCCAGTAACGTTGCGACGTTTGATACACACAACGTATTCCTCTGGTGTCAGTGAGTTACATGATCTCATGGTCATAGGAATGAATAGTTGACACACAGAAAACAATAGCAACAAAATGACACGATCACATGCTACGTTTATAGTTTGGGTCTTGTCCATCACATCACTCTCCCAATGATGTGATCCAGTCATCAAGTGACAACACTTGTATATGGTCAAAAAACATTGACCATCCTTGATAAACTGGTTAGTCAACTAGAGGCTTACTAGGGACATAGTTTTGTCTATATATCCACACATGCATTTATGTTTTCATTCAATAGAATTATAACATGGATAATAAACGATTATCTTGAAATAGGAAATATGATAATAACTATTTTATTATTGCCTCTAGGGCATATTTCCAACAGTCTTCCACTTGCACTAGAGTCAATAATCTAGTCTCACATCGCTACGTGATTTACATTGGAATGAATCTAACACCCATACAGTTCTGGTCTTGATCATGCTTCGCTCGTGGAAGAGGTTTAGTTAACGGATCTGCAACATTCAGATCCGTGTGCACTTTGCAAATATTTATGTCCTCTCCTTCGACATAGTCGCGGATGAGGTTGAAGCGTCATTTGATGTGTCTGGTCTTCTTGTGAAACCTTGGTTCCTTGGCTAGAGCAATGGCACCAGTGTTGTCACAGAATAGAGTTATTGGATTTAGTGCATTCGGCACTGCTACCTCTTGAGCTTGCGTTGGTTTTTCCCTTGAAGAGGAAAGGGTGATGCAGCACAGTAGCAGTAAGTATTTCCCTCAGTTTGAGAACCAAGGTATCAATCTAGTAGGAGTATCAAGACAAGTCTCCAATGTACCTGTGCAAAAACAAACTTGCACCCAACGCTATAAAGGGGTTGTCAATCCCTTCACGATTAATTGCAAGGTGAGATCTGAAGGTGGAAAGTGCAACAAAGTAAAAGTGTGGAGCTGAAAATATGATGTGAAGTAGACCCGGGGGCCATAGTGTTCACTAGAGGCTTCTCTCATGATAGAAAGTATTACGGTGGGTGAACGAATTACTGTC
Organism: Hordeum vulgare subsp. vulgare; assembly: GCF_904849725.1. Taxonomy (NCBI): domain Eukaryota; kingdom Viridiplantae; phylum Streptophyta; class Magnoliopsida; order Poales; family Poaceae; genus Hordeum; species Hordeum vulgare. Next base: position 70,808,372 of record NC_058518.1, read on the forward strand.
GAGCAATTGATAGAACCACACAAAGTCATGATGATATATAAGGCAATGATCATACATATAGGCATCACGTCCGAGACAAGTAGACCGATACTTTCTGCATCTACTACTATTACTCTACACATCGACCGCTATCTAGCATGCATCTAGTGTATTAAGTTCATAACAAACGGAGTAACGCCTTAAGCAAGATGACATGATGTAGATGGATAAATTCATGCAATAGATGTAAACCCCATATTTTTACCCTTGATGGCAACAACACGATACGTGCCTCGCTAGCCCTTCTGTCACTGGGTGAGGACAATGCACGGTATGAACCCAAAACCAAGCACTTCTCCCATTGCAAGAATTATAGATCAAGTTGGCCAAACGAAACCCACAACTCGAAGAGAATTACAAGGATACGAAATCATGCATATAAGAGATCAGAGGAAACTCAAATAATATTCATAGATGATCTGATCATAAATCCACAATTCATCGGATCTCGACAAACACACCGCAAAAGAAGATTACATCGGGTAGATCTCCATGAAGATCATGGAGAACTTTGTATTGAAGATCCAAGAGAGAAGAAGCCATCTAGCTACTAGCTATGGACCCGAAGGTCTGTGGTGAACTACTCACTCATCGGAGAGGCAATGGTGTTGATGAAGAAGCCCTCCGTGTCCGAATCCCCCCTCCGGCAGGGCACTAGAACGTGCCCGAGATGGGATCTTGCGGAGATAGAAGCTTGCGGCGGCGGAAAAGTATTTTCATGGCTCTCTGTGGTGGTTTTAGATTTTTGGAGAATTTATAGGCGGAAGAAGTAGGGCAGGGGAGCCACAGGGGGCCCACAAGCCTGCTAGGCCCGCCCCCTAGGTCGGACCTGGGTGGCTTGTGACCTCCTCCGAGGTCCCCTGCCTTGGTTCTCAAGTCTCTTGCATGTCTTGTGTTATGGAAAAAATCATTCTGCAGGTTTTATTCCGTTTGGACTCCGTTTAACATTCTCCTCTGAAAAAGGTCAAAAACACGAAAAAACAGGAACTAGCACCTGGCACTGAGTTAATAGGTTAGTCCCAAAAAAGATATAAAATAGCATATTCATGCATACAAAACATCCAAAGTTGACAAGATAATAGCATGGAACCATCAAAAATTATAGATACGTTGGAGACGTATCAGGCACAACTCCAAGATCCATCATGAACTGCTTCATCGAGACACCCTCCTTAGCCTCCTCCGAGGCAGCCATGTACTATGCTTCACATGTAGAATCTGCTATGATGCTTTGCTTGGAACTGCACCAGCTTACCGCACCCCCATTGAGAATAAATACATATCCGGTTTGAGACTTAGAGTCATCCGGATCAGTGTCAAAGCTTGCGTCGACGTAACCCTTTAAGACGAGCTCTTCGTCACCTTCATAAATGAGAAACATTTCCTTAGTCCTTTTCAGGTACTTCATAATATTCTTGACCACCGGCCAGTGTTCCACTCCTGGATCAATTTGAAACCTACCCGCCATACTTATGGCCAGGCTGACGTCTGGTCTTGTGCACAACATTGCATACATGATAGACCCTATGGTTGAAGCATAGGGGACGGTACTCATCTTTTCTCTATCTTCCAAAAACTCCACATTGTTTCCAATCAGCAATATGTCATCCACATATAATATTAGAAACGCTACAGAGCTCCCACTCACTTTCTTGTATATACAAGATTCTCCTACAACTTGTATAAACACAAACGCCTTGATCACCTCATCAAAGCGCTTATTCCAACTCCGAGATGCTTGCACCAGTCCATAAATGGATCGCTGGAGCTTGCATACTTTGTCAGGATTCTTTGGATCGACAAAACCTTCGGGTTGCATCATATACAACTCTTCCTTAAGAAACCCAATAAGGAACGCCGTTTTGACATCCATCTGCTAGATTTCATAAATGAAAAATGCAGCTATTGATAACATGATTCGGACGGATTTAAGCATCGCTACCGGTGAGAATGTCTCATCGTAGTCAACTCCTTGAACTTGTAAAAAACCCTTTGTCACAAGTCGAGCATTATAAACGGTCACATTACCGTCCGCATATGTCTTCTTCTTAAAGATCCATTTGTTCTAAATAGCCTTGCGACCTTCAGGTAATACTTCCAAAGTCCACACTTTGTTTTCATACATAGATCATATCTTGGATTTCATGGCCTCTAACCATTTGTTGGAATCTGGGCCCACCATTGCTTCTCCATAATTCACAGGCTCATTCTTGTCTAACAACATGATAGATAAGACATGATTCCCGTACCACTCAGGAGCAGTACGTGATCTTGTCGACCTGCGAGGTCCTATAGTAACTTGATCCGAAGCTTCATGATCATCATCATTAGCTTCCTCCTCAACTGGTGTTGCCTCGACAGAGATTTCCCTCTGCTCTGCGCCACCATCTTGTTGGAGCAGAGGTTCCAAAACCTTATCAAGTTCTATCTTCCTCCCACTCAATTCTTTCGAGAGAAACTCTTTCTCAAGAAAAGCTCTGTTCTTAGCAACAAACACTTTGCCCTTGGATCTGAGATAGAAGGTGTACCCAACTGTCTCTTTTGGGTAACCTATGAAGACACACTTTTCCTCTTTGGGTTCCAGCTTTTCAGGCTGAAGCTTTTTGACATAAGCATCGCATCCCCAAACTTTAAGAAACGACAACTTTGGCTTCTTGCCATGCCATAGCTCATATGGTGTCGTCTCAACGGATTTTGATGGTTCCCTATTTAAAGTGAATGCAACTGTCACTAATACATAGCCCCAAAACGATAATGGCAAATCGGTAAGAGACATCATAAATCGCACCATATCTAACAAAGTACAATTAGGATGTTCGGACACACCATTACGCTGTGGTGTTTCAGGTGGTGTCAACTGTGAAACAATTCCACATTGTCTTAAGTGAGCACCAAACTCGTAACTCAGATATTCACCCCCTCGATCAGATCGTAGGAACTTGATCTTCTTGCTACGATGATTTTCATCTTCACTCTGAAATTGTTTGAACTTTTCAAATGTTTCAGACTTGTGCTTCATCAAGTAGATATATCCATACCTACTCAAATCATCAGTGAAGGTGAGAAAATAACGATATCCGCCACGCGCCTCCACACTCATTGGTCCGCACACATCAGTATGTATGATTTCCAACAAGTCACTTGCATGCTCCATTGTTCCAGAGAACACAGTCTTAGTCATCTTGCCCATGAGGCATGGTTCGCACGTGTCAAGCGATTCAAAATCAAGTGACTCCAAAAGCCCATCAGCATGGAGTTTCTTCATGCGCTTTACACCAATATAACCTAAGCGACAGTGCCACAAAAAGGTGGCGCTATCATTGTTAACTCTACATCTTTTGGTCTCAATGTTATGGATATGTGTGTCATCACAATCAAGATTCAATATGAACAAACTCCTCACATTGGGTGCATGACCATAAAAGATATTACTCATATAAATAGAACAACCATTATTCTCTGACTTAAATGAGTAACCGTCTCGCAATAAACAAGATCCAGATATAATGTTCATGCTTAACGCAGGCACTAAATAACAATTATTTAAGTTCATAACTAATCCCGATGTAAGTGAAGTGAGACCGTGCCGACGATGATTGCATCAACCTTGGAACCATTTCCCACGCGCATCGTCACGTCATCCTTTGCCAACCTTCGTTTATTCCGCAGTTCCTGCTTCGAGTTGCAAATCTGAGCAACAGGACCGGTATCAAATACCCAAGCACTACTACGAGAGTTGGTTAGGTACACATCAATGACATGTATATCACATATACCTTGTTTGGTGTTGGCCGCCTTCTTATCAGCCAAATACTTGGGCCAGTTGCGCTTCCAGTGACCCATCCCCTTGTAATAATAGCACTCAGTTTTCGTCTTAGGTCCAGCCTTGGGTTTCTTTGTCGAAGGGGCAATAGTTTTTCCGCCCTTCTTGGAGTTACTCTTCTTGCCTTTGCCACTTTTCTTGCAACCAGTGGTCTTATTGACCATCAACACTTGATGTTGTTTCCGGATTTCTGACTCCGCGACTTTCAGCATCGCAAATAACTCGCCGGGTGACTTATTCATCCCTTGCATGTTATAGTTGAACACAAACCTCTTGTAGCTAGGTGGCAGTGATTGAAGAATTCTGTCAGTGATAGCCTCTTGTGGGAGATCAATCCCCAGCTCAGCTAGATGGTTTGAGTACCCACACATTTTGAGCACATGTTCACTCACAGACGAATTCTCCTCCATTTTGCAAGCATAGAATTTATCGGAGGTCTCATACCTCTCGATCTGGGCATTCTTCTCAAAGATAAACTTCAACTCCTGGAACATCTCATATGCTCCATGACGTTCAAAGTGTCGTTGAAGTCCCGGTTCTAAGCCATACTAGACTGCACATTCAACTACTGAGTAGTCCTCCTTACGCGCTTGACAAGCGTTCAAAACATCTTGTTCAGCCGTAGCGGGTGGTTCATCTCCTAGCGCTGCATCAAGGACATAATTCTTTTGCCCAGCTTGTAGGATAAGCCTCATATGATGAGCCTAGTCTAGAGAGTTTCTACCATCATCTTTCAGCTTAGCTTTCTCTAGGAACGTATATAAATTCAGGGTTGCTACTGCGCGAGCCATTGATCTACAACATAAAAATATTGCAAAGTTTACTTAGACTATGTTCAAGACAATTAGAGTTCATCTAATCATATTACTAATAAAATCCCACTCAAATAGACATCTCTCTAGTTATTCGAGTGTCGCATGATCCAAATTCACTAACTCAAGTCCGATCATCACGTGAGTTGAGTGTAGTTTCAGTGGTAAACATCTCTATGTTAATCATATCAACCGTACGATTCATGCTCGACCTTTCGGTCTCTTGTGTTCCGAGGCCATGTCTGTACATGCTAGGCTCATCAAGTTTAACCCGAGTGTTCCGCGTGTGCAACTGTTTTGTACCCGTTGTATGTGAACGTTGAGTCTATCACACCCGATCATCACGTGGTGTCTCGAAACGATGAACTATCTCAACGGTTCACACTCTGGGAGAACACAATTTTATCTTGAAATTTTAGTGAGGGATTGATACATCTCCAACGTATCTATAATTTTTGATCGTTCCATGCTATTATATTATCAACTTTGGATGTTTTATATGCATGAATATAATATTTTATATTATTTTAGGGACTAACCTATTGACCTAGAGCCCAGTGCCAGTTTTTGTTCTTTCCTTGTTTTTGACCTTTTTCAGATAGGAATTTCAAACGGAATCCAAATGGAATAAAACTTTCGCGATAATTTTTTTTGGACCAAAAGAGACCCCCGAAACTTTGGAAGAAGGCCAGAAGAGCCACGAGGGAGTCACGAGCCTGGTAGGCGCGCCCTACCCCCCCCCCCCCCCCCGAGGTCCTAGCAAGCTCATGACCTCCTTGTGGGCCCAACTGACATAATTCCACCGCCATAAATTCCTATAAATACAGAAACCCCCAAAAGAAACCTAGATCGGGAGTTCCACCGCCGCAAGCGTCTGTAGCCACAAAAACCAATCGGGAGCCCGTTCCGGCACCCTGCCGGAGGGGGAATCCATCTCCGGTGGCCATCTTCATCATCCCGGCGATCTCCATGATGAGGAGGGAGTAGTTCTCCCTCGGGGCTGAGGGTATGTACCAGTAGCTATGTGTTTGATCTCTCTCTCTCGTGTTCTTGAGATGTGATGATCTCGATGTACCGCGGTCTTTGCTACTATAGTTGGATCCTATGATGTTCTTCCCCCTCTCCCTTCTTGTAATGAATTGAGTTTCCCCTTTGAAGTTATCTTATCGGATTGAGTCTTTAAGAACACTTGATGTATGTCTTGCACGTGTCTATCTGTGGTGACAATGGGATATTCATGTGAGTACTTGATGTATGTTTTGGTGATCAACTTGCGGGTTTCGTGACATCGGGAACCTATGCATATGGGTTGGCACAAGTTTTGACTATCCGGTAGAAACTTTGGGGCACTCTTTGAAGTTCTATGTGTTGGTTGAATAGATGATTCTGAGATTGTGTGATGCATATCGTATAATCATGCCCACGGATACTTGAGGTGACAATGGAGTATCTAGGTGACATTAGTGTCTTGGTTGATATGTGTCTTAAGGTGTTATTCTAGTACGAACTCTAGGATAGATTGAACATAAAAAATAGCTTCGTGTTATTTTACTACAGACTCTTGAATAGATCGATCATAAAGTATAACTTTGTGGTGGATTCATACCCGACAATAATCTCTTCGTTTTTTCTCTGCTATTAGTGACTTTGGAGTGACTCTTTGTTGCATGTTGAGGGCTAGTTATATGATCCAATTATGTTATCATTGTTGAGAGAACTTCACTAGTGAAAGTATGAACCCTAGGCCTTGTTTCCACGCATTGCAATACCGCTTGTGCTCACTTTTATTATTATTTACCTTGCTGTTTTTATATTTTCAGATTACAAAAACCTATATCTACCATCCATATTGCACTTGTATCACCATCTCTTCGCCGAACTAGTGCACCTATACAACTTACCATTGTATTGGGTGTGTTGGGGACACAAGAGACTCTTTTTTATTTGGTTGCAGGGTTGCTTGAGAGAGACCATCTTCATCCTACGCCTCCCACGGATTGATAAACCTTAGGTCACCTACTTGAGGGAAAATTGCTACTGTCCTACAAACCACTGCACTTGGAGGCCCAACAACGTCTACAAGGAGAAGGTTGCGTAGTAGACATCAAGTTCTTTTCTGGCGCCGTTGCCGGGGAGGTTAGCGCTTGAAGGTATATCTTTAGATCTTGCAATTGAATCTTTTAGTTTCTTATTTTATCACTAGTTTAGTCTATAAAATAAAACTACAAAAAATGGAATTAAGGTTGCCTCATATGCTTCATCTTTTTAATGTCTTTCGTGAAAATGATGGGAAGGAAAATTGTGCTCAAATGCTAGAAGAAGAATTACATAGAATGCTTGGCATAAAATATGTGAATGATGAGCATGATTGCAATGTTGTTAGTATGAATTCTTTGAATACCCATGTTGCTAAAGATATGCAAAGCCACAAGCTTGGGGATGCTACGTTTGATGAAGATGATCTTTTTAGTTCCCCCACTTTGAATGGTCAAATTTATTATGATGAAAGCATGCCCCCTATTTATGATGATTATTGTGATCATACTTATGCTATAAAGAAGAAAGCTGATAAAACTTGTCACAATTATGAGTACCCTTTTACTGAACATTACTCTTTTAATGTGGAAACAATTTGTAGTGTTCAAGTCTTTTACGATACTCCCACTATTAATCATGAGAATAAATTTGCTATTGTGGAGAGTAGTAAAATTTATATGCTTGTAGATCATGAAAGAATGATGTAGGTGCTGGTTATATTGTTGAATTCATTCATGATTCTACTGAAAATTATTATGAGAGAGGATCATATGCTTCTACGTATTGCAATAATATCAAGTTTCCCCTCTATGTGTTGAAATTTTTGAAGCTATGCTTGTTTTGCCTTCCTATGCTAGATGATTCTTGCTCCAATAAGTTGTTTGTTCACAAAATCCCTATGCATAGGAAGTGGGTTAGACTGAAATGTGTTAGTCATATGCTTCATGATGCTCCCGTTATGTTTCAATTCTTATCTTTTATGCGAGCATCATTGAAATCATCATGCCTAGCTTGAAAGGCATTAAAGAAAAACACTTGGTGGGAGACAACCCAATATGTATCCTTCCTGTTTTTGTGTGTTCACATGATTAAGATACTGTATTAATCATGTTTTATTGCCTTAGTTCCAATAAAGTGCCAAGTAAAGCCTTTATGATTAGTTTGGGTGATAGTTGTTTGATCATGCTGAAAAAGACAGAAACTTTGCGCTCGCGAAATCATTTCTAATTTCTATACAGAGAGTGATTTTAGGTTGATTCTTTTTGATGCTGATTTATATACAAATTTCCTTAATTTTCATAATTGTTTCAGAATTTTTGGAAGTGCAGAAGTATGGTTATCATTCAGATCATTACACACTCTTCTGTTTTTGACAGATTCTGTTTTCAATGCATAGTTTGCTTGTTTTGGTGTTTCCATAGATTATATTGAGTAATATAAATTGTAGAAATAGTAATATACAGTAGGCATTGTGTGAAAATAATTATGAGTCTTGTTTTCACGGTACCCAAGTGATTGATTTGCTCGTTATCATACTAACCCATCTCACGAAGTTCCCTTAAGTTTTGTGTTGTGAAGTTTTCAAGTTTTGGGTAGAGTTTCGATGGACAATGGAACAAGGAGTGGGAAGCGCCTAAGCTTGGGGATGCCCAAGGCACCCCAAATCAATATTCAAGGACACCAAATAGCCTAAGCTTCGGGATGCCCCGGGAAGGCATCCCCTCTTTCGTCTTCAATCCATCGGTAACTTTACTTGGGGCTATATTTTTATTCACCACATGATATGTGTTTTGCTTGGAGCATCATTTTATTTTATTTGTACTTGCTTGAAGTTATTTATATTAATGTTTTGCATCATTTAGTTTAATAAAAATGTCAAGGATAGCCTTTACCATGCTTAATTTGCAAGTTTAGGAGTTGCTGTTCCAAAACAGAAAGTTTGCTTGTAGTGCAAACATTCCCTAGAATTTTCTGTATGTAAGAATAACTTGAAATTTGGACACAGTATGCTCTTATAAATTCTATACAGCGTGGAAATTTTTCAGATATTTTTGGAGTTAATTAAGTATGGATATTGCTGCGTTCTTTACAGATTACTCTGTTTAGGCAGATTGCTGTTTTGTTTGCATTGTTTGCATATGTTTGCTTGTTTAATGATTCCATTTGAGGATGGGAGTTTTAAATATGCAGAGGCATTTAGTATGCAATGTGAAATAATAATTTTAGTGATTTGTTACAGTAGAGGATGATATAGTTTTGCATTGATTTATACTAACCTATCTCACGAGTTCTTGTTGAGTTTTGTGTGGGTGAAGTTTTTAAGATTTTGGAAACCACCATATGAGAGGAATTAAGGAGACACAAAAGCTCAAGCTTGGGGATGCCCATGTCATCCCCAATAAATATTTCAAGAAGTCTCAAGCACCTAAGGTTGGGGATGCCCCGGATGGCATCCCACCTTTCTTCTTCAAACAATTATCGGTTAGTATCGGTTGAACCTAAGTTTTTGCTTCTTCACATGATTCGTGCTATCCTTGAAGTGTCATTTTATTTTTTTTGAATAAGGTACTTAGGATCTGAAATTATTAGATGGGAGAGTCTTCACATAGCCAAATAATTATTCAACTACTCATTGAGCTTCACTTATATCTTGTGGAGTAGTTTGTCTTTTGCTCTAGTGCTTCACTTATATCTTTGTAGAGCATTGAAATTGTTTTATTTTATAGAAATAGTTGAACTATCATGATTCACTTATATTATTTTGAGAGTCTTAAACAGCATGGTAATTTTCTTAGGTTATGAATCTAGTCCTAATATGATGGGCATCCGAGAGGGATATAATAAAAACTTTCATATAGAGTGCATCGAGTACTATGAGAAGTTTGATTCTTTGCATATAGTTTTGAGACATAACGATGGTGATATTAAAGTCATGCTAGTTAGTAATTATGGATTGTTAGAAATACTTGTGTTAGAGTTTGTGACTCCCGTACCATGCACATAAGGTGAACCGCTATGTTAGGAAGTCAGAGCATGATGTTTTTATTGAGTGTCATCCTTTGTGTGGAGGTCGGGATCGCGCGATGGTTAACTCCTACCAACCCTTCCCCTAGGAGCACGCGTCTAATACTTTGTTTTGATTACTAATAAAACTTTTGCAATAAGTATGTGAGTTCTTTACGACTAATGTTGAGTCCATGGATTATACGCACTCTCACCCTTCCACCATTGCTAGCCTCTCTAGTACCGCACAACTTTTGCCGGTGCATTACACCCACCATATATCCTTCCTAAAAACAGCCACCATACCTACCCATCATGGCATTTTTATAGCCATTCCGAGATATATTGCCATGCAACTTCCACCGTTCCATTTATTATGACGCACACCATCATTGCCATATTGCTTTGCATGATCATGTAGTTAACATCGTATTTGTGGCAAAGCCACATTCATATATTTCATACATGTCACACATGAGTCATTGCACATCCCGGTACACTGCCGTTAGCATTCATATAGAGTCATATCTTTTGTTCTAAGAATCGAGTTGTAAGTAAATAAAAGTGTGATGATCATCATTATTAGAGCATTGTCCCATGTGAGGAAAGGAAGGAAGCTATGATTCCCTTACAAGTTGGGATGAGACTCCGGACTATAAAAAGAAAATAAAAGAGGCCAAAGAGCCCACCAAAAAAATTAATGAAAAAAAAAGAGGCCAAAGAGCCCAAACAAAAAAAAAGAGAAAACGAGAGAAGGGACAATGCTACTATCCTTTACCACACTTGTGCTTCAAAGTAGCACCATGATCTTAATGATAGAGAGTCTCGTATATTGTCACTTTCATATACTAGTGGGAATTTTTGTTATAGAACTTGGCTTCTATATTCCAATGATGGGCATCCTCAATTGCCCTAGGTCTTCGTGAGCAAACGAGTTGGATGCACACCCACTTAGTTTCTTTTTGAGCTTTCATAAACTTATAGCTCTTGTGCATCTCTTGCATGGCAATCCCTACTCACTCACATTGATATCTATTAATGGGCATCTCCATAACCCGTTGATATGCCGAGTCGATGTGACCATCTCCTCCTTTTTGCCTCACAACCTCCACCATATTCTATTTCACCTATAGTGTTATGTCCATGGCTCACACTCATGTATTGCGTGAGAGTTGAAAAGGTTTGAGAAAGTAAAAGTGTGAAAACAATTGCTTGACTAAGACCGGGGTTGTTCATGATTTAAATACGTTGTGTGGGGAAGATGGAGCATAGCTAGACTATATGATATTGTAGGGATAACTTTCTTTGGCCATGTTATTTCGAGAAGACATGATTGCTTTGTTAGTATGCTTGAAGTATTATTGTTCTTATGTCAATATTAAACTTTTTGCTTTGAATAATATGGATCTGAATATTCATGTTACAATATATGTTAGGTAGCATTCCACATCAAAAATTATGTTTTTATCATTTACCTGCTCGAGGACGAGCAGGAATTAAGCTTGGGGATGCTTGATACGTCTCCAACATATCTATAATTTTTGATCGTTCCATGCTATTATATTATCAACTTCGGATGTTTTATATGCATGAATCTGCTATTTTATATTATTTTTGGGACTAACCTATTGACCTAGAGCCCTGTGCCAGTTTCTGTTTTTTCCTTGTTTTTGACCTTTTTCAGATAGGAATATCAAACGGAGCCCAAATGAAATAAAACTTTCGCGATGATTTTTTTACCAAAAGAGACCCCTGAAGCTTTGGAAGAAGGTGAGAAGAGCCACGAGGGAGTCACGAGCCCGGTAGGCGCGCCCTACCCCCCGGGAGGGCCTAGCAGGCTCGTGACCTCCTCGTGGGCCCAACTGACGTAATTCCACCGCCATAAATTCCTATAAATACAGAAACCCCCAAAAAGAAACCTAGATCGGGAGTTCCGCCGTCGTAAGCTTGTGTAGCCACAAAAACCAATCGGGAGCCCGTTCCGGCACCCTGCCGGAGGGTGAATCCATCTCTGGTGGCCATCTTCATCATCCCGACGATCTCCATGACGGGAGTAGTTCTCCCTCGGGGCTGAGGGTATGTACCAATAGCTATGTGTTTGATCTCTCTCTCTCTCGTGTTCTTGAGATGTCATGATCTTGCTATACCGCAGTCTTTGCTACTATAGTTGGATCCTATGATGTTCTTCCCCCTCTCCCTTCTTGTAATGAATTGAGTTTCCCCTTTAAAGTTATCTTATCGGATTGAGTCTTTAAGAACACTTGATGTATGTCTTGCACGTGTCTATCTGTGGTGACAATGGGATATTCATGTGAGTACTTGATGTATGTTTTGGTGATCAACTTGCGGGTTTTGTGACATCGGGAACCTATGCATATGGGTTGGCACACGTTTTGACTCTCCGGTAGAAACTTTGGGGCACTCTTTGAAGTTCTATGTGTTGGTTGAATAGATGATTCTGAGATTGTGTGATGCATATTGTATAATCATGCCCATGGATACTTGAGGTCACAATGGAGTATGTGACAGTAGGGTCTTGGTTGATATGTGTCTTAAGGTGTTATTCTAGTACGAACTCTAGGATAGATTGAACGGAAAGAATAGCTTCGTGTTATTTTACTACGGACTCTTGAATAGATCGATCAGAAAGAATAACTTTGTGGTGGATTCGTACCTGAAAATAATCTCTTCTTTTGTTCTCCGCTATTAGTGACTTTGGAGTGACTCTTTATTGCACGTTGAGGGCTAGTTATATGATCCAATTATGTCATCATTGTTGAGAGAACTTCACTAGTGAAAGTATGAACCCTAGGCCTTGTTTCCACGCATTGCAATACCGTTCGTGCTCACTTTTATTATTATTTACCTTGCTGTTTTTATATTTTCAGATTACAAAAACCTATATCTACCATCCATATTGCACTTGTATCACCATCTCTTCACCGAACTAGTGCACCTATACAACTTACCATTGTATTGGGTGTGTTGGGGACACAAGAGACTCTTTGTTATTTGGTTGCAGGGTTGCTTGAGAGAGACCATCTTCATCCTACGCCTCCCGCGGATTGATAAACCTTAGGTCACCTACTTGAGGGAAAATTGCTACTGTCCTACAAACCTCTGCACTTGGAGGCCCAACAACGTCTACAAGGAGAAGGTTGCGTGGTAGACATCAGGGATCACCTTATAATGCTACTATCGTTCTAAGCAAGATAAGGTGCATAAAAGGATTAACATCATACGCAATTCGTAAGTGACATGATATGGCCATGATCTTGTGCTTCTTGATCTCCATCACCAAAGCACTGGCATGATCTTCATCGTCACCGGTGCCACACCATGATCTCCATCATCGTGCTGCCATCGAGGTTGTCGTGCTATCTATGCTATTACTACTAAAGCTACAACCTAGCATTATAGTAAGCGCATCTGCAAGCACAAACATTAGTTTAAAGACAACCCTATGGCTCCTGCCGGTTGCCGTAGCATCGACGTGCAAGTCAATATTTAACTATTACAACATGATCATTTCATACATCCAATATATCACATCATGTCTTTGGCCATATCACATCACATGCATACCCTGCAAAAACAAGTTAGATGTCCTCTAATTTGTTGTTGCATGTTTTACATGGCTGCTATGGGTATCTAGTATGATCGCATCTTACTTACGCAAAGCCACAATGGTGATATTCAAATTTCTATTTAACCTTTCTCCAAGGACCGCCTCGGTCAAATCCGATTCAACTAAAGTTGAAGAAACAGACACCCGCCAGTCATCTTTTGCAACAAGTTGCATGTTAGTCGATGAAACCGGTCTCTCGTAAGCGTACGAGTAAGGTTGGTCCGGGCCGCTTCAATCCAACAATACCGCCGAATCGAGAAAATACTAAGGAGGGCAGCAAATCGAACATCAACGCCCACAAAAACTTTTGTGTTCTACTCGAGATTACATGTACGCATGAACCTAGCTCATGATGCCACTGTTGAGTAACGTTGCATGGGAAACAAAAAAAATTCCTACGCACACGAAGACCTATCATGGTGATGTTCATTTACGAGAGGGAGATCGGATCCACATACCCTTGTAAATCGCTAAGCGGGAAGCATTAAGAAACGCGGTTGATGTAGTGGAACTGTTTCGTGATTCAAATCACCGTCGTCCCACGATCCGTCCTGATCTAGCACCGAACGGACGGCACCTCCGCGTTCAGCACACGTACAACTCGATGATGATCTCCGCCTTCTTGATCCAGCAAGAGAGATAGGGAAGTAGATAAGTTCTCCGTCAGCGTGACGGCGCGCCGGTGATGGTGATGATCTTATTCCTGCAGGGCTCCACCCGAGCTTTGCAGAAATCCGATCTAGAGGAAGAACTACGAAGTAGAGGTTTAGGGTTGCACGTGGCGAAGTTGTGTCTCAAAAACCCTAAAACCTCTAGTATGTATAGGAGGAGGGGAGGGGCTAGCCTTGAGGCTCAAGGGAGCCTCCAAGGCATCGGCCGAAGAGGGAGGAGGGACTCCTACTCTAATTCGGTTTGGAAGGAGGAGTCCCTTCCTTCCTTCCCACCACCTCTTTTTTTTCTCCTTTGATTTTTCCTCTTGGCCGAAATAGTCCTATTGGGCTGGCCTCACCAGCCCACTAAGGGCTGGTGCGCCACCCATGGGCCTATTAGGTTCTCTCCCGGGTGGGTGGCCCCTCCCGGTAAAAACCCGGAACCCATTCGTCACTCCCGGTAAAGTGCCGGTAATGCTCGAAATCTTTCCGGAAGCCAAATGAAACAATCCTATATATCAATATTTGTTTCCGGACCATTCCGAAAACCCTCGTGACGTTTGTGATCTCATCTGGGACTCCGAACAAAATTTCGGTCACCATCACTTATAACTCAACTATACCGAAACGTCACCGAACCTTAAGTGTGCAGACCCTACGGGTTCGAGAACTATGCAGACATGACCTGAGACACTCCCCGGTCAATATCCAATAGCGAGACCTGGATGTCCATATTGGATCCTACATATTCGACGAAGATCTTATCGGTTGAACCTCTGTGCCAAGGATTCATATAATCTCGTATACCATTCCCTTTGTCCTTCGGTATGTTACTTGCCCGAGATTTGATCGTCGGTATCCCTATACCTATTTCAATCTCGTTACCGGCAAGTCTCTTTACTCGTTTCGTAATACAAGATCCCGTGACTAACACTTTAGTCACATTGCTTGCAAGGCTTATATGTGATGTTGTATTACCGAGTGGGCCCTGAGATACCTCTCTGTCACACGGAGTGACAGATCCCAGTCTTGATCCATGCTAACTCAACGGACACCTTAAGAGATACCTGTAGAGCACCTTTATAGTCACCCAGTAACGTTGCGACGTTTGATACACACAAGGTATTCCTCTGGTGTCAGTGAGTTACATGATCTCATGGTCATAGGAATGAATAGTTGACACACAGAAAACAATAGCAACAAAATGACACGATCACATGCTACATTTATAGTTTGGGTCTTGTCCATCACATCATTCTCCCAATGATGTGATCCAGTCATCAAGTGACAACACTTGTGTATGGTTAGAAAACTTGAACCATCCTTGATCAACGAGCTAGTCAACTAGAGGCTTACTAGGGACATAATTGTGTCTATATATCCACACATGCATTTATGTTTTCATTGAATACAATTATAACATGGATAATAAACTATTATCTTGAAACAGGAAATATAATAATAACTATTTTATTATTGCCTCTAGGGCATATTTCCAACACATCCTTGCTGGATCAAGGCGTTGGAGACGTCACCGGGTTGCACGTGTGTTGAACGCGGAGGCGCCGACGTTCACTGCGAGTATGACTCCATCAACCATGTTCTAGTAACGCTTCCGCTTAGCGATCTTCAAAGGTATGAAGATTCTCTACAACCTCTCTCGTTGTTGGTTTCTCCATAGATAGGTCCTTGCATGGCGTAGGATTTTTTTTGAAATTACTACGATCCCCAACACAACACTCTTATCTTGGGTGATCACACCCGATCATCGTCACGTCCTGAACTGCAACTGGATCACTAGCGATCAGAGTAAGAGACCTGGGCGAGGATCCTCCTCCATCTGGGTTAGACACACGATGTTGATAGTGTGCAGAGAAGTTATATTCACACATTTCATGGGGCTTAGTCTGAACAAGGCTTGAATCCTAGAGGAATGTTTCAATGAAGGCCCTAAGGCGGTCATGATTCAATACCCCCCCCCTCAACATTCCGGTGTTTTTTCATTCACCAAATCTGAATCAGCAATATGACCATCGCTAGTTCGGCCAATCCCATGTATGCAGTTATAATGTTTATGGTAGGCCGAGAAATTCTTCTTAGCAGCAACACCGACCCGAGGAAGGTGAGACCATATGCTGGATGTGAAATTGCCAACATGTGCCCCTTGAATGGGACCTCGAAGTTCCTGTGATTTGCAAGGATGAACAACCGTTGCATATGAATTCTCAAGGCTTGACTCCATGGGAGCTCTCGCTGAGCATCCAACTTGAATAGGGGTTGCAATCAATCCGAAGCCGGCGCCGGAGACAGGAATGGCAATGGATCCACCGACGTTGGCTCCGACAGTACCTTGGTGGGCATCAGCCCCACAATACATTCCCATCTTGCTGCGTGGGTCGGATCCTCCGATTTCCCCTCCCGGTGCGCCCAATTGACAAGGGCCACCGGTGGCTTGAAAGGGTGAGGCATCATACAGTTCTCTTCTGTTGTCCCCTTGAAGTAGATCCGCCATGCCAGATTCAACAACTCTCTCTCAGCTTGGTCCGTGCAAACCTGAGTGAACCTCCGCGTGTAGGAGAGTGGATCCGCTCCCTCCTCCACTACTGACTTTGCTTCTCTCCACTCGTTCACACAAAACGACCATGAGAGGGCGTCGTCGCGGATCCGTATCGCGCGCTCCCGTCAGTGCCTCCCCCTTGTCTCCTCCAAGGCCAACAGCGAGATCGAGTGGATTGGGCGCAACATCTCTGAAAATGCCTGATAGACGTGCATGAGCAGCATCCGAAATTCCTCTCTCCCCTACTCCCTCACGCCAATGGAAGAGGGGCGCTGCATTAGGAAGGTGGTGAGTCACGGTGCAAGGGTGGGGGTAGCGGCATCAAGGCGGTGGGCGGCAGCGGTGGTGGGGGGGGTGGTGGTGGGTCGCAGGAGCGGGCATCATGAGCAGGATGAGTAGCAACACGCTCATGGGAGGACCTATGGAGAGTGCAGAGACGAAACTAGTTTTTTTTGTGTAGCTATGTTTTACAACAGATTTTAAAACAAGTTCAACGCAATTCACACTTAGCCCTCGCCCGTTCAGTTATACATGGAATATGATCTCAAAACTGTTCTAATCTGAATGGCTGTCTCAAGTTGTAGTTGTGACTTGTAACACTAGTGTTCCACTCACTCTATGGCTTGACTAAATCGTCCGCCTGAATACAGGTGGGTAGCCCTAAAAAATACGGATAGGTAGTCACAGTTGGATTGTTCTCTCAAAATACCGACAACATATTATACTTCATCTGGTTTCTAGCAAGCGCCACATGTCGGCATACAATACACATGTACATCGGACGACTGTTTTTGACCCATTGAATAGATAAATGCAACAAAACGGATGGAGGGCCTGAAAGCGTAAAGGCGGGCACTACAAATCAGTCGGGTGATTTCTTAGAGAAATCATACGGCTCGGTAGCCGTTCGATTAGCGCGCTAGTGTCGTTGGATCACAGAGACGTCACTGCAGCAGTAAGATGCGCTACCTGTTTGACGCAGCGCTGCTGCACCTCAACAGAATCTTCACTTCAGCTCTCATGGCGCATCGCTGGTGTCCGGCGAAGCTCCAACGCAGCATCGACATTATCAGACGAAGCTCCAATGAAACTCCAGTAGAGCTCCAAAGCAGCATCGACGGCGCCCGGTGGAGCTCCAATGCAACTCCGGTAAAGCTCCAACGCAACACCGACGACTTCGGTGAAACTGCAATGCAACTCCGGCAGAGCTCCAACGCGGCATAGATGGCTCCAATGAAGCTACAATGCAACGTATGATCAAAGCTCATGAGAGCACCGGCGACGTGATGAAGCTCCATGGCCGCCCACGGCCGTGTTGTATTGCAACTCCGTCGTCTGTCGAGATCTGCGAGGCCGCAACATCATGGGTGCTACGTTGGAAGCATCACAGCTGCCGACGAGATTCACCAGTTGCAACACCCCTTCTCGGCAGCACCGGTGGCGTTGCTTCCGATGTGCTTGCAATGGCAACCGCAGGGCAACACCGGTCGCGCTGGAGCACCGGTGCTGGCACGACATACCTTGGTGTTGTGCAACTCTCCACTGCTTGCAGCAATGACGAAGACCCCTCATGGATTGCAGCTCGGAGGGGCGGTGGGGGGAGCAGCACGCATGGATCAGAGGAGGGGGCATGGCTAGCGGCAGGGGCGTGGGAGAAGAAGATGAAATTGAGAAGGGGGTGATGGAGAGAAATAGAGCGCAAGGGGGATTGGGATCAGGGAGGAAGACGAACACATGACGTGCGGCTTCGGGAGATAAAGGGAAGGGAAGCGGTGCATGAGGCCACACACGTGTCGTGCATCAGAGCTGGTTTACGCGCCGACGAAATCACCCGGTTGGTTTAAAACGTTCTCAAGCCTAAAAGACCGAGCTACTTAGGAAGTTTCATCTTCTCCCAACTCATTGAAGTACACGAAGACCGTGGGATTCATTTCTTAAAAACAGTCATAGGAATGGAATAATATAAAGAACAATTCTTTAAAAAAAATAGAAGGACATCAAGATTTTTTTTTTTAAATCTACGCTAGAAGGAGGGCTTCTCCAAACTCATTGAAGTACACGAAGACCGTGGGATCCATTTCTTAAAAACAGTCATAGGAATGGCATAATAGAAAGAACATTTCTTAAAAAAAATCAGAAGGACATCAGGATTTTTTTTCAAAAATATGCGCTAGAAGGAGGGCTTCTCCAAACTCATTGAAGTACACGAAGACCGTGGGATTCATTTCTTAAAAACAGTCATAGGAATGGCATAATAGAAAGAATATTTCTTAAATAAATCAGAAGGACATCAGGATAAAAATCTGCGCTAGAAGGAGGGCTACCGAGCTGCTATTCCAGCTGCTAGGAATTTCATCTTCTCCAAACTCATTGAAGTACACGTTTTTTCAAAAATCAGCGCTAGAAGGAGGGCTCGAACCTCCGACCTTGTGGTTAACAGCCACACGCTCTGGCCAACTGAGCTATTCCAGCTGTGTTGGCTATTTGCGTAAACCAATTTATTTGATAGAAGGTGGAGCCTAATGTAAGAAATGAACTGCCGTGTCCACCATTTAACCATAAATGCATGCCGTGATTAGAAATCTCCAAATTAATACATATATTATCTTAGCTATGTCTTGAGAAATTAATTGCATATATATACATTAAGAAATTAATAGTATATATCTTAAAAAATCAATACTTGCACATATATGTATCTATATTATATCTTTAGTATAAATTAATATGGAAGCATTTATGTGTGATCTATCTATATACATGAGATAAATGCATGTTATAATTAGAAATCTCCAAATTATCATTTGTATCTTTTTTTTTTGAACCAATTATCATTTGTATCTTTGTATCTTTAGAAACTAATGAGTTGTAGCTAGCAGATGACAACCGTGTAGATGGACAGGAGATAGTGCGTATTTGTAACTGATGGATGCAGTCATGCCATACATCTGGGCAAGTGGACGTTCCAGGATGTGCGTCGCCACCTTCTATCTTTTGTTTATACCAAACAATTCACGGGAGGGAGTGAGTTCTAGTGATCTAGTATCTCTAAGAATTTTTTGGAAAACAATTCCCTCCACTCACCAACTACACGGTTAATGATTACAACCATAAGATATTAAAAGTCATTGCCGTTAGTCTATCTCTAAGAAATATTCACGCCTTCTTTGACAGTCACCTATGTATTACTCATAAATTAAACGTGTGGTTAACGTTAGCCCCCTAGTGATGCAAGAGTAGATGTGAAAGTGCCATTCTAATCGTACATGGACATGCACCCGGATGAATAGCAAATTCCAGAAAATAGCAAGCAAATTTTGAAACAATCTGAAGTTTTTTGGAGAGAAAAATTCCCGAGTGTTCTCCCTACGCATAATTTTTTGTGAAGAGATGACATTCCTGATTCTTTGGGTTAAAAAAATAGGCACTTCAAAATGCTTCAAAAATAAGCTTCTCTAAGTATTGATTTTGTTTTTTTTTCTCCTTGGACACGTCGAATGTTATTTTCATCAATTTTTGTATTGGTGTAGAATACTGAAACATGTTTGTTGTCAAAATCAGTTTTTAAAACATGTTCACTGTTATTCTGGATTTTACTGATCATCTGACAGGTGCATCCGGGAGCAAAAACTACAGTAACTAGGATACATTAGTTAGTTTCTAGAGATACAAATCATCAATGGGTCAAGAGATGTACAGGTATACACTAGTAGCTATGACACATTTTTTTTGCGAGCAAGCTGATGAGGACATCAACACCATTGTTACACACATAACCCGAGTTGCTATATATACTGGACCAGTTACTAGAGCTCGTGCACGCCAATTGAATTACCAGGTACTTTCGTTTCTTGGGAATACTTCTAATGTCCATTAACATATGATGCTGCCTAAGTTAGATACTTTTGTTGTGCTCATGAATGAAGGACCTAACATGGACAAGAAGGATATCCGTTGGAGCGGGACCAAGCATGAAGAAGAAGGTGCACGCGTGGGAGAGAACAATGGAGCTTCCACTGATGATTTTCGCACTTTAAAGCCACCATAAGGAGAGCATGAAGGCTTTGGACGAAATATTCAAGACGCCACTTTATAAATTTCGTCCATAGGCTATTATAGGTGTTGCGCCACCTTATTTTTGGGCCAGGCCCATGTAATTTCGAAATACCATAATATAGTCTATTTTTAGAGTCTGTATGTGTGGGGAAACCAAGTTTAAGGCTGTTTTCAGACCCCTCCTCCAAGGGTCACGAAATTGCCTCTCTATTCCCTCATATATACAGCCCTTGGGGCACTGTTTAGACTTGAGTTTTGTTTAGATTACAAGTTCGCCATAGCTGCAACTTCGCGTTCTTCGTTTGTGTTCTACGACCAGACAAAGGCGTCACAGAACCCCACCTTCATCAATAAAGCTTTCCTCTTATATTCGCAATATCTTGATTGCATCTTGGTTTCTTGCTTGTTCTTCGCTTGCGTGCAGGAAACAGACCTTCGTGGTCAGGTTGATTGTGCTCCGGCGTTGTCAATAAACTCTCGAAGTTGGTTTAGCGATTGCTAAGGTGCGATGTCCTCACACGTTCATAGTCGGATCGTCAAAGTCTACTCCACCAAAACGATACTCACAATCTCATCGAAAGACAGGGACAACTTCGCCTCGATCAAGTGGTATCAGATTTCCAGGTTGCTCGGTGAGATTTTACCAGTTTTACATAGTTAGATCGCATCTGTTCTTCATACCTATAATCCACGAAAAAACCAAAAAAAACTAGGGTTAGATCATCATATCCGAACCAATCTGAGCCGTTGCATAGTATTTTCAGTAGTTTGCTTTGTTGAAATTGCGGTTACATCGTCGTGTCGAGTTGCTGGTCTTAGTGTCTAGTTCTTTAGAGTTTCGAGTTCTGTTCATAGGTTATCACGCCGCCACTGCACCATCTTTCATCGCTGCCATATATCACCTCCACGCTACCATCATCGTTGCTGCCATATGCCACCACCACGCCACCATTATCCTTGCTGCCATATACCACCACCATATATCCACTACAATCCTTTCCGCCTTAGGTTAATTTTGAGATCTTTTTGCTTTCGGTTTCGCGTTTCCTTACCTGAGTAGGTTTCGGGAAAAAAAGTCTGCCACGCTTTCCATAACACTTTTTAGACCAAAATTTCGAGGGGTGAATTTTTTTCCCTATTGTTTTGTTAGGATTTTTAGAGAGTTTTGAGACACTCGCCATCATAGTGATATTTGTCGCAATTTTTGATCGTCGCAGCCCCGATTTGCTCCAGAAATAATAATAAAAATATTGTCAAATTGTTTTTCGTGCCTATCCTGTTTTTGGTCCTTGGGAAGAGTTTTGAGATGCTCGCCATTATAGTGATTTTCTAAAGAAGAAGAAAGCGCGGAAGAAAAAAGAGCGCAAAAAAGAGAGAGAGAAAATTAGAGCGGCTCTTCCCTTGATTAGTACGTGTCGTCGTGACTTCGTTGGTGTTCTAGGCTCGCGTCTCTAGTACGGTCTAGCCTAGGACCAGCATGGTACCGTCGTTGAGCATCTTTCCAATTTTGTATCTCTGAACTGATTATTGCTGACCCTTCTTGCTACCATCTTATAAGCCTTCCGAGCTCCACATACATCTACATCATGTGTTTGACACCACCTGGAAATCGCTCTATCCAAGCTTTGAGAGTTTTGACTACATCGGTTGTCGATCGCCACCTGCTGCTGGGTAAGAATTGGTAAGAAATTGAGATTTGCTTGACGGATTTGTGACACACCACCACCACCACCACTTCTTAGTAGTCTGTAGATTCATATTCTTCTGTGTTCCTATTGCCGGTAACCATGCCAGGATCACACGATGAGGCGATCGACTAGGATAACCTGACCAACCGGGAGCTCCATGATAAATTTCAGCAAATGATGTCTGACCAGGTACATGATTTCGTGACCACGTTTGGAGAGGCCATGGACAAGCTCGAAAGTATGGAGAAGAAATTTGACACCAAGATGAACGCCAAGTTCAATGAGGTGCTTGCCCGTTTACCACCAGCAGCTACAGCTGTTGTCCCTCTTCAACCACAACAACGGCTACGAGCGCGACGCGTGCGTGTCGGCCAAGTGCAGAATTTTGGTGTTGTTGCTCCTACTGCTGCGACTGGTCTTGCTGCTGCTCCTCCTGTTGCTACCATCGAGGTTTTTGTGGCTGAGCAGAACGAGGAGTATGGTGATGATTACGATGGTGATTACGATGATGAGGGAGAGGTTGCTCCAGTTCAGCACCAGGAATAACAACCACCACATGGATACAATCGCAACGGTAGGGATGCAGCACACCCTCAGGTACGGTATCATGACCATCTCCCTAAACTTAAATTGAATATTCCTACTTTTGATGGTCGATATGTTCCTAATATATATCTTACTTGGGAGTTAGAAACAGAGCAACGTTTTACATGCTTGCAATTTCCTGAAGATAGATGTGTTGCTGCTGTTGTTTGTTCTTTCACTAGTTTTGCTTGTGTTTGGTGGTCTGAATATTCTAGAATACATCATGCTAATATTCCAACTACTTGGCCTGCTTTGAAAACTGCTATGCGTACTCGTTGGGTTCCACCATATTATCAACATGAATTACTTCAAAACTTGCAGCGTTTAAGACAAGGAAAAAAATCTGTAGAAGAATATTATCAGGAATTACAAACTGGCATGATTAGATGTGGTATTGTTGAGGACAATGAAGCTATGCTTGCACGTTTTATGGGTGGATTAAATAGAGATATTCAGACTATTCTAGAATATAAGGGTTATAGCAATATCACTCGTTTATTCCATCTTGCTTGCAAAGCTGAACGTGAAGTGTAGGATCGACAGGCATTGGCGAGAACTAATTTTTCTACAGGTCGCACTTTCTCATGGACGCCACGAACCACATCTACTTCCACACGTCCTCCTGCATCAGCACCGCCTCCTTCAGCCGCCAATTCAACCACAGATACCAGGAATCAAGCCCCTGCACCACCCTTCACCAAGAACACACCTTCCAGGCCCACACAGAGATCTTCTTCATCCATGGCATCCACAGGTCAAACACATGAGGTTATTTGTCGTCGTTGCAAGGGTGGAGGTCATTATGCGAGAGAGTGCCCATCCAATCGCGTGATGATTATTACTGAGGATGGTGGATATGACACCGCCAGTGATTATGACGAGGAGACTCTAGCTCTTATTGCAAGTGAAGAACGGAGTGTTGATGATACTGAACAAGAGACACAATACATGGCTGCTGACTACGCTAACAGGTATGAAAGCTTAGTTGCTCAACGTGCTTTAAGTGTGCAGGTAACACATGCTGAGCAAAATCAGAGGCACAACTTGTTCCATACTAAGGGAGTGGTAAAGGAATGTTATGTTCGTGTAATCATCGATGGAGGGAGTTGCAACAACTTAGCTAGCATGGAGATGGTGGAGAAGCTGTCTCTCACCACCAGACCACATCCTCATCCTTATTATATCCAGTTGTTCAACAACAGTGGCAAGGTTAAGGTAACACGTATTGTTCGTGTGCATTTTAGCATTGCTACATATTCTGATTTTGTTGATTGTGATGTGGTACACATGCAAGCATGCTCTGTTTTACTTGGTAGCCCATGGCAATTTGATAAAAAAATTGTACACCGTGGTAGAACAAATCAGTATACTCTTGTTCATAAGGATCAAAATATTACTTTGCTTTCTATGTCTCCTGGACATATTATGAAAGATGATATTGCTAGAGCTAGTAAACAAAAACAAGACCTACATAAGAGTGAAAATCAGATTGTAGCAAAGGAATTTGAGCAACACAATAAGCCTGCTAAATCATCATCTAGTGTTGCCTCTGAAATAAAACTAAAGAGTAGTTGTTTACTTGCCACTAAATCTGATATTACTGATGTGGATATTACTACATCTGTTTGTATGATTTCGTATGCAAAGAGGTATTATTATCATTCGAGGACATGCCACCCTCTTTGCCTCCTGCTGTCATTAACATTTTGCAAGAGTCACAGACGTCTTTCCACAAGACGTGCCACCGAGATACCACCTATTAGAGGGATTGAGCATCAGATTGACTTAATTCCCGGTGCATCGCTACCCAACCATGAACCATACCGTACAAATCCAGAGGAGACGAAGGAGATTATGCGTCAAGTACAAGAGCTGCTCGACAAAGGTTATATACATGAATCTCTTAGTCCTTGTGTTGTTCCTATTATTCTAGTGCCGAAAAAGGATGGTACATCGCGTATGTGTGTTGATTGTAGAGGCATTAATAATATTACTATTCGTTATCGTCATCCTATTCCTAGGCTAGATGATATGCTTGATGAATTAAGTGGATCTATAATTTTCTCCAAAGTTGATTTGCGTAGTGGATACCATCAAATTCGCGTGAAATTGGGAGATGAATGGAAAACGGCATTTAAAACTAAGTTTGGCTTATATCAGTGGTTAGTTATGCCTTTTGGATTGACTAATGCACCTAGCACTTTCATGAGATTAATGAATGAGGTTTTACATGCTTTCATTCGATGATTTGTGGTAGTCAACTTTGATGATATACTGATTTATAGTAGATCTTTGGAGGAACACTTGGATCATTTGCGTGTTGTTTTTACTGCTCTACGTGATGCACGTTTGTTTGGTAACCTTGGGAAGTGCACCTTTTGCACAGACCGAGTATCTTTTCTTGGCTATGTTGTTACTCCATAGGGAATTGAAGTTGATAAAGCCAAGATTGAAGCTATTGAGAGTTGGCCGCAGCCCAAAACGGTCACACAAGTGAGGAGTTTCCTTGGACTCCCCGAGTTTATAGGCGTTTTGTGAGAGATTTCAGCATCATTGCTGCACCTCTCAATGAGCTTACAAAGAAGGATGTGCCTTATTCTTGGGGTACCGCACAGGAAGAAGCCTTCTCGGTTTTGAAAGATAAGTTAACACATGCTCCTTTACTCCAACTTCCTGATTTTAATAAGACTTTGGAGCTTGAATGTGATGCTAGGGAATTGGATTAGGAGGTGTGTTATTACAAGATGGTAAACCTGTTGCATACTTTTCTAAAAAATTAAGTGGGCCTAGTGTGAATTATTCTACTTATGATAAGGAATTATATGCTCTTGTGCAGACTTTGGAAACATGGCAACATTATTTATGGCTCAAAGAATTTGTCATACATTCTGGTCATGAATCTTTGAAACATATTAAAAGTCAAGCAAAACTGAACCATAGACATGCTAAATGGGTTGAATTCATTGAGACTTTCCCGTACGTCATTAAACACAACAAGGGTAAAGAAAATGTTATTGATGATGCTTTGTTTCGTTGTTATACTATGCTTTCACAACTTGACTTTAAAATATTTGGTTTGGAGACCATCAAAGATCAATATTTGCATGATGCTGATTTCAAAGATGTGTTGGAGAATTGTAAAGAAGGGAGAACACGGAACAAGTTCATCATTAATAATGGATTTGTGTTTCGTTCTAACAAGCTATGCATTCCAGCTAGCTCCGTTCGTCTTTTGTTGTTACACGAAGCGCATGGATGAGGATTGATGGGATACTTTGGCGTAAAGAAGACGGAGGATGTACTTGCTACACATTTCTTTTGGCCAAGGATGCGACGGGATGTTGAGCGTTTTTTTGTTCGCTGCATGACATGTCAAAAAGCTAAGTCACGACTCAATCCTCATGGTTTATATATGCCTTTGCCTGTACCTAGTGTTCCTTAGGAGGATATATCTATGGACTTTGTTTTAGGTTTACCTCGAACAAAGAAGGGGAGGGATAGCATATTTGTTGTCGTGGACAGATTTTTTAAAATGGCACACTTTATACCATGTCATAAAAGTGATGATGCCACTAATGTGGCTCATTTGTTCTTTCGTGAAATTATTCGCTTGCATGGTGTGCCAAATACGATTGTTTCATATCGTGATGCTAAATTTCTTAGCCACTTTTGGCGATGTTTATGGGCTAAGATGGGGACAAAAATGCTTTTTACTACCACATGTCACCCCAAACTGATGGACAAACTGAAGTAGTCAATAGATCTTTGTCTACTATGCTTAGGGTTGTTTTGAAGAACAATCTAAAATTGTGGGAAGAATGCTTACCTCATATTGAATTTTCTTATAATCGTTTGTTGTATTCTACTACAAAGATGTGTCATTTTGAAGTTGTGTATGGTTTCCTACCTCGTGCACCTATTAATTTGTTACCTCTTCCATCTTCGGAGAAGGTTAATTTTTATGCTAAAGAATGTGCTGATTTGATATTAAAGATGCATGAGTTAACTAAGGAAAACATTGAGCGCATGAATGCTAAATATAAACTTGTTGGAGATAAGGGTAGAAAACATGTTATCTTTGCACCTGGAGATCTTGTTTGGTTGCATTTGCGTAAGGATAGGTTTCCTGATTCGCGCAAGTCAAAGCTAATGCCGCGTGCTGATGGTCCTTTCAAAGTGTTAGAGAAAATAAATGATAATGCATATAGACTTGAGCTGCCTACAGATTTTGGGGTTAGTCCCACTTTTAACATTGCAGATTTGAAGTCATATTTGGGTGAGGAAGATGAGCTTCCGTCGAGGACGACTTCAGTTCAACAAGGGGAGGATGATGAGGACATCAACACCATTGTTACACCCACAGCCCCAGCTGCAATACATACTGGACCAGTTACTAGAGCTCGTGCACGCCAATTGAATTACCACGTGCTTTCATTTCTTGAGAATACTTCTAATGTTCATGAACATATGATGCTGCCTAAGTTAGATACTTTTGTTGTGCTCATGAATGAAGGACCTAACATGGACAAGAAGTATATCCGTTGGAGCGGGATCAAGCATGGAGAAGAAGGTGCACGCGCGGGAGAGAACAATGGAGCTTCCATTGGTGATTTTTGCACTTTAAAGCCACCATAAGGAGAGCATGAAGGCTTTGGACGAAATATTCAAGATGCCACTTCATAAAATTCGTCCATAGGCTATTATAGGTGTTGCGCCACCTTATTTTTGGGACAGGCCCATGTAATTTCGAAATGCCATAATATAGGCTATTTTTAGAGTCTGTATGTGTGGGGAAACCGAGTTTAGGGCTATTTTCGGACCCCTCCTCCAAGGGTCACAAAATTGCCTCTCTATTCCCTCATATATACAACCCTTAGGGCACCGTTTAGACTTGGGTTTTGTTTAGATTACAAGTTCGCCATAGTTGCAACTTCGCGTTCTTCGTTTGTGTTCTACGACCAGACAAAGGCGTCACAGAACCCCACCTTCATTAATAAAGCTTTCCTCTTATATTCACAATATCTTGATTGCATTTTGGTTTCTTGCTTGTTCTTCGTTTGCGTGCAGGAAACAGACCTTCGTGGTCAGGTTGATCATGCTCCGGCATGGTCAATAACCTCTCAGAGTTGGTTTAGCGATCGCTAAGGTGCGACGTCCTCACACGTTCGTAGTCGGATCGTCAAAGTCTACTCCACCAAAACGATACACACGATCTCATCGAAAGACAGGGACAACTTCGCCTCTATCACAAGCTATGAGACATTAGTTAGTTTCCAAAGATATAAATCAATAGTTATGCAGTAGTAGACTGAGATACGATTAGTTAGACACTCACTAATCACGTGATTAGCATTCTTCTCTAGTTATACATTGTGACATTTTCTCAACAAACGCGATTAATATTTCTCACTAATCACATGATTAATATTATCCATGTAACCTAGTGTTATGATTTGCTATAGCTTTACATCATAATTGGTACCAATTGAATGAAACATAGCTTCAAACCTTTCTTGGTTATTGGATGATAGATGAGGAACGTGAATACATGGTCGAGAAAAATCGATCATTGTAGTGAGGTTTGGCATTTTTCATCAAGAGAGAGGCAATTTTTTGTTTATGTCTCATGTATAATTTTGAGATTTTGCTTTCATTAGCCACAACTAACACCAATGATTTACATGACTATTGGCTATCCGGCCATAAATTAGAAGTAGTTATATTGTCATTTCAAGATATTATATCGCCAAAGGCCATAAAATTATATACCATTATGAATCTGAGAATTGCTCTAGCTAGTTCCAATTGATAAAAATATTACGTATTATGTGATGATGCATATGACAACTCTCATTCAATGATCAAGCAAAAACATATGATGCATTATGGTTTTGAGTTGGTGAGTGGAGGGAATTATTTTTTATATGACATTATGTTGTGTCATGGTTCACTCTATGACATAAGATAAATATGGGTTACACATTCTTGTGCTACATATTACAAAGTGCAAATGTTGTTCCAGATCAAAGATCAATATAATTTTTTTATTGTGTTTTGGTTTTGGTATTTGGCATGGTTTGTGGAAAATATTTCAGGCTATGTTTTGCACATGCTTGAGAGTTATCATAGTTGGTGATAATTGATAAAAATGATTTATATGTTTCATATATGAATCTTGGAGGGTTATATCTGAGAGTGGTACAATTTTTTAACATAGTACAACCACATATGCACATACACTCACCTTATGAATGCACACGCACACAAACTACCCCTGTGATCACTTCCGAGAAACTCAGCCAACACAATATCTTGAGATTGATGAATCACCACACGCATCTTGTACTCGACGGGAATGTGTCGTCCTACTAAATGAACATCACCGAAAAGCCTGAAATAAATTCAAGAAAATGCAAGAACGAGTTCCAAGTGTAGGACTAGAATGCTTGTGGGCTAATTCTACCACAAGGAACCTAACCATTTGAGCTACACTCATTTTGCATTTTTTATTTTTTGATACACATTTTTATTTGGTTGGGTTTTATGTCATTCAGATTAGCTATAGTTGGAAAAAATATAGGAATGATCCACATGTTTGTTGACTACCTAATGACACCAGCTACAAGTCAAGTATTGAAGAATGATTTATGCATTTCCTATCTGTCTAATTACATCTCAAGTTGGGAATCAATCAAAAAATATATTTACTGCCATGCCATGGTATTGATTAAAAGCTATATTTGGCGACATATGTATTTACACACGCCATGTCTATTTATCCGACGATGTTAATTGACAGCTAAAAGTGGCCGAGTTCAACGAACACACAAACAACTCACCCCCCCCCCCCCTTGCCTCGTTCTCTCCGCCTCTCTCCTCCACATCCTCTTGGGATTATCCTCCTTCCCAGACCCCTCCCTCCACTAGATCCGCTGACCTCGCCAGACGGTGAGGTGGGAGGGGGGGCGATCCCTGCTCCCACTTCATAGTTGTAGGTTTTCTAGAACTCGGTGTTCCTTGATGGGATGGAGGCACCGTCGATCTCCTCTCATGGTCATCCTCAGCATGGTTGGTCTTCATCTCGGGATTCCTCGTCGACGACTTCTGCTGGGTTTGTCCCAAAGGTACCCTTCTAAATAAAATCATTTACCTTTGAGTGATTTCCCTAGACTTTTTCTCCCCTTTCAATTCTTGGCACCGGGGTGGTGCCAACCTTTCGACCAAGGGTTGCATCTGGGATCTTACTAGATCATTACCCTTACTCTATCCCTTAATCTCATGCCAATTTATCCCCATCTGTTAATCAAAGACAAATAAAATCCTTTTTCACAAATCTCGTGCTTCAGTTTTGGTCTCGAGGAAACTGAAGCAGGCTCCTTTGGAATTAGTGCATGCACTTTCTTCTTTCATGAATATGCAGTGGTTCTGTTCACTTGATTTGGAGATTTTATCATATCACATCTACTACTTGCTTGAGGGGATACTACGCCGAATTCATGAGGATGCATAGGAAGACATCCATCTCAACCTCCTTTCTTAGAGGCCCACTTTGTGGTCTTTGGATGCAGATCCTTGGCAAGCAGGTCTTCATCACTAATTCAGTTTCCATAGGGAGACAATCTCTTGTTCAAGGGGCTTATTCCTCTCCGACACATGTTGTTCTACATGATCCATGCCATCAGCAAGCTTTTGATCCTTTGTGTCCAAAGGCTCCTAGACGAAGTTCTCTTCGTCCATCTTTAGGTTGTTGTCCATCATCTTCATCATCGATGTCCGACCGCAGCTTGCTCTTGCTCGATGGTGATTGTTGGCGGTGAGGCTTCGAGGTGGATCGCCATCTACAGGCTTTCCCACCATTTTCTATACACACGACCCTCCACGCCAATGGTAGAGGTCTCTGTTGGGCAAGGTCTAGCGGCCGCCATACCTTAGCTCGATGCATTTTTTTTATATGCATGCATATACTACACTCGTCTCTGGACTAGTTGGCTACACTCACTCTCGTTACTAGGAAAATATCTAACAAATAAAAGAGATCCATTTTCTTGATAATGGGACACCGAGAGTCTAATACGTAGTTGAGAAACATGTTGATTGAGCAAGATGTCAGTCACCAGACCGAGATGCACTTCCCCACTCACAAACCTAGCTAGTGTGGCGGCGGTTGGCCAAGACGCCTTTGACCAGCGGATAACACGATGGTCGACGGTGGCTAGGGGCATTGAGAAAGAGGGCGGCGGGGCACTATCATGCAGGGAGCACTGCACAACAGCCGACCATTAACGGTGGGTCCTAGCAGGTACCGGCGACGAGCTATGCAAGGGTAGTGAGCTTCATGTCCTTCATGGTCGGCATGGCGCACTGCATTGCCACGTTAGTCGGCATCAGCTATCATAAGATGGAGAGGAAAGGGAATGGGATAGAAAAGCCAATTAAAGTGGGCAAAGGCAGATATATATTTCTCTAAATTTTAACAACTTGTATTATGCAATTGTAGTCAGTAGTCATTGTGGTGGAGATTCATGAATGCAAATATGGATGGCAACTTTGGTTTATATGTTGAAATGATGTAGTGTCGATTCATGAATACAACTACATATTTTTAGAATACAAGTACTTGTATTATGCAGTTGTAGTGCATATTCATGAATACAAATACATTTTTTTAGAATCTTCTGAACCAAAGGAGCCCTTAATGAGAACAATTTAATTTTTTGAATTGCAGATTTGATAAGATGTTTTGAAGTACTTGGTAGTGGAAACAACTCAAATCCAAACACCCGCAATGGTGTCAATGTTTCGGCACATGCCACTCATCAAGATCAGGTGAATTCCGTAGAAGAAGAGCATGAAATTTTTATGCCAAACAAACAAATGAAAGAAAATACTAGAAATTTTGTTGAAGCTATAGTGGAAGAGAATGTTGACGTTCATGGAGTTGAAGGTATAGCTGTTTTTAATGTGTACATAAACTATGATCTAGGACTTTGCAATCCACTTGATATATTAACCCACGACATTAGATATGATGTTATATTTTCTTATCTACAAAGGGCCCAACTCGACCAGATATCCACAATTGCCCCCCAAATGGGGATGAAAGGTGCTTCCGGCCACAATGGTTTAAGTAGTTTGATTGGCTAGAATATAGTGTACAAAATTATAAGACTTATTGCTTCTATTGTTATCTTTTTAAGCATGCTGAATGGATGAAAACTTTCGTCATGTTGTCTTCTCCAAATCGGGTTTTGGCTGTTGGAAAAGTTTTCAGGTATGTGATGGATTATGTTATATGTATTTAGTTTTTCTTATATGTTTGTTCATGTAATAATACATACATCTACAATTATAGTTGTGTCATTCTGGGAAATGGGATTGGTCACGAATGTGGGAACACATTTGATCAATTTAAGAAATGATGGTTGGGAGTCACCCTTGGAAGATGTCAAAGTATTTTATGCAAACAATAACATTACAGTACTAAATATGGATGCCATCTTTCCAAAATTGTGAATCAAGAAATTGTGGATCAACAATGTCATTGCTGATCATTTTTTCGTGTGGACACCTGCTATGTTGCTATAGACTCCATCACAATGGATTTTGATCATCGTTTTAATGAGGTATCTTCAAAGCTGCTCCAGAACTTCTCTTGTGTTTATCAAACCGATTATTTTTCTAGTTTCAATGTGAAAATTCTTGTTCGACTCACAATATTTCACAAGATTATTTCTCTAATTATGAACATGAACATATGGAAGATAACCTTGAGCTATTCATTATTCATATGAGAAGAATTGAAGACTTTAGATATCGCCATGATATTGCAAGCCTAACTAAAAAGATGGTTGAACTTGAAAGGCACATCATGTTTCCTATGGTTTATCGCCTCACTGAATTGGCATTCCTAATACCGGTAGTGATGACAACGCGTGAAAGGGCCTTCTCAACAATGAAAATCATCAAGACAGAGTTGCGCAACAAGATATCATGTGGCTGGATTAATGATTTGATGTTGTTTTAAACTGAGTGGGGGATATTCAAAAGTCCCTATCGGGATAAAATTAAGGAATACTTTTAGAAGGATGGTAGGGCATTGCCATCACCTGGGTCTTCTAGACAACTTTGAAAGTTTCATTATCGGTAAGTTTCATATTATCAAGTAAAAATTCTCGATGTGTTGTGTTAGTGTGATTTGACATGCCTTGTGGGAAATATTTTAGGATATGTTTTGCGCATGCTTGAGACTCATCATAGTTGGTAATAATTGATAAAAATGGGGAGGATTTATATGCATATATATGAATCTTGGAGGGTTATAAGCAAAATCTGACATCATGGTCTATCGCCCATGTATAGGTGTTAATTAGATACCATTATTATAAAATTTTACCAACTATAGCCAACCTCAAATATGTAAACCCAAACAACTAAAAAACTATGTATCTAGCTATTAAAAACATCAAACCGAAGTGTCAAATTTGCTTATAACTCTCCGAGATTCATATACGAGCATATAAATCATCCTTTTTTAATCAATTATCACCAACTATGATGAATCTCACCCATGTGGAAAACATGGCCTGAAATATTTTCCACAAGGCATATCAAATCCCACTAACGGAACATAGAAAGTTTTTTACTCGATAATCTCAAGCGTACCAATAATGAAACTTTCAATGTTCTCTAGAAGACGTGGATAATGGCAATGCCCTACCATCCTTCTAAAAATCTTCCTTAATTTTACCATGATCAAGACTTTTGAATATCCCTCGATTAATCTAACACACCATCAAATCATTAAGCCAGCCACCGGACATCTTGTTGTGCAACTCGCTCTTCATGATTAACATCTATACATGCATCCATGATGGTTGGAGCCACTGTGGAATATGACAAAGTCTTTTGCATAAAAAATAACATTCCAAGACTAAATGTGGGTGAGATCTTTATAAAATGGGGAAAACAAGAAAAGGTGCACCAAACAATGTCACTAGTGATCATTTTTTCCAGTGTGAACACCTTCTGTGCTGCTATAGACTCCATTACCACAAAGTTTGATCGTATTTTTAATGAGATATCTTCAGAGCTGCTCCAGAACTTCTCTTGTCTTCACCAAGAGACTCTTTTTCTAGGTTCAATGTGAAAAAGCTTGCTCCACTCATAGAGAATTATCAAAAGTACTTCTCTAATTATGAACATGAACATATAAAAGATAACCTTGACCTATTCATTATTCATATGAGAATAATTTAAGAATTTAGATCTTGTGATGATATTGCAAGCCTAGCTAAAAAGATGGTTGAACTTGAAGGGCACATCATGTTTCCTATGGTTTATTGCCACATTGAGTTGGCATTGCTACTACCGGTAATGACGGCAACATTTGAAAGGGTCTTCTCGGCAAAGAAAACCATCAAGACCGAGTTTCGCAGCAAGATGTCCTTTTTCTGGCTTAGTGATTTGATGGTATGTTACATTGAGCGAGGTATATTCAAAATTCTTGATCGTGGTAAAATTAAGGAAGATTAAGGATGGCACGACATTGACATTGCCTACATCTTCTAGACATCATTGAAAGTTTCATCATCGGTTGATTATCAAGTAAAAGTTCTCGTTGTGTTGCGTTAGTGGGATTTGATATGCCTTGTGGAAAATATTTTAGGTTATGTTTGCACATGCTTGGGATTTATTATAGTTGGTGAGAATTGATTACAAAAATATGATTTATATGCCCACATATGAATCTCAGAGGTTTATAAGCAAAATTTGACACTCAGGTTTGATATTTTTAATAGCTACATACATGTTCTTTTACTTGTTTGGGTTTACATCTTTGGGGTTAGCCATAGTTGGTAAAATTTTATAAGAATGACATCCTAAATCCATGGTAATTATTTAGGTATTGACTAGCAAAAGAGCCAGTGTGTTGCAATGGCCATGATCACATTTTGATGCATCACCGAGATACACTATCACTCTCAATTTCACGAAATCATAAACAATTTTTAAAATCATGAATAATTTTTTTTAAACTCGTGCACATATTTGAAATTGTGAAAAAAAATACTATTACAAATTTCCAAACATTTTATAAAATCAAGAATGTTTTTTAATTCATGAATATTTAATGGTGTCTGCAAAGTTTTTTTTAATTGAGAACATATTTTAAGCAATTTTCCTAAATTGGTAAATATTTTCTAGAATTGATGATTATTTTTAGAAATTTGATGGAATAATTTTTAAATTTCATGAACATTCTTGTATTTGATAAACATATTTTTGATTTAACGAACATATTTCGAAATGCATGATCGTTTTTTGAATTAAACATTTTAGGAACGAGTAAACTATTTCGTAAGTCATGAACAGTTTTTAAAATTTGTAGGATATTTTTACATTGATGAGCATTTTTTTGAATTGCTGATTTTTTTTCAATTTCTTTAAAACATTTAATACACATATTTTGAAAACAATTATGGATAATGTTTTATTTTCCAAACATCTGTTTTCAATAAAATCATTTTTTTATTAAGCAAC
The DNA here is from genome assembly GCF_904849725.1 of Hordeum vulgare subsp. vulgare. Classification (NCBI taxonomy): domain Eukaryota; kingdom Viridiplantae; phylum Streptophyta; class Magnoliopsida; order Poales; family Poaceae; genus Hordeum; species Hordeum vulgare. The sequence goes on from NC_058518.1 coordinate 70,843,790, forward strand.
CATTTTAGTACAAAATCACGAATACTTTTTTAATCAACCAACATTTTTTATTTTTGGTCCCAAATTACTTAAAATGGAAATGGAAATGAAAAATAAAAATATATATTAAACATGAAATTAAAAACAGGTCGCCCGAACATGGGCAGACCCAAACGGGCGTGCCGCAGTTTCCCCAGCATGCAAAGGGCAATATTGGAAGTCCCTACATTGTAATTTTTAAGTTAATTTGCATAACGTATCCCCAGAAGCAATAACATTTATACATTTTTGGGGGAAGGCTAGTAGTGATTAATTGACGGCTAAAGTATGATCGAGGGCAAACGAAAAGGAAAAAAAAAACGTCCGGGTTTCCGTGGTGCCCGTATTGATTATTTGATCATCGGCCCATGCATGTTCACTCCTCGGCGTCGACGCGGGATATCTCCTCTGCAACTGATTCAACAGTGGTGTTGTCATGATCTACTCGCGCTATTTATCGGTAAGATCTTTGGACATTTGCCTTATGTATAGCCACCAATTACAGCAATTTAATTATATCTGTCTTTAGCGTCACCCGGCGCTCTTTTTATACTCCGGCCCCAACGCCTCGTTTCACATCTTACGATCGAGCTTTCATCTCTTCTGTGGTTCCCAACTAAATCCGAGCCTTAGCTAGCTAGACATTAGTGACCAATCTTTGTGCAAGCCGAGTGACCAGTCTTTGTGCAAGCCGAGTGACCCCGCGCGCGGTGACCATGGACGTCAGGTACCCCAACGCCAACGGCTCCGTCAGGAGGGTGAGGCAGGCCGCCGCCGCCGCCCCGCCGGCGGTGAAAGAGGTAAGGTACAAGGAATGCGGCAGGAACCTCGTGCCGGCCAGCGGCGGGCACGTGGTGGACGGCTGCAGGGAGTGGATGCCGTTGATCGACTGCAACCCCGCCGACCCGTTCTCGTACAAGTGCGCCGCCTGCGGTTGCCACCGCAACTTCCACCGCCAGGAGACGACCGAGATACCGCCGCCGCCGCCGCCGCTCATGGAGGCGGCGCCCGTGCTCCATGGCCTGCCGCGGCGCAGGGAGGAGACGCCGGAGGACCGGCTCCCGGGCGTCGACTCGGACACCGACGACGACTCGGATGGCACGGAGTACGACTCGGATGCCACGGAGTACGACCACGAGCGCTTCGTGTCCCCGCCACCGCTGCAGCCTCCACACAGGTACCAGTACCATCCGGCGGCACTGGTGCAGCGGGCGCCCGTGCACATCTCCTCGACGCCGCACATGCTACGGTCCCTGAACTCCAGCGCGCCGGGGGCACTGCAGGGCCGGAGGCTCCCCGCCCAGCTCTCGCCGGCGACCGCTCAGCCGCCCCACAGGGTTACGCCGGCGAGGAAGCGGCACCGCACAACGTTCACCACCGAGCAGAAGCAAGGGATGATGGAGCTGGCGGAGCGCCTGGGGTGGCGCCTGCGGAGGCACGACAGGAACATGGTCGACGCAGGGTGCCGCGACATCGGCATCAGCAGGCGCGTCTTCAGGGACTGGATGCACAACAAGAAGCGCAAGGGCCCCGACGGACACAGTGCCTCCGCTTCCGCTGGGCCTTCCTCCGCCGCCGGACAATCCCGTCTCCTCCCGCCGCCGTCACACCACCAGTATTAGGATATAAATTTCGTCCGCGCATCTAGTTTTTGTGCCATGGCAGCATTTATCCGTTCCGCTGTCATGGGACGTTCCTCTTTTATCATGTTACTAGCTTTTTTTGCTTACTATGCTGAATTACTTTGAGGGATTCTCGTGGCGCGCTTGATCTGTTCATGGGATGGCATGAGCCTATCGGGACGCGTTACATGTTTCCCTTACACAAGTAAAAGGAGGTGAAAGAAATGAGAAAAGTCGCAATTTGCACGAGGCGCAAAAAACTCTGTCTCTGTGTTCTTCGTGAGCTGTTTGTATATGTGAAATTTCATGATCAAATACCTTGAATTGCGAATTGCACAAAGAAAACATAAGACTTTGAGAATGAACAATACATGTGATGAAAAGCTACATGTTTGTTTTTCTAGCTCTCCTTTTAACTTATTTCATCACCACATGTACATTATGTCTCTGGGTATGTATATTTTTTTTCAAATAAAAAATGAAACATAGAAGTATGAATTTGAAATTTTCAAAATTAAGGCCTCCATGGAGCTCAGCCTTCATTTGGCATTTTCATCCGAAGCCAGCATTTGCAGGTGCTCTCAAGCTGCTTTGTAACCTAGCAGAAGCAATATTTGATAGTACCATCAAAGCAGAAGCAGTTCAGCTGAATTTCTCTGATCATGACAAATACGCCCACACTCTTCATTAAGAAAAAATGTCTTAAAACTATGTACATAAGTTGCCTTCAGTGTTGTAGCTTCAAGATCACATAAAACGAAAGGAATACTTTGTAGTAGTACACCTGCAACTGCAGTATAACATTACTTCTCGTATCAGAACTTAATAGGGGGGAAGCACCCATCGCTGCTGTGACATGCTGCTTCATTGTTTCAGCTGTTCAAACTGCATACAGGCGGATAATCTGGTTAATCTTGGCGCGGCAAATGGGGCACCCCCATTTCTTCGACTCGATATCCTTCAAGCAGGACATGCAACCAGCCATGTGACCACACGGAATGCAGGCTCCTTCCACAGGAGCATCCAAGCAAATCACACAAGTGCCAGAGGGAGTGTTACCACTGCTGCTTGCATCGGCTTCATTTTCTACAGGTTTTGCAGAGTTTAGCGCCGTACCACCACCTTCCGTAGCTGGCATGGTTACATCAACTGGTGTGAAATCTATGGACGGATACTCAATAGGGCCATCGTAGAAGGTTCCTTCGGCAAGTGGTGGCGCAGTTGGTGTTGGAAGAGTTGGAAGTGCAGTTGGTGTTGGAAGAGTTGGAAGTGCAGTTGGTGTTGGAACCGGAAGTGCAGCTGGTGTTGGAAGAGACACAGATGCCTCAGGTGGAATCACAATCGAAGGGTTGTTGTTCTGACTTTTGTTAGGTTTCAATGAACTTTGGTTAGAGCTTGTTCCAGGTACGTCCCATCCGTTGTATTTGCTGCTGCTTGGGGCATCAACCTGTGCTTGGCCACTCATTTTTGAAGGCGCTGGAGAATCTGGTGAGCCCCATCCGTTGAGAGAGCTGTTCGTTGATGTCATTGGCTGCACATTGGGCACTCCCTCTGCTATAGCTGATTGGATGGAGGCATTGATAGCCATCGCTAACTCAACATCCTCCTTACTGGGAGTCGATTCCACTGAAGGTGCCGAAGACGGATTTGGAGCTGGATTTGGATTGGGGGCATTCACTGGTCGTGTAGGAACCATGCTGGCAACCTAAAAAAAGAGGATCTATGCACAATTAGATTATTTGTTTTATCTATACTGAAGTTAACATTTTTTGTTAATTTTCATCAACACAACAAACTTTAAATTAGTTCAACATTAGTTAAAAAAAATATTTGCATCATAATTATTGGTTACTGAGCATGTACTGATATACGCACAATCTATAAGTGAAAGTTGGTCAAATGAAAACTGTGAAAAACTGAAGATTAATCTTCAAAACTAGTTCAGAATATACCATGAATGACTAGAGCCTGTCTCAGATCTTGAGAGACAGAAAATTCGTTAGTAAGGGGAAACATTTCATAAAGTTTAGCTTATATCACCTGTGCCATGCCACAACATGCACTATAAAATGATCGAAGCTGCTGCTTGTCACCTTCATAAGCCGGTAAAAGCTTGTATCGTGATTCTGCAAATATTCAAATGTAAATTAGAACAGCATGACCTAGCAACAACAGTCCAAGTTTAATATTTGCAACATAACATTTTAGTGCAGGCCATCTGACAGAAAACATGTTATGTACTCCCTCCGTTCCTAAATATAAGACCTTTTAGAGATTTCAATATAGATTACATACGGAGCAAAATGAGTGAATGTACACTCTAAAATATGTCTACATACATCCGTATGTAGTCCATATTGAAATCTCTAACAGGTCTTATATTTAGGAACGGAGGGAGTACATAATAAAAGGTACTCCCTCTGTACCTAAATAATTGTAGTTGGGGACAGCCATGCAATAAGAATATACCTATAGCCAGTAAAATGTAATGAAACGTCACTAAAAAAATGTGAAGTATCAATAGCCCGTTTTCCAACAGAACATTTGCACAGAGATATGCACTTTGTATAAATAGCAAAAAGAATCACTAAATACATGTATGTATGTGTGCACGAGCGTTGTAAAGAGCAGGAGGAATCACTACAATGTAGAATAACGAACTAGCTTTATGTGAGAGAACTTATTGTTGCAACCAACAAGAGTGATAAAGCATGCATGACTATTTGTGTGTGGTTGTAGTCATTTTTGCTCTCCTGTAGGGTAATACCAAACTCATGAGTCCATCACTAAGAATAGGTCTCCCGAGTCCTAACTCTAACCTTGTGTTTCCATGCCAACGAGTGTTAAATGAGAGAATAAATTTGAGTAATTCACCACACAAGAATTCGTGTTCTGCTCTTTCAGCAAATAATTGTTTTTAGTGAGATGGCCATATATTACATTGCACTAAAATGATAAAGATTGATAAAGCATGTAACCAACAACACAAACATGCAATTCAAATTTGCATAAACTGAATAGATGAAATATTGCACGTACTTGTAACTTTGTCAAAAATTGTCATGGAAGGATCAGCCAGATTATACTTTGGTTCCTCAAGTTGAGATTTCCAAAGTTTGACTACAACACGAGGTTTAGCAGCCTGTTTATTCATAAAAAGTATGTTACAAATAATAAGAAACTTCATAAAATATATACACAAAATTGCAATAAAAATAGCTAATCCGAATATAACAAAATGGAAGTAAGAGTAGGGTTTCCTTCGGGCAAGATGCAAGTATTGGTTTTCTAGTTGGATGTGTGAGGTGATGCTGGTAAATTGAGTAGAATTAAGAATGTTATGGAAACAAACTAAATGCACTATTCCAACTTTATTATTATGGATTAAACCATTTTTAATATACCTTAATTCATATTTCAGGAATATAATCAATATACATACTAATTACTAGACTGCACATGGGGAAAGCATCAAGAGGATTGGATAAGGTGCTGCATGAGCTATGCGAGTGCATGGATTAATCAACCAATCACCCTTCTAAGTATATCGTGCATAGTTCAAAAAAGCGCTAGGCGTTAATTGTGCGTTTTGCCACTGCCTTGCGCTTTTCTGACCAAAGCGCATGCCTATGCGCAATTATGCGCAGATTAAGCGCAGTTATGCGCAAGGCATTTTGCTATCGCCTAGAGCCTAGACGCACTTAAGCCCCCGCTTAGACACGCCTTTTTTAACTATGATATTGTGCCACAATAACTGTTGTGAATTACAATTCCTGTGCAAGAAATTAAAAAAAGTAGAGACATTGTCATGTATCTAATAATAAAAGGCCAGTTTATGTGCAATTTCCTCCAGAAACTCAAATTTCAACACAAAAAATATGACAAATGCTACTGGTTAGTGATTACTGACCTAGACAATGTGGTAAGCATACACTAGAAACAAATGAGAGGTCAATAATTACATTACTGATTATCTCATTTCAAATAGAGTTCCATAAAAGAGTTGTTCACCTTGTGGGTGATATGAATATGTCAACATAGCCAACATTATAAACATTACTACTAGGCTACACCATACCAAAGCAGCATTTTAGCAGGTTTTCATACCTGCAAGTCAGGATATATAGCTAACTCAAGCTTGACAGGTCTTGCCGGGCTCCGTGCTTCACGTGGTAAAATCACTGCCCAACTGGGAAGAAGATTCAACTTAGGTTAGAGACACGTAAAACATACTACGATTGCCCTCACATCTATGTGCTTGTGGTAAGCAATGAAGTTTCACAGGAATATTACATCTTTCTAGTCAACAACTGAGGAGCAAATGCTTCCAAGAAACCAGGACCATAATTCTCCCTCATCCATCCAGAAAAAAGAGAAATCCGTCCCTGAAAATAATAAAGAACGACATAGCAACCGATAAACAACTTAAAGAATGAATAGCAACAAATAAAAATGTGCAAGTCAATCGAAGTATAATAAAGCAAAATAGGACGTGAAGAAAAATATGTATACCTCTATGGCCCTTACAACGTTCACATGACCCTTTTCTCTAGCCAGATCAAGTGCGGTATTGCAATCATCATTTGTTATGAATGGGTTAGCTGCAAATAGATCATAGACAGAAGGTTTTTTAACGTACAAAATTCAAATGGCAAACAATTGACGCATGGTGATATATCTACTGCAGCATCGTAAACCTCCATGTGAGAGAAGTAAATGGACAGTCGGATCAAGTCCTTTTTTGGCAGCATGGTGCAATGCAGTCCCAGCATGTGATCCTACAAACAGAAAAGGAAAAGGGAGGCATTACAACAATGCGACAAAAAGTGGTAACCTATTTTATTTAGCATGCATCCAGTAATAATCCAATGGATTCTAGTTTGTTTAATAACATCGGAGGATTAGACGCCGGGCTGTGGATCACCGCTGGTGCCAAGCATTTGGGTTCTATGATGCCGTGAGAGTAGGCTAGTGCATGAGTGCATTTGTTGAGGAGTAATGCCCTCGTCTTAAGCAAAACCTTGTAACTCTTCTTCTTTATTAACGAGATAAGGAAAATCTTTTGCCCCCGTTTAAAAATAATAATATCGGAGGATCACATTTCGTTAAAGCAGAGTTGGTGCGGTGCAACTCAATCAATACTGTAATGTTACAGTTCCCTTGATTGAGTTGATTCTGTTTTGCATAACACGCAATACTGAAATCTAATGAAATATAAGCAATATATTTTACTTAAGCACACATTGTGGTGGTTTTCTATTTGAGTGAGAAATTATAGTTAGAAACTTCAAGGTGTCCTTTTCATATCCCAAAGTATGCACAACTTCTTAAACCTTTGGGCTATGGTCGTGTCAAAAACTCAAAATCAACTCACCAATGTTCTTTTTTTCAACAAACCTACTTTTGGTTGAAGCACCACAATAGACTTTATCTAACTACTGGATCTAAACTAAGAATAACAACAAATGTGTACTCACTCCACACCATCCAGAAAAATCCCCTGTTATGCATCCTAGTCCTAGGAATAATGGAGATAATAATCAACCAAAGCGAATACACAAAGTTGCTAGTATGAGAAAAGCATCTATACCAGGCCGATATGCATTCACGTTTGCACCCAGTTCAAGCAGAGCTTTGGCCACATTCAGCAGATCAGGGCGCATGCTGGCGACCATCAGGGGCGTCTTCCCTTCCTTGTCAATCCACTGCAGGCAAGAAATCACACCCCAAGAAGAAAAGTTAACTCGACTGATTGCCAACTTTACAACAAGACTAGGCCGTCAAAAATCGATGTTTTCCTTGCCTCAACGCCCGCGCCCTGCGCCCGGAGGTTCCGAATCCCCTCGATGTTGCCGTAGTTCACCTGCTGGTACAGCAGCTCCTCCTTGGATTGCTGCAGCCCCATTTGGACCCGCCGGACGGCGCAAAACTGAGGAATGAAGTGGGAGAGCGGTTCCCTTGCCCAAAACTGGGATTTTTTTAATTGCTGATGAATAAACAGAGGATTTCGGTGGGGGTTGCTCCAGCTGAGGGTGCAGGAAGGAAATCCCAAACCAGCCGCAGCACGGAATCCGAGCGAGCCCGAGGCAAGGAGATCGCCGGCTAGGGGGTGCGGGCAAGAAGGGAATCCCCTGCCGGCGGCGAAGAGATTGCGGATGGGGATTGGACTGGACCGCGGCCAGGAAGGAGATCAAGGAAAGTGTATAACACAAAAAAACTGAGGGAGATGATCAAACCAGATAATAGGGGAATCCGAGGTAGAGGATGGCCGGGGATGAGATCCCCCGCCGCGGGAGAGAGGGGCGAGAGTTGGCGGCTGCGGATGGGTTATTTGGTGATTGCGGGTGGGACTTAAACGCGTGGTTGTTTGGAGAGACGAAGAAGTTAATGCGGCATCAACAAATTTTCTTTCCCGGTCTCTAGTCAGGCTTCGTGGCGAAGGGATTGGGAGTTGCTTGGGAGAAGCGCTCGCCGACGCGGGATGTGACGGGGCGCTATGGATTCTCTGACATGGAAGGAAGAGTCACGTCGGAGACGCCACAGTACGCTGAATTTGTTTTTTATATGTTTATTAATATAGTACTAGTATAATTATATTTATCAGGAAGATTCATCACAGATACGATTCACTTCAAACATAATAAAATTTACATCCATGTCTTTTGGACTAGTGCGATCATTAGAGCATCTCCACCCGTTCGATCAAACTTAAAATAGCGTTGTCTCGGGACGCGTCGACGAAAAAATCAGCGTGGGAGGCTTGGGTTCCCAGCCGCTCTCCCAAGGTCGCTCCCAATCGGTTTTTTAAAAATCGAACTCAGCCAAAAACAACACAAATTTAAAGAAAATTCAACGTTTCTCATTGATATATGTACAAACTAAACTAAAAACATAATTTAAGCCGGTCAAAAAAAACATAATTTAAAACGAAATTTAAACATTACTACGCCATTGTCGCCGTCTTCTACATGCCGAGAAGCTTGTAGAAGTTGGTGTAGTCGTCGTTCTGCACTCTGCCATCGTCCTTGCTGTACCCCCTGCCCTGGGTCGCCGTGACAGACGAGGTTGGATGACCCGGGCGCCTGCTCGTCGTTGTCGTCGAGGATGACGACGCCGCCCTCCTCGCAGTCGTGCCGTCGAACAATGATCTCCTCAAGGGCGTAGGGCTGGCGCTCCATCTCCTCCCGAACGTAGTCACCACTCGTCCATTTGAGGGCGGTCTCGTCAGCGGTGGCCATGTCCAGGCGCTCCTGCTTGAGGGGAAGGAGCGTCGACTCGGTCTTCGGCTTGACAAGGCGGGAGGAGGAGCCGCTGATGACCCACAAGTATAGTGGATCAATCGTAGTCCTTTCGATAAGTAAGAGTGTCGAACCCAACGAGGAGCAGAAGGCTCTGATAAACAGTTTTCAGCAAGGTAATAACTGCAAGCACTGAAAATAGCGGTAACAAGTGATGGTGTAGTGAGTAAAACGTAGCAAGCGAAAAGTAACAAGTAACAAGTAGTAGCAACGGTGCAGCAAGTGGCCCAATCCCTTTTGTAGCAAGGGACAAGCCTGAACAAAAGTCTTATAGGAGGAAAAACGCTCCCGAGGAACAGGGAATTTCTGTCATGCTAGTTTCATCATGTTCATGTGATCCGCATTCGTTACTTTGATAGTTTGATATGTGGGTGGACCGGCGCTTGGGTACTGCCCTTACTTGGACAAGCATCTCACTTATGATTAACCCCTCTCGCAAGCATCCGCAACTACGAAAGAAGAATTAAGACAACGTCTAACCATAGCATTAAACTAGTGAATCCAAATCAGCCCCTTACGAAGCAACGCATAGACTGGGGTTTAAGCTTCTGTCACTCTAGCAACCCATCATCTACTTACTACTCCCCAATGCCTTCCTCTAGGCCCAAACATGGTGAAGTGTTATGTAGTCGACGTTCACATAGCACCACTAGAGGAAAAGACAACATACATCATATCAAAATACCGAACGAATACCAAATTCACATGACTATTATTAGCATGACTTATCCCATGTCCTCAGGAACAAAATTAACTACTCACAAAGCATAATCGTAATCATGATCAGAGGTGTAATGAATAGCATCAAGGATCTGAACATAAACTCTTCCACCAAGTAATCCAACTAGCATCAACTACAAAGAGTAATCAACACTACTAGCAACCTTACAAGTACCAATCGGAGTCGCGAGACGGAAATTGGTTACAAGAGATGAACTAGGGATTGGAGAGGAGATGGTGCTGATGAAGATGTTGATGGAGATGACTCCCCTCCAACGAGAGGAGTGTTGGTGATGACGATGGCGATGATTTCCCCCTCCGGGAGGGAAGTTTCCCTAGCAGGATCGTCCTGCCGGAGCTCTAGATTGGATCTGCTCAAGTTCCGCCTCATGGCGGCGGCGAAACCACGAAAAAGCTCCTCCTCGATTTTTTTCTGGAACGAAACCCTTCATATAGCAAAAGAGGGGGTCCAGTGGGCCGTCAGGGAGCCCACAAGCCCTGTAGCCGCCACTAGGGGGTGGCGGCTACCAGGCTTGTGGGGCCTGATACGTCTCCATCGTATCTACTTTTCCAAACTCTTTTGCCCTTGTTTTGGACTCTAATTTGCATGATTTGAATGGAACTAACCTGGACTGACGCTGTTTTCAGCAGAATTGCCTTGGTGTTATTTTTGTGCAAAAATCAAAGTTCTCCAAACGTCCTGAAAATTTGCGGGGGGCATTTTTGGAAAATATGAAAAATATCTGCACCAAGTTCCACCTAAGGGGGTGGGCCAGTGGGCCACAAGCCCTGGCTCTGCCACCCCCCTCGTGGCGGTGGGCAAGCTTGTGGGGCCCACACAGCTCTGCCGCCCCCAACCTCAGGTCTATAAGTTCACTTTTGTCCCAGAAAAAATAAAAAGAGAAGATTTCGTCGCGTTTGTGATACGGAGGCGCCGCCACAACCTGTTCTTCATCTGGAGGGCAGATCTGGAGTCCGTCTTGGGCTCCGGAGAGGGGAAATCGTCGCCATCGTCATCATCAACCTTCTTCCCTCTCCAATTCCATGAAGCTCTTCATCATTCGTGAGTAATCTATTTGTAGGCTCGCTGGGCGGTGATGAGTAGGATGAGATCTATCATGTAATCAAGTTAGTTTTGATGGGGATTGATCCCTAGTATCCACTATGTTATGAGATTGATGTTGCTACTACTTTGCCATGCTTAATGCTTGTCACTAGGGCCCGAGTGCCATGATTTCAGATCTGAAATTATTATGTTGTCACCAATATATGTGTATTTTAGATCCAATCTTGCAAGTTGTAGTTACCTACTATGTGTTATGATCCGGCAACCCCGGAGTGACAATAACCGGAACCACTCCCGGTGATGACCATAGTTTGAGGAGTTCATGTGTTCACCAAGTGCTAATGCTTGGTCCAGTTCTTTATTAAAAGGAGAACCTTAATATCCCATAGTTTCCTTTTGGACCCCGCTGCCACGGGAGGGATGGACAATAGATGTCATGCAAGTTCTTTTCCCTAAGCACGTATGACGATACACAGAATACATGCCTACATCACATTGACGAACGGGAGCTAGCCACATATCTCTCCGTGTTATAGCTGTTGCATGATGAATATCATCCAAACAAATCACCGACCCATTGCCTACGAGTTTGTCCTACTGCTGATGTTACTTATCTTGCTCTGCTGCTGTTACTTGTCTTGCTCTGCTGCTACTGTTGCTACTATTGTCGCTTGCTCTGTTGCTACTTGCTACTGTTGTCACTACTGTTGTTCCTTGCCGCTGCTATTACTCGTTATGCTGCTGCTACCTGCTACAATTTTGGTTCGCTGGTCGTTGATGGGAACTGACAATTTCCGTCAACGAGGCAACTTGGCGGCATTGATACAATCGTTAGGAATAGTCTGCCGTCAACAGATCGTTTTTGACATCGTTGTTATCATACTACGTTGCTGTTACTACTTTGCTTGCAGATACTAATCTTTCAGGTGTGGTTGAATCTGACGCATTCAGATGCTAATACTCGAGAGTATTCTCTCACCTCCTGTCTGGCTAACCAACAAGTTTGGGTCGAATACTCTACCCTCGAAAACTGCTACGATCCCACGTGCTGGTGGGCCGTCAACAACATTCTTCTAGTTTCGATTGTCGGAGAGTGCTAGTAGCATTCTTCTGGTGCCGTTGCAAGGGAAGGTCTGCTGTTACGGAGTCAACACTTTTCTGGCGCCGTTGCCGGGGAGGTATTGCTATATTCTCTGAGTTACTTGGGATTTATATCTGCTGATCACTATGAAGAATCTGAAGGATCCAAAAACCAAAGTCTTGCCCTCAACTACGAGGGGAGGTAAGGAATTGCCATCTAGCTCTGCACTTGATTCACCTTCAGTTATGAGTAAGTTTGCGACATCACCTCCTGCTAGAAATCTTGATATGTCGCCTGTGCTTGATGATGCTTATGATGCTACTGCTAGAGATGCTATGCTTGATACTATGTCTGATGATACTATGCTTGATACTATGCCCGATACTGCTAGAGATGCTATGCCTGATGATGCTAGAGATGCTATGCTTGATACTATGCCTGATACTACTAGAGATGCTTTTTGCCTGATGATGCTAGAGATGCTATTTTTCCTGATGATGTTATGCTTGATACTGCTAGAGATACTACTTTGTCTGATGTTCCACTAGGGGTATTCCTTGATGCTCATATTGCTAGAGTTACTGCCAATGCTCGTGATGCTTCTGAAACTGCCGATACTATTGAGTTAGAACGTGCTTTTGCTCCTGTTAGATCTAGCTCTCCTAGATATGAATTGCCTGATATACCTGAGGGTTACGTTATGGAGGGAGAGATAGCTGAGGATTTTCTTGCGTGTAAGGATGCCTATGACGCTGAGAAATTACTTCTCAAGTGGAAGGAAAAATCTCTGAAAGCTAGGATGAAATACGACCCGAAGTTTGCCACTTCACCTATCTTTATCACCGATAAGGATTATGAATTCTCTGTCGATCCTGAGATAATTCTCTAGTCAAATATGATCCTTTTCACGGTTATGAGTTTGAGAAGGTCGTAGCCCATCTTACCAAACTACACGATATAGCCACCCTTTTCACTAGTGAGGAGAAGATCCACCACTACTACATCCTTAAGCTGTTTCATTTCTCTTTAAAGGATGACGCTAAAGCCTGGTTCACCTCTCTTGCTCCTGAATGTGTGAGTAGTCCCCAGGATATGGTCTATTACTTCTGTGAGAAATATTTCCCTGCCCATAAGAAGCAAGTTGCCTTGCAGGAAATATACAACTTTGCTCAACTCCAAGAAGAGAGTCTCCCACAAGCTTGGGGGAGGCTCGTCCAACTACAGAATGCTTTGCCTGATCACCCTCTTAAGAAGAACGAGATACTTGATATCCTCTATAATGGACTTACCAATGCCTCTAGAGACCACCTAGATAGTTGTGCCGGTTGTGTTTTTAGGGAACGAACTGTAGAACAAGCTGAGACCCTACTGAATAACATCTTGATCAACGATAATGCTTCAACTATTCCCAAACCACCTCCTAAGCCAGCTCCGAAGAAAAGAGGTATTCGATTCCTTAGTCCCGAAGATATGCAAGAAGCCAAGAAATCTATGCAAGAGAAAGGCATTAGATCTGAAGATGTCAAAAATCTACCACCTATCAAAGAGATCCATGGTCTCGATAACCCGATACAAGTAGTAGAAGTGAATTCTCTGCGTAGGTTTGATGAGAGTGATGTTCCTTTTGACAAACCTGCTAGCCTATGCTTTGATGAATTTGACAACTTTGTTGCCAAATAACAGAGTTCAATGATTATGTTAGCAGACATTTGGAACAAAGTACTCGTATGCTTAGCCATTTAAGTGCTTGTGTAGACAGAAATGTCAATGATCTGAAGCTTCTGAGTAAACATGCCTCTATGATTACTACTCAGGTAGAACAAGTACTTAAAGCTCAGAATGACCTGCTCAATGAATTAAATGACAACTCTGTCAGAGTCATTACTAGAGGAGGAAAAATGACTCGGGAACCTTTGTATCCTGAAGGTCATCCTAAGAGAATTGATCAAGATTCTCAAGGAATCAATGCTGATACACCCAGACATCCTAAGGAGAAGAAGAAGGATGATAGAAACCTACATGCCAGTTCACCAAATACTGTCACACCTGCAGAACCTAATGATATTTTTGCGTCTGATGCGGAAACACAATCTGGTGATGAACATGAATCTGGTGACAATATGGACAATGATGTTCATAATAATGCTCAACCCAGCAATGATGAGGATGTGGAGATTGAACCTACAGTTAATCCTGATAATCCACAACCTAAGAAATACGATAAGAATGACTTCACTGCTAGGAAGCATGGTAAAGAAAGGGAGCCATGGTTTGAGAGATCTATGCCCTTTCCTCCTAAGCCAGCCAAGAAAAAGGATGATGAGGATTTTGAGCGCTTCGTTGAGATGATAAGACCCATCTTTCTGCAGATGCGGTTAACTGATATGCTCAAAATGTCTCTGTATGCCAAGTACATGAAAGATATCGTGACTAATAAACGGAAGATACCGGATCTTGAGATCTCCACCATGCTTGCCAATTACACTTTCAAAGGTGGAACTCCTAAGAAACTTGGTGATCCCGGAGTGCCCACTATACCTTGCTCCATTAAAGGAAACTGCGTAAGAACTGCCTTATGTGACCTTGGAGCCGGTGTTAGTGTTATGCCGCTCTCTCTTTATCGTAAACTTGAATTGGATAAGTTGACACCCACTGAAATTTCTCTGCAAATGGCCAACAAATCAACTGCTTTCCCTATCGGCATTTGCGAGGATGTGCCTGTTGTGGTTGCTAACACCACTATCTTAACAGACTTTGTTATCTTGGATATTCCCGAGGACGATGCCATGGCTGTCATCCTCGGAAGACCCTTTTTAAATACTACAGGGGCTGTTATAGATTGCAACAAAGGCAATGTCACTTTCCATGTTAACGGTAATGAGCACACAGTGCACTTTCTGAAGAAACGATATCAAGTACATTGCATCAATGCTATCGAAAAGACTTCATCGATTCTTATTGGGAGCTTTGAATGCCCTATTCCTCGTGTCAAGATGAAGTATGATTTGCTTGTTGGGGAGATACATATCCCCATTGAGGTGACTTAGTGGCTATTCGAAAAATCTCCGTTCTCTCTTGCGATTCGAGAAGGTTTTGTCATGAGGACTTGATCAACCCCATTGACTGATTTCTTTCGATGACCATGAAATGGATGAATCAAAGAGTCACATACCTCTGTTTTGAGCTTTCATTTTTTGTTGCTTAGAAGAAAAATGATAGAATTAGTTTAGTTTTTCCTGTTTTCTGTTTTAGCGTCCCGGAGAAAAACACCTCAAAAATAAAAGTTCTCCAATGGTCCTGAAAATTTAGTATGATTTTTTGTGGATTTTTTGAAAATTACTGGGCCTGAGAGCTGGCCTGGGGGCCAGACCAGTGGGCCACAAGCCCTGCCACCGCCACTCCCCCTGGTGGTGGAGGGCAAGCTTGTGGGGCCCACAGGGACCCCCTCCACTCATTCCAGCTCCCAGCCTCTTCTTCCACCTCCAGAAAAAATTGTTTTGCAGCTCAAACCCGTGTTCTTGCTCATTTGGCTGTGATTTTCGATCTCCTTACTCAAAGCACCATTCTCCGAACCGTTTTGGGGAAATTACTCCTTGGTAAGTGACTCCTCCATTGGTCCAATTAGTTTTTGCTCTAGTGCTTTATCCTTCGCGTATTCTTGCTACCTTGGTGACCCTATTCTTGAGCTAGAAATGTTGATTTTAGCTGTCCCAATTAGTTTTAGCGCGTGATACGGTCTCTAGGCACTAGTAGGAGTAGTTGCTACAAGTTGGGTTAATCTTTATTCACTTTTCTTTCGAAGTCTCTAAAAATTTCAGAATTTTTCAGAGCTAGAAAAAGGAAAAGATGAAGAGGTTCTTGAGAGGCTCTTCAAGCAGTAACCCCTAGGAGGATGAGAAGAACCACCCCAAATACATAGTCCCTTGAGTCACAGAAGTTCGAGCGTGCGAGTGGCCAAGTGATGAATTCTTGCGCGCCGCTAGGCTTTATGAAGACTTTTATTACTTGGTGGAGAACGCAGGTCTTACTGCGTTCATTGCAGATAAGTGCTCACAATACCTCCTCCTCACCAATATTTTCATTCAAAGCTTCAACTTTTATCCGAGGAAGAATCCTCCCATGGTTGAGTTCATGATATACGATGTTCCCCAGTGCATGACACTACAGGATTTTTGCAATGTATGCAAATTACCTTATGTTGGGGATATCCGTGACCCTCGTCCACGGGACTTGGAGGATTTCATTGGTACTATTGCTATTGGAGAGGACAGAGGAGTGTCTCACGCTAGAATTGCTAGCATACATTTTCCTGTGCTTTGGTACTTCTCACTATTTGTGGGAAAATGTTTGATTGGCCGTGGGGAGGCTGGATCACTTAGTTCTCTAGACCTTGCGGTTTTGCGCGAAGGCCTTTATAACGATAAGACTTACAGCCTAGGTGCTATAGTAGCCCAGCGGTTGAACATCAACCGTTCCAAGGGTGTCGTCTATGGAGGTATCTATGCTACCCGTCTTGCCAGACACTTTGAGATACCCATTAGACTAGGAGAGGAAGGAGAGATGCTTCTCCCTGAGAAATATCTGGATTATGACAGCATGGTTCACCATGAATTTCAGGATAGAGATGCTAGTAGACGGGTTATTTATAACCTGGTATTTAGTCAGGGTACTCGAGAGACTATTACTTTGCCTGCTCCTTGTTTGTTCGATCTTCATGCAGGCAGGTATACTATTATGCCCTCGGACATCTATGCATATTGGGGCTTGGCCCAACCACAGGCGCCCGTGCCCGAGCCGCCAGTCGAGTACCAGATGCCAGTTTATTAGTGGGAGCCAGAGGAGCTCACACAGCAGTGGCATCCACAGTCTGCTCCGGAGTATCCTGGAGTTGGTGATTTCTAACCATGGGAGTAGACCAAGTTAGGCCAAAAGCCTAAGCTTGGGGGAGTACGTGTTCTCACTGACTTTACATTCCTGCTTATGCTTTCACTTTGTTAGCCGGTGTTTACACTTTGCCATTGTATTATCCATGCTAGTTTATTTTTGTTTTCTTGTTTTGTGTCCTTTTGAAAAAACCCAAAAATATTTTTCTTTCTTCTTTTGCTTGTTGGGAGCTTTCCCATGTAAATAGTTTTCTTTTTCTTTGGGTCAAGGTAGGAGATATTGGTTTCAATGTTTAGTGGTTCTTGCATGCTTACCTGTTTAGCTTTCAAAAGAGCCATATTACTTTGTCTTCTCCTTTGTGTTTGCCTGCAGATTCAGCTTAGTCCAATGCACGAGAACTCTTATTATTGTTCACATCGTTCGATCGTGCAAGTGAAAGGCAATAATGATGATATATGATGAAGTGACTGAGACTGAAAAGCTGGTATGAACTCTATCTATTTTGTTTTTGTAAATATGACTAGCTTGTCGACCCAGATTCAGTTTTGTTGTGAGAGAACCATGTTTGCAATGACAACTTAGAGATCATAGTTTCTGATGCCATGCTTATTTAGCTAAGAGCTTATAATGGTTTGTCTTGAATGTCAACATAGATTTTGAGATGACTATGATGTAGTATGATAGGATGGTATTCTCCTTTGAATGTTTCAAGTGGCTTGACTTGGCACATGTTCATGCATGTAGTTGAAACAAAATCAACATAGCCTCTATGATGTTCGTGTTCATGGTGATTTATATCCTGTTCATGCTTGCATTCAATGTTAGTCAAACTCATTGCATCTTGATGACTGTTGTCGCTCTCTAGTTGGTCGCTTCCCAGTCTTTTGCTAGCCTTCACTTGTACTAAGCGGAATACTGCTTGTGCATCCACTTCCATAAACCCAAAAGTTTTTCCATGAGAGTCCACCATACCTACCTATTTTGCGGTATCTACCTGCTGTTCCAAGTAAATTTGCATGTGCCACTCTCTAAACCTTCAAGAAATAATATGTTTTGCATGCCCGAACCGCTCATGTGGTGACAGGGGGCTATTGGTATCTTCCATGCTAGGAGTGTTATCCTCGACATGTGTTTATTCACTGTCATTCACGAGAAAGGGGCCGGTAATTGGAATGCCCAGTTCCACGCTTAAATCGAAAACATAATTGTAAAACAAGACTCCCCCCCGGATTGATGTTAGTATGGACGGTACCCAAGGATTCGGCTAGCCGTGTAGTGTGATTGATTGGTGGTGGGGGAGTTAAAACTTTACTTTTCTGTTTGGGAATCGCCTATAGCATGAGTAGCATGGAAGATATTGAGAACTGTTGGTCATTGCATTGACAATGAAAGCATGCCACCCAAAATTATTATCTCTATTTTCAAAGCTTGAGCTCTGGCACCTCTGCAAATCAATGCTTCCCTCTGCGAAGGGCCTGTCTATTTATTTTCCTGTTGAGTCATCCTCCTCTTTTATAAGCACCAATTAGAGAGCACCTCTTTCATTTTTATGCTTTGCTTTTGATTGATATTGAGTATGGCTATGACTGGATCTTCGTTGCTATGAATTACAATGATTAGTCAGCCCTTGATCTTTGAAAGTGCTCTGCATTTATGTTTTGCGGTCTCAGAAAGAGCTAGAGAGATACCACCTATTCATATTGCTTCATGCTTGTTTTGATTGAAGTTTTGGTATTTGAAACTCATTATTATTTGCTCGTTAGCTGATTATGCCATTGATATTAGTTTACCGTGAGACCTTTGTGTCACTTGCTTATGTGGTTAACTTGTGATCTTGCTGGAATTCTGGTTATGAGTTAGACATAGTTGCAACAACAAGATCAAACAGAGTTTGTCAAAGTTTTTCTTTCTCTCTCAGTTTGTCAACTAAGTTGCTTGAGGACAAGCAAGGTTTTAAGCTTGGGGGAATTGATACGTCTCCATCGTATCTACTTTTCCAAACTCTTTTGCCCTTGTTTTGGACTCTAATTTGCATGATTTGAATGGAACTAACCTGGACTGACGCTGTTTTCAGCAAAAGTGCCTTGGTGTTATTTTTGTGCAGAAATCAAAGTTCTCCAAACGTCCTGAAAATTTACGTGGAGCATTTTTGGAAAATATGAAAAATATCTGCGCCAAGTTCCACCTGAGGGGGTGGGCCAGTGGGCCACAAGCCCTGGCTCCGCCACCCCCCTGGTGGCGGTGGGCAAGCTTGTGGGGCCCACACAGCTCTGCTGCCCCCAACCTCAGGTCTATAAGTTCACTTTCGTCCCAGAAAAAGTAAAAAGAGAAGATTTCGTCGCGTTTGCGATACGAGGCGCCGCCACAACCTGTTCTTCATCTGGAGGGCAGATCTGGAGTCCGTCTTGGGCTCCGGAGAGGGGAAATTGTTGCCATCGTCATCATCAACCTTCTTCCCTCTCCAATTCCATGAAGCTCTTCATCGTTCATGAGTAATCTATTCGTAGGCTCGGTGGGCGGTGATGAGTAGGATGAGATTTATCATGTAATCGAGTTAGTTTTGATGGGGATTGATCCCTAGTATCCACTATGTTCTAAGATTGATGTTGCTACTACTTTGCCATGCTTAATGCTTGTCACTACGGCCCGAGTGCCATGATTTCAGATCTGAAATTATTATGTTGTCATCAATATATGTGTGTTTTAGATCCGATCTTGCAAGTTATAGTTACCTACTATGGGTTATGATCCGGCAATCCCGGAGTGACAATAACCGGAACCACTCCCGGTGATGACCATAGTTTGAGGAGTTCATGTGTTCACCAAGTGCTAATACGTTGGTCCGGTTCTTTATTAAAAGGAGAATCTTAATATCCCGTAGTTTCCTTTTGGACCCCGCTGCCACGGGAGGGATGGACAATAGATGTCATGCAAGTTCTTTTCCCTAAGCACGTATGACGACACACGAATGCATGCCTACATCACATTGACGAACGGGAGCTAGCCACATATCTCTCCGTGTTATAGCTGTTGCATGATGAATATCATCCAAACAAATCACCGACCCATTGCCTACAAGTTTGTCCTACTGCTGCTGTTACTTATCTTGCTCTGCTGCTGTTACTTGTCTTGCTCTGCTGCTACTGTTGCTACTATTGTCGCTTGCTCTGTTGCTACTTGCTACTGTTGTCACTACTATTGTTCCTTGCCGCTGCTATTACTCGTTACGCTGCTGCTACCTTCTACAATTTTGGTTCGCTGGTCGTTGATGGGAACTGACAATTTCCGTCAACGAGGCAACTTGGCGCCATTAATACAATCGTTAGGAATAGTCTGCCATCAACAGATCGTTTCTGACACTCTTGTTATCATACTACTTTGCTGTTACTACTTTGCTTGCAGATACTAATCTTTCAGGTGTGGTTGAATCTGACGCATTCAGCTGCTAATACTCGAGAGTATTCTCTCACCTCCTGTCTGGCTAACCAACAAGTTTGGGTCGAATACTCTACCCTCAAAAACTGCTACGATCCCACGCGCTGGTGGGCCGTCAACAACATTCTTCTAGTTTCGATTGCCGGAGAGTGCTAGCAGCATTCTTCTGGTGCCGTTGCAAGGGAAGGTCTGCTGTTACGGAGTCAGGCCCTGGTAGCTCCCCTCTGGTACTTCTTTCGCCCAGTATTTTTTATATATTCCTAAAAAATTCCATGTTGATTTTCATGGCATTTGGAGTTGTGCAGAATAGAGGACTCAAACTTTCTCCTTTTCCAGTCCAGAATTCCAGCTGCCGGTATTCTCCCTCTTCAAATAAACCTTGCAAAATAAGAGAGAAAAGGCATAAGTATGGTACCACAAGGTAATATAACAACCCATAAAGTGATAAATATCAACATGAAAACATGATGCAGAATGGACGTATCAACTCCCCCAAGCTTAGACCTCGCTTGTCCTCAAGCGAAAACCAAGTTCCATAAACATGTCTGTTGGGGCATAGTTTATGCCTAAGTAATTTTGGTGATTGATGACAGTACCGTAAAGGACTAACTGTGTGTGTTAAGGTTTCAGATAACACACGTTAACGGCACAAGACGACTCGCCTCCTCATTCATGGAACGGAAGCACGGCGCTCTCTACGATTCTCTTTATTTGAGTCATAGGAAAGCCGTACTATTAAGAGGGGAACCGTAGTGGAGAGGTTTGGGTGGAATCTATCTTTGCACGCGCACACTTCACATATTCTCCCTTACCTTCATCGTTGGAGCGGCCCCCCCCACTTTGTTTCTTTCTTCCTTGCAAAATAGTCCCCAGCGCTAGTACCGCTGGCCCTAGCGGTAGTACCGTTGGAATGCTATCGGTAGTACAGATGCAGCCAGCGGTAGTACCGCTGGCTGACGGTAGTACCGCCCCTGGTCAGCGGTAGTACCGCTCCAGGAGCTTAGTACCGCCTGCCTAGCGGTTGTTCGTGGACGAACCTTTTTGCAAAGACTTTCTTGGCGGTGGTAGTGCTTTTGCACTACCAGGGGCCCAACGGTAGTACCCTGGGGCCAGTGGTAGTACCGCTGCATCCAGCGGTAGTACCGCTAATCGGCGGTAGTACCGCCCCTGGTCAGCGGTAGTACCGCTGGAGTGCGAGCGGTAGTACCGCTGCAGCCAGCGGTAGTACCGCTGGAGCTCGGGCAGAGAGTGGGAAAACGGTCTGATTCCCCCCCCACTATATAAAGGGTTCTTCTAGCTGTGGAACTTCATCTCTTACCTTCCCAAGCTCCATTGTTGCGCCCCAAGCTCAAAAGTGCCCGATCTCTCTCCCTAGCCAATCAAACTTGTTGATTCTTTAGGGATTGGTTGAGAAGGCCTGGATCCACACTTCCACCAAGAGAAAAGTTGATTCCCCGACCAATCCCTTGCGGATCTTGTTACTCTTGGGTGTTTGAGCATCCTAGACGGTTGAGGTCACCTCGAAGCCATATTCCATTGTGGTGAAGCTTCTTGGTCTAGTTGGGAGCCTCCAAGCTTTGTGTGGAGTTTGCCCCAACCTTGTTTGTAAAGGTTCGGTCGCCGCCTTCAAGGGCACCTATAGTGGAATCACGGTACCTTGCATCGTGCGAGGGCGTGAAGAGAATATGGTGGCCTTAGTGGCTTATTGGGGAGCATTGTGCCTCCACACCGCTCCAACGGAGACGTACTTCCTGTCAAAGGGAAGGAACTTCGGTAACACATCCTCGTCTCCATCGGTTCCACTTGTGGTTATCTCTAACCTTTACTTTGTGTATGCTTATGTTGTTAACTATATCTTACTTGTCTTAATAGCTCTCGTTGTTAGCTCCATTAGGGTTCACCTCATTGTCGTAATATTTGTGAACCCGTATGTTGTTTACCTGAACTTGCTAAGATTAATTAAAAAGTGGTCGTTGTCTATTCACCCCCCCCCCTCTAGCCAACCATATCGATCCTTTCAATTGATATCAGAGCAACGTATCTTTATTAAGGGTTTAACCACCCGAAGAGTATGGAAGGCGAAGAGGGAATTAACCATGGGCAACCCGAGGCCATGGACTTGACTTCGGTCACAAGGGACGACTTGAATACGGCTATGGCCTCCCTCAAGACGTCCTTGACGAACGAAGTCAAGACCATGCTTAAAGAGTTAATTGAGGGATTTAAAAGTTCACCCGAACCGGTTATAGTGGTTAAACCCACCGTCACCGATTCGGAGGCCAACTCCTCTAAGGAAGCGGCTAAAGGTATGCGACCTTCCTCATCTCACGAAAAGGATGGGACTGGAACATATGCCTTAGTTCCACCCCCCATGGTCTATGGAGGATCCGTTCCCGCACCTCGTCTTAATCCTGTTGGTCCTCCTCCTAAGCTTGTGAAAGGTGACTTTGCTAGCTGGGTATTTTCTATTAAGTCTCATTTGAATCACAGCTCAACAAACTTGTGGAGAATCATCGAGCAAGGATATTATCCCCATGATCCAAGCAACCTCACTCCAAGAGAAGATGCACACAATCAATACAATCACTCTGCTTTGTTTATTCTCCAGTCTGCAGTGCCACCTGAAGATCTTCCTCACTTGCGTCCCTTCACTTTGGCCAAGGATTGTTGGGAGCATATTATGGTGTTGTACAAGGGAAGCTCAAGCATTCAACGATCCAACTATGAAGTGATACTTGATAAGGCCGATGAGTTTGTGATGAAGGAAGACGAGGACCCTCGTGATCTCTATCGGAGGGTGACTGCTATTGCTGTGGCACTCAAGGATCATGGGAGCAAGGATGTGGATGATACATGGGTCAAGCGCAAGTTCCTTAAAGCCATCATGTCTTTCAACAAAGCCATGTCATCTGTTATTCATCAGCGGCCAAACTTCCACTCCTTGTCTTCTAGTGAGGTGTTGGATGAATTCATTGCTATGTCAATCATGAACGAGACAGCCGACAATGCACTTGCTCGTGTTCGATCAAAGACAACTTCACCCAACCTTGCGTTAAAAGCAAAAGCAATGCTTGAAGAAGACGAAGAAGATGAGGAAGAGGAGGGTTGTCCTAAAGACACAAAGTATGCCTATCATGAGCACATGGCCCTTGCATCAAGGCAATTCTGGGGCAACAAGAGGAACTCAAGACCCACCTTCACCAAGAACAACTCGAGTGGATTCAAACCCAAATAACGAGTAAGGACATGTTATAACTGTGGTATCGTGAGTCACTTCGTGGCCGAATGTCCCTATGAGAAAAGGGAAGACAACGGAGGCAAGCTCATTCGCAAAGACAAAACCAAATCATTTCCGATCAAGAACAACTTTGTGAAGAAACCTCACCCAAAAGGGATGGTGGCCCTTGAAGAGTATCCTTCCGATGATGATGATGATGATGATGATACACTGGCAACGACAACTGTTGCTATTGTCACTACCTCTCCCCAGAAGGTGTCTCTCTTCAACGCCCCCAACGAGAACCACATCACCAAGTGCCTCATGGCAAAAGGTATCAATCAGGTAACTCCCATCATTAAGACCAACATTGCTTCCGCCCCTTCATTGTTAAATTGTGTTGAAGATAGTGATGTTGGGGAACTTAATGAGCATGATCTTGACAAGTTTATGTGCACTATTAAGGGAGAACCCAAGAAGCACTTTGTTGCTCTCTTGGAACAACTGGGTGAGGCCACTAACCTCATTGAGTCTCATGAGAAGACCATCTCCGAACTTCAGGGACACAGTCGTGACTACGCCGATGAAATTGCTGAATTATCTAATGCTCTAGAAAAGGAGCGCACTCTTCGTTTGGCTCTTGAGGAGTCATATAACGATGACTGCGCTAAAATGCAAAAGAAACTAGATCATGATGTTGTTCTTACTCGTATGCTTAAGTCTGAAAAGTATGCTCTTGGGGTTGGCCATGACAGACTCAAAGATGAGTTTGACATACTTGACAAGGCCCACAAGGCCTTGAAAGGTGCTCATTTGTCTCTGAAAGAGTCTCATGATCAACTCCAAGCAAAGCTTACCAAGGAGATCTCTACTTGTCCTCCCTTTGTGTTAATTGATAATGCTTGTGCAACTAACCCCTGTTGTGAGCATGTACATCTTGTGGAGGAAAATGCCAAGTTAAGGGAGAAACTTGAGAAGGGCCTTGTGGCATGCATACAAGGTGAGAAGAGTCTGAACGATCTCTTGAGCACTCAAAAGGGTGTTGTAGGAAAGTAAGGACTTGGACTTACCTCCAAGTCAAAAGGTAAAAGGAGGAACAAGAACAAACGATCTCCCACCCTCATGGACATCTTTGTCAAAGAGGGTGAGGGGACTCAGAAGGTGAACAGGAACAAGGTGGACTATGGGAACCTCAAGAAGGGCAAAACCGTTCCTACTAACACAGCCGGCAAACTCAATCTTTCTTATGTCTTATGTTGTGCTAGTGATGGGCATGTTTATGCCAGATTTGTTGGTTCCTACGATGAGGATATTGAATGGGCTATCTGGGTTCCTAAGACCCTTGTCTCTAACATGAAAGGACCCATTAAAAAATGGGTACCTAAAACCAAGCCTTGATCTATTGCAGGAGTTTGCTTTCGGTGGGGTGTCATGGTTGCTCGATAGTGGAGCAACAAATCATATGACCGAAAGCAAGGACTTAGTGGTGGATGTGCATCCTTCTCCATCTATGCCCACCCATGTCCAATTCGCCGATGCATCCTCTTCAAAGGTATTGGGATTTGGTAAGGTGGCCGTCTCTCAAGATTTATCTATTGAGAAGGCCATGCTTGTTGAGTCACTTGCCTACAATTTACTTTCGGTTCGTCAACTCGCAATTATGGGTTTTTCCACATTCTTTAATCTTGATACTGTGGTCCTCCTGAGGAGCAAGACTCTTAAAGTAGCTTATGTTGGATATGTCGAAAATGGTCTTTATGTGGTGAACTTCTCAAAGCGACCCACTAAGACTGCGACATGTTTAATGGCTAAAGTTGATGTGGGCTGGCTTTGGCATCGCCGTTTAGCTCATGTCAATATGAGATCTTTGCAAAACCTTCTGACAGGGGACCCTATTCGTGGACTAACAAATGTGAGTTTTGCTAAAGATCGTGTTTGCAGTGCCTGCATTGAAGGAAAGATTCATGAAAATGCTCATCGTCCAACGACTCTTATCTACACTAAGAGGCCATTGGAACTTCTCCATATGGATCTGTTTGGTCCTCCATCATTTGATAGTCTTGGAGGCAGAAAGTATTGCTTAGTGATTGTTGACGACTACTCAAGATATACCTGGGTATATTTCTTTAAAAAGAAGAGTGAAACTCAACAAACGGTCATCAACTTTGCTAATGAAGCGCAACATCAACATGAAGCAAAGATCTTGATGATTAGAAGTGACAACGACACCGAATTCAAGAACTACACCTTGGATGAGTTTCTAGGTGATGAGGGAATAAAACACCAATATTCTGCACCATATACCCCTCAACAAAACGGCATGGCAGAAAGGAAGAACCGGACCTTGATAGATGCTGCAAGGACAATGATGGCAGAATTCAAATCTCCATATAACTTCTGGGCAGAGGCCATCAACACAGCATGTCATGCATCCAATCGGCTCTACATCCGCAAAGGCTTGAACAAGACTCCGTATGAGATTCTAACTGGAAACAAACCCAATCTCAAGTACTTCCGGGTATTCGGTTGTAAGTGTTTCATTCTCAAGAAAGGTGCACGGTTAGCTAAATTTGATTCTAGAGCACATGAGGGTATCTTTGTTGGTTATGCTACAAACTCTCATGCTTACCGTGTCCTCAACAAGTCCACTGGACTAATTGAGGAGACGTGTAACGTAGAGTTTGATGAAAATAATGGCTCCCAAGTGGAGCAAAGTGGTCTTTGTGATGTAGGTGATGAAATTCCTCCCCAAGCCATAAGAAGAATGGGGATTGGTCAAATACTCCCCCATTGAGGAACCCCTTGTGGCCGAAGGAGAAGGACAATGCTCTACTCAAGTGGAGCCATCACCTCCACAAGCCCCACACGCTTCTGATGAACAAAGAGAAGACTCTCAACAAAATAAACAAGCTCAAGATCAAGATAAATTACCCAACAATGATGATGTGTCTCAGGATATTCAAGCACTATCCCAAGACTCCGAACCTGCTCATGATCAAGATCAAGTGCAACCCCGAGATCCAGACCAAGTATAAGCACAAGATCAAGATCAAGAGCAACCACAAATACAAGAACAAACTAGTGAACCTGCTCAAGTCGAAGGACAAGATGATCAGGAGACGGTCTCACAATTCCCTTCTGGAGCACCAACAGCCGGCTCAAGACGCAAGGGCAAGCAAAGGAAACAAGTTGATGCTCCCCCGTTATCTAATGAAGAACTCTTGGAGCGTCGAGCAGCCAAGATTGCGAACAAGCTGAGAGTCAAGTCACATCTTATGAAGAATGTACTTGGCAGTATAAAAAGGGGAGTATCCACCCGTCAACAGATTTGGAATTATTGTGAGCATGACGCGTTTGTTTCGTATTGTGAACCTCAACAGGTACAGGAAGCGCTCGATGATGAGGATTGGCTTATGGCCATGCACGAAGAACTTAACAACTTTGAGCGCAACCAAGTCTGGGATTTAGTGCCTAGGCCAACGGAGGAACATAATGTCATCGGGACCAAATGGATATTCAAGAACAAGCAAGATGCCAATGGGATTGTGATTCGAAACAAGGCAAGATTGGTGTCTCAAGGCTACTCCCAAGTCGAGGGTATCGACTACGGTGAAACCTTTGCCCCTATTGCTCGTCTAGAATCTATTCGCATGTTGCTTGCATTTGTTTCTCATCATAACTTCAAATTACAACAAATGGATGTGAAAAGTGCCTTTATTAATGGTCCTTTGAATGAGTTGGTCTATGTCAAACAACCCCCGGGATTCGAACATCCCAAGCTCCCCAATCATGTGTACAAACTTAATAAGGCACTCTATGGCCTTAAACAAGCCCCACGCGCGTGGTATGAGTATCTTACTGAGTTGTTACAAGATCGTGGGTTTGAAATTGGGAAGATAGATCCCACTCTTTTTACTAAGAGGGTTAAAGGGGATTTGTTCATCTGCCAACTCTATGTTGATGATATTATCTTTGGCTCTCCTAACATTTCCTTCAATGAAGAATTTGCTGCACTAATGACTGAGAAGTTTGAGATGTCCATGATGGGAGAGTTGAAGTTCTTCCTTGGGTTAGAGATTACACAAGGTCTAGAAGGGACATTCATCAAACAAGCCAAGTACACTCAGGACATGCTCAAACGGTTCGAGCTCGAAGATGTCAAACCGGTCAAGTTCCCCATGCCAACAAGGTGCAAGCTTGACAGTGATCCCAATGGTAAAACAGTGGATCAAAAGGTATATCGCTCCATGATTGGATCCCTCCTTTACCTTTGTGCATCTAGACCGGATATTATGTTGAGTGTAGGGATATGTGCACAATTTCAATCCGCACCAAAAGAAAGCCATTACATGGTTGTTAAGCGAATCTTTCGATATTTGGCTCATACCCCAAGCTTTGGCCTTTGGTATCCCAAAGGAGCAAACTTCAATCTAGTTGGCTATTCTGACTCAGATTGGGTAGGAGATTGTGTGGAGAGGAAGTCAATGTCTGGAGGATGCCAATTCCTTGGTCGCTCATTGGTAAGTTGGTCGTCAAAGAAGCAGAATTGTGTCTCCCTATCATCCACCGAAGCTGAGTATGTGGCAGCTGCAAGTTGTTGTGCACAATTGCTATGGATGAGGCAAACTTTAAAGGATTATGGTGTCACTTGTGACAAAGTGCCTCTTCTATGTGACAATCAAAGCGCTATCAAGATTTCCCTCAACCCAGTGCAACATAGCAGAACCAAACATATTGATATTCGTCATCACTTCATTCATGAACATATCAAGCTAGGTGATATCGAGGTTCATTTTATCCACACTAAAGAGCAACTTGCAGATATTTTCACTAAGCCTCTAGATGAAGCAAGGTTCCGGGAGTTAAGGCATGAGCTAAATATCATTGATTCAAGTAATGTGGATTGAAACTAGGCATGTTGCACCTCACTTTGCATTCCATCTTGGTCTAGATGTAGGCATGGACATAGGGGGAGTGTTGTTCTCTCAATGAACTTTCCCTCCCCCCATTATGCATAAATCAATCTAGTCTTTCACTTTAGCCATTGTCAAATGGCACTTGTGCTTCAAAGACGAGCATTGGTCATGAGCCCAAGGATAATTCTTCGCGGTGTCATACCATTGTCTCAAACATAGGTGGCATCGGCCACCGCCCCTCCCACCTTTCTTTTGTATAGACGAAAGGATATACAATGACAAGTCAATACATTTTTCTAGGTGCTATCTCTTTTTTACTTACTTGTCATTTGCCCAAGTTCTTCTCTTATCCTAGGCCGCGTTGTGACATTTGCAGCGGTACTACCGCCAGGGGTAGCGGTACTACCGCCAGGACCCCAGCGGTACTACCGCCAGGGGTTGCGGTACTACCGCCAGGACCCCAGCGGTACTACCGCCAGGCAGCGGTACTACCGCTAGGTCCACATCGGTACTACCGCTAGCCCGTACCCCTTGGGCTATATAAAGGAGGGGGAGCCCGTGTTTCTCTGGTTCTTTCTTCTTCCTCGCGGTTCCTCCCTCCCCAACCCTGAAATCCCACTGTTTTGATCTCTTTTGGTGGAGCTCCTTCTCTCCGTTGGATTGGAGGAGTTGCTCCACTTATCCTTCCTCCTCCAAGGGCCATGAATCGCGGTAAAGCTCCTCCCCTTCTTCTATTGGTTGATGTTCTTGTTCTAGGGTTAGGAGCATTGGGGGATTGGATCCATGTCTTTGATCTTGTGCCGTGTTCTTGGATGGCATGAAGGAGATATTTGAGGGGAGTGTAGGTCCTATGAATCCTTGCTGATTATTTTGCCATGCCCTAGGATTTACTTGTTTTAGATCAAGCACTTGAACTATGTTTGGATTAGATCTAAAACTTGCTCTCTCTTGCCTAGGCATGTACTTATTTCGGTGATACCTGTGATCCTCATGTGAGTAGGGCTGTGGTGGAGTTCTTAGTGTTCATATACAGCCTATGCCCCTCGTAAAAATCATGTAGCACTATGCATGAGGTCTATTTTATCTGTCAGATCTGAAAATCAAACCCCAGCGGTACTACCGCCACGGGTAGCGGTACTACCGCTAGGACCCCAGCGGTACTACCGCTAGGGGTAGCGGTACTACCGCCAGGAGGATTCACTGTGCATTCTTTTCATGTGCTTGGCAATGAGTGTTTATTTTTCTTCTTTTTCTAGTTCATTGCCTTGACTCTTTTTATCACTTCTTTTCGTTGTGTGTTTGTGTCACATGTGGTTCTCGCCGTTCGAACCCTCCACGGGACACGCGGTCAAAGCAATATCGCAACCCAGAAGCTCCAGAGGGGTCTGCCACCTCAGGTCTGCAACCCAAAAAGCAGTCCTTCGAGAAGACCGCGAACAAGGATAAGGGGATCAATGTCCGAACAATGCCCCCAAGGACTTACTGCGGTTTCGCACTCAGAACCGTTATCTCAAAGAGAAGGCTGTGATCAAGAATGTTGACCATGTTTGGGCAAAGGATCACTGCAGGATCTACCGTGATATTGTCATGCATTTCAAGAAGAACTATGTCCCCGTTCAGTGGATTGACCTAGCTCATCTTCAGCGGAACCTGGACTATTTTGGTGATGCTCTCTCTCTGATTGACAAACTGGGCATCAAGGACATCATCACTTTCAAGACAGATTTTGACCCCACAGCTATTGCCCAGTTCTATGTCATGGTCCACTTCTCTGCTGATGAAGAGCGCTCTATGGTGTGGATGACTGGGACTCAGAAGATGACCGGTACCTGGCGTGAATTCATGACATTCCTCAAGATTGACTTCCAGGGAGCTGACACTCCACTTGGGTCGTGTCCTCATGTTGCAGCCCCCACCGATAGGCCCCCCGCAAAGGACAGATTGCAGCAACTCTATGCGAGGAAGGGTGTGCTCCCCAAGCATCTGGACATCATGCATCGGATCCTCCGCAACACCCTCTTCCCTCGCATTGGTAACTTCGACGAGGTTCATGGCTCTTTGGCTGAGATGCTGCTACTTTGTGAGGAGGCTATGACTAAGGAGTCTGCCCCTCTTGATATTTCTGATGTGATGTTCACGGAGCTCTGGAACTGCATCATCATGCGTAAGGTTCCCATCTACGGGCCCTATCTGTTCGCTTATATTCGTTAGAAGTGGCAAGATACTTATCCGGAGGAGATGCTCTACGTTCAGTCTGACTACGTTGTGCACGACCCGATCAAGCTTCGCGTCAAGGATAAATGGGCCAACCCGTCAACTTCCTCTCAGCACATGGATACTGACACAGAGACTGCTGCTGACAAAGGAACCACCTCTCAGTCCCGCTCTTCTGCCATGCCATCTTGGGCCATCAAACTGCAGGATAAGATGAAGACTCTATTCTGTATGTAGGCTAAGGGTCAGTACCAGACGCACGTGGCTCAGAAGGAGAGCCGCCAGAGGCACAAGCGTGTTCTCAGGACTCTTGATGTGGACATCTCCAGCGGATCAGAGGACGACATCACTCCAGAGGCTGCTTGGATGCAGGCTCAAGGTTACCAGTGGTCTGGCGATGAGGAGGAAGAGGAGGAGCAGGACGATCAGGAGGGTACCGACGAGTCTTGCGATGCTGAGGATGAGGAGTAACCACCTTTGGCGTTAGGTGTGCCCCTTTTTGGTGTCTTGTGCCAAAGGGGGAGAGAGTCTAGGAGCTGGATTTGCTTTCATAGTCGAACTTTGCTTTGCTTTGCTTTTTGTCGTGGTTTGCTTCGAACTTGGTTTGCTTCTAGTTTGCTATCGTTTGTGAGACATGAACTTATGTGAGATTTATTTCCATCATATGTTGTGATTCATATGCCCCGTATTGTCATATATCTCCATCTTTTTGTTCTCATATTATTCTTTGTGCAAATCCGGTATTGTCATCAATCCACCAAAAAGGGGGAGATTGTTGGGGCGTAGTTTATGCCTAAGTAATTTTGGTGATTGATGACAGTACCGTAAAGGACTAACTGTGTGTGTTAAGGTTTCAGATAACATACGTCAACGGCACAAGATGACTCGCCTCCTCATTCATGGAACGAAAGCACGGCGCTCTGTATGATTCTCTTTATTTGAGTCATAGGAAAGCCGTACTATTAAGAGGGGAACCGTAGTGGAGAGGTTTGGGTGGAATCTATCTTTGCACGCGCACACTTCACATATTCTCCCTTACCTTCATCGTTGGAGCGGCCCCCGCCACTTTGTTTCTTTCTTCCTTGCAAAATAGTCCCCAGCGGTAGTACCGCTGGAATGCTAGCGGTAGTACCGCTGGCTGGCGGTAGTAACGCCCCTGGTCAGCGGTAGTACCGCTCCAGGAGCTTAGTACCGCCTGCCTAGCGGTTGTTCGTGGACGGACCTTTTTGCGAAGACTTTCTTGGCGGTGGTAGTGCTTTTGCACTACCAGGGGCCAGCGGTAGTACCGCTGGAGCTCGGGCAAAGAGTGGGAAAACGGTCTGATCCCCCCCCACTATATAAAGGGTTCTTCTAGCTGTGGAACCTCATCTCTTACCTTCCCAAGCTCCATTGTTGCGCCCCAAGCTCAAAAGTGCCCGATCTCTCTCCCTAGCCAATCAAACTTGTTGATTCTTTAGGGATTGGTTGAGAAGGCCTAGATCCACACTTCCACCAAGAGAAAAGTTGATTCCCCCACCAATCCCTTGAGGATCTTGTTACTCTTGGGTGTTTGAGCATCCTAGACGGTTGAGGTCACCTCGAAGCCATATTCCATTGTGATGAAGCTTCGTGGTCTAGTTGGGAGCCTCCAAGCTTTGTGTGGAGTTTGCCCCAACCTTGTTTGTAAAGGTTCGGTCGCCGCCTTCAAGGGCACCTATAGTGGAATCACGGTACCTTGCATCGTGCAAGGGCGTGAGGAGAATACGGGGGACTTAGTGGCTTATTGGGGAGCATTGTGCCTCCACACCGCTCCAACGGAGACGTACTTCCTGTCAAAGGGAAGGAACTTCGGTAACACATTCTCGTCTCCATCGGTTCCACTTGTGGTTATCTCTAACCTTTACTTTGTGTATGCTTATGTTATTAACTATATATTACTTGTCTTAATAGCTCTCGTTGTTAGCTCCATTAGGGTTCACCTCATTGTCGTAATATTTGTGAACCCGTATGTTGTTTACCTTAACTTGCTAAGATTAATTAAAAAGTGGTCGTTGTCTATTCACCCCCCCCTCTAGCCAACCATATCGATCCTTTCAATGTCCACATGTTTAGGGATGAAGGTGTCGATAAAACAAAATACAGACATGAGGGCATCATGATCACACATAGAACAGCAATACATCATAAAGATTCTTATGGGAAAGTAACAATTCCTTCACAAAGCAAAGTATGAAGCAAAAACCTTACCGAGAAGTAGCCAACAATCAGTCCATAGTCATTGAAGCAATTGCAATTTATCATAACATCAGAAAGAGTCAAATAAGAGCTTGTAAAGCAAACCCACATACTCGATCATCTCTTTTGTTTTCCACAATTGTTACAACTGACGTGGTACTCATGGGATCAAAGTTTCAGCTGGACACAGAGGAAGATAGGGGCTTATAGTTTTGCCTCCCAACCATTTACCTCAAGGGTAAAGTCAACAATAATAAAGCATAAGTACTCATCTCCAAGTTGATATATGAATATAGATCTTTCCCAAACATGCGACGATAGCCAAGACAAAGGCGAAATAGGGAATTGGTGAAGATCACCATGACTCTTACAAGGGCAAAGAGTAAAGGTACAAGATAGGCCCTTCGCAGAGAGAAGCAGAGGTTGTCAAGCGCTTTTGAGGTTTGGATGCGTGTCCTCTTAGTGCGGAGGAACGTCACTTTATATTGCCTCCTGTGACAAAGAACTTTATTATGCAGTCTGTCGCTTTTATGTCTTCCTCATCACAGGTTCGTATAAAGCTTATTTTCCACACACTAATAGATCATACATATTAGAGAGAAAATTTTTATTGCTTGCACCGATGACAACTTACTTGAGGGATCTTATTCAATCCATAGGTAGGTATGGTGGACTCTCATGGCAAAATTGGGTTGGAGGTTTATGGATGCACAAGTAGTATCTCTACTTGGTGCGGGAGTTTTGGCTAATATGAGGTGGAAGCAATCGTCACATGCTAAGGGATCTCTAATCATATAACATTGTTTGGAACCAAGCAAACACAATTC
Source organism: Hordeum vulgare subsp. vulgare (assembly GCF_904849725.1). NCBI lineage: Eukaryota > Viridiplantae > Streptophyta > Magnoliopsida > Poales > Poaceae > Hordeum > Hordeum vulgare. The sequence goes on from NC_058518.1 coordinate 70,877,302, forward strand.
ATTATGTTGTCTTCCTTGTCCAACATCTACTTCTAAGCATGTAATAGTTTGGTGAGTGCTCACAATTATAGAAAGTGTCTAAGATGATATATTTATATGTGAACCTCTCTTTCCTTATCCCTTCTTATTAATTGCAACAATGACTGGGGTCTATGTTGATTTATTCTCAACAAGTTTCAATCATCATACTTGTCATATGTGAAGCTATCACTTTCCATAAGATCATCTCATGATCTTTCATGCTATCGTTCTTTTCATGCTTTTGATCACGGCACAAAACAAAGCCCTTGACTAAGATACTCTTTATTATATAGCTCGCAAGCTCGAATACGTCGGGGGAGACACAAAGCAAAAGACTCAAACTAAACAATAAAGACTTATTCCACTAAGAGAAGAAATAAAAACTGAAAAGGAAAGAAGTAAAACAAAGGTAAAAGCAAAAGATATAAAGGTGATACGATACCAGGGCAACTCCCCCCAAGCTTGGCAAAATACAAGGGGATTGCCCATACCAATGCTCAGTTATCTTCCTTTGGTGGTGATGGTGGTGGAGTTGTTGAAGCAGTCTTGAGCTTGTCTAATTTCCTCTTGAGCATAAAGTTATGCTCCCTCAGATCGTCATTTTCCTCCTCAAGCTTCAACACTCTATGGCAAAGTTCCTGCTTACTCTCCTGCAGGAAACGAGAAGGGATAAACAAGGTCTTAGGCTTCTTCCTTTGGTTAGGGAGGCTTGACTTCTTGAACTCCACGTGAGTGCGTCCAGGTTGAGGTAGAGGATCCTCCTCTTCATCGGAACTCGTTTGTTCCTTCCCCTTGGGATCATAGTCCTCTTCCTCGTTAGTGGTCCAGCCGTATGGTTCCAAGTCCCCATAGACCTTGGGGTTAGCAAGGTAATCAGCCACATAGTTCTCCCCATCTGAATCTTGAGAAGACATCTTGACCTAAATCTGCGACAGACAACGGGCTCGAAAGAAAACAGAGGAAAACTGCGCGATACGGAGATCAAAACCCTCGGGGCATATATATAATGATTTTTTCTGGACCAGAAGGAGTGCTCCGCAAGAAAATAGAGTCCGGGAGGCACACGAGGTGCCCACAAGCCCTATAGCCGCCGCCAGGGGGTAGGTGGCGGCTACCAAGCTTGTGGCCGCCTCGTGCGCTCTCCGGACTGCTTTTTATTTTTCTATTTTTCCAAAAATTCCAAAACGGAGGAAATTTCCTATTGGAAAAGCTTCGGAGTCCAATTACTTACCGAAACAGATACCTCTTCGTTTTCAGGGTCAGAAACAGGCTGATAAACATCCCTAATGTACTCCTCTGGAGTTATGATATTGATGATATTGGTCTCAACATTTATGAGAGTACCAGAGATATAATGCTTGATTCTTTGCCCATTTACCACTCTAGGAAAATTTCCTTCCGTGTTATTGATTTTGATGGCACCGGAACGATATACTTCCCCGACAACGTAAGGACCCTCCCATTTAGAGAGAAGCTTGCCTGCGAAGAATCTTAAGCGAGAATTGTATAGCAGGACATAATCACCTACATTGAACACTCGTTTCTGTATTCTTTTATCGTGCCATCTCTTAACCTTTTCCTTGAACAACTTGGCATTCTCATATGCCTGGGCCCTCCATTCATCTAATGAGCTGATATCAAACAACCGTTTCTCACCGGCAAATTTGAAATCGAAGTTAAGCTCTTTGATTGCCCAATAAGCCTTGTGTTCTAGCTCAAGAGGTAAATGACATGCCTTACCGTAAACAATTTTATACGGCGACATGCCCATGGGATTCTTATAAGCAGTCCTATAAGCCCATAGTGCATCGTCAAGTTTACTAGACCAATTCTTTCGAGATCTATTGACAGTCTTTTGTAAGATCAATTTGATCTCCCTATTACTCAACTCCACTTGACCACTAGACTGAGGATGATAAGGATATGCAACTCTATGGTTGACATCATACTTAGCAAGCATGTTGCGGAAAACACCATGAATGAAGTGTGAACCGCCATCAGTCATCAGATATCTAGGGACTCCAAATCTTGGGAAAATGACTTATTTAAGCATCTTAATAGAGGTGTGGTGATGAGCATTTCTAGTGGAGATAGCTTCTACCCACTTAGTCACGTAATCCACAGCAACTAAGATGTGAGTGTACCCATTGGAACTCGGGAAGGGTCCCATATAATCAAAGCCCCACACATCAAATGGTTCAATGGCAAGTGAATAGTTCATAGGCATTTCCCGACGCTTACTGATGTTCCCTATTCTTTGGCATTCGTCACAAGACAAGACAAACTTACGGGCATCCTTGAAGAGAGTGGGCCAATAGAAACCTGATTGCAATACCTTATGAGCAGTTCTATCTCCAGCATGGTGTCCTCCGTAGGCTTCGGAATGATACTTCTGCAGGATCTGTCCCTGTTCATGTTCAGGCACACAACGTCTAATAACACCATCTACTCCTTCCTTATAAAGGTGAGGATCATCCCAAACATAGTGTCTCAAATCAAAGAAGAATTTCTTCTTTTGCTGGTAGGTGAAACTGGGTGGTATGTATTTGGCTACGATATAATTTGCGTAATCAGCATACCACGGTGCACTATGTGAAGTGCGGATGACATTTAATTGCTCACCAGGAAAGCTATCATCAATAGGTCGTGGGTCACCAAGGACATTCTCTAGCCTAGACAAGTTATCTGCTATAGGGTTATCAGCACCCTTTTGGTCAACAACGTGCAAATCAAATTCCTGTAGCAGGAGAACCCATCCGATTAGCCTAGGCTTAGCGTCCTTCTTCTCCATAAGGTACTTAATAGCAGCATGATCAGAGTGAATAGTGACTTTGGAGTCAACTATATAAGATCTGAACTTTTCACATGCAAACACGATTGCTAAAAACTCCTTTTCCGTAGTGGCATAGTTTCTTTGGGCACTGTCTAGAGTTTTACTAGCGTAGTGAATAACATTCAACTTCTTGTGAACTCTTTATCCTAGAACAACACCAACAACATAATCACTAGCGTCGCACATGATTTCAAAGGGCAAGTTCCAGTCAGGTGGTTGAACAATAGGTGCGGTTATCAAGGCCTTCTTAAGTATTTCGAAAGCTTCCTCACAATCCTCATAAAAAACAAAAGGAACATCCTTCTGCAAGAGGTTGGTAAGAGGTCTGGAAATCTTAGAGAAGTCTTTAATGAACTTTCTATAGAAACCAGCATGACCTAGGAAACTTCGTATACCTCTGATATCTGTGGGGCAAGGCATTTTCTCAATTGCATCAACCTTAGCCTTATCAACTTCAATGTCTCTTTCAGAAATTTTGTGTCCTAAGACGATGCCTTCATTAACCATAAAGTGGCACTTCTCCCAATTCAAGACGAGGTTGGTATCTTTGCAGCTCTGTAAGACTCGATCAAGGTTGCTGAGGCAATCATCAAAGGAAGACCCGTAAACGGAGAAGTCATCCATGAAAACCTCGACAATCTTTTCACATAAGTCAGAGAATATATCCATCATACATCTTTGAAAGGTGGCAGGTGCATTGCATAAGCCAAAAGGCATACGTCTATAAGAAAAGGTACCGAAGGGGCAGGTGAAAGTGGTTTTCTCCTGATCAGATTGTGCAACAGGTATTTTCGAGAAACTTGAATAACCGTCTAGAAAGGAGAAGTGTGTGTGTTTGGATAGCCTTTCTAGCATTTGGTCGATAAACGACAAAGGATAATGGCCTTTCCTAGTTGCCTTGTTCAGTTTCCGGAAGTCTATCACCATCCTATAGCCAGTAATAATCCTTTGTGGGATTAATTCATTCTTATCATTAGGAATGACGGTGATACCTCCCTTCTTAGGTACGCAATGTACTGGACTTACCCAATCACTATGAGCAACATGATAAATGATTCCTGCTTCCAGAAGCTTTAATATTTCTTTTCTCACGACTTCTTTCATCTTAGGATTTAATCTCCTTTGATGATCAGCAACTGGTTTAGAATCAGGGTCAGTTTTAATATTGTGATGACATAGAGTGGGACTAATACCCTTAAGATCATCAAGAGTATATCCAATAGCCGCACGGTGCTTCCTCAAAGTTTTTAGTAACTTCTTCTCTTCATGATTCGAGAGGAGAGCACTAATAATAACGGGATATATCTCCTTCTCATCAAGATAGGCATACTTGAGAGTATCAGGCAACTGTTTAAGCTCGAACACAGGATCACCCTTCGGTGGGGGAGGATCCCCAAGCAGTTCAACAGGTAGATTATTCTTGAGAATAGGATATTGTTCTAAGACAATTTTATCTATCTCATCTCTTTCATCCATATGCATATCATTTTCATGCTCAAGCAGATATTGCTCTAAAGGATCCGTAGGAGGTACGGCCATAGAGGCAAGAGCAATGATTTCATCCCTACCAGACGACTCTTTTTCATGGGGTTGCCTTCCAAACTTGGAGAAGTTAAATTCATGAGACACACCCTCGAAACTAACAGTGACAGTCTGCTTAATGCAATCAATGTGAGCATTGACAATGTTGAGAAAGGGTCTACCGAATATGATGGGACAAAAGCTATCTTGTGCAGTAGCAAGGACGAGGAAATCAGTAGGATACTTCATCTTACCACACAGGACTTCTACGTCTCTCACAATTCCCAGAGGGCAGATAGTGTCTCTATTAGCTAGCGTAATAGTGACATCAATGGGTTCTAACTCAGCAGGTGCAATCTCATCTTTGATTTCATCATATAGGGAACGGGGTATTGCACTAACACTAGCACCCATATCACATAAACCATGGTAACAGTGGTCTCCTATCTTGACAGAAACAACGGGCAGGCCAATACAGGTCCGTATTTGTCTTTCGCGTGAGGTTTAGCAATTCTAGCAGAGTCCTCACAGAATTTGATAACATGCCCGTCTATGTCTTCGGCTAAGAGATCTTTGATAATAGCAACACTAGGTTCAACTCTAATTTCCTCAGGGGGTGCAAGTGGTCTAATGTAACCCCTACGTATCATAGTTGGAGCTTTAGAATAATCCTTTTTCCTAGCAGGGTAAGGTGGTTTCTCAGCGTAGGCACAAGGAACAACAGGATCACTAAAAGCAATGACTTTCTCCTCAACTAGATTGGGTTTAGCTATGTTGACTTCTACAGGGGGATGATATTTAAACCACTTCTCTTTGGGAAGATCAACATGAGCAGCAAAAGATTCACAAAGAGAAGCTACTATCTCAGAGTCAAGTCCATACTTAGCGCTAAAATCTCTAGAAGTGTTTGTTTCAACAAAAGATTTAACGCAATCAAACTGGAAATTCATACCTGACTCCTTACCTTCTTCCAGCTCCCAATCTTGAGAGTTACGTTTGATTCTTTCCAATAAATTCCACCTGTGTTCAATATCCTTCTTCATAAAAGAACCGGTACAAGAAGTGTCAAGCATGGTACGATCTTCATGAGAAAGTCGAGCATAAAAATTTTGAGTGATAATTTCTCTTGAGAGCTCATGATTGGGGCATGAATATAACATTGATTTAAGCCTCCCCCAAGCTTGAGCTATGCTTTCCCTGTCACGAGGCCAAAAGTTATAAATATAATTCCGATCACGATGTACTAAATGCATAGGATAGAACTTTTGATGAAATTCCAATTTCAACTGATTGTAGTCCCATGATCCAGTATCATCACATAGCCTATACCATGTCAACGCCTTATCCTTCAAAGATAAAGGAAAGACTTTCTTCTTTACCTCATCCTCGGGCAAACTTGCAAGCTTAAATAAACCACAAACTTCATCTACATAGATGAGATGCAAGTCTGGATGTGAAGATCCATCTCCTGTAAAAGGATTAGCCAGCAGTTTCTCAAGCATACCCGAAGGAATTTCATAAAAGATATTTTCAGTAGGTACCTCAGGTTGAGGAACAACTCCTCGTGCTTCCGTTTGTGGTGAAGATACCCCGAACAAAATCCTCAAAGGAACAGTTTCCATAGTGACAAGTGACAATAAATTTCAGCACAATATATAAATGTTTCCTTACCAAATTCCACTTACCAAAGGCGCTTCACTCCCCGGCAACGGCGCCAGAAAAGAGTCTTGATGACCCACAAGTATAGGGGATCAATCGTAGTCCTTTCGATAAGTAAGATAGTCAAACCCAACGAGGAGCAGAAGGCTCTGATAAACAGTTTTCAACAAGGTAATAACTACAAGCACTGAAAGTAGCGGTAACAAGTGATGGTGTAGTGAGGTAAAACGTAGCAAGCGAAAAGTAACAAGTAACAAGTAGTAGCAACGGTGCAGCAAGTGTCCCAATCCCTTTTGTAGCAAAGGACAAGCCTGAACAAAGTCTTATAGGAGGAAAAACGCTCCCGAGGATACACGGGAATTTCTGTCATGCTAATTTCATCATGTTCATGTGATTCGCGTTCGTTACTTTGATAGTTTGATATGTGGGTGGACCGGCGCTTGGGTACTGCCCTTACTTGGACAAGCATCCCACTTATGATTAACCCCTCTCGCAAGCATCCGCAACTACGAAAGAAGAATTAAGACAACGTAGCATTAAACTAGTGGATCCAAATCAGCCCCTTACGAAGCAACGCATAGACTGGGGTTTAAGCTTCTGTCACTCTAGCAACCCATCATCTACTTACTACTCCCCAATTCCTTCCTCTAGGCCCAAACATGGTGAAGTGTTATGTAGTCGACGTTCACATAACACCACTAGAGGAAAATACAACATACATCATATCAAAATACCGAACGAATACCAAATTCACATGACTATTATTAGCATGACTTATCCCGTGTCCTCGGGAACAAAAGTAACTACTCACAAAGCATAATCATAATCATGATCAGAGGTGTAATGAATAGCATCAAGGATCTGAACATAAACTCTTCCACCAAGTAATCCAACTAGCATCAACTACAAAGAGTAATCAACACTACTAGCAACCTTACAAGTACTAATCGGAGCCGCGAGACGGAAATTGGTTACAAGAGATGAACTAGGGATTGGAGAGGAGATGGTGCTGATGAAGATGTTGATGGAGATGACTCCCCTTCGACGAGAGGAGTGTTGGTGATGACGATGGCGACGATTTCCCCCTCCGGGAGGGAAGTTTCCCCGACAGGATCGTCCTGTCGGAGCTCCAGATTGGATCTGTTCAAGTTCCGCCTCGTGGCGGCGGCGAAACCACGAAAAAGCTCCTCCTCGATTTTTTCTGGAACGAAACCCTTCATATAGCAAAAGAGGGGGCCAGTGGGCCGTCAGGGAGCCCACAAGCCGTGTAGCCGCCACCAGGCTTGTGGGGCCCTAGTAGCTCCCCTCTGGTACTTCTCTCGCCCAGTATTTTTTATATATTCCCAAAAAATTCCACGTTGATTTTCAGGGCATTTGGAGTTGTGCATAATAAAGGACTCAAACTTGCTCCTTTTCCAGTCCAGAATTCCAGCTGCCGGTATTCTCCCTTTTCAAATAAACCTTGCAAAATAAGAGAGAAAAGGCATAAGTATGGCACCACAAGGTAATATAACAGCCCATAAAGCGATAAATATCAACATGAAAGCATGATGCAAAATGGACGTATCAGCCGCCCTCGTTGATGACGATGTCGTTGCTGCGCGTGCGCCGCCCGAGCGGGGTCTCGAGTGGCTCTGGCTTGACGGGGAGGAGTGCCGACGACCCGGAGGAGCGGGAACGGGACCAAGACGAGGAGGAAAATGTCGTCACCATGCGCCTCGACGTCCAAGAACTGTTGCGGCGGCGGAAGAAGGAGGGGGCGGGTATTCAAAACGCGATGAGTTGCCGCCCTCGATGTGCTCGAGGACGGCCTCCAACGTGCGGTCGGGGACGCCTCACCATTGGCATCGCCCCTCGGAGTTGAAGCGGTCGTAGGGGTCGGCACCGTTGGTGGCGGCATGCTACTTGGCGTGGCGGCGTTCGAAGTACGTCGTCCACATCGTGTTGCTGTCAGGGGCGTACCTCAGCAGGTTCCGTGAAGTCTCCGGCAGCGACGACCGGATGCGCGCGATCTCCACGCACCGATCACCGTGACCTATTTTTACGCCCGACTCAACCTGATTTGCTGGACCAATTCAAATGTTCCAAATGAGTCAGGCTATATGCTACTTTAAGAGCATCTTCAATAGATGGTTCAAAATTTGGCGGTTTAAAATCGAAGTTGTAAAATTTGGACCGCCAAAAAGTGCGTTTTGAAGCTTCGTAAAAAGGCCAACTCCAACAGATGGTCCAAATTCTCATGGTCCAAAAGACCAACTCCAATAGATGGTCCAAATTCATGGTCCAAAACCGATCAGCAGCCGCGCGTCTGCTGTTCAACCGTTGTCCAGCCACTATACAGCCGCACATATTGCATAAAAACATGTTTTGAAACAACATAAAAAAATTCATGTCCACAATATCAAATTATTACATAGTTCTTCAGATCCAGGAGATGAAATGCTTGACATAGAAGATAGAAGTGCTCTCTGCCATCGCCAAGTTGTCATCAATGTAATCTGTCGGAACAACATATGCCATCATGCGCAAAGCGACAGTGACCTTCTGCTCAATGCTATGGCCAAGCAACCCGACACAGTTCCTTCTCTGCTCGAAGACTGGATTATGCTGCTTCGCGGAATTGCAAATGCGGAAGAACAAGTCTTTCGACATTCTGAAACGGCGTCGAAAGTAATTCTCCGGAAAAACAGGTGATGATGCAAAGTAGTTGCGCATCAACCGTTTGTGCGCATCAATCCGTTCTCTCCGAATGAACGCATGACCATAAACGGAACCACCGTTCTTCGGTTTCTTCCTCTTGTGCATGGCCACTAGCATAGCAACCTCCTCTTCTTCATGCAAATCAAATTCCTCGTCCGACGATGAATCATCCACGAAAGAGGAGTCAACCGAGCTCATCTACATTGCACACAACCACCGTCAAACATACTATCCAATCCCAAGTTAAATCATCAAGTTTCGCCATTTTTTTTACCTTGGGGAATTCCGTCGAACACCTAGTGCGCGCGGTGGAAGAAGATGGCCGCCGATTGGATTGGTTGCTGCTGACGGCTGCGGACGGCTCCTCCGGACGGCGGCGGTGATAAGAAAAGAGCTTCGAGGCCGGCCAAGAGGAGCTCGGCAGGCGGCGAACAGTACTTCGGCGGGCGGCGAACAGTACTTCGGCAGCCGGGCGAAGGGCTTCGTGCAACGGTCGTGCGGCCGGCGCAACGGTCGTAAACAGGCTCACGGCCGACGAGGACGAGGTCGGCGACAGCCTTAGACCTGACGGAGGCCTACCGCGACAGCCGGACCGCCGAAGGCGCCGAATCCCGCGCCGACTGCGTCCCGATTCGGCGGCGTCCGGGCGGCCGCGAGCCAGCTACCGGCAAGGGAGGCGACGGCGGCGACGGGGATTTGGGGTGGTGACGGCGCCGACGACGTGGTTTTCGGCGGTCGCGGTGACGGATCCCGGACGGCTGGTCTTCGGACGGTCAGACGGGCGCGGGCGGGAACGGAAAGGAAGTGACGGTTGAGCGTTCAGGGGCGGCAGTTGGTTTTGGATCAGATGCACCTCGTGATGTAATTTGCACCGCGAGGTGTTGGATTTTACAACACGAGGAGGCCGCGGTCCATTTTTTTTGCATATTGACCATCTGTTGGAGCACCGTTTTTTGCCCCAGACGGTCCAAAAGTTAGTTATTTTTACATTTGAATCATCTATTGAAGATGCTTTTTTTTGCCCCAGACGGTCCAAAAGTTAGTTATTTTTACATTTGAATTATCTATTGAAGATGCTCTAAGGTTTATGCGGATGCAAACCAAGCCTCCCTATACGCAACTAAACAGGTTTTTCTCGTATTCGTTGGGTCTGTGTGGCTGTAGAGATAATGAAGGCAAGCAAACATGCCTTATGGTCTCGTATTCGTATTCGTTCCACACGTAGACACACCGGGCGGCTGATCCCTAGCACGGCCCTTCATCAATAGCACCCGCTCATTGATCCGTTTGTCAATTGTCAATCGTATCTACAATTTCTGCTCTCTACAGTACGTGAAGCCCAGCACGAGCGAGGCCAACAGCCAGCCCGGAACTGCTTTCTTCTTCACAGCTGTCTTACCTAAACCCTACGCTCAGGCCCCCACCATTTGCAAGTGCATTTATTACCCTCCACTCCAGGACCTCTGGTGAAGTTCCGAGCCGATTGATTTCATGCAAACTGCAGCTAAAAACTGAATTTATGCTTCAGCGTGATCATACGAGTAGCCAAAGAATGTGTACATCAGCAACTTTGACTATTGTGTACCTACAGGCTACAGCACACTCTCTGGGTTCACGTCTCCATGGGGGCCCGACCCATGTCCTGCAGGTCCTCCTCCGTCAACAGCGTCTTCGCCCCGCCGCTCCCAGCCTTGTCGTATGGCTGCGCCATCCTCCGGAGGAACTGTCACAGAACAAAACACGGCTATACTTAATTTTGTGACCAAAACAGATGGCTAGTTGAACTGAGGTGAGAATATCCTCCAGAAAAAAACACTACAAATTCAAACAAAATCCATGAATGCAGACATGGAAAAGAATTACAAAATATGCTGGCAGGTGGCCACAGCTATAACAGGTTGCATTGCAAGCAGTTGGAAGCATGGAAACTGTGCATGTTTAGGTATTGCTGCTTGACCGGAAGATGGCGGCATTGCCTTATCCGCAACCAAGACGGTGGCTTGCTCTTTTGAAAGCATCCATGTTGTAATATCCCCAAGCAATTGCTAATTGAGTAGAGCGATGCAAGGGGGCATACCTCACGGGCTGTATGCAGAGCCATATCGGTGCTCAGATTCAGGTGCGCTTCGTGCAAGTGTGACAGTATCCATCCTGGCAGTTTGGACCGTTTATCATGCCGACTGTATCTGCGAGTCACAAATGGCATGGCACTTTAGCAGGCAGTAGTAGTATGACTGTATGACTGATATGGGATGAAATGATGAACTTAAAAGACCTCGGCCCTAAAAATACATATAACAGATCGGCAAGATATATTGATGTTTGATGAGCACTCTATGTTTGATATATGGTGCACCCAGGCCCAGAGCACCTGAGTATCAAATGAAGCAATGACTATAACTACTCCCTCCATCAAATAATATATGTTATTACATTCAATATGTGAGCATATTGAATGTAATAACGTCTTATATTATGGGATGGAGGAAGTAGTTCTGTTCTATTTGCCACAATCATTGACTAAAAGTACACTATTTAGTAGCAAAGCCCAATTTTATGCAGCATATATATATATATATATATATATAATAACTCCCAAGGGAATTTCATTAAATCAGATTAAACTAAGCAGTTTCTTGCTAGTTGACCACAAGTCCATCACATGTTCAATGCAACAAATTTTGAACTTGTTATTTAAGAAAGAAATAGACAGATTGAAAATTGCTAGGCCAATTTAAAGGGCACAAGATTTGAGTTTCCTCTAGGCTCACTCGGACTCTCACATCAAGGCAGTATCAAGTACCTCTTGTCAGCAAATATCATCATTCCATAATCTGCTTTCGAACGAATGACACGGCCAACACATTGAGCAGCTTGCCTCTGACAATCACAAAATTACAAAATGTAGAGAACACTTTGTTATAAGATATTTTACAGAATATATAAAACAGTATGTTTTACTCCCTTATAACCGAAGTAGGATTAGTACCAATGCGTCAAATGTCAGAAAATCACCCTCCTTTATCTGAAAAGTTTCTCTTAGGTACTCCAACCTAGCACGCAATATCCTGCACATAGACACAAGACATGCATAAAACATGGCTGTTAGAAGGTAACCATCACAGGCCAGAACATTGGGACATAAATGTCATTCAATCGACACAGCATTATTATCCTGGTATGCATATGATGAACCAAAAGTAATGCTATCTTATAGGCCAAGACCAAGGGGTGCAGAAAACTAAATCCAAATAAAAGCACAGTTGGTACTCACTTGCTGAGTGTGTACTGGAATGGAACTCCAAACATGATCACAAGTCTGCCATAGTGTCGGTCAAAATCAATGCCTTCAGCAACTTTGCCCCTGGAAAGGTCATTCTGTTAGCAAGAGTGACTGGTTGTTATGATAATTTATTATTATGTGTGTACATATTATAGCTCATAGTGCTAACTGAGTAATGCTTAATTGCTTATTATAACCTCCAAATCACAAGAAAATGAGCTAATAATGAGATCATTCTTTTATGACAATTCAAGAAAGCCTCTTTGATTCACATAATTCCAAAAAAAGGTAAAAGAAAAACGTAGGATTACAATGGCATGCCCTCTTGAATCCTACAAGGGTTTGCACCAAAACTTGTTTGGTTGCACTGCAGGAAAAATAAATGATTTTTTTAGGAAAATTCCTATGAAATGTAATGTAGCGGAGTCCTTGGGAAAAGTCCCATTGAGATAACAATCCTATGAAATGAACAAACACCATAGAGAAACTTCCAAGGATTCCAATCCACCAAAATACCCTTTGAAGCAATGAGGCCCAATCAAAACAATTTTGCATGCAATCTTACAGCGCTACAAGAGTCCTTCATATTAACACATAAACACACATGTTGGTTGCTGTTTGAGTTGCTGAATGTGATAGTTTGCTTGATTTGGGTCTGGCAGTTGACTTGTTAACAAACTGGAAGTGCTGACATGCATCTTGATGAGTTACCACCCCTACTAACAAGGCCATCTAATTGTTTTGTGAATGCATCTTACTCTCTTTCTAATGTTCCCTAGGCAGTTTTCTTAATATAGTTGGATATAGAAAACACTACTGATCAAAATATCATAATAATATAGTAATGACTACTTTGATCGGTGTCAAAAGTCAAAACTAAATTATATGCTGCCAAATTTTCAAGCAATCCTATCATGAGTTCAACTGTAGACTGATGGTGAATTTTGAAGGGTGGTCTCAGACTAAAGTTAAAAGAACAAACCTGGCAACTGAGAAGAAGACAGCACCTCTACCACAATCACATGCTTTTCTGTAATTATCAAGGGCCAATGTTGTCTCAACAACATCTGGTGTTTCGATGAATACCAACTTGTGCTGCATAATATCCTGCACAATAACATCATAAGATGGCCATTCTTAGAGAACAATTCCGTTGTATTTATCTTCACAACATGAGGCACATCCAGGATCATACAAGAGGAAAAAGGAATGGATGCCATCAAGATGCACAGCGTGTATAGAAACTTAATGGAGCAAGATTTTAATAAAGTTTTATCTCTACACGTACACGACGGACACAATTATTATTCTTGGCTGAGACATTACACATTATCTGTGTAGTGGCTACTACCTATCCAACTTCATATGCATGCTGCTGATAGTAAGACTACAGAGTAGTTGATACTCTTTAATGTCAACCCAGCTCAACAGATCATTCACTGCTTAATGATATACAGGTGCGTGAAGAACTTTTCAATCATTAAGAAAATATATGACACTAAAATGCTTAAACAGTAAACACTATTTAGATTAATATATTGTTCCAGAAGATCTAGTATACTTATCCAATTGAGATGGTCAATTTACAAAGCCACATTACAATCTAAAGTCTGAATTCTAGACATCTCCACATACGAACAATTGAGATGGTCAATTTACAAAGCCACATTACAATCTAAAGTCTAAATTCTAGACATCCCCACATAAGAATAATGTGCTGGTGATGGAAATAACCTGCAAAATACCCATTTCATTCCAGCTGTTGACAATGCCATCCATATAACTGTAACTGACAAAGAAACAGACGATGCCGTCAGGAACAGAAGAAGCCATTTCTAGCAAGAGGCGGCCATAATTCCTCACAACACCAGGATCACTGCGCATATCAAACTTTGTACTCACAGGTAGCTGATCACTGAAAATGATCAAATGGTTAACATTACACAACTGAATTCATATCATAACATAAAAAGGTAAAATAAGAATTTTGAGAGACAACTAAACCAGTTGCATAAATTTAGCACTAGCATCATGTTATTCTACTAGCATAAGGAGCATGCCATAAGTGTGTTTCCAAATATACAAACTTGAAATATGAAAGCACAAATGGATACAGATCATACCTTCCTCGTGTCAACACCATGGGACATATACAATCCCTTGTTAGGGACATTGTGAAGCTCCTGCTTATAACAGGCTGAAAATTCAGAAGACGAGGGTACAGAGTGATTGGGCTCAGAGTTCCCGAAGTGATGACAACAGTTTGGAAACGCTCGAAAACAGGTTGTATTGCGAGTGAAGCGTCATGACAACTGAGCTGGAACACACACAACCACATTAGCACATTGACACTGCAGCTTGTAACAACTGCACCACAATCTTTTAGAGTGGGTTAGATACCTGAATCACAGGATCACGAATTTCCGGCATTCTATCATCATAGGGTTCAATTATGATTGAAAAACCGCGTGAATAAGTTCCAATCAATGTGGCAAAGTCACAAATGGTCTGGATGTGCATGAATTCATCCGTGTCGGTTATCTCCAATGTAAGCAATAGAGAATGTAAGCGGTCATAACAAAACCTCAACATTCTCTGGTCAATTCCAGCCTGGGAATGGATTGAAGCAACAAAGGAAACAGGCATTTCATTCTCAACATTCTCTGTTTCAAGCCGCCCATCTAAGAATTTCACTAGTCTCTTCAAGACAGCAAGAAAATGTTCAGCCTTCCTGATATTTCCAGGTACAGCCTCCTTCAGAATGTCATCAGGCAAGGATGGATTCGCAAGCCAAGCATCAGATACTGCATCACAAGAAACACATTATTGTAAACTGTCCCCGGTAAGACCACATAATCAACAATGTAAAAATCAGATAGTGAGGAGGAATAAAGATACTCACTTGGCAGATTTCCCCTCTGTGCCAATCCATCCACCAGTCTATTGTATTCAGCACGAAGCCTATTGGCATCGGTGGCCTTGAACCTTCCTACCAAATAAATTAGTTAGTGAGCAACCTTTACATATCCATGTAAACTTTTGATGATTCTAAAGGAAACATCCACAATCCTGAAAGGAGCAAGTATTTACTTCTTCGATGCTCAGTACCTATCAATCTCTTGCGAGATGCGCCTCAAGTTTCGCTCGGCACCATCCAGTGTCTGCTTGCGAACGCTGACGCTCAGCGCCTCAATGCAGACGTTATCGATGTTGTGCGCCTCATCAAACACGACCACGCACTCCTTCTGCATCTCCCGGGACACAATGCTGGCCACCTTTGGGTCGAGCAGGTACTGGTAGCTGTAGACCACCACATTGGCGTACTTGACCATCTGCCTGGCGAGGAAGTAGGGGCATATCCGACGCTCACGGCCGAGCGAACGGAGGTCGGCGAGAGTGTAGACCCCAGGGGGCATGAAAGAAGAGAGGTCGCCGGCGGCCGCGGCCCGGTCGAATGACTCGAAGAATTCGCAGAGAGGGGTCGACTCCGGGTCGGAGGCCGCCTTGTCGCGGACCCAGGACGCCGTCAGGCGGCGGCAGGCTGTGTCGACGGAATCGCGGGCGGCGGAGGCGGAGGCCTGGGGGTGGACGCAGAGGTTCTTGCGGGAGGAGAGTCCGAGCGCGAGGAGGGAGCGCGAGGCCTCGGGCGGGAGGTGGGAGAAGAGGAGGCGGAGCTCGGCGAGGGTCTTCTCCATCTCGTGGACGGTGCGGGTGCAGTAGATGAGCCGGAGCGGGCGGGAGGGGTTGGCGAGGGAGTAAGAGGTGATGAGGGAGATGAGCGCCGCCGTCTTGCCGGTGCCCGTCGGCATCTCCAGCAGCGCGTGGCCGCGCGCGTCCAGGGCTCGCTTGAGCTCGCCCATGTACGCGTGCTGTTCCGGGTAGATCGCCGCGTACGGGAAGTGCACCGTCAGGCCTTCAAGATCGAACTTCATCGTGGTGGCTAGGAGGATGGAAGCCGCGGGACTGGGAGTCGCCGGAGCCGGAGCCGGAGCCGCCGCCACCGCCGGGAGTAAAGCTCGGGAGGTGTTCGGTGGAATTCCGCAAGGCGGAGGAGGGGATGCCTCGACCTAAGAAGGCCTGCTGGCGCGTCTGGACTGGGCCGATAACCGCCTATAATCCGAGAGCTCCTATTTCTCGCCGCTGCGTGACATAGGTCCATCTAACTCCCTCTCTCTCTCCGAATCAACTACTTAGCGAGCACTTTCTCACAAGCATTTCAACGATCACTTTCACGCGTCGTCACTTGGCACGTTCCCAGTTACCGTCACGTGTGACGTTCTGAGTGTTTTCTTTGGATTTTATTTTTTTATTGTTTTGCATGCTTTTTTGCTTCTTTTGAGTGTTTTTTTTTCTGATTTTTTTTGTTGTTCCGGTTTTTCATCGGTCTTTTGTAATTTTTGGACTAGAAGAACATTCGCGAAAAAACCGTTTTTCTTCTTTTACGTGAAAAAACATATTTCCTGTTTTTTTTTGCGAGAGGCACGGTTTTGCCTTCGCGAGGGGGCCTCTCGAAAAGGAAAAAGCGCGTTTTTTCTTTTTTTTTTGTGATAGACATGGTTTTGCCTTCGCGAGAGACACGTCCGTGCCTCTCGGAAAGGGGGAAACGCGTTTCTTTGGCAAGAGGCACGATTTTACTTTCGCGAAAGGCACGGTCTTGCCTTCGCGAGAGGCACATCCGTGCCTTTCGGAAAGGGAAAAAATATGTTTTTATTTTTATTTTCTTTTTGCGAGAGGCATGGTTTTGCTTCCGTGAAAGGCACGGTTTTGCCTTCGCGAGAAGCACGCCCGTGCCACTTTCGAAAGGAAAAAAACGTGTTTTGTGCTCTCTTTTTTTCTCGCGAGAGACACGGTTTTGCCTTCACGAGAGGCACGTCCCTGACTTTCGGAAAGGGAAAAAACGTGATTTCTTTTTTTTATCCATCGCGAAAGGCATGGTTTTATCGTCCGTTTTTTTTCCGGGTTTTTTTCATGAAAAAAAAAAGATAGCCAAAACCTATCAATATGAGATTCTAGTTTTGAAGATCTCGACGCGAGAAAGCCAACGGTGAAAACGGTTCCATATTTGGACGCACAGATTATTAGAAGATAAAACGTTTTGAAAATACAGATCTACGGAAAAAGGGAAAACTCTCAGGTTGCGACAAGTGGCACGCTATGCAGTGCGTCACTTGTCGCAATGTGTGAAGGAGAGAATAATCGTTGAAAGTGTACTCGTTGACTAGTGATTTCGTAAAATTCTCTGCTTTATGTTACAAGTGTGTATAAGTTTTCTTTGAGTTTTGTTTTTTCTTTTTCTTTGTTTTCTTCGAATTTCACCTGCTTTCATTGTTCTCTTACTTCTTGGTTTTTTTCTCCTTTCTTTCAACACATGTCAACATCTTTCATACACATCATACATTTTTCGCATGCATCAGGATCTTTTAAGCGTTTAACATTTTTTAAATACATATTTAATATTACTAGGCATATGCCCAGGCGTTGTCAGAGGGACCAAATACTTTTCTACACAATAATAAGACTATATCGGACAAATCTTGATGCAAAGCAAAGGAAAAAGTCCAAAACAAACTCAATTATAGACAAAAGCTAAATCAAATCCTAACCTTTGAATCCGGAAATTGACACTCTGAACTTGTAATCTCGGTCTATTTTAGACCATAGACTTGTTTGACACGCTGGGAATACTATAACCGACCGGAATTACCTGCTACTCTCACGTACGAGAATTTGGATTGATCCACTTTACAACATCAGGAATTCGTGAAGTTTAGAATTTTTTTTGCGCATTTCTAAAATTATCCAGAAATTTAAAAAATGTTCTTTTTTCTATTCTTGGCACAAATTCAATTATTTTTTGTTTTTTAAAATATGTTTGGAATTTGAAATTCTATTCGCATTTTTTAAAAACTATCTGTTATATACAAAAAAAATCATATTTGTCAAAAAACATCAGAATTCCAACAGTTTTTCAGATGCTACGAAAAATGATAAGGACTTTCCAAAATTGTGTAATATTTTACAAATAATGTTTTAGCAAATTCTTAAATTGTTTGTGTTTTGAAAAACACTGAAGCAACGAACTTCGAACTTATTTTTTGGGAAAAAATATTGAAAATGTAAACAATTTCAGAATGTCCGAACATTTTATAAAGAGTGGTAACTTTTTAAAAATTCTGAATACTTTAAAAAACAATTAGTTTTTGACAAACAATCAATTTCTAATAAGCAAACACTTTATGAAACATTTTTTTTGAAATCAGATTTTTTCTAAAGAGCAAACACTTTGTGTAAACTTTAAAAATGGGAACAAAGTTTAAAACCTCAACAAGTGTGTCATACCCTTGAAAGAATATATGTGACTTGTGTTTTGAAAAAGTTTATATAATGTTAAAATGTGTAACAATGTAAAAATAGACGTGAGGCGCTGATGCACGCATGTTTGTTCGGCCTGCCCATAAATCCCCCTATCTGGCGCTTCTAACAATGTAAAAATAGACGTGATGCACGCACGCACGTTTGCTGTAGGCGAGCGCAAACTGCAGATCGCATTAAGCAACGCATATCTGGCGCTTCTGGCACCGCCAATAGAGATGGTGCTCGCAACGCTTGCTCGTGGCCTTCAACACAAATAATAGTCTGTCGGTCGATCCTTCCTCACCTGGTAGTTTTTTACAGCTTTATTTCTCTGTTGGTAGTCTGCTCGCTCATTCAGGAAAAAATGGGTACCTTTTTATGTATATATAAAAATCACATTTTTTTAAGAATGCTGATTTATTTATAAAAATGTTAAATTTGAAAAACAATGTTCACATATGGAAAAATGTGATAAATTTTAAAAATGGCCTGAATTAGGAAAAATGTTATGGATTCTAAAGTGTTCACCGACTTAATAAAATTCATGGATAAAAAATGGTCTAGAATTTGGAAACAAGTCTGCAAATTTTAGAAACGTTGGGAAATTTTTAAAATGTAAATAGATATGAAAATGATATCAAAATTTTAAACATCAGGGATTTGAATAAAAGTTCAATGATTTGAGCAAAAATGTTCACAAATCTGGAACGCAAAATCCAAAAATGTTCCCAAATTCAGTAAAAGTTCAAAATTTTAAAAAAATCATAAATTTGATGAAATCAAAAAAATGAATTTGAAAAAGAAGGAAATTGGTAAGGAATACTAAAAATAAGAAAAAAAATAAAAGGGACCAAACCTGAGTGAAAATTGAGTAGAGGAGTCAGAGAAAAGGAGAAAGAAAAAAATGGTCAAAAAATTCTAGAAGCTTCACAAAATCTGGTGGAAGTAGCTTTTACATGGGATGGACCGTTCACCACAAGTACTCTAGTGAGGGGTGTTTTTGCTGAAGGAAGCATCATCATGTATTATGCGCTGCCGGTGTTGGTGCCGGGGCCGTGGCATGGGAGGTTTATTTCCATGAAGGTAGTTGGGGAGGACAAAACTTAAACATTAAATTGTATGCACATAGAAAATAATGGAAGACAAATTACAATATAAGTTTGCTATAACCTAATTTGAGGAAACAATAAGTAATAGGTTATGAGCAAGAACAATTGAAATATAAAAATTATCCTTGCAGTTCCCAAGAAAGCCAACAAAGTTTATTTGCAAGGTAAAAAGGTGTAGACCAGAATAGGCTATGACAGTTGGAATAATATGTCCTATGACAACAAAGATATGGAATAAAGAGCCATTGAAATTGCGATGCGAAGAACCATCAGATGAAATTGCGATCCACCATAACAGGAAGATGATGAGAGTTTCGTAATTTGGCTTGACTGTTACTACTTAAATTTGTAATTGCCTTTGTTTCTTCCTGGATTACCAACGCAAGTCTAGTTTATACAGAGAGACTAATAATTCCGGATTATGCGTTGTGGCGGATAGATTGTTATGATCGTGAGAAACACTGTATCAAAGTAAATAAAAATTGCATAGGTGATGATATTCTTGATAAAACATGATTGTGTAGGCCTATATAGTCATGATAGAATACCCATCTTGTTCTATATATTGCTTGAGATATGATATTCTTAAAGATATTCGTGTCATCCTATATCATTATGACAACTAATACCCTTCTTGTACGACGAGTTCGTGAGATGAAACCTTGGGTTGATTCTTCCCGTCTCGCAAGTTTCGGAGCCGTAAAATTAAGAGTTAAAGGTAAATAATACCAACTGAACGAAAGGCAAGTTTAGTAGAACACAACTTAATAAAGCAAGACCTAATAGCTTACCCTAAGAAAAATATCAAATAGGAAAAGAAGAAGTGCATGTGGAAGAATGTAATTGCAATGGTATATGTAATTAATGTGCTCAGAAAAGAAATATGATTATGAGCACAATGGCATACTCTCCCGTACCGCAATAAACACATGCAACCAAGAGTCGATGAATTTGTAGTTAAAAACTGCATGGCGATCCGTTAGAAAAGGAAGAAAATAATAGTTGAAAGAATATAATACAAGTTAAGAACGAAGATGATGAAAGTAGCCGAAGGAATGAAGCATAGCACAAAAAGAATGGCAAAGAGTATTAGCATAGTAACAGTGCACCACATGGACCAAAGAAAAAGAATATGAAAAGGAATAATGAATAAAAAACCAAACAAAGGGGCCAGGGGACCATCTGAGAACAAAGGGGAGGATAGACAAAACAAGAATAGGATAATACTTCGATGAATGTAAAATGACTTGTGACAAAAGATAATGAATTAATCAGAAGGGAGGAACCATATGATAGGAAAGTCAAAATTGCATCCAGACAGTCCATCACTCCGTAACATCAGCCAATGAAGAAGAAGTGGAGAGAAACAATGGATAATAAGAACCCAAAAGAGCATAAGGACCCAGTGAGAACATATCGGAAGACGGAAAGAATGCACACAAAAGCAACGTACAGAAACGGGTACATGAAGTATTAGTACAAGTATATTATTTGGTATCCAGAGTATAACTATTTTTCATCAAATATAAGTTGCAACAAATTTATGGATCACAACACAAATCGACAGGTGCAAACGGTTTCGCATGTGTGCGCCCTCGTCAATTTCTCGCTAGTGTGGTGGTGGTGTGCTTCTTTCTCGCGCTACTACAAATAAAGTACACCAATCTTTGAAAAAAATATGAGACTATGATTACATGATGTAATACAAGCCAATGAGCCAAGTAGGCAGTTAAGCAAGGAGCCAGTTTAAGAGTACAATTTCCTTGTGTTACTATTGGGCTTATAAATTTCATTTAGATCGACAGCTCCCTTGGGTTCTAGGGACGACACGAAGATCATTATTCCTTCGATGAACAAGTCCGGCGGTAGGAACACACAAGGATTTTTTGCCATAAGGATTAGTCAATTAACATTACATATATTGATTAATGACATAAAAATGCCCTTTTTTGCTAGAATATCGTTTGATTTCCGTTTTGGCAAATTCCTAACGCTCGATATGTCATACTTTCATGTACAAGTCATGCTAAAAATCACGGAAATTTTTGACACGAGCTTTGCTAAAAAGAGGATGTATCGAGCGCTTGAAATTTATCGAAACGGAAATGAATCAACATTTCAGCACAACATAGGCCACTCAGATTTTTGTTCCCAGCAAAATGCATCCATGCATCCATTTTGTCGGCTTTTTCAACATAAAACAAAAGTGCAACAATGAATAATTCATCCATGCATCCATTCATATAACCATCCATCTAACAAACATACATCCATCTACATATATATTCAAAAAGAAATATTTAAAGGTATTTGGTTAATGTAAATACCTAAAAAATATATTCTATTTAATAGCTAAAACATTTCTATATTTGAAACACCTAAACCTATTTCTAAATATTCAAAGAGAAAATGTCTAATCCATCCATGAAGGAGGGAGAAGGGAGGGGGGAGGGAGGAGGGAGATATACCTAGCTCGGGCAACGGTGGCGGAGGTCGATAGGGGCAACAGGGAGCGATCATACGAGCAACAGAGGCAGGTGACGGGCGACTGACGAGAGCAAGCGAGGGAGTGTGAGGGGTGAGTGAGTGAGGGAGGAAACGAGCTGCCCGACTGATGGATAAGGTGCCAAGTGCTACTTGTAAACTGCGTTGGAAATTTTCCCCGAAGAGGAGGGGAGATGGAGCACAATAGAGATAAGTATTTCTCTTAGTGAGAACCAAGTTTATCAGACCAAGACGAGAATCAAGCAAATCCCCTTCAACAACACCTACACACAAAACCAAACACTTGCACCCATCGCGGGCAAGAGGGGTTGTCAAGCCCCCTTGAACTCATTACTTGCAAGGATGAATTCTGATAGATATAGAAAATATAAATAATAAAAACAAATAAATAAAGTCAGTGAGGTATTTTTAGGGTTTAGTAAATATGTGTAAGTAGACCCCGGGCCATAGTTTTTGTTGGGGAACGTAGCATGGGAAACAAAAAATTTCCTACGCACATGCAATACCTATCCATGGTGATGATCATCTATGAGAGGAGAGATTGAATCTACATACCCTTGTAGATCGCTAAGCGGAAGCATTTATAACGCGGTTGATGTAGTGGAACATCTTCGCGATCCAAATCGCAGCCCGTCCTGCGATCTCATCACGATCTTTCCCGCGATCCCATCACGATCCATCCCGATCTAGTGCCGAACGGATGGCACCTCCAAGTTAAACACACGTACAACTCGATGACGATCACCGCCTTCTTGATCCAGCAAGAGGGGCGGAGAGATAGATGAGTTCTCCAGCACAGCGGCGTGGTGGTGGTGAACTAATCCAGCAGGGCTTCGCCTAAGCACCACCGAACTAGACTAGAGGAGAAACATATCTAGAGAGAAATAGAGGGAGCACATGGCAATTATGGTTAGCCCTCACCTCTAAAACCTCTAGTATATATAGGAGTAACAAGAGGGAGGGCTACCTTGCCTCCTCCTCCAAGAGGATAGGTTCGGCCGAGCCAATGGGGAGAGTCCTCCTCCAATACAAATTTGTGGAGGATTCCTTCCCCACTTGTCCACCTCCTTCCTTTTTTCTTTTCCTTTTTTTCTTGCCTTGGCTGAAATAGGCTTAGTGGGCTGGCCTCACCAGCCCACTAAGGGCTGGTGAGCCACCTTTAGGCCTATTAGGTTCTCTCCCGGGTGGGTGGCCCCTCCCGGTAAAACCCCGGAACCCATTCGTCACTCCTGGTACCTTATCGGTAATGCCCGAAAACTTTCCGGATGCCAAATGCAACTTTCCTATATATCAATCTTTACCTCCTGACCATTTTGAAGCTCCCCGTGATGTCCGGGATATCATCCTGGACTCTAGACAACTTTAGGTTACCAACACCTATAACTCAACTATATCGAAATGTCACTGAACCTTAAGTGTGCAGACCATGCGGGTTCGAGAACTATGTAGACATGACCTGAGACACTCTCCAATCAATATCCAATAGCGGGACCTGGATGGCCATATTGGATCCTACATATTCTATGATAATCTTATCGGTTGAACCTCTATGTCAAGGATTCAGTTTATCCCATATAACATTCCCTTTGTCCTTCGGTATGTTACTCGCCCGAGATTCGATCGTCGGTATCCCAATACCTATTTCAATATCGTTACTGGCAAGTCTCTTTACTCGTTCCGTAATACAAGATCCCGTGGCTAACTCTTTAGTCACATTGCTTGCAAGGCTTGTTTGTGATGTTGTATTACCGAGTGGGCCCTGAGATACCTCTCCATCACACGGAGTGACAAATCCCAGTCTTGATCCATGCTAACTCAATGGACACCTTCGGAGATACTTGTAGAGCACCTTTATAATCACCCAGTTACGTTGCGGCGTTTGATACACACAAGGTATTCCTCCGGTGTCAATGAGTTACATGATCTCATGGTCATAGGAATGTACACTTGACATGCAGAAAACAGTAGCAACGAATTCACGATCACAAGCTACGTTTATAGTTTGGTCTTGTCCATCACATCATTCTCCTAATGATGTGATCTCGTTATCAAGTGACAACACTTGTCTATGGCTAGGAAACCTTAACCATCTTTGATCAACGAGCTGTTGGAAATATGCCCTAGAGGCAATAATAAATTAGTTATTATTATATTTCTTTGTTCATAATAATCGTTTATTATCCATGCAATAATCGTATTGATTGGAAACATAATACTTGTGTGGATACATAGACAAAACACTGTCCCTAGTAAGCCTCTAGTTGACTAGCTCGTTGATCAAAGATGGTCAAGGTTTCCTGACCATAGGCAAGTGTTGTCACTTGATAATGGGATCACATCATTAGGAGAATCATGTGATGGACTAGACCCAAACTAATAGACGTAGCATGTTGATCGTGTCATTTTGTTTCTACTGTTTTCCGCGTGTCAAGTATTTGTTCCTATGACCATGAGATCATATAACTCACTGACACCGGAGGAATGCTTTCTGTGTATCAAACGTTGCAACGTAACTGGGTGACTATAAAGATGCTCTACAGGTATCTCCGAAGGTGTTCGTTGAGTTAGTATGGATCGAGACTGGGATTTGTCACTCCGTGTGACGGAGAGGTATCTTGGGGCCCACTCGGTAATACAACATCACACACAAGCCTTGCAAGCATTGTGACTTAGTGTAAGTTGCGGGATCTTGTATTACAGAACGAGTAAAGAGACTTACCGGTAAACGAGATTGAAATAGGTATGCGGATACTGACGATCGAATCTCGGGCAAGTAACATACCGAAGGACAAAGGGAATGACATACAGGATTATATGAATCCTTGGCACTGAGGTTCAAACGATAAGATCTTCGTAGAATATGTAGGATCCAATATGGGCATCCAGGTCCCGCTATTGGATATTGACCGAGGAGTGACTCGGGTCATGTCTACATAGTTCTCGAGCCCGCAGGGTCTGCACACTTAAGGTTCAACGTTGTTTTATGCGTATTTGAGTTATATGGTTGGTGACCGAATGTTGTTCGGAGTCCCGGATGAGATCCAGGACGTCACGAGGAGCTCCGGAATGGTCCGGAGGTAAAGATTGATATATAGGAAGTCCTGTTTTGGTCACCGGAAAAGTTTCGGGCTCATCGGTAGTGTACCGGGAGTGCCGGGAGGGGTGCCGGGGACCATCGGGAGGGGTGTCACGCCCCAAGGGGTCTCATGGGCTATGGGAAGAGATAAACAAGCCCCTAGTGGGCTGTAATAAGTTCCCACTAAGGCCCATAAGGTTTGAGAAGGAAAAAACACAAGGTGGAAAGAGTTTCCGAGTGGGAAGGTGGAATCCTACTCCAAGTAGGATTGGAGTAGGACTCCTCCACCTCCAATTTCAGCCAAACCTTGAGGGTTTGAGGCTGAATCTTCCCTCCCCCTCCCTCCTATATATACTGAGGTATTAGGGCTGATTTGAGACAACTTTTGCCACGGCAGCCCGACCACATACCTCCACGGTTTTTCCTCTAGATTGCGTTTCTGCGGAGCTCGGGCGGAGCCGTGCTGAGATTAGATCACCACTAACCTCCGGAGCGCCGTCACGCTGCGGCAGAACTCATCTACCTCTCCGTCTATCTTACTGGATCAAGAAGGCCGAGATCATCGTTGAGCTGTACGTGTGCTGAACGCGGAGGTGCCGTTCGTTCGGCACTAGATCGGAGCGGATCGTGGGACGGATCGCGGGACGGTTCATGGGACGGTTCGCGGGGCGGATCGAGGGACGTGAGGACGTTCCACTACATCAACCGCGTTTCTTAAACGCTTCTGCTGTGCGATCTACAAGGGTATGTAGATCGGAAATCCCCTCTCGTAGATGGACATCACCATGATAGGTCTTCGTGCGCGTAGAATTTTTTTTGTTTCCCATGCGACGTTCCCCAACAGTGGCATCATGAGCTAGGTTCATGCGTAGATGTCTTCTCGAGTAGAACACAAAAGTTTTTGTGGGCGGTGATGTGTGTTTTTCTGCCCTCCTTAGTCTTTTCTTGATTCCGCGGTATTGTTGGATCGAAGCGGCTCGGACCGACATTACTCGTACGCTTACGAGAGTCTGGTTTCATCGCTACGAGTAACTCCGTTGCTCAAAGATGACCGGCGAGTGTCGGTTTCTCCAACTTTAGTTGAATCGGATTTGACCAAGGAGGTCCTTGGATGAGGTTAAATAGCAATTCATATATCTCCGTTGTGGTGTTTGCGTAAGTAAGATGTGATCCTACTAGATACCCATGGTCACCACGTAAAACATGCAACAACAATTAGAGGACGTCTAACTTGTTTTTGCAGGGTATGCTTGTGATGTGATATGGCCAACGATGTGATGTGATATATTGGATGTATGAGATGATCATGTTGTGCACGTCGATGGTACGGCAACCGGCAGGAGCCATAGGGTTGTCTTTAAACTAACGTTTGTGCTTGCAGATGCGTTTACTATATTGCTAGGACGTAGCTTTAGTAGTAATAGCATGAATAGCACGACAACCCCGATGGCGACACGTTGATGGAGATCATGATGATGGAGATCATGGTGTGACGCCGGTGACAAGAAGATCGTGCCGGTGCTTTGGTGATGGAGATCAAGAAGCACATGATGATGGCCATATCATGTCACTTATGAATTGCATGTGATGTTAATCCTTTATGCACCTTATCTTGCTTAGAACGACGGTAGCATTATGAGGTGATCTCTCTCTAAAATTTCAAGACGAAATTGTGTTCTCCCCGACTGTGCATCGTTGCGACAGTTCTTTGTTTCGAGACACCACGTGATGATCGGGTGTGATAGACTCAACGTTCACATACAACGGGTGCAAAACAGTTGCACACGCGGAACACTCGGGTTAAGCTTGACGAGCCTAGCATGTGCAGACATGGCCTCGGAACACATGAGACCGAAAGGTCGAGCATGAATCGTATAGTTGATATGATTAGCATAGAGATGCTTACCACTGAAACTATTCTCGACTCACGTCATGATCGGACTTGAGATAGTGGATTTGGATCATGTACCACTCAAATGACTAGAGAGATGTACTTTTTGAGTGGGAGTTCTTAAGTAATATGATTAATTGAACTAATTGTCATGAACATAGTCTAATGGTCTTTGCGAATTACGATGTAGCTTGCGCTATAGCTCTACTGTTTTTAATATGTTCCTAGAGAAAATTTAGTTGAAAGTTGATAGTAGCAAACTTTGCGGACTGAGTCTGTAAAACTAAGGATTGTCCTCGTTGCTGCGCAGAAGGCTTATGTCCTTAATGCACCACTCAGTGTGTTGCACCTCGAGCGTCGTCTGTAGATGTTGTGAACATCCGACATACACGTTTCTGATGACTACGCGATAGTTTGGTGCAAAATACTTACAGGCTTAGAAGCGTGGCGCCGAAGTCGTTTTGAAACGTCATGGAACATGAGTGATGTTCTAAAGAGATGAAATTGTGATTTCATGCTTGTGCCCTTGTTAAGAGGTATGAGACCTCCGACAAGATTCTTTGTCCATGAAGTAAAGGAGAAAAACTCAATCGTTGAGCGTGTGCTCAGATTGTCTGAGTACGACAATCACTTGAATCAAGTGGGAGTTAATCTTCCTGATGAGATAGTGATGGTTCTCCAAAGTCACTGCCACCAAGCTGTGAGAGCTTCGTGATGAACTATAACTTATCAAGGATAGATACAATGATCCTTGAGAGATTCGTGATGTATGACACTGCGAAAGTAGAAATCAAGAAGGAGCATCAATGGTTGATGGTTAGTAAAACTAAGTTTCATGAAAGGCAAGGGCTAGAAGGGATACTTCGTGAAACAACAAAACAGTTGCTGCACTAATGAAGAGACCCAAGTCTAAACCCAAACCCGAGACTAAGTGCTTCTGTTATGAGGGGAACGGTCACTGAGGCGGAGCTACCCTAGATGCTTGGTAGATAAGTAGGCTGGCAAAGTCGAAAGTAGTATATTTGATATACATGATGTTGATGTGTGCTTTACTAGTACTCCTAGTAGCGCGAGGGTATTGGATGCTGGTTCAGTTGCTAAGTGATTGGTAACACGAAATGAAAGCTACGGAATAAACGGAGACTAGCTAAAGGAGAGGTGAGGATACGTGTTTGAAGTGTTTCCAAGGTTGATATGATCAAACGTCGCACGCTCCCTCTATCATCGGGATTGGTGGTGAAACCCAAATAATTGTTATTTGGTGTTTGCGTTGAGCATGAACATGATTGGATCGTGTTTGTTGCAATACAATTATTCATTTAAAAGAATAATAGTTATTCTATTTGCTTGAATAATTACCCTCAATGGTTTATTGAATCTCGATCGTAGTGTTACACATGTTCATGATATTGGTGCCAAAAGATACGAGGTAATGATGATAGTACCACTTACTTGTGGCACTGCCGCTTGAGTCATGTTGGTATAAATTGCATGAATAGGCTCCATGCTGATGGATCTTTATACTCACTTGATTTTGAATCACTAGTGACATGCAAATCATACCACATGATCAAGGCCTTGTTTTCATTGAGATGAAACAAGATAGTAACTTGTTGGAAGTGATACATTTTGATGTGTGCAGTCCAATGGGTGCTGAGGCACGCAGTGGATATCTTTATGTTCTTACTTCAATGACGATTTGAGCAGATACAAGAGTATTTACTTAATGAATCAGAAGTCTGAAATATTGAAAGGTTCAATTCTGTTTCAGGAGTGAAGTTCGTCGTAACAAGAGGATAAACTGTCTACGATATGATCATAGAAATGAATATCTGAGTTACGAGTTTTGGTACGCAGTTAAGACAATGTGGAAATTGTTTCGCAGTTCATGCCACCTGGAACATCATAGTGTGATGATGTGTCTGAACGTCATAGCCACGCACTATTTGGTATGGTGCATGCTATGATGTCTCTTATCGAATTACCACTATCGTTTATGGGTTATGCATTAGAGACAACCGCATTCACTTTAAATAGGGCATCGCGTATTTCCGTTGAGATGACACAGTATAGACTGAGGTTTAGAGAAATCTAAACTGTCGTTTCTTGAAAGTTTGGGGCTTCGACACTTATATGAAAAAGTTTCAGTCTGATAAGCTCGAACCCAAAGCGGATAAATGCATCTTCATAGGATATCCAAAACAGTTGGGTACATCTCCTATCTCAGATCCGAAAGCAAAGTGTTTGTTTCTAGAAACGGATCCTTTCTCGAGGAAAGGTTTCTCTCGAAAGAATTGAGTGAGAGGGTGGTAGAACTTGATGAGGTTATTGAACCATCACTTCAACCAGTGTGTAGCAGGGCGCAGGAAGTTGTTCCTGTGGCGCCTACACCAATTGAAGTGAAAGCTGATGATGGTGATCATCGAGCATCGGATCAAGTTACTACAAGCCTCGTAGGTCGACAAGGTCGCGTACTACTACAGAGTGGTATGGTAACCCTGATTTGGAGGTCATGTTGTTGAACAATAATGAACCTACGAGCTGTGGAGAAGCGATGGTGGGCCCGGATTCCGACAAATGGCTGGAGGCCATGAAATCCGAGAGAGGATCCATGTATGAAAACAAAGTGTAGACTTTGGAAGAACTACTTGATGGTCGTAGGACTATTGAGTAAAGATGGATCTTTAAAAGGAAGACAGACGACGATGGTGATAAGTCACTATTAAGAAAAGCTCGACTTGTCGCAAAGATGTTTCCGACAAGATCAAACAGTTGACTATGATGAGACTTTCTCACTCGTAGTGATGCTAAAAGTCTGTTAGTATTATGTTAGTAGTTGCTGCATTATTTATGAAATATTGCACATAGGATGTCAAAACAATGTGTTTCCTCGACGGTTTCCTTGAGCAAACATTGTATGTGATACAACCAGGAGGTTTTGTCGGTCCTAAAGATACTAGCAAGTATGCAAGCTCCAGCGATCCTTCAATGGACTGGTGCAAGCATCTCGGAGTTGGAATATACACTTTGATGAGATGATCAAAGATTTTGGGTTTGTACAAGGTTTATGAGAAACTTGTATTTCCAAAGAAGTGAGTGGGAGCACTATAGAATTTCTGATAAGTATATGTGGTTGACATATTGTTGATCAGAAGTAATGTAGAATTTCTGTGAAGCATAAAAGGTTGTTTGAAAGGAGTTTTTCAAACGAATACCTGGATTGAGCTACTTGAACGTTGAGCATCAAGATCTATGGAGATAGATCAAAACGCTTAATAGAAGTTTCAACAAGATGCGTGCCTTGACAAGTTTTTGAAGGAATTCAAAATAGATCAGCAAAGGAGTTCTTGACTGTGTTGTAAGGTGTGAATTTGAGTAAGACTCAAAACCCGACCACGACAGAATAAAGAGAATAGACGAAGGTCGTTTTCTATGCCTTAGCCGTAGACTCTAAAGTATGCCATGCTGAGTACCGCACCTGATGTGTGCCTTGCAGCAAGTCTGTTAAGAGGTACATAGAGTGATCCAGGATTGAATCACTGATCATCGGTCAAAGTTATCCTTAGTAACTAAATAGACTAAGGAATTTTTCTCGATTATGGAGGTGGTTCAAGAGTTCGTCGTAAAGGGTTACGTCGATGCAAGCTTTGACACTAATCCGAATAACTATGAGTAGTGAAACGGATTCGTATAGTAGAGTAGATATTTGGAGTATTTCCGAATAGCACATAGTAGCAGCATCTATAAGATGACATAAAGATTTGTAAAGAACACACGGATCTGAAAGTTTCAGAACCGTTGACTAAAACCTCTCTCACGAGCAAGACGTGATCAGACCCCATAACTATATGGGTGTTGGATTCGTTGGAATCACATGGTGATGTGAACTAGATTATTGACTCTAGTGCAAGTGGGAGACTGTTGGAAATATGCCCTAGAGGCAATAATAAATTAGTTATTATTATATTTCTTTGTTCATAATAATCGTTTATTATCCATGCTATAATTGTATTGATTGGAAACACAATACTTGTGTGGATACATAGACAAAACACTGTCCCTAGTAAGCCTCTAGTTGACTAGCTCGTTGATCAAAGATGGTCAAGGTTTCCTGACCATAGGCAAGTGTTGTCACTTGATAACGGGATCACATCATTAGGAGAATCATGTGATGGACTAGACCCAAACTAATAGACGTAGCATGTTGATCGTGTCATTTTGTTGCTACTGTTTTCTGCGTGTCAAGTATTTGTTCCTATGACCATGAGATCATATAACTCACTGACACCGGAGGAATGCTTTGTATGTATCAAACGTCGCAACGTAACTGGGTGACTATAAAGATGCTCTACAGGTATCTCCGAAGGTGTTCGTTGAGTTAGTATGGATCGAGACTGGGATTTGTCACTCCGTGTGACGGAGAGGTATCTTGGGGCCCACTCGGTAATACAACATCACACACAAGCCTTGCAAGCATTGTGACTTAGCGTAAGTTGCGGGATCTTGTATTACGGAACGAGTAAAGACACTTACCGGTAAACGAGATGGAAATAGGTATGCGGATACTGACGATCGAATCTCGGGCAAGTAACATACCGAAGGACAAAGGGAATGACATACATGATTATATGAATCCTTGGCACTGAGGTTCAAACGATAAGATCTTCGTAGAATATGTAGGATCCAATATGGGCATCCAGGTCCCGCTATTGGATATTGACCGAGGAGTCACTCGGGTCATGTCTACATAGTTCTCGAGCCCGCAGGGTCTGCACACTTAAGGTTTGACGTTGTTTTATGCGTATTTGAGTTATATGGTTGGTTACCGAATGTTGTTCGGAGTCCCGGATGAGATCCAGGACGTCACGAGGAGCTCCGGAATGGTCCGGAGGTAAAGATTGATTTATAGGAAGTCCTGTTTTGGTCACCGGAAAAGTTTCGGGCTCATCGGTAGTGTACCGGGAGTGCCGGGAGGGGTGCCGGGGACCATCGGGAGGGGTGTCACGCCCCAAGGGGTCTCATGGGCTATGGGAAGAGATAAACCAGCCCCTAGTGGGCTGGAATAAGTTCCCACTAAGGTCCATAAGGTTTGAGAAGGAAAAAACACAAGGTGGAAAGAGTTTCCAAGTGGGAAGGTGGAATCCTACTCCAAGTAGGATTGGAGTAGGACTCCTCCACCTCCAATTTCGGCCAAACCTTGAGGGTTTGAGGCTGCCTCTTCCCTCCCCCTCCCTCCTATATATACTGAGGTATTAGGGCTGATTTGAGACAACTTTTGCCACGGCAGCCCGACCACATACCTCCACGCTTTTTCCTCTAGATCGCGTTTCTGCGGAGCTCGGGCGGAGCCCTGCTGAGATTAGATCACCACCAACCTCCGGAGCGCTGTCACGCTGCGGGAGAACTCATCTACCTCTCCGTCTATCTTGCTAGATCAAGAAGGCCGAGATCATCGCCGAGCTGTACGTGTGCTGAACGCGGAGGTACCGTCCGTTCGACACTAGATCGGAGCGGATCGCGGGACGGATCGCGGGACGGTTCGTGGGACGGTTCGCGGGGCGAATCGAGGGACGTGAGGACGTTCCACTACATCAACCGCGTTTCTTAAGCGCTTCTGCTGTGCGATCTACAAGGGTATGTAGATCGGAAATCCCCTCTCATAGATGGACATCACCATGATAGGTCTTCGTGCGCGTAGGAATTTTTTTGTTTCCCATGCGACGTTCCCCAACACGAGCTAGTCAACTAGAGGCTAACTAGGGACATGAATTTGTCTATGTATCCACACATGTGTTTGAGTTTCCAATCAATACAATTATAGCTTGGATAATAAACGATTATCATGAACAAGGAAATATAATACTCCCTCCATCCCAAAATTCCTGTCTTAGATTTTTCTAGATATGAATGTATCTAGCCACGTTTTAGTATTTTGATACATTCATTTCTAAACAAACTTAAGACAAGAATTTTGGGATGGAGGGAGTAATAACCAATTTATTATTGCCTCTAGGGCATATTTCCAATAGTCTCCCACTTGCACTAGAGTCAATAATCTAGTTCACCTAACCATGTGATTGTAATGAATCTAACACCCATACAGTTCTGGGGTTTGATCATGTTTGCTTGTGAGAGAGGTTTTTACTCAACGGGATTTGAACGTTTCAGATCTGTGTGTGCTTTACAAATCACTATGTCATCCTGTAGGTGCTGCTACCAATGTGCCATTTGGAACTATTCTAAATGACCTCTCCACTATATGAATCCGGTTTACTACGCAAAGTCATCCGGATTAGTGAAAAGCTTGCATCGGCGTAACCCTTTGCGATGAACTCTTTTATCACCTCCATAATTGAGAAAAAAATTCCTTAGTCTACTAGTTACTAAGGATAACTTTTGACCGCTGTATAGAAATTCACTCCTGGATCACTTTCGTACCCCTTGACAGACTCATGGTAGGGCACACATCATGTGCGGTACATAGCATATCATACTATAGAGCCTGCTGCTAAAGCATAGGGGACGACCTTCGTCCTTTCTCTTTCTTCTGTCGCGGTCGGGTTTTGAGTCTTACTCAAATTCACACCTTACAACATAGCTAAGAACTCCTTCTTTGCCGATCTATTTTGAACTCCCTCAAAAACTTGTCAAGGCATGCATTTCATTGAAAGTTTTATCAAGCATCTTGATCTATCTCTATAGATCTTGATGCTCAATGTTCAAGTAGCTTAATCCAGGTTTTCCTTTGAAAAATACTTTTAAAAAACCCTATATGCTTTCCAGAAAATTTACATCATTTTCGATCAACAATATGTCAACCACATATACTAATCAGAAAATCTATAGTGCTCCCACTCACTTACTTGGAAATACAAGTTTCTCATAAACTTTGTATAAACCCAAAAGCTTTGATCATCTCATCAAAGCGCATATTCCAACTCCGAGATGCTTACTCCAGTCTTAGAAGGATCGCTGGAGCTCGCATACTTGTTAGCATCCTTAGGATCGACAAAACCTTTTGGTTGTATCACATACAACCTTTCCTCAAGGAAACCGTCGAGGAAACACTGTTTTGACATCCATCTGCAAGATTTCATAATTGAAAAATGCAGCAACTACTAACATAATTCCAACAGACTTTTAGCATCGCTACGAGTGAGAAAGTCTCATCATAGTCAACTCCTTGAACTTGTCGTAAACTTCTTTGCAACAAGTCGAGCTTTCTAAACAATGACATTCACCGTCATCGTCTGTCTTCCTTATACAGATCCATCTGTCCTTAACAGTCTTATGACTATCAAGTAGTTCTTCCAAAGTCCATACTTTGTTTTCATACATGGATCCTTTCTCGGATTTCATGGCCTCCAACGATTTGTTGGAATCCAGGCCCACCATCGTGTCTCCACGGCTCGTAGGTTCATTGTTGTCTAGCAACATGGCCTCCAAGACAGGATCACTGTACCACTCTGGAGTAGCGCGTGTCCTTGTCGGCCTACGAGGTTTGGAAGTAACTTGATATGAA
Source organism: Hordeum vulgare subsp. vulgare (assembly GCF_904849725.1). Taxonomy (NCBI): domain Eukaryota; kingdom Viridiplantae; phylum Streptophyta; class Magnoliopsida; order Poales; family Poaceae; genus Hordeum; species Hordeum vulgare. The sequence goes on from NC_058518.1 coordinate 70,911,776, forward strand.
GCTTCATGATCACCATCATTGGCTTCCACTTCAACTGGTATAGGCGCCACAGGAAGAGCTTCCTGCGCCCTTCCACTCTCTGGTTGAAGTGTTGGTTCGGTAACCTCATAAAGTTCCACCATCCCCCACTCAATTCTTTCGAGAGAAACTATTTCTCGAGAAAGGACCCGTTTCCTAAAACAAACACTATGCTTATGGATGTGAGATAGGAGGTATACCCAACTATTTTGGATATCTTATGAAGATGCAGTTATCCGCTTTGGGTTTGATCTTATCAGGCCGAGGCCTTTGGACATAAGCATCACAGCCCCAAACTTTTAAGAAATGATAGCTTAGGTTTCTCCAAACCATAGTTCATACGGTGTCATCTCAACGAAACTTACATGGTGCCCTATTAAAGTGAGTGTTGTTGTCTCTAATGCATAACCCCAAACGAAAGTGGTAATTCGATAAGAGACATCATAGTATGCACCATATCTTAATAGGGCGCGGCTACGTTGTTTGGACACACAATCACACTATGGTGTTCCAGGTGGCATTAGTTGTGAAAAAATTTCCACATTGTCTTAAACGTGTACCAAACTAGCAACTCAGATATTCATCTCTATGATAATATCGTAGACATTTCATCCTCTTGTCATGACGATCTTCAACTTCACTCTGAAATTACTTGAACCTTTCAATAATTCAGACTTGTGTTTCATCAAGTAATTAAATATACCAGTATCTACTCAAATCATCTGTGAAGTAAGAACATAACGATATCCACTACGTTCCTAAGCACTCACTGGACTGCATTCATCAAAATGTATTACTTCGAACAAGTCACTATCTTGTTCCATCTCAATGGAAAACGAGGCCTTCAGTCATTTGCCCATGTGGCATGATTTGCATGTCTCAAGTGATTCAAAATTAAGTGAGTCCAAACGATCCATCTGCATGGAGTTTCTTCATGCGTTTACACCAATAGGCATGGTTCGCATGTCTCAAACGATTCAAAAATGAGCGAGTCTAAAGATCCATTAGTATGGAGCTTCTTCATGCGTTTTACACCAATATGACTCAAGTGTCAGTGCCACAAGTAAGTGGTACTATCATTACTACTTTGCATCTTTTGGCATCAATGTTACGAACATGTGTATTACCACGATCGAGATTCAATGAACCATTCACATTGGTGCATGATCATTGAAGATATTATTCATGTAAACAGAATAACCTTTTATTCTTTGACTTAAATGAATAACCTATTGCAATAAACATGATCCAATCATGTTCATGCTTAACGCAAACACCAAATAACATTTATTTAGGTTCAACACTAATCCGATGGTAGAGGGAGCATGCGATGTTGATCACATCAACCTTGGTAACACTTCCAACGCATCGTCACCTCGCCTTTAGCTAGTATCCTTTTATTCTGTAGCTTTTATTTCAAGTTAGTAACACTTAGCAACCTGAACCGGTATCTAATACCCCATTGCTAGTAGGAGTACTAGTAAAGTACACATCAAAATCATGTATATCAAATATACTTTTGTCGACTTTGCCAACCTTCTCATCTACCAAGTAACTAGGGTAGTTCCGCTTCAGTGACCGTTCCCCTCATACTGGAAGCACTTAGTCTGAGGTTTGGGTTCAACCTTGGGTTTCTTTACTAGAGTAGCAACTGGTTTGCCATTTCATAAAGCATCCCTTTTAACCATTACCCTTCTCGAAACTAGTGGTTCTACTAACCATCAACACTTGATGCTCCTACTTGATTTCTACCTTCGCGGTGTCAAACATCGCAAATAGCTCAAGGATCATCAACTCTATCCCTGATATGTTATAGTTCATCACGAAGCTCTGTAGCTTGGTGGCAGTGACTTTGGAGAACTAGGTCAATCACTATCTTATCTGGAAGATCAACTCCCACTCGATTCAAGCGATTGTAGCACCCAGACAATCTGAGCACATGCTCAACGATTGAGCTTTTCTCCCTTACTTTGTAGGCAAAGAATCATGTCGAAGGTCTCATACCTCTCAACATGGGCACATGCCTTACTTCTACAACATTACGCACTGTTGTATGTGAATGTGTATGTCAGATGTTCGCAACATCTACAGACGACGCTCGGGGTTTAGCACACTAAGCGGTGCATTAAGGACATAAGCCTTCTGTGCAGCAATGAGGACAATCCTCAGTTTACGGACCCAGTACGCATAATTGCTACTATCATCTTTCAACTAAATTTTCTCTAGGAACATATCAAATAGTAGAGCTACAGTGCGAGCTACAACATAATTTGCAAAGACATTTTGACTATGTTCATGATAATGAGTTCAATTAATCATATTACTTAAAAACTCCCACTCAAATAGACATCTCTCTAGTCATTGGAGTGGTGCATGATACAAATCCACTAACTCAAGTCCGATCATCACGTGAGTCGAGATTAGTTTCAATGGTGAACATCTCCATGTTTATCATATCAACTATATGATTCATGCTCGATCTTTCGGTCTCTTGTGTTCCGAGGCCATGTCTGTACATGCTAGGCTCATCAAGTTTAACCCGAGTGTTCCGCGTGTGCAACTGTTTTGCACCCATTGTATGTGAATGTTGCGTTTATCACATCCGATCATCACGTGGTGTCTCGAAACGAAGAACTGTCACAACAGTGCACAGTCGGGAAGAATGCAATTTCATCTTGAAATTTTAGTGAGGGATCACCTTATAATGCTACCGTCGTCCTAAGCAAAATAAGGTGCATAAAAGGATTAACATCACATGCAAATCATAAGTGACATGATATGGCCATGAACTTGTGCTTCTTGATCTCCATCACCAAAGCACTGTCATGATCTCCATCGTCACCGGCGCCGCAGCATGATCTCCATCATCGTGCCGCCATCAAGGTTGTCACGCTATCTATGCTATCACTACTAAAGCTACAACCTAGCAATATAGTAAAAACATCTGCAAGCACAAACGTTAGTTTAAAGACAACCCTATAGCTCCTGCCGGTTGCCGTAGCATCGAAGTGCAAGTCTATATTTAACTATTTCAACATGATCATCTCATACATCCAATATATCATGTCATGTCTTTGGCTAGATCACATCACATGCATACCCTGCAAAAACAAGTTAGACGTCCTCTAATTTGTTGTTGCAAAATTTACGTGGCTGCTATGGGTATCTAGTATGATTACATCTTACTTACGCAAAGCCACAACGGTGATATGGAAATTGATATTTAACCTTCTCCAAAGACCACCTCGGTCAAATCCAATTCAACTAAAGTTGAAGAAACAAACACCTGCCAGTCATCTTTATGCAACAAGTTGCATGTCAGTCAATGAAACTGGTCTCTCGTAAGCGTACGAGTAAAGTTGGTCCGGGCCGCTTCAATCCAACAATACCGCTGAATTAAGAAAAGACTAAGGAGGGCAGTAAATTGAACATCAACGCCCACAAACTCTTTTGTGTTCTACTCAATATATCATCTACGCACGAACCTAGCTCTGATACCAATGTTGGGGAACGTAGCATGGGAAACAAAAAAATTCCTACGCACGCGCAATACCTATCCATGGTGATGATCATCTACGAGAGGAGAGATTGAATCTACATACCCTTGTAGATCGCTAAGCGGAAGTGTTTATAATGCAGTTGATATAGTGGAACATCTTTGATATCCAAATCGCAGCCCATCCCGCGATCTCATCACGATCCTTCCCGCGATCCCATCACGATCCATCCCGATCTAGTGCCGAACGGACGACACCTCCGCGTTCAGCACATGTATAGATCGATGACGATCACCGCCTTCTTGATCCAGCACGAGGGCCGGAGAGATAGATGAGTTCTCCAGCACAGCGGCGTGGTGGTGGTGGTGGTGAACTAATCCAGCAAGCTTCGCCTAAGCACCGCCGAACTAGACTAGAGGGGAAACAGATCTAGAGAGAAGTAGAGGGAGCACATGGCAATTAGGGTTAGCCCTCACCTCTAAAACCTCTAGTATACATAGGAGGAACAAGAGGGAGGGCTGCCTTGCCTCCTCCTCCAAGAGGAGAGGTTCGGCCGAGCCAAGGGGGAGAGTCCTCCAATACAAATTGGTGGAGGACTCCTTCCCCACTTGTCCACCTCCTTCCTTTTTTTCTTTTCCTTTTTTTTCTTGCCTTGGCCGAAATAGACTTAGTGGGCCGGATCACTAGCCCACTAAGGGCTGGTGAGCCACCTTTAGGCCTATTAGGTTCTCTCCCGGGTGGGTGGCCCCTCCCGATAAAATCTCCAGAACCCATTCGTCACTCCCGGTACCTTACCGGTAATGCCCAAAAACTTTCCGGGTACCAAATGCAACTTTCCTATATATCAATATTTACCTATGGACCATTCGAGAGCTCCTCGTGACGTCCGATAATCCCATTTAGGACTCCGAACAACTTTCATTTACTGTCGTGGGTATAAGCCTGACAGTAGATGTGTAGGGTACGAATGAGATGGGCAGAGTCCTAGCTACGGCGAGGTTGTATGAGTTTAGGCCCCTCTGCGGTGGAGGTAACAGCCCTACGTCTCAGTGCTCTCGGAGCTTGATGTTGAGTGCAATATGGAATACAATGATTTGCTAACCCCTTCACCAGTGGAGGAGGGTGGCTTATATAGAGTGCACTGCCCTCCACAACGGTTCTGATTCAGGGGTGGAGTAACAGGGGTTGAATGCGTATGTTACAGGTAACGTATGCCCTAAATGCTAATAAATGCACCCGGAAATGTACGGCAGTTTCCCTCCAGAGAGGTTACGATGTACTAAGTGTATCCAGTCGGTTAGCCTGGTATCCTCCGAATGCTAGTCTCCGACTGGATGATTCAGGACCTGTTACCGACTGGATGATGGGGACTCCTTAATTCAGTCGGGGCAGACTTAGGGTCCTGTCCTTCGTGTGGGGTAGTCCTTGGGTAGGACCTGTATGGCAGGCTTATGACCCTACCCTAGGACTATGACCCCATCATTAGTCCCCGAATGGATTGGGGTTGAAACGACGAAGCGGTGCTTGAAGTTCAGATCCGACTGGACTAGATTCGGCTTGGGCGTTGCTTGCCTCTATCCATTTTATCTTTCCTGACCAACGATCCGAGTGGAAGTGCTTGCGAAACAGACTGTCGGGAACCGAGTATTTCTGCGGCATCTTTTGACGCGACCGGCCAACTGACAGCGGCGGATTTTCCGGGATCTCAAATTTCGGGTTCCGCGCGCTCAGTGGGGATGACGCCAGCGCGTTCGAGTAGCGCCTGACGCCTCGATTCTCGCGCCTTCAACTCCTCCACTGATATCGCCGCGGCCGGTCGGGCGGATAAGGTTTCGGGGCCACTCGCCAGTGACCCAGTCGGAACTCTATTTAAATCTGGGCGGCGAGGCTTCTTCGTTACGCTCGCCGAATCTTTCGCTCTTGCCCGCTCCGTCTTCCTCGCCACCTCCAGCGCCCCTACACTCCTTCTTTCTCCTCCCTCTCGAGGGTTCGCCGTCGCCTCCATGACCAAGGGTCAGACCAGCAAGATGGAGGCGAGGAAGAAGAAGGGCAAGGCGGCGGCGCCTGCTCAGCGGCGGCAGCGGCCGCTGCCGGCGGGGTGGATCCAAGGAGACTTCCTCCCCTCCACGGTGACGGAGGGAGATCTGCTGGAGCTGGTGGAGCACGGAATGCTTGTGCATAAGTCCTGGAGACTGCCGGCGGAGGACGAGGTCGAGCCAGCGCCTCGGGAGGGGGAGCGCGTCCTGCTCCTCAGCCATGTCCACCGAGGTTTTTCCTTGCCCCCGCATCGTTTCTTTAAGGGCATCATGAATCACTTCGGGGCCCAACTTCACCACTTTCCTCCGAATGCCATCGTCCATCTTTCTGCCTTTATTGTTTTGTGCGAGTGTTTCATCGGTTGCCCTCCCCATTGGGGTTTGTTCAAACACATCTTCTCCGCCCAATCCCAAACTATCAAACGACTTAGCCAGTCGGATGATAAGACGCACCTCCTCCAGCTCTGCGGAGGTTTAGGATTCCAGAAGAAGAGTTGGAGTAGCTATCCTGCTCTCCAATTAAGTGAGTCGGTCAGGAACTGACAATCGACGTGGTTCTACTGCCAGGATATCGCCTGTCCGAATGCGTCGACTGGAATGCCTCCTTTTAGTCTAGATCGGCCCGCCCCGCCTAAGCAGCTCGCGCTCTCGAAGGCCGAGAAGAACGACATCCAGCCCTTGGTTGAGGCACTCGTGGATGTCGTTAGGAGGGGGGTCACCGGTATAGACCTGCTGGAAGTCTTCCTTGGTCGGCGGATCCAGCCTCTGCAGGCTCGTGACCATGCTATGTGGCATTACACGGGGCCCGAAGACTCCACTCGGACCAACGTGGTGGGCGTGACCGAGGAGAGGGTGACCTCGTGGGTGCTCCAAATCACGGGTCCCTGTGAGAACCCCAAAGGAGCTCGGCGAGTGAAGCCTTACAGCGCGGATCATCCTCCACCGAATCAGGTGAGTGGCACTTGTCGAGTGCATTGAACTGTCTTAATTCCAGTCGTTTGTCTATATCTCCGTGTGATGTCTAATGTTTCCGACTGAACTTTATGCAGGCGTGGACCAACTGGTTCTCCCCTGTCTCGAATGGGAATCCGGAGGAGGAAGAGGAGGAAGGCAGCCAGGAGGGCAGCATGGAGAGCGCCGAGTACGTCTCTGACAGCAGGGAATCGGAGGAGGAGGACAGCGAGGAAGAGGAAGAGGACGAGGAGCAAGACTCGCCACCTCCACGACCAGAGCATCGGACCAAGCGCCAACACGAGCCCGCCGTCCCTTCGGCTCCTCCTGCGTCGCCGAGTGCTCCACCTACTGCTCCGGTGGTCACGAGTGTCCGAAGCACCAAGAGGGCCAGGGACGCCGCTGCTGAGCCCGCGAGCCAGTCTTCTAAGGCGCCCAAACCGAGTGGGCCTAAGCCTCGGAAGGCTCTGCCGCGAATGAGGGTTGCTATCCCTATCACCTCCACGTAAGTGTATCCAGCTTTCGGTTCTTTCTGTTATCCGAGTGAACTTCTGTTTACTGGCCGAATGGATTTCACTCGACAGGGTCGCTACCTCTGCCACCTCTCCGGCCCGCCAAGGGGACGACCCCATGGACACGGACAACGTCGTTTCGTCCCAGCCAGGTGCGTTATAGGAGCGTCGAGTGTTTTATCCCATCGCGTCTCAAATTCTATCATATGGCTTGTTTCTTTCTGAGACGTCATGTCATTCAGCCTGTCAGGGGCGATTTGCCTGGACGAGGACGGCCACGGGAGAGCCGACCCCGCTGTGGAGCCTGTTCTTGAGGCTGCTCCTCCTGCTGCTGCTCCCGCCGCGGACGTCCTGCCGACTGAGGTGCTGCCACTGACTGAACTAGTGCTGGTGGAGGAGGAGCCGACTGGGGCGGACCTTGGGATGCCCCAGGAACCTCCGACGATTCCAGGTTCGTTGAATGCTGAATTCAGCATCCGGCGTCTTCCGGAGGAGCAGGTGGGAGCGGCCAAGGGGGCTATGGTGCAGGTGGAGCTGATGGCTGGAGAAGCCAAGAGGGCTTATGACTCCGTTGCGACCTTGTACCAGCGGAGCTTGGAGCTGCGCGATGATATCTGAGTAAGTGGTCTAGTAAGTATTTACTTTTCCCCTGTAACCCACTGGGTGTTCTTGAATAGCAGCTGTTGTTTGCAATGGGTTCACTCTTAGTGAACCCAGTGGGTGTAGTCCCCGAGATTTCTGTCGAGTGCTTGCACCGACAGTTGTCTTTATACATTTTGCCTTGAGTTTGGTTGTGTGTGTAGATAGGATTACCGAGTGCGAGTATTTGTTGCAGTCGGAGTGCACTTACGGCAAAGTCCCCGAGAGTAAGTTGTACTCAGGTCGGGTAGTATTAGCCTCGGATGCGTAGGTGATAACATGCATCTCAATAGAGCAGACCTGCTTGAGGTGCATGCCAGTGGGGTCACTCTTAGTGAACCCACTGGGTGTAGTCCCCGAGACCGCTGTCGACTGCTTGCGTCGGCAGGGGTCTGAAGAACTTAAACTGTTAACTGTTGAACTTTCTGATTGTCCCTTGTTTCTTGGTGGCAGAAAACTTGTGAAATGGGGACGGCCTATGAGGCCCTGAGAGCGGAGAGGAACCAGTTCACTGGTGAACTTGATGCGGCTATGCTCGCCATGGCCGGCATGAAGGATGCTCTGGAGGGACGAGAGAAGTCCTTGGAGGAGGCTCGGGAGGCGAATAAGGTGTTGACGGAGGAGGTGGAAAGAATGAAGAAACAGAGGACTGCTCTGCACAATCAGATGGCCGTCCTGAACAAACGATGCATAGCTCAGGAGAAGTATGTCAACGACTGGGCTGGGCAGATGATGACTCGTCTGGCTGGTAAGTCTTATGTTTTGCTGAGGGCTTGTACCGTGTGCGTTACACTCGGTGTTTATTGTATACTTGCCCTTTTGTTGCAGACTTTTGTGTTGATGCTGAAGCTGAAGCGGCGGCTGTGGAGCGGTCCATTCAGGACAACGTGCCACTCGGCGAGGACGCCAATCGGGATCTGCTCCGGGCGCATATCCGCGTAGGCAAAGTGGGTCCTTTCATCGGTCGACTGAGAGAAGTCGTTGGCCGAATTGACAAGGAACTTTGGCCAGAAGACGAGTCGCGGCAGGAGATGGAGACCCTGATGGCGCGACTGGAGGAGATTCCGAGCCGAGTGTAATCTTGGAAGAAATCGGCAGCGCATTGCGGTGCTGATGTTGCCCTGTCCTTGGTCCGATTCCATTGCAAGGAGGTGCGGGAAGAGAAGCTGAAGACACTGAAGGTCGCCAACACGAAGAAGCTTCGATTCGAAGACTTCTTGGAGACGTTCCTTGAGAGTGCTACCAGCATCGCCGATGGAATCGACTTGGACACCTTCATGGAGCCCTCCAGTCCTGACGCCAGCCCAGCTGACGCGTAATAAAACATTATCCTCGCTATGCCGAGTGTTTATCTGTAAGGTACTTTGGCCACTTCTGTTGGCTGTCATACTTTTAAATCGGTGTGGGTAAGCTTGATCCGCACCGAGTTTGCTATCCTTTCTAGACTTTTGGAATCGGAATGAAAGCGTTTACTCTTTTGTTTGAATGCTGTTTCGAGTGCGACGTTTAGTGCATACTCGAAGAAGATTAATACTTAGGTGATTCTTGATCACAGCTAAGTCCCCGAGTGCGACGTTTAGTGCACACTCGGAGGAAGTTATTACTTAGGTGATTCTTGATCACAGCTAAGTCCCCGAGTGCGACGTGTAATGCACACTCGGAGGAAGGTAGAACTTAGGTGATTCTTGATCACAACTAAGTCCCCGAGTGCGACGTGTAGTGCACACTCGGAGGAAGTTAGTACTTAGGTGATTCTTGATCACAGCTAAGTCTCCGAGTGCGACGTGTAGTGCACACTCGGAGGAAGTTATTACTTAGGTGATTCTTGATCACAGCTAAGTCCCCGAGTGCGACGTGTAGTGCACACTCGGAGGAAGTTATTACTTAGGTGATTCTTGATCACAGCTAAGTCCCCGAGTGTGACGTGTAGTGCACACTCGTAGGAAATTAGTACTTAGGGGATTCTTGATCACAACTAAGTCCCCGAGTGCGACGTGTAGTGCACACTCGGAGGAAGTTAGTACTTAGGTGATTCTTGATCACAGCTAAGTTCCCGAGTGCGACGTGTAGTGCACACTCGGAGGAAGTTATTACTTAGGTGATTCTTGATCACAGCTAAGTCCCCGAGTGCGACGTGTAGTGCACACTCGGAGGAAGTTAGTACTTAGGCGATTCAGGATCGCGGCTAAGTCTCCGAGTGCTACGTTTAGAGCACACTCGGAGGAAGTTAGTACTTAGGCGATTCAGGATCGCAGCTAAGTCTCCGAGTGCGACGTGTAGTGCACACTCGGAGGAAGTTAGTACTTAGGTGATTCTTGATCACAGCTAAGTTCCCGAGTGCGACGTGTAGTGCACACTCAGAGGAAGTTATTACTTAGGTGATTCTTGATCACAGCTAAGTTTTTTTTTTGTGTGTGTGTGTGACTGGAGTCTGCGACCGTGGATGAACTCTGAATCTGCAAAAAACTGAATCTGCTGTATATTATTTCATCAAAACTTGTTCGTTACACTGCTTGAGTCGACGATCACGTATAGAAGCGTTTGAGGAGGTCTCCGTTCCATGCGCGCGGCTCGTCTGTCTCCCTCTGTATGTTGTAGAGTCTGTATGCTCCGTTGTTCAGCAACTTGGAGATGATGAAAGGCCCTTCCCAGGCCGGAGCCAACTTGTGGGGTCTTTGCTGATCCACTCGGAGCACTGAATCGCCTGCTTGGAATGTGCGACTCCTGACGTGACGCGCATGAAAGCGTCGCAGATCTTGCTGGTAAATTGTTGAGCGAGTGAGTGCCATCTCGCGTTCCTCCTCTAGAAGATCGACTCCATCTTGCCTTGCTTGTTGTGCTTCAGCTTCGGAGAAGAGTTCGACTCGCGGGGCATTGTGGAGTAGGTCACTCGGAAGGACCGCTTCTGCTCCATAAACGAGGAAGAACGGTGATCTGTTCGGAGTGGTGCGGAGGCCCCAAAGCACTGAAGGTAACTCGGTGACCCATGCACCAGCAGCGTGTCCCACCTCTCACAGGAGTCAGGGCTTCAAACCTTGAAGAATAAGTCCATTCGCCCGCTCAGCTTGTCCGTTGGATTGAGGATGTGCTACGGAAGCAAAATCCACTCGGATACCCTGACTCGCATAGAAGCCTTTGAATCTGTCCGAGTCGAAGTTTGTCCCGTTGTCCGTGATTATGCTGTGAGGTACCCCGAATCTGGAAATGATGTCCCTGACAAACTTGACAGCCGTTGAGGCATCGAGTTTCTTGATGGGCTTGGCTTCTATCCATTTTGTGAACTTGTCGACTGCCACCAACAGATGTGTGTAGCCTCCTTGGCCTGTCTTGAATGGTCCGACTGTATCTAATCCCCAAACTGCAAACGACCACACAAGAGGGATCGTTTTTAATGCAGATGTTGGCTTGTGGGACTTGTTGGAGTAGAACTGACAGCCTTCACATCAGTCGACCATAGCTTTAGCCATCTCGTTTGTCTGCAGCCAAAAGAAACCAGCTCTGAACGCCTTGGCGACGATTGCTCTCGAAGAAGCGTGATGACCGCAGGTTCCCGAGTGAATATCCTCTAGGATCAACTGCCCTTCCTCCGGGGAAATGCAACGTTGAAGAACGCCTGAAACACTCTCCTTGTACAATTGACCATTAATGACAGTGAATGCCTTCGACCTGCGGACTATTTGCCTGGCTTGGACTTCGTCTTCTAGAAGTTCTTGCCTCAGGATATATGCAATGATCGGCACAGTCCAATCGGGAATGACAGCCAGAATTTCCATGACCAGATCAACCACAACAGGTACATCGACTTCAGTCGGATCTGTTGAGCTCTTGGGTTGTACCGGTTCTTCAGTGAAGGGATCTTCTTTGACTGAGGGAAGGTGGAGGTGCTCGAGGCAGACATCACTCGGGACTGGTCTACGAGTGGATCCGAGTTTTGCCAACTCATCAGCTACTTGGTTCTTCAATCTCGGAACATGATGAAGCTCCAGACCTTCAAACTTCTTCTCCAGCTTCCTCACTGCATTGCAGTATGTGGTCATGGTGGGGTTCCTGACGTCCCACTCTTTCATCACTTGATTGACCACCAAATCCGAATCGCTGTAGACCATCAAGCGACGGACGCTGAGTGAGATGGCCATGCGCTATCTGTAGAGGAGAGCTTCATACTCTGCCTCGTTGTTGGAGGAATCAAAGTGTATCTGCAACACGTACTTGAGCTTGTCGCCTTTTGGTGATATGATCACAACACCAGCGCCGAAGCCATTCAACATCTTAGACCCATCGAAGAACATTGTCCAATGAGCCGAGTAGATGTGGGTTGGTTGCTGTTGTTCTACCCATTATGCTATAAAGTCAGCCAGGGCTTGAGACTTAATAGCTTTCTTGGCCTCAAACTTGATGTCACAGTACATCATCTCCATTGCCCACTTCGCTACTCGGCCTGATGCGTCTCGATTGTGGAGAATTTCCGACAACGGAGCATCAGAAACGACAGATACCGAGTGGTCTTGGAAATAATGAGCCACCTTCTTCGCAGTCATATAGATCCCATAGATAAGTTTTTGATAATGGAGATACCTCTGCTTGGAAGGAGTCAGGACTTCGGAGACGTAGTACACTGGCCGCTGAAATTTGTATGCTTTGCCTTCTTCTTCTCGCTCGACTGTAAGAACAGTACTGACGACTTGATTTGTTGCCGCGATATATAGAAGAAGGGGCTCTTTACTGAGCGGAGCAGTAAGAACCGGCTGGGTGGAAAGTAGGACTTTGAGGTCGTCGAATGCGACTTGGGCTTCGTCTGTCCACTCGAAGGTATCTGATTTCTTCATGAGTCGGTACAGAGGAAGTGCTTTTTCGCCGAGTCGACTGATGAACCTGCTCAAAGCCGCATGGCAACCTGTGAGCCGTTGAACATCGTGTATTCTGACGGGCCTCTCCATTCGGACGATGGTCCCGATCTTTTCGGGGTTGACATCGATCCCTCGTTCGGAAACGAAGAAACCGAGTAACTTTCCGCTGGGAACACCAAATGAACATTTGGCTGGGTTGAGCTTGATATCGTACCTACTAAGGTTGGCGAACGTTTCTGCCAAGTCAGTCAGCAGGTCAGAACCTTTGCGTGACTTGACTATGATATCATCCATATACGCCTCCACATTGCGACCGATCTGGTCGAGGAGACATTTTTGGATCATGCGCATAAAGGTAGCTCCTGCATTCTTCAGACCGAAAGGCATAGTGATGTAGCAGAAGCACCCGAATGGGGTGATGAAGGCTGTTTTTAACTCATCGGGACCATACAGACGGATCTGATGATAGCCCGAGTAGGCATCAAGAAACGACAAACGCTCGCATCCCGCAGTCGAATCGACAATTTGATCTATGCGGGGGAGCGGAAAATGGTCTTTCGGGCAGACCTTATTGAGATGCTTGAAGTCGATGCACATTCGGAGCGATTTGTCCTTCTTGGGCACCATGACAACATTGACGAGCCACTCGGAGTGGTGAACCTCGCGAATGAAGTTGGCGGCCAACAGCTTGGCCACCTCTTCTCCGATTGCCTTCCTCTTGTGCGCGGTGGACCGGCGCAGGCGCTCTCGAACGGGCCGAGCGACGGGATCCACATGCAGTCGGTGCTTAGCCAACTCCCTGGGCACACCTGGCATGTCAGAGGGTTTCCATGCGAAGATGTCCCAGTTCTCACGGAGGAATTGGGTGAGCTCGGCTTCCTATTTGGGATCGAGGGTGGTGGAGATGTTCGTCGGGGCGGCAGAGTCGTCCGTCGGGTGGATGCTGACCTTCTTCGTCTCCCCCGCCGACTGAAACGCGGACTCAGAAGCTGGTTTCTTTGAGCGCATCAGGTCGGCAGGGTCGACTGTCTTCTTGTACTCGTCGAGCTCGAGTACAGCCATCTGCTGGTCGGCGATTCTTGATCCCTGTTGCAGACACTCTTCGGCTCGCTGACGGTTGCCTGTGATGGTGATCACGCCTTCCGGGCCTGGCATCTTCAACTTCAAGTATGTATAGCATGGACGTGCCATGAAGCTCACATATGCTGGACGGCCCAGAATTGCGTGGTAAGCGCTCTGGAAATCCACCACCTCAAATGTGAGCTTCTCCCTGCGAAAGTTCTTGTCGGAGCCGAAAACGACGTCCAACGCGATCTGGCCGAGTGACTTGGCCTTCCGTCCAGGGACGACTCCGTGGAACTGCATACTGCTCTCGCTGAGTCTGGACATCGGAATGCCCATTCCCTTGAGAGTGTCGGCATACATGATGTTCAGCCCGCTACCGCCGTGCATGAGGACTTTGCGCAGTCGGACTCCTTCCACCACCAGGTCGACGACCAAAGCCTGTCTTCCTGGGGTGGGAATATGCGCTGGATGATCCGACTGGTCAAAGGTGATCGCAGTCTGAGACCACTTAAGGAACTTGGGGTTGGTCGGAACGGCCATGTTGACCTCCCTGTTCACCAGCTTCAGTCGACTCTTGCTTTCGATGTCAGCAAAAATCATGAGGGTTGCATGGACTTGGGGGAACGGATCCTCCTTATCCTCCTCATCTTGTTCAGGATCCTTCTCACTCGGTTGTCCCTCGCTGAACCCCTGGATCAGGAGACGACACTGTCGGGTGGTATGCTTTGCGTATATGGGGTTGCCTTCTTCGTCCATCTTCGTGTGAACTGGACAAGGCTGGTCCAGGATGGGATTGTTGAACGGCTTCTTCTTGGGGGTAAACTGCGCCTTCCCTTTGCCCTTGAACTTGGCACTGGTCACGACTACAGCTTCTGCTTGCGGTGTGGGCGGAACTTTCTGTTTCTGCTTCCGAGTGTTACCTCCGTCGACATCGCCGACTGTCTTGTGCTTGCCGCTCCGGATGTGGTCTTCTTCCTCGCCATTTGCATAGCGAGCCGCTATCTCCATCATCTTGCTCATGGAGATGTCGCCTGTCCGACCCAACTTTAGGTACAACTCTCTGTACTGCACGCCTGGCTTGAAGGCGCAGACTGCTTGGTGTTCGGTGACGTTCTCCACCGTGTGGTAGAGAGTTGTCCAACGCTGGATGAAGTCGCGCAGGGGCTCATTCGGCTTCTGGACACAGTGCTGGAGCTCCACAAGGCCTGCAGGGCGTTTGCACGTCCCTTCGAAAGTCCTGATGAACACTCGGGCCAGATCTGCCCAACTGTAAATGCTCGAGGGGGCCAACTGGTTCAGCCACGCTCGCGCCGAGCCGTCGAGCATCAGAGGGAGGTGCTTCATAGCGACATGGTCGTCCCCTCCTCCGATCTGGACTTCCACTCGGTAGTCGTCTAGCCATGTTTCAGGCTTGGATTCCCCCGTAAATTTACTGATTCCCGCTGCCAATCGGAAGTTGGGCGGGATGTCAGCCGAGCGGATGGCTCGACTAAAACACCCGGGACCGGACACGATGGTCCTGCTTCCGCTTGGACGGTCCATATCGTGACCATCGCGGTGGGCTCAACCCCTGTCGACCCTTCACTGGGCGATTCGCCCTCTTGCGTCGGGTCTTGGGTCGTAAGTGTCGCCGACTGAACGCTGATCATCATGATGCCGGGACCCATAGGGCCCACCCCGCGGAGGGGTGCGTGAGCGGCGGCGATCTTCACGGATCATGGAACGGCTGCCTCCCTTGTGGTGCTGATGGGAACCAGGGCGTGGACCGACCGATGCGTGTTTGCATGGACGGAACTATTGTAGATCCGGTTGTGCGACTGGGAGACTGCCGAATTCTACCGCTGCGCCGTGTGCAACAGAGCTCGGATCTGCTCGATTCCCTTTCCTGCCTCTGAATCAGTCGGCTGGAGGGAATCTGCAATCTTGGCAGCCGCAGCCAAGTTGAGGAGAGGTGTGCGGTACAACCCCACGTTGCTCCGTCGAGTGTGCCGACTGGCAGAACGGCAAGGTGGACGGCGTGCACCGGATGCTTCACCGATCTCGCGCTCGCTCCGGCCAGCTTGGCGGGGATCTTCATGGGAGTTGGCCATGTGTACTTCTGCTGCAGGCCCGCGACCCGCATACTCGGAAGGGAACTCAGTCGGAACTGAGCCCGAGCACTGGGAACGCGGGGCAACCACAACAGACTCCAGAACTGCCACTTGAGAAGACGCGATCTGACGCGCTCGGGCATGCTGCACCCAACGTTGGAGACGCGGACTGCGGGACCGCTTGTTGCGGCGCATGACGGAGGTGCAAGTCGACAACGGAGCCGATTGTTGGAGAAGAAGAACGCCGCGGGCGCCAGCACGGAAGTGCGTGGCCCCGCGATGGGGAAGCGCCTCGACGTCGAGAGGTGCCTCCCGAAGCCACGCCGAATCGTTGACGGTGAAGGAGAGAGCGCCGAAGAAGATCAGGTGACCCATGCTCGAATCCCCACCGGTCGACATGACGAAAGGAAGTAGTCGCAAACTCGTCGGAAGTCGCTTAGACGCCTGCCCCACGGTGGGCGCCAACTGTCGTGGGTATAAGCCTGACAGTAGATGTGTAGGGTACGAATGAGATGGGCAGAGTCCTAGCTATGGCGAGGTTGCATGAGTTCAGGCCCCTCTGCGGTGGAGGTAACAGCCCTACGTCTCAGTGCTCTCGGAGCTTGATGTCGAGTGTAATATGGAATACAATGATTTGCTAACCCCTTTACCAGTGGAGGAGGGTGGCTTATATAGAGTGCGCTGCCCTCCACAACGGTTCTGATTCAGGGGTGGAGTAACGGGGGTTGAATGCTGGTGGAGGAGGAGCCGACTGGGGCGCTGAGGCGCTGCCACTGACTGAACTAGTGCTGGTGGGGGAGGAGCCGACTGGGGCGGACCTTGGGATGCCCCAGGAACCTCCGACGATTCCAGGTTCGTTGAATGCTGAATTCAGCATCCGGCGTCTTCCGGAGGAGTAGGTGGGAGCGGCCAAGGGGGCTATGGTGCAGGCGGAGCTGATGGCTGGAGAAGCCAAGAGGGCTTATGACTCCGTTGCGACCTTGTACCAGCGGAGCTTGGAGCTGCGCGATGATATCTGAGTAAGTGGTCTAGTAAGTATTTACTTTTCCCCTGTAACCCACTGGGTGTTCTTGAATAGCAGCTGTTGTTTGCAATGGGTTCACTCTTAGTGAACCCAGTGGGTGTAGTCCCCGATACTTCTGTCGAGTGCTTGCACCGACAGTTGTCTTTATACATTTTGCCTTGAGTTTGGTTGTGTGTGTAGATAGGATTACCGAGTGCGAGTATTTGTTGCAGTCGGAGTGCACTTACGGCAAAGTCCCCGAGAGTAAGTTGTACTCAGGTCGGGTAGTATTAGCCTCGGATGCGTAGGTGATAACATGCATCTCAATAGAGCAGACCTGCTTGAGGTGCATGCCAGTGGGGTCACTCTTAGTGAACCCACTGGGTGTAGTCCCCGAGACCGCTGTCGACTGCTTGCGTCGGCAGGGGTCTGAAGAACTTAAACTGTTAACTGTTGAACTTTCTGATTGTCCCTTGTTTCTTGGTGGTAGAAAACTTGTGAAATGGGGACGGCCTATGAGGCCCTGAGAGCGGAGAGGAACCAGTTCACTGGTGAACTTGATGCGGCTATGCTCGCCATGGCCGGCATGAAGGATGCTCTGGAGGGACGAGAGAAGTCCTTGGAGGAGGCTCGGGAGGCGAACAAGGTGTTGACGGAGGAGGTGGAAAGAATGAAGAAACAGAGGACTGCTCTGCACAATCAGATGGCCGTCCTGAACAAACGATGCATAGCTCAGGAGAAGTATGTCAACGACTGGGCTGGGCAGATGATGACTCGTCTGGCTGGTAAGTCTTATGTTTTGCTGAGGGCTTGTACCGTGTGCGTTACACTCGGTGTTTATTGTATACTTGCCCTTTTGTTGCAGACTTTTGTGTTGATGCTGAAGCTGAAGCGGCGGCTGTTGAGCGGTCCATTCAGGACAACGTGCCACTCGGCGAGGACGCCAATCGGGATCTGCTCCGGGCGCATATCCGCGTAGGCAAAGTGGGTCCTTTCATCGGTCGACTGAGAGAAGTCGTCGGCCGAATTGACAAGGAACTTTGGCCAGAAGACGAGTCGCGGCAGGAGATGGAGACCCTGATGGCGCGACTGGAGGAGATTCCGAGCCGAGTGCAATCTTGGAAGAAATCGGCAGTGCATTGCGGTGCTGATGTTGCCCTGTCCTTGGTCCGAGTCCATTGCAAGGAGGTGCGGGAAGAGAAGCTGAAGACACTGAAGGTCGCCAACACGAAGAAGCTTCGATTCGAAGACTTCATGGAGACGTTCCTTGAGAGTGCTACCAGCATCGCCGATGGAATCGACTTGGACACCTTCATGGAGCCCTCCAGTCCTGACGCCAGCCCAGCTGACGCGTAATAAAACATTATCCTCGCTATGCCGAGTGTTTATCTGTAAGGTACTTTGGCCACTTCTGTTGGCTGTCATACTTTTAAATCGGTGTGGGTAAGCTTGATCCGCACTGAGTTTGCTATCCTTTCTAGACTTTTGGAATCGGAATGAAAGCGTTTACTCTTTTGTTTGAATGCTGTTTCGAGTGCGACGTTTAGTGCATACTCGAAGAAGATTAATACTTAGGTGATTCTTGATCACAGCTAAGTCCCCGAGTGCGACGTTTAGTGCACACTCGGAGGAAGTTATTACTTAGGTGATTCTTGATCACAGCTAAGTCCCCGAGTGCGACGTGTAATGCACACTCGGAGGAAGGTAGAACTTAGGTGATTCTTGATCACAACTAAGTCCCCGAGTGCGACGTGTAGTGCACACTCGGAGGAAGTTAGTACTTAGGTGATTCTTGATCACAGCTAAGTCTCCGAGTGCGACGTGTAGTGCACACTCGGAGGAAGTTATTACTTAGGTGATTCTTGATCACAGCTAAGTCCCCGAGTGCGACGTGTAGTGCACACTCGGAGGAAGTTCTTACTTAGGTGATTCTTGATCACAGCTAAGTCCCCGAGTGTGACGTGTAGTGCACACTCGGAGGAAGTTAGTACTTAGGGGATTCTTGATCACAGCTAAGTCCCCGAGTGCGACGTGTAGTGCACACTCGGAGGAAGTTAGTACTTAGGTGATTCTTGATCACAGCTAAGTCTCCGAGTGCGACGTGTAGTGCACACTCGGAGGAAGTTATTACTTAGGTGATTCTTGATCACAGCTAAGTCCCCGAGTGCGACGTGTAGTGCACACTCGGAGGAAGTTAGTACTTAGGCGATTCAGGATCGCGGCTAAGTCTCCGAGTGCTACGTTTAGAGCACACTCGGAGGAAGTTAGTACTTAGGCGATTCAGGATCGCAGCTAAGTCTCCGAGTGCGACGTGTAGTGCACACTCGGAGGAAGTTAGTACTTAGGTGATACTTGATCACAGCTAAGTTCCCGAGTGCGACGTGTAGTGCACACTCGGAGGAAGTTATTACTTAGGTGATTCTTGACCACAGCTAAGTTTTTTTTTGTGTGTGTGTGACCGGAGTCTGCGACCGTGGAAGAACTCTGAATCTGCAAAAAACTGATCTGTTGTATATTATTCATCAAAACTTGTTCGTTACACTGCTTCAGTCGACGATCACGTATAGAAGCGTTTGAGGAGGTCTCCGTTCCATGCGTGCGGCTCGTCTGTCTCCCTCTGAATGTTGTAGAGTCTGTATGCTCCGTTGTTCAGCACCTTGGACCTGTAGATCTATGGTGGACCAGTCACACATCATCATGGAGGAAGCATGGTTGATGTACATGGCCTCCGTATTTAATTCCCCCTCCGACAGGTCACTAGAAAAGGTCTCCAGATGGCCTCCTGTCGGAACAGACACTTGCGGTGGCGGAAAAAGTGTTTCAGATGACTCTTTGTTGGTTTCACGATTCTAGATAATTTATGGAGGTCGAATTAGGTCAGACGGAGCCACATGGGGCCCACAAGGCATCAGGGCGTGCCTAATGATGTCTACTACACAACTTTATTCTTGTAGAAGTTGTTGGTCCTCCATGTAGAGTATTGTAGGACCACAACAAATTCCCTTCAAGTGGATGACCTAAGCTTTATCAATCCATGGGAGGTGTTGGATGAAGACGCTCTCTCTCAAACAACCCTGCAATCAAATACAAGAAATCTCTGGTGTCCCCAACACACCCAATAAAATGGAAAATTGTATAAGTGCACTAGTTCGGCAAAGAGATGGTGATACAAATGTACTATGGATAGTAGAAATATATTTTTACAATCTTAATAAATAAAAATAGCAATGTAACAAGTACTAAACATCGAGAAAAAGGTATATAAATGCTCAAAAATAAGGCATAGGGTTCATACTTGAAAGTGCGTTATATCGACTAGAGGGGGGTGAATAGGAGATTTTTAGAATTTCATCACTCAGGAAATTCCTTTTGAGGAAATTCCTCACTGATGACTAACTTTCAGCGGAAACAGTAAAGGATCAGATGTGCAAACGTTCACAACAACAGTATTTCAGAGTGAAGAATGTGAAAACAGATTGCACAGTAAGCAGGCATGCAGAATACAGATGATGATTAACTATCTGAAGAATTTGGGGTTGAAGAAATTCAGAGAAAGTCTTCAGCAAATTCTTCAAACAGTCACAGTGAAAGTCATCAACACATAATACAGGGAAAGTAAAGATTTGAGGAATCAGAACCCGTTTCTTAGTGAAGACAGTCGTTGATGACCCAGTTCCAACTGCTGTGACAGTCGTACATCTGGTTTGGAGCGGCTTGGTATTGAAACCAAAGGACATCCAGTCCCGGGACACACAGTTCCTACCGTATTCTCCTTGAGCTAAGGACACACATTCCTCGTCCAACACTCGTGGTAAGTCTTCAGGGCAGACTTCCAAACCCTCACAAACTGGGTCACTCGACGATCCACAATTAACTGCTGGAACGTTCTAGACCATGACGCCTAACCGTCTGGAGGATGCACAGTCCTCAAAGGTAAAAGGCTTCAGTCCCACACATGAACAACTTCTTCAGTGATGCTCAATCACTAGGTTTGGTTTGTTGTTTCGGTGGATGGTGTATTTCCTCACTGATGAATTACTCTCGAAGACTTTGAGGAATTTGGGTTGCTCTTATGACAAGTGTCAGTTTCTAACGGAGAAGCCAACCAGTTAGTGGTTGTGGGGGTGGCTATTTATAGCCTGGGAGCATCCCGACATGATTTGACACTAATGCCCTTAAATAATATGACCGTTGGAGTGGATAAGACCAATGACTTGGCGTGGTTATCGAAACGGTCAGAACCCTCAACTGTGAGAGTCCTCATGTCACTCATATTCCTCACTTGAGGCTTTTGGTAGGATTAGGCTTGGGTTGAGCATCATGAGGAAATTCATTCCATAGTGTAACTTCGACCCCCTTTAACAGTACGGTGTTCCTATTACTCAAATGCGAAGAAAGTAAACAGAAAGTGTAAATCTTCATGCTTCAAATTCTTCAGAATGATTTTCTTCAGGAACCACCGGTCTTCTCAATATCAGTATCTTCATGAGGAATATCAATTTCATCGCTGATTCCTCGCGATTCATTTCTTTGGCTTCAGATCAATTTCTTCAATTGAAGACATATATTTTTAGGGGTCGATATTGTTCAAATATCTCAAACTCCTCAATGACTTATAGATCCTGTGTACACTCACAAACACATTAGATACTTAACCTATAAGTCTTCAAACCACCAAAATCACTAAGGGGCACTAGATGCACTTACAATACTTTCACTAGTGCAATCTCTCAACAGTCCTAACGTAATTGAATCATATAAAAATCCCGCAACGTGTGATAAAGAGTCACTGCAAAGTTCCTATCTAGCGGAGAACACAAGATGAAATTATTGTGGGTAGTGGAACCACCTCAAATTTATCATTTTCGATCTATATATTGAGCTATTCCTGTAAGTGTCACAAACAACCCTAGAGTCCTTACTAAAGTAACACCTATGATACGCATCAATCAACTCTAATGTCACCTAGATATTCCAATGTCACCTCAAGTATCCGTGAGTTGATTATTTGACATGTCAAACAATTTTAGATTCATCATATTCAATTCAACACAAAGAACTTCAAAGAGTATCCTAAGATTTCTATCGGAGAAAGTATGAAAAAATGTGTATCAATCCATATGCGCAGATTGCCCCATTGTCACCCCGGAAATCCGCATGTTGATTACCAAAACATATATCAAGTGAATCAATAGAGAACCACATTATCACCACAGGTATCCACATGCAAGGCATACATCAAGTGTTCTCAAATCCAAAGTATTCTATCCAACATAACATAACCTTAAAGGGAAAGACTCAATTCATCACATCAAGATAGCAAGGTAAGAACACCATATGATTCAACTATATCAACAAAGTCCATGATACATCAAGATCGTGCCATCTCAAGAATATGAGAGAGAGATAGAGATCAAATACATAGCTACTGGTACATACCCTCAGCCCAAGGGTGAACTACTCCCTCCTCATCATGGTGACTGTCGGGATGGGGTAACCTACTAAGGGTAGGATCATCGACCTGCCATCTAGGGCCCACCTAGGGCCCCACAAAGTCATTGAAGTCCCAAATCCACCGATGCAACTCAGGTTTCACTCGGACAAATGGAGTCACTCGGCCAATTTCAAGTCAGTCGGACACACACCAGCACTCAGACCAGGGCCTTGGAGGCCACGCACCAAACCACTTTGGCCGAGCGCGAGCGGCTCGAGCGGCTCCAGGAGTCACTCGATGACCGCGTGGCATGGAGCAACCCAGCTCGAGCAACAACTGATGGGGTTGTACATTATGGGTAGGCTTATGGACCCGCGTCCTTAGGCCTACCTAGGAGCCCTTACGGACATCCGTATCCTACAAGTCACCGTTGAAGCCTCGACCTCACTCGGTTCGACAACCATCACTCGACCTGCTCAGAGTCACTCGGACATCCTGGCGTTATTCGGACGCATCTCATCACTCGGTCCTCAGCAAGGTGAAGGCACAGAAGAGGTAGCAACGGCTAAGGGCTTAATCCACCACATGAAGTGAAGTGAAGACCCGCGTTACCAGTAACACCAAGGGTTAAGGCTGCCGTTTCTAGTAACTTACTTCTTAATTACCATTTATTGCCTTGTATTGATGCTTGGCCGGTCATGTTAACCACTATATAAGCCACTCTCGGGCATCATCTCAAGGGTTCACACTTGTAGTCTTTTACACCCCCATGAGAAAACATCAGCCTCAGGGCTCGAGACGTAGGGCTGTTACCACTTCAGTCTGGGGCCTGAACTCATAAATTCGAGTTCATCCGCTGCGCCTAGCTAGACTTCGCCCTTAGTTCGTACCCCTGGTACTATTGTCAGGATCATTCCCACGATAGTTGGTGCCCACCTTGGGGCTGCGTGTTTAGCACATCCAGCGCAGTTGGAGATTTTTCACACTTTCGTCAACATGATGACACTCGACGGAGAGATCCTCTTCGGTTCCCTCAGCTTCATCGTCGATGACTCCGCGTGGCTGCAGGATGCGCCACTGGACTCCGACTTCCTCCCCGCGCGAGGTACGTCGCATTTCAGCACAGTAGCGCATGGAGTCCTGATCCGGCAGCCATAGGTGCCGTATCCACACCCGCTCATCGAGCAGCAGCGGGAGGAACTCTGGCGGAGGAACGATCAAGTCCTTCGCATTCCATCGTCGGGAACTGTTGGGGATATTATCTATTGATAACGCGCCCTAGTTGGGCCGGGTCACCAAATCAGGCGATCCATCTAAGCATGGTATGGGCCTTGGCCTGGCAAGACCGAAGGTTGTATGGCGGTTTACAACTTCCGGAAGGTTTCCAAGCTTTGGAAGATGGCGACTTAGAGATCGTAAGAGTCACGGTTTGTAGAAAGGAAAGTACCCTTGTGAACCCTAGGGACTCGACCTGTATATAAAGGCGAGTCCCAGGGAAGAAGAAGGCAGGTTAGAAATCATCGAGTGCTAGGTCTGGCGAGTTACGCCCTCCTTGTAATCGAAACTCCATCAATACAACTCAAAGCAGGACATAGGCCTTTACCTCCTCACGAGGGTCCGAACCTGGGTAAATCGCCGTCTCACTCCCGTTCAACCCCTTTGAGTCGCCACCAAAGTGCGATGGCTCCAATACTAAGTCCTTTCACGAGGACATCTGCCGTGACAAAACCACGACAGTTGGCGCCCACCGTGGGGCCTGCGCACGGTGGAGTTGAGTTCTCCAAGGGCGCCCTACCAGGGTTTGGGAGCTACGCAACGGGGCTCATGACTCGGAGCCGCCGTGGGAAGTACTACATCAACAACCTGCAATGGGGGCCCGAGGCGGATTTGATAGAATCTGGTTACAGGGTCCCCTTCGGCAAGATCAATGTCTTCATCGGCATGATTGGATCATCCGTGCATGAGACGGACATCTCCACCGACGTCGTCGAGCCGGCCAGGTACGTCCGCTCAGTAACAACGCCAAGTTTAACTCGCTCGGTCTTTGTTGGGTTCACGCAGGGATCAGAGGAACCAGAATACTCAGCGACCCAGGAAACTACACCGATCAA
This sequence comes from Hordeum vulgare subsp. vulgare, assembly GCF_904849725.1. Classification (NCBI taxonomy): domain Eukaryota; kingdom Viridiplantae; phylum Streptophyta; class Magnoliopsida; order Poales; family Poaceae; genus Hordeum; species Hordeum vulgare. The sequence continues at coordinate 70,935,979 of NC_058518.1, forward strand.
CACTGATGACGAATCATTCGTGGGCGATTCAGATTCAATCCGGTCTCTACATGGGGATTGTCCTGGGGGCTTGTCGCTGGCCATGGACCCCGAAGTTCTTGACCGAACCCGCCGCCAGATCGCCATTTATATGGCTGGGGCGACTCAACCCTCGCAAAACCTGACAGGAGGCGACGGAACTGGCGAGACATCTAGAAGACCGGCCGCCGTCTTGGTGGAATTACAAGCGGAAATTACAAGGCTTATGGCGACTCCCATCACACCGAAAAACCAGGAGGCAGTAAACACGGAATTGGCGAAACTCAGAGAAGCAGTGGCAAAGGCTCATCGGGATGCCAGGGTGGAGTCCGCCAGGATTGAGATCCGGCAAGCTCAAATTACCACCGAGAGAACTCGCTTAAATACTGACAACTGGCGGCTCGAAAGACACCAGCGCGCATCCGACGTCGTCCATCAGCGGAGGCACTAGGGTCGCCTGCCCCTGATCTCAACCCGACCCGCCTGTTCGATACTCCGCGAACTCCCGTGGCCGGAGCCGCCAGAGGGGGAGGACCGGGCGAGCCACCTAACCCGCTGGTTCAGCCAATTAAGGATCGCATTCCCCGATTCCGGACACCTCAAGGTCACTTTTCCAACCCAGTGGATAACGTCCTTGCTGCAACTCGCCATTTGGAATCTCTTCCGATTCACGGCAATACTCCTGCCGAGATAGAAGCAAGGAACGCCATTGAGATGTTGAAGACGGCGGTGGTTCAAAATGCCCAGTTCTCACATAGCCTAGATAGGCTGCATTCCACTCCCCAGGCGAGTCACACCAGGAGTCGGCCAGACGACCAGCCCGCTGTAAACAGCGGACCGCGACTCATCCCCCAGGACAACCCGCCTGATCATCAAAACCCGCCGGGCCGGGATCTCCCGAACATCCAAGTCGCCCCAGCCCCTCTCGTCGGGAGCGGTGGACGAGTGGGGGTGCCATGCTTGACCCCCACCCTTCGCAACGAACGAATGCCCAAGGATTTTAAGGGACCAATAAAGGTGCCTAACTACACCCCGGACCTTGAGCCGGCATCGTGGGTCGAGAGTTATGAAATCGCCATGGACATGCTCGACGTAAACGAAGCAGTTTGCGCCAGATACTTCACGATGATGCTCGAGGGGTCAGCACGTACTTGGTTAAAAAACTTACCCCCCAACTCCATCCAGACCTGGGCTGAAGTGAAAGAGCGCTTCATCAAAAACTTCCGAGGAACCTGCAAACGTCCAATGACGATTGTTGATCTGCAGCACTACGTTCAGCGCCCCGATGAGTTGGCCCACCATTGGTCACGGCGGGTCGCGGAAATTATCCATTCATCAGATGGTATTACGGCGGCTCAGGCTATGTTGATCCTCGAACAGAATTGCCACTACGAACCCCTGGTGCAGAAGTTGGGGCGACTAAAGGTCCAAGACATGGGGGAGCTAATGGATACCCTCACTAGATACGCTGAAGCGGACGACACCAAAGATCCCAATGAGGACGACAAAGCTAATTTGCCAAAGAAGGACGAGTCATCCAAAAATCATACCCGGTTCCAGGGACGTAACCGCCACAATCAGGGAGCTAATGGCAAGAGAAGGCAACAAGAGGAATCTTCGGATTTAGTCGCCAATACCAACACCAACAATGGCAACCAACGCCCGAAGAAAAACAGGGGATACAGCGGTAAGAAGCCGCGTAACTATGAAGAGTTACTCAAGGGCCCTTTCCCGCACCATGCTATGGCAGACGGCCCGACGACTCACTCGTGGGAGAACTGTTTCATGATGCGGGAGTTTCGGGCGGAGGCGATCAAGAAAAGCCAAAATGATGACCCAGACCAACGGCATGAGCAGTTTGCTGCGCCCAACCAACGTCAGAACCCCTTCGGTGGTTTTCCCGAACCGGGAGCTGAGGGGGGCTCGCAGCCGAGCTGCGACCAGTATCCGGTGCATCACCAGCGGCGGTATAACCCGCCCGAAGCTTTTCAGCAACCGCCCCCACAGGGGGCTTCACAGGGTCAGGATGACAACGGGGGCTTTCGCAACAACCCCAAACAGTTAAGCAATGGGCAGTATCACGTTTTCACCACCAATGCTTGCAGACGTGATAAAAAGGTGAGTCACCGGGCGTACAGTGTGTCTGAGTCGGCACTTCCCAGGTACCTCCACTGGTCCGAGCAGACCATATCATGGAGTAGGGAGGATCATCCGCCAAGAGTTGACAATCCTGGCGACTTAGCGTTGGTCATAGCTCCCCAAGTTGGGGGGTACACCCTGTCGAAGGTACTAATGGATGGTGGCAGCAGCATTAACATCTTGTATTTTGACACTTTCCAAAGGATGAACCTATTGGAAAAGGATTTGATGCCTTCAACCACGGTTTTCCACGGAATCGTCCTGGGCAAGTCGGCATACCCCATAGGCCGAGTCAGACTCACAGTTGCATTTGGAACGGCATATAACTACAGGAGTGAGTCACTGATGTTTGAGGTGGTCAAATTGAAAAGCCCCTACCATGCGCTATTAGGGCGGCCGGCTTATGCCCGGTTCATGGCTCGCCCATGCTATCTTTACCTTAAGCTCAAGATGCCTGACCCTAAGGGACCCATCACGGTTGATGGTGATAGAAGGATTGCAAAGGAATGTGAAGAAGGGGACGCGGCTTATGCGGAAGTCGCCTGCGCTACAGAGGAGCTCAAACATCATCGGGCCAATATTGACCCGGCTGACATGTCACCCTTAAAGAAGCCAACGACAGAGGCTGAGTCGCCCCTCAAGTTCAAACCAACGGATGACACTAAAACGGTTGATTTCGTTCCTGGCGATTCATCCAAGCAGTTCACCATTGAGACGGGTCTGGATTCCAAATAGGAAAGCGCGCTCATCGAATTCATCCGTGAGAATCGGGACATCTTCGCATGGAAACCTTCTGACATGCCTGGTGTGCCGAGAGAATTCGCTGAGCACCATCTTAATGTTGACCCGAAGGCAAAACCTATCCAGTAGTATCTTCGCCGGTTTAACGAGGAGCGGCGCAAGGCAATCGGGGAAGAGGTTGCCCGTCTCTTAGACGCCGGATTCATCATGGAAGTTTTCCACCCCAAATGGTTGGCTAACCCGGTCTTGGTACTCAAAAAGAATGGTACCTTCCATATGTGCATTGATTACACGGACCTCAACAGAGCTTGTCCGAAAGACCCTTTCACTCTTCCCCGCATTGACCAGATTATTGACTCGGTGGCGGGATGCGAACATTTGTGCTTTTTGGACGCCTACTCTGGATATCACCAGATCAAGATGGCTGTGGAGGATCAAGACAAAATAGCTTTTATAACCCCCTTTGGGGCTTTTTGCTATGTGTCCATACCGTTTGGGCTCAAGAGTGCAGGGGCGACTTATCAGCGCTGCATCCAGAATTGCCTCCGTAGCCAAATCCGGCGCAACGTCCACGCCTATGTCGACGACATTGTGATCAAAACCCGCCAGGGGGAGACGCTACTGGAGGATCTCAAGGAAACTTTCGATAATCTGCGGGTGTATCAGATGAAGCTGAATCCCACCAAGTGTGCTTTTGGTGTTCCTGCAGGGAAATTGTTGGGCTTCCTGGTGTCTGAGCGTGGCATTGAAGCTAACCCGGACAAAATCGAAGCAGTTACGTCCCTTGGAAAACCGGCAAATGTTAACCAAGTCCAACGAATGGCGGGTCGCATTGCGGCTTTAAGTCGCTTCGTAAGCCGCCTGGGAGAAAAGGCGATTCCCCTTTATCAATTACTAAAGAAATTTGACCATTTTGTTTGGACAGATGAAGCAGACGAAGCTTTTGAAGCCTTGAAACGGCAACTGGTCAACCCGTCGGTCTTGGCCGCCCCGACTGAGAAAGAACCCATGCTTCTGTATATTGCGGCAAACTCCAAAGCAGTGAGTGTGGTGGTGGTCGTTGAAAGAAAGGAGGAAGGGAAGGAGTACCCAGTGCAGCGCCCGGTGTATTTTATCAGCGAAGTGCTAACCCTTTCCAAGCAATGGTACCCACATTGGCAGAAGTTAGTGTATGGGGTGTTTATGGCGAGTCGGAAACTTAAGCATTATTTCCAAGAGCATCCCATCACGGTGGTTAGTTCCGCCCCCTCGGGGACATCATCCAGAATCGGGAGGCAACGGGGCGGATTGCCAAGTGGGCGATTGAACTTGGGCCGCGTCACGTACGATACACCCCTCGCACAACCATCAAATCTCAAGCCTTAGTTGATTTCGTCAATGACTGGACGGAGTTGCAGGCCCCGGAGTACAGGCCTAATCTTACATACTGGACTATTTATTTTGATGGATCCAGACAAGTGGAAGGCTCGGGGGCTGGTGTGGTACTGGTATCCCCTCAAGGAGATAAATTCTGTTATGTCCTCCGACTCATGTTTCCGTGCACTAACAATGCTGCGGAATATGAAGCTTTGCTTCACGGCTTGCAAGTCGCCAAGGAGATGAACCTTACGCGAGTCAGATGTTTTGGCGACTCTGATCTGGTGGCGCAGCAAGTTTCAGGCACTTGGGATTCTCGAGACCCCGTGATGGCGACTTACAGAAGAGCTGTGTCTGATGTGGCGGGTCATTTCCATGGCTATCAGGTTGATCACATTGACCGGCGCCTCAACGAGGCAGCTGACGCCCTTTCACGTCTTGGTTCCCAGCGAAAGCCGGTTCCCCCCAATGTTTTTCTGGATATTTTGCATAATCCATCCGTGAGTTTGCCGTCGGAGGAGGAGTTGGCGATACCAGATCCTGAGTCTCAATTCGTGGCGGCTCTCCACGTCACGCCGGATTGGGTTCTTCCCTATCTGGCCTATCTCGCCTGGGGCGAGTTACCAACAGACGAAGTTTCGGCCTGCCAAATTGTTCGACGGAGCAAATCCATGGTGATCATCAATGGCGAATTATATAAGCGGAGTGCCTCTGGAGTTTTTCAACGATGCGTTTCCTCCGAAGAAGGATGCATAATCCTAAATGACATTCATTCCGGGGATTGTGGGCATCACGCCGGGTCACGCTCTTTGGTTTCAAAGGCATTCCGTCATGGTTTCTTTTGGTTGAGGGCTCATGCAGATGCAGAAGAGATAGTTCGTCGGTGCGAGGGATGCTAGCGTTATGGACGGCAGGCTCATGTGCCGGCTCAAGTACTAAGAATGATTCCCATCACTTGGCCTTTCGTGGTCTGGGGGTTAGACATGGTTGGCCCCTTTAAAATGTCATCCAACAAGAAAACCCATTTGCTGGTGGCGGTTGATAAGTTCACCAAGTGGGTTGAGGCAGAACCTACTGGAACTTGCGATGCGGAGACGGCGGTCAAATTCTTGAAGAAGCTGATCTTTCGGTTTGGATATCCACACAGTATCATTACTGATAAAGGCACTAACCTGTCTCAAGGGGCGATGCAGGAGTTTTTCCGTCGAGAGCATATCCGGCTTGATGTTTCTGCGGTCGCTCACCCGCAATCTAATGGGCAGGCGGAACGGGCAAATCAGGAAGTTTTACAGGGAATCAAGCCCCGACTCATGGTTCCCTTGGAAAAAACCTCGGGATGTTGGGTCGAAGAGTTGCCTTCAGTGCTATGGAGCATTCGGACTACCCTGAACTGGTCCACGGGTTTTACCCCTTTCTTTCTGGTCTATGGAGTAGAAGCTGTTCTTCCCACTGACATAAGGCATGACTCGCCTAGAGTCGCCGCTTATGTGGAACAGGACAATGAACTGGCGCGTCAAGACTCCTTGGACACCTTAGAGGAGGCATGTGACTTGGCTGCAGCCCGTTCGGCCATCTAACAGCAGGATCTGCGGCGTTATCGCAACCGCCGGGTTAAGAGCCGAACCTTTCAGGAAGGCGACTTAGTGCTTCCGTTGATACAGGATCGTGCTGGCATGCATAAGTTGTCACCACCATGGGAAGGACCATTCGTCATCAGCAAAAATCTTCGCAACGGCTCTTACTATCTGGTGGATCTCCGGCCTAACCGGCCAACCACGGAGGCTGAGTCGACTCGCCCCTGGAATATTGCCCACTTGCGGCCTTATTACACTTGAGCTTTTAAGCTCTGCATTTTGTAAGTTTTTCGGTTCTTATTATAAAGCAATAAAATTAAAACGCCTCCCGACTTGGGGGCTTCCTCTCATTGAGATCAATTTTGTTATCCATGTTGGCCTACGAAATCATTATTTTGGGTGGCGCTTGAGCTTTTTGACTCGCCCTATCCTGTCGCCACCTTATGAGCCAACGAAACTGCTATCTTGGGTGGCGCTTGAGCTTTATGACTTGCCCTATCCTGTCGCGACCTTATGAGCCGACGAAACTGCTATCTTGGGTGGCGCTTGAGCTTTCTGACTCGCCCTATCCTATCGCGACCTTATGAGCCGACGAAACTGCTATCTTGGGTGGCACTTGAGCTTTCTGACTCGCCCTATCCTGTCGCGACCTTATGAGCCGACAAAATCATTATCTTGGGTGGCGCTTGAGCTTTCTGACTCGCCCTATCCTGTCGCGACCTTATGAGCCGACGAAATCATTATCTTGGGTGGCGCTTGAGCTTTCTGACTCGCCCTATCCTGTTGCGACCTTATGAGCCGACGAAATCATTATCTTGGGTGGTGCTTGAGCTTTCTGACTCGCCCTATCCCGTCGCGACCTTATGAGCCAATGAAATCATTATCTTGGGTGGTGCTTGAGCTTTTTGACTCGCCCTATCCTGTCGCGACCTTATGAGCCGACGAAATCACTATCTTGGGTGGCGCTTGAGCTTTTTGACTCGCCCTATCCTGTCGCGACCTTATGAGCCGACGAAATCATTATCTTAGGTGGCGGTTGAGCTTTTTGACTCGCCCTATCCTGTCGCAACCTTATGAGCTGACGAAATTGCTATTTTTTACCTTCCTGGCACTGCCACAAGGTTTTTCAGACTTTTTTCTGATTCATCTCAAAATATTTTGGGACGACTGCTATTTGTTATCACTTATTATTCATTAAGATGATTTCACATATGTTTTTCAAGCTTAGAACAGGTTGATGATCAAAATCACTCTATCCATGGCGGATTAAGCATCATAAAAAAGCTTCAAACGGCGGATCAAGTATTTCAAAACGCCTTAAGGGCGACATAAGGATTTTTTAAGGTATCACAAAAGCAGTGTCGATTCCTAAAGGAGACCTATTACATGGCTCTCATGGCCAATTCAATGAAATTTTATTCTGCTGACGCCCTTGGATCAGCCTGCTGCGAGCTTTGGCCAACCTCAATCTACAAGTCGCCCAGTACCCAGTTACACTTGGATAGAGCGGCAAAGTCATCTTCATCGGTCAGGATTGATGAAAGATCAGCGTCCAAGTCAAAAGGATTCTTGGGTTGCCGCAGAGTTAAGCTGGTCGTCACAAAGGTTGGCGGGTTGACCTTCTTGTTCTTACTATCATAGGCGGCCTGGTATTTTGATAAGTCCAGGCTTGCAGCAAGCTGAGTCGCCGCCAGACGGGAGTCCTTGACAACACGCTGGTAGTCCTCTTCGGCGAATTCTGACCCATCATCCTTGAGTTGAGGAAAGGCTGCCGCTACTTCTTCTGGGTTGATCTCTGGAGCATATGCTAAGCATCGACTCAGTGTAGTCAGCACTCCCTTCCGGGCGGCTGACCGAGTTAACTTGCCAATCTGGGGAGGAAGCGTGGATAGGCAGCCAAGCATCTTCTTTATGGATGTTATAGGCTCCTTGGCGCCCATCACTGCTTTCACAGTCAGTACACTGCCGGTATATAGCTGCTTTGTCAGCGTGTAAATCGCCTTCAGCGTCAGGACGTAGTCATCCTGAAGGTTGGCGGCTCTCGGACCTATATAAGGGGTAATGATAATCAGCGACTGAGATAAGAATTATTTGTTTAAAAAGGTCAAGAGTTAGTATTTTACCAAAGACGGCTTGCGCCATGTTTGAGATATGTCGTTTTAAACCGGACAGCTCTTGTTGCACAGTAACCAGCTTGGCTTCAGCCTTTTCTGCTCGCTTTGTTGAAGCATCTTGGTCAGCTTGAGCCCTTTTTAAATCGGCTTTTAGTTTTTCCATCTCAGCTAAGACCAGTTGATACTTCTCCTCAGATTTGGCCCGGGCATCCTGCTAATCAGATAAGCTTTTCTTCAAGTCGCCAAATGTTGATTCAGTCTGGATAAGAGATTCCTGTTGAAGCATATGGTTAAGGGGCAAGTCTCAGAACTATTGCACGCAACATCCCTGACACTTGGGGGCTAATGTATAATTTTTTCAGACAAAATTATACTGCATCAAGACCCGGCTCATCTTTTTACTGATGACCCGGCCCTTGGGGGTTACTGGTCGAAAGTTTTTCAAGTCATCAAGACCCGGCTCATCTTTTTACTGATGACCCGGCCCTTGGGGGTTACTGGTCGAAAGTTTTTCAAGTCATCAAGACCCAGTTCATCTTTTTACTGATGACCCGACCCTTGGGGGTTACTGGTCGAAAGTTTTTTAAGTCATCAAGACCCGACTCATCTTCTTACTGATGACCCGACCCTTGGGGGTTACTGGTCGAAAGTTTTTTAAGTCATCAAGACCCGGCTCATCTTTTTACTGATGACCCGGCCCTTGGGGGTTAATGGGGATAATATAGTATACAACAAAACTTACCTCATGTTTGTTTTTCAGCATCCGAAGCAGGCTTTTCTCCATCTCATAACTCGCCTCCAGGCGACTGGCAAAACCAGAGCAAAGTTCTTTGAATCCCAAATGTTCATATTGAGAGAGCTTAGCCTTGGAGAGTTCAGACTCAGGAACAGTTTGAGATGACGATGACACATGCTTCGATAAAACCGCTGTGGCCGGTTTAGAGAAGCTGGTACTAGTGATAATTACAGCGTCCGGGTCTTCTGCTGTTGTCAATGGACTTGGCGGCTTGGGGGCATCCATTGTTTCCTTGGGAGAGCTAGGGAGATCCATTTGATCCTTAGGTTTGTCTTGGTCCGGGTTATCTTGGATCGGCGCCGGCTCTTTGATAGGCTCCGAGATTATGATGGGAGTTGACCCGCCAGTTTTCCTTTTCTTCGCCTGTGCCCTGAAAGAGGAAAGAGGCGCGTTTAAGGACTGAAAAATTATCACCATCAGATTCAAAGTAAAAATTATCAAAAGACTTACCCAGGGACACGGATCATTGGCGGAAGTGCCGACATTACTGAGTTGCCAGATGTAGGAGGAGAATTCTGCAAGAATTGTACGTCGAAGATATAAGCGGGTTACAAATGCGATCCAAAGAGACATGAAGAAGTGTTGTTAAAGGATACCTCATTTGGCCTTTTCTTGTTCCTTGTTGGTAAACCGGACACCAGATCACCGGAATGACTTCGGGTCTTCCGATTTGAAGTGTATTGTGCTTTCTTCAGAAGAAAATTTGGGTCCAAACAAGCATTTGGATGTGAGAAGGGAACTTTCCCACAAATTCGCCTGGCCGGCTTAGGTTGAGAAGGAGATGAATCGGAGGAAACAGAAATTACCTCTACGGAATCCTCCTGGCTTTCGTTGTCTTCATTCTATTCAAGAGATGCAGAGGTATAAATACAAAGTTAACAGTAATGGATGGCGAGTTAAGAGAAGATAGGTTTTTACCTTCGAAGGTGCGTCGCCGACTTGGGATTCATCGGCCTCGGATGGTTCAGTCACAGCAGCTTTGCCCTTGCCTTTGGTTTTCTTCTTTGGAGGCGGCCTAGCTTGCTTCATGGCTGGCTTTTTGGGCTTCTTGGACCAAAATTTATCACCTTTCTGAAATGGCATATGTTATAAGAGGCCATAATTCGAATGAGACATAAGAAGTAAAAGACAAAAGGCGGGTTAAAGTTGCATACCTTGGGTGCCGGATTAATCTTGCAGAATGGATTGAGACCTATTTGGCCGCATTTTCCCGCAGGCTCGCCGGTCAGTTTCTTGATGATGGTGACAATATCACTTTCCGTTAGAGCCGTGTGGAAGTAACATTGAGGATGATCTAGAGTGCCGTCAAATTCACACATTAACCCGTCCCGGCGACTTAAAGGGAGGATGCGCCATTCGACCCAGCAGCAGATCAAGTCAACCCCAGTAAGGCCGTTGTTTGTCAAAGATCTTAACTCGGACAATACTGGGATAAAATCTGATTCTTCTTCTTCGGCGAGCTTGTCCGGGAGCTTGAAATTCGTTGGGAGGCGATCTTCCCTATAACCCAGAAGCTTGTTTTCACCTACAGGCGAGGTCTCTTGACAATAGAACCAAGACTCGCCCCAGCCTTTGGGGTGGCTTGGCATGGCGAGTGACGGAAATGGGCTATCCCTGCGGCGCTGAACATTTACACCGCCAAGATCCAGGCTGGGGCCGTTGTGAAATTCTGTTTGGCGATTTAAGTGGAAGAAATACCAGAATAAGGAAACTCAGGGTTCCATCCGCAAGTAAGCCTCAGAAAACACCTGGAACTGGCATAGGTTGCTTATCGAATTGGGCCCTAGATCCTGGAGGCGGACATTCATGAAAGCCATGGCGTCTCTAAGGAACTTCGATCCAGGCGGCTTAAAACCCCGCTTAAGGTGTTCAACGAAAACAACTATTTCCCCTTCTTTGGGATTGGGGATTTCCTCTCCGAACTCGGTACGCCAACCGATAACATCCTAAGGGTCCAAATTTCCCGTTTTCACATAATCCCATAGTATGGCATCATTGACGTTGGTAGGGAGCCAGTCACTTTTGAAGACGGCGGCCATGCTACAAAGGGATAAAGTACGGGTGAATTGACACGCCAAAACATCTACTGTAAGAGGTGAAACAATTTCATTTGACTCGCCAAGTAATTTGTCCGCGGGCTAAGGAAAAATCTTGATCCGCCAAATGAAGGCCCGAGTCAGGTTGCTATGGCGACTTACGAAGTTTGACTACTTAAAGGAGCTGTGTCTCAAGGCGTCAGAGGCATCTATCCAAAAATGGTGAAGTATGAAGACTACAAACAGTTTTCACATAACGAGCGGTAGATTATGGATCTACTGGACAGCTGAAAATAAATGCGGAAAATGACCGGATACGGCATACTACGACCAAGATGGGATAATGCTGTTGATTTGGTGAAGTACTACACTAAGTGTGCAAATCGAGAGCGGACAAATAAAGATATTAGAGACATTGGTTTTCTCGTCGTCATCGATATCAACTAATCAGGAACAAGTAACAGCTATTCGGGAAAGCGCCAAGAACATGGCGGTGATGAACTTCAAAAGAGAATGGGATCTGATCTTGAATGAACGGAAACCTAACCTGGTTGATTCGGCTGGAGATGGTCGATGGCGATGAAGGCTTCCGGATGGGCGCAAAAACCTCGGGCGGCGGCGAATTTTTCGGCGGCGACGAAGTGTTCGGCAACGACGAGGTGGTCGATGACGGCGAACTGCTTGGCAGCAACAAGGTCCTCGGGCGGCACCAAAAGTTTTCAGACGACGGCAAGAACCACGGTTGGTGGCGGAGCTCGCGGAAGACGATGAGGGTTTTCGCTGCGGTAATGGGGGGAAAAGGCGACAAGACTCGTGGGTGGAATGCGCCCAGTCTTGTCCCCCCACCTATTTAACAAGGCAGGCGCTGGAATCGAGGCGCCACGAGCGGGAACCGCCAAAGGATAAAGACTCGCCATGATGGCGCTCCGAAAATTTTGGGATAACGATACCAAAGGATCCGTTGGGATTACGTCATTATCTTTTCCAGAATTTAAGGGATAAGAAGATACCAACGAGAAATGGTTCGGCGATTTAAGTTTTTCCGCAACAGATATCGGGTTAAGTTCATGGCGTATGGAAGAGGATGAAAAATGAATCACCCTTAATAGAGCAAGAATATTGGCGTGAAGAAAATTCAAGTTATTCTGGGGCCTAATGTTGGGGATATTATCTATTGATAACCCGCCCTAGTTGAGCCGGGTCACCAAATCAGGCGATTCATCTAAGCATGGTACGGGCCTTGGCCTGGCAAGACCGAAGGTTGTATGGCGGTTTACAACTTCCGGAAGGTTTCCAAGCTTTGGAAGATGGCGACTTAGAGATCGTAAGAGTCACGGTTTGTAGAAAGGAAAGTACCCTTGTGAACCCTAGGGACTCGACCTGTATATAAAGGCGAGTCCCAGGAAAGAAGAGGGCAGGTTAGAAATCCTCGAGTGCTAGGTCTGGTGAGTTACGCCCTCCTTGTAATCGAAACTCCATGAATACAACTCAAAGCAGGACGTAGGCCTTTACCTCCTCACGAGGGGCCGAACCTGGGTAAATCACCGTCTCACTCCCGTTCAACCCCTTTGAGTCGCCACCAAAGTGCGATGGCTCCAATACTAAGTCCTTTCACGAGGACATCTGCCGTGACAAAAACACGACAGGAACGCCCCTGAGGAGATCGCATTGGAAAACACGTGACTGGCCAACTTGGTCGAACGCGAGCGCCTTTATGACCCACAAGTATAGGGGATCAATCGTAGTCCTTTCGGTAAGTAAGAGTGTCGAACCCAACGAGGAGCAGAAGGATCTGACAAGTGGTTTTCAGCAAGGTATTCTCTGCAAGCACTGAAATTATCGGTAACAAGTAGTTGTGTGATAAGATGATTCGTAGCAAGTAGCAAGTAACAAAAGTAACAACGGTGCAGCAAAGTGGCCCAATCCCTTTTGTAGCAAGGGACAAGCATGTACAAAGTCTTATAGGAGGTAAAACGCTCCCGAGGACACATGGGAATTTCTGTCAAGCTAGTTTTTATCATGTTCATATGATTCACGTTCGCTACTTTGATAGTTTGATATGTGTGTGGACCGGCGCTTGGGTACTGCCCTTACTTGGACAAGCATCCCACTTATGATTAACCCCTCTCGCAAGCATCCTCAACTCCGAAAGAAGAATTAAGACAAAGTCTAACCATAGCATTAAACTAGTGGATCCAAATCAGCCCCTTACGAAGCAACACATAAACTAGGGTTTAAGCTTCTGTCACTCTAGCAACCCATCATCTACTTAATACTTCCAAATGCCTTCCTCTAGGACCAAATAATGGTGAAGTGTTATGTAGTTGACGTTCACATAACACCATTAGAGGAAAACAACGTACAACACATCAAAATATCGAACGAATACCAAATTCACATGACTACTTATAGCATGACTTATCCCATGTCCTGAGGAACAAAAGTAACTACTCACAAAGCATAATCATATTCATGACCAGAGAGGTAATGAATAGCATCAAAGATCTGAACATATAATCTTCCACCAAGTAATCCAACTAGCATCAACTACAAAGAGTAATTAACACTACTAGCAACCTTACAAGTACCAATCGGAGTCGCGAGATGGAGATTGGTTACAAGAAATGAACTAGGGTTTGGAGATGAGATGGTGCTGATGAAGATGTTGATGGTGATGAGTCCCCTCTGATGAGAGGAGTGTTGGTGATGATGATGGCGATGATTTCCCCCTCCAGGAGGGAAGTTTCCCCGACAGGACGACCCTACCGGAGCTCTAGATTGGTTGTGCTCAAGTTCCGCCTCGTGGTGGTGGCGATTCCTCCCGAAAGCCTCCTCCTGATTTTTTCTGGAACAAAACCCTTCTTATAGCAAAAGAGGGGGGCCAGCGGGCCAGCAGGGAGCCCACAAGCCCCCTAGGTGCGGCCAGGGGGGGGGAGGGGGTAGGCCGCGCCTAGCAGGCTTGTGGCCTCCTGCTGGTTCCCGTGTGGTACTTCTTCGGCCCAGTATTTTTTATAAATTCCAAAATAAATCCTCATTGGTTTTCACGGCTTTTGGAGTTGCGCAGAATAGGTATCTCAAACTTGCTCCTTCTCCAGGCCAGAATTCCGGCTGCCGACATTCTCCCTCTTCATGTAAACCTTGCAAAATAAGAGAGAAAAGGCATAAGTATTGTACCGTGAACTGTAATAACAGCCCATAAAGCGATAAATATCAACATGAAAGCATGATGCAAAATGGACGTATCAACTCCCCCAAGCTTAGACCTCGCTTGTCCTCAAGCGAAAGCCGAGACCAATAAATATGCCCACATGTTTAGAGAGAGAGGTGTCGACAAAACAAGATATGGACATGCAGGCATCATGATCATAAGTAGAACAACAATACCATCATATAATCTCTCATGCTAAGGTGATAATTCCTTCACAAAGTAAAGTAAGGATCAAGAACCTTACTGAGAATTAACAACCAATAGCCTATAGTCATTGAAGCAATTGCAATTTATCATAACATCGGAAAGATTCAAATAAGAGCTTGTAAAGAAAATTCACATACTCAATCATCCTTTCGTCTTCTACAATTGCTACAACTAACGTGGTACTCATGAGATCAAAGTTTCAGTCAGACACAGAGAAAGATAGGGGCTTATAGTTTCGCCTCCCAACTGCTTACCTCAAGGGTAATGTCAACAATAATAATTCATGAATACTTACTTCCCAGTTGACATATGAATATAGATCTTTCCCTAGCATATGATGTTAGCCAAGAAAAAAGCCAAATAAGGAATTGGTGTAGATAACCATGACTCTTTCAAGGGCAGAAAGTAAAGGTACAAGATAGGCCCTTCGCAGAGGGAAACAGAGGTTGTCATGCGCTTTTGAGGTTTGGATGTGCGACCTCTTAGTGTAAAGGAACGTCACTTTATGTTGCCTCGTGTGATAAAGAACTTTATTATGCAGTCTGTCGCTTTTATGTCTTCCTCATCACAGGTTCGTACAAATCTTATTTTCCACACACTAATAGATCATACATATTTAGGGAGCAATTTTTATTGCTTGGACCGATGACAACTTACTTGGGGGATCTTATTCAATCCATAGGTAGGTATGGTGGACTCTCATGGCAAAACTGGGGTTGAAGGTTTGTGGATGCACAAGTAGTATGTCTACTTAGTGCGGATGTTTTGGCTGATATAAGGTGGAAGCAATCGTCACATGCTAAGTAATCTCTAGTCATATAATCATTGTTCGGAACCAAGCAAGCATAATTCATTATGTTATCTTCCTTGTCCAACATCTACTTCTAAGCATGTAATAGTTTAGTGAGTGTTCACAATCATAGATGGTGTCAAAGATGATATATTTATATGTGAACCTCTCCTTCTTTATCACTTCCTATTAATTGCAACAATGACCAAGGTCTACGTTTGTCCACCCTCAACAAGTTTCAATCAACATTCTTTTTATATGTGAAGCCATCACTTCCCATAAGATCATTACATGATCTTTCATGCTTTTGTTCTTTTATCATTCTTTTGATCATGGCATGAGGCAAGGTCCTTAACTAAAACTCTCTTTATTATAAGGCTCACGAGCTCGAAAACATCGGGGGTGACACAAAGCAAAACTCAAGCCTAAAACACTAAGAACTTTATTCTACTAGAGAAAGATAAAAACAAAAAGGAACAAACTAAAACAAAGGTAAAGGCAAAAGATGTGATGGTTATACGATACCGGGGCAACTCCCCCAAGCTTGGCACAAGCCAAGGGGATTTCCCATACCCGTGCTTAGTTGTCTTCTTTTGGAGGCGATGGTGGTGGAGCAGTCCTGACCCTTAATTCCAAGAGGGCCACCAATCTTCGATTTATGCTTTGAAGATCTGTGATTTGTTTCTCCAGCAAAGTAATTTCACGGGTGAGAAAAGTATTGCGAACATGAGTTGTTTCACAAAACCTTAAGAGTTCAATCAAGGATGGAGATAGTAGGTGGAGGTAGGGTTGAAGGAAATCCACTTCTTCAACTTCTTCCTTGTTGAACACAAATTGCCCTTCGTCCCACGCCTGATTCTCCTCCTTAGTTTTGCCCTTGGCTTCCGTGACTTCCACTCTTTTCAGATCAACGTCTACTTCTTCATAGACTTGAGGGAAATTGTTATCCCGACCAGATTCCCGAGACGACATCCTTGCTCTAAATATGCGGCAGAAAACAGGCTCGAAACAAAAACAGAGGAAAATTGCGTGATCCGAGGGTCAGACCTTTCGGGAGAATATATAAAGATTTTT
Organism: Hordeum vulgare subsp. vulgare; assembly: GCF_904849725.1. Taxonomy (NCBI): domain Eukaryota; kingdom Viridiplantae; phylum Streptophyta; class Magnoliopsida; order Poales; family Poaceae; genus Hordeum; species Hordeum vulgare. The sequence goes on from NC_058518.1 coordinate 70,952,032, forward strand.
TCCAGACCAGAAGGAGTGCCCTGCAAGAAAACGGAGTCCGGGAGGCACACGAGGTGGTCACAAGCCCCCCAGGCGCGGCCAGGGGGGTGGCCCGCGCCTGGCAGGCTTGTGGCCTCCTGGTGCGCTTTCCGAACTGCTTTAAAATTTTCTATTTTTTTCGAAAATTCCAAAACAGAGAAAAATTCCTACTGGAAAAGTTTTGGAGTCTGTTTACTTACCGAATCACACACCTCTTCGTTTTCGGAGTCTGAAATAGGCTGATAAATATCCCTTATATACTCTTCCAGAGTTATGGAATTGATAATATTGCTTTCAACATTTATGGGAGTACCTGAGATATAATGCTTGATTCTTTGCCCGTTTACCACTCTCGGAAAATTACCTTTCGTGTTATTGATCTTGATGGCACCGGAACGATATACTTCCTCAACAATGTAAGGACCTTCCCATTTAGAGAGAAGCTTGCCTGCAAAAAATCTTAAACGAGAATTATATAGCAAGACATAATCACCTACATTGAACTCACGTTTTTGTATCCTTTTATCATGCCACCTCTTAACCTTTTCTTTGAACAACTTGGCATTTTCATATGCGTGAGCTCTCCATTCATCAAGCAAACTAATATCAAATAACCTCTTCTCACCAGCAAGTTTGGAATCAAAGTTGTGCTCTTTGATTGCCCAATAATCCTTATGCTCTAGCTCAAGAGGTAAATGACATGCTTTGTCGTAAACCATTTTGTACGGAGACATGCCCATGGGATTCTTATAAGCAGTTCTATAAGCCCACAGTGCATCATAGAGCTTCTTAGACCAATTCTTTCTAGACCTATTGACAGTCTTTTGCAGAATTAGCTTAATCTCTCTATTACTTAACTCTACTTGACCACTGGACTGAGGATGATAGGGAGATGCAATTCTATGATTGACATCATATTTAGCAAGCATTTTACGGAAAGCACCATGAATGAAATGTGAACCACCATCAGTCATTAGATATCTAGGGACTCCAAATCTAGGGAAAATAACTTCTTTAAGCATCCTCATAGAGGTGTTGTGATCAACACTACTAGTTGGGATAACTTCTACCCACTTAGTAACGTAATCAACAACAACTAGGATATGAGTATACCCGTTGGATTTTGGAAAAGGTCCCATATAATCAAAGCCCCAAACATCAAATGGTTCAGTGACAAGTTTATAATTCATAGGCATTTCCTGACGTTTACCGATATTACCTATTCTTTGACATTCATCACAAGATAAGACAAACTTACGTGCATCCTTGAAGAGAGTGGGCCAATAGAAACCTGATTGCAATACGTTGTGTGCAGTTCTATCTCCCGCATGGTGGCCTCCGTAGGCCTCGGAGTGACAATTCTGTAGGATCTGTCCCTGTTCATGTTCAGGTACACAACGTCTAATAACACCATCTACTCCTTCCTTATAAAGGTGAGGATCATCCCAAAAGTATTGTCTCAAATCAAAGAAGAATTTCTTCTTTTGCTAGTATGTGAAACTAGGTGGTATATATTTGGCAATGATATAGTTTGCATAATCAGCATACCACGGTGTACTACGTGAAGCATTGATGACATTCAGTTGCTCATCAGGAAAGCTATCATCAATAGGTTGTGGGTCATCAAGAACATTCTCCAACCTAGACAAGTTATCTGCTACTGTGTTCTGAGCACCCTTCCTATCGACAACATGCAAATCAAATTCTTGTAGCAAGAGAACCCATCTGATAAGTCTATGTTTAGCGTCTTTCTTCTCCATGAGGTACTTAATAGCAGCGTGATCAGTGTGAATAGTGACTTTGGAATCAACTATGTAAGGCCTGAACTTTTCACATGCAAACACGACTGCTAAAAATTCCTTTTCCGTAGTAGCATAGTTTCTTTGGGCACTGTCTAGAGTTTTACTAGCATAGTGAATAACAATCAACTTATTATCAACTCTTTGTCCTAGAACAACACCAACATCATAATAACTGGCATCGCACATGATTTCAAAAGGTAAGTTCCAATCAGCTGGTTGAACAATAGGCATAGTTATCAAGGCCTTCTTAAGTATTTCGAAGGCTTCCTCACAATCATCGTCAAAAACAAAAGGAATATCCTTTTTCAAGAGATTGGTAAGAGGCCTAGAAATCTTAGAGAAGTCTTTAATGAACCTTCTATAGAAACCAGCATGACCAAAGAAACTTGTTATACCTTTGATATATGTGGGGCATGGCATTTTTTCGATCGCATCAACCTTAGCCTTATCGACTTCAATACCTCTTTCAGAAATTTTATGTCCTAAGACGATGCCTTCATTAACCATAAAGTGGCACTTCTCCCAATTCAAGACAAGGTTGGTGTCTTTACATCTCTGAAAGACTCGATCAAGGTTGCTGAGGCAATCAGCAAAAGAAGACCCGTAAACGGAGAAGTCATCCATGAAAACCTCAACAATCTTTTCACAAAAGTCAGAGAATATAGCCATCATACATCTTTGAAAGGTGGCAGGTGCATTAGATAAACCAAAAGGCATACGTCTGTAAGCAAAGGTACTGAAAGGGCAGGTGAAAGTGGTTTTCTCCTGATCAGATTGTGCAACTGGTATTTGGGAGAAACCAGAATAACCATCTAGAAAGCAGAAGTGTGTATGTTTAGACAGTCATTCTAGCATTTGGTCGATAAAGGGCAAAGGGTAATGATCTTTCCTAGTGGCTTTATTCAATTTCCTAAAATCGATCACCATCCTATAGCCAGTAATAATCCTCTGTGGGATCAATTCATCCTTATCATTAGGGACAACGATAATACCTCCCTTCTTAGGGACGCAATGCACTGGACTCACCCAATCGCTATGAGCAACAGGATAAATAATACCTGCTTCCAGAAGCTTTAGTATTTCTTTTGTCTCTACCTCTTTCATCTTAGGACTTAATGTCCGTTGATTATCAACAACTGGTTTGGAATCAGGATCGGTTTTAATCTTGTGCTGGCATAGAGTGGGACTAGTTACCTTAAGATCATCAAGAGTATATCCAATAGTAGCACGGTGCTTCCTCAGAGTTTTTAGTAACTTCTTTTCTTCATGCTCTCAGAGGCTAGCACTAATAATAACATGATATATATCTTTTTCATCAAGATAAGCATACTTAAGAGTATCTGGCAGCTGTTTAAGGTCGAACACAGGATCACCCTTTGGTGGGGGTGGATCTCCAAGCAGTTCAACATGCAAATTATTCTTAAGGATAGGATATTGTTCAAAGACAACTCTATCTATCTCATCCATTTCATCCATATGCATATCATTTCATGCTCAAGCAAGTATTGCTCTAAAGGATCAGTAGGAGGCACAACAATAGAAGCTAGGGCAATAGTTTCATCCTTACTAGGCAACTCTTTTTCATGAGGTTGTCTACCAAACTTGGAGAAATTGAACTCATGTGACACACCTTCAAAGCCAACAGTGACAGTTTGCTTCTCACAATCAATATGAGCATTGACAGTATTGAGAAAAGGTCTGCAAAATATGATGGGACAAAAGCTATCTTGTGTGGTAGCAAGAACGAGGAAATCAGCAGGATACTTCGTTTTACCACACAAGACTTCAACATCTCTAACAATTCCCAAAGGGCAGATAGTATCTCTATTGGCAAGCTGAATAGTGACATAAATGGTTTCTATCTCGACTGGTGCAATCTCGTCTTTGATATCATCATATAAGGATCGAGGTATTGCACTAACACTAGCACCCACATCACATAAACCATGATAACAATGATCTCCTATCTTAACAGAAACAACAGGCGTGCCAACAACATGCCTATGTTTGTCTCTAGCATGAGGTTTAGCAATTCTAGCAGCATCTTCACAGAAGTGAATATCATGGCCATCAACATTGTCGGACATGAGGTCTTTGATAATAGCAATGCTAGGTTCAACTCTAATTTGCTCAGGGGATGTAGGTGTTCTAATGTAGCCCCTACGTATCACAGTTGAAGCTTTAGAATGATCCTTTATCCTAACAGGGAAAGGTGGTTTCTCAATGTAAGCACTAGGAACAATAGGATCATTATAGGTAATGACTTTCTCTTCAACTGGATTAGTCACAAAGCTCACTTCGCTATCAGGCCTAGCAGCTGCTTCATAATATAGGTGAGATAGATTAATTGCTTCCTAATATAGGTGAGACAGATTAATTGATTTTTTCTTTTTTTGTTATAGAATTCTAAATCGAGCATTAGTTTGAAAGACATAGAAAACTCTTTTCCAACTAAGCACTCTTGAGCATCAAGCAATTATATGGCTTGGATTCGGAATGGTCACGGCTCTTTCATGGCTGGATATGCACACCTACAGTTCATTAATGGAAATTCACTTTTCTTAGTGCCCTAGTGTTTCAAAGCACAGGAGATATCTGTGGAACTGTTGTTTTTTTTCTCAATGTAAGCACTAGGAACAATAGGATCATTATAGGCAATGACTTTCTCTTCAACTGGATTGGGTTATAACTACATTGACTTCTATGGGAGGATGATATTTAAACCACTTCTCTTTAGGGAGATCAATATGAGCAACAAATGATTCACACAATGAAGCTACTATCTTAGAGTCAAGTCCATATTTAGCGCTAAAATCACAAAAAGTATTTGTTTCGACAAAGGATTTAACGCAATCAAACTTGAAATTCATACCTGACTCCTTACCTTCATCAACCTCCCAATCTTTAGAGTTGCGTTTAATTCTTTCCAATAAATTCCATCTGAAGTCAATATCTCTCTTCATAAAAGAACCGGTACAAGAAGTGTCAAGCATGGTGCGATCATCATGAGAAAGCCGAGCATAGAAGTTCTGAATGATAATTTCTCTCGAGAGCTCATGTTTGGGGCATGAATATAACATTGATTTAAGCCTCCCCCAAGCTTGAGCGATGCTTTCTCTGTCACGAGGCCAAAAATTATAAATATAATTCCGATCACGATGTACTAGATGCATAGGATAAAACTTTTGATGAAATTCCAATTTCAACCGGTTGTAGTTCCACGATCCAGTATCATCACATAGCCTATACCATGTCAACGCCTTATCCCTCAAAGATAAGGGAAAGACCTTCTTCTTGACCTCATCCTCGGGCAAACCTGCAAGCTTAAATAAACCACAAACTTCATCTACATAGATTAGATGCAAGTCTGGATGTGATGTTCCATCTCGTGTAAAAGGATTAGCCAGCAGTTTCTCAAGCATACCCAAAGGAAATTCATAGCAAATATTTTCAGTAGGTGCAGCAGGTTGAGGAGAAACTCCTTGTGCTTCTGTTCGAGGTGAAGATACCCCGAAGAAGCTCCTCAAAGGATCAGTTTCCATAGTGACAAGTGACAATAAATTTCAGCACATTATATAAATGTTTCCTTACCAAATTCCACTTACCAAAGGCGCTTCACTCCCCGGCAACAGCGCCAGAAAAGAGTCTTGATGACCCACAAGTATAGGGGATCTATCGTAGTCCTTTCGATAAGTAAGAGTGTCAAACCCAACGAGGAGCAGAAGGATCTGACAAGTGGTTTTCAGCAAGGTATTCTCTGCAAGCACTGAAATTATCGGTAACAAGTAGTTGTGTGATAAGATGATTCGTAGCAAGTAGCAAGTAACAAAAGTAACAATGGTGCAGCAATGTGGCACAATCCCTTTTGTAGCAAGGGACAAGCCTGGACAAAGTCTTATAGGAGGTAAAACGCTCCCGAGGACACATGGGAATTTCTGTCAAGCTAGTTTTCATCATGTTCATATGATTCGCGTTCGCTACTTTTATAGTTTGATATGTGGATGGACTCGCGCTTGGGTACTGCCCTTACTTGGACAAGCATCCCACTTATGATTAACCCCTCTCGCAAGCATCCTCAACTCCGAAAGAAGAATTAAGACAAAGTCTAACCATAGCATTAAACTAGTGGATCCAAATCAGCCCCTTACGAAGCAACACATAAACTAGGGTTTAAGCTTCTGTCGCTCTAGCAACCCATCATCTACTTACTACTTCCCAATGCCTTCCTCTAGGCCCAAATAATGGTGAAGTGTTATGTAGTCGACGTTCACATAACACCACTGGAGGAAAAACAACATACAACCCATCAAAATATCAAACGAATACCAAATTCACATGACTACTTATATCGTGACTTATCCCATGTCCTGAGTAACAAAAGTAACTACTCACAAAGCATAATCATATTCATGATCAGAGAGGTAATGAATAGCATCAAAGATCTGAACATATAATCTTCCACCAAATAATCCAACTAGCATCAACTACAAAGAGTAATTAACACTACTAGCAACCTTACAAGTACCAATCGGAGTCGCGAGACGGAGATTGGTTACAAGAGATGAACTAGGGTTTGGAGATGAGATGGTGCTGATGAAGATGTTGATGGTGATGAGTCCCCTACGATGAGAGGAGTGTTGGTGATGACGATGGTGACGATTTCCCCCTCCGGGAGGGAAGTTTCCCCAGCAGGACGACCCTGCCGGAGCTCTAGATTGGTTCTTCTCAAGTTCCGCCTCGTGGCGGCGGCGATTCCTACCGAAAGCCCCCTCCAGATTTTTTCTGGAACGAAACCCTTCTTATAGCAAAAGAGGGGGGCCAGAGGGCCAGCAGGGAGCCCACAAGCGCCCTAGGCGCGACCAGGGGGGTAGGCCGCGCCTAGCACGCTTGTGGCCTCCTGCTGGCTCCCCTCTGGTACTTCTTCGGCCCAATATTTTTTATAAATTCCAAAATAAACCCTCGTTGATTTTCACGACTTTTGGAGTTGTGCATAATAGGTATCTCAAACTTGCCCCTTTTTCAGGCCAAAATTCCAGCTGCGGGCATTCTCGCTCTTCATGTAAACCTTGCAAAATAAGAGAGAAAAGGCATAAGTATTGTACCGTGAAGTGTAATAACAGCCCATAAAGCGATAAATATCAACATGAAAGCATGATGCAAAATGGACGTATCACGCCTCGAGCGGCTCCAACGTTCACTCAACGCTCGGGCTGCGAGAGACCAGCCGAGCTGTAATCGCAGCCGCAGGTAGTTGTTTCCGAAGGACCACCCGCAACACATTGAGGTGATGCAGACTCCTATGCTGCCGCCAATCAGATCGCTGATTCCATTCAACTGAGTGACAACGCAGATGGGGAAGGCATTCTGCAGATACAAGCTTTGCTGAATACGACCCTACAATAAAATTCCGTAGTGTCGCAGTCGCGGCGCCACATTCACAGCAAGTCTGTCCATGTGGACACCGTGCAGTCGGCTCATAGCTCGCATGTGCATAGGCGACACCAAAGGTTTCCTCGTCTTCCGAGAGGCCCGCAGGGAGACTGGAGACAAGGTCATCAGGACCGAAGCAGGTCACCTCCTCAGGGGAGTGGTTCACTTAGCCGTCGTCCTCACGACCGTAGGCCAAGCCCCAATCAGTATCAGGGTCATGAGGGCGGCGACTACCAGGCCCCCGAGTTCAACTCTCGATCCATCATCACGCAAAAAGTGAACGATCGATCGCGAGCTGGTCGGGGGGTGTCTGGCCTTGAGTGCTTCGGCTGACACATCCGAGAGGATGAAATCCCTTCCAACTACCGGTTGGCCACGGGGATCGGCAAATTGAACGACGAGTTGAAGCTAGAGACATGACTGGAAGACTACCAAGTGGTCGTACAGATCGGCCGCGATGAGGACTACACCGCGATGAAGCATCTGCCCCTCATGTTGGAGGGGTCCGCGAGGGCGTGGCTCAACCAGCTGCCCCCAACAACATTCACAGCTATGGCGATCTCGTCCGAGTGTTTGTTAAGACATTCGAGGGCACATACAATTGCCCGGGTAGATTAACAGAGCTGCAACACCGCGTACAGAAGACCAACGAGACTCTCCGTGAGTACATTCAGCGGTGGACCACTCTCCACAACACTGTTGAGAACATCACCGAGCACCACTCGGTATCGAGAGCTCATTCTCAAGTTCGGTCGATCAGGGGACTTGTCCCTCGGTAGGACCATGGAGATCGCCAATCGGTACGCGAATGGCGAAGAAGGAGACCACCTCCACAACGGCAAGGGTCGAGTTTGTGAAACCCCTCCGTCGGGTAATGCTGGAAAGAAGAAAAAGCGAAAGGGCGACCCATTGGATAAAGCCGAAGTAGCTGTTGTCCCAGGACAAGGACAAAGCAAAACCAAGAAGAAGAAGGACCGGGTTGGCAAGAAGAAAGCCGAGTCAAAGAGCAATCTGTTAGACTAGCCGTGTCCGATCCATTCTCGCAAAGACGAGGAGGGGGAGACTATCCCCGTCAAGTACACAACTCATGAATGCCGATTGCTCCGGACGGAGATGGGCGGGGAGACCTCAGGCGACAAGGAGGATGAGGATGATCCTGTGGATGCCTCCGGGTATCCTAACATTCAGGCGACCCTCATGATCTGTGCCGACGTCGAGAGCAAGAGACGATTGATGGTTATCAATCGAGAGGTGAACATGGCAGCCCCGACTGTCACAAAGTACCTTGATTGGGCAAAGACGCTCGTCACCTTCCACCAGTCGGACCACCCCACCAGCATAGCCAACCCCAGGAGGCAAGCGCTAGTGGTCGACCCCGCAGTCAACAGATCCGATTGTGGAAAGTCCTCATGGACGGAGGTAGCGGCCTCAACATGATCTACGTGGACACTCTCAAGGCCATGGACATCCCATTGTCTCGGCTGAGCAAGAGCAGCATGTAGTTCCACGGGGTCATCCCCGGGAAGAAAGCCGAGTCACTCGGTCAGATCACTCTGAGCATGGTATTCGGCAGCGAGATTTTTTTTCACAAAGAGAGGTTGACCTTCGAGGTGGTTGACTTTTGCAGTGCCTATCATGCCATCCTGGGTAGGCCCGCCTATGCACGTTTCATGGTGCATCCATGTTACGTGTATCTCAAGCTTAAGATGACACGTCCTAAAGGCGTGATCACTATGACTAGCGATTGGAATGTTGCCGAAGAGTGCCTTCAGCAAGGGTCCAGGAGCGCCAACGAGCAGGTCCTTGCAGCCGAGCTTGATGGGTACAAGAAGGTGGTGGACACTGCTTATCTGCTCAAATTGAAGCGGCCAGCCACTGAATCTGCCTTTCAGTCAGCCGTTGAGACGAAGGAGGTTCAAATCCACCCTACCGATCCGAGTGTTGCTGCGACCAACATATCCACTTCACTTGGAGATAAATAGGAAGCCCAGCTCATCCAGTTCCTCCATGAGAACCGGGACATCTTTGCATGGAAGCCGTCTGACATGCCGGGGATCTCTAGGGAGCTATCTAAGCACCGCCTCCGAGTGGACCCAAAGATCAACCCCGTGAAGGAACACTTGCGCCGCTCCTCCATGGAGAAGCGTAAGGCAATTGGCGAAGAGATCGCTCGGCTCCTAGCTCCCGAGTTCATCCGCGAGGTCTACCACTCCGAGTGGTTGGCGAACATGGTCCTGGTGCCAAAGAAGAACAATACACTCCGAATGTGTATTGACTTCAAGCACCTCAATCGGGCCTGCCCGAAGGACCACTTCCCTTTGCCTCGCATAGATCAAATCATAGATTCTACTTTCGGATGTGAATGCCTGTCATTCCTAGATGCGTACTCCGGGTACCACCAGATTTGCATGTATGGACTAGATGAAATAAAGACAGCCTTCATCACCCATTCGGGTGTTTTTGTTACATCATGACGCCATTCGGTCTCAAAAACGCTGGAGTTACATTCCAGCGTATGATTCAAAAATGTGTGCAGAAACAAATCAGTTGGAATGTCGAAGCATACATGGACGACATCACAGTTAAGTCCAGGAAAGGTTCCGACCTCCTGACCGACCTCGCCGAAACCTTTGCCAACCTTCAATGCTTCAGGATCAAGCTCAAGCCGTCCAAGTGCACTTTCGGTGTACTGGCTGCTAAGCTACTCGGTTTCCTCATTTCCGAGCGAGGGATCGATGCTAATTTTGACAAGATCGAAGCCATCGTCAAGATGAGATTGCCGAAGCGCATCCATGATGTGCAAAGGCTTATGGGTTGCCTCGCAGCCCTCAGTCGCTTCATCTCGCAACTCGGTGAGAAGGCCCTGCCTCTCTGCTGATTGATGAAGAAATCCAACACATTCGAGTGGACCGACGAAGCACATGTCATGTTCGACCAACTCAAGGCTCTGCTTTCCACCCAGCCGGTGTTGGCTGCAACGAGCAGCCAGGAGGCCTTGCTCTTGTACATCACTGCCACTAGCCAAGTGGTTAGCACCATACTCACCGTGGAACAGGAGGAATTGGGCAAAGCATACAAGGTACAAAGACCAATCTACTACATTTCTGAAGTGTCGACCCCTTCAAAACAGAGGTATCCACACTATCAGAAGCTGGTTTATGAGATCTACCTGATCGTGAAAAAGGTGGTCCACTATTTCCAAGACCACTCGGTCACTGTCATCAGCGACGGTCCCCTAGTAGAAATTCTGCACAATCGGGACGTCACTAGCCGAGTGGCCAAATGGGCGATTGAGCTCCTGCCGCTGGAGATCAAGTTCGAAGCCAAAAAAGTAATCAAGTCTCAGGTCCTGGCGGATTTCTTTGCTGAGTGGGTAGAGCAAGAGCAACCTGCTCTAGTCATCCCCGAGCATTGGACTATGTTCTTCGATGGATCCAAGATGCTCCATGGCTCGGGGGCTGTGGTAGGTCTCGTTTCCCCCAGGGGAGATCGATTGAGCTACGTGCTCCAAATTCACTTTGATTCATCCAAAAGCGAGGCCGAGTACGAGGCCCTCCTGTATGGGCTGCGCATGGCCATCTCACTCGACATCCGCTGATTGATGGTTTATGGTGACTCGGATCTTGTTATCAACCAAGTCATGAAGGAATGGGACATCCGAAGCCTAACAATGACAACCTACTACAACGCGGCCAGGAAGCTGGAGAAAAACTTTGAAGGATTGGAACTACACCATGTGCCCCAAGCCAAGAACCAAGCAGTCGACCACTTGGCGAAGATCGGGTCCACTCAGAGGATTATTCCAAAGGGCATGTTCCTCGAGCACCTACGCGCCCCCTCGGTCAAGGAGGATCCTTTCACCGAGGAGCCCCCACAAGCAACCGGTCCGTCTGATCCGAGTGAAATCAACCTCGCGGCCATGGTAGACCTTGATACGTCTCCAACGTATCTATAATTTTTGATGGTTTCATGCTATTATCCCGTCAAACTTTGGATGTTTTGTATGCCTTTTATATCTTTTTGGGACTAACTTATTAACTCAGTGCCAAGTGCTAGTTCCTGTTTTTTCCGTGTTTTTGACCCCTTTCATAGGAGGATTTTAAACGAAGTCCAAACGGAACAAAACTTCCGAAAAGATTTTTTTCGATAACAGAAGAAGAACGTGCCCCAGATGGGAACCAAGGCAGGGGGCCACCAGGGACCCCATAAGCCCCCTAGCCACGGCCAGGGGGGCCCGCTCCTCCCAGGCTTGTGGGCTCCCTGGGCCACCTCTGCCCTAGGTCTTTCGCCTATATATTCCCAATAATTCCAGAAAAATCAGGAGATCATCGAAAGTACTTTTCCGCCGTCGCAAGCTTCTGTCTCCGCGAGATCCCATCTGGGGCACGTTCTGGTGCCCTGCGGGAGGGGGGATTCAGATACGGAGGGCTTCTTCATCAACACCATGACCTCTCCGATGATGCGTGAGTAGTTCACCATAGACCTACGGGTCCATAGCTAGTAGCTACATGGCTTCTTCTCTCTCTTGGATCTTCAATACAAAGTTCTCCATGATCTTCATGGAGATCTATCTGATGTAATCTTCCTTTGCGGTGTGTTTGTCGAGATCCGATGAATTGTGGATTTATGATCAGATTATCTATGAATCTTATTTGAGTTTCTTTTTATCTCTCTTATGCATGATTTCATATCCTTGTAATTCTCTTCGAGTTGTGGGTTTTGTTTGGCCAGCTTGATCTATGATTCTTGCAATGGGAGAAGTGCTTGGTTTTGGGTTCATACAGTGCGGTGACCTCACCCAGTGACAGAAGGGGTAGCGAGGCACGCATCGTGTTGTTGCCATCAAGGGTAAAAAGATGGGGTTTTCATCATTGGTTTGAGTTTATCCATCTACATCATGTCATCTTGCTTAAGGCGTTACTCTGTTCGTCATGAACTCAATACACTAGATGCATGCTGGATAGCGGTCGATGTGTGGACTAATAGTAGTAGATGTATAAAGTATCGGTCTACTTGTCTCGGACGTGATGCCTATATGTATGATCATTGCCTTAGACATCGTCATGACTTTGCGCGGTTCTATCAATTGCTCGACAGTAATTTGTTCACCCACCGTAATATTTGCTATTTTGAGAGAAGCCTCTAGTGAACACTATGGCCCCCGGGTCTACTTCACACCATATTTTCAGCCTTATAGTTTTTCTTCGTTGCACTTTCCGCCTTCAGATCTCACTTTGCAATCAATCTTGAAGGGATTGACAACCCCTTTATAGCGTTGGGTGCAAGCTCTTTTGTGTTTGTGCAGGTACTCTGGACTTGACGAGATTCTCCTACTGGATTGATACCTTAGTTCTCAAACTGAGGGAAATACTTACTCCTCCTGTGCTGCATCACCCTTTCCTCTTCAAGGGAAAAACCAATGCAAGCTCAAGAGACGATAGAAGATTTCTGTCGCCGTAGCAGACCTCATTCATGAAATGCTGGTCTTCACTCCCGAATGGACGCAACCCTATTTAGCTTACTTGCTCAGGCAAGAGCTTCGTGAGGGTGAAGAGGAAGCCCGCCAGATCAGTCGGCGGTCTAAAGCTTTTGAAGTACTTAAAGACAAATTGTACAAGAAGAGCGTCACATGAGTCAGCTTGAAGTGCATCTCTCCGGAGGAAGGACTTCAAATCCTACACGAGATCCACTCGGGAACCCGCGGACACCATGCGTCCTCTCGGACCTTGGTGGCAAAGGCCTTCTGAGCGGGTTTTTATTGGCCCCGAGCCAATGACGTTGCAAGGGACTTGGTGGACCTGTGCGTCGGATGCCAGTTCTACAAGAACCAGACACACAAGCCTGCATCCGCACTGAAGACGATCCCTCTCACTTGGCGGTTTCGCCGTATGGGGCCTCGACATGGTCGGCCCTTTGCGCACCGGCTCTAGCAGATTCACCCACCCGCTGGTTGTGGTGGATAAGTTCACCAAGTGGGTCTAAGACAAACCCATCAAAATTTTGGACTCGGCGACTGTCGCCAGCTTCATTCGGCAGATCATCTTCAGCTTTGGAGTTCCCCACAACACCATCACCGACAACGGGTCCAACTTCGACTCGGATGAGTTCCGCGAGTTCTGCCACTTCCAGGGCACTCGGGTTAACTATGCCGTTGTGGCACACCCGCAGTCGAATGGACTGACAGAATGGGCGAATGGCATGATACTCCAAGGATTGAAGCCCCGGCTGATGAGGGATCTCAAATACGCTGTTGGCACATGGGTCGAGGAGTTACCATCCATCTTATGGGGTATGCGAACGACTCCAAACCATTCAACCGGGTGAACTCCTTTCTTCACGGTGTACGGCTCGGAAGCCGTCCTACCGAGTGACCTGCGTCACAACTCCCGCCGAGTGGAGCAGTACAACGAAGCCGAAGCTAAAGCAGCACGCCAAGACAAACTTGATCTTCTGGAGGAAGAGAGGGAACTATCCCTCATTTGATCCATAGCTTACCAACAAGACCTTCGACGCTACCATGATAGACAAGTCAGGGGCCGAGTGTTTCAGGAGGGGGATCTGGTCCTCCGACTGGACCAACAGAAACCCCACAAGCTGGCACCTCCGTGGCAAGGGCCATACACCATCTCCAAAGTTTTGCACAATGGGGCTTATCGACTGTACAACATCGACAATGACACGGAGGAACCCAGAGCTTGGAACGCGGAATTACTCCGCAAGTTCTACACATACAACTTTCTTCATTCTTGTAATGAATCTGAGTGAATAGAAGAATAAAGTGCCTACTTTTTTCAACTATCTTCGAACACTTCACTCCGGTGAAACTCACCCCGAGTGGGTGAAAAATCCTTAGTCGCGAACCCGTCTTCGCTTAAGGTAAAACCTGCTTCGAGTGTGGACGACCTCCTCACTCGGGGGCTTAGCTGCGGACTAGTTTTCTCCTAAGTTAAAATGGTTCCGAATGAGGACACGATCGTCATTCGGATGGCATGATGGACATGACCATCAACGAGTCTGAAAGGACTATCATGTCGGTAGAGAACCCGTTTCGCCTAAGGTAAACCCTTCCCCGAGTGATCGTGGAAACCTCCACACTCGGGGGCTTAGCTGCGAACCAGCTTTCGCCTAAGTCAAAGGGGTTCCTAATCAAGGCAAGACCTACACACGGGCGCCAAGATGAACAAAACAAATACTTCTTGGTAGCGAACCCGTTTCGCCTAAGATAGACCCTTCCCTGAATGATCATGCAAAATTTCCACATTCGGTGGCTTAGCCGCTAACCAGTTTTTGCCTAAGTTAAAGTGGTCCCGAATGGAAGCAGGACTTTCATTCGGATGCCAAGATGAATAGGACAAGCATTCCTTAGAAACGTAAAACCTACCTCGAGTGCGGACGACCTCCTCACCCGGGGGCTTAGCTGCGGACTACTTCTCGCCTAAGTTAAAATGTTTCCGAATGAGGACATGATCATCATTAGGATGCCATGATGGACAGGACCATCAACGAGTCCGAAAGGACTGTCATCTCGGTAGCGAACCCGTTTCGCCTAAGGTAAACCCTTCCCCGATTGATCATGGAAACCTCCACACTCGGGGGGCTTAGCTGCGAACCAGCTTTCGCCTAAGTCAAAGGAGTTCCGAATGAAGGCAAGACCTTCGCTCGGGCACCAAGATGAACAAAACAAATACTTCTTAGTAGCGAACCCGTTTTTCCTAAGATAGACCCTTCCCCAAATGATCATGGAAACTTCCACCTTCGGGGGCTTAGCCGGAAAACAATTTTTGCCTAAGTTAAAGTGGTCTCGAATGGAAGCAAGACTTTCATTCGAATGCCAAGATGAATAGGACAATCATCCCAGACTGTGATTCTATATTTGCATAGGGAAACTCGATCCCGAGAGAGGATAACTTCCACACTTGGGTGCTTAGCCATGAGCCGGCTTTCGCCTAAGTCAAAAACAATCCCGACTGAGGACGACTTCCACACTCGGGGACCCGGATGCAAGTAAACCTTTAGCCGAGTATAAACCCCCTCAAACAAAGACGACCAAGCAGATAAGATCCAAAACCAACTGCTGATAAACGAGATCGATTTTAGCTAATGGTAGCAAAAGAGAAGGCCCAGGGCCCACTAGAAGTTTGAGGTTACATCAAATCTCTCGGCATACCGAGCCAAATTAAAGCTTAAGTATTTTTTTCCTCCGAGCCTCACTCAGAGGCTGAAGAGTCCAGTGCTTCGATGAAGGTGTCAAGGTCAATCCCTTCTGCAATCCGTGAGGCCGCCGCCATGAACATCCCCATGAAATTTTCAAATTTGATGCTCTTATAGTTGACGACCCGAAGATTCTTCAGCTTCTCTTAATCCACGCCCTTGCAATAGATGCGGACAAGCAAGAGGGCAATGTCGGTTCTGGCCCGTGCCGATAACTTCTTCCATGACTTAAGCTCGTTGGGGATGGCCCTCACTCGATTCACAACAGCTGGAGTGTCCTTCACAGGAGTACGTTCAGGCACCTCCTCCTGGTCAATCTCCCTAAGGGCCGACTAGAGAAGCTTGAAGCAAGCCACTGCATAATCGACGTGGTCCTCCAGCCGGAGGAGAGACAAGGCAGTGCTGTCTTTCACGAGACCTCTCTTGGGATCGAGCTCCTTCTCTATTCGCACCGTTTCCTCTTCGACGTCAGCAGCAAAGGCTACACTGGACAGAAATGGGGGATGAGGAACGTCAGTCGGATATTTCAGAATGATCATGGGATGTATTCAGACATTCAACGTACCTTTGAGCTTCTCACAAAGCTCTACACTGAAGTCCTCTACGAACTTCTCCAGCTCAGCCTTCTCGGCAGTAGCTTTCTCAAGATCCCCAACCAATTTGAGTTTGGCTTCAGCCGCCAGGGTTTTCTATTTGACCTCCTTCCAAGCAGATGCAAGTTCATCATCCCTATTCTCGAGGGCTTACTTCATGGTCACTAGAGAAATGGAATTCTTCAACCTTTCATAAAGGCAATCTGGAAAGACACCTTTAGTCGGATAAGGAGAGACAACATAACGGAGTATCAGTCGGATAACAAGGACATACCTTCAGTCGTGTTCATCTCCAGCTCCAGTCAGTTTCTCTTGGCCTTCTCCTCCTCAAGGCTTAGTCGAAGCTCCCGCACCTCTTTTTCGATGGCCTCATCGCGGCTAACGGGCCCATAGGCAGTCTGCAACCAACAAATACAAGAAAGGCATAATGTTATGTCGCAACTCTAAGACTACCGCCGACTGACTCAGCCGACGATAGCCTCGGAGACTACACCCAATGGGTGCGCTCAGCGCACCCCACTAGACTGACAGAAGACAAGGGATCCGCTCCCAACTGACCTCTATGAGTCAAAACAAAGAAACTGAGACTACTGTCGATTGCTTCAATCGACAGTAGCCTTGGGGACTACACCCAGTGGGTGCGCACAGTGCACCCCCACTAGAAAGATGGAAGAAAGGCAAGGGCTCCGTACCCCCTGGATTCTATCGAACATTCAAAAGAAAAATAGACTACCACCGACTGACACAGTCGACGGTAGCCTCGGGGACTACACCAAGTGGGTACGCTCAGCGCACTCCCACTATCACCCAGCGGGTGTGCCTCTGGGCATATGCCCACTTGGGACTCACACCAAGAACCAAATTCAACAAATACATACGTTAAGAACTTACCCGAATGTTCTTCGCCACAGCTTCACTCGCGTGATATGCCTCCTTCAGTTGCCCAGTCATCACGTCCAACTGAGCCATAGCCTCCTTGCGCGCCTCCTCTCGACTCTCCAGGGTAGGATGGAGCTGGAAGAGGTTGCGGTCCTTGGGGTCAGACGATGAAGTCGTCAGCGGGTAATGACCGAGTGACACTCCGCCGAAGCAACCTCTTGCACCACGGGAGCCTTGTCTTTGATGTTTACTCGTCTAGGAGTCGGAGACCGCTTCAACACTTCTCCAACTGTAGAAGGGATATCAACCTCGAGCTCGTCCACATCCCACGGCCCTGCACATGCCCACAAGACGGTCAAAAGATCACTCGAATAACCAAAGTCCAAATTTTGAATGAATTGCTGGAAAAGCTCAAGGATTACCTTTCAATGAAGCAATGTCAACGTCAGCTCTACCCTTGTCAGTAGTCTTGGGATCTAGTGAAGCAGTCGAAGTATCATGCCTACAACAGAAACAACAGAACCCAATCATCATTCGGAAGACAATGTTCAAACAAAGACAATTCACTCGGCGAAGATACTTGCGCCGAAGCCACATGCACGTCGACCTTGATGCGCGACAGGACAAATTTACGAGGCTTAGAGGTTGAGAGCTTGGGTTGCTTGGCGGCCTGCTCCGGCAGGGCTTCGTACTTACCCCGACCTCGTTTGGAACTATGGGTCGGCATGGCAGAGACACTCGGCTTCGCTGCTGACGGAGTCTTTGGGGCGCCTGCACGGACCCCAGGGTCGTGGCACGCCTTGGAACAAGTTTTGACCTATTTCTCGACCCGAACTTCGTCGGACGGAGAAGATTCCGCCTCTTCCCCGCACTCGTCCTCACTCTCGCCAGTCTCCGCATCGTCACCAACATTGTCCTCGGCGTCCTTTGAGCCCTCTCGGAGCTCGGTGTCTTGATTCTCCGTGTCGCTTTCCACGTCAATCGGCGAGCGGCTAACCGATGGTATAGGGCTGACCAGCCCTATGAAGGCCTACCAAATGAAATAAACAAAGTTATAAGTACAAGTTAAAACAACAAATAAGTTCACTCGGTGTGGTTCTTCAATGACTCACCTCATTCTGCTTGTTATTCGCCGCAAAGGGTTGCACCTGCCTGGAGCCTCTAGGGTTGTCCCTCACTTGAGTAATGGCAGTGAGCTTATTCTCCACCACCTCTTCATCGAGCTCCTCAGGATGCACTCAGGTCTGGCCGTCCGGTCCCTCATACTTCCACATCAGGTGAGCTCTAGCCTGAAGGGGCTGAATCCTACGCTAGAAGAAGACCTCCAAGAGGTCCATCCCATTCACCCCATTTCGGATCAAAGGCACCACTGCTATCATCAAGATTTCTGCGTCGGTCTTCTCCCCTGTGAACAAAGTCAAAGTAGGAGCCGAGTGGACCGTATCAACCATGAAGGGGGGAAGGCCCGACTGACCCTTGCCGACTTATACATCTCGGCAAGAAAACCAAGAGTCCTGCCGGTTCTTCACCGAGTCTGGGAAGCTCATCTGGGGAAAGCTACTTTTGCCCCTAAGCTGAATGCCTAAGCCACCGCAAAGCTATGCTATATTGGCCTTTCCTCCCGAGGAAGAGGACTTCTTCACGGTCATCACTCGACACGTGAACAAGCGCTTGAACAAACCCCAATGCGGATAACATCCGAGGAAGTTCTCACACAATGACACAAACGCGGCCAGATACGAAACATCATTGGGAGGCAAATGGTGAAGCTGAGCCCCGAAGAAAGCAAGGAATGCTCGGAAGAAAGGATGCAGAGGCAGAGAAAACCTCGCTCGATGTGGGTGACCAAGAGCGCCCGCTCGTCGTTCTGGGGCGCCGGCTCGATCTCACCGTCCTTAGGCAGTCGCCAGTTCCCCCGGGCTATCAAGCCCTCCCCCTCCAACTCCAGCAACCGCGCCTCCGTGACGTGGGATGGCATCCATTCACCCTGGATCCACCCCTGCGGAAGCGCTCCGACACTCAAGGAAGATCCGCACGACCCCCTCTTGGCCCTCTCGGCCTTCGATGTCACCCCCTTCACCATGGTCGGCGGCGGAGAAGTGGGAGCTAGAGATTGATGGAGGCACCTGGTGATTCTAGTCTCTGGTGGCAAGAGGCGAGAGCGAGATGGGAAGAATCTATTCTCAGGACGCATTTCCTTCTCTCTTTCTTCCGTTTTGGGCCTTAAATACCCAGCGGCAAGGATCTCCATCAAGCACATCACCAGTACAGGGAGGATCTACAGTATCCTGGAGATCACACGCACTGTAGCATGTTGGCAGCATCACAGGCTCGGAAATCGGGACGTCTCCCCACTACTTACGCTACGCCTGTCTCTGCCAGAACGCCGCCCGCGAGCGCGCTCCTTTCATTAAAAAATTGCAAAAAATCGCCCACCTCACATCCCGAATGGATTATCCACGGCGTGTGACAAGGTGAGTCAAATGATCTTTTCACTCGTCCCCCTGCGGGACCCCGGTCACTCGGGAAACTAATGAGGGCGACCCGATCGTCCTTTCCTGTGTACTAGCACGAGTCCATCCCCTCTCGCCAATTGAGCTCGTGGAGTTCCGAACTGTCGGATGCCCAATTCACAAAATCTATCTTCCCGAAAGATAGTCCTTCATCACCGACTGCAGCCATGCCCGTATGACTGGACAGTCGGGATTTGTCATTCTTGAATGTGTGGAGGTTTTCCGAAAGTCTGAATGACCCAGCTCCGCACTGCAGCTCAAGAATTTCCAAGACTCCAAAGACATCGAATGAAGTCATTCACCCATTCTATAAAACCGCAACAGATACTGATGGGGTTGTACATTAGGTGTAGGCTTATGGACCTGTGTCCTTAAGTCTACCTAGGACCCCTTATGGAGATCCGTGTCCTACAAGTCACTGTTGAAGCCTCGACCTCAATCGGTTCGACAACCATCACTCGACCTGCTCAGAGTCACTCGGACATCCTTGCGTCATCCGGACGCATCTCATCACTTGATCCACAGCAAGGTGAAGGCACCGAGGATGTAGCAACGACTAATGGCTTAATCCACCACATGAAGTGAAGTGAAGACCTGCGTTACTGATACGTCTCCAACGTATCTATAATTTTTGATGGTTTCATGTTATTATCTTGTCAGACTTTGGATGTTTTGCATGCCTTTTATATATTTTTTGGGACTAACTTATTAACTCAGTGCCAAGTGTCAGTTCCTGTTTTCCCATGTTTTTGACCCCTTTCAGAGGAGATTTTGAAACGGAGTCCAAACAGAATAAAATCCCCGAAAAGAATTTTTCCATAACGGAAGAAGATCAGGAAGCTTGAGAGCCAAGGTAGGGGAGCCCCAGGGGCCCCACAAGCCCTCACCCCGTGGCCAGGGAGGGAGGCCGCGGCCCACAGGCTTGTGGGCTCCCTGGATGCCCTTTGCCCTAGGGGTTGCGCCTATATATTCCCTAAAAATCCCAAAAAAATCAAGAGATCATCGAAAGTACTTTTCCGCCGCCGCAAGCTTCTGTCTCCGCAAGATCCCATCTGGGGCACGTTCTGGTGCCCTGCCGGAGGGGGGATTCAGACACGGAGGGCTTCTTCATCGACACCATGACCTCTGTGATGATGCGTGAGTAGTTCACCATAGACCTACGGGTCCATAGCTAGTAACTAGATGTGTTCTTCACTCTCTTGGATCTTCAATACAAAGTTCTCCATGATCTTGATGGAGATCTATCCGATGTAATCTTCTTTTGCGGTGTGTTTGTTGAGATCCGATGAATTGTGGATTTATGATCAGATTATCTATGAATCTTATTTGAGTTTCTTCTGATCTCTCTTATGCATGATTTCATATCCTTGTAATTCTCTTCGAGTTGTGGGTTTTGTCTGGCCAACTAGATCTATGATTCTTGCAAATGGGAGAAGTTCTTGGTTTTGGGTTCATACCGTACGGTGACCTCACCCAGTGACAGAAGGGGTAGCGAGGCATGCATCGTGTTGTTGCCATCAAGGGTAAAAAGATGGGGTTTTCATCATTGGTTTGAGATTATCCCTCTACATCATGGCATCTTGCTTAAGGCGTTACTCTGTTCGTCATGAACTCAATACATTAGATGCATGCTGGATAGCGGTCGATGTGTGGAGTAATAGTAGTAGATGCAGAAAGTATCGGTCTACTTGTTTCGGACGTGATGCCTATATGTATGATCATTGCCTTAGATATCGTCATGACTTTGCGCGGTTCTATCAATTGCTCGAGAGTAATTTATTCACCCATCGTGATACTGGCTATTTTGTGAGAAGCCTCTAGTGAACACTATGGCCCCCAGGGTCTACTCCACACCATATTTTCAGCCTTACACTTTTTACTTCGTTGCACTTTCCGCCTTCAGATCTCACTTTGCAAACAATCTTGAAGGGATTGACAACCCCTTTGAAGCGTTGGGTGCAAGCTTGTTTGTGTTTGCGCAGGTACTCTGGACTTGACGAGACCCTCCTTCTGGATCGATACCTTGGTTCTCAAACTGAGGGAAATACTTACTGCTCCTGTGCTGCATCACCCTTTCCTCTTCAAGGCAAAAACCGACGCAAACCAGAGAAGTAACAAGAAGAATTCCTAGCGCCAAGGAAGGACTCTTGTTGCCGTAGTAGAAGAATTTCTGGTGCCGTTGCCGGGGAGGAAGATCAAGTCAAGAACTCATCCAAGTAGGTGTCGCAAACTCATCTCTTGCATTTACTTTATTTGCGAGTTGCCTCTCGTTTTCCTCTCCCCCACTTCACCAATTTGCATTTTTTGTTTGCCTTTTTCGTTCGCCTTTTTTTTCCTCGCTTGCTCTTTGTTTGCTTGTGTGCTTGCCTGCTTGCCGAAGTCACCATGAATGAAAACACCAAACTTTGCGACTTCTCGAATACTAATAATAATGATTTTATTAGTACTCCGATTCCTCCCGCCACTAGTGCGGAGTCATACGAAATCAATGCCGCTTTGCTGAATCTTTTTATGAAAGAACAATTCTCTAGCCTTCCTAGTGAAGATGCCGCATCCCATCTCAATACCTTCATTGAGCTTTGTGATATGCAAAATAAGAAAGATGTGGATAATGACGTGATTAAATTGAAGCTTTTTCCTTTCTCGTTGCAAGATCGCGCAAAAACTTGGTTTTCTTCTTTGCCCAAAAATAGTACCGATTCTTGGGATAAGTGCAAAGATGCTTATATATCCAAGTATTTTCCGCCAGCTAAGATCATCTCTCTCTGTAATGATATCATCACCTTTATGCCAAGTTTTCAAAATGTGAATTCTGGTTACCAGAAGTGACCTATCTGGGTCACGTAATCTCTGGTAAGGGTATTGCTGTCAATCCCGAGAGAGTTCAAGCTGTCCTTGATTGGACTCAACCTGAATCGGTTAAGCAAGTTAGGAGTTTTCTTGGTCTAGCGAGATATTGTCGCTGCTTTGTCGAGAATTTCTCCAAGGTTGCAAAGCCTCTCACTGAACTCCTCAAGAAGGATAAAAAGTTCGAGTGGACACCACAGTGTGAGCATAGTTTTCAGGAACTGAAAAGACGCCTGACTTCCGCACCTGTGTTGCTACCACCAGATTTTTCTAAGGACTTTGTTATCTATTGCGACGCCTCGCGACAAGGATTAGGTTGCATTCTCATGCAAGATCGTCATGTGATCGCATACGCATCTCGACAGTTGCGTCCACATGAGGATAATTATCCCACACATGACCTTGAGCTTGCAGCTGTGGTCCATGCACTAAAAACCTGGCGACATTACCTTCTGGGTAATCGTTGCGAAATATTCACTGATCACCAAAGTCTGAAAAATATCTTCACCCAGCCGGATTTGAATCTTAGGCAAAGACGGTGGGTTGAGTTGATCTCGGATTACAACTTAGGGATAACTTACACCCCGGGGAAGGCCAATGTTATGGCCGATGCACTAAGTCGTAAATCTTATTGTAACAATTTGGTGCTACAACAAGGTCAACCACATCTCTATGAGGACTTTCGGAAGTTAAATCTTCATATCATTCCTCAAGGATTCCTTTCTACCCTGGTGGCGAAGCCTACTCTTAAGGATCAAATTATAGCTGGCCAAAAGCGTGACAAGGGTATATCACGGATCAAGGAGAATATTTTTAGCGGAAACGCTAAAGAATTTTCCATGAACGATCAAGGTGTTGTGTTCTTCCAGAATCGTCTAGTGGTTCCTAAGAACCCACATCTAAGGCAGTTAATCCTTAAGGAGGCCCATGACTCTCCTCTCACCATTCATCCCGGTAGTACTAAGATGTATCAGGACCTACGCCAGAGGTTCTGGTGGACTAGGATGAAGAGAGAAATTGCTGAGTTCGTTGCTAACTGCAATGTTTGTCGTCGAGTTAAGGTAGAACATCAAAGGCCTGCTGGCACCCTTCAACCTCTAGCTATTCCTGAATGGAAATGGGATAAAGTTAGCATGGATTTCATTACCGGATTTCCCAAGACCAAGAAAGGAAATAATGCTATCTTTGTGGTCATTGACCGTCTTTCCAAAGTGGCTCATTTTCTTCCCGTTCATGAGAGTATAACAGCTAGCCAGCTAGCAGAGTTATATATCTCCCGAATAGTGTCTCTTCATGGTATTCCCCTGGAGATTAACTCGGACCATGGGAGTATCTTTACTTCTCGCTTCTGGGAAAGTTTTCAGAATGCCATGGGGACTCACTTATCTTTTAGCACTCCTTTCCATCCCCAATCAAGTGGTCAAGTAGAAAGAGTGAATCAAATCCTAGAAGATATGCTCAGAGCTTGTGTTATCTCGTTCGGTATGAATTGGGAGAAGTGCCTTCATTCGCCGAATTCGCTCATAACAATAGTTACCAATCAAGCTTGGGCAAAGCTCCTTTTGAAGTTCTCTATGGACGAAGATGTCGAACACCTCTTAATTGGTCAGAAACCAGAGAGAGGCAACTCTTTGGCCCGGACATGATCCAGGATGCACAAGAGCAGGTTCGCATTATTCGTGAAAAGTTGAAAACAACCCAGTCTCGTCAAAAGAGCCACTATGATCGTCATCATAAGGCTGTGACCTTTGAAGTTGACGAGAAGGCTTACCTTCGGGTTACACCTTTGAAGGGTACCCATCGATTCGGTATCAAGGGCAAGTTGGCTCCTCGTTACATTGGTCCTTTTCGCATTCTTGCCAAACGAGGAGAAGTTGCCTACCAGTTGGAACTTCCTCCGCATTTGTCCAAGGTTCATGATGTCTTCCACGTCTCGCAACTCAGGCGTTGCTGTTCGGATCCTATCCGTGAAGTGGACCACGAAACGCTTGATCTCCAAGATAACCTTTCATGTCAAGAATACCCCGTGCATATTCTTGATCAAGCTGATCGTACCACTCGACGTCGAAACCTCAAGTTTCTTAAAGTTCAATGGTCAAATCATTCTGAAAAGGAGGCAACTTGGGAAAGAGAGGATCGTCTCCGACTTGAGTATCCTGCGTTATTCCCGACGAATTCTAAATCTCGGGATGAGATTCCTTTGAGTGGGGGTGAGTTGTCACATCCCTGACACCTTAAGCAAGTTAGCTTGTGCTCATGTCTTCTTTGCATTGCATCTATGAAATACTCAACAAGAACAAAGCAAATGATGAAGGAAAATGCTAAAACCCTAGCCACTTCTTAAAAGTGAGGGAAAATTTCAAACTAGCTAAAATCAATGAACCCAAAATGGCCTCAAGAAAAGTTCAAACTTTCTGATAAATCATGAAAGTAAATGAGCAATGAAGAAAACCATTTTCTTGACACTTTAAGCATTTTAAATAAATGCAAAAAGCTAATGGTTCCAAGTTTTAAATTTGAAATCAGAGATTTTAAACTTTCAGAAATGTTGAAAACTTTAGGAATGGTTGGAAATATTCCAACAAATATTCTAGGGTGCTCAACATAGTTTTTTCAATTTATTTGGGAGTTGAAATAAATAGAAAATCAGTGAAATAGCAAAACAGAAACAAAAGCAGAAAGAAAATGAAAAATCCTTACCTGTCGCCTAACCTGGCCCGGCCCAGCAATTCCTGTCGTCTTCCTCCCCCGCCAGTGGGCGGCAGGAGGTGGCCGCCGCGTACTCCGGGGCAGCCACGCACCTGTGCGCCTGCCTGGCTGCCGTCTCGCACTGGCAAGCCCGGGGATAAGCTCCCCGAGCCCGTGGCTATCCATTCCCAGCGCCAGTTCCCCCCCTCCTCTCGGATCTCTCCTCCCTCCTTCTGCCGCCACTGGAGCCCGAGCAGAGCTCGAGCTCACCGTCGATCTAGCCGACCCTTCTCCCTCCTGAGCCACGTAGTAGGTCCGCCGCACCTCCCTGAAGCTTCCTAGCCCCGAGCCCGATGCTGAGATGTAGTGAAACGACGAGCAGCTGTCGTCTTCTTCCTCGGGTCACCGAAGATCGCCGCCGACGTTCTTCCTCTCCAGGCCGTCCCCGAGCAAACTAGCGCCACCACTGCACTCCTCGTGAGCATGCGGTCATTTCCCCTAAGCTCTCCCCGTCGATCCCCTCCTCTAGGCTTAGTTCCATCGGAGCCTGACGAGGACCGCCGCTGCAGCTCGTCGCCGGTAGCCCTCCGGTGACGGGTTGGTCCGTCTGAGGCCACCAATAGCCTCATGATATCATGTAGATGCGCTAGGTGCCCAGCCCCGCGCATTTTGACCCCGTATTCGATGGCTTCGATGATGGCCGAACTTGGTCGCCGCCAAGCTCGTCGCCGGCGTTGATTCCGGCCACCCCAGCCCTTGGGGCTTGTCCCATCGTGCGCGCCATCGAGTGGCCGTTCCTCTTGTGCTCTCCGCGCCGAGTTTGACTCTCTGTGCGCCATTTCCGAGCCCCCCCGACGTTCTGGTGGTCGCCGGAGGCTCCCCGCTGGCGAGGACGACCTCGCCGCCGGTGGATCTCAGCTGGCCTGAGCCACTGACGTGTGGGGCCAGCCTCTGGACAGTTTAGAAATAATAAAAATAAATCAGATAAGTTAATAAGTCACTCACATGTGGACCAGTAAGATTAATCAGCTAATTAAGTTTAAACTTAATCTAAAACTGACCAGAGACACTGACCAGTGGGTCCCACTGGTCAGGTTTGACTTTCAACGGCCAGTTGAACCTGCTGATGTCATGCTGATGCAGTAAAAGTATTTTCCAGTATAAAAATAATTCCAGAAATGTTTAAAACTTCAAAAATTCATAGAAATTAATCTGTAACTCCAATGAAAATAATTTATATATGAAAAAGTATCAGAAAAATTCAAGGAATCTGAATATGCTATTTTCAATCATGTTTGAAAAAGTTACAGAACCAAAACATGTAGATTAATGAATAAGTCAATTCTTATAATTACTTTATAAATGGAATATGAAAAGTATTTAAATTTTCTTTTTGTTTTACATGATCAAACATTGTTCTAGTAACAAACCAGTACCTTAACATGACATCTCATGCATGCTAACATCAAGTTGATCTGAGCATCAGGTCGAATCAATTGAATCGGTATCCGAGAATACCTCGTTTGAATTGATATTTGAATGTGATTCAAATCAACTTCAAACCTAATACATGTTGATTATAATAGTTTATCACCTTGCACTCTCATGCCATGCTCATGCATCATCTTGTTTGCATATGATTGTTATTGATTGTTGCCATTCATTTCGGTAGGCTCCGCACCCCCGGAGTCCACCGAATATCCGTCTGACGGATATTGTCCCTCCTCTGAGCAACAAGGCAAGCAACCATTTTGATCATCCCGATAAATCCCATGTTCTTGCTCCTGCACTTATTTATTGCATTAGGATCAAATGCTTCAACTGCTTTTGCCACGTTAGTTGAACCCACTTCCTTTGCATGACCTATCCTTGTCACAGTAAATAGCCGAACCTTGCAACCTAGCATACTTGGTAGTTGCTTGAGATATGATGTGCCGTATCCTGCTATGCATGCTATGCTTAGAGTTGTGTATGGTCTGTCATCCGGGAGATGAACAGAATTGTGAGAATGTGTTCGGTAAGCAAAGGTTGTGTGTTGAATCTGATTTGGTAAAGGTACCGGTGAAAGGCTGTGTAGGAGTACATGGCGGGTTGTTTCATTGGAACCGTCCTTAGGAACTGAGTTCCGTGTATGTAATCCAAGACTAGATACTACCACATGCTGGGCCCTGAAATATGACCCCGCTCGGCCTATTAATCGTTAGTACTCGGTCCAGGAGTTGCAAGTAGTTTCTGGTGTTTATAGTAATGCTGGAGGCCGTGCATGGTGCTGACCTGAGAGGTGGGCCGTGATGCGGTAGGCAGTGGCACGGTGTACCAAGTGGCACCCGGATGGTGGGCTTGGGAACCCTGCGCACATCGTTTGAGGCCGTGGCGGAAACCTCGGCCGGACTTCCGTACGGGTTACTCTCAGATAGGCGATAAACCTAGACTAGGTACTAGTGTGGTTAACGGTCGTGGCCGACTCCCTCGCTGGGCTTCCGCTTGAAGGTTGCCGAGGTGCATGACGTGCACATGGCGATAAGTGGCGAGAGCGTGTGTGACGAAGTACACCCCTGCAGGGTTATGATCTATTCGAATAGCCGCGTCCGCGGATATGGACTACTTGGAGACGTATGTTGTTCATAGATAACTTAAATGGCTACTCATAAAATTGTCAAGATAAGCGTGAGTGTCGTGGACGGCATTTCCGTATGGAGACGGAATGATTCCACGATGGTGTATTGTTGTGGTGTTAGTGGACTCGTGTGCGAGAAATCAAGTTGTCAAAATTATTTAAAAATGCAAGTTGTCTAGCCACGAGTCAAATGCTGGCTTTCCGCATGAAACCCCACCATACCTTGTTGAAACATTGCATGAGTAGTTAGTTATCCTAAAGTCTTGCTGAGTACCATCGTACTCATGTTTGCTTAATAAATGTTGCAGAGGTTGCTAATGACCCTAATGGAGGGTTCTTCGTAGACATCGACGACGACGAGTAGCTGGTGTCCCAGCTACGATCTGGCCCTGCGTTGGGTCTGTAGTATAGTCAGGCCATGTGCCTTCTAGTTGCCCTGCCTGTACTCAGACAGTTTAAACTCTTCCGCTGGCTTGTAACTGAATGACTGCTATTATGGGTCGTGAGACCATTAATGTGTAATATTATGTGTGTGGCTCTTCCGAGCCTCTTAAATAAAGCTTGTATGTTTATGGTTATGTTGTGATGCCATCGATGTATCTATACATATCGGTATGCCATGCGTACGTGTGTCGTACTTGATATGTATGGGGTTCGATTACCTAGTCGTGAACTTTAGTAGCACTCCTTACAAGGAAATGCCCCTTTGTGATCCAATGAGCCTTGGTAGTTCGCTACTGCTCCGGACACATTGGTTGACCGTCATGTGTCCTTCTTAGCTGTTGTGTCTGTCCCCTTTGGGGAAATGTCACGCGATGTAATGGAGTCCTTGTAGCTTGCTACGACTCGTCTACACTCGCTGGTGACCGACACCTGCTTTGTTGGGTCATGTATGCCTGTCCTTGTGCGGTACTGCCACTTTGGTTTGTGACTAGACTTGTCGATCCGGGTTCTTTGACATTGGAATGCTAGCGACACTAATGCATATGTGAGTCAAAAGACGCAAACGGTCCCGGCTAAGGTAAGGCTGCAGCCGTGGAGTTAACCGTGCGTGAGACCGCAAAGAGATGCGATGTGTTACAGGCTGGATTCCTATGACTTAGGATCGGAGTCCCGACACTTGTCTTCTTTGATTGAGAGTAGCAACGCTAGCTTGGACGTTAATTTTGTTGGTAGGAATAACTTTGGCAACAACAATGCTTTTAGAGGAAACTATGTTCCTAGGCCTTTTCCTAGTAACTCCTCTAATAATTTTAGCAACTCCTACAACAATACTCATGGAAATTACAATCAATTACCCTATGATCTAGAGAGTAATATCAAAGAGTTCATCAACTCTCAAAAGATTTTCAATGCGTCCATAGAGGAAAAATACTCAAAATTGACGATTTGCCTAAGAGCGATGATATAATTTCTAGTGATTTTGATGCTTTAAAAGTTAGATGTGCTCCTCCCAAAATCAACATGGATGAAACTTTGAAAGCTATGCGTGTTTCCATGATTGAGAGCCAAGAAAGAATTGCCCAAATTCGTGCTAGACATGAATGGCTTAAAAGGAGTGTTCTCGTGATGAGAATCGTGAAGATCTTAAAGTGCTTGGGGTGACTCCCATTGAATCTTTGTTTTCTTGTGTCAAACCTAATGATTATGGGGCTGGATATGAATCCACTTTGGTTGAAAAGCGCCCCAATGATTCGGAGTCCATCTATCTTGATGCTAAAAGCATTGAAAGTGGAGTAGAAGACGTTAAAACTTTGAGTAGTAAAGAAATTACTACCGTGGATTTCAAGGAATTCAATTATGATAGTTGCTCCTTGATTGAATGCATTTCTTTGATGCAATCCATGTTAAACTCTCCACACGCTTATAGCCAAAACAAAGCTTTTGCGATCATATCGTCGAAGCTATGATAAAATCTCTTAAAGAGAAAATTGAATTGGAAGTCTCTATCCCTAGAAAGCTTCATGATGAGTGGAAACCTACCATCAAAATCAAAATCAAAAATTATGAATGCAATGCTTTGTGTGATTTGGGTGCTAGTGTTTCTGCGATTCCAAAGTCTTTATGTGATGTTCTGGGTTTTAATGAGATTGAAGAGTGTCCTCTTAATTTGCATCTTGCTGATTCTACTGTCAAGAAACCCATGGGAAGGATCAATTATGTTCTTATTATTGCAAATAGGAACTATGTACCCGTGGATTTCATTGTGCTTGACATTGATTGCAATCCTACATGCCCTATTATTCTTGGTAGACCTTTCCTAAGGACTATCGGTGCTATCATCGGTATGAAGGAAGGGAATATTAGATTTCAATTTACTTTAAGGAAGGGCATGGAACACTTTCCTAGAAAGAAAATAAGATTGCCTTATGAATCCATGATGAGGGCCACTTATGGTTTGAGCACCAAAGACGACGATACATGATTCTATCGCTTTTATGCCTAGCTAAGGGCGTTAAACAATAGTGCTTGTTGGGAGGCAAACCAATGAATTTATCTTTTTCTTTCTGTTTTGTTGCGTCCACACCTTCACAATTCTGTTGTGATTGTGTTTTTTGTGTTTCTTTTTTTGTTTGAGCCAAGCAAGACCACTTTTACTAGTCTTGGTAATGGTTGTTTGATCCTGCTGGAAAAAGACAGAAACATTTTGCTCACGATATGATTTTTCATTTTTATTCAGAAAGAGATTTTGAGTTGATTATTTTTGATGCTGGTTGATATGCCTTTTTCCCAGGCCTTCGTAATGTTTCAGATTTGTTGAGGTACCGGAAGTATACGAAGTATACAAATTGCTACAGACTGGTCTGTTTTTGATAGATTCTGTTTTTGTTGAGTTGGTTGCTTGTTTTGATGAAACTATGGTTAGTATCGGGGGGTACTAGCCATGGAAAAGTGAAAATACAGTAGCCCAACACCAATATAGATAGAATTCAAGTTTGCTACAGCACCAAAAGAAGTGGTAGTTTGTTTTCTTGTGCTAATGTTATCACGAGTTTCTGTTTAAGTTTTGTGTTGTGAAGTTTTCAAGTTTTGGGTGATGTTCTCATGGACAAAGAGATAAGGAGTGGAAAGATCTCAAGCTTGGGGATTCCCAAAGCATCCCAAGCCAATTCAAGGACACCAAAAAGCCTAAGCTTGGGGATGCCCCGGGAAGGCATCCCCTCTTTCGTCTCCAATCCATCGGTAACATTACTTGGAGCTATATTTTTATTCACCACATGATATGTGTTTTGCTTGGAGTGTCTTGTATCTTAGGAGTCTTTTCTTTTTGTTGTGTCACAATCATCCTTGGTGCACACCTTTTTGAGAGAGAGAGAGAGACATGCACTCATCGTGATTTTGCTAGAATGCTCATAGTTCTTCACTTATATCTTTTGAGCTAGATACTTTTGCTCTATGTGCTTCACTTATATCTTTTAGAGCACGGAGGTGCATGATTTGGTAGTTGGATTATGCTACGAAAGTAGTCCCAAATGTGATAGGTACCCAAAGAGGATGCAAAAACCTCCATCTTCATGTGCATTGTGTAGAAAGAGAAGTCTTGATTCCTCTCAATTAGTTTTGAGACGTGGATTAGGTAATATTAAGAGCTATGTTAGTAGGGTGTTGTGAATCTAGAAATACTTGTGTTGAAGTTAGTGATTCCCGTAGCATGCACGTATGGTGAACCTCTATGTTAGGAAGTCGTAGCATAATTGATCTATTGATTGTCATCCTTTGTGTTGAGGTCGGGATCGCGCGATGGTTAACACCTACCAACCCTTCCCCTAGGAGTATGCGTTTAGCACTTTGTTTCGATTACTAATAAAACCTTCGCAACAAGTATGTGAGTTCTTCATGACTAATTTGAGTCCATGGTGTAGATGCACTTTCACCTTCCACCATTGCTAGCCTCTCTAGTGCCGCGCAATTCTCGTCGGTGCACAAACCCACCATATGCCTTCCTCAAAACAGTCACCATACCGACCTACTATGGCATTTTCATAGCCCTTCCGAGATATATTGCCATGCAACTCCCACCGTTCCGTATCATGACTTGTGCCATCACTCTCATATTGCCATTGCATGATCGTAAGATAGCTAGCGAGATGTTTAAATGTCATACGCCATGCTAGATCGTTGCACATCCTGGTACACTGCCGGAGGCATTTCCTATAGAGTCATCATCATTTTGAGCTGTGAGTAAATAAAAGTGTGATGATCATCATTATTAGAGCATTGTCCCATGTGAGAAATAAAAAAATATATGAAAAAAGGAGGCCAAAGAGCCCCAAAAAAAAGAGAAAAAAGAGGCCTAAGAGCCCAAATAAAAAAAGAGAGAAAAAGAGAGAAGGGACAATGCTACTATCTTTTTCCACACTTGTGCTCCATAATAGCACCATGTTCTTCATGATTGAGAGCTTTTTGCTTTGTCACTACCATATGCTAGTGGGAATCTTCATTATATAACTTGGCTTGTATATTCCAATGATGGGCTTCCTCAAAATTGCCCTAGATCTTCATGAGCAAGCAAGTTGGATGCACACCCACTAGTTTTCCTTTTGAGCTTTCACATACTTATAGCTCTAGTGCATCTCCTGTATGGCAATCCCTACTCATTCACATTGATATCTATTAATGGGCATCTCCATAGCCTTTTGATACGCCGGGTCAATGTGACCATCTCCTCCTTTTTTGTCTCACAACCACCACCACACTCTATTCCAACTATAGTGCTATATCCATGGCTCACGCTCATGTATTGTGTGATAGTTATAAAAGGTTTGAGAAAGTAAGAGCGCGAAAACAATTACTTGGCCAATACCAGGGTTGTGCATGATTTACATTAGTTGTGTGAGGATGATGGAGCATAGCCACACTATATGATTTTGTAGGGATAACTTTCCTTGGCCTTGTTATTTTGAAAGTTCATGATTACTTTGCTAGTTTTCTTGAAGTATTATTGTTTTCATGTCAATAGAAAACTATTATTTTGAA
The DNA here is from genome assembly GCF_904849725.1 of Hordeum vulgare subsp. vulgare. Lineage (NCBI taxonomy): Eukaryota > Viridiplantae > Streptophyta > Magnoliopsida > Poales > Poaceae > Hordeum > Hordeum vulgare. The sequence goes on from NC_058518.1 coordinate 70,984,607, forward strand.
TCTTACGGATCTGAACATTCATGTCACTTGAAATAAGTTGCAAATGAAAACTATGCTAGGTAGCATTCCACATCAAAAATTCATTCTTTATCACTTCCCTACTCGAGGACGAGCAGGAGTTAAGCTTGGGGATGCTTGATACGTCTCCAACGTATCTATAATTTTGGATGTTTTGCATGCCTTTTATATATTTTTTGGGACTAACTTATTAACTCAGTGCCAAGTGCCAGTTCCTATTTTTTCCATGTTTTTGACCCCTTTCAGAGGAGATTTGAAACGGAGTCCAAACGGAATAAAATCCCGGAAAAGAATTTTTCCGTAACGGAAGAAGATCAGGAAGCTTGAGAGCCAAGGCAGGGGAGCCCCTAGGGCCCCACAAGCCCTCACCCCGCGACCACGGGGGAGGCCGCGGCCCACAGTCTTGTGGGCCCCCTGGACGCCCTTTGCCCTAGGGGTTGCGCCTATATATTCCCTAGAAGTCCCAAAAAAATCAGGAGATCACCGAAAGTACTTTTCCGCTGCCGCAAGCTTCTATCTCCGCAAGATCCCATCTGGGGCACGTTCTGGTGCCCTACCGGAGGGGGGATTCGGACACGGAGGGCTTCTTCATCAACACCATGACCTCTCCGATGATGCGTGAGTAGTTCACCATAGACCTACGGGTCCATAGCTAGTAACTAGATGGCTTCTTCTCTCTCTTGGATCTTCAATACAAAGTTCTCCATGATCTTCATGGAGATCTATCCGATGTAATCTTCTTTTGTGGTGTGTTTGTCGAGATCCAATGAATTGTGGATTTATGATCAGATTATCTATGAATCTTATTTGAGTTTCTTGTAATCTCTCTTATGCATGATTTCATATCCTTGTAATTCTCTTCGAGTTGTGGGTTTTGTCTGGCCAACTAGATCTATGATTCTTGCAATGGGAGAAGTGCTTGGTTTTGGGTTCATACCGTGCGATGACCTCCCCAGTGACAGAAGGGGTAGCGAGGCACGCATCGTGTTGTTTCCATCAAGGGTAAAAAGATGGGGTTTTCATCATTGGTTTGAGATTATCTCTCTACATCATGTCATCTTGCTTAAGGTGTTACTCTGTTCGTCATGAACTCAATACACTAGATGCATGCTGGATAGTGGTCGATGTGTGGAGTAATAGTAGTAGATGCAGAAAGTATCGGTCTACTTGTTTCGAACGTGATGCCTATATGTATGATCATTGCCTTAGATATCGTCATGACTTTGCGCGGTTCTGTCAATTGCTCGACAGTAATTTGTTCACCCACCGTGATATTTGCTATTTTGAGAGAAGCCTCTAGTGAACACTATGGCCCCGAGGGTCTACTCCACACCATATTTTCAGCCTTACACTTTTTACTTCGTTGCACTTTCTGCCTTCAGATATCACTTTGCAAACAATCTTGAAGGGATTGACAACCCCTTTGAAGCGTTGGGAGCAAGCTTGTTTGTGTTTGCGCAGGTACTCTGGACTTCACGAGACCCTCCTTCTGGATCGCTACCTTGGTTCTCAAACTGAGGGAAATACTTACTGCTCCTGTGCTGCATCACCCTTTCCTCTTCAAGGGAAAACCGACACAAACAAGACAAGTAACAAGAAGAATTCCTAGCGCCAAGGAAGGACTCTTGTTGCCGTAGCAGTTACCAGTAACACCAAGGGTTAAGGCTGCCATTTCTAGTAACTTCCTTCTTAATTACCACTTATTGCCTTGTAATGATGCTCGGTCAGTCGTGGCAGCCACTATATAAGCCACTCCCGGGCATCAGCTCAAGGGTTCAACACTTGTAATCTTTTACACGCCCCATAAGAGAACATCAACCTCAGGGCTTGAGACATAGGGTTGTTACCACTTCCGAGTGGGGCCTGAACTCGTAAATCCGAGCGCATCCGCTGCACCTAGCTAGACTTAGCCCCTTAGTTCGTACGCTTGGTATATTGTCAGGATCATTCCCATGACAACAACCACATGCAGTTGTTTCCGAATGACCGCCCGTGTAACATCCAAGTGATGCGCACACCATTGTAGAACTTGACCGCGACCACTCGGATCAGTGATTCTATTCAGCCGGACTCTGCAGCTGGGGAAGGCATTCGGCAGGTCCAGACTTTGTTGAAGAACGCCCTACAACAAAACTCCGTGGTGTCTCAATCACACCAACACATACACTGCATGTTCGTCCAAGAGGACATAGTGAAGTCAGCTCATAGCCCGTTTGCACTCGGGAGACACCGAAGAACTCCTCCTCCTCCGAGAGGCCAATATGGATATCACAGGCATGATTGTCGCATTCGCAATCGGACGCCCCCTTCGAGGGGTGGTTCACTTGGACATCAGTCGTATGCTAGAAAGCGACCATATGACGATGACTACAGGTGAAGCCCCAATCAGCACATGGTCAACGGAGAGGACGACCACCACGCTCCCCTGATCAACGCGATGTCCATAATCGCTCAGGGCATGATTGACTGAGCTCGAGCTGACAGGGAGCGTCCGGGTGGACGAAGCGTCTCCGGCCTCGAGTGCTTCATTACTCACATCCATTAGTCCGAAATACCCTCCAACTACAGGTTAGCTATGGGGATCAACAAGTTTAACAACGAGTCCAAGCCGGAGACCTGGCTCGATGATTACCCAGTGGCCATCCAGATTGGCGGCGGTGATGACTTTGTCGCCATGAAACACCTTCCTCTCATGCTGGAGGGGTTGGCAAGGGCGTGGCTAAACTAGATACCCGCCAACAACATCCACAGGTGGGAATACCTAGCCCAAGTGTTCGTCAAAACATTCGAGGGCACTTACAAGCGCCGGGTGGTCTAATCAAGCTACAGTAGTGCATCCAAAAGAGCAACGAGACTCTGTGCGAGTACATCCAGCAATGGACCAGGCTGCATAACACTGTTGAAGATGTGTCTCGGCACCAAGCCGTCTATGCCTTCAAGGTAGATACTTAGTATCGAGAGCTCATCCTGAAGTTTGGTCGTGCTCGGTACCTGCCCCTCAATCGGACCATGGAGATCGCCAATCGGTTCGCCAGTGGAGAGGAAGAAGACTACCTTCATAGCGGCAAGGGCTAAGTGGCCGATGCCCGTCACTCGGGGGGGGGGGGGGCAACGCTGTGAAGAAGCAAAAACAAAAAGTCGATGCCTCGGGCAAGGCAGAAGTTGCGGCTGTTCCAGGGCAAGGCCAAAGCAAAGCTAAGAAGAAGAAAAAGAAGGACTTGGCGGCTCAAAAGAAAAGTGAGCCCAAGAACGACGTCTTGGATCAGCCGTGCCAAGTCCAAACCAAGAGAGATGAGGATGGCAACCCCATCTTTCCTAAGCACATTGCTCGAGATTGTTGTCTGCTCTGGCAGGAGATGGGTGGACAGCCCTCTGGGGAAAAGGACAATGACGAGGAAGGGGTAGACGTGTCTGGGTATTCAAACATCGAGAAGGTCCTCATGATCTACGCCGATGTTGATAGCAAGAGCCGATTAAAGGTCGTCAATTGGGAGGTCAACATGGTAGTTCCGAGTGTCACCAAATACCTCAATTGGGCGAAAATGCCCGTCACATTCTATCAGTCGTATCATCCGGCCCACATAGCCACCCCCGGGCGGCACGCGCTGGTTGTGGATCCGTCCATCAAGGGAGGCAGCGGGCTTAACATTATCTACGCCGACACACTCAAGGCAATGGATATCTCGCTGTCCCAATTGAGCAAGAGAACATGCATTTCCATGTGGTCATCCCTGGGAGGAAGTTAGAGTCACTTGGTAAAATCGCTCTGTACGTCGCGTTCAGAGGCGAAAAGAACTTCCGGAAGGAGCGACTGACCTTCGAGGTGGTGGACTTATATAGTGCCTATCACGTCATCCTGGGTAGGCCAACCTACCCATGTTTCATGGCCTGACCATGTTACATGTATCTTAAACTTAAGATGCCAGGACCGGAGGGTGTGATCATGATGACCGGCGATCGGAGGGTCACCGAGGAGTGCCTCCATAACGGCTCCAAAATTGCCAAAGTGCATGTGCTTGCTGCTAAGCTCGATGGACACAAGAAGACGGTGGACACCGCTGACTTGCTCAGGTGAAAGCGTCCTGCTACTGAATCCGCTTTTTAGTCAGCCCGCGAGACAAAGCAGGTCCACGTTCACTTGAACGATCCGAGTTCCTCCATGGCGAACATCTCCACATCACTCGACAAAATATAGTATGGCGAGCTCATCAAGTTCCTCTATGAGAACTGGGACATTTTTGCATGGAAGCCGTCTGACATGCCGGGTGTTCCCAGGGAGCTGGCGGAGCACCGAATTCGAGCCGACCCCAAGGTCAAGCCAGTCAAGGAGCACTTGCATCGATCCTCCATCGAGAAGTGCAAGGCAATTGGCGAGGAGATCGCTGGGCTCCTAGCTGCCGAGTTCATTCGTGAGGATACCACTTTGAGTGGCTTGCGAATGTCGTCATGGTGCCCAAGAAGAACAACTCACTCCGGATGTGTATTGACTTCAAGCACCTCAATCGAGCCTGCCCGAAAGATCACTTTCCCCTACCCCGCATAGATCAGGTAGTAGATTCTACTACTGGATGTGAACACATGTCATTCTTGGATGCGTACTCCGGGTACCACCAGATTCGAATGTATGGGCCCGATGAAATTAAAACGGGCTTCATCTCCCCATTCAGGCATTTCTGCGACACCTCTATGCCATTCAGTCTAAAAAATGCCGGAGCTACTTTCCAACGCATGCTCTAGAAATGCTTGCAAAAGCAGATCATTCGAAATGTGGAGGCGTAGTCAAGATCGGATCCACTCGGCAAGCCGTTCCAAAGGGCGTATTCCTTGAACATTTTCGTGCCCCAACAATTAAACAAGATCCTTTCACAAAGGATCCCCCGCAAGCAGTCAGACCATCAAATCTGATGGAGGTTGATATCCCAGCAGGGGTCAACTTGGTCCATGAAATGTTGGTAATCACTCCTGAGTGGACTCAACCTTATTTAGCATAATTGCTCTGGCAAGAACTCCCTGAAGATAAAGAAGAAGCCTGTCAAATCGTCCGGCGGTCTAAAGCTTTCGAGGCAATGTGAGACCAGCTATTCAAGAAAGCACTACCTGAGTCACTCAGAGATGCATTTCTCCACAGGAAGGGTTGCAAATCTTACACGAGATTCACTCGGGAACTTGTGGCCACAATGCGTCCTCTCGGACGTTGGTTGCCAAAGCTTTCCACACAGGTTTTTATTGGCCCCGAGCCAATGAGGCAGCAAGAGAGTTGGTCGAGCTATGTGTAGGATGCTTGTTCTACAAGAATCAGTCGCACAAGTCTGCATCCACACTGAAGACAATTCCGCTCACCTGACCATTGGCCTTGTGGGGTCTCGACATGGTTGTCCCCTTATAGGCCGAGACGAGTGGATTTACCCACCTTCTAGTGGTGGTGGACAAGTTCACCAAGTGGGTCGAAGCGAAGCCCATTAAAAGCCTGGACTCAACAACTACCGTTAGCTTCATTCGACAGATTATCTTCACATTTGGAGTCCCACATGATATCATCACTGACAGCGGGTCCAATTTTTACTCGGACAAGTTTCGCAAGTTATGCTACTCCCAGGGCGCTCGGGTTAACTATGCCTTTGTGGCTCACCCGCAGTTGAATGGATAGGCAGAACAAGCGAATGGAATGATATTACAAGGACTAAAACCCTACTGATGAGGGATTGATACTCGTGATCTGCGTTGGGTTTTCCTTGAACAGGAATGGGTTATAGCAGCAAAAAGTGGGTAAGTATTCCCCTCCGTTATGAAACCAAGGTTTATCGAACCAACAAGAATATCAACCACAACCATCTTTAGTGGCTGCACACAAAAGAACAAACAACTTGCACCCAACGCGGGCAAGAGGGTTGCCAATCCTCTTGTCTTGTTATTTGCAAGCAAGTGAGGTGTGTAGATAATTGTAGATAACAAGATAAAATAAAAACAAGTAATTATAAATGGCAGCAAGGTTATGAATGTTTTATGAGTATGTTGTGAATGGACACCGGGGCCATAGCTTTCCGTAACCGCATCTCTCATGTAAAAATAGCATACAGATGGTAAACAAATTACTGTTGGGCAATTGACAAAAAAAAACAGATAGTTATGCGATATGCATGGCAATGATCATGTGTATATAGGCATCACATCCATAAACAAATAGGATGACTCCAACGTGCACCTATTACTATTACTCCACTCGTCGACCGCTATCCAACATGCATCTAGAGTATTAAGTAAATCATAGTAATGAATGGAGAACAATGACATGATGTAAACAAAGTAAACTCAAGCAATATGAATAAACCCCATCATTTTATACTTAGTAGAAGCAACACAAAGACACATCTTGTCCCGTTCTGTCACTGGGATATAGAAATTTCCCAGGTTGAACCTACCACAACACACCTCTCTCACCAAAGAAATATCGATCTAGTTGGCCAAACTATTTCAATAGATCAGAGAGAATTACGAAGCTATCATAATCATGCACATAAGAATCATATAAGTATTCAGAGGTGACTCAAATATTTATCATAAATAATATTAACATAAATCCACAATTCATATGGATCAAAGCAAAGATGCGATGATCATTGTATTGGAGATCAAAGAGAGAGAGAGAGAGATTGTCACATAGGTACTAACTATGGACCCGTAGGTGTGTGGTGAACTACTCATAACCATTTTAACGCATGTTGACACATAAGATAATTCATTATCCACTCCTAACTATTTAAGAATGGCATGAGAAGCTATAATCTCTAATTGTCATCATAAACATGTTCACTCATGATATACTGAATCAAGATCAAATGAGCTAAACATACTTACAAAAATGGAAAACAAGGAGGGTTCATACCAACTTCCTTTACCATGATCACTTCATCAAATATCGTCATTATTGCCTTCCACTTGCATGACCGAATGATGTGAAAATTATAATAGTGCAAGCATGCCATGAACTAAGATGGAATCTGCAAAACAGTTATACAAAGGAGAGGACAAGGTAATATTGGCTCTTTTATTAGGTCAGCAATAATGCATATGAGAGCCACTCAACATTTTTCATCATGGTCTTCTCCTTTCAATGACTCAAAGTAAAGAAAATAAATTCAAAGGAACACAATGAAATATTTTTTTGGAGTTTTTGTTTTTTCGAAGAAAGCAAACAAACAAGGAAAAACAGAAATGAAAAAAACTATTTACATGGGAAAGCTCCCAACAAGCAAGGAAAATATTTTTGGGGTTTCTTTTAGTACTACAACTAATTAACTGAAAAGAAACTTTGAAAAGAAACTAGAAATATTTTTGGAATTTTGAAACTTTTTCAAACACACAAGAAGAAAGAAGAAAATAAAGATAACATGGATATACAATGAAAGATGATGAACACGTACAATTTATATGGACTGTGTGAACATGAATGTAATGTCGGTGGGAAATACGCACACCCCCAAGCTTAGGCGTTTGCCTAGCTTGGTGATCACCATCGTTGGTCTGGATAATAATTGAAGTGGTAGCTCAGGGAGGCTTTTTGTGCCGCCCCTCTGCCAAGAGAGTTGCCTCCACTGCAGCATTGTATGCTTGCACCTCACTCTCAAGAACATAGCATCTCTGTTTATTATGAAAATCAAAGAGAGCAGGGGCATGCAAAGTAACAGAAACAAGATTATATTTGTTAAATGTTAAGTTATAATCATACCCTCTGGCACTATCCATAATGAAGTCATGACTGTGCATGGCTTTAAAGTCTAAATATCTCTCATTCAGCATAGGGTCATAAGGTTGAGGTGAATTTTTTAGTATTGTAGCTATGTGGGTGAAATAAATGCCTCCATATAATACACCACTACCCGCGTTAGGATGCACCCTCTGGGCAACAATTGCACTGAGGTTATAATGTCTTTCTCCACTCATGGCAGTGTGAGTATAGTGGTTCATAACAATGAGCAACTAAGTATTTAAATAATTTACTATGAATTATCCTATAGCAAATAAATAGGTATAATGTATGAAAGTATGCAATGCTATGGAAATACTACATAGCATGGGTATCATGGCTTGCCTTGTTTTGTTGGGTTGTTCAAACAATCCTGGTCTTCAAAATCATCAAAGTTCCCTTCTGAAAATATTTTTGAATTGCAAAGAGGAAATGTCACATAATGAATTTTTTTCACCACAATTTTTGTGAATATTGGAAAAATACAAACTTTGGTCATAAAATAAAAGAGTTCAATACAAACTCAATGCAAAAAGAATCAACTAAATTGGACCTATAAATAAAAAGTTAGGAGTGGTCAAACCTGTTTTGAAATTGGATTTAACCAAATAGAGAACAACCCACAACGGGCCACGTCGAAGGATTAAAGTGGAGGGGCGTCTCCACTTACTGCTTCGAGCGCGCAGGGCTGAGCCGCTGTTAGGTGGGGTCGGCCCTTTTAAAAATAGAGGAAGAGAGAAGGGACCGAGGCAGGACGGTGCTCCGGCGACGGTCACCGGCGATAGAGACGGCGACATCGCTCGGAGTTAAGGGGAACTGATCGGGCACTCTAAGACAAACACACACGTACCCACAACGTGACGAGATATGACCGGACGATGTCGTCCCCTTCCTCTCGGGCGGCTGCAGCGTTCGGGTGGTCGTCGGAAAAGACAATTCCTGCGATGATTGGCTTGGGCACTGGGTCTAGGAGCACGAGGGGAATGCCCTGAGCTCGAGGGTGAGGTTGATTGGGATCTGGGTGGAGTAGGGATGTTGGTGATGAAGTGGCTACGTGCGGCGGAGCTCCGGTGAGACTCGAGGCCAGAGGGCCTCTCGGTCGTGGATCGCTCCTCGGGAGGACAATTGGAGGTGGAGGAGGAGATTGCGGTGCTCGGAAAGGCTGGGCACGACCTTAAATAGGCCAGCGGCGAGCGTTGCCGATCTCTCCCGAAGCGACGAGGCTCGGGCATGCCACTGGAGAAAGGACGGCGAGCTGGCCGTCATGGCGTGGAGGTGAGGTGATGGAGGAGGGCACGGGAGCGACGAGACTAGTCCGCTGCCATTAATGACTCGCGGACGACCACAGTGGCCGAAGTCCACTATTCTACCCGTGGTGAAGCTTGGTCGGAAGCAACGACGGCCTTGTCCGGCGACCCAGAGGGTTCGGGAGACGCCACGCATTCGCCAGAGAGGCTGTCGGCACCAAGGACAAGGGGGGACAGCGAAAGATGGCTCAGGCGAGCAGATCGAACGCGGGCGCCACACAGAGCGCACGCTCTGGCATGCGAGCCCCATGCTCACCACGGGTGCGGACACCAGGAGGCCACACACGCCTGGCACACCTTGTCCAAAGCGTCCTGCTAGTTCTCAAACAACAGCGCCAGAAACTGACACGTTGACGGAGACTTGCTTGCGTTGGTTTTTCCCTTGAATAGGAAAGGGTGATGAAGCACATGAGCAGTAAGTATTTCCCTCAATTTGAGAACCAAGGTATCAATCTAGTAGGAGAATCTCGTCAAGTCCAGAGTACCTGCACAAACACAAAAGAGCTTGCACCCAACACTATAAAGGGGTTGTCAATCCCTTCAAGATTGATTGCAAAGTGAGATCTGAAGGCGGAAAGTGCAACGAAGTAAAAGAGTAAGGCTGAAAATATGGTGTGAAGTAGACTCGGGGGCCATAGTGTTCACTAGAGGCTTCTCTCAAAATAGCAAATATTACGGTGGGTGAACAAATTACTGTCGAGCAATTGATAGAACCACACAAAGTCATGACGATATCTAAGGCAATGATCATACATATAGGCATCACGTCCGAGACAAGTAGACCGATACTTTCTGCATCTACTACTATTACTCCACACATCGACCGCTATCCAGCATACATCTAGTGTATTGAGTTCATGACGAATAGAGTAACGCCTTAAGCAAGATGACATGATGTAGAGGGATAAACTCAAACCAATGATGAAAACCCCATCTTTTTACCCTTGATGGCAACAACACGATGCGTGCCTCGCTACCCCTTCTGTCACTGGGTGAGGTCGCCGCACGGTATGAACCCAAAACCAAGCACTTCTCCCATTGCAAGAATCATAGATCAAGCTAGCCAAACAAAACCCACAACTCGAAGAGAATTACAAGGATATGAAATCATGCATAAAAGAGACCAGAAGAAACTCAAATAAGATTCATAGATAATCTGATCATAAATCCACAATTCATCAGATCTCGAGAAACACACCACAAAAGAAGATTACATCGGATAGATCTCCATGAAGATCATGGAGAACTTTGTATTGAAGATCCAAGAGAGAGAAGAAGCCATCTAGCTACTAGCTATGGACCCGTAGGTCTATGGTGAAGTACTCACACATCATCGGAGAGGTCATGCTGTTGATGAACAAGCCCTCCGTATCTGAATCGCCCCTCCGGTAGGGCACCAAAAGGTACCCCAGATTGGATCTTGCGGAGATGGAAGCTTGCGGCGGCGGAAAAGTACTTTCGATGATCTCCAGATTTTTTTTGGGATTTTCGGGAATATATAGGTGGAAGACCTAGGGCAGAGGAGGCCCAGGGGCCTCACAAGCCTGGGAGGCGCGACCCTCCTGGCCGCGGCTAGGGGGCTTGTGGGGTCCCTGGTGGCCCCCTGCCTTGGTTCTCGATTTCCCGATCGTCTTCTGTTTTGGAAAAAATCTTTTTGGAAGTTTCGTTCCATTTGGACTCCGTTTGAAATCCTCCACTGAAAAGGGTCAAAAACACGGAAAAAACAGGAACTGGCACTTGGCACTGAGTTAGTAAGTTAGTCCCAAAAAAGATATAAAAGGCATACAAAACATCCAAAGTTTCACAAGATAATAGCATGAAACCATCAAAAATTATAGATACGCTGGAGACGTATCAAGCATCCTCAAGCTTAACTCCTGCTCGCCCTCGAGTAGGGAAGTGATAAAGACGGAATTTTTGATGTGGAATGCTACCTAGCATAGTTGTCCTTTGTAACTTCTTTCATGTGACATGAATGTTCAGATCCGTAAGATTCAAAACAATAGTTTGCTATTGACATGAAAACAATAATACTTCAAGCAAACTAGCAAGGTAATCATGAACTTTCAAAATAACAAGGCCAAGGAAAGTTAACCCTACAAATTCATATAGTCTGGCTATGCTCCATCATCCTCACACAACTAATTTAAATCATGCACAACCCCGGTATTTGCCAAGTAATTGTTTTTGCACTCTTACTTTCTCAAACTTTTTTTCAACTCTCACGCAATACATGAGTGTGAGCCATGGATATAGCACTATGGAGGAATAGAGTGTGGTGGTGGTTGTGAGACAAAAAGGGAGGAGATGGTCACATTGACTCGGTGTATCAAAGGGCTATGGAGATGCCCATTAATAGATATCAATGTGAATGAGTAGGGATTGCCATACAAAGGATGCACTAGAGCTATAAGTATGTCAAAGCTCAAAAGGAGAACTAGTGGGTGTGCATCCAACTTGCTTGCTCACGAAGACCTAGGGCAATTTGAGGAAGTCCATCATTGGAATATATAAGCCAAGTTATATAATAAAGATTCACGCTAGCATATGGTGGTGACGAAACGAGAGACTCTCAATCATGAAGAACATGGTGCTATTATGAAGCACAAGTGTGGAAAAAGATAGTAGCATTGTCCCTTCTCTCTTTTTCTCTCCCTTTTTTTATTTTGGGATCTTGGGCCTCTTTTTTTCTCTTTTTTTTATTTGGGCTCTTTGGCCTCTTTTTTTATTTCCTCACAGGGGACAATTCTGTAATAATGATGATCATCACACTTTTATTTACTCACAACTCATAGCTCAATGACGACTCTATAGATGAGAGTGACGACACAAGTCATGAGAAGGAACAGTGGGAGTTGCATGACAATATATCTCAGAATGGCTATGAAAATGCCATAGTAGGTAGGTATGGTGGCTGGTTTGAGGAAGGCATATGGTGGGTTTGAGCACCGGCAGAAATTGCGTGACACTAGAGAGGCTAGCAATGGTGGAAGGTGAAAGTGCATCTATACCATGGACTCACATTAGTCATGAAGAACTCACATACTTTTTGCGAAAGTTTTTATTAGTAATCTAAACAAAGTGCTAAACGCATAATCCTAGGGGAAGGGTTTGTAGGTGTTAACCATCACGCGATCCCGACCGCAACACAAAGGATGACAATCAATAGACCAATTATGCTCCGACTTCCTAACATAGCGGTTCACCATAGGTGCATGCTACGGGAATCAGTAACTTCAACACAAGTATTTCTAGATTCACAACACCCTACTAACATAACTCTTAATATTACCAAATCCACGTCTCAAAACTAATTGAGAGGAATCAAACTTCTCTTTCTACTCAATGCACATGAAGATGGAAGTTTTTGTATCCTATTTGGGTACCTATCACCTTTGGGACTAATTTCGTAGCACAAGCCAACTACCAAGTCACGCACCGCCGTGCTCTAAAAGATCTAAGTGAAGCACATAGAGCAAAATTATCTAGCTCAAAAGATATAACTGAAGCACGATGAGCATTCTAGCTAATTCACGATGAGTGCATGTCTCTCTAAAAAGGTGTGCAGCAAGGATGATTGTGACGCAACAAAAAGAAAAGACTCCTACGATAAAAGATGCTCCAAGCAAAACACATATCATGTGGTGAATAAAAATGTAGCTCCAAGTAATGTTACCGATGGATTGAAGACGAAAGAGGGGATGCCTTCCCGGGGCATCCCCAAGCTTAGGCTTTTTGGTGTCCTTGAATTTGGCTTGGGATGCCTTGGGAATCCCCAAGCTTGAGCTCTTTCCACTCCTTATCTCTTTGTCTATGAGAACGTCACCCAAAACTTGAAAACTTCACAACACAAAACTTAAAAAGAAACTCGTGATATCATTAGCACAAGAAAACAAACTACCACCTCTTTAGTTACCGTAGCAATAATCCCGTTTTCTATTTATATTGGTGTTAGATCACTGTGTTCTCACTTTTCCATGGCTAGTACCCTCGATACTATCCATAGTTTCATCAAAACAAGCAACGAACTCAACAAAAACAGAATCTGTCAAAAACAGACCAGTCTGTAGCAATCTGTATACTTTGTATACTTATGGTACCTCAACAATTCTGAAAACTTAGGACTTCCTGGGAAAAAGGCATGTCAACCATCAGCAAAAAGAATCAACTCAAAAGCTCTTTCTGAATAAAAATGAAAAATAATCTTGTGAGCGAAAAGTTTTTGTCTTTTTCCAGCAGGATCAAACAACCATCACCAAGACTAGTTATAAAGGTTTTACTTGGCTCAAACACAAAAGACACTATCATATAACAGAATTATGATGGTGTGGACGCAACAAAATAGAAAGAAAAAGATAAATTCATTGGGTTGCCTCCCAACAAGCGCTATTGTTTAACGCCCTTAGCTAGGCATAAAGCGATAGAATCACGTATCGTCGTCTTTGGTACTCAAACCATATGTAGCGTGATCAGTCATCATCTTAAGGTCTTCATCTTTTTTACTAGATGATTCACCACTATTTTTAGGAACAAAAACAGACTTGGTGACCTTATTGTGGGCAAAATTTGGAGTATTCTGCACAACGGCAAAAGCGGAACCCAAGTTGGTTATAACATCCTCTAGTTTCTCAATCCTAGCGGAATCATGACCTAGTTTTTCGTTAACTGTGGGTTCCTTCTCCTTTAAATTTTTCAAAACCATTCCCACCTTGGATCCGTACTCAGTGATTTGATTGTGGATCTTTTTATCCAAATTCTCAATAAGTTCAATCGTAGCAACTTTATTTTCAATGACTTCCAGCCTACGCATCACATGTTCCAGAGTTAAGGTAGTCCCATTAACCACGAGTGGGGGCGAGCCTACCAAATTTATTACAGCTCCGTAAGAGTCAACGGTATGGCTACCCAAGAAATTTCCACCCATGATGGTGTCAAGAATATACCTATTCCAAGGAGAAATACCCACATAAAAACTGCGAAGAAGGACGGTAGTAGATTGCTTATGAGTAGATCTACTCTGAGCATTGCAAATCCTATACCATGCGTCCTTTAAGTTTTCTTCCTCAATTTGTTTGAAATTGAGGACTTCGTTCTCGGGAGTATCGTTCGAAGTGGTGGATCTAGCCATGAGGACAGATAGACTATCCCACACAAACGAACAGAAAGCAAGCAAGAGAAAAGGGGGAACGAGAAAGGCAAACGAAAAAGGCAAATGAAAAATGCAAACAAAAAAGGCAAACGAAGGAACAGGGGCAAACAAAAAAGGCAAACGAAAAAGGCAAATATTTTTGTAATTTTTGTTTTTCAGAAGTGGGGGAGAGGTAAATGAGAGGCAAAAAAAAGTAAATGCAAGAGATGAGTTTGCGACACTTACTTGAATGAGTTCTTGACTTGATCCTCCCCGACAATGGCGCCAGAAATCCTTCTGCTACTTCTCAAACAACAGCGCCAGAAACTGACACGTTGATGGAGACTTGCTTGCGTTGGTTTTTCCCTTGAAGAGGAAAGGGTGATGCAGCATAGGAGCTATAAGTATTTCCCTCAGTTTGAGAACCAAGGTATCAATCCACTAGGAGAATCTCGTCAAGTCCAGAGTACCTGCGCAAACACAAAAGAGCTTGCACCCAACGCTATAAAGGGGTTGTGAGTCCCTTCAAGATTGATTGCAAAGTGAGATCTGAAGGCGGAAAGTGCAACAAAGTAAAAGAGTAAGACTGAAAATATGGTGTGAAGTAGACCCGGGGGCCATAGTGTTCACTAGAGGCTTCTCTCAAAATAGCAAATATTACGGTGGGTGAACAAATTACTGTCGAGCAATTGATAGAACCGCACAAAGTCATGACGATATCTAAGGCAATGATCATACATATAGGCATCACGTCCGAGACAAGTAGACCAATACTTTCTGCATCTACTACTATTACTCCACACATCGACCGCTATCCAACATGCATCTAGTGTATTGAGTTCATGATGAACAGAGTAACGCCTTAAGCAAGATGACATGATGTAGAGGGATAAACTCAAACCAATGATGAAAACCCCATCTTTTTACCCTTGATGGCAACAACACGATGCGTGCCTCGCTACCCCTTCTGTCACTGGGTGAGGTCACCGCACGGTATGAACCCAAAACCAAGCACTTCTCCTATTGCAAGAATCATAGATCAATCTGGCCAAACAAAACCCACAACTTGAAGATAATTACAAGGATATGAAATCATGCATAAAAGAGATCAGAAGAAACTCAAATAAGATTCATAGATAATCTGATCATAAATCCACAATTCATCAGATCTCGATAAACACACCGCAAAAGAAGATTACATCGGATAGATCTCCATGAAGATCATGGAGAACTTTGTATTGAAGATCCAAGGGAGAGAAGAAGCCATCTAGCTACTAGCTATGGACCCGTAGGTCTATGGTGAACTACTCACGCATCATCGGAGAGGCCATGGTGTTGATGAACAAGCCCACCGTATCCAAATCCCGCCTTTGGCAGGGCACCAAAACGTACCCCAGATGGGATCTTGCGTAGACAGAAGCTTGCGGTGGCGGAAAAGTACTTTCGATGATCTCCGGATTTTTTCTGGGATTTTAGGGAATATATAGGCGGAAGACCTAGGGCAGAGGAAGCTCAGGGGGCCCACAAGCCTGGGAGGCGCGCCCCCCTGGCCGCGGCTAGGGGGCTTGTGGGGTCGCTGGTGGCCCCCTGCCTTGGTTCTCAAGTTCCCCGATCGTCTTCTGTTTCGGAAAAAATCTCTTTTGAAGTTTTGTTTCGTTTGGACTCCGTTTAAAATCCTCCTCTGAAAAGGGTCAAAAACCCGGGAAAAACAGGAACTGGCACTTGGTACTGAGTTAATTAGTTAGTCCCAAAAAAGATATAAATGGCATACAAAACATCCAAAGTTTGACAAGATAATAGCATGAAACCATCAAAAATTATAGATACGTTGGAGGCGTATCACGTCCACCCTCGTCCACTTAGACAACCTAGTCCACTGGCTCGACTAGATTCACCCTTCTGTGAAGTGTAGCCTCAGCTACAGCTTCTTCTAGCAATCTTGAGGAGGTTCTGGGGTGGAAATGAGATAGAGATGGAGTGGTGGATATGTCTAGGGTTATCTACCTTGGAAGAACTACAAAGTGGCAAAGTTTGAAGAGATTTGAAGGAGGTTTGGACATAGCTCCTTTGGAAACCACCATTCTAGTCCAGAATCGAAATGAGCTTGAGGCACTCTCATGAATGCTCTGCTAAGGATGAAACTTGGTGGAGGGAAGTTATTTGGTAGTGCACACATGCCATAATTTTTTTAGATCAATTGTGCACCCCTAGCTGGTACTTTTTTCACAAAGGTTCAAAATTAGCAGAAACTTGACAGGGTCCTACTGCTCAAAATTTGTACTAGACCAGATGATGTCTTTGGATATTGTGGCTATATAGGATCCCTAGGAGCTTGGGGAATTTATTGGGAATTTTCTGGGATAGGAAGAATTGGGTTGCTTCACAATGGGGCAATTCTGGCCAGAGAAGAAATAATTATTCTGGCCAAAATTTTGCATTGGGCAATGGAATATTTTTGGAGATCTTGGAATCATATGATGCTAAGAAGATGTGGAAAAAGTTTGGGAATTTGTTGATCATCCAAACTATAAGTTGCTTCACAACCCATAGTGATGCCATAATTCCCCAACTAAACAAAAGAGCTTATTGGAAAAGACTAAATATTGAAAATTGATTCAGGAGAGATGTAGAAAGGTGTTGGTAAGATGATGAGGGTTTTGGGTTACTTGGAAAAAGATTCAAAGATTCACAGATCCAAATCAGTTGAAAAGATTTGAAAATCAACCAGTTTTGCAGGTAAAACCCAAAAGGTTTTGGAAATAAAAAGTTGCGAAAAATTAGGGTGTCACAAACCTACCCCCCTTAGGATGAATCTCGTCCTCGAGATTCAGTTGCTCAGGGAATAAGTATGGATATGCGGATCTCAAGAAATCTTCTCTTTCCCAGGTAGCCTCTTCCTCATTATGGTGCTCCCATAGTACCTTATAAAACTTGAGTACCTTACTCCTAGTAGTCCTATCCATCTAATCCAAGATCCTGACAGGTTTATCTTCATAGGTCAGATCCTTAGCTAGTTCTAGCTCACTCATATCTTCCTACTTAATCGGTGGTGCAATGCACTTTCTTAACTGTGAGATGTGGAAGACAACGTGCACATCTGATAACTCTATTGGTAATTCTAACTGATATGCCACTCTGCCTCTTCTAGCGATCACTGGAAAGGGACTGATATATCTTGGTGCAAGCTTTCCCCACGAATGAAACCTCTTTACTCCTTTGAGGGGGTTACTCGGAGGTACACATATTCTCCAGGCTCTCAAAAGTCACTTCCCGGTGCTTTGGGTCATAGTAGCTCTTCTGACGGGACTTGGCTGCCCGAAGGCGCTCATGAATGTCCTTGACCTGTCTCTCAGCCTCCAGCATCAAGTCCGTGCCAAAGATACGGCTATCTCCTGTCTGGGACCAGTTCAATGGGGTGCGACACTTTCACCCATATAGTTCCTCAAACGGTGACATCTTCAAACTCATCTGATAGCTGTTGTTGTAGGAGAATTCCACATAGGGTAGGATATCTTCCCATTTGGGTCCATGGGTGAGAACACATGACCGAAGCATGTCCTCCAGTATCTGGTTCACTCTCTCTGTGTGTCCATCGGTCTGCGGATGGTGTGTTGTGCTATGCTTCAACATGGTTCGCAAAGCTTGATGTAGTCGTAGCCATAATGCCGAAGTGAATAGGGAGCCTCTATGTGAGGTGATAGACTTGGGCACTCCATGAAGGTGACTATCCGAGACATGTAAAGCTGTGCCAGCTGATTTGTGTTGAAAGTGGTCTTTACCGAGATAAAGTGGACTCCTTTCATGAGTGTATCCACAACGACCCAGATAGCATCACTGCCTCTTGTTGACTTGGGTAGTACAACAATGAAGTCCATACATATGTCGTCCCACTTCCACTGGGGAACCGGTAAAGGTTGTAGTAGCCCAGCGGGTTTCTGGTGTTCTGCTTTGACCTTGTTGCAGATGTCACAACAGGCGACATAGTATGCTATGTCCCTTTGCATTCCTGGCCACCAAAACGTATCTCTCAGATCCTGGTACATCTTTGTGCCTCCCGGGGTGGATCGAGTATGCGGAATCATGGGCTTCCCTGAGTATTTGCTTCCTCAGGTTATTCTGGTCGGGCACATATATCCGTTTCTCAAACCATAAGATGCCTTGGTCCTCTACGCGGAAGGACTTGGCCTTCCCTTTCAGAATCAACTCCTTGATTTTTTGATCCCTTCATCTGGCTCTTGGGCCTTCTTAATTTATTCCATAAGGGTGGGGGTAATTTCCAACGTATCCGAGGTAGTTGGGCCGCATAGCACCATGTTGAGGTTAGCGAATTCTTCTTGTAGCCTTGGATTCATACTTCCCATCAGTGCATTCATAGTGTCTGGCTTTCTGCTGTGAGGGTCCACGACTACATTAGCTTTACCCGGATGATAGTTAATCCCAATGTCATAGTCCTTGACTAGTTCAAGCCATCTTCGTTGCCTGAGATTCAGGTCAGGTTGGGTGAAAATATACTTGAGACTTTTATGGTTCATGTATATTTCGCAACATTGTCCGATAAGGTAATGCCTTCAAATCTTCAAGGCATGAACTACGCCTGCTAATTCCAAGTCATGCGTGGGGTAGTTTTCTTCATGAGGTCATATCTCTCGGGATGCATACGCTACAACCCTTCCTTCCTGCATTAGTACGCAGCCGATTCCTCGTCTGGAGGCATCACAGTAAATACCAAAGCTCTTGTGGATGTCTAGAAGGACTAGGACAGGTGCTGTCGTTAGCCTTGTCTTCAGCTCCAGAAAACTGTTGTCACACTCTGTCGTCTAGACGAATCTTTGATTTTTCTTGAGCAATTTCGTCAACGGCTTAGCTATTTTGGAGAAGCCTTCTATGAAACGATGGTAGTAGCCTGCCAATCCCAGGAAGCTACGAACTTCCGTCATCGAGACCGGTGTCTTCCAATTTAATACTGCTGTTACCTTGCTCGGGTCAACGGCTACACCTTGTTCCGACAGGATGTGCCCCAGAAATCCCACCTCTTTTAGCCAAAATTCGCACTTACTGAACTTGACATACAACCGATGGGTTCTTAACCTTTCCAAGACAGCACAGAGGTGTTGCTTGTGCGCTTCTTCATTCTTGGAATATATCAGGATATCATCAATGAACACCACCACAAATTTGTCCAGGAAATCCATGAAAACCTTCTTCATCATGCTCATGAAATAGGATGGATCATTTGTCAGTCCGAATAACATGACCGTAAACTCATACATGCCATATCGGGTGGTGAAAGCGGTCTTGGGTATATCTTCCTTTATGATTTTCAGCTAATGATACCCGGTTCTGCGGTCAATCTTGGAGAATACCCGTGCTCCATTTAACTGGTCAAACAATTCGTCAACGCAGGGAGCGGGTACTTATTCTTGATAGTGACCTCATTAAGCTGGCGATAGTCTATGCACATTCGCAGACTTCCATCCTTCTTCTTGACAAATATTACGGGTGATCCCCATGGCGAGATGCTTGGGCGAATATAGCCTTTTTGCAACAATTCGTCCAACTGTTTCTTTAGTTCTGTCAACTCTAGACTTGGCATACGGTAATATTTCTTGTAAATTGGAGCGATACCAGGGACTACTTCGATTGCAAACTCCAATTCCTGGTCGGGTGGCATTCCTGGTAATTCCTCGGGAAATACATCTGGAAATTCGCATACTACCGAAATCAAGTTCATATCCGTGCCATTAGCCTCGTATGCCATTCCTTTCCTTGACATCATCTTACTGGCAAGAAATTGGACTGTTTGTCCTGCCGGGTTAACCAGCGTCACTGTTCTCGTGGCATAGTTGATGCACACCTGATTGGGTGTCAACCAGTCCATCCCCAATATTACGTCTAATCCCGAAGATTCAATAGCAATGAGTGCAACTGGAAACTTAACTCCATGTATCAAAATTTCCAGATCTTCATATATGAGATTTGTTTTGAGCAGGGAGCCAGGGGATTGTACCACCATGATCTTGTCCAAAATTGAAGGAGAAATTTGTGCAAGGTGGCAAAACTCCGCGAAATAAATGAGTGGGAAGCCCCAAAATCAAGTAAAATTACTACGGGTATGTCATTAATAGAGAACATACCGGGGACAACTTCTAGAGCTTCGCAGGCTTCCTCGGCGGAGATATGATGGATGCGTCCATGGCTAAAGTTATGGTTAGGGCGACGTCCAATGGTGTTGACTTGTGGCTTGACGTTAGAGCATGGCTTCCCATTGTTGGTGGGGCACTGCTTGGAGTAGTGTCCACTTTGGCCGCAAGTGAAGCAAGTGTTGTTACGGCGACAATCCTCTAGCACTGGCTGCTTGCCGAAGGTCTTGTTCTGATTCACTGTCTTATTGTTGTTGTTGCCATTGCTCCAGGTAGGCTTGTATTCAGATGGGCCTAACTGCCATGTACGTGGCTTCTGCACAATCTGTTCCCTGTTGTCGTTCTTGGGTTCAAACTTCCGCTTGCAGTCATCGTAGCCGGTCTTATGCTCTCGTTCGGCTATGAAAGCCTTGTTCACTAGGGTCTGGAAGTCCGGAAAATTCAGCATACAGAGCTGACAATGGAGAGTGTGATTCGGTCCTCCTAGGAACATATCTATCTTCCTTTCCTCAGTGGATACGTCATAGGTAGAGTACCATGCCAGATTGTTGAATTTGTTCAGATACTCCGCCACATACATATTTACTTGTGTAAGAGCAAGGAACTCCCTTTGCTTCACCTTCATTATGCCTGTAGGGATATGATATTTGCGGAATGCCTCCTTGAACTTTTCCCAAGAAATATCTTCTCCAGAGGGCCATGTTGCCTTTATGTTATCCCACCATATAGCTGCTGGCCCTTCTAAGTAGTGAGTGGCAAAAGGAACCTTATCTGATTCCTCGCAATGAGCTATGTCTAGCTTCTTTTCAATGGTCCTCAGCCAGTCGTCCGCTTCTATAGGATTGACAGCTTGACCAAAGTTGGCTGGCTTAGTCCACTGGAAGTCAGACAACTTGGAACGTGTCCCATTATGGTCGTGATTCTTACCCACCATAGCCTGCATGCTTTTCAGGAATTCCATAAGATCCTAGTTCCTCTTTTCCTCAAACATTCTCATAATCTCATCAGTGGTCGGTGCTTGGGTGGTGGAGGTGGAAATCTTCTGGTTGTTGTCCTGCCTGTCTGGCGGATCGACGGACGGGGGTTCCATCACCGCCTTGGCTACAACTTCTCTTCATCCTAAATTTGTTCCCATTGCAAAATACCAAATCGATGAGCAAGATCCATAAGGGAAGCACAGTCATAAAACACCAGAAGAGAGTACACGAGAAAAGAGAATAAGCAAACAACATACTTATAAAAGATAACCCAACATTATACATGGCAAGATAGTAGGGAGAATATCATGACTAGACTGCTCATAGAGCAGTTGACATATGCAAAGATGCATGCTCAACAACTCCAGCCTCTACTCTAGTGGCGCGGATGACACGAACACTGATAGACTGAAGACTCCTCATCATCTGATCCTGAATCGGAGTCGGAATTGATGATATGGATCTCATCCTCCGGATTAAAGGAAACACGACGACACTACTAGGATGGTTCTCCTTCCGGGGAAGAAGGAGCACAACGCCTCAGCATCGGAGCAGCTGGAGGGCTAGGAGTGAGGCCCACTCTGTGGGAGTCTCACGACGCCTGCCAGACGAAGAGCCAGGTGGCACCATAGAGTTAGAAGGAACATCAAACCTGGGTGGAGGTGGAACTGGTGGTCGATATAGAGGTGGAAAGATGGGTTGAGGTGAAGGTGGCACTGAAGTCGCGGAAACAAGTGTCGCGTGGACACGAGACAACTCCTTAGGCAGGGATACAATGGTGCGATAGCTGGAGTTTAGATAGCGAGACAACACATGAGTCGCGCGATCACATGCCGGGTCAACACGAGCAAAAATGACTCGCCCTGTCGTAGATGACAGGGTGGGATAGTGGAAGAAACCTGGATGAGTCTGCATCTCGACCTCGTGGAAGCGCAAGTCAGTGAGAGCCTCCATCGTGGCAAACTGGACTGACAACTCTGGAGTAGAAGCTGTTCCGCCCTTAGCAGAGCGAGAATAGCTACCAAGGTCCGAGCTTGCATCCAGGTAAGCCTCTGTGTGGTACTCGTATACGGACTCAGCAAGCTGCTCCCGAAACACTTGGTACACTGTATCTTCTCCGTGAGGGTACAATCGAAGCCAGATGTTCTGGAGCAGTACTGGAAAGGTGGATGGTGCAGACTCATAATGGAAGTGGCATGGAACTGGTGCCATCTACACTCACAATGCCAATGGTTAGTAAAACAATGAATCATGATGCATGACATGTAGTAATCAAATGCAACAACAAAATGCAGCAATCAATTGCACACTCAAGGCCCTATACTACTTGTAATGCTAACGCGGGTTAACTAGGGTGTCCTATAGTCAGTGCGGCTCTAATACCAAGCGTTGCGGCAACTCGTCTCAGAGAACCGGATTACCAGTGTTTGCAGCCGAGAGATCATGTCTTCTGGAAACACACAACAACTTGGAACAGAACTAAACTGACTTTATTGATTGCTTTCGGGTACAAGCTCATATTTTACAATGGTAGCAAGGCCAAAGGCACCCTCGATGCTGCGACAGTATCTACATTATTTATGAAACTTAGCGGGGCCTCGAAACTACTAAGTACTTCTATGGCGTAGCGGAACATAGCGGCAACTCCATCCACAGGGACACTGCTATGGACACATCCTAGTTAGCGTAGTACGAACCATCAGGACCCCCGTCCTCGGCTTCTCCTGCATTTGGCATGACACACCAGGTGAGTACTTTGAATGTATTCGCAAGCTCACGACAACCAAGTAATGAAGTTAAAAATAGCATGGCAATCAATATGTTAATTACTAAAGCAACTTACTAACTGTATCAGTTACCAACTTACTCTCATCCGGGTTGTCCCACAACACCCGGAATACTCAGCGAGCATCTCCGATCATGCGAAGAGTTCTTGCATCATTACTAACATCGATATGGTTGACCATCTACTCAGGTCTGGAAGGGCTGTCCAATACCGCGGACACAACTATTCGGATAGATTTTCACTCTGCAGAGCTTGCACACTTTACCCACACCATGGAGCATCCAACCTCGTGATCCCATTTGGGTGGACCAGTGTTGCTCCAACGAAACCTGTCTGACCCGTGACTCTCCCATCGTACCACCTGCATTCATCCTCGCCCGGAGTCCTGCCCTGGGTGGCCCCTGTGTCCTCATGACACCTGCCACCGTCGTGGCCAAACTAAACTGTCCCAAATGGGGACGGGCCCAAACAACTCAACTCGGCTCACAGGGTTATCACCGCCTACCCGATCAGGGTAGCACGCATGCATTACCCTGCCTCTTTGGAGGTACCGGTAAAAGAGCACGCGATCAGACCAAGTCATGACCGTCCAATACTGGCAAATGTGGTTGCACGGTTAAGCCCGGACAGGTGACCTAAGATCAACCGCTAGGTTTATTTCAAATATAGTGGTTCATAACAATGAGCAACTAAGTATTTAAATAATTTACTATGAGTTATCCTATAGTAAACAAATAGGTATAATGTATGAAAGTAGGCAATGCTATGGAAATACTACCAAGCATGGGTATCATGGCTTGCCTTGCTGTGTTGGGTTGTTCAAACAGTCCTGGTCTTCAAAATCACCAAAGTTCCCTTCTAAAAATATTTTTGAATTGCAAAGAGGAAATGTCACATAATGCATTTTTGTTAACCATAAATTCTATGAATATTGGAAAAATACCAACTTTGGTCATAAAATAAAAGAGTTCAATACAAACTCAATGCAAAAAGAATCAACTGAATTGGACCTATAAGTAAAAAAGTTAGGAGTGGTTAAAGTTACTGGTCAAACCTGTTTTGAAATTGGATTTAACTAAATAGAGAAAAACCCAAAGTGGGCCACGTCGAAGGCGTAAAGTGGTGGGGCGTCTCCACTTACCGCTTCGAGCACGTGGGGCTGAGCCGATGTTTGGTGGGGTCGGCCCTTTTAAAAACAGAGGGAGAGAGAAGGGTCCGAGGCGGGACG
The DNA here is from genome assembly GCF_904849725.1 of Hordeum vulgare subsp. vulgare. Classification (NCBI taxonomy): domain Eukaryota; kingdom Viridiplantae; phylum Streptophyta; class Magnoliopsida; order Poales; family Poaceae; genus Hordeum; species Hordeum vulgare. The sequence goes on from NC_058518.1 coordinate 71,008,935, forward strand.
GTGCTCCGGCGACGCTCGCCGGCGATAGAGACGGCGACAGTGCTCGGAGTTGAGGGAAATGGATCGGGCGTTCTAAGATGAACATAGATGTACCCGCAACGTGATGGGAGATGGCCGTACGGTGTCGTCCCCTTCCTCTCCGGCGGCGGCGGTGTTCGGGTTGTCGTCGGAAAAGACGATTCAGGCGATGATTGGCTTGGGCACTAGGTCTAGGAGAACTAGGGGAATGCCCTGAGCTCGAGGGTGAGGTTGATTGGGCTTGGGGTGGAGTAGGGATGTTGGCGACGAAGTGGCTACAGGCGGCGGAGCTCCGGTGAGACTCTAGGCCAGAGGGCCTCTCGGCTGTGGCTCGCTCCTCGGGAGGACGATTGGAGGTGGAGGAGGAGAGTTGCGGTGCTCGGAGAGGCTGTGCACAACCTTAAATAGGCCAGCGGCGAGCGCTGCCGATCTCTCCCGAAGCAGCAAGGCTCGGGCCTGCCACTGGAGCAAGGATGGCGAGCTGGCCATCGTGGCATGGAGGTGAGGTGATGGAGGAGGGCAGGGGAGCGACGGGACGGGTCCGACGCCATTAATGTCTCGTGGACGACCACATTGTCCGAAGCCCACTATTTTGCCCATGGCGAAGCTTGGCCGGAAGCAATGGCGGCCTTCTGAGACGACCCAGAGGGTTCGGGAGATGCCACACGTTCATCAGAGAGACTGTCGGCACCAAGGACAAGGGGGGACAACGAAAGAAGGCTCGGGCGAGCAGATCTGACGTGGGCGCCACGCAGAGCGCGCGCTCTGGCATGCCAGCCCCATGCTCACCATGAGTGCGGACCAGATGATGTCTTTGGATATTGTGGCTATATAGGATCCCTAGGAGCTATGGGAATTTATTGGGAATTTTCTGGGATAGGAAGAATGGGGTTGCTTCACAATGGGGCAATTCTGGCCACAGAAGAAATAAATATTCTGGCCAAAATTTTGCATTGGGCAATGGAATATTTTTGGAGATCTTGTAATCATATGATGATAAGAAGATGTGTTAAAAGTTTGGGAATTTATTGATCATCCAAACTATAGGTTGCTTCACAACCCATAGTGATGCCATTATTCCCCAACTAAAGAAAAGAGCTTATTAGAAAAGACTAAATATTGAAAATTGACTCACGAGAGATGTAGAAAGGTTTTGGCAAGATGATGAGGGTTTTGGGTTACTTGAAAAAAGATTCCAAGATTCACATATCCAAATCAGTTGAAAAGATTTGAAAATCAACCAGGTTTGCAGGTAAAACCCAAAAGGTTTTGGAAAGAAAAAGTTGCGAAAAATCAGAGTGTCACAGCATGATGCGATGATGAATGCGATAGACAATCTAATAGTACGGCGGCAATGAAATAAGAAGGGAATCTTCTGGAGCGTCGGTCTCAGGCTGTCACAACTCTCCTACACTAACAAGAGATCTTGCTCAGAGATATAAGAATTAAAGGGGAAGAGGATGAGAAAGAGCAAGAGGTTAAATTTAGCCGCTTCTTTGACAAACGAGTGAAACCATCGATCCTTGAAGGTTGCAAAGAGATTAAGAATGATATGAGAAACAAGAAAGAATTCAAACAAAATTTTGGCAACACTTCGGTAGGAAAAAGAGGATAAAATTTGATAAGATGGAAAGATCTTGACAAGATTCACAGCAAAACAACTAAATTGATAAGCAAAGAAAGGATATGATCTTAATAAGATGAGATCATGAATGAAAGAGAGCAACATCACCACAACTCTGAAAAAAGAGAATAGAAACTAGACCATAGGGAAGAAGAGAATAGAGAAGAAAATGAGAATTTCCACTACAATTGAATTGAAGATCATCCTGTCAAGAAGAATTGAACGGAGTTGTTGGAAAACTAACAACAAAAAAGAACAAGCATGTTGTGGACTTATGAAAACGATCTCAACAATGAGGTGACCACGAACCACAATTGGAAAACAATTGATTCATTAGGAGCAACAAGATATGAAAACTACTTACACCAAGAGGAAACATAGGGAACTTGGATCAACTATAATCACTCTAATAGAAACAATCCTTAGGACAAAGCTTTAGGTGAAAACTAAACCAAGATAGCTCAAAGAAGAAATCATGGGTTGAAATATCTCATGATTGGGAATTGGTGGGTTTAATTATCTCATTCTTGAAACAAATTCTCTTCGAGACTCCTCCACTAACACGAATGCTATAACCCCACCTGAAAGGATAAAGGAGGAAGAATTGCTCTTGGAAATGATAGACAAAGAATACTTGAGGTACTCCAACAAGAATCTTGATGAACACATGAGAATGAATTACAACCTTGAAGAACCACCATGACGAACCTCTTGAAAAACACCAGAATGAAAGGATGATAGAAAAGAATTGGAGGAAAAGAATAAGATTAAAGCCTTACAAAATTTAGGGGAAGCTTCATGAAGAGAAACTTGAGAAAACTTGGAACTCCGGAAAAGAAAATATGAAGCACTTTGGATAAGGAATTTGATATCATAAACAACTCCGGAAAAAGATTGAAATCACCTTGAAGAAAGAAGAACAAGAATTATGTTATGCTTCTCCTTCATCAAGTTAAGTTGGTGACAAGCAACGGATTTAGCATAACACTTCCTCTTCTTGAAAGACCGAGGAGAGATATGAGCACAAACTTGAAGAGGTCTTGGAAGAAACACCGGTAAGAATTCACAAGTGAATGGGAATACCATGAATGAATGAAGATACATGAGAATGAAGAGATCATGATCCACCTGAGAGAAAACTTGAACAAGGCACCAAAATAATTGAGATACGAATGAATAGACAATAATTGAGAAGAATTTGAGAATGAAATATGAAAGCTGAGAATGAAGAAATCTTCTGAAATGATGGCCTTCGGAGGATCAAGAATGAAAAGAACTCTGAAATGCACTAGATAGATATGGAAGGAATTTCTCATGATCGAAACCGATTTGAAAGAGACACAAGCTGAGATGACAATCTTGAAAAGAATGGACAAGAATTAAGAGGAACACTTCTTCAAACTTGCAAGCTGAGAATGATGACGAGACACAGCACCAAGAATACTGAGACACTCCAGAATGATGAAGAATGAAAGGTTGAGCCAACAATGAAAAATAAATTGAAGCGATCTTGAAGAAGGAACATGACTGATGGGATTCATACTTATGTCATAATTAAAAAGAATCAAAGATCTCTAGAAAAGATTAGAAAAGCCAGGCTAAGATCCTAGGAAAGAACACGTGGGTTATGGGCCCACTCAAAAGAAAACACCGTTGAAACAATTGAATAGGAAGAGAGATATTGCACTGGCATAACTGAAAACTTGATGAGATGAGAGCCTCGAAATAAATGAATAGATTGAAAACAAGAAACTCTGAAATATCTTGAAACTCTGGATAGAACAGAGATGGATGAATAACAATAGAGCCCTGAATAAGAATTTCCAACATGGGAATCATTGAACAAATGAAAAAGGATATGATCAACATCAAGAGCTTGAATTGAATCCACCGAAAAAGAAAACAAGAATGAAGAATGATGAACTCGAACTCTTGAGAATCTTTACAGTGACTCACCAAAAACAACAAAGAAGATAAGATAGTGGAAGCAACAAGGAAAGAAAAGCACTTGGATGGCAATTTAATAGCTGAAGCAGAATGGTGGGAGGGCGGGAAAAGAAACAAAGACAACTTGGGACAGATGGGACAAACTCGGGAAGAACTGAGATATTGATCTTGGAAATTGGAATGATGGAATAACTTGAATAGAAGCACGCTGGTTGAAAAAGAATTGACATGATGACCCTGGTTAATAAGAATTTGATTGAGCAAAATAATTTGCATTCCCATAAAAATATGAGAATACCTCTTGGGAAGATATGAATTCACCACTTGACATCGAAGCAACTCGAATTACCATACTCCAACAAAACAAAAAATGCAGCTTATGAAACAAGCCAGAACAAATTCATGAGAGAGATTCCGTCTGATATTTTCGTGGATGAGACTCGCACGGGTCTATCCTACAGTAGCCATCATGTACAAGGCAGTGCACACGACATATGAAGCGTCCCCGAGTCGTAGCAAGCTACAAGGACTCTTTAAGACACAACGAGAACCGCTATAAAACGACCGTGGACAAATGAATCCACTAGATGGTGAACCCCAACCTCACATCAAGCATTTGTTGGAAGATTGTCCTATAAGTGACTACTTGAATTCCCACCTAAGAACTCCCAAAATTTCTGGCCATGCAATCTGGTCCATGGATACAAGGAGAAATTCATCACTAAACTCCTAGCATCTAACCCGTCCAGTGTATCACATCTGTCAACACATAACCAGAATCTCGGAACCTCATCTATCTCAAACACTCGTAATCACAACGATACTAAGTATGGCGATACATCCGGACCTATCTGCACAAGTACTGGGGAAGTCGGACTCCTCTCGCCACTACTAGCATTGAAGAAATTTCGAACATCCTATGTCCTGAGATACTAAGAAATCTGAATGATAACGATGTGCTCAAGAATCCCCTGGAGCTCAACTCCCCAGAAGAAATCAAGTCAGACATGAGGCACCAAGATAGAACTCCGTCACATCGACATCATATAGATTCCAAAAATAGCCGCGTGATCCTAATTTCTTTTTGAGTGAGAAGAGGAGTAGATTTGAAATTCCTACATCAAGATTCCTCACGAGAGCATAGAAGAGGAGAAGAAAGAATCCTACTCTCCGATATATAACTAGACTCAAAGTAGTTTTCACTAGACTCGACTCAGCCATGTTTGATCAATCAAGGGGGCTCCTAGGTCGGTACTGCTATAATACCAACTTGTAACGCCCAAGATGTGATCCTATCCTTATTTTGGCACGAGGGCCTCGATAGGGATAGAAGCGCATCTCGTCGTTTGCAAGAATGGATATCGTTACAAGTACATGTACTGAAAAGATGAGTATATGGAATTGTCTTACACTCGCCACAAGCTACATGAAAGTCACAGGAGTACAATAAATACAATCATCATGTAGAAGAGCAGGGTCCGACTACGGATGAAAACAAACGATAAAAGAACGATGTCCATCCTTGCTATCCCAAGCTGCCGGCCTGGAACCCATCTTAGATCAACGACGAAGAAGAAGAAACTCCAAATGAACAATCAACGCGCTCGCGTCAAAGTAACCCTTAACATGTACCTCCAACTAGTGTTGTAATCTGTGAGCCACAGGGGACTCAACAATCTCATTTCCAAAGGTATCAAGACTAGCAAAGCTTAATGGGTGAGATATGGTTAAGTGGTGAGGCTGCAACAAGCGACTAAGCATTTATGTGAGATGGCTAACTTACGAGTACAAGAATAAGAGGGGGATGATCTACGCACAGCGGACGTGAACTACTGATGATCAAATGAATGATCCTAATCACCTACTTACGTCAGTCATAACCCCACCGTGTCCTCGATCGGAGAAGGAGCTTACGAAAGAGACAGTCACGGTTACGCACTCAGTTGGCAAGTTTTAATTAAGTTTACTGGAGGTCGTCTAGAACCGGATGTTAAACAAAGTTTCCACGTTGCCACATAACCGTGCTCACGACTTTCCGAAAGATTTAACCCTGCAGGGTGCTCCAACTAGTCCATCATAAATTACCACAAACCGAATAGAAAGCCTCGATCATGAAACTCGCGATCTCCTCGGATACGTTAGTGAAAAACATTAACTCTTAGAAATCCCAAAGCAACACCGGAATCCTGATGCACAAGATATCTCGTAAAAGATAAAACAAGGCTAGCAAAGCCACCCGACGTGTCGACGAACTCGATAGGAGCCGCATATCTCGTTCTCAGGACACGACTGGATGGGAAAGCCTACGGGTAAAACCACACCTCGAGTTGCCCCATGGTGGCCCCGTAGTTTCCCTTTTTGGACCAACACTCATGAGGAGCACTTGCCCGGGGGTTGATTAAGTTTCCTCGGGTTAATTACTCCCTATGTGGTTCATTAGTTATAAAGCAAATGTAGTACCAAAGTTGGGCCTTGCCAAACCGGTTTTAAACTAAAACGAATTATCAAGGGGGTCCCCATAACAACCCCAATGGTGTTAGCAACGCTCAGTTATGGAATATAACACCGGTAGCCAAAACTATGGCGACAAAGGTGGAACAAAACACCAGGCAAGAAAGCCGAGCCTTCCACCTTTTACCAAGTATATAGGTGCATTAAATTAATTAGCAATTATATGGTGATATAACAAGGAACCCATGTTATCACATGGTAGCAACTGCACCTGCAACTAGCAATGCTATCCGATGGTTAAGGAAGCAGTAACATAGCCAATCAGTGGTTTGCTAGGTTGTAGAAGGTTGAAGTTGCATGGCAATGTTGAGAGGCTAACATTTAACACATGGTAGGCAACGAGACATAACGAAAGAAATGAGACAGCTAGCATGTCAATGATAGTAATGGTATCTAGGGAAATGATCATCTTGCCTGAGATCCCGCTTGGAAGAAGATCGACCCCTGTGAAGGAGACGAACCGACGTAGTCGAACGGATCCTCACACTCCGAAGCAGTCGGGACTCTATCGCAACAAAGCAAATCAGAAACACGAATCAACACACGATATTCACCACGGCACATGCACGACATAATTCTCAACACATATGATGCATGATCGGTCTAATGCAAGGGATGACATGGCACTTCACTCCAAACAAACACTACACATTAAGTGAAGCTCAATATGCAACGAGTTGCATATTGACGAAACTCCACATACGAATTATTTAGTTCACTCTTGTTTAGGTTCACGACAATACTGAATTTTGTTAAACATGGCAAGGGGGTGCAGCGGAATTAAACTACCTATCTAGGCATTTTAAATGAGGCCGGAAACATCATATAGCATCTCCGATATGACCCCATGCGTTAATTTTGCAATCTGTCCAGATCTTTCCTATTCATGTTTTAGGTTTGTTAAACGACAAAACAAAGTGGAGCATGTGATTCTACTCGTCGTTCTAGTCGATTTACATATACAACTCATCTCAAACGGAGACACGGATCACGAGATACGAATTATATCGTTTCTAAAACGTTGACACGCAAACCGATGCACCCAGCACATTTAAATATTTTTATCATGCATGAAAGTTGGATATTATTAATCTACGCGAAATTCTAGCCAAATTACATATATAACTTATTCCGATCCGACGCACGGACTAAAATCTATGAAACGTTTAAAAAACATGCAGTTTTCGTGAAATTGAAAAAAAAACCGCAACCCTAAAAAAACTAAACGGGCCGAAATCTAAACAGCTGGGCCAATGGGGCATGAGCGGAGAATGGCAATACTGTGCACAAGGCGACATATAGCATGGGGGAACTAGGCTGCTCACCTTAGCATGACTTAGTCCAGTCGGAGTTGTGCCTGCTCGGTGCAACGGCTGGTGCAGGCCGGCTCGGCTCGGGCGAGCTGTTGGAGGGAGGCCGCGCGGGGCTGGGCCTGGCTGGAGCGCTAGCTGGGCCAGCTGGCCTGGCTGACTGGGCCAACGGACCTGGCGGCTGGCTGGCCCATGTGGCGCCCTCGGTCAACGGGGCGGGAGGCTCGTCCTCCACGTTGCTCCTGCAGTAGAGGCACGACGCCGGAGGAGCCACTCTGGCGAGGGGGCTCGAAGACGTTCGGGGTCCTGGGGAGGTCTAGGATCTGCAGATCCGGGGGCAAGGAGCCCGTTCCCGACGTTGGTGGCTCAAGGCGGTGCTTGGACGAGCAGATCGTTCGACGGCTTGGGACCTACGGGGAGAGAGAGCGGGCGAGGTGAGGGGAGATGCAGCAGCAGAGGAAAAGGGAGAGGAAAGAAGGGGTCCGGCGGGCTCTGGCTGGCGCGACGACTGCTCCGATGGGTCAGAGGTCCAGCGACCGGCGTGGGGATGCGGGGAGGTTCGGGCTCGGAGGGACTCCTCCCTTGATACAGATTGGATCGAGCATGAGGTGGCTGCGAGCAGCAGCGGGATCTGGGCCTGTGCGGGCTCCAGATGGGCTACGCGGGCACGACGGCTGAGGTGGGAGGCAGGGGAGAGAGGAGCTGCAGCTGGGATTGGTGGTGCACGGAAAACGAGGGAGAGGGCTAGGGTTTTATATTTTATGTAGGGTAGGGGCATCTATTTATAGGAAGGGGCTAGGGTTTGCGAAATATCGTACCGTTTTCGACCGTAGGATCGGAATCAGACATTCGCGGTCGTGGGGATGGCTTGGTGGGATGTGTAGAGTGGCTAGGCGAAGGTGAGAGGGAAAACGGGCGAACCGACAACGATATTTAAAACCCTGAAAAATGCATGACGATAAACCGAAGATGGTGCCGCTAGGGTCGACCGTTCGGGTATCAAACGGACTCCAATTGCGACGAAAATTGGGAGGTGGCCTTGCTACTTCTTGAGCTCGCGTTGGTTTTTTCCCTTGAAGAGGAAAGGGTAATGCAACAAAGTAGCGATAAGTATTTCCCTTAGTTTGAGAACCAAGGTATCAATCTAGTAGGAGTATCAAGATGAGGCACCCGTGAACCTGCGCAAAAACAAACAAACTTGCACCCAACGCGATAAAGGGGTTGTCAATCCCTTCACGATTATTTGCAAGGTGAGATCTGAAGGTGGAAAGTGCAACAAAGTATTTTTGGTATTTTTGTAGATCTGAATATATGATGTGTAAAATAGACCCCGGGGCCATAGTGTTCACTAGAGGCTTCTCTCATGATAGCCTGTATTACGGTGGGTGAACGAATTACTGTCGAGCAATTGATAGAATCGCGCAAAGTCATGATGATATCTAAGACAATGATCATACATATGGGCATCACGTCCGAGACAAGTAGACCGATACTTTCTGCATCTACTACTATTACTCCACACATCAACTGCTATCCAGCATGCTTCTAGTGTTTTAAGTTCATAACAAACAGAGTAACACCTTAAGCAAGATGACATGATGTAGAGGGATAAATTCATGCAATATGATATAAACCCCATCTTTTTACCCTTGATGGAAACAACACGATGCATGCCTCGCTACCCCTTTTGTCACTAGGTGAGGACACACCGCAAAAGAATGTTACATCGGATAGATCGCCATGTAGATCATGGAGATCTTTGTATTGAAGATCCAAGAGAGAGAAGAAGCCATCTAGCTATTAGCTATGGACCCCAAGGTCTGTGGTGAACTACTCACGCATCATCGGAGAGGCAATGGTGTTGATGAAGAAGCCCTCCGTGTCCGAATCCCCCTCCGACAGGGCACCAGAATGGTCCCCAGATGGGACCTCGCGGAGATAGAAGCTTGCGGCGGCGGAAAAGTATTTTCGTGGCTCTCTTCGTTGGTTTCGGGATTTTAGAGAATTTATAGGCGAAAGAGGTAGGACAAAGGAGGCACGTGGGGCCCATGAGCCTGCCAGGCGCGCGCCCCTAGGGCGCGCCTAGGGGGCTCATGACCTCCCACGAGGCGTCATGCCTTGGTTCTCAAGTCCCCTGCGTATCTTATGTTATGGAAAAAATCATCCCACAGGTTTTATTCCGTTTGGACTCCGTTTAATATTCTTTTCTGAAAAAGGTCAAAAACACGGAAAAAACAGAAACTGGCACTCGGCACTGAGTTAATTGGTTAGTCACAAAAAATGATATAAGATAGCATATTAATGCATATAAAACATCCAAAGTGATAATATAATAGCATGGAACCAACAAAAATTATATATACGTTGGAGACGTATTAGGCCTAACTACAACTAAATAAGACCGCACGCCAGGTTTCAGCCCAATCCGAGAAACTTTTTTGGACACATTTTAAAACAATGTTTAATCGATGACGCGGGAGCGTGCTAGTGTGGTTGGGCTCAAAACGGACAACGAGGAACAAGGAGAGAACCGACAACTAATAACAGATGCAAGTTTTGAAAACTTGCGGCAACGGAGTGCTGATGCAATGCAGATGATGTGCATGATGCGATGATGAATGCGACCGACAATCTAATTGCACGGCCGCAACGAAATAAGAGGGGAATCTTCTGGATCGTCGGTCTCGGGCTGTCACAAAGACGAAGACGACGAAGAAGAAGAAGAATAGGAAAAAATGAATAAATAGGAAGAAGAAGAAGAAGAAGAAGAAGAAGAAGAAGAAGAAGAAGAATAGGAAAAAAGAAGAAAAGGAAGAAGAGGAAGAATAAGAAAAGTAGAATAGGGAAAGAAGAAGAATAAGAAGAAGAAGAAGAAGAAAAGGAAGAAAAGGAAAAAGAGGAAGAAGAAGAAGACAAGGAAGAAAAGGAAGAAGAGGAAGAAGAAGAAAAGGAAGAAGAGGGGAAAAAGAAGAATAGGAAGAAGAAGAAAATGACACCCCTACACCCTGACACGACACCTCAACACCCCTACACGACACCCCGATACCACGACACAACGCCCCGACACACGACATGACACCCCGATACCCGGACACCCTTACACGACACCCCCAACACCCCGACAAGACACTAGGCACCTGCATCTGTGTGTGGCGGCGGGAAGATGTCACTGATAGATCACCATTATAATCCCCCGTAGAGCTGTTAATACGCCGCCCAAACACCACTCAACCCGACACCGCTTCGGCCTCCTGTTGACCGAAAAGGTCCTCTTCGGTCTTCCAGAGGCCGATGGGGTCATAGTTTTGTAAATTATCAGTTAGGTCATATATTTTCCAATTTTGTTATACAAAAGAAAGTATTTGTGTTGATCGGATGGATTTACATGTATAGTTGTTTCATCGCTGCAAGGGTCTGGTGTTCGACGACCTCCCTGTGCGTTCGACAAGCTCCGCCCCCGTGTTCGTGGGTGAGAACAAATGACATCTCCTACTCCCACCGTCATTTGCTTTGTTTCGGTCTTCGTGCTAATGAAACTTGCTAGATATAGGTACTTTAAATCATCAGTATGCGTGACCAGTATGTGTGTCCTATTCGAAAGGGTTACAGTTATAAATATGCATTTATTTGCATATATTTATAACCGTGATTCTTCTGGATTGTCCAATGTTATCCATGGACATCCCGAGTATGTGTAGATTGGGTTCGTTTTCCCATATGCTTTGCTCCAGATCCGATGCATAATTTCGTTAGTACCTCCCTATTGTTCTCTGGTACACATCCTCTCTGTTTATTCCTGAGACATGTATCAATAGAAGAGCGGGGAGGTCTTGCCAAAATTTTGCGTCAGATATGGAGCAAAGCATGGGAAAATGAACCCAATCTACACATACTCGTGTGGGATTAGGACCTATCTTTACCTATTAGCGTGTTGGTTGCATGGATGTAATAAAACTGACAAACTTGATTGACTGATGAATATATATGCTGAAAATTATATATATTTCTTGTGTGTTTAGTAGCTAGGCAAGATGAGTGATCGTGCGTGGATGTAGATCGGTCACACTAGTCAGAAAGGAAAAAACAAGGAGTTTGTGGAAGCATCATTTGCAAATGTCCAGACAACATCCTGGTGCCCCTGTCCTTGGTGCGGCAACTTTAAAAAGGGGACAATGTCTGAAATGGGTAAACACCTGCAGAGGAGGGGTATTACGTCTGATTATACGATGTGGACTTTTCATGATGAGTCTGCCCAACGCACCAGAGCTGAGGTGGTTCGTCGTCGCACCGACGAACATGGTACCGGGATCGAAGACATGGTGCAAGACTTTGATGATGCTCGAAATTCGAACGATGAGATGGAGGAATCTGCAAAGGCCTTCTATGAAATGTTGGAGTATTCAAAATATCCTCTCCACGAGCACACTGAGCTTTGTCAGCTGGATGCCATTGCACAACTAATGGCTTTAAAGGCTCGATTCAACTTGGGAAGAGAATGCTACGACGCAATGATGACACTATTTGGACGCTTTCTACAGAAAGGCCATGTCATGCCTGCAAACCCGTACCACTCAGACAAAATACTCCGTGTACTTAAGACGTCTTATGAAAAGATACATGCTTGCAAGAAATGATGTGCTTTATTTAGGCTTGAGTATGCGGACTTGAACTATTGTATCATTTGCAAGTCTTCCAGGTATGTTGTGGTAGACAATGGTATGGGTGAGAAGAGCCACACCAAAATGCAAGTTAATGTTCTTCGGTATATGCCAATCATACCAAGGCTTCAACGTCTTTTCATGATCGAAGAGACGGACAAACAGATGATGTCGGGGATATACCCCATGGTATAACCCGGCCAGAAGTATGACACGACCGGGGCTTGGCAATTCACTGGTGACCCAGTGGAGCTTGGCAACTCAGTGGTGACCCGGTAGGTGGGTCAGACGAATGACAAGATTGAAGGCCCAAGGCTCGGCATGCACCCCGGCATAAGGCGGCTCCTAGAGAGGCTAGGAGGGTCGGCTCTAGAGAAGGTCCAAGAAGAGGAAAGACTCCCCCGAGAAGGAAACAATACCCGAATTAGGATTCAAGAGAGACTAGTCCTAGTTCTACTCCTAGTAGGACTCTACATGTAAACCTACCCCTTCCACTTATATAAGGGGTGGTAAGACGCCCCAAGAGGAACATGTTCAAGTCATTAGAGATAGACATATTAGACACCCTCAAGATTAGAGGTAGCGATTCCGCACCATTGTAATCGAGATCATTATCTTCATAAATGGAAAACAAGCAGGACGTAGGCTTTTACGTCCATCGGAGGGGTCGAACCTGGGTAAACCCGTGTCTCTCGATTCCGACAAACCCCTCTCAAGCCGCCACATAGTTGTGATGGCCTCACACCTAAGTCCTTGCACAAGGACAAATGCCATGACAAAACCATGACATTTGACGCCCACCGTGGGGCCACTCGCACGATGGTACTGTGTTCTCGGAGAAAGCTCTTCAAGAATCGAGAAATTCGTAATTAGCCGGATGGAGAAAAGGCTGTGCGGTAGGATCCACATTATCACCATGACAAGAAGTCGGAACAAAATATACGAGTTTGAGATCACCAGAAATTAAGGTTGTGTTAAGTGCGTTGTCAAGTCAAATACGAGAGATCAGCTTCCATTACTGCTGTCGCGCGTCGCCGAGACCAACAGGAGTTCCAACGCGTCTACTCTCAAGGAGATAAAACGTAGTTGCTGCTACTACAGTTTTATAGTTCCGATCGCTTATGTTGTTGGACAACCAGAAGAAAATCTGCATCAGCACACAAAAATTAAATTCGTCAGAGAAGATGTACACCTGAATCCTGGATTCGCGGCGCTATAAAAAAAGAGGACGGCCCCTCCAAGTTGGATCGTGGGTTGGATGATTGTATCCGATTACTACTCGATGCTTGTTCAGGTCGAAACAAAGGAAATCAGATGTTGGTACATGTGAACAGTGCATGAACTTTTTTTTTTTTTTTGCGGAACAGTGCATGAACGTTACATGGAAATCAAGAAAGAATAAAGGAAAAATCTATCTAGAAGCGCCACATTCTGAACATTCGATGCGGCGGGTCATGCATGTATGCATGCATGATGTCATCGGATTAATTCTAAACGATCGAAATTCAAAAACTTTTATCTCTTAAACCGTTCATTCGATCGATGATCCGTTTTCATCGTTGACTTTGTTTCGACGAAATCTTCAAAACTAGATCCCATGTTGACATGTTTCGACAACTTTTTTTTTTCGTATTTACCACATTTGTTGTACTTACTTGTCATATTAGTAAGTACTTACTTGTCTGATAAAAAATAACTTAATCGCCATTTTCTTGGAAATTGCGTATAGATATAACATCTCGACATAATCAAAATAACAAGCACAAACAACTTTTTTTAGGCGATTACGGACAAAAATATGACAACTCAACATACTTTAAACCGGTGATCACAAAAAATCTTTTTTAATCATCGTTTCTAAATATGACAGCTCGGCATAGTTCAACTCACAAGCACACAAAATAGTTTTCTGATAAAATTGTATGTAAACATGATAAGTTGGCATATTTAAATTGGCAACACACAACCTATGGCATCTTTTTATATTATGTATAATAAAAACTGCTACAAAGCTTTGTACAAAACAGCATTAAAAAGTGTCAATCAAGTTAATTTTCTCAGGCAAGTAAGTGGTTAATAATATGACAAGTCGGTCAAAAAATTGTGGCAAGTATGAATAAAAATAATAATTGACAGAACATATCGACATGAGATCTAGTTTTGAAGTACTCGTCACGAGAAAGTCAATGGTGAAAGCGGATCATCGATTGAATTAACGGTTTTGTAGATATAACTTTTTGAATTTCAAACATTAATGAAAATCTTTGTTGACTTCATCCCATGCATGCATAGGAAAGAGAGGGGACTAGCAACATTATAACAATATTTAGCTTACTTTTTAAGTGATAACAATACTTAGCTTAGTAGTACTAATAGATCATGCCTTTTTTTATTTTTCTTTAGCCGCGTTGTGCGTGTCAGGTGGAGTTGCACTGCATGTGTACCGCTTCACTACATATGCATGTGATGCGAGCTGGCACATGCATCGGTACGGTCCACCAGCGCATGCCATTTTTGCATGAGACAACTAGCTAGCGGCCGCCGCACGAGAGTGCTAATTTACGGCGCCGCTAGGTAGTGCAGTCCAAGAATAAAAGAATAGAATAGAGGGACCAGGGCCGGTCCTCAGATTTCAGGGGCCCGAGGCGAATATAGAACATGGGCCCTTTAATATAATTATATAGACTATAAGCATCCGAACAGTAATATAAGTCTATACAAAAATGTTATGGATAAATATTTAAACACATAAAAAATAGTCCATGTAAAAATACTACCTTCGTCTCAAAATAAGTGTCGCTATTTTAATAAAACAATTGTACTAACTTAGTATTAAATTTACGTCACTTATTTTGAAATAGAGGGAATATTATCTAGAAAAAAACTAGCAATCTTAGAGGCAAACTCACTAATGATGAAGCTATCTATGGAAAGAGACCAATATACATGTTTTATGTAAATTCTTGTTGTCGTAGTAACCTCTGAGTGTGGCGTGATTTCCTCTTGATGACCCGGCCTCTGTGGGTGATAGGGTTTCTTCAAACAAAACGCACATGGGATCAAGAATCTCTACTAAGGCCCTGTTTTGAACCACCCAGATTATATAATCTGGTTTTTTAATCTATTGTATTTTCAAACATGACAGTTTATATTGTAGATTTTATAAACTAGATGACCAGATTATTATAATCTCATAATCTGCTCTAACCAGCTAAAATGAGATTATGGATTACAAATGACGTGTTATCCTTGTAAACTTCAAGAGAATTACGCTGTGCCATCGCCACTTTCCTATTTTTCCTTGTAAACAAAGGGCAAACATGTCATTGTACAATTTAAAAACTGGTTTACAGTTTATATAATCTAGCCTCCAAACATGCCCACCTAGATTATTTTTATAAACCATATTATGTAATCTATATTCGTAATCCAGATTATCATAATCTATTATGGTTCCAAACAGGGTCTAATAAAGGGGCAGTTGGTAGCCGGATCTCACCGGTTAATTTTCGTCACAGGTTAATTTTTCGTCACCGTTTTTTTTCTTCGTCGTCCCACCAAAGAAAATCAGCACCATCGCGTTCCTTCCCTCGCCACGCCCCTCCTAATTTATTCCAGTAACCCGGCTAGGGTTCTCAGCCGCCGCCGCTTCGCTCATGCCACCCCGCCACCCGATGCCCTTCATGGACGCCACCACCACGATGGCGCAAGGAAGAACAAAAGGGTGGTCATCGAGGTTGGGCGCCGCCCTGGGGGTAATCTCCCTTTCCCTTCCTCCCGAGAGCAATCTCCCTTTGCCCCGCCGCCGCCTCCCTCCGTCGATCCATGTGGCTATGACGGGCCAAAATTGCTGGAGATGCGCGACATGGAGGATCTTCCGTCATTGCGCCACCCATCGCCTCCACCTTCCATCATAGATGGTCGTCTTCATCCGATGGAGCCATGAGCTTGACGCCCAACCCCACATGCCCCAACCTCCGCTCCATCCCACACGACGTCGGGCCGCCGGGTCGACCGTCTGCGTCGGTGTCGCGCCGCCTGAACCCTATCCCAGTCCCGCCGTGCTCATGCATGACGCCGAGGGGGACGGGGATCTAGACGAAGATTTGAAGGGGGAATAGGAATCCAGGCAAGGGGTGGAATGGGTGGGCAGTGGCGTCAGCGACGGGGAGGGCCCGCCCCTGGCGCCGGAGAAGGAGCCATGCGAGAGCGTTGTCGACCACCCAAATCAGTCGAGCCCTGTCACCACCGATATCCTCTCGTAGGTGGCCCGGGGTTGGGGTAATGGTGTTGCCGGTAGTCGGTGGCCTTCTCCAAGTGCTGGTTGCAGCGTGGCCGGCTAGCCGGCAGCACAACGGACGACGCTCCTGCCATCAAGCGCCATGGTGTGGCTGCACGGGCCGGACATCCTGCAGGTCATGATAGTTGTGCAACCAAGATGATCTACGATGGTTGCCGTTCCTGCGGCCAGATAATGATGATCTATGATGGTTGCCGTTCCTCGTTGCCCCAAGATGAAAATGACTTGCTGTCCCGTGCTTGTCTCGTTGCATATGTAGATGCTGGTCATGTGAACATATCTGTATGCATGTATTTGGCAGTTTATATGCAGGTGATGGTCCAGCGCCATGATGCAAAATTCAGTTTATGTGATGTGTGTCTCCAGGCTTGGTACCAGGATTTTTTTGAGACATTGTGAGTTACATCTACCTAACAAACTGACATAATGTATATGAATAGTACATGATTTTTTCAGTTCTGAAGTGCTACTTTATGTTCACCATCTCACCAAATCAGTGATAATTTTCTCATGTCCCTGCTCTCTTGTATGAGCATCATTCAGTACTGTTAGCAACGATTGTCATGCCTTATTATTGTAGTCATCCACAAAAATATCTCCTATGCACTATGAATATTTGAACTTTGCAAAGCCATTGATGAGTGCATCTTATTCAAATATGAATTTGACTAGGCTCATAGCCAACTACCTTTCTATATGTTACCATCTTATTCAAAAAACATTTTTTATAGAATTCAGGATCATATATTGGTTTGGAGAATAAACGGAGCAATGGTCAAGGGTGGTATGCTCGTCTGTACGGAGAGAAGAAAGCGGAATACCTAAAGAAGCTACGAATAGCGCGCCAGGCAAAAATGCAAGCTTGCAACAGTTCAAGGTGCACATATTACTCTTCTTGTGTTATCAAACATGTACTCAAAATTGCATAATGCATGCAAGAGATTTTGCCACCTATAGATGTTAATGCAACTCCATTCAAAGATGTCGCAATTCATGGTTCTCCGGTCATACCCAACACTATTATGTATCAATACCAACTCCACCCCGAGTGTAATTCAAAGTGATAAATCTGTACAAAGCTTCCATACACGCTTTGAAACTAGATGTCGCAGCGCAGGTAAGCACTTTTATTTAAGTTCTTTGTGAACTACTATAATTGTTAGATACAACTAAGTTTGAATACTTATTAGTAGCACGTACATGTTTAATATTGATGATAAAGCTAGGTACGTCCATGGTTTAATGAAAGCTTTACAAACAATATCAAACAATTTAAGCTTCCTTTTTGATACCGACAGATAAACTAAGAAAGGAAGACTTGCACCATAAATTGTAATGTCATTTACTATGCAGATGATTCCTGTAACATCTCATGCATGATGGAAACTATGTACAAATAATTTCATAAATTATGAAGAACCTTGTTGATATTGCTGACGAGGTATTTCAAGGTAAAACTCTAATCTCATTTGAAAGATAGGGAAGAGTGTGCGAAGTTATTCAACACTACTTGAATGCTAAATGGCACTTAGATTTATGTTCCTTGTTGTTTTACAAAAGATCTTCTTGGGTACAACTAGACCGCTTGCAGGGAAAGCAAATAATCTACTTGAAGCGCTCTGGATATACATTGAGGATGAAAAACTTATTCACTCTACAGGTGTATCAAGAGTAGATCCATGGAGGTTGTTACTCTAATAGGGATGGTTTTAGAAAAGATAAGTTTGACATTACCAATAGACGTATATTGAAGCTGACATTTGGTTTTAGAAAACATAAGTTCTTTGTGAAAAGATAGGTTTTATACTGACATTTCAGGCATAATATGATTGACTCAACTGTTACTGGTGCAAATATTTTGTTGTTGTTGAGAAATTTGAAGATGTGCCCAAATGATTATTGACCCTACATTGATATTGATCTAATGGTTAGGATGATGCATCATTTGACAATTCAAGGAAAGTTCACGTCTTCACATCTGTAAATGTTAACCTCAACTACCAAATTTCCATAATGGAACGTCGTTCGGTGTATTTGAAGACGTCCAGTTTAGGTGGGCCAAACAACGAGTGAGCTTTTGTCAAAATAAGCATGACATCCGTTTGATTCTTTTAGGGGTCACTACATGGTGAAAGATGCTCAGGCACACATCATTGTTGGTTTTCTCATGTCCTGTCATACTTGGTCTGAACTGAATCTTGAAAATTCATTGGATGTTCCACCAGTATGCGATCAAACTTGTATGCCTTGACATACATATGCATTATTCATAATGAAAATAATATCATTGTATGTGCTTGAGAACTTATGTCATAATAGATAATACTGGAAAAAAATGGCATCCTTTACTAGATAATGGTAAAAATTAATAATTTCTTTGGGCAGTCTCCATATGTAGATGGTTGGAATGTTTACATATTAGGAAAATGTGCATCCATTCTCACAATGGAAAATCGACCGGCTAGGGAATGAGAATAGCGACATGAAATCCAGATTTATTGATGTGTTTTTATTTAAAACAAGAAAAAGGCAAGATGTTAAAAAATGATGTATGTCTTGATAAAGGTTTGAAGAAATATGAATAACATTGTCCACACACCACCGATACACACATGCACTCACACATGGATGGGTATGATCATTATCCTAACCATTCAACTATTGGTTGGTTTCAATAACATTGGTTTGTTTGCCAATAACATATTATTGTGTTTGATAGTTATTATACCGACCGATATATCTATCTGTTGGGAGGTTGTTTTTCTATCAACCGCGATCCTGGGTTTAGGGTCATTTCATGCTTGGTAAAAGTCTGGACTATTTTAATCATTCAGGCATTATAAGTTCAGGGCAGGCTGCGACGAGCGGCGCAAGGAGTCAGTGTCGGAGGTACACATTTATGTTGAAGAACCAGACGAACAAATCTCATGAAATGCTCAACACACGAAAGATATTTCATCACACGGCGGCTACAGATTTTTGCTCTGTTGTTTGGTAAGTTTATGCAACTCGGAAAACAAACTTTAGTAATGAAACACAATGCCCAATAATTCTGGTCCAAACTTTAGTAATGTAATTGAATGCCTAACAAATCTGTAGCTAGCTTAATCATTTTTCCCACGCATCGTGAGCGCATTGGACGGCGGGAACGGACGCGTCAAGGAGGACGCCAACGATTGTGGTTCCAGGGGGCTCACGCCGCCACTGGCGACGGGAGGATGCCCGCGTGCGTTAACCTGGTCGAGAAGCATGTTCAGTGACACCATACATACCCTTTGAGCTCCCCAAACTCTTGGCCATAGCCTCTTCCGCTTTTCACAACAAGTTAGTTCTCTGTACACTAGCATTAGTACTTTTCAGTAATCACTAATGTAGGATTCTCAATAAATTTCTCTATGAGATCTAGGCGTTAATCGTGCAGGCTTTTGTCTAAAGTTCTTTCTTTTGCAATTTGGATTGTATATTAAGTTCAAATATTACAGAAACAGTTCGCATATAATTTTCCATCATGTTATTTTACGTATAATTTGTGTATCTCCTTTGTAATGACTAAATGGTGAATAGACTCTTTTTGTGAATTAAGTATCATTCTGAGATGCTTGAACTGTTCGAATCATTTAGGCGTTAACAGTTCAGGGCAGGCTACGACCAGTGGCGCAAGGAGTCAATGCCGGAGGTACACAGTTATGTTGAATGAGACTAACAAATCTCATGAAATGCTGAAACACACCAAAGATATATCATCAGACGACGGCAATAGATTTTTTCTCCGTTGTTTGGTAAGTTCATGTAACTCGGGAATAAACTTTAGTAATGAAATACAATGCCTAATAATTCTGGTTCAAACTTTAGTAATGTAATTGAATGCCTAAAAAATTTGTAGCTAGCTTAATATTTTTTTTCCAGGCATCGTGAGCAGGCTGGACGGCGCGAACGGACACGTCAAGGAGGACGCCAACGATGGTGGTTCCTGCGCTTGACTTCCTTTCTTATTCTCCTCATATTTTGTTGGTTGTTACCTACCATTAGATTGGATGTTTGTTCTCTGGCTGTACATAGTAAATTTTGGTGAGCTATTTTGGACTAATGAGGTTTGTGGGGTCAATAAGTATGGCACAAACTGTGTTGATCTTGAACGCATGTATGCTTTCTCAAATTGGATTGATTTGCCGGCGTCGAGTTAGTGTGCACCAGCGGGCGTAGCTTCGCCTACGTCAACTTCCACTGTCCCTCTCCTAAGGTCGTGACCAAGTTATTCTCCACCGTAAGCATCCACCATCCCATCAACAATCTCATCGTAACTATTTTTCTACACTTCGGCTGCAATTAATAGTAGCAGATTGGGATTTTGTTGATTATCCGCATTAGCCGTGTGTGTTATGTGGTTTGAATGGAGAATTTTGTGTTAGGCGAGTAGAGATTTACCAACTTAATAACAGAGGATGGTGCTTGCAGTTGCTATGGGTGTTGATGGTTCCCATGTCTTGGTTCCTTGGAATGGCGATTTAAGAAACATCATCGTGTTGATGGACCAAAGGGTGATTGATGAAGCCAAGTGAATTAATTCTCACAGTTCATTAGTATTGCAATTTTATGGTGGGAGCGTCTCCCTAGAAATCTATACATAACCATTTTTTTTCTTTATGCATATGATTCTCCAACTTCTTGGTTCATTATTTGTAAAAACCACTAATGATGTTTTTGGGCCTATGAACCATTGTGTTGATTGCCATGTTTTGCTTGAATATCTCAGAATGTCCGAATTCCAGCATTTGAAAAGTTGAACAACACATTGTTACTGAAAAGATGTTGGATTTCTTGAAGAATACGGATAAATTGTTCTTAATTATTTTGTAGCGAGACAGATACACCTGGTGCTGTCTACCTTATCCAACACCTATTGATAATGTCAACAAGATACAATATTGTTATGGAAAATCCTTAACAAACTAATTCCACCATTATTTGATTTGCTGACACATCTCATGTTATCGATATTAATAAAATGTTTTTGTTATAAGTTTTACCGTGAGACTAGGCATCTTTTGTTTTCAAAACAATAGACTCATTCATAGTTAATTTGACTTGAATGAAGAAGGTATTCTGATTCCCTCTTTTTATTTGCTTTCATGCACAAAGGCCACTTGATCTTGGTAAGCTTCAGGAGATTGTTGTAAAAACTGTACGAGTATGTGAACGTGAGAAATCAAGCTCTCCCATATGAACATTCCTTGTACCTTTGGATATGACCCAGCAAGCAATATGATTACCATGCGAATGAAGCGAAAGACAACATTCCTGACGTTTGTGTTCATCAATTTCTCAAACGCATAAGTATGTCTTAGTTTGTAACAGATAACTATCATTGATCTCTTTATATACATTGTTGATTACATTGTGAATGGACTGAAATTCAATTTTTATATACATGTCAAATTTTGGTATTGATATCTTTATATACATTATTTATTATTTTGATGGGTACTACGACGGGCTTCCACCTACTTGAGCTATATGCATCATCTTTATATATGTAAAATCAGGAAAGGAAGAAGCCCGTGGAAACGCACGGCGTTCTACTAGTTGGTAATAAGAGATCAATCATTTGTCGCTAGAGGTCACACATGAGATCAAGTACGGCTAACATCTTATGAGCTAAACTACGTCATGATGGTGTAAGAACAGAACTTTCGGTATTGTACCTAAAATATACAACACTCGGCCATCAATTTATAAACTCAAATCAACTTCTCAAAATATATGATTTTCCAGCATAATTTACCATTTGGTGTGAGCTCTCTAAAGAGCACCTAAAATATGGTATGAATTAGTACTGATAAACTAGGGTAGATCAGTATAAATAGTGTCGATGATGTCCGCTATTCTTTTTGAATATCAATAAAATTGGGATCCTGCTTTTTTTAGGCAAAGTACGGCTTTTTTTAGGGATACGCTAATTCTGTTAAATCGGTGCTGCAACAGCCCGTCATTTTTCATTTAGAATAAGCCTACCATCACATATACATTGATACATGCTAAAGAACAAAAAGGACCAAGGACCAGTATGCTAAAGGGATAACGGTTCAGTCTTCTTCTCCCTGGAACACAACTTCTACAGATTGAATGGCGACTTGAACAAACAATTGCCGATCTAGAAGTGCTCGCACCTGCTGCTCGCACATACCTAAGAGGGGGCCCTTGTTTTCGGGGGCCCGGGGCGGCCGCCCCTCCCGCCCCCCTCAGGGCCGGCCCTGAGAGGGACATGACCTGGAGGTGGTTGTGGACGTGGATTTGCTAAAGAGCAACCACGACGGCCGAAGGACATGGAAGCCGACTCGTCCTCTACTCACGACAACACCGGCTCGCCTCAGCCAACGTGGCCTCCTCTGTTTGGCGAGTCTCCATCGTCGCAAACTTGTCTTGCTGACCTCCTCTCGTCGGCGCGTCTCCTCGACCGCGACTTCGCATCGCGTCACCTCCACGGCTGATGTGCCGTGCTCCAACTAGGCAAACGAACCGAACTAGATGCAGATGGGAATAAGACGTCGGTACAAACATCGGATGCGGAAGCGTAGAAGCACTTCGATACATTACATCTGAATAAAGTGGTAGGTCCAAGGCATCCTCGAGTCTGCATCGCCACGGATGGGTTCAATCCCTTTGGTATGATAGCAACCCAATACAATAGTTGGTCTATATTTGTCTTTCCACTCAATTTCACCCCAGACATATTATGCAAAGAAATATCATATTCTTGATGTTGATAATTCCATAGCCCAACTATTCGGGGAAGAATATGAATGTGTAAATGTAGCCTCTTTTGGATGAATTGTAAGAAGCTTGGGATAATGGGTTCAAGACATACGATGCTGCTAGAAAAGAAAACTTTAAAATGCATGTCTGGTACATGTATTCGATGCATGACTTATCGGCGTATGATATTCGCTGGCTGGTGTGTGCATGGAAGGTTCCCGTGCCCCACATGCAAGGCATCTCTTCAGTTTCATTAGCTGCAGGCGGGTTAGAAGATTCTTGCTTTGACTTGCATAGACAGTTGCTGGATCCTTGCCGTTAGTTCAGAAAAGACAAGAAGAACTTTATCAATGGTAAAGTTGTCAAGAACTCGGCACTACATGCGTTGACATGCCAAGAGATCCTGGATCAGTTAAACGCTCTCGAGCCTGATTCACAGCGTCCAGGGTATTTCAAGGGGTATAATTCAGAACACGCCTGGACTCACAAGACATGCTTGTGGGATCTGCCTTATTTCAAATACCTCCTTCCACACAACATCGACATGATGCACACTGAAAAGAATATTGGAGATGCCACTTTTGGTACATTATTCGGCATATAGGGGAAGTCAAAGGATAATCCTAAGTCTAGAGGCGATCAAGAGACTCTATATCATAGACCGTTACAAAATTGTGACAATCGAAAGGAAAGCAGAACTGGTCGAAGCCAAAGGCATGGTTCAATCTGGGAAGCCCGGCTATGAGGGAAATTATCATGTGCGTCAAAATGCGCTTGATATTCCCCGATGTGTATGCAGCAAATCTAAAAAGGGAAGCAAGTCTTGAAAAAAATTAAAATATTTGTTCTCAAGAGTCATGACTGGCACATATGGCTTGAGCGATAATGCATGTGATGTTGTGTGGATTTATTCTTGAGGATGAATGGCTAGTACTAGGAGAGATGAGCTATTTCTTCCGTGTTCTTTGTGCAAAAGAACTATCGCCTTGCGTGGTAGATGACATGGAGGAGTTGGCGCCGAAGTTTCTCTGCAAGTTAGAGAAGATCTTTCCATCGGGCTTCTTTAATCCCGGGGCATATATAAACGATCCAGACTATTATTAGTTTGTATGCATTCCAACTTAAATTATAAATGTACATATTATTATTCATGTCAAGTATTCAATTTTTTTATGTTGTACTAATTTCTTTTACTCTTTGTCATGGCAGGTGTTGAAAGATGGTGGGCGCAGGTCTAGATCGCTCTACAAGTACTTCTTGGTCGGCGGCCTGTGGGAGGTGTCCTTCCATTCCACACCTATCTCTTTGTAGAGTGTTGGCAGACAGTCTAGGGACACCCGCGGGTGCTTCTTTGTCAGCATCATTGCCCATCGAGAGAGGAGATCATGTAGGGAAGAAGGCGAAGGGTACAAGACGTGCCCGCTCGAGAGTTAGGCGGACTGCTACTCCGTCTCACCGCCACCGTCGGCTCATTCACCCGAGCACATGACTACTAGGGTGGACCCGTTTAAGGTGGAGGCTACTGGGACTCCAGACCAGGAGCCTCGGGTCGACGGGCGTGATACGTCTCCAACTTATCTATAATTTTTGATGGTTCCATGCTATTATCTTGTCAAACTTTGGATGTTTTGTATGCCTTTTATATCTTTTTTGGGACTAACTTATTAACTCAGTGCCAAGTGCCAGTTCCTGTTTTTTCCGTGTTTTTGACCCTTTTCAGAGGAGGATTTTAAACGGTGTCCAAACAGAATAAAACTTCCGAAAAGATTTTTTCCGGAACAGAAGATACGCACGAGACTTGAGCACCACGGGAGGGGCCACCAGGGGACCCCACGAGCCCCCTAGGTGCGGCCAGGGGGCTCCTAGAAGGCTTGTGGGTCCCTGTGGCTCGTCTACCTACCTCTTCCGCCTATAAATTCAGAAAAATTCCAAAACTGCGAGAGAGATCCACGAATATACTTTTCCGCCGTCGCAAGCTTCTGTCTTCGCAAGATCCCATCTGGGGCACGTTCTGGTGCCCTGCCGGAGGGGGGATTCAGATATGGAGGGCTTCTTCATCAACACCATGACCTCTCCGATGATGCGTGAGTAGTTCACCATAGACCTTCGGGTCCATAGCTAGTAGCTAGATGGCTTCTTATCTCTCTTGGATCTTCAATACAAAGTTCTCCATGATCTTCATGGAGATCTATCCGATGTAATCTTCTTTTGCGGTGTGTTTGTCGAGATCCAATGAATTGTGGATTTATGATCAGATTATCTATGAATCTTATTTGAGTTTCTTCTGATCTCTTATAAGCATGATTTCATATCCTTGTAATTCTCTTCGAGTTGTGGGTTTTGTTTGGCCAACTTGATCTATGATTCTTGCAATGGGAAAAGTGTTTGGTTTTGGGTTCATACCGTGCGGTGACCTCTCCAAGTGACAGAAGGGGCAGCGAGGCACGCATCGTGTTGTTGCCATCAAGGGTAAAAAGATGGGGTTTTCATCATTGGTTTGAGTTTATCCCTCTACATCATGTCATCTTGCTTAAGGGGTTACTCTGTTCGTCATGAACTCAATACACTAGATGCATGCTGGATAGCGGTCGATGTGTGGAGTAATAGGAGTAGATGCAGAAAGTATCGGTCTACTTGTCTCGGACGTGATGCCTATATGTATGATCATTGCCTTAGATATCGTCATGACTTTGCGCAGTTCTATCAATTGCTCGACAGTAATTTGTTCACCCACTGTATTATTTGCTATTTTGAGAGAAGCCTCTAGTGGACACTATGGCCCCCGGGTCTACTTCACACCATATTTTCAGCCTTACACTTTTACTTCGTTGCACTTTCCGCCTTCAGATCTCACTTTGCAATCAGTCTTGAAGGGATTGACAACCCCTTTATAGGGTTGGGTGCAAGCTCTTTTGTGTTTGCGCAGGTACTCTGGACTTGGCGCGATTCTCCTACTGGATTGATACCTTGGTTCTCAAACTGAGGAAAATACTTACTGCTCTTGTGCTGCATCACCCTTTCCTCTTCAAGGGAAAAACCAACGCAAGCTCAAGAGGCAGTAGAAGGATTTCTGGCGCCGTTGCCGGGGATT